>NC_140593.1:590807754-593207754 GCF_964204655.1 Triturus cristatus
TAGATAGAAAGAACTATTTAGCAGCCAAGTGACAGCGTACCCTTCTCACTGGAATTATTTTAGGTTATGGTACACCAATAGCAATTCAGTGATCTGATAAGTTAAGGGAGGAAAACGTATACTACAGTTAGTGGAAATATTAAAAACTATGAGTAACAGATTCTAACCTCTTCATTTTAGCACATCCCTATCAGTTAACCTATATTACTACCGTCTTGAAAAGTTATATTTATGCGGAAGACCCCACTAAAAGGTCCTGAGAGCCATCAGATGTTATGAACTTCTTTTAATGAGAGGAAAATGATTAAACGCGAGTTTAACTTACCATATAAATTGATAGAGGCATGGAGAAGGCTGATGAATTTGATTTCTCTTCTTTTTTGTCTCAGCAACGCAGAGAGATTCTCCTCTGCAACACTGCCTCTGCTGGCCATTCAATATAATCTGCAGATGGAAAAGTCACTGTTAGTCCATTATTAGAACTTGAATATTTCCAAACTAAAGACAACACTACCAAATAAAATTAATTTCATAAAGCGTTAATAATTAGTACAACAGCGTCTATAATATTGTGAAAATTCAAAGTTCACTAAAAATTCTATTCTCCATTCTAATTTCAACCTAGCACACTTCTATCAATCCTATGCCTCATTGGCTACGACTCTCTACACAACTCTAGCACCTATAGGAGGACGTAGATAGAAACAACTATTTAGCAGCCAAGTGACAGCGTACCCTTCTCACTGGAATTATTTTAGGTTATGGTAGACCAATAGCAATTCAGTGATCTGATAAGTTAAGGGAGGAAGATGTATGCTACAGTTAGTGGAAATAATAAAAACTATGAGTAACAGATTTTAACCTCTTCATTTTAGCACATCCCTATCAGTTAACCTATATTACTACCGTCTTGAAAAGTTATATTTATGCGGAAGACCCCACTAAAAGGTCCTGAGAGCCATCAGATGTTATGAACTTCTTTTAATGAGAGGAAAATGATTAAACGCGAGTTTAACTTACCATATAAATTGATAGAGGCATGGAGAAGGCTGATGAATTTGATTTCTCTTCTTTTTTGTCTCAGCAACGCAGAGAGATTCTCCTCTGCAACACTGCCTCTGCTGGCCATTCAATATAATCTGCAGATGGAAAAGTCCACTGTTAGTCCATTATTAGAACTTGAATATTTCCAAACTAAAGACAACACTAGCAAATAAAATTATTTTCATAAAGCATTAATAATTAGTACAATAGCGTCTGTCATATTGTGAAAATTGAAAGTTCACTAAAAATTCTATTCTCCAGTTTAATTTCAACCTAGCACACTTCTCTCAATCCTATGCCTCATTGGCTACGACTCTCTACACAACTCTAGCACCTATATGAGGATGTAGATAAAAAGAACTATTTAGCAGCCAAGTGACAGCGTACCCTTCTCACTGGAATTATTTTAGGTTATGGTACACCAATAGCAATTCAGTGATCTGATAAGTTAAGGGAGGAAAATGTATACTACAGTTAGTGGAAATATTAAAAACTATGAGTAACAGATTCTAACCTCTTCATTTTAGCACATCCCTATCAGTTAACCTATATTACTACCGTCTTGAAAAGTTATATTTATGCGGAAGACCCCACTAAAAGGTCCTGAGAGCCATCAGATGTTATGAACTTCTTTTAATGAGAGGAAAATGATTAAACGCGAGTTTAACTTACCATATAAATTGATAGAGGCATGGAGAAGGCTGATGAATTTGATTTCTCTTCTTTTTTGTCTCAGCAACGCAGAGAGATTCTCCTCTGCAACACCGCCTCTGCTGGCCATTCAATATAATCTGCAGATGGAAAAGTCACTGTTAGTCCATTATTAGAACTTGAATATTTCCAAACTAAAGACAACACTACCAAATAAAATTATTTTCTTAAAGCGTTAATAATTAGTACAACAGCGTCTATAATATTGTGAAAATTCAAAGTTCACTAAAAATTCTATTTTCCATTCTAATTTCAACCTAGCACACTTCTATCAATCCTATGCCTCATTGGCTACGACTCTCTACACAACTCTAGCACCTTTATGAGGACGTAGATAGAAAGAACTATTTAGCAGCCAAGTGACAGCGTACCCTTCTCACTGGAATTATTTTAGGTTATGGTACACCAATAGCAATTCAGTGATCTGATAAGTTAAGGGAGGAAAATGTATACTACAGTTAGTGGAAATATTAAAAACTATGAGTAACAGATTCTAACCTCTTCATTTTAGCACATCCCTATCAGTTAACCTATATTACTACCGTCTTGAAAAGTTATATTTATGCGGAAGACCCCACTAAAAGGTCCTGAGAGCCATCAGATGTTATGAACTTCTTTTAATGAGAGGAAAATGATTAAACGCGAGTTTAACTTACCATATAAATTGATAGAGGCATGGAGAAGGCTGATGAATTTGATTTCTCTTCTTTTTTGTCTCAGCAACGCAGAGAGATTCTCCTCTGCAACACTGCCTCTGCTGGCCATTCAATATAATCTGCAGATGGAAAAGTCCACTGTTAGTCCATTATTAGAACTTGAATATTTCCAAACTAAAGACAACACTACAAAATAACATTATTTTCATAAAGCATTAATAATTAGTACAATAGCGTCTGTAATATTGTGAAAATTCAAAGTTCACTAAAAATTCTATTCTCCAGTTTAATTTCAACCTAGCACACTTCTCTCAATCCTATGCCTCATTGGCTACGACTCTCTACACAACTCTAGCACCTATATGAGGACGTAGATAGAAAGAACTCTTTAGCAGCCAAGTAACAGCGTACCCTACTCACTGGAATTCTTTTAGGTTATGGTACACCAATAGCAATTCAGTGATCTGATAAGTTAAGGGAGGAAGATTTATGCTACAGTATAGTGGAAATAATAAAAACTATGAGTAACAGATTCTAACCTCTTCATTTTAGCACATCCCCATCAGTTAACCTATATTGCTAGCGTCTTGAAAATTTATATTTATGCGGAAGACCCCACTAAAAGGTCCTGAGAGCCATCAGATGTTATGAACTTCTTTTAATGAGAGCAAAATGATTAAACGCGAGTTTAACTTACCATCTAAATTGATAGAGGCATGGAGAAGGCTGATGAATTTGATTTCTTTTTTTTTTGTCTCAGCAATGCAGAGAGATTCTCCTCTGCAACACTGCCTCTGCTGGCCATTCAATATAATCTGCAGATGGAAAAGTCCACTGTTAGTCCATTATTAGAACTTGAATATTTCCAAACTAAAGACAACACTACAAAATAACATTATTTTCATAAAGCATTAATAATTAGTACAATAGCGTCTGTAATATTGTGAAAATTCAAAGTTCACTAAAAATTCTATTCTCCAGTTTAATTTCAACCTAGCACACTTCTCTCAATCCTATGCCTCATTGGCTACGACTCTCTACACAACTCTAGCACCTATATGAGGACGTAGATAGAAAGAACTCTTTAGCAGCCAAGTGACAGCGTACCCTACTCACTGGAATTCTTTTAGGTTATGGTACACCAATAGCAATTCAGTGATCTGATAAGTTAAGGGAGGAAGATTTATGCTACAGTATAGTGGAAATAATAAAAACTATGAGTAACAGATTCTAACCTCTTCATTTTAGCACATCCCTATCAGTTAACCTATATTGCTACCGTCTTGAAAAGTTATATTTATGAGGAAGACCCCCCTAAAAGGTCCTGAGAGCCATCAGATATTATGAACTTCTTTTAATGAGAGCAAACTGATTAAACGTGAGTTTAACTTACCATATAAATTGATAGAGGCATGGAGAAGGCTGATGAATTTGATTTCTTTTTTTTTGTCTCAGCAACGCAGAGAGATTCTCCTCTGCAACACTGCCTCTGCTGGCCATTCAATATAATCTGCAGATGGAAAAGTCCACTGTTAGTCCATTATTAGAACTTGAATATTTCCAAACTAAAGACAACACTACAAAATAACATTATTTTCATAAAGCATTAATAATTAGTACAATAGCGTCTGTAATATTGTGAAAATTCAAAGTTCACTAAAAATTCTATTCTCCAGTTTAATTTCAACCTAGCATACTTCTCTCAATCCTATGCCTCATTGGCTACGACTCTCTACACAACTCTAGCACCTATATGAGGACATAGATAGAAAGAACTCTTTAGCAGCCAAGTGATAGCGTACCCTACTCACTGGAATTCTTTTAGGTTATGGTACACCAATAGCAATTCAGTGATCTGATAAGTTAAGGGAGGAAGATTTATGCTACAGTATAGTGGAAATAATAAAAACTATGAGTAACAGATTCTAACCTCTTCATTTTAGCACATCCCCATCAGTTAACCTATATTGCTACCGTCTTGAAAAGTTATATTTATGCAGAAGACCCCATTAAAAGGTCCTGAGAGGCATCAGATGTTATGAACTTCTTTTAATGAGAGCAAAATGATTAAACGCGAGTTTAACTTACCATATAAATTGATAGAGGCATGGAGAAGGCTGATGAATTTGATTTCTTTTTTTTTGTCTCAGCAACGCAGAGAGATTCTCCTCTGCAACACTGCCTCTGCTGGCCATTCAATATAATCTGCAGATGGAAAAGTCCACTGTTAGTCCATTATTAGAACTTGAATATTTCCAAACTAAAGACAACACTACAAAATAACATTATTTTCATAAAGCATTAATAATTAGTACAATAGCGTCTGTAATATTGTGAAAATTCAAAGTTCACTAAAAATTCTATTCTCCAGTTTAATTTCAACCTAGCACACTTCTCTCAATCCTATGCCTCATTGGCTACGACTCTCTACACAACTCTAGCACCTATATGAGGACGTAGATAGAAAGAACTCTTAAGCAGCCAAGTGACAGCGTACCCTACTCACTGGAATTCTTTTAGGTTATGGTACACCAATAGCAATTCAGTGATCTGATAAGTTAAGGGAGGAAGATTTATGCTACAGTATAGTGGAAATAATAAAAGCTATGAGTAACAGATTCTAACCTCTTCATTTTAGCACATCCCCATCAGTTAACCTATATTGCTACCGTCTTGAAAAGTTATATTTATGCAGAAGACCCCATTAAAAGGTCCTGAGAGGCATCAGATGTTATGAACTTCTTTTAATGAGAGCAAAATGATTAAACGCGAGTTTAACTTACCATATAAATTGATAGAGGCATGGAGAAGGCTGATGAATTTGATTTCTTTTTTTTTGTCTCAGCAACGCAGAGAGATTCTCCTCTGCAACACTGCCTCTGCTGGCCATTCAATATAATCTGCAGATGGAAAAGTCCACTGTTAGTCCATTATTAGAACTTGAATATTTCCAAACTAAAGACAACACTACAAAATAACATTATTTTCATAAAGCATTAATAATTAGTACAATAGCGTCTGTAATATTGTGAAAATTCAAAGTTCACTAAAAATTCTATTCTCCAGTTTAATTTCAACCTAGCACACTTCTCTCAATCCTATGCCTCATTGGCTACGACTCTCTACACAACTCTAGCACCTATATGAGGACGTAGATAGAAAGAACTCTTAAGCAGCCAAGTGACAGCGTACCCTACTCACTGGAATTCTTTTAGGTTATGGTACACCAATAGCAATTCAGTGATCTGATAAGTTAAGGGAGGAAGATTTATGCTACAGTATAGTGGAAATAATAAAAACTATGAGTAACAGATTCTAACCTCTTCATTTTAGCACATCCCTATCAGTTAACCTATATTGTTACCGTCTTGAAAAGTTATATTTATGAGGAAGACCCCCGTAAAAGGTCCTGAGAGCCATCAGATATTATGAACTTCTTTTAATGAGAGCAAACTGATTAAACGTGAGTTTAACTTACCATATAAATTGATAGAGGCATGGAGAAGGCTGATGAATTTGATTTCTTTTTTTTTGTCTCAGCAACGCAGAGAGATTCTCCTCTGCAACACTGCCTCTGCTGGCCATTCAATATAATCTGCAGATGGAAAAGTCCACTGTTAGTCCATTATTAGAACTTGAATATTTCCAAACTAAAGACAACACTACAAAATAACATTATTTTCATAAAGCATTAATAATTAGTACAATAGCGTCTGTAATATTGTGAAAATTCAAAGTTCACTAAAAATTCTATTCTCCAGTTTAATTTCAACCTAGCACACTTCTCTCAATCCTATGCCTCATTGGCTACGACTCTCTACACAACTCTAGCACCTTTTGAGGACGTAGATAGAAAGAACTCTTTAGCAGCCAAGTGACAGCGTACCCTACTCACTGGAATTCTTTTAGGTTATGGTACACCAATAGCAATTCAGTGATCTGATAAGTTAAGGGAGGAAGATTTATGCTACAGTATAGTGGAAATAATAAAAACTATGAGTAACAGATTCTAACCTCTTCATTTTAGCACATCCCCATCAGTTAACCTATATTGCTACCGTCTTGAAAAGTTATATTTATGCAGAAGACCCCACTAAAAGGTCCTGAGAGCCATCAGATGTTATGAACTTCTTTTAATGAGAGCAAAATGATTAAACGCGAGTTTAACTTACCATATAAATTGATAGAGGCATGGAGAAGGCTGATGAATTTGATTTCTTTTTTTTTTTGGTCTCAACAACGCAGAGAGATTCTCCTCTGCAACACTGCCTCTGCTGGCCATTCGATATAATCTGCAGATGGAAAAGTCCACTGTTAGTCCATTATTAGAACTTGAATATTTCCAAACTGCAGACAACACTACAAAATAACATTATTTTCATAAAGCATTAATAATTAGTACAATAGCGTCTGTAATATTGTGAAAATTCAAAGTTCACTAAAAATTCTATTCTCCAGTTTAATTTCAACCTAGCACACTTCTCTCAATCCTATGCCTCATTGGCTACGACTCTCTACACAACTCTAGCACCTATATGAGGACGTAGATAGAAAGAACTCTTTAGCAGCCAAGTGACAGCGTACCCTACTCACTGGAATTCTTTTAGGTTATGGTACACCAATAGCAATTCAGTGATCTGATAAGTTAAGGGAGGAAGATTTATGCTACAGTATAGTGGAAATAATAAAAACTATGAGTAACAGATTCTAACCTCTTCATTTTAGCACATCCCTATCAGTTAACCTATATTGCTACCGTCTTGAAAAGTTATATTTATGAGGAAGACCCCCCTAAAAGGTCCTGAGAGCCATCAGATATTATGAACTTCTTTTAATGAGAGCAAACTGATTAAACGTGAGTTTAACTTACCATATAAATTGATAGAGGCATGGAGAAGGCTGATGAATTGGATTTCTTTTTTTTTTGTCTCAGCAATGCAGAGAGATTCTCCTCTGCAACACTGCCTCTGCTGGCCATTCAATATAATCTGCAGATGGAAAAGTCCACTGTTAGTCCATTATTAGAACTTGAATATTTCCAAACTAAAGACAACACTACAAAATAACATTATTTTCATAAAGCATTAATAATTAGTACAATAGCGTCTGTAATATTGTGAAAATTCAAAGTTCACTAAAAATTCTATTCTCCAGTTTAATTTCAACCTAGCACACTTCTCTCAATCCTATGCCTCATTGGCTACGACTCTCTACACAACTCTAGCACCTATATGAGGACGTAGATAGAAAGAACTCTTTAGCAGCCAAGTGACAGCGTACCCTACTCACTGGAATTCTTTTAGGTTATGGTACACCAATAGCAATTCAGTGATCTGATAAGTTAAGGGAGGAAGATTTATGCTACAGTATAGTGGAAATAATAAAAACTATGAGTAACAGATTCTAACCTCTTCATTTTAGCACATCTCCATCAGTTAACCTATATTGCTAGCGTCTTGAAAATTTATATTTATGCGGAAGACCCCACTAAAAGGTCCTGAGAGCCATCAGATGTTATGAACTTCTTTTAATGAGAGCAAAATGATTAAACGCGAGTTTAACTTACCATATAAATTGATAGAGGCATGGAGAAGGCTGATGAATTTGATTTCTTTTTTTTTTTGGTCTCAACAACGCAGAGAGATTCTCCTCTGCAACACTGCCTCTGCTGGCCATTCGATATAATCTGCAGATGGAAAAGTCCACTGTTAGTCCATTATTAGAACTTGAATATTTCCAAACTGCAGACAACACTACAAAATAACATTATTTTCATAAAGCATTAATAATTAGTACAATAGCGTCTGTAATATTGTGAAAATTCAAAGTTCACTAAAAATTCTATTCTCCAGTTTAATTTCAACCTAGCACACTTCTCTCAATCCTATTCCTCATTGGCTACGACTCTCTACACAACTCTAGCACCTATATGAGGACGTAGATAGAAAGAACTCTTTAGCAGCCAAGTGACAGCGTACCCTACTCACTGGAATTCTTTTAGGTTATGGTACACCAATAGCAATTCAGTGATCTGATAAGTTAAGGGAGGAAGATTTATGCTACAGTATAGTGGAAATAATAAAAACTATGAGTAACAGATTCTAACCTCTTCATTTTAGCACATCCCTATCAGTTAACCTATATTGCTACCGTCTTGAAAAGTTATATTTATGAGGAAGACCCCCCTAAAAGGTCCTGAGAGCCATCAGATATTATGAACTTCTTTTAATGAGAGCAAACTGATTAAACGTGAGTTTAACTTACCATATAAATTGATAGAGGCATGGAGAAGGCTGATGAATTGGATTTCTTTTTTTTTTGTCTCAGCAATGCAGAGAGATTCTCCTCTGCAACACTGCCTCTGCTGGCCATTCAATATAATCTGCAGATGGAAAAGTCCACTGTTAGTCCATTATTAGAACTTGAATATTTCCAAACTAAAGACAACACTACAAAATAACATTATTTTCATAAAGCATTAATAATTAGTACAATAGCGTCTGTAATATTGTGAAAATTCAAAGTTCACTAAAAATTCTATTCTCCAGTTTAATTTCAACCTAGCGCACTTCTCTCAATCCTATGCCTCATTGGCTACGACTCTCTACACAACTCTAGCACCTATATGAGGACGTAGATAGAAAGAACTCTTTAGCAGCCAAGTGACAGCGTACCCTACTCACTGGAATTCCTTTAGGTTATGGTACACCAATAGCAATTCAGTGATCTGATAAGTTAAGGGAGGAAGATTTATGCTACAGTATAGTGGAAATAATAAAAACTATGAGTAACAGATTCTAACCTCTTCATTTTAGCACATCCCTATCAGTTAACCTATATTGCTACCGTCTTGAAAAGTTATATTTATGAGGAAGACCCCCCTAAAAGGTCCTGAGAGCCATCAGATATTATGAACTTCTTTTAATGAGAGCAAACTGATTAAACGTGAGTTTAACTTACCATATAAATTGATAGAGGCATGGAGAAGGCTGATGAATTTGATTTCTTTTTTTTTGTCTCAGCAACGCAGAGAGATTCTCCTCTGCAACACTGCCTCTGCTGGCCATTCAATATAATCTGCAGATGGAAAAGTCCACTGTTAGTCCATTATTAGAACTTGAATATTTCCAAACTAAAGACAACACTACAAAATAACATTATTTTCATAAAGCATTAATAATTAGTACAATAGCGTCTGTAATATTGTGAAAATTCAAAGTTCACTAAAAATTCTATTCTCCAGTTTAATTTCAACCTAGCATACTTCTCTCAATCCTATGCCTCATTGGCTACGACTCTCTACACAACTCTAGCACCTATATGAGGACATAGATAGAAAGAACTCTTTAGCAGCCAAGTGATAGCGTACCCTACTCACTGGAATTCTTTTAGGTTATGGTACACCAATAGCAATTCAGTGATCTGATAAGTTAAGGGAGGAAGATTTATGCTACAGTATAGTGGAAATAATAAAAACTATGAGTAACAGATTCTAACCTCTTCATTTTAGCACATCCCCATCAGTTAACCTATATTGCTACCGTCTTGAAAAGTTATATTTATGCAGAAGACCCCATTAAAAGGTCCTGAGAGGCATCAGATGTTATGAACTTCTTTTAATGAGAGCAAAATGATTAAACGCGAGTTTAACTTACCATATAAATTGATAGAGGCATGGAGAAGGCTGATGAATTTGATTTCTTTTTTTTTGTCTCAGCAACGCAGAGAGATTCTCCTCTGCAACACTGCCTCTGCTGGCCATTCAATATAATCTGCAGATGGAAAAGTCCACTGTTAGTCCATTATTAGAACTTGAATATTTCCAAACTAAAGACAACACTACAAAATAACATTATTTTCATAAAGCATTAATAATTAGTACAATAGCGTCTGTAATATTGTGAAAATTCAAAGTTCACTAAAAATTCTATTCTCCAGTTTAATTTCAACCTAGCACACTTCTCTCAATCCTATGCCTCATTGGCTACGACTCTCTACACAACTCTAGCACCTATATGAGGACGTAGATAGAAAGAACTCTTAAGCAGCCAAGTGACAGCGTACCCTACTCACTGGAATTCTTTTAGGTTATGGTACACCAATAGCAATTCAGTGATCTGATAAGTTAAGGGAGGAAGATTTATGCTACAGTATAGTGGAAATAATAAAAGCTATGAGTAACAGATTCTAACCTCTTCATTTTAGCACATCCCCATCAGTTAACCTATATTGCTACCGTCTTGAAAAGTTATATTTATGCAGAAGACCCCATTAAAAGGTCCTGAGAGGCATCAGATGTTATGAACTTCTTTTAATGAGAGCAAAATGATTAAACGCGAGTTTAACTTACCATATAAATTGATAGAGGCATGGAGAAGGCTGATGAATTTGATTTCTTTTTTTTTGTCTCAGCAACGCAGAGAGATTCTCCTCTGCAACACTGCCTCTGCTGGCCATTCAATATAATCTGCAGATGGAAAAGTCCACTGTTAGTCCATTATTAGAACTTGAATATTTCCAAACTAAAGACAACACTACAAAATAACATTATTTTCATAAAGCATTAATAATTAGTACAATAGCGTCTGTAATATTGTGAAAATTCAAAGTTCACTAAAAATTCTATTCTCCAGTTTAATTTCAACCTAGCACACTTCTCTCAATCCTATGCCTCATTGGCTACGACTCTCTACACAACTCTAGCACCTTTTGAGGACGTAGATAGAAAGAACTCTTTAGCAGCCAAGTGACAGCGTACCCTACTCACTGGAATTCTTTTAGGTTATGGTACACCAATAGCAATTCAGTGATCTGATAAGTTAAGGGAGGAAGATTTATGCTACAGTATAGTGGAAATAATAAAAACTATGAGTAACAGATTCTAACCTCTTCATTTTAGCACATCCCCATCAGTTAACCTATATTGCTACCGTCTTGAAAAGTTATATTTATGCAGAAGACCCCACTAAAAGGTCCTGAGAGCCATCAGATGTTATGAACTTCTTTTAATGAGAGCAAAATGATTAAACGCGAGTTTAACTTACCATATAAATTGATAGAGGCATGGAGAAGGCTGATGAATTTGATTTCTTTTTTTTTTTGGTCTCAACAACGCAGAGAGATTCTCCTCTGCAACACTGCCTCTGCTGGCCATTCGATATAATCTGCAGATGGAAAAGTCCACTGTTAGTCCATTATTAGAACTTGAATATTTCCAAACTGCAGACAACACTACAAAATAACATTATTTTCATAAAGCATTAATAATTAGTACAATAGCGTCTGTAATATTGTGAAAATTCAAAGTTCACTAAAAATTCTATTCTCCAGTTTAATTTCAACCTAGCACACTTCTCTCAATCCTATGCCTCATTGGCTACGACTCTCTACACAACTCTAGCACCTATATGAGGACGTAGATAGAAAGAACTCTTAAGCAGCCAAGTGACAGCGTACCCTACTCACTGGAATTCTTTTAGGTTATGGTACACCAATAGCAATTCAGTGATCTGATAAGTTAAGGGAGGAAGATTTATGCTACAGTATAGTGGAAATAATAAAAACTATGAGTAACAGATTCTAACCTCTTCATTTTAGCACATCCCTATCAGTTAACCTATATTGTTACCGTCTTGAAAAGTTATATTTATGAGGAAGACCCCCGTAAAAGGTCCTGAGAGCCATCAGATATTATGAACTTCTTTTAATGAGAGCAAACTGATTAAACGTGAGTTTAACTTACCATATAAATTGATAGAGGCATGGAGAAGGCTGATGAATTTGATTTCTTTTTTTTTGTCTCAGCAACGCAGAGAGATTCTCCTCTGCAACACTGCCTCTGCTGGCCATTCAATATAATCTGCAGATGGAAAAGTCCACTGTTAGTCCATTATTAGAACTTGAATATTTCCAAACTAAAGACAACACTACAAAATAACATTATTTTCATAAAGCATTAATAATTAGTACAATAGCGTCTGTAATATTGTGAAAATTCAAAGTTCACTAAAAATTCTATTCTCCAGTTTAATTTCAACCTAGCACACTTCTCTCAATCCTATGCCTCATTGGCTACGACTCTCTACACAACTCTAGCACCTTTTGAGGACGTAGATAGAAAGAACTCTTTAGCAGCCAAGTGACAGCGTACCCTACTCACTGGAATTCTTTTAGGTTATGGTACACCAATAGCAATTCAGTGATCTGATAAGTTAAGGGAGGAAGATTTATGCTACAGTATAGTGGAAATAATAAAAACTATGAGTAACAGATTCTAACCTCTTCATTTTAGCACATCCCCATCAGTTAACCTATATTGCTACCGTCTTGAAAAGTTATATTTATGCAGAAGACCCCACTAAAAGGTCCTGAGAGCCATCAGATGTTATGAACTTCTTTTAATGAGAGCAAAATGATTAAACGCGAGTTTAACTTACCATATAAATTGATAGAGGCATGGAGAAGGCTGATGAATTTGATTTCTTTTTTTTTTTGGTCTCAACAACGCAGAGAGATTCTCCTCTGCAACACTGCCTCTGCTGGCCATTCGATATAATCTGCAGATGGAAAAGTCCACTGTTAGTCCATTATTAGAACTTGAATATTTCCAAACTGCAGACAACACTACAAAATAACATTATTTTCATAAAGCATTAATAATTAGTACAATAGCGTCTGTAATATTGTGAAAATTCAAAGTTCACTAAAAATTCTATTCTCCAGTTTAATTTCAACCTAGCACACTTCTCTCAATCCTATGCCTCATTGGCTACGACTCTCTACACAACTCTAGCACCTATATGAGGACGTAGATAGAAAGAACTCTTTAGCAGCCAAGTGACAGCGTACCCTACTCACTGGAATTCTTTTAGGTTATGGTACACCAATAGCAATTCAGTGATCTGATAAGTTAAGGGAGGAAGATTTATGCTACAGTATAGTGGAAATAATAAAAACTATGAGTAACAGATTCTAACCTCTTCATTTTAGCACATCCCTATCAGTTAACCTATATTGCTACCGTCTTGAAAAGTTATATTTATGAGGAAGACCCCCCTAAAAGGTCCTGAGAGCCATCAGATATTATGAACTTCTTTTAATGAGAGCAAACTGATTAAACGTGAGTTTAACTTACCATATAAATTGATAGAGGCATGGAGAAGGCTGATGAATTGGATTTCTTTTTTTTTTGTCTCAGCAATGCAGAGAGATTCTCCTCTGCAACACTGCCTCTGCTGGCCATTCAATATAATCTGCAGATGGAAAAGTCCACTGTTAGTCCATTATTAGAACTTGAATATTTCCAAACTAAAGACAACACTACAAAATAACATTATTTTCATAAAGCATTAATAATTAGTACAATAGCGTCTGTAATATTGTGAAAATTCAAAGTTCACTAAAAATTCTATTCTCCAGTTTAATTTCAACCTAGCACACTTCTCTCAATCCTATGCCTCATTGGCTACGACTCTCTACACAACTCTAGCACCTATATGAGGACGTAGATAGAAAGAACTCTTTAGCAGCCAAGTGACAGCGTACCCTACTCACTGGAATTCTTTTAGGTTATGGTACACCAATAGCAATTCAGTGATCTGATAAGTTAAGGGAGGAAGATTTATGCTACAGTATAGTGGAAATAATAAAAACTATGAGTAACAGATTCTAACCTCTTCATTTTAGCACATCTCCATCAGTTAACCTATATTGCTAGCGTCTTGAAAATTTATATTTATGCGGAAGACCCCACTAAAAGGTCCTGAGAGCCATCAGATGTTATGAACTTCTTTTAATGAGAGCAAAATGATTAAACGCGAGTTTAACTTACCATATAAATTGATAGAGGCATGGAGAAGGCTGATGAATTTGATTTCTTTTTTTTTTTGGTCTCAACAACGCAGAGAGATTCTCCTCTGCAACACTGCCTCTGCTGGCCATTCGATATAATCTGCAGATGGAAAAGTCCACTGTTAGTC
The DNA here is from genome assembly GCF_964204655.1 of Triturus cristatus. Lineage (NCBI taxonomy): Eukaryota > Metazoa > Chordata > Amphibia > Caudata > Salamandridae > Triturus > Triturus cristatus. Next base: position 590,822,144 of record NC_140593.1, read on the forward strand.
CATTATTAGAACTTGAATATTTCCAAACTGCAGACAACACTACAAAATAACATTATTTTCATAAAGCATTAATAATTAGTACAATAGCGTCTGTAATATTGTGAAAATTCAAAGTTCACTAAAAATTCTATTCTCCAGTTTAATTTCAACCTAGCACACTTCTCTCAATCCTATTCCTCATTGGCTACGACTCTCTACACAACTCTAGCACCTATATGAGGACGTAGATAGAAAGAACTCTTTAGCAGCCAAGTGACAGCGTACCCTACTCACTGGAATTCTTTTAGGTTATGGTACACCAATAGCAATTCAGTGATCTGATAAGTTAAGGGAGGAAGATTTATGCTACAGTATAGTGGAAATAATAAAAACTATGAGTAACAGATTCTAACCTCTTCATTTTAGCACATCCCTATCAGTTAACCTATATTGCTACCGTCTTGAAAAGTTATATTTATGAGGAAGACCCCCCTAAAAGGTCCTGAGAGCCATCAGATATTATGAACTTCTTTTAATGAGAGCAAACTGATTAAACGTGAGTTTAACTTACCATATAAATTGATAGAGGCATGGAGAAGGCTGATGAATTGGATTTCTTTTTTTTTTGTCTCAGCAATGCAGAGAGATTCTCCTCTGCAACACTGCCTCTGCTGGCCATTCAATATAATCTGCAGATGGAAAAGTCCACTGTTAGTCCATTATTAGAACTTGAATATTTCCAAACTAAAGACAACACTACAAAATAACATTATTTTCATAAAGCATTAATAATTAGTACAATAGCGTCTGTAATATTGTGAAAATTCAAAGTTCACTAAAAATTCTATTCTCCAGTTTAATTTCAACCTAGCACACTTCTCTCAATCCTATGCCTCATTGGCTACGACTCTCTACACAACTCTAGCACCTATATGAGGACGTAGATAGAAAGAACTCTTTAGCAGCCAAGTGACAGCGTACCCTACTCACTGGAATTCCTTTAGGTTATGGTACACCAATAGCAATTCAGTGATCTGATAAGTTAAGGGAGGAAGATTTATGCTACAGTATAGTGGAAATAATAAAAACTATGAGTAACAGATTCTAACCTCTTCATTTTAGCACATCCCTATCAGTTAACCTATATTGCTACCGTCTTGAAAAGTTATATTTATGAGGAAGACCCCCCTAAAAGGTCCTGAGAGCCATCAGATATTATGAACTTCTTTTAATGAGAGCAAACTGATTAAACGTGAGTTTAACTTACCATATAAATTGATAGAGGCATGGAGAAGGCTGATGAATTTGATTTCTTTTTTTTTGTCTCAGCAACGCAGAGAGATTCTCCTCTGCAACACTGCCTCTGCTGGCCATTCAATATAATCTGCAGATGGAAAAGTCCACTGTTAGTCCATTATTAGAACTTGAATATTTCCAAACTAAAGACAACACTACAAAATAACATTATTTTCATAAAGCATTAATAATTAGTACAATAGCGTCTGTAATATTGTGAAAATTCAAAGTTCACTAAAAATTCTATTCTCCAGTTTAATTTCAACCTAGCATACTTCTCTCAATCCTATGCCTCATTGGCTACGACTCTCTACACAACTCTAGCACCTATATGAGGACATAGATAGAAAGAACTCTTTAGCAGCCAAGTGATAGCGTACCCTACTCACTGGAATTCTTTTAGGTTATGGTACACCAATAGCAATTCAGTGATCTGATAAGTTAAGGGAGGAAGATTTATGCTACAGTATAGTGGAAATAATAAAAACTATGAGTAACAGATTCTAACCTCTTCATTTTAGCACATCCCCATCAGTTAACCTATATTGCTACCGTCTTGAAAAGTTATATTTATGCAGAAGACCCCATTAAAAGGTCCTGAGAGGCATCAGATGTTATGAACTTCTTTTAATGAGAGCAAAATGATTAAACGCGAGTTTAACTTACCATATAAATTGATAGAGGCATGGAGAAGGCTGATGAATTTGATTTCTTTTTTTTTGTCTCAGCAACGCAGAGAGATTCTCCTCTGCAACACTGCCTCTGCTGGCCATTCAATATAATCTGCAGATGGAAAAGTCCACTGTTAGTCCATTATTAGAACTTGAATATTTCCAAACTAAAGACAACACTACAAAATAACATTATTTTCATAAAGCATTAATAATTAGTACAATAGCGTCTGTAATATTGTGAAAATTCAAAGTTCACTAAAAATTCTATTCTCCAGTTTAATTTCAACCTAGCACACTTCTCTCAATCCTATGCCTCATTGGCTACGACTCTCTACACAACTCTAGCACCTATATGAGGACGTAGATAGAAAGAACTCTTAAGCAGCCAAGTGACAGCGTACCCTACTCACTGGAATTCTTTTAGGTTATGGTACACCAATAGCAATTCAGTGATCTGATAAGTTAAGGGAGGAAGATTTATGCTACAGTATAGTGGAAATAATAAAAGCTATGAGTAACAGATTCTAACCTCTTCATTTTAGCACATCCCCATCAGTTAACCTATATTGCTACCGTCTTGAAAAGTTATATTTATGCAGAAGACCCCATTAAAAGGTCCTGAGAGGCATCAGATGTTATGAACTTCTTTTAATGAGAGCAAAATGATTAAACGCGAGTTTAACTTACCATATAAATTGATAGAGGCATGGAGAAGGCTGATGAATTTGATTTCTTTTTTTTTGTCTCAGCAACGCAGAGAGATTCTCCTCTGCAACACTGCCTCTGCTGGCCATTCAATATAATCTGCAGATGGAAAAGTCCACTGTTAGTCCATTATTAGAACTTGAATATTTCCAAACTAAAGACAACACTACAAAATAACATTATTTTCATAAAGCATTAATAATTAGTACAATAGCGTCTGTAATATTGTGAAAATTCAAAGTTCACTAAAAATTCTATTCTCCAGTTTAATTTCAACCTAGCACACTTCTCTCAATCCTATGCCTCATTGGCTACGACTCTCTACACAACTCTAGCACCTTTTGAGGACGTAGATAGAAAGAACTCTTTAGCAGCCAAGTGACAGCGTACCCTACTCACTGGAATTCTTTTAGGTTATGGTACACCAATAGCAATTCAGTGATCTGATAAGTTAAGGGAGGAAGATTTATGCTACAGTATAGTGGAAATAATAAAAACTATGAGTAACAGATTCTAACCTCTTCATTTTAGCACATCCCCATCAGTTAACCTATATTGCTACCGTCTTGAAAAGTTATATTTATGCAGAAGACCCCACTAAAAGGTCCTGAGAGCCATCAGATGTTATGAACTTCTTTTAATGAGAGCAAAATGATTAAACGCGAGTTTAACTTACCATATAAATTGATAGAGGCATGGAGAAGGCTGATGAATTTGATTTCTTTTTTTTTTTGGTCTCAACAACGCAGAGAGATTCTCCTCTGCAACACTGCCTCTGCTGGCCATTCGATATAATCTGCAGATGGAAAAGTCCACTGTTAGTCCATTATTAGAACTTGAATATTTCCAAACTGCAGACAACACTACAAAATAACATTATTTTCATAAAGCATTAATAATTAGTACAATAGCGTCTGTAATATTGTGAAAATTCAAAGTTCACTAAAAATTCTATTCTCCAGTTTAATTTCAACCTAGCACACTTCTCTCAATCCTATGCCTCATTGGCTACGACTCTCTACACAACTCTAGCACCTATATGAGGACGTAGATAGAAAGAACTCTTTAGCAGCCAAGTGACAGCGTACCCTACTCACTGGAATTCTTTTAGGTTATGGTACACCAATAGCAATTCAGTGATCTGATAAGTTAAGGGAGGAAGATTTATGCTACAGTATAGTGGAAATAATAAAAACTATGAGTAACAGATTCTAACCTCTTCATTTTAGCACATCCCTATCAGTTAACCTATATTGCTACCGTCTTGAAAAGTTATATTTATGAGGAAGACCCCCCTAAAAGGTCCTGAGAGCCATCAGATATTATGAACTTCTTTTAATGAGAGCAAACTGATTAAACGTGAGTTTAACTTACCATATAAATTGATAGAGGCATGGAGAAGGCTGATGAATTGGATTTCTTTTTTTTTTGTCTCAGCAATGCAGAGAGATTCTCCTCTGCAACACTGCCTCTGCTGGCCATTCAATATAATCTGCAGATGGAAAAGTCCACTGTTAGTCCATTATTAGAACTTGAATATTTCCAAACTAAAGACAACACTACAAAATAACATTATTTTCATAAAGCATTAATAATTAGTACAATAGCGTCTGTAATATTGTGAAAATTCAAAGTTCACTAAAAATTCTATTCTCCAGTTTAATTTCAACCTAGCACACTTCTCTCAATCCTATGCCTCATTGGCTACGACTCTCTACACAACTCTAGCACCTATATGAGGACGTAGATAGAAAGAACTCTTTAGCAGCCAAGTGACAGCGTACCCTACTCACTGGAATTCTTTTAGGTTATGGTACACCAATAGCAATTCAGTGATCTGATAAGTTAAGGGAGGAAGATTTATGCTACAGTATAGTGGAAATAATAAAAACTATGAGTAACAGATTCTAACCTCTTCATTTTAGCACATCTCCATCAGTTAACCTATATTGCTAGCGTCTTGAAAATTTATATTTATGCGGAAGACCCCACTAAAAGGTCCTGAGAGCCATCAGATGTTATGAACTTCTTTTAATGAGAGCAAAATGATTAAACGCGAGTTTAACTTACCATATAAATTGATAGAGGCATGGAGAAGGCTGATGAATTTGATTTCTTTTTTTTTTTGGTCTCAACAACGCAGAGAGATTCTCCTCTGCAACACTGCCTCTGCTGGCCATTCGATATAATCTGCAGATGGAAAAGTCCACTGTTAGTCCATTATTAGAACTTGAATATTTCCAAACTGCAGACAACACTACAAAATAACATTATTTTCATAAAGCATTAATAATTAGTACAATAGCGTCTGTAATATTGTGAAAATTCAAAGTTCACTAAAAATTCTATTCTCCAGTTTAATTTCAACCTAGCACACTTCTCTCAATCCTATTCCTCATTGGCTACGACTCTCTACACAACTCTAGCACCTATATGAGGACGTAGATAGAAAGAACTCTTTAGCAGCCAAGTGACAGCGTACCCTACTCACTGGAATTCTTTTAGGTTATGGTACACCAATAGCAATTCAGTGATCTGATAAGTTAAGGGAGGAAGATTTATGCTACAGTATAGTGGAAATAATAAAAACTATGAGTAACAGATTCTAACCTCTTCATTTTAGCACATCCCTATCAGTTAACCTATATTGCTACCGTCTTGAAAAGTTATATTTATGAGGAAGACCCCCCTAAAAGGTCCTGAGAGCCATCAGATATTATGAACTTCTTTTAATGAGAGCAAACTGATTAAACGTGAGTTTAACTTACCATATAAATTGATAGAGGCATGGAGAAGGCTGATGAATTGGATTTCTTTTTTTTTTGTCTCAGCAATGCAGAGAGATTCTCCTCTGCAACACTGCCTCTGCTGGCCATTCAATATAATCTGCAGATGGAAAAGTCCACTGTTAGTCCATTATTAGAACTTGAATATTTCCAAACTAAAGACAACACTACAAAATAACATTATTTTCATAAAGCATTAATAATTAGTACAATAGCGTCTGTAATATTGTGAAAATTCAAAGTTCACTAAAAATTCTATTCTCCAGTTTAATTTCAACCTAGCACACTTCTCTCAATCCTATGCCTCATTGGCTACGACTCTCTACACAACTCTAGCACCTATATGAGGACGTAGATAGAAAGAACTCTTTAGCAGCCAAGTGACAGCGTACCCTACTCACTGGAATTCCTTTAGGTTATGGTACACCAATAGCAATTCAGTGATCTGATAAGTTAAGGGAGGAAGATTTATGCTACAGTATAGTGGAAATAATAAAAACTATGAGTAACAGATTCTAACCTCTTCATTTTAGCACATCCCTATCAGTTAACCTATATTGCTACCGTCTTGAAAAGTTATATTTATGAGGAAGACCCCCCTAAAAGGTCCTGAGAGCCATCAGATATTATGAACTTCTTTTAATGAGAGCAAACTGATTAAACGTGAGTTTAACTTACCATATAAATTGATAGAGGCATGGAGAAGGCTGATGAATTTGATTTCTTTTTTTTTGTCTCAGCAACGCAGAGAGATTCTCCTCTGCAACACTGCCTCTGCTGGCCATTCAATATAATCTGCAGATGGAAAAGTCCACTGTTAGTCCATTATTAGAACTTGAATATTTCCAAACTAAAGACAACACTACAAAATAACATTATTTTCATAAAGCATTAATAATTAGTACAATAGCGTCTGTAATATTGTGAAAATTCAAAGTTCACTAAAAATTCTATTCTCCAGTTTAATTTCAACCTAGCATACTTCTCTCAATCCTATGCCTCATTGGCTACGACTCTCTACACAACTCTAGCACCTATATGAGGACATAGATAGAAAGAACTCTTTAGCAGCCAAGTGATAGCGTACCCTACTCACTGGAATTCTTTTAGGTTATGGTACACCAATAGCAATTCAGTGATCTGATAAGTTAAGGGAGGAAGATTTATGCTACAGTATAGTGGAAATAATAAAAACTATGAGTAACAGATTCTAACCTCTTCATTTTAGCACATCCCCATCAGTTAACCTATATTGCTACCGTCTTGAAAAGTTATATTTATGCAGAAGACCCCATTAAAAGGTCCTGAGAGGCATCAGATGTTATGAACTTCTTTTAATGAGAGCAAAATGATTAAACGCGAGTTTAACTTACCATATAAATTGATAGAGGCATGGAGAAGGCTGATGAATTTGATTTCTTTTTTTTTGTCTCAGCAACGCAGAGAGATTCTCCTCTGCAACACTGCCTCTGCTGGCCATTCAATATAATCTGCAGATGGAAAAGTCCACTGTTAGTCCATTATTAGAACTTGAATATTTCCAAACTAAAGACAACACTACAAAATAACATTATTTTCATAAAGCATTAATAATTAGTACAATAGCGTCTGTAATATTGTGAAAATTCAAAGTTCACTAAAAATTCTATTCTCCAGTTTAATTTCAACCTAGCACACTTCTCTCAATCCTATGCCTCATTGGCTACGACTCTCTACACAACTCTAGCACCTATATGAGGACGTAGATAGAAAGAACTCTTAAGCAGCCAAGTGACAGCGTACCCTACTCACTGGAATTCTTTTAGGTTATGGTACACCAATAGCAATTCAGTGATCTGATAAGTTAAGGGAGGAAGATTTATGCTACAGTATAGTGGAAATAATAAAAGCTATGAGTAACAGATTCTAACCTCTTCATTTTAGCACATCCCCATCAGTTAACCTATATTGCTACCGTCTTGAAAAGTTATATTTATGCAGAAGACCCCATTAAAAGGTCCTGAGAGGCATCAGATGTTATGAACTTCTTTTAATGAGAGCAAAATGATTAAACGCGAGTTTAACTTACCATATAAATTGATAGAGGCATGGAGAAGGCTGATGAATTTGATTTCTTTTTTTTTGTCTCAGCAACGCAGAGAGATTCTCCTCTGCAACACTGCCTCTGCTGGCCATTCAATATAATCTGCAGATGGAAAAGTCCACTGTTAGTCCATTATTAGAACTTGAATATTTCCAAACTAAAGACAACACTACAAAATAACATTATTTTCATAAAGCATTAATAATTAGTACAATAGCGTCTGTAATATTGTGAAAATTCAAAGTTCACTAAAAATTCTATTCTCCAGTTTAATTTCAACCTAGCACACTTCTCTCAATCCTATTCCTCATTGGCTACGACTCTCTACACAACTCTAGCACCTATATGAGGACGTAGATAGAAAGAACTCTTTAGCAGCCAAGTGACAGCGTACCCTACTCACTGGAATTCTTTTAGGTTATGGTACACCAATAGCAATTCAGTGATCTGATAAGTTAAGGGAGGAAGATTTATGCTACAGTATAGTGGAAATAATAAAAACTATGAGTAACAGATTCTAACCTCTTCATTTTAGCACATCCCTATCAGTTAACCTATATTGCTACCGTCTTGAAAAGTTATATTTATGAGGAAGACCCCCCTAAAAGGTCCTGAGAGGCATCAGATGTTATGAACTTCTTTTAATGAGAGCAAAATGATTAAACGCGAGTTTAACTTACCATATAAATTGATAGAGGCATGGAGAAGGCTGATGAATTTGATTTCTTTTTTTTTGTCTCAGCAACGCAGAGAGATTCTCCTCTGCAACACTGCCTCTGCTGGCCATTCAATATAATCTGCAGATGGAAAAGTCCACTGTTAGTCCATTATTAGAACTTGAATATTTCCAAACTAAAGACAACACTACAAAATAACATTATTTTCATAAAGCATTAATAATTAGTACAATAGCGTCTGTAATATTGTGAAAATTCAAAGTTCACTAAAAATTCTATTCTCCAGTTTAATTTCAACCTAGCACACTTCTCTCAATCCTATTCCTCATTGGCTACGACTCTCTACACAACTCTAGCACCTATATGAGGACGTAGATAGAAAGAACTCTTTAGCAGCCAAGTGACAGCGTACCCTACTCACTGGAATTCTTTTAGGTTATGGTACACCAATAGCAATTCAGTGATCTGATAAGTTAAGGGAGGAAGATTTATGCTACAGTATAGTGGAAATAATAAAAACTATGAGTAACAGATTCTAACCTCTTCATTTTAGCACATCCCCATCAGTTAACCTATATTGCTACCGTCTTGAAAAGTTATATTTATGCAGAAGACCCCATTAAAAGGTCCTGAGAGGCATCAGATGTTATGAACTTCTTTTAATGAGAGCAAAATGATTAAACGCGAGTTTAACTTACCATATAAATTGATAGAGGCATGGAGAAGGCTGATGAATTTGATTTCTTTTTTTTTGTCTCAGCAACGCAGAGAGATTCTCCTCTGCAACACTGCCTCTGCTGGCCATTCAATATAATCTGCAGATGGAAAAGTCCACTGTTAGTCCATTATTAGAACTTGAATATTTCCAAACTAAAGACAACACTACAAAATAACATTATTTTCATAAAGCATTAATAATTAGTACAATAGCGTCTGTAATATTGTGAAAATTCAAAGTTCACTAAAAATTCTATTCTCCAGTTTAATTTCAACCTAGCACACTTCTCTCAATCCTATTCCTCATTGGCTACGACTCTCTACACAACTCTAGCACCTATATGAGGACGTAGATAGAAAGAACTCTTTAGCAGCCAAGTGACAGCGTACCCTACTCACTGGAATTCTTTTAGGTTATGGTACACCAATAGCAATTCAGTGATCTGATAAGTTAAGGGAGGAAGATTTATGCTACAGTATAGTGGAAATAATAAAAACTATGAGTAACAGATTCTAACCTCTTCATTTTAGCACATCCCTATCAGTTAACCTATATTGCTACCGTCTTGAAAAGTTATATTTATGAGGAAGACCCCCCTAAAAGGTCCTGAGAGCCATCAGATATTATGAACTTCTTTTAATGAGAGCAAACTGATTAAACGTGAGTTTAACTTACCATATAAATTGATAGAGGCATGGAGAAGGCTGATGAATTGGATTTCTTTTTTTTTTGTCTCAGCAATGCAGAGAGATTCTCCTCTGCAACACTGCCTCTGCTGGCCATTCAATATAATCTGCAGATGGAAAAGTCCACTGTTAGTCCATTATTAGAACTCGAATATTTCCAAACTAAAGACAACACTACAAAATAACATTATTTTCATAAAGCATTAATAATTAGTACAATAGCGTCTGTAATATTGTGAAAATTCAAAGTTCACTAAAAATTCTATTCTCCAGTTTAATTTCAACCTAGCACACTTCTCTCAATCCTATGCCTCATTGGCTACGACTCTCTACACAACTCTAGCACCTATATGAGGACGTAGATAGAAAGAACTCTTTAGCAGCCAAGTGACAGCGTACCCTACTCACTGGAATTCTTTTAGGTTATGGTACACCAATAGCAATTCAGTGATCTGATAAGTTAAGGGAGGAAGATTTATGCTACAGTATAGTGGAAATAATAAAAACTATGAGTAACAGATTCTAACCTCTTCATTTTAGCACATCCCTATCAGTTAACCTATATTGCTACCGTCTTGAAAAGTTATATTTATGAGGAAGACCCCCCTAAAAGGTCCTGAGAGCCATCAGATATTATGAACTTCTTTTAATGAGAGCAAACTGATTAAACGTGAGTTTAACTTACCATATAAATTGATAGAGGCATGGAGAAGGCTGATGAATTTGATTTCTTTTTTTTTGTCTCAGCAACGCAGAGAGATTCTCCTCTGCAACACTGCCTCTGCTGGCCATTCAATATAATCTGCAGATGGAAAAGTCCACTGTTAGTCCATTATTAGAACTTGAATATTTCCAAACTAAAGAAAACACTACCAAATACAATTATTTTCATAAAGCGTTAATAATTAGTACAATAGCGTCTGTAATATTGTGAAAATTCAAAGTTCACTAAAAATTCTATTCTCCAGTTTAATTTCAACCTAGCACACTTCTCTCAATCCTATGCCTCATTGGCTACGACTCTCTACACAACTCTAGCACCTATATGAGGACGTAGATAGAAAGAACTCTTAAGCAGCCAAGTGACAGCGTACCCTACTCACTGGAATTCTTTTAGGTTATGGTACACCAATAGCAATTCAGTGATCTGATAAGTTAAGGGAGGAAGATTTATGCTACAGTATAGTGGAAATAATAAAAACTATGAGTAACAGATTCTAACCTCTTCATTTTAGCACATCCCTATCAGTTAACCTATATTGTTACCGTCTTGAAAAGTTATATTTATGAGGAAGACCCCCGTAAAAGGTCCTGAGAGCCATCAGATATTATGAACTTCTTTTAATGAGAGCAAACTGATTAAACGTGAGTTTAACTTACCATATAAATTGATAGAGGCATGGAGAAGGCTGATGAATTTGATTTCTTTTTTTTTGTCTCAGCAACGCAGAGAGATTCTCCTCTGCAACACTGCCTCTGCTGGCCATTCAATATAATCTGCAGATGGAAAAGTCCACTGTTAGTCCATTATTAGAACTTGAATATTTCCAAACTAAAGACAACACTACAAAATAACATTATTTTCATAAAGCATTAATAATTAGTACAATAGCGTCTGTAATATTGTGAAAATTCAAAGTTCACTAAAAAATTCTATTCTCCAGTTTAATTTCAACCTAGCACACTTCTCTCAATCCTATGCCTCATTGGCTACGACTCTCTACACAACTCTAGCACCTTTTGAGGACGTAGATAGAAAGAACTCTTTAGCAGCCAAGTGACAGCGTACCCTACTCACTGGAATTCTTTTAGGTTATGGTACACCAATAGCAATTCAGTGATCTGATAAGTTAAGGGAGGAAGATTTATGCTACAGTATAGTGGAAATAATAAAAACTATGAGTAACAGATTCTAACCTCTTTATTTTAGCACATCCCCATCAGTTAACCTATATTGCTAGCGTCTTGAAAATATATATTTATGCGGAAGACCCCACTAAAAAGTCCTGAGAGCCATCAGATGTTATGAACTTCTTTTAATGAGAGCAAAATGATTAAACGCGAGTTTAACTTACCATATAAATTGATAGAGGCATGGAGAAGGCTGATGAATTTGATTTCTTTTGTTTTTTTGTCTCAACAACGCAGAGAGGTTCTCCTCTGCAACACTGCCTCTGCTGGCCATTCGATATAATCTGCAGATGGAAAAGTCCACTGTTAGTCCATTATTAGAACTTGAATATTTCCAAACTAAAGACAACACTACAAAATAACATTATTTTCATAAAGCATTAATAATTAGTACAATAGCGTCTGTAATATTGTGAAAATTCAAAGTTCACTAAAAATTCTATTCTCCAGTTTAATTTCAACCTAGCACACTTCTCTCAATCCTATGCCTCATTGGCTACGACTCTCTACACAACTCTAGCACCTATATGAGGACGTAGATAGAAAGAACTCTTTAGCAGCCAAGTGACAGCGTACCCTACTCACTGGAATTCTTTTAGGTTATGGTACACCAATAGCAATTCAGTGATCTGATAAGTTAAGGGAGGAAGATTTATGCTACAGTATAGTGGAAATAATAAAAACTATGAGTAACAGATTCTAACCTCTTCATTTTAGCACATCCCCATCAGTTAACCTATATTGCTACCGTCTTGAAAAGTTATATTTATGCAGAAGACCCCACTAAAAGGTCCTGAGAGCCATCAGATGTTATGAACTTCTTTTAATGAGAGCAAAATGATTAAACGCGAGTTTAACTTACCATATAAATTGATAGAGGCATGGAGAAGGCTGATGAATTTGATTTCTTTTTTTTGTCTCAGCAACGCAGAGAGATTCTCCTCTGCAACACTGCCTCTGCTGGCCATTCGATATAATCTGCAGATGGAAAAGTCCACTGTTAGTCCATTATTAGAACTTGAATATTTCCAAACTAAAGACAACACTACAAAATAACATTATTTTCATAAAGCATTAATAATTAGTACAATAGCGTCTGTAATATTGTGAAAATTCAAAGTTCACTAAAAATTCTATTCTCCAGTTTAATTTCAACCTAGCACACTTCTCTCAATCCTATGCCTCATTGGCTACGACTCTCTACACAACTCTAGCACCTATATGAGGACATAGATAGAAAGAACTCTTTAGCAGCCAAGTGACAGCGTACCCTACTCACTGGAATTCTTTTAAGTTATGGTACACCAATAGCAATTCAGTGATCTGATAAGTTAAGGGAGGAAGATTTATGCTACAGTATAGTGGAAATAATAAAAACTATGAGTAACAGATTCTAACCTCTTTATTTTAGCACATCCCCATCAGTTAACCTATATTGCTAGCGTCTTGAAAATATATATTTATGCGGAAGACCCCACTAAAAGGTCCTGAGAGCCATCAGATGTTATGAACTTCTTTTAATGAGAGCAAAATGATGAAACGCGAGTTTAACTTACCATATAAATTGATAGAGGCATGGAGAAGGCTGATGAATTTGATTTCTTTTTTTTTTTGGTCTCAACAACGCAGAGAGATTCTCCTCTGCAACACTGCCTCTGCTGGCCATTCAATATAATCTGCAGATGGAAAAGTCCACTGTTAGTCCATTATTAGAACTTTAATATTTCCAAACTAAAGACAACACTACAAAATAACATTATTTTCATAAAGCATTAATAATTAGTACAATAGCGTCTGTAATATTGTGAAAATTCAAAGTTCACTAAAAATTCTATTCTCCAGTTTAATTTCAACCTAGCACACTTCTCTCAATCCTATGCCTCATTGGCTACGACTCTCTACACAACTCTAGCACCTATATGAGGACATAGATAGAAAGAACTCTTTAGCAGCCAAGTGACAGCGTACCCTACTCACTGGAATTCTTTTAAGTTATGGTACACCAATAGCAATTCAGTGATCTGATAAGTTAAGGGAGGAAGATTTATGCTACAGTATAGTGGAAATAATAAAAACTATGAGTAACAGATTCTAACCTCTTTATTTTAGCACATCCCCATCAGTTAACCTATATTGCTAGCGTCTTGAAAATATATATTTATGCGGAAGACCCCACTAAAAAGTCCTGAGAGCCATCAGATGTTATGAACTTCTTTTAATGAGAGCAAAATGATTAAACGCGAGTTTAACTTACCATATAAATTGATAGAGGCATGGAGAAGGCTGATGAATTTGATTTCTTTTGTTTTTTTGTCTCAACAACGCAGAGAGGTTCTCCTCTGCAACACTGCCTCTGCTGGCCATTCGATATAATCTGCAGATGGAAAAGTCCACTGTTAGTCCATTATTAGAACTTGAATATTTCCAAACTAAAGACAACACTACAAAATAACATTATTTTCATAAAGCATTAATAATTAGTACAATAGCGTCTGTAATATTGTGAAAATTCAAAGTTCACTAAAAATTCTATTCTCCAGTTTAATTTCAACCTAGCACACTTCTCTCAATCCTATGCCTCATTGGCTACGACTCTCTACACAACTCTAGCACCTATATGAGGACGTAGATAGAAAGAACTCTTTAGCAGCCAAGTGACAGCGTACCCTACTCACTGGAATTCTTTTAGGTTATGGTACACCAATAGCAATTCAGTGATCTGATAAGTTAAGGGAGGAAGATTTATGCTACAGTATAGTGGAAATAATAAAAACTATGAGTAACAGATTCTAACCTCTTTATTTTAGCACATCCCCATCAGTTAACCTATATTGCTAGCGTCTTGAAAATATATATTTATGCGGAAGACCCCACTAAAAAGTCCTGAGAGCCATCAGATGTTATGAACTTCTTTTAATGAGAGCAAAATGATTAAACGCGAGTTTAACTTACCATATAAATTGATAGAGGCATGGAGAAGGCTGATGAATTTGATTTCTTTTGTTTTTTTGTCTCAACAACGCAGAGAGGTTCTCCTCTGCAACACTGCCTCTGCTGGCCATTCGATATAATCTGCAGATGGAAAAGTCCACTGTTAGTCCATTATTAGAACTTGAATATTTCCAAACTAAAGACAACACTACAAAATAACATTATTTTCATAAAGCATTAATAATTAGTACAATAGCGTCTGTAATATTGTGAAAATTCAAAGTTCACTAAAAATTCTATTCTCCAGTTTAATTTCAACCTAGCACACTTCTCTCAATCCTATGCCTCATTGGCTACGACTCTCTACACAACTCTAGCACCTATATGAGGACGTAGATAGAAAGAACTCTTTAGCAGCCAAGTGACAGCGTACCCTACTCACTGGAATTCTTTTAGGTTATGGTACACCAATAGCAATTCAGTGATCTGATAAGTTAAGGGAGGAAGATTTATGCTACAGTATAGTGGAAATAATAAAAACTATGAGTAACAGATTCTAACCTCTTCATTTTAGCACATCCCCATCAGTTAACCTATATTGCTACCGTCTTGAAAAGTTATATTTATGCAGAAGACCCCACTAAAAGGTCCTGAGAGCCATCAGATGTTATGAACTTCTTTTAATGAGAGCAAAATGATTAAACGCGAGTTTAACTTACCATATAAATTGATAGAGGCATGGAGAAGGCTGATGAATTTGATTTCTTTTTTTTGTCTCAGCAACGCAGAGAGATTCTCCTCTGCAACACTGCCTCTGCTGGCCATTCGATATAATCTGCAGATGGAAAAGTCCACTGTTAGTCCATTATTAGAACTTGAATATTTCCAAACTAAAGACAACACTACAAAATAACATTATTTTCATAAAGCATTAATAATTAGTACAATAGCGTCTGTAATATTGTGAAAATTCAAAGTTCACTAAAAATTCTATTCTCCAGTTTAATTTCAACCTAGCACACTTCTCTCAATCCTATGCCTCATTGGCTACGACTCTCTACACAACTCTAGCACCTATATGAGGACATAGATAGAAAGAACTCTTTAGCAGCCAAGTGACAGCATACCCTACTCACTGGAATTCTTTTAAGTTATGGTACACCAATAGCAATTCAGTGATCTGATAAGTTAAGGGAGGAAGATTTATGCTACAGAATAGTGGAAATAATAAAAACTATGAGTAACAGATTCTAACCTCTTTATTTTAGCACATCCCCATCAGTTAACCTATATTGCTAGCGTCTTGAAAATATATATTTATGCGGAAGACCCCACTAAAAGGTCCTGAGAGCCATCAGATGTTATGAACTTCTTTTAATGAGAGCAAAATGATTAAACGCGAGTTTAACTTACCATATAAATTGATAGAGGCATGGAGAAGGCTGATGAATTTGATTTCTTTTTTTTTTTGGTCTCAACAACGCAGAGAGATTCTCCTCTGCAACACTGCCTCTGCTGGCCATTCAATATAATCTGCAGATGGAAAAGTCCACTGTTAGTCCATTATTAGAACTTTAATATTTCCAAACTAAAGACAACACTACAAAATAACATTATTTTCATAAAGCATTAATAATTAGTACAATAGCGTCTGTAATATTGTGAAAATTCAAAGTTCACTAAAAATTCTATTCTCCAGTTTAATTTCAACCTAGCACACTTCTCTCAATCCTATGCCTCATTGGCTACGACTCTCTACACAACTCTAGCACCTATATGAGGACGTAGATAGAAAGAACTCTTTAGCAGCCAAGTGACAGCGTACCCTACTCACTGGAATTCTTTTAGGTTATGGTACACCAATAGCAATTCAGTGATCTGATAAGTTAAGGGAGGAAGATTTATGCTACAGTATAGTGGAAATAATAAAAACTATGAGTAACAGATTCTAACCTCTTTATTTTAGCACATCCCCATCAGTTAACCTATATTGCTAGCGTCTTGAAAATATATATTTATGCGGAAGACCCCACTAAAAGGTCCTGAGAGCCATCAGATGTTATGAACTTCTTTTAATGAGAGCAAAATGATTAAACGCGAGTTTAACTTACCATATAAATTGATAGAGGCATGGAGAAGGCTGATTAATTTGATTTCTTTTTTTTTGTCTCAGCAACGCAGAGAGATTCTCCTCTGCAACACTGCCTCTGCTGGCCATTCGATATAATCTGCAGATGGAAAAGTCCACTGTTAGTCCATTATTAGAACTTGAATATTTCCAAAATAAAGACAACATTAGCAAATAAAATTATTTTCATAAAGCATTAATAATTAGTACAATAGCGTCTGTAATATTGTGAAAATTCAAAGTTCACTAAAAATTCTATTCTCCAGTTTAATTTCAACCTAGCATACTTCTCTCAATCCTATGCCTCATTGGCTACGACTCTCTACACAACTCTAGCACCTATATGAGGACATAGATAGAAAGAACTCTTTAGCAGCCAAGTGACAGCGTACCCTACTCACTGGAATTCTTTTAGGTTATGGTACACCAATAGCAATTCAGTGATCTGATAAGTTAAGGGAGGAAGATTTATGCTACAGTATAGTGGAAATAATAAAAACTATGAGTAACAGATTCTAACCTCTTCATTTTAGCACATCCCCATCAGTTAACCTATATTGCTACCGTCTTGAAAAGTTATATTTATGCAGAAGACCCCATTAAAAGGTCCTGAGAGCCATCAGATGTTATGAACTTCTTTTAATGAGAGCAAAATGATTAAACGCGAGTTTAACTTACCATATAAATTGATAGAGGCATGGAGAAGGCTGATGAATTTGATTTCTTTTTTTTTGTCTCAGCAACGCAGAGAGATTCTCCTCTGCAACACTGCCTCTGCTGGCCATTCAATATAATCTGCAGATGGAAAAGTCCACTGTTAGTCCATTATTAGAACTTGAATATTTCCAAACTAAAGACAACACTACAAAATAACATTATTTTCATAAAGCATTAATAATTAGTACAATAGCGTCTGTAATATTGTGAAAATTCAAAGTTCACTAAAAATTCTATTCTCCAGTTTAATTTCAACCTAGCACACTTCTCTCAATCCTATGCCTCATTGGCTACGACTCTCTACACAACTCTAGCACCTATATGAGGACGTAGATAGAAAGAACTCTTTAGCAGCCAAGTGACAGCGTACCCTACTCACTGGAATTCTTTTAGGTTATGGTACACCAATAGCAATTCAGTGATCTGATAAGTTAAGGGAGGAAGATTTATGCTACAGTATAGTGGAAATAATAAAAACTATGAGTAACAGATTCTAATCTCTTTATTTTAGCACATCCCCATCAGTTAACCTATATTGCTAGCGTCTTGAAAATTTATATTTATACGAAAGACCCCACTAAAAGGTCCTGAGAGCCATCAGATGTTATGAACTTCTTTTAATGAGAGCAAAATGATTAAACGCGAGTTTAACTTACCATATAAATTGATAGAGGCATGGAGAAGGCTGATGAATTTGATTTCTTTTTTTTTTTGGTCTCAACAACGCAGAGAGATTCTCCTCTGCAACACTGCCTCTGCTGGCCATTCGATATAATCTGCAGATGGAAAAGTCCACTGTTAGTCCATTATTAGAACTTGAATATTTCCAAACTAAAGACAACACTACAAAATAACATTATTTTCATAAAGCATTAATAATTAGTACAATAGCGTCTGTAATATTGTGAAAATTCAAAGTTCACTAAAAATTCTATTCTCCAGTTTAATTTCAACCTAGCACACTTCTCTCAATCCTATGCCTCATTGGCTACGACTCTCTACACAACTCTAGCACCTATATGAGGACGTAGATAGAAAGAACTCTTTAGCAGCCAAGTGACAGCGTACCCTACTCACTGGAATTCTTTTAGGTTATGGTACACCAATAGCAATTCAGTGATCTGATAAGTTAAGGGAGGAAGATTTATGCTACAGTATAGTGGAAATAATAAAAACTATGAGTAACAGATTCTAAACTCTTCATTTTAGCACATCCCTATCAGTTAACCTATATTGCTACCGTCTTGAAAAGTTATATTTATGCAGAAGACCCCACTAAAAGGTCCTGAGAGCCATCAGATGTTATGAACTTCTTTTAATGAGAGCAAAATGATTAAACGCGAGTTTAACTTACCATATAAATTGATAGAGGCATGGAGAAGGCTGATGAATTTGATTTCTTTTTTTTGTCTCAGCAACGCAGAGAGATTCTCCTCTGCAACACTGCCTCTGCTGGCCATTCGATATAATCTGCAGATGGAAAAGTCCACTGTTAGTCCATTATTAGAACTTGAATATTTCCAAACTAAAGACAACACTACAAAATAACATTATTTTCATAAAGCATTAATAATTAGTACAATAGCGTCTGTAATATTGTGAAAATTCAAAGTTCACTAAAAATTCTATTCTCCAGTTTAATTTCAACCTAGCACACTTCTCTCAATCCTATGCCTCATTGGCTACGACTCTCTACACAACTCTAGCACCTATATGAGGACATAGATAGAAAGAACTCTTTAGCAGCCAAGTGACAGCATACCCTACTCACTGGAATTCTTTTAAGTTATGGTACACCAATAGCAATTCAGTGATCTGATAAGTTAAGGGAGGAAGATTTATGCTACAGTATAGTGGAAATAATAAAAACTATGAGTAACAGATTCTAACCTCTTTATTTTAGCACATCCCCATCAGTTAACCTATATTGCTAGCGTCTTGAAAATATATATTTATGCGGAAGACCCCACTAAAAGGTCCTGAGAGCCATCAGATGTTATGAACTTCTTTTAATGAGAGCAAAATGATTAAACGCGAGTTTAACTTACCATATAAATTGATAGAGGCATGGAGAAGGCTGATGAATTTGATTTCTTTTTTTTTTTGGTCTCAACAACGCAGAGAGATTCTCCTCTGCAACACTGCCTCTGCTGGCCATTCAATATAATCTGCAGATGGAAAAGTCCACTGTTAGTCCATTATTAGAACTTTAATATTTCCAAACTAAAGACAACACTACAAAATAACATTATTTTCATAAAGCATTAATAATTAGTACAATAGCGTCTGTAATATTGTGAAAATTCAAAGTTCACTAAAAATTCTATTCTCCAGTTTAATTTCAACCTAGCACACTTCTCTCAATCCTATGCCTCATTGGCTACGACTCTCTACACAACTCTAGCACCTATATGAGGACGTAGATAGAAAGAACTCTTTAGCAGCCAAGTGACAGCGTACCCTACTCACTGGAATTCTTTTAGGTTATGGTACACCAATAGCAATTCAGTGATCTGATAAGTTAAGGGAGGAAGATTTATGCTACAGTATAGTGGAAATAATAAAAACTATGAGTAACAGATTCTAACCTCTTTATTTTAGCACATCCCCATCAGTTAACCTATATTGCTAGCGTCTTGAAAATATATATTTATGCGGAAGACCCCACTAAAAGGTCCTGAGAGCCATCAGATGTTATGAACTTCTTTTAATGAGAGCAAAATGATTAAACGCGAGTTTAACTTACCATATAAATTGATAGAGGCATGGAGAAGGCTGATTAATTTGATTTCTTTTTTTTTGTCTCAGCAACGCAGAGAGATTCTCCTCTGCAACACTGCCTCTGCTGGCCATTCGATATAATCTGCAGATGGAAAAGTCCACTGTTAGTCCATTATTAGAACTTGAATATTTCCAAAATAAAGACAACATTAGCAAATAAAATTATTTTCATAAAGCATTAATAATTAGTACAATAGCGTCTGTAATATTGTGAAAATTCAAAGTTCACTAAAAATTCTATTCTCCAGTTTAATTTCAACCTAGCATACTTCTCTCAATCCTATGCCTCATTGGCTACGACTCTCTACACAACTCTAGCACCTATATGAGGACATAGATAGAAAGAACTCTTTAGCAGCCAAGTGACAGCGTACCCTACTCACTGGAATTCTTTTAGGTTATGGTACACCAATAGCAATTCAGTGATCTGATAAGTTAAGGGAGGAAGATTTATGCTACAGTATAGTGGAAATAATAAAAACTATGAGTAACAGATTCTAACCTCTTCATTTTAGCACATCCCCATCAGTTAACCTATATTGCTACCGTCTTGAAAAGTTATATTTATGCAGAAGACCCCATTAAAAGGTCCTGAGAGCCATCAGATGTTATGAACTTCTTTTAATGAGAGCAAAATGATTAAACGCGAGTTTAACTTACCATATAAATTGATAGAGGCATGGAGAAGGCTGATGAATTTGATTTCTTTTTTTTTGTCTCAGCAACGCAGAGAGATTCTCCTCTGCAACACTGCCTCTGCTGGCCATTCAATATAATCTGCAGATGGAAAAGTCCACTGTTAGTCCATTATTAGAACTTGAATATTTCCAAACTAAAGACAACACTACAAAATAACATTATTTTCATAAAGCATTAATAATTAGTACAATAGCGTCTGTAATATTGTGAAAATTCAAAGTTCACTAAAAATTCTATTCTCCAGTTTAATTTCAACCTAGCACACTTCTCTCAATCCTATGCCTCATTGGCTACGACTCTCTACACAACTCTAGCACCTATATGAGGACGTAGATAGAAAGAACTCTTTAGCAGCCAAGTGACAGCGTACCCTACTCACTGGAATTCTTTTAGGTTATGGTACACCAATAGCAATTCAGTGATCTGATAAGTTAAGGGAGGAAGATTTATGCTACAGTATAGTGGAAATAATAAAAACTATGAGTAACAGATTCTAACCTCTTCATTTTAGCACATCTCCATCAGTTAACCTATATTGCTAGCGTCTTGAAAATTTATATTTATGCGGAAGACCCCACTAAAAGGTCCTGAGAGCCATCAGATGTTATGAACTTCTTTTAATGAGAGCAAAATGATTAAACGCGAGTTTAACTTACCATATAAATTGATAGAGGCATGGAGAAGGCTGATGAATTTGATTTCTTTTTTTTTTTGGTCTCAACAACGCAGAGAGATTCTCCTCTGCAACACTGCCTCTGCTGGCCATTCGATATAATCTGCAGATGGAAAAGTCCACTGTTAGTCCATTATTAGAACTTGAATATTTCCAAACTGCAGACAACACTACAAAATAACATTATTTTCATAAAGCATTAATAATTAGTACAATAGCGTCTGTAATATTGTGAAAATTCAAAGTTCACTAAAAATTCTATTCTCCAGTTTAATTTCAACCTAGCACACTTCTCTCAATCCTATGCCTCATTGGCTACGACTCTCTACACAACTCTAGCACCTATATGAGGACGTAGATAGAAAGAACTCTTTAGCAGCCAAGTGACAGCGTACCCTACTCACTGGAATTCTTTTAGGTTATGGTACACCAATAGCAATTCAGTGATCTGATAAGTTAAGGGAGGAAGATTTATGCTACAGTATAGTGGAAATAATAAAAACTATGAGTAACAGATTCTAACCTCTTCATTTTAGCACATCCCTATCAGTTAACCTATATTGCTACCGTCTTGAAAAGTTATATTTATGAGGAAGACCCCCCTAAAAGGTCCTGAGAGCCATCAGATATTATGAACTTCTTTTAATGAGAGCAAACTGATTAAACGTGAGTTTAACTTACCATATAAATTGATAGAGGCATGGAGAAGGCTGATGAATTGGATTTCTTTTTTTTTTGTCTCAGCAATGCAGAGAGATTCTCCTCTGCAACACTGCCTCTGCTGGCCATTCAATATAATCTGCAGATGGAAAAGTCCACTGTTAGTCCATTATTAGAACTTGAATATTTCCAAACTAAAGACAACACTACAAAATAACATTATTTTCATAAAGCATTAATAATTAGTACAATAGCGTCTGTAATATTGTGAAAATTCAAAGTTCACTAAAAATTCTATTCTCCAGTTTAATTTCAACCTAGCACACTTCTCTCAATCCTATGCCTCATTGGCTACGACTCTCTACACAACTCTAGCACCTATATGAGGACGTAGATAGAAAGAACTCTTTAGCAGCCAAGTGACAGCGTACCCTACTCACTGGAATTCTTTTAGGTTATGGTACACCAATAGCAATTCAGTGATCTGATAAGTTAAGGGAGGAAGATTTATGCTACAGTATAGTGGAAATAATAAAAGCTATGAGTAACAGATTCTAACCTCTTCATTTTAGCACATCCCCATCAGTTAACCTATATTGCTACCGTCTTGAAAAGTTATATTTATGCAGAAGACCCCATTAAAAGGTCCTGAGAGGCATCAGATGTTATGAACTTCTTTTAATGAGAGCAAAATGATTAAACGCGAGTTTAACTTACCATATAAATTGATAGAGGCATGGAGAAGGCTGATGAATTTGATTTCTTTTTTTTTGTCTCAGCAACGCAGAGAGATTCTCCTCTGCAACACTGCCTCTGCTGGCCATTCAATATAATCTGCAGATGGAAAAGTCCACTGTTAGTCCATTATTAGAACTTGAATATTTCCAAACTAAAGACAACACTACAAAATAACATTATTTTCATAAAGCATTAATAATTAGTACAATAGCGTCTGTAATATTGTGAAAATTCAAAGTTCACTAAAAATTCTATTCTCCAGTTTAATTTCAACCTAGCACACTTCTCTCAATCCTATGCCTCATTGGCTACGACTCTCTACACAACTCTAGCACCTATATGAGGACGTAGATAGAAAGAACTCTTAAGCAGCCAAGTGACAGCGTACCCTACTCACTGGAATTCTTTTAGGTTATGGTACACCAATAGCAATTCAGTGATCTGATAAGTTAAGGGAGGAAGATTTATGCTACAGTATAGTGGAAATAATAAAAACTATGAGTAACAGATTCTAACCTCTTCATTTTAGCACATCCCTATCAGTTAACCTATATTGTTACCGTCTTGAAAAGTTATATTTATGAGGAAGACCCCCGTAAAAGGTCCTGAGAGCCATCAGATATTATGAACTTCTTTTAATGAGAGCAAACTGATTAAACGTGAGTTTAACTTACCATATAAATTGATAGAGGCATGGAGAAGGCTGATGAATTTGATTTCTTTTTTTTTGTCTCAGCAACGCAGAGAGATTCTCCTCTGCAACACTGCCTCTGCTGGCCATTCAATATAATCTGCAGATGGAAAAGTCCACTGTTAGTCCATTATTAGAACTTGAATATTTCCAAACTAAAGACAACACTACAAAATAACATTATTTTCATAAAGCATTAATAATTAGTACAATAGCGTCTGTAATATTGTGAAAATTCAAAGTTCACTAAAAATTCTATTCTCCAGTTTAATTTCAACCTAGCACACTTCTCTCAATCCTATGCCTCATTGGCTACGACTTTCTACACAACTCTAGCACCTTTTGAGGACGTAGATAGAAAGAACTCTTTAGCAGCCAAGTGACAGCGTACCCTACTCACTGGAATTCTTTTAGGTTATGGTACACCAATAGCAATTCAGTGATCTGATAAGTTAAGGGAGGAAGATTTATGCTACAGTATAGTGGAAATAATAAAAACTATGAGTAACAGATTCTAACCTCTTCATTTTAGCACATCCCTATCAGTTAACCTATATTGCTACCGTCTTGAAAAGTTATATTTATGAGGAAGACCCCCCTAAAAGGTCCTGAGAGCCATCAGATATTATGAACTTCTTTTAATGAGAGCAAACTGATTAAACGTGAGTTTAACTTACCATATAAATTGATAGAGGCATGGAGAAGGCTGATGAATTGGATTTCTTTTTTTTTTGTCTCAGCAATGCAGAGAGATTCTCCTCTGCAACACTGCCTCTGCTGGCCATTCAATATAATCTGCAGATGGAAAAGTCCACTGTTAGTCCATTATTAGAACTTGAATATTTCCAAACTAAAGACAACACTACAAAATAACATTATTTTCATAAAGCATTAATAATTAGTACAATAGCGTCTGTAATATTGTGAAAATTCAAAGTTCACTAAAAATTCTATTCTCCAGTTTAATTTCAACCTAGCACACTTCTCTCAATCCTATGCCTCATTGGCTACGACTCTCTACACAACTCTAGCACCTATATGAGGACGTAGATAGAAAGAACTCTTTAGCAGCCAAGTGACAGCGTACCCTACTCACTGGAATTCTTTTAGGTTATGGTACACCAATAGCAATTCAGTGATCTGATAAGTTAAGGGAGGAAGATTTATGCTACAGTATAGTGGAAATAATAAAAACTATGAGTAACAGATTCTAACCTCTTCATTTTAGCACATCCCTATCAGTTAACCTATATTGCTACCGTCTTGAAAAGTTATATTTATGAGGAAGACCCCCCTAAAAGGTCCTGAGAGCCATCAGATATTATGAACTTCTTTTAATGAGAGCAAAATGATGTAACGCGAGTTTAACTTACCATATAAATTGATAGGGGCATGGAGAAGGCTTTTGAATTTGATTTCTTTTTTTTTTTTTTGTCTCAACAACGCAGAGAGATTCTCCTCTGCAACACTGCCTCTGCTGGCCATTCAATATAATCTAAAGATGGAAAAGTCCACTGTTAGTCCATTATTAGAACTTGAATATTTCCAAACTAAAGACAACACTACAAAATAACATTATTTTCATAAAGCATTAATAATTAGTACAATAGCGTCTGTAATATTGTGAAAATTCAAAGTTCACTAAAAATTCTATTCTCCAGTTTAATTTCAACCTAGCATACTTCTCTCAATCCTATGCCTCATTGGCTACGACTCTCTACACAACTCTAGCACCTATATGAGGACATAGATAGAAAGAACTCTTTAGCAGCCAAGTGATAGCGTACCCTACTCACTGGAATTCTTTTAGGTTATGGTACACCAATAGCAATTCAGTGATCTGATAAGTTAAGGGAGGAAGATTTATGCTACAGTATAGTGGAAATAATAAAAACTATGAGTAACAGATTCTAACCTCTTCATTTTAGCACATCCCCATCAGTTAACCTATATTGCTACCGTCTTGAAAAGTTATATTTATGCAGAAGACCCCATTAAAAGGTCCTGAGAGGCATCAGATGTTATGAACTTCTTTTAATGAGAGCAAAATGATTAAACGCGAGTTTAACTTACCATATAAATTGATAGAGGCATGGAGAAGGCTGATGAATTTGATTTCTTTTTTTTTGTCTCAGCAACGCAGAGAGATTCTCCTCTGCAACACTGCCTCTGCTGGCCATTCAATATAATCTGCAGATGGAAAAGTCCACTGTTAGTCCATTATTAGAACTTGAATATTTCCAAACTAAAGACAACACTACAAAATAACATTATTTTCATAAAGCATTAATAATTAGTACAATAGCGTCTGTAATATTGTGAAAATTCAAAGTTCACTAAAAATTCTATTCTCCAGTTTAATTTCAACCTAGCACACTTCTCTCAATCCTATGCCTCATTGGCTACGACTCTCTACACAACTCTAGCACCTATATGAGGACGTAGATAGAAAGAACTCTTTAGCAGCCAAGTGACAGCGTACCCTACTCACTGGAATTCTTTTAGGTTATGGTACACCAATAGCAATTCAGTGATCTGATAAGTTAAGGGAGGAAGATTTATGCTACAGTATAGTGGAAATAATAAAAACTATGAGTAACAGATTCTAACCTCTTCATTTTAGCACATCTCCATCAGTTAACCTATATTGCTAGCGTCTTGAAAATTTATATTTATGCGGAAGACCCCACTAAAAGGTCCTGAGAGCCATCAGATGTTATGAACTTCTTTTAATGAGAGCAAAATGATTAAACGCGAGTTTAACTTACCATATAAATTGATAGAGGCATGGAGAAGGCTGATGAATTTGATTTCTTTTTTTTTTTGGTCTCAACAACGCAGAGAGATTCTCCTCTGCAACACTGCCTCTGCTGGCCATTCGATATAATCTGCAGATGGAAAAGTCCACTGTTAGTCCATTATTAGAACTTGAATATTTCCAAACTGCAGACAACACTACAAAATAACATTATTTTCATAAAGCATTAATAATTAGTACAATAGCGTCTGTAATATTGTGAAAATTCAAAGTTCACTAAAAATTCTATTCTCCAGTTTAATTTCAACCTAGCACACTTCTCTCAATCCTATGCCTCATTGGCTACGACTCTCTACACAACTCTAGCACCTATATGAGGACGTAGATAGAAAGAACTCTTTAGCAGCCAAGTGACAGCGTACCCTACTCACTGGAATTCTTTTAGGTTATGGTACACCAATAGCAATTCAGTGATCTGATAAGTTAAGGGAGGAAGATTTATGCTACAGTATAGTGGAAATAATAAAAACTATGAGTAACAGATTCTAACCTCTTCATTTTAGCACATCCCCATCAGTTAACCTATATTGCTACCGTCTTGAAAAGTTATATTTATGCAGAAGACCCCATTAAAAGGTCCTGAGAGGCATCAGATGTTATGAACTTCTTTTAATGAGAGCCAAATGATTAAACGCGAGTTTAACTTACCATATAAATTGATAGAGGCATGGAGAAGGCTGATGAATTTGATTTCTTTTTTTTTGTCTCAGCAACGCAGAGAGATTCTCCTCTGCAACACTGCCTCTGCTGGCCATTCAATATAATCTGCAGATGGAAAAGTCCACTGTTAGTCCATTATTAGAACTTGAATATTTCCAAACTAAAGACAACACTACAAAATAACATTATTTTCATAAAGCATTAATAATTAGTACAATAGCGTCTGTAATATTGTGAAAATTCAAAGTTCACTAAAAATTCTATTCTCCAGTTTAATTTCAACCTAGCACACTTCTCTCAATCCTATGCCTCATTGGCTACGACTCTCTACACAACTCTAGCACCTATATGAGGACGTAGATAGAAAGAACTCTTAAGCAGCCAAGTGACAGCGTACCCTACTCACTGGAATTCTTTTAGGTTATGGTACACCAATAGCAATTCAGTGATCTGATAAGTTAAGGGAGGAAGATTTATGCTACAGTATAGTGGAAATAATAAAAACTATGAGTAACAGATTCTAACCTCTTCATTTTAGCACATCCCTATCAGTTAACCTATATTGTTACCGTCTTGAAAAGTTATATTTATGAGGAAGACCCCCGTAAAAGGTCCTGAGAGCCATCAGATATTATGAACTTCTTTTAATGAGAGCAAACTGATTAAACGTGAGTTTAACTTACCATATAAATTGATAGAGGCATGGAGAAGGCTGATGAATTTGATTTCTTTTTTTTTGTCTCAGCAACGCAGAGAGATTCTCCTCTGCAACACTGCCTCTGCTGGCCATTCAATATAATCTGCAGATGGAAAAGTCCACTGTTAGTCCATTATTAGAACTTGAATATTTCCAAACTAAAGACAACACTACAAAATAACATTATTTTCATAAAGCATTAATAATTAGTACAATAGCGTCTGTAATATTGTGAAAATTCAAAGTTCACTAAAAATTCTATTCTCCAGTTTAATTTCAACCTAGCACACTTCTCTCAATCCTATGCCTCATTGGCTACGACTCTCTACACAACTCTAGCACCTTTTGAGGACGTAGATAGAAAGAACTCTTTAGCAGCCAAGTGACAGCGTACCCTACTCACTGGAATTCTTTTAGGTTATGGTACACCAATAGCAATTCAGTGATCTGATAAGTTAAGGGAGGAAGATTTATGCTACAGTATAGTGGAAATAATAAAAACTATGAGTAACAGATTCTAACCTCTTCATTTTAGCACATCCCCATCAGTTAACCTATATTGCTACCGTCTTGAAAAGTTATATTTATGCAGAAGACCCCACTAAAAGGTCCTGAGAGCCATCAGATGTTATGAACTTCTTTTAATGAGAGCAAAATGATTAAACGCGAGTTTAACTTACCATATAAATTGATAAAGGCATGGAGAAGGCTGATGAATTTGATTTCTTTTTTTTTTGGTCTCAACAACGCAGAGAGATTCTCCTCTGCAACACTGCCTCTGCTGGCCATTCGATATAATCTGCAGATGGAAAAGTCCACTGTTAGTCCATTATTAGAACTTGAATATTTCCAAACTGCAGACAACACTACAAAATAACATTATTTTCATAAAGCATTAATAATTAGTACAATAGCGTCTGTAATATTGTGAAAATTCAAAGTTCACTAAAAATTCTATTCTCCAGTTTAATTTCAACCTAGCACACTTCTCTCAATCCTATGCCTCATTGGCTACGACTCTCTACACAACTCTAGCACCTATATGAGGACGTAGATAGAAAGAACTCTTTAGCAGCCAAGTGACAGCGTACCCTACTCACTGGAATTCTTTTAGGTTATGGTACACCAATAGCAATTCAGTGATCTGATAAGTTAAGGGAGGAAGATTTATGCTACAGTATAGTGGAAATAATAAAAACTATGAGTAACAGATTCTAACCTCTTCATTTTAGCACATCTCCATCAGTTAACCTATATTGCTAGCGTCTTGAAAATTTATATTTATGCGGAAGACCCCACTAAAAGGTCCTGAGAGCCATCAGATGTTATGAACTTCTTTTAATGAGAGCAAAATGATTAAACGCGAGTTTAACTTACCATATAAATTGATAGAGGCATGGAGAAGGCTGATGAATTTGATTTCTTTTTTTTTTTGGTCTCAACAACGCAGAGAGATTCTCCTCTGCAACACTGCCTCTGCTGGCCATTCGATATAATCTGCAGATGGAAAAGTCCACTGTTAGTCCATTATTAGAACTTGAATATTTCCAAACTGCAGACAACACTACAAAATAACATTATTTTCATAAAGCATTAATAATTAGTACAATAGCGTCTGTAATATTGTGAAAATTCAAAGTTCACTAAAAATTCTATTCTCCAGTTTAATTTCAACCTAGCACACTTCTCTCAATCCTATTCCTCATTGGCTACGACTCTCTACACAACTCTAGCACCTATATGAGGACGTAGATAGAAAGAACTCTTTAGCAGCCAAGTGACAGCGTACCCTTCTCACTGGAATTCTTTTAGGTTATGGTACACCAATAGCAATTCAGTGATCTGATAAGTTAAGGGAGGAAGATTTATGCTACAGTATAGTGGAAATAATAAAAACTATGAGTAACAGATTCTAACCTCTTCATTTTAGCACATCCCTATCAGTTAACCTATATTGCTACCGTCTTGAAAAGTTATATTTATGAGGAAGACCCCCCTAAAAGGTCCTGAGAGCCATCAGATATTATGAACTTCTTTTAATGAGAGCAAACTGATTAAACGTGAGTTTAACTTACCATATAAATTGATAGAGGCATGGAGAAGGCTGATGAATTGGATTTCTTTTTTTTTTGTCTCAGCAATGCAGAGAGATTCTCCTCTGCAACACTGCCTCTGCTGGCCATTCAATATAATCTGCAGATGGAAAAGTCCACTGTTAGTCCATTATTAGAACTTGAATATTTCCAAACTAAAGACAACACTACAAAATAACATTATTTTCATAAAGCATTAATAATTAGTACAATAGCGTCTGTAATATTGTGAAAATTCAAAGTTCACTAAAAATTCTATTCTCCAGTTTAATTTCAACCTAGCACACTTCTCTCAATCCTATGCCTCATTGGCTACGACTCTCTACACAACTCTAGCACCTATATGAGGACGTAGATAGAAAGAACTCTTTAGCAGCCAAGTGACAGCGTACCCTACTCACTGGAATTCTTTTAGGTTATGGTACACCAATAGCAATTCAGTGATCTGATAAGTTAAGGGAGGAAGATTTATGCTACAGTATAGTGGAAATAATAAAAACTATGAGTAACAGATTCTAACCTCTTCATTTTAGCACATCCCTATCAGTTAACCTATATTGCTACCGTCTTGAAAAGTTATATTTATGAGGAAGACCCCCCTAAAAGGTCCTGAGAGCCATCAGATATTATGAACTTCTTTTAATGAGAGCAAACTGATTAAACGTGAGTTTAACTTACCATATAAATTGATAGAGGCATGGAGAAGGCTGATGAATTTGATTTCTTTTTTTTTGTCTCAGCAACGCAGAGAGATTCTCCTCTGCAACACTGCCTCTGCTGGCCATTCAATATAATCTGCAGATGGAAAAGTCCACTGTTAGTCCATTATTAGAACTTGAATATTTCCAAACTAAAGACAACACTACAAAATAACATTATTTTCATAAAGCATTAATAATTAGTACAATAGCGTCTGTAATATTGTGAAAATTCAAAGTTCACTAAAAATTCTATTCTCCA
This sequence comes from Triturus cristatus, assembly GCF_964204655.1. NCBI lineage: Eukaryota > Metazoa > Chordata > Amphibia > Caudata > Salamandridae > Triturus > Triturus cristatus. The sequence goes on from NC_140593.1 coordinate 590,852,905, forward strand.
GTTTAATTTCAACCTAGCATACTTCTCTCAATCCTATGCCTCATTGGCTACGACTCTCTACACAACTCTAGCACCTATATGAGGACATAGATAGAAAGAACTCTTTAGCAGCCAAGTGATAGCGTACCCTACTCACTGGAATTCTTTTAGGTTATGGTACACCAATAGCAATTCAGTGATCTGATAAGTTAAGGGAGGAAGATTTATGCTACAGTATAGTGGAAATAATAAAAACTATGAGTAACAGATTCTAACCTCTTCATTTTAGCACATCCCCATCAGTTAACCTATATTGCTACCGTCTTGAAAAGTTATATTTATGCAGAAGACCCCATTAAAAGGTCCTGAGAGGCATCAGATGTTATGAACTTCTTTTAATGAGAGCAAAATGATTAAACGCGAGTTTAACTTACCATATAAATTGATAGAGGCATGGAGAAGGCTGATGAATTTGATTTCTTTTTTTTTGTCTCAGCAACGCAGAGAGATTCTCCTCTGCAACACTGCCTCTGCTGGCCATTCAATATAATCTGCAGATGGAAAAGTCCACTGTTAGTCCATTATTAGAACTTGAATATTTCCAAACTAAAGACAACACTACAAAATAACATTATTTTCATAAAGCATTAATAATTAGTACAATAGCGTCTGTAATATTGTGAAAATTCAAAGTTCACTAAAAATTCTATTCTCCAGTTTAATTTCAACCTAGCACACTTCTCTCAATCCTATGCCTCATTGGCTACGACTCTCTACACAACTCTAGCACCTTTTGAGGACGTAGATAGAAAGAACTCTTTAGCAGCCAAGTGACAGCGTACCCTACTCACTGGAATTCTTTTAGGTTATGGTACACCAATAGCAATTCAGTGATCTGATAAGTTAAGGGAGGAAGATTTATGCTACAGTATAGTGGAAATAATAAAAACTATGAGTAACAGATTCTAACCTCTTCATTTTAGCACATCCCCATCAGTTAACCTATATTGCTACCGTCTTGAAAAGTTATATTTATGCAGAAGACCCCACTAAAAGGTCCTGAGAGCCATCAGATGTTATGAACTTCTTTTAATGAGAGCAAAATGATTAAACGCGAGTTTAACTTACCATATAAATTGATAGAGGCATGGAGAAGGCTGATGAATTTGATTTCTTTTTTTTTGTCTCAGCAACGCAGAGAGATTCTCCTCTGCAACACTGCCTCTGCTGGCCATTCGATATAATCTGCAGATGGAAAAGTCCACTGTTAGTCCATTATTAGAACTTGAATATTTCCAAATTAAAGACAACACTACAAAATAACATTATTTTCATAAAGCATTAATAATTAGTACAATAGCGTCTGTAATATTGTGAAAATTCAAAGTTCACTAAAAATTCTATTCTCCAGTTTAATTTCAACCTAGCACACTTCTCTCAATCCTATGCCTCATTGGCTACGACTCTCTACACAACTCTAGCACCTATATGAGGACATAGATAGAAAGAACTCTTTAGCAGCCAAGTGACAGCGTACCCTACTCACTGGAATTCTTTTAAGTTATGGTACACCAATAGCAATTCAGTGATCTGATAAGTTAAGGGAGGAAGATTTATGCTACAGTATAGTGGAAATAATAAAAACTATGAGTAACAGATTCTAACCTCTTTATTTTAGCACATCCCCATCAGTTAACCTATATTGCTAGCGTCTTGAAAATATATATTTATGCGGAAGACCCCACTAAAAAGTCCTGAGAGCCATCAGATGTTATGAACTTCTTTTAATGAGAGCAAAATGATTAAACGCGAGTTTAACTTACCATATAAATTGATAGAGGCATGGAGAAGGCTGATGAATTTGATTTCTTTTGTTTTTTTGTCTCAACAACGCAGAGAGGTTCTCCTCTGCAACACTGCCTCTGCTGGCCATTCGATATAATCTGCAGATGGAAAAGTCCACTGTTAGTCCATTATTAGAACTTGAATATTTCCAAACTAAAGACAACACTACAAAATAACATTATTTTCATAAAGCATTAATAATTAGTACAATAGCGTCTGTAATATTGTGAAAATTCAAAGTTCACTAAAAATTCTATTCTCCAGTTTAATTTCAACCTAGCACACTTCTCTCAATCCTATGCCTCATTGGCTATGACTCTCTACACAACTCTAGCACCTTTAGAGGACGTAGATAGAAAGAACTCTTTAGCAGCCAAGTGACAGCGTACCCTACTCACTGGAATTCTTTTAGGTTATGGTACACCAATAGCAATTCAGTGATCTGATAAGTTAAGGGAGGAAGATTTATGCTACAGTATAGTGGAAATAATAAAAACTATGAGTAACAGATTCTAACCTCTTCATTTTAGCACATCCCCATCAGTTAACCTATATTGCTACCGTCTTGAAAAGTTATATTTATGCAGAAGACCCCACTAAAAGGTCCTGAGAGCCATCAGATGTTATGAACTTCTTTTAATGAGAGCAAAATGATTAAACGCGAGTTTAACTTACCATATAAATTGATAGAGGCATGGAGAAGGCTGATGAATTTGATTTCTTTTTTTTTGTCTCAGCAACGCAGAGAGATTCTCCTCTGCAACACTGCCTCTGCTGGCCATTCGATATAATCTGCAGATGGAAAAGTCCACTGTTAGTCCATTATTAGAACTTGAATATTTCCAAATTAAAGACAACACTACAAAATAACATTATTTTCATAAAGCATTAATAATTAGTACAATAGCGTCTGTAATATTGTGAAAATTCAAAGTTCACTAAAAATTCTATTCTCCAGTTTAATTTCAACCTAGCACACTTCTCTCAATCCTATGCCTCATTGGCTACGACTCTCTACACAACTCTAGCACCTATATGAGGACATAGATAGAAAGAACTCTTTAGCAGCCAAGTGACAGCGTACCCTACTCACTGGAATTCTTTTAAGTTATGGTACACCAATAGCAATTCAGTGATCTGATAAGTTAAGGGAGGAAGATTTATGCTACAGTATAGTGGAAATAATAAAAACTATGAGTAACAGATTCTAACCTCTTTATTTTAGCACATCCCCATCAGTTAACCTATATTGCTAGCGTCTTGAAAATATATATTTATGCGGAAGACCCCACTAAAAAGTCCTGAGAGCCATCAGATGTTATGAACTTCTTTTAATGAGAGCAAAATGATTAAACGCGAGTTTAACTTACCATATAAATTGATAGAGGCATGGAGAAGGCTGATGAATTTGATTTCTTTTGTTTTTTTGTCTCAACAACGCAGAGAGGTTCTCCTCTGCAACACTGCCTCTGCTGGCCATTCGATATAATCTGCAGATGGAAAAGTCCACTGTTAGTCCATTATTAGAACTTGAATATTTCCAAACTAAAGACAACACTACAAAATAACAATATTTTCATAAAGCATTAATAATTAGTACAATAGCGTCTGTAATATTGTGAAAATTCAAAGTTCACTAAAAATTCTATTCTCCAGTTTAATTTCAACCTAGCACACTTCTCTCAATCCTATGCCTCATTGGCTACGACTCTCTACACAACTCTAGCACCTATATGAGGACGTAGATAGAAAGAACTCTTTAGCAGCCAAGTGACAGCGTACCCTACTCACTGGAATTCTTTTAGGTTATGGTACACCAATAGCAATTCAGTGATCTGATAAGTTAAGGGAGGAAGATTTATGCTACAGTATAGTGGAAATAATAAAAACTATGAGTAACAGATTCTAACCTCTTCATTTTAGCACATCCCCATCAGTTAACCTATATTGCTACCGTCTTGAAAAGTTATATTTATGCAGAAGACCCCACTAAAAGGTCCTGAGAGCCATCAGATGTTATGAACTTCTTTTAATGAGAGCAAAATGATTAAACGCGAGTTTAACTTACCATATAAATTGATAGAGGCATGGAGAAGGCTGATGAATTTGATTTCTTTTTTTTGTCTCAGCAACGCAGAGAGATTCTCCTCTGCAACACTGCCTCTGCTGGCCATTCGATATAATCTGCAGATGGAAAAGTCCACTGTTAGTCCATTATTAGAACTTGAATATTTCCAAACTAAAGACAACACTACAAAATAACATTATTTTCATAAAGCATTAATAATTAGTACAATAGCGTCTGTAATATTGTGAAAATTCAAAGTTCACTAAAAATTCTATTCTCCAGTTTAATTTCAACCTAGCACACTTCTCTCAATCCTATGCCTCATTGGCTACGACTCTCTACACAACTCTAGCACCTATATGAGGACATAGATAGAAAGAACTCTTTAGCAGCCAAGTGACCGCGTACCCTACTCACTGGAATTCTTTTAAGTTATGGTACACCAATAGCAATTCAGTGATCTGATAAGTTAAGGGAGGAAGATTTATGCTACAGTATAGTGGAAATAATAAAAACTATGAGTAACAGATTCTAACCTCTTTATTTTAGCACATCCCCATCAGTTAACCTATATTGCTAGCGTCTTGAAAATATATATTTATGCGGAAGACCCCACTAAAAGGTCCTGAGAGCCATCAGATGTTATGAACTTCTTTTAATGAGAGCAAAATGATGTAACACGAGTTTAACTTACCATATAAATTGATAGAGGCATGGAGAAGGCTGATGAATTTGATTTCTTTTTTTTTTTTGTCTCAACAACGCAGAGAGATTCTCCTCTGCAACACTGCCTCTGCTGGCCATTCAATATAATCTAAAGATGGAAAAGTCCACTGTTAGTCCATTATTAGAACTTGAATATTTCCAAACTAAAGACAACACTACAAAATAACATTATTTTCATAAAGCATTAATAATTAGTACAATAGCGTCAGTAATATTGTGAAAATTCAAAGTTCACTAAAAATTCTATTCTCCAGTTTAATTTCAACCTAGCACACTTCTCTCAATCCTATGCCTCATTGGCTACGACTCTCTACACAACTCTAGCACCTATATGAGGACATAGATAGAAAGAACTCTTTAGCAGCCAAGTGACAGCGTACCCTACTCACTGGAATTCTTTTAAGTTATGGTACACCAATAGCAATTCAGTGATCTGATAAGTTAAGGGAGGAAGATTTATGCTACAGTATAGTGGAAATAATAAAAACTATGAGTAACAGATTCTAACCTCTTTATTTTAGCACATCCCCATCAGTTAACCTATATTGCTAGCGTCTTGAAAATATATATTTATGCGGAAGACCCCACTAAAAGGTCCTGAGAGCCATCAGATGTTATGAACTTCTTTTAATGAGAGCAAAATGATGTAACGCGAGTTTAACTTACCATATAAATTGATAGAGGCATGGAGAAGGCTGATGAATTTGATTTCTTTTTTTTTTTGTCTCAACAACGCAGAGAGATTCTCCTCTGCAACACTGCCTCTGCTGGCCATTCAATATAATCTAAAGATGGAAAAGTCCACTGTTAGTCCATTATTAGAACTTGAATATTTCCAAACTAAAGACAACACTACAAAATAACATTATTTTCATAAAGCATTAATAATTAGTACAATAGCGTCAGTAATATTGTGAAAATTCAAAGTTCACTAAAAATTCTATTCTCCAGTTTAATTTCAACCTAGCACACTTCTCTCAATCCTATGCCTCATTGGCTACGACTCTCTACACAACTCTAGCACCTATATGAGGACATAGATAGAAAGAACTCTTTAGCAGCCAAGTGACAGCGTACCCTACTCACTGGAATTCTTTTAAGTTATGGTACACCAATAGCAATTCAGTGATCTGATAAGTTAAGGGAGGAAGATTTATGCTACAGTATAGTGGAAATAATAAAAACTATGAGTAACAGATTCTAACCTCTTTATTTTAGCACATCCCCATCAGTTAACCTATATTGCTAGCGTCTTGAAAATATATATTTATGCGGAAGACCCCACTAAAAGGTCCTGAGAGCCATCAGATGTTATGAACTTCTTTTAATGAGAGCAAAATGATGTAACGCGAGTTTAACTTACCATATAAATTGATAGAGGCATGGAGAAGGCTGATGAATTTGATTTCTTTTTTTTTTTTGTCTCAACAACGCAGAGAGATTCTCCTCTGCAACACTGCCTCTGCTGGCCATTCAATATAATCTAAAGATGGAAAAGTCCACTGTTAGTCCATTATTAGAACTTGAATATTTCCAAACTAAAGACAACACTACAAAATAACATTATTTTCATAAAGCATTAATAATTAGTACAATAGCGTCTGTAATATTGTGAAAATTCAAAGTTCACTAAAAATTCTATTCTCCAGTTTAATTTCAACCTAGCACACTTCTCTCAATCCTATGCCTCATTGGCTACGACTCTCTACACAACTCTAGCACCTATATGAGGACATAGATAGAAAGAACTCTTTAGCAGCCAAGTGACAGCGTACCCTACTCACTGGAATTCTTTTAAGTTATGGTACACCAATAGCAATTCAGTGATCTGATAAGTTAAGGGAGGAAGATTTATGCTACAGTATAGTGGAAATAATAAAAACTATGAGTAACAGATTCTAACCTCTTTATTTTAGCACATCCCCATCAGTTAACCTATATTGCTAGCGTCTTGAAAATATATATTTATGCGGAAGACCCCACTAAAAGGTCCTGAGAGCTATCAGATGTTATGAACTTCTTTTAATGAGAGCAAAATGATGTAACGCGAGTTTAACTTACCATATAAATTGATAGAGGCATGGAGAAGGCTGATGAATTTGATTTCTTTTTTTTTTTTTGTCTCAACAACGCAGAGAGATTCTCCTCTGCAACACTGCCTCTGCTGGCCATTCAATATAATCTAAAGATGGAAAAGTCCACTGTTAGTCCATTATTAGAACTTGAATATTTCCAAACTAAAGACAACACTACAAAATAACATTATTTTCATAAAGCATTAATAATTAGTACAATAGCGTCAGTAATATTGTGAAAATTCAAAGTTCACTAAAAATTCTATTCTCCAGTTTAATTTCAACCTAGCACACTTCTCTCAATCCTATGCCTCATTGGCTACGACTCTCTACACAACTCTAGCACCTATATGAGGACATAGATAGAAAGAACTCTTTAGCAGCCAAGTGACAGCGTACCCTACTCACTGGAATTCTTTTAAGTTATGGTACACCAATAGCAATTCAGTGATCTGATAAGTTAAGGGAGGAAGATTTATGCTACAGTATAGTGGAAATAATAAAAACTATGAGTAACAGATTCTAACCTCTTTATTTTAGCACATCCCCATCAGTTAACCTATATTGCTAGCGTCTTGAAAATATATATTTATGCGGAAGACCCCACTAAAAGGTCCTGAGAGCCATCAGATGTTATGAACTTCTTTTAATGAGAGCAAAATGATGAAACGCGAGTTTAACTTACCATATAAATTGATAGAGGCATGGAGAAGGCTGATGAATTTGATTTCTTTTTTTTTTTTGTCTCAACAACGCAGAGAGATTCTCCTCTGCAACACTGCCTCTGCTGGCCATTCAATATAATCTAAAGATGGAAAAGTCCACTGTTAGTCCATTATTAGAACTTGAATATTTCCAAACTAAAGACAACACTACAAAATAACATTATTTTCATAAAGCATTAATAATTAGTACAATAGCGTCTGTAATATTGTGAAAATTCAAAGTTCACTAAAAATTCTATTCTCCAGTTTAATTTCAACCTAGCACACTTCTCTCAAGCCTATGCCTCATTGGCTACGACTCTCTACACAACTCTAGCACCTATATGAGGACATAGATAGAAAGAACTCTTTAGCAGCCAAGTGACAGCGTACCCTACTCACTGGAATTCTTTTAGGTTATGGTACACCAATAGCAATTCAGTGATCTGATAAGTTAAGGGAGGAAGATTTATGCTACAGTATAGTGGAAATAATAAAAACTATGAGTAACAGATTCTAACCTCTTCATTTTAGCACATCCCTATCAGTTAACCTATATTGCTACCGTCTTGAAAAGTTATATTTATGAGGAAGACCCCCCTAAATGGTCCTGAGAGCCATCAGATATTATGAACTTCTTTTAATGAGAGCAAACTGATTAAACGTGAGTTTAACTTACCATATAAATTGATAGAGGCATGGAGAAGGCTGATGAATTTGATTTCTTTTTTTTTTTTGTCTCAACAACGCAGAGAGATTCTCCTCTGCAACACTGCCTCTGCTGGCCATTCGATATAATCTGCAGATGGAAAAGTCCACTGTTAGTCCATTATTAGAACTTGAATATTTCCAAACTAAAGACAACACTACAAAATAACATTATTTTCATAAAGCATTAATAATTAGTACAATAGCGTCTGTAATATTGTGAAAATTCAAAGTTCACTAAAAATTCTATTCTCCAGTTTAATTTCAACCTAGCACACTTCTCTCAATCCTATGCCTCATTGGCTACGACTCTCTACACAACTCTAGCACCTATATGAGGACATAGATAGAAAGAACTCTTTAGCAGCCAAGTGACAGCGTACCCTACTCACTGGAATTCTTTTAAGTTATGGTACACCAATAGCAATTCAGTGATCTGATAAGTTAAGGGAGGAAGATTTATGCTACAGTATAGTGGAAATAATAAAAACTATGAGTAACAGATTCTAATCTCTTTATTTTAGCACATCCCCATCAGTTAACCTATATTGCTAGCGTCTTGAAAATTTATATTTATACGAAAGACCCCACTAAAAGGTCCTGAGAGCCATCAGATGTTATGAACTTCTTTTAATGAGAGCAAAATGATTAAACGCGAGTTTAACTTACCATATAAATTGATAGAGGCATGGAGAAGGCTGATGAATTTGATTTCTTTTTTTTTTTTTGTCTCAACAACGCAGAGAGATTCTCCTCTGCAACACTGCCTCTGCTGGCCATTCGATATAATCTGCAGATGGAAAAGTCCACTGTTAGTCCATTATTAGAACTTGAATATTTCCAAACTAAAGACAACACTACAAAATAACATTATTTTCATAAAGCATTAATAATTAGTACAATAGCGTCTGTAATATCGTGAAAATTCAAAGTTCACTAAAAATTCTATTCTCCAGTTTAATTTCAACCTAGCACACTTCTCTCAATCCTATGCCTCATTGGCTACGACTCTCTACACAACTCTAGCACCTATATGAGGACATAGATAGAAAGAACTCTTTAGCAGCCAAGTGACAGCGTACCCTACTCACTGGAATTCTTTTAAGTTATGGTACACCAATAGCAATTCAGTGATCTGATAAGTTAAGGGAGGAAGATTTATGCTACAGTATAGTGGAAATAATAAAAACTATGAGTAACAGATTCTAACCTCTTTATTTTAGCACATCCCCATCAGTTAACCTATATTGCTAGCGTCTTGAAAATATATATTTATGCGGAAGACCCCACTAAAAGGTCCTGAGAGCCATCAGATGTTATGAACTTCTTTTAATGAGAGCAAAATGATGTAACGCGAGTTTAACTTACCATATAAATTGATAGAGGCATGGAGAAGGCTGATGAATTTGATTTCTTTTTTTTTTTTGTCTCAACAACGCAGAGAGATTCTCCTCTGCAACACTGCCTCTGCTGGCCATTCAATATAATCTAAAGATGGAAAAGTCCACTGTTAGTCCATTATTAGAACTTGAATATTTCCAAACTAAAGACAACACTACAAAATAACATTATTTTCATAAAGCATTAATAATTAGTACAATAGCGTCAGTAATATTGTGAAAATTCAAAGTTCACTAAAAATTCTATTCTCCAGTTTAATTTCAACCTAGCACACTTCTCTCAATCCTATGCCTCATTGGCTACGACTCTCTACACAACTCTAGCACCTATATGAGGACATAGATAGAAAGAACTCTTTAGCAGCCAAGTGACAGCGTACCCTACTCACTGGAATTCTTTTAAGTTATGGTACACCAATAGCAATTCAGTGATCTGATAAGTTAAGGGAGGAAGATTTATGCTACAGTATAGTGGAAATAATAAAAACTATGAGTAACAGATTCTAACCTCTTTATTTTAGCACATCCCCATCAGTTAACCTATATTGCTAGCGTCTTGAAAATATATATTTATGCGGAAGACCCCACTAAAAGGTCCTGAGAGCCATCAGATGTTATGAACTTCTTTTAATGAGAGCAAAATGATGTAACGCGAGTTTAACTTACCATATAAATTGATAGAGGCATGGAGAAGGCTGATGAATTTGATTTCTTTTTTTTTTTGTCTCAACAACGCAGAGAGATTCTCCTCTGCAACACTGCCTCTGCTGGCCATTCAATATAATCTAAAGATGGAAAAGTCCACTGTTAGTCCATTATTAGAACTTGAATATTTCCAAACTAAAGACAACACTACAAAATAACATTATTTTCATAAAGCATTAATAATTAGTACAATAGCGTCAGTAATATTGTGAAAATTCAAAGTTCACTAAAAATTCTATTCTCCAGTTTAATTTCAACCTAGCACACTTCTCTCAATCCTATGCCTCATTGGCTACGACTCTCTACACAACTCTAGCACCTATATGAGGACATAGATAGAAAGAACTCTTTAGCAGCCAAGTGACAGCGTACCCTACTCACTGGAATTCTTTTAAGTTATGGTACACCAATAGCAATTCAGTGATCTGATAAGTTAAGGGAGGAAGATTTATGCTACAGTATAGTGGAAATAATAAAAACTATGAGTAACAGATTCTAACCTCTTTATTTTAGCACATCCCCATCAGTTAACCTATATTGCTAGCGTCTTGAAAATATATATTTATGCGGAAGACCCCACTAAAAGGTCCTGAGAGCCATCAGATGTTATGAACTTCTTTTAATGAGAGCAAAATGATGAAACGCGAGTTTAACTTACCATATAAATTGATAGAGGCATGGAGAAGGCTGATGAATTTGATTTCTTTTTTTTTTTTGTCTCAACAACGCAGAGAGATTCTCCTCTGCAACACTGCCTCTGCTGGCCATTCAATATAATCTAAAGATGGAAAAGTCCACTGTTAGTCCATTATTAGAACTTGAATATTTCCAAACTAAAGACAACACTACAAAATAACATTATTTTCATAAAGCATTAATAATTAGTACAATAGCGTCTGTAATATTGTGAAAATTCAAAGTTCACTAAAAATTCTATTCTCCAGTTTAATTTCAACCTAGCACACTTCTCTCAATCCTATGCCTCATTGGCTACGACTCTCTACACAACTCTAGCACCTATATGAGGACATAGATAGAAAGAACTCTTTAGCAGCCAAGTGACAGCGTACCCTACTCACTGGAATTCTTTTAAGTTATGGTACACCAATAGCAATTCAGTGATCTGATAAGTTAAGGGAGGAAGATTTATGCTACAGTATAGTGGAAATAATAAAAACTATGAGTAACAGATTCTAACCTCTTTATTTTAGCACATCCCCATCAGTTAACCTATATTGCTAGCGTCTTGAAAATATATATTTATGCGGAAGACCCCACTAAAAAGTCCTGAGAGCCATCAGATGTTATGAACTTCTTTTAATGAGAGCAAAATGATTAAACGCGAGTTTAACTTACCATATAAATTGATAGAGGCATGGAGAAGGCTGATGAATTTGATTTCTTTTGTTTTTTTGTCTCAACAACGCAGAGAGGTTCTCCTCTGCAACACTGCCTCTGCTGGCCATTCGATATAATCTGCAGATGGAAAAGTCCACTGTTAGTCCATTATTAGAACTTGAATATTTCCAAACTAAAGACAACACTACAAAATAACATTATTTTCATAAAGCATTAATAATTAGTACAATAGCGTCTGTAATATTGTGAAAATTCAAAGTTCACTAAAAATTCTATTCTCCAGTTTAATTTCAACCTAGCACACTTCTCTCAATCCTATGCCTCATTGGCTATGACTCTCTACACAACTCTAGCACCTTTAGAGGACGTAGATAGAAAGAACTCTTTAGCAGCCAAGTGACAGCGTACCCTACTCACTGGAATTCTTTTAGGTTATGGTACACCAATAGCAATTCAGTGATCTGATAAGTTAAGGGAGGAAGATTTATGCTACAGTATAGTGGAAATAATAAAAACTATGAGTAACAGATTCTAACCTCTTCATTTTAGCACATCCCCATCAGTTAACCTATATTGCTACCGTCTTGAAAAGTTATATTTATGCAGAAGACCCCACTAAAAGGTCCTGAGAGCCATCAGATGTTATGAACTTCTTTTAATGAGAGCAAAATGATTAAACGCGAGTTTAACTTACCATATAAATTGATAGAGGCATGGAGAAGGCTGATGAATTTGATTTCTTTTTTTTTGTCTCAGCAACGCAGAGAGATTCTCCTCTGCAACACTGCCTCTGCTGGCCATTCGATATAATCTGCAGATGGAAAAGTCCACTGTTAGTCCATTATTAGAACTTGAATATTTCCAAATTAAAGACAACACTACAAAATAACATTATTTTCATAAAGCATTAATAATTAGTACAATAGCGTCTGTAATATTGTGAAAATTCAAAGTTCACTAAAAATTCTATTCTCCAGTTTAATTTCAACCTAGCACACTTCTCTCAATCCTATGCCTCATTGGCTACGACTCTCTACACAACTCTAGCACCTATATGAGGACATAGATAGAAAGAACTCTTTAGCAGCCAAGTGACAGCGTACCCTACTCACTGGAATTCTTTTAAGTTATGGTACACCAATAGCAATTCAGTGATCTGATAAGTTAAGGGAGGAAGATTTATGCTACAGTATAGTGGAAATAATAAAAACTATGAGTAACAGATTCTAACCTCTTTATTTTAGCACATCCCCATCAGTTAACCTATATTGCTAGCGTCTTGAAAATATATATTTATGCGGAAGACCCCACTAAAAAGTCCTGAGAGCCATCAGATGTTATGAACTTCTTTTAATGAGAGCAAAATGATTAAACGCGAGTTTAACTTACCATATAAATTGATAGAGGCATGGAGAAGGCTGATGAATTTGATTTCTTTTGTTTTTTTGTCTCAACAACGCAGAGAGGTTCTCCTCTGCAACACTGCCTCTGCTGGCCATTCGATATAATCTGCAGATGGAAAAGTCCACTGTTAGTCCATTATTAGAACTTGAATATTTCCAAACTAAAGACAACACTACAAAATAACATTATTTTCATAAAGCATTAATAATTAGTACAATAGCGTCTGTAATATTGTGAAAATTCAAAGTTCACTAAAAATTCTATTCTCCAGTTTAATTTCAACCTAGCACACTTCTCTCAATCCTATGCCTCATTGGCTACGACTCTCTACACAACTCTAGCACCTATATGAGGACGTAGATAGAAAGAACTCTTTAGCAGCCAAGTGACAGCGTACCCTACTCACTGGAATTCTTTTAGGTTATGGTACACCAATAGCAATTCAGTGATCTGATAAGTTAAGGGAGGAAGATTTATGCTACAGTATAGTGGAAATAATAAAAACTATGAGTAACAGATTCTAACCTCTTCATTTTAGCACATCCCCATCAGTTAACCTATATTGCTACCGTCTTGAAAAGTTATATTTATGCAGAAGACCCCACTAAAAGGTCCTGAGAGCCATCAGATGTTATGAACTTCTTTTAATGAGAGCAAAATGATTAAACGCGAGTTTAACTTACCATATAAATTGATAGAGGCATGGAGAAGGCTGATGAATTTGATTTCTTTTTTTTGTCTCAGCAACGCAGAGAGATTCTCCTCTGCAACACTGCCTCTGCTGGCCATTCGATATAATCTGCAGATGGAAAAGTCCACTGTTAGTCCATTATTAGAACTTGAATATTTCCAAACTAAAGACAACACTACAAAATAACATTATTTTCATAAAGCATTAATAATTAGTACAATAGCGTCTGTAATATTGTGAAAATTCAAAGTTCACTAAAAATTCTATTCTCCAGTTTAATTTCAACCTAGCACACTTCTCTCAATCCTATGCCTCATTGGCTACGACTCTCTACACAACTCTAGCACCTATATGAGGACATAGATAGAAAGAACTCTTTAGCAGCCAAGTGACCGCGTACCCTACTCACTGGAATTCTTTTAAGTTATGGTACACCAATAGCAATTCAGTGATCTGATAAGTTAAGGGAGGAAGATTTATGCTACAGTATAGTGGAAATAATAAAAACTATGAGTAACAGATTCTAACCTCTTTATTTTAGCACATCCCCATCAGTTAACCTATATTGCTAGCGTCTTGAAAATATATATTTATGCGGAAGACCCCACTAAAAGGTCCTGAGAGCCATCAGATGTTATGAACTTCTTTTAATGAGAGCAAAATGATGTAACACGAGTTTAACTTACCATATAAATTGATAGAGGCATGGAGAAGGCTGATGAATTTGATTTCTTTTTTTTTTTTGTCTCAACAACGCAGAGAGATTCTCCTCTGCAACACTGCCTCTGCTGGCCATTCAATATAATCTAAAGATGGAAAAGTCCACTGTTAGTCCATTATTAGAACTTGAATATTTCCAAACTAAAGACAACACTACAAAATAACATTATTTTCATAAAGCATTAATAATTAGTACAATAGCGTCAGTAATATTGTGAAAATTCAAAGTTCACTAAAAATTCTATTCTCCAGTTTAATTTCAACCTAGCACACTTCTCTCAATCCTATGCCTCATTGGCTACGACTCTCTACACAACTCTAGCACCTATATGAGGACATAGATAGAAAGAACTCTTTAGCAGCCAAGTGACAGCGTACCCTACTCACTGGAATTCTTTTAAGTTATGGTACACCAATAGCAATTCAGTGATCTGATAAGTTAAGGGAGGAAGATTTATGCTACAGTATAGTGGAAATAATAAAAACTATGAGTAACAGATTCTAACCTCTTTATTTTAGCACATCCCCATCAGTTAACCTATATTGCTAGCGTCTTGAAAATATATATTTATGCGGAAGACCCCACTAAAAGGTCCTGAGAGCCATCAGATGTTATGAACTTCTTTTAATGAGAGCAAAATGATGTAACGCGAGTTTAACTTACCATATAAATTGATAGAGGCATGGAGAAGGCTGATGAATTTGATTTCTTTTTTTTTTTGTCTCAACAACGCAGAGAGATTCTCCTCTGCAACACTGCCTCTGCTGGCCATTCAATATAATCTAAAGATGGAAAAGTCCACTGTTAGTCCATTATTAGAACTTGAATATTTCCAAACTAAAGACAACACTACAAAATAACATTATTTTCATAAAGCATTAATAATTAGTACAATAGCGTCAGTAATATTGTGAAAATTCAAAGTTCACTAAAAATTCTATTCTCCAGTTTAATTTCAACCTAGCACACTTCTCTCAATCCTATGCCTCATTGGCTACGACTCTCTACACAACTCTAGCACCTATATGAGGACATAGATAGAAAGAACTCTTTAGCAGCCAAGTGACAGCGTACCCTACTCACTGGAATTCTTTTAAGTTATGGTACACCAATAGCAATTCAGTGATCTGATAAGTTAAGGGAGGAAGATTTATGCTACAGTATAGTGGAAATAATAAAAACTATGAGTAACAGATTCTAACCTCTTTATTTTAGCACATCCCCATCAGTTAACCTATATTGCTAGCGTCTTGAAAATATATATTTATGCGGAAGACCCCACTAAAAGGTCCTGAGAGCCATCAGATGTTATGAACTTCTTTTAATGAGAGCAAAATGATGTAACGCGAGTTTAACTTACCATATAAATTGATAGAGGCATGGAGAAGGCTGATGAATTTGATTTCTTTTGTTTTTTTGTCTCAACAACGCAGAGAGGTTCTCCTCTGCAACACTGCCTCTGCTGGCCATTCGATATAATCTGCAGATGGAAAAGTCCACTGTTAGTCCATTATTAGAACTTGAATATTTCCAAACTAAAGACAACACTACAAAATAACATTATTTTCATAAAGCATTAATAATTAGTACAATAGCGTCTGTAATATTGTGAAAATTCAAAGTTCACTAAAAATTCTATTCTCCAGTTTAATTTCAACCTAGCACACTTCTCTCAATCCTATGCCTCATTGGCTACGACTCTCTACACAACTCTAGCACCTATATGAGGACGTAGATAGAAAGAACTCTTTAGCAGCCAAGTGACAGCGTACCCTACTCACTGGAATTCTTTTAGGTTATGGTACACCAATAGCAATTCAGTGATCTGATAAGTTAAGGGAGGAAGATTTATGCTACAGTATAGTGGAAATAATAAAAACTATGAGTAACAGATTCTAACCTCTTCATTTTAGCACATCCCCATCAGTTAACCTATATTGCTACCGTCTTGAAAAGTTATATTTATGCAGAAGACCCCACTAAAAGGTCCTGAGAGCCATCAGATGTTATGAACTTCTTTTAATGAGAGCAAAATGATTAAACGCGAGTTTAACTTACCATATAAATTGATAGAGGCATGGAGAAGGCTGATGAATTTGATTTCTTTTTTTTGTCTCAGCAACGCAGAGAGATTCTCCTCTGCAACACTGCCTCTGCTGGCCATTCGATATAATCTGCAGATGGAAAAGTCCACTGTTAGTCCATTATTAGAACTTGAATATTTCCAAACTAAAGACAACACTACAAAATAACATTATTTTCATAAAGCATTAATAATTAGTACAATAGCGTCTGTAATATTGTGAAAATTCAAAGTTCACTAAAAATTCTATTCTCCAGTTTAATTTCAACCTAGCACACTTCTCTCAATCCTATGCCTCATTGGCTACGACTCTCTACACAACTCTAGCACCTATATGAGGACATAGATAGAAAGAACTCTTTAGCAGCCAAGTGACCGCGTACCCTACTCACTGGAATTCTTTTAAGTTATGGTACACCAATAGCAATTCAGTGATCTGATAAGTTAAGGGAGGAAGATTTATGCTACAGTATAGTGGAAATAATAAAAACTATGAGTAACAGATTCTAACCTCTTTATTTTAGCACATCCCCATCAGTTAACCTATATTGCTAGCGTCTTGAAAATATATATTTATGCGGAAGACCCCACTAAAAGGTCCTGAGAGCCATCAGATGTTATGAACTTCTTTTAATGAGAGCAAAATGATGTAACACGAGTTTAACTTACCATATAAATTGATAGAGGCATGGAGAAGGCTGATGAATTTGATTTCTTTTTTTTTTTTGTCTCAACAACGCAGAGAGATTCTCCTCTGCAACACTGCCTCTGCTGGCCATTCAATATAATCTAAAGATGGAAAAGTCCACTGTTAGTCCATTATTAGAACTTGAATATTTCCAAACTAAAGACAACACTACAAAATAACATTATTTTCATAAAGCATTAATAATTAGTACAATAGCGTCAGTAATATTGTGAAAATTCAAAGTTCACTAAAAATTCTATTCTCCAGTTTAATTTCAACCTAGCACACTTCTCTCAATCCTATGCCTCATTGGCTACGACTCTCTACACAACTCTAGCACCTATATGAGGACATAGATAGAAAGAACTCTTTAGCAGCCAAGTGACAGCGTACCCTACTCACTGGAATTCTTTTAAGTTATGGTACACCAATAGCAATTCAGTGATCTGATAAGTTAAGGGAGGAAGATTTATGCTACAGTATAGTGGAAATAATAAAAACTATGAGTAACAGATTCTAACCTCTTTATTTTAGCACATCCCCATCAGTTAACCTATATTGCTAGCGTCTTGAAAATATATATTTATGCGGAAGACCCCACTAAAAGGTCCTGAGAGCCATCAGATGTTATGAACTTCTTTTAATGAGAGCAAAATGATGTAACGCGAGTTTAACTTACCATATAAATTGATAGAGGCATGGAGAAGGCTGATGAATTTGATTTCTTTTTTTTTTTGTCTCAACAACGCAGAGAGATTCTCCTCTGCAACACTGCCTCTGCTGGCCATTCAATATAATCTAAAGATGGAAAAGTCCACTGTTAGTCCATTATTAGAACTTGAATATTTCCAAACTAAAGACAACACTACAAAATAACATTATTTTCATAAAGCATTAATAATTAGTACAATAGCGTCAGTAATATTGTGAAAATTCAAAGTTCACTAAAAATTCTATTCTCCAGTTTAATTTCAACCTAGCACACTTCTCTCAATCCTATGCCTCATTGGCTACGACTCTCTACACAACTCTAGCACCTATATGAGGACATAGATAGAAAGAACTCTTTAGCAGCCAAGTGACAGCGTACCCTACTCACTGGAATTCTTTTAAGTTATGGTACACCAATAGCAATTCAGTGATCTGATAAGTTAAGGGAGGAAGATTTATGCTACAGTATAGTGGAAATAATAAAAACTATGAGTAACAGATTCTAACCTCTTTATTTTAGCACATCCCCATCAGTTAACCTATATTGCTAGCGTCTTGAAAATATATATTTATGCGGAAGACCCCACTAAAAGGTCCTGAGAGCCATCAGATGTTATGAACTTCTTTTAATGAGAGCAAAATGATGTAACGCGAGTTTAACTTACCATATAAATTGATAGAGGCATGGAGAAGGCTGATGAATTTGATTTCTTTTTTTTTTTTTGTCTCAACAACGCAGAGAGATTCTCCTCTGCAACACTGCCTCTGCTGGCCATTCGATATAATCTGCAGATGGAAAAGTCCACTGTTAGTCCATTATTAGAACTTGAATATTTCCAAACTAAAGACAACACTACAAAATAACATTATTTTCATAAAGCATTAATAATTAGTACAATAGCGTCTGTAATATCGTGAAAATTCAAAGTTCACTAAAAATTCTATTCTCCAGTTTAATTTCAACCTAGCACACTTCTCTCAATCCTATGCCTCATTGGCTACGACTCTCTACACAACTCTAGCACCTATATGAGGACATAGATAGAAAGAACTCTTTAGCAGCCAAGTGACAGCGTACCCTACTCACTGGAATTCTTTTAAGTTATGGTACACCAATAGCAATTCAGTGATCTGATAAGTTAAGGGAGGAAGATTTATGCTACAGTATAGTGGAAATAATAAAAACTATGAGTAACAGATTCTAACCTCTTTATTTTAGCACATCCCCATCAGTTAACCTATATTGCTAGCGTCTTGAAAATATATATTTATGCGGAAGACCCCACTAAAAGGTCCTGAGAGCCATCAGATGTTATGAACTTCTTTTAATGAGAGCAAAATGATGTAACGCGAGTTTAACTTACCATATAAATTGATAGAGGCATGGAGAAGGCTGATGAATTTGATTTCTTTTTTTTTTTTGTCTCAACAACGCAGAGAGATTCTCCTCTGCAACACTGCCTCTGCTGGCCATTCAATATAATCTAAAGATGGAAAAGTCCACTGTTAGTCCATTATTAGAACTTGAATATTTCCAAACTAAAGACAACACTACAAAATAACATTATTTTCATAAAGCATTAATAATTAGTACAATAGCGTCAGTAATATTGTGAAAATTCAAAGTTCACTAAAAATTCTATTCTCCAGTTTAATTTCAACCTAGCACACTTCTCTCAATCCTATGCCTCATTGGCTACGACTCTCTACACAACTCTAGCACCTATATGAGGACATAGATAGAAAGAACTCTTTAGCAGCCAAGTGACAGCGTACCCTACTCACTGGAATTCTTTTAAGTTATGGTACACCAATAGCAATTCAGTGATCTGATAAGTTAAGGGAGGAAGATTTATGCTACAGTATAGTGGAAATAATAAAAACTATGAGTAACAGATTCTAACCTCTTTATTTTAGCACATCCCCATCAGTTAACCTATATTGCTAGCGTCTTGAAAATATATATTTATGCGGAAGACCCCACTAAAAGGTCCTGAGAGCCATCAGATGTTATGAACTTCTTTTAATGAGAGCAAAATGATGTAACGCGAGTTTAACTTACCATATAAATTGATAGAGGCATGGAGAAGGCTGATGAATTTGATTTCTTTTTTTTTTTGTCTCAACAACGCAGAGAGATTCTCCTCTGCAACACTGCCTCTGCTGGCCATTCAATATAATCTAAAGATGGAAAAGTCCACTGTTAGTCCATTATTAGAACTTGAATATTTCCAAACTAAAGACAACACTACAAAATAACATTATTTTCATAAAGCATTAATAATTAGTACAATAGCGTCAGTAATATTGTGAAAATTCAAAGTTCACTAAAAATTCTATTCTCCAGTTTAATTTCAACCTAGCACACTTCTCTCAATCCTATGCCTCATTGGCTACGACTCTCTACACAACTCTAGCACCTATATGAGGACATAGATAGAAAGAACTCTTTAGCAGCCAAGTGACAGCGTACCCTACTCACTGGAATTCTTTTAAGTTATGGTACACCAATAGCAATTCAGTGATCTGATAAGTTAAGGGAGGAAGATTTATGCTACAGTATAGTGGAAATAATAAAAACTATGAGTAACAGATTCTAACCTCTTTATTTTAGCACATCCCCATCAGTTAACCTATATTGCTAGCGTCTTGAAAATATATATTTATGCGGAAGACCCCACTAAAAGGTCCTGAGAGCCATCAGATGTTATGAACTTCTTTTAATGAGAGCAAAATGATGAAACGCGAGTTTAACTTACCATATAAATTGATAGAGGCATGGAGAAGGCTGATGAATTTGATTTCTTTTTTTTTTTTGTCTCAACAACGCAGAGAGATTCTCCTCTGCAACACTGCCTCTGCTGGCCATTCAATATAATCTAAAGATGGAAAAGTCCACTGTTAGTCCATTATTAGAACTTGAATATTTCCAAACTAAAGACAACACTACAAAATAACATTATTTTCATAAAGCATTAATAATTAGTACAATAGCGTCTGTAATATTGTGAAAATTCAAAGTTCACTAAAAATTCTATTCTCCAGTTTAATTTCAACCTAGCACACTTCTCTCAATCCTATGCCTCATTGGCTACGACTCTCTACACAACTCTAGCACCTATATGAGGACATAGATAGAAAGAACTCTTTAGCAGCCAAGTGACAGCGTACCCTACTCACTGGAATTCTTTTAAGTTATGGTACACCAATAGCAATTCAGTGATCTGATAAGTTAAGGGAGGAAGATTTATGCTACAGTATAGTGGAAATAATAAAAACTATGAGTAACAGATTCTAACCTCTTTATTTTAGCACATCCCCATCAGTTAACCTATATTGCTAGCGTCTTGAAAATATATATTTATGCGGAAGACCCCACTAAAAGGTCCTGAGAGCCATCAGATGTTATGAACTTCTTTTAATGAGAGCAAAATGATGAAACGCGAGATTAACTTACCATATAAATTGATAGAGGCATGGAGAAGGCTGATGAATTTGATTTCTTTTTTTTTTTTTGTCTCAACAACGCAGAGAGATTCTCCTCTGCAACACTGCCTCTGCTGGCCATTCAATATAATCTAAAGATGGAAAAGTCCACTGTTAGTCCATTATTAGAACTTGAATATTTCCAAACTAAAGACAACACTACAAAATAACATTATTTTCATAAAGCATTAATAATTAGTACAATAGCGTCTGTAATATTGTGAAAATTCAAAGTTCACTAAAAATTCTATTCTCCAGTTTAATTTCAACCTAGCACACTTCTCTCAATCCTATGCCTCATTGGCTACGACTCTCTACACAACTCTAGCACCTATATGAGGACGTAGATAGAAAGAACTCTTTAGCAGCCAAGTGACAGCGTACCCTACTCACTGGAATTCTTTTAGGTTATGGTACACCAATAGCAATTCAGTGATCTGATAAGTTAAGGGAGGAAGATTTATGCTACAGTATAGTGGAAATAATAAAAACTATGAGTAACAGATTCTAAACTCTTCATTTTAGCACATCCCTATCAGTTAACCTATATTGCTACCGTCTTGAAAAGTTATATTTATGAGGAAGACCCCCCTAAAAGGTCCTGAGAGCCATCAGATATTATGAACTTCTTTTAATGAGAGCAAACTGATTAAACGCGAGTTTAACTTACCATATAAATTGATAGAGGCATGGAGAAGGCTGATGAATTTGATTTCTTTTTTTTTTTTTTGTCTCAACAACGCAGAGAGATTCTCCTCTGCAACACTGCCTCTGCTGGCCATTCGATATAATCTAAAGATGGAAAAGTCCACTGTTAGTCCATTATTAGAACTTGAATATTTCCAAACTAAAGACAACACTACAAAATAACATTATTTTCATAAAGCATTAATAATTAGTACAATAGCGTCTGTAATATTGTGAAAATTCAAAGTTCACTAAAAATTCTATTCTCCAGTTTAATTTCAACCTAGCACACTTCTCTCAATCCTATGCCTCATTGGCTACGACTCTCTACACAACTCTAGAACCTATATGAGGACATAGATAGAAAGAACTCTTTAGCAGCCAAGTGACAGCGTACCCTACTCACTGGAATTCTTTTAAGTTATGGTACACCCATAGCAATTCAGTGATCTGATAAGTTAAGGGAGGAAGATTTATGCTACAGTATAGTGGAAATAATAAAAACTATGAGTAACAGATTCTAATCTCTTTATTTTAGCACATCCCCATCAGTTAACCTATATTGCTAGCGTCTTGAAAATTTATATTTATACGAAAGACCCCACTAAAAGGTCCTGAGAGCCATCAGATGTTATGAACTTCTTTTAATGAGAGCAAAATGATTAAACGCGAGTTTAACTTACCATATAAATTGATAGAGGCATGGAGAAGGCTGATGAATTTGATTTCTTTTTTTTTTTTTGTCTCAACAACGCAGAGAGATTCTCCTCTGCAACACTGCCTCTGCTGGCCATTCAATATAATCTAAAGATGGAAAAGTCCACTGTTAGTCCATTATTAGAACTTGAATATTTCCAAACTAAAGACAACACTACAAAATAACATTATTTTCATAAAGCATTAATAATTAGTACAATAGCGTCTGTAATATTGTGAAAATTCAAAGTTCACTAAAAATTCTATTCTCCAGTTTAATTTCAACCTAGCACACTTCTCTCAATCCTATGCCTCATTGGCTACGACTCTCTACACAACTCTAGCACCTATATGAGGACATAGATAGAAAGAACTCTTTAGCAGCCAAGTGACAGCATACCCTACTCACTGGAATTCTTTTAAGTTATGGTACACCAATAGCAATTCAGTGATCTGATAAGTTAAGGGAGGAAGATTTATGCTACAGTATAGTGGAAATAATAAAAACTATGAGTAACAGATTCTAAACTCTTCATTTTAGCACATCCCTATCAGTTAACCTATATTGCTACCGTCTTGAAAAGTTATATTTATGAGGAAGACCCCCCTAAAAGGTCCTGAGAGCCATCAGATATTATGAACTTCTTTTAATGAGAGCAAACTGATTAAACGCGAGTTTAACTTACCATATAAATTGATAGAGGCATGGAGAAGGCTGATGAATTTGATTTCTTTTTTTTTTTTTTGTCTCAACAACGCAGAGAGATTCTCCTCTGCAACACTGCCTC
Source organism: Triturus cristatus (assembly GCF_964204655.1). Classification (NCBI taxonomy): domain Eukaryota; kingdom Metazoa; phylum Chordata; class Amphibia; order Caudata; family Salamandridae; genus Triturus; species Triturus cristatus. The sequence goes on from NC_140593.1 coordinate 590,876,429, forward strand.
TGCTGGCCATTCGATATAATCTAAAGATGGAAAAGTCCACTGTTAGTCCATTATTAGAACTTGAATATTTCCAAACTAAAGACAACACTACAAAATAACATTATTTTCATAAAGCATTAATAATTAGTACAATAGCGTCTGTAATATTGTGAAAATTCAAAGTTCACTAAAAATTCTATTCTCCAGTTTAATTTCAACCTAGCACACTTCTCTCAATCCTATGCCTCATTGGCTACGACTCTCTACACAACTCTAGAACCTACATGAGGACATAGATAGAAAGAACTCTTTAGCAGCCAAGTGACAGCGTACCCTACTCACTGGAATTCTTTTAAGTTATGGTACACCCATAGCAATTCAGTGATCTGATAAGTTAAGGGAGGAAGATTTATGCTACAGTATAGTGGAAATAATAAAAACTATGAGTAATAGATTCTAATCTCTTTATTTTAGCACATCCCCATCAGTTAACCTATATTGCTAGCGTCTTGAAAATTTATATTTATACGAAAGACCCCACTAAAAGGTCCTGAGAGCCATCAGATGTTATGAACTTCTTTTAATGAGAGCAAAATGATTAAACGCGAGTTTAACTTACCATATAAATTGATAGAGGCATGGAGAAGGCTGATGAATTTGATTTCTTTTTTTTTTTTTGTCTCAACAACGCAGAGAGATTCTCCTCTGCAACACTGCCTCTGCTGGCCATTCAATATAATCTAAAGATGGAAAAGTCCACTGTTAGTCCATTATTAGAACTTGAATATTTCCAAACTAAAGACAACACTACAAAATAACATTATTTTCATAAAGCATTAATAATTAGTACAATAGCGTCTGTAATATTGTGAAAATTCAAAGTTCACTAAAAATTCTATTCTCCAGTTTAATTTCAACCTAGCACACTTCTCTCAATCCTATGCCTCATTGGCTACGACTCTCTACACAACTCTAGCACCTATATGAGGACATAGATAGAAAGAACTCTTTAGCAGCCAAGTGACAGCATACCCTACTCACTGGAATTCTTTTAAGTTATGGTACACCAATAGCAATTCAGTGATCTGATAAGTTAAGGGAGGAAGATTTATGCTACAGTATAGTGGAAATAATAAAAACTATGAGTAACAGATTCTAACCTCTTTATTTTAGCACATCCCCATCAGTTAACCTATATTGCTAGCGTCTTGAAAATATATATTTATGCGGAAGACCCCACTAAAAGGTCCTGAGAGCCATCAGATGTTATGAACTTCTTTTAATGAGAGCAAAATGATTAAACGCGAGTTTAACTTACCATATAAATTGATAGAGGCATGGAGAAGGCTGATGAATTTGATTTCTTTTTTTTTTTTGTCTCAACAACGCAGAGAGATTCTCCTCTGCAACACTGCCTCTGCTGGCCATTCAATATAATCTGCAGATGGAAAAGTCCACTGTTAGTCCATTATTAGAACTTGAATATTTCCAAACTAAAGACAACACTACAAAATAACATTATTTTCATAAAGCATTAATAATTAGTACAATAGCGTCTGTAATATTGTGAAAATTCAAAGTTCACTAAAAATTCTATTCTCCAGTTTAATTTCAACCTAGCACACTTCTCTCAATCCTATGCCTCATTGGCTACGACTCTCTACACAACTCTAGCACCTATATGAGGACATAGATAGAAAGAACTCTTTAGCAGCCAAGTGACAGCGTACCCTACTCACTGGAATTCTTTTAAGTTATGGTACACCAATAGCAATTCAGTGATCTGATAAGTTAAGGGAGGAAGATTTATGCTACAGTATAGTGGAAATAATAAAAACTATGAGTAACAGATTCTAATCTCTTTATTTTGGCACATCCCCATCAGTTAACCTATATTGCTAGCGTCTTGAAAATTTATATTTATGAGAAAGACCCCACTAAAAGGTCCTGAGAGCCATCAGATGTTATGAACTTCTTTTAATGAGAGCAAAATGATTAAACGCGAGTTTAACTTACCATATAAATTGATAGAGGCATGGAGAAGGCTAATGAATTTGATTTCTTTTTTTTTTTTGTCTCAACAACGCAGAGAGATTCTCCTCTGCAACACTGCCTCTGCTGGCCATTCGATATAATCTGCAGATGGAAAAGTCCACTGTTTGTCCATTATTAGAACTTGAATATTTCCAAACTAAAGACAACACTACAAAATAACATTATTTTCATAAAGCATTAATAATTAGTACAATAGCGTCAGTAATATTGTGAAAATTCAAAGTTCACTAAAAATTCTATTCTCCAGTTTAATTTCAACCTAGCACACTTCTCTCAATCCTATGCCTCATTGGCTACGACTCTCTACACAACTCTAGCACCTATATGAGGACATAGATAGAAAGAACTCTTTAGCAGCCAAGTGACAGCGTACCCTACTCACTGGAATTCTTTTAAGTTATGGTACACCAATAGCAATTCAGTGATCTGATAAGTTAAGGGAGGAAGATTTATGCTACAGTATAGTGGAAATAATAAAAACTATGAGTAACAGATTCTAACCTCTTTATTTTAGCACATCCCCATCAGTTAACTTATATTGCTAGCGTCTTGAAAATATATATTTATGCGGAAGACCCCACTAAAAGGTCCTGAGAGCCATTAGATGTTATGAACTTCTTTTAATGAGAGCAAAATGATGTAACGCGAGTTTAACTTACCATATAAATTGATAGAGGCATGGAGAAGGCTGATGAATTTGATTTCTTTTTTTTTTTGTCTCAACAACGCAGAGAGATTCTCCTCTGCAACACTGCCTCTGCTGGCCATTCAATATAATCTAAAGATGGAAAAGTCCACTGTTAGTCCATTATTAGAACTTGAATATTTCCAAACTAAAGACAACACTACAAAATAACATTATTTTCATAAAGCATTAATAATTAGTACAATAGCGTCAGTAATATTGTGAAAATTCAAAGTTCACTAAAAATTCTATTCTCCAGTTTAATTTCAACCTAGCACACTTCTCTCAATCCTATGCCTCATTGGCTACGACTCTCTACACAACTCTAGCACCTATATGAGGACATAGATAGAAAGAACTCTTTAGCAGCCAAGTGACAGCGTACCCTACTCACTGGAATTCTTTTAAGTTATGGTACACCAATAGCAATTCAGTGATCTGATAAGTTAAGGGAGGAAGATTTATGCTACAGTATAGTGGAAATAATAAAAACTATGAGTAACAGATTCTAACCTCTTTATTTTAGCACATCCCCATCAGTTAACCTATATTGCTAGCGTCTTGAAAATATATATTTATGCGGAAGACCCCACTAAAAGGTCCTGAGAGCCATCAGATGTTATGAACTTCTTTTAATGAGAGCAAAATGATGAAACGCGAGTTTAACTTACCATATAAATTGATAGAGGCATGGAGAAGGCTGATGAATTTGATTTCTTTTTTTTTTTTGTCTCAACAACGCAGAGAGATTCTCCTCTGCAACACTGCCTCTGCTGGCCATTCAATATAATCTAAAGATGGAAAAGTCCACTGTTAGTCCATTATTAGAACTTGAATATTTCCAAACTAAAGACAACACTACAAAATAACATTATTTTCATAAAGCATTAATAATTAGTACAATAGCGTCTGTAATATTGTGAAAATTCAAAGTTCACTAAAAATTCTATTCTCCAGTTTAATTTCAACCTAGCACACTTCTCTCAATCCTATGCCTCATTGGCTACGACTCTCTACACAACTCTAGCACCTATATGAGGACATAGATAGAAAGAACTCTTTAGCAGCCAAGTGACAGCGTACCCTACTCACTGGAATTCTTTTAAGTTATGGTACACCAATAGCAATTCAGTGATCTGATAAGTTAAGGGAGGAAGATTTATGCTACAGTATAGTGGAAATAATAAAAACTATGAGTAACAGATTCTAACCTCTTTATTTTAGCACATCCCCATCAGTTAACCTATATTGCTAGCGTCTTGAAAATATATATTTATGCGGAAGACCCCACTAAAAGGTCCTGAGAGCCATCAGATGTTATGAACTTCTTTTAATGAGAGCAAAATGATGAAACGCGAGTTTAACTTACCATATAAATTGATAGAGGCATGGAGAAGGCTGATGAATTTGATTTCTTTTTTTTTTTTTGTCTCAACAACGCAGAGAGATTCTCCTCTGCAACACTGCCTCTGCTGGCCATTCAATATAATCTAAAGATGGAAAAGTCCACTGTTAGTCCATTATTAGAACTTGAATATTTCCAAACTAAAGACAACACTACAAAATAACATTATTTTCATAAAGCATTAATAATTAGTACAATAGCGTCTGTAATATTGTGAAAATTCAAAGTTCACTAAAAATTCTATTCTCCAGTTTAATTTCAACCTAGCACACTTCTCTCAATCCTATGCCTCATTGGCTACGACTCTCTACACAACTCTAGCACCTATATGAGGACATAGATAGAAAGAACTCTTTAGCAGCCAAGTGACAGCGTACCCTACTCACTGGAATTCTTTTAAGTTATGGTACACCAATAGCAATTCAGTGGTCTGATAAGTTAAGGGAGGAAGATTTATGCTACAGTATAGTGGAAATAATAAAAACTATGAGTAACAGATTCTAACCTCTTTATTTTAGCACATCCCCATCAGTTAACCTATATTGCTAGCGTCTTGAAAATATATATTTATGCGGAAGACCCCACTAAAAGGTCCTGAGAGCCATCAGATGTTATGAACTTCTTTTAATGAGAGCAAAATGATGTAACGCGAGTTTAACTTACCATATAAATTGATAGAGGCATGGAGAAGGCTGATGAATTTGATTTCTTTTTTTTTTTTTTTGTCTCAACAACGCAGAGAGATTCTCCTCTGCAACACTGCCTCTGCTGGCCATTCGATATAATCTAAAGATGGAAAAGTCCACTGTTAGTCCATTATTAGAACTTGAATATTTCCAAACTAAAGACAACACTACAAAATAACATTATTTTCATAAAGCATTAATAATTAGTACAATAGCGTCTGTAATATTGTGAAAATTCAAAGTTCACTAAAAATTCTATTCTCCAGTTTAATTTCAACCTAGCACACTTCTCTCAATCCTATGCCTCATTGGCTACGACTCTCTACACAACTCTAGAACCTATATGAGGACATAGATAGAAAGAACTCTTTAGCAGCCAAGTGACAGCGTACCCTACTCACTGTAATTCTTTTAAGTTATGGTACACCAATAGCAATTCAGTGATCTGATAAGTTAAGGGAGGAAGATTTATGCTACAGTATAGTGGAAATAATAAAAACTATGAGTAACAGATTCTAATCTCTTTATTTTAGCACATCCCCATCAGTTAACCTATATTGCTAGCGTCTTGAAAATTTATATTTATACGAAAGACCCCACTAAAAGGTCCTGAGAGCCATCAGATGTTATGAACTTCTTTTAATGAGAGCAAAATGATTAAACGCGAGTTTAACTTACCATATAAATTGATAGAGGCATGGAGAAGGCTGATGAATTTGATTTCTTTTTTTTTTTTTGTCTCAACAACGCAGAGAGATTCTCCTCTGCAACACTGCCTCTGCTGGCCATTCAATATAATCTAAAGATGGAAAAGTCCACTGTTAGTCCATTATTAGAACTTGAATATTTCCAAACTAAAGACAACACTACAAAATAACATTATTTTCATAAAGCATTAATAATTAGTACAATAGCGTCTGTAATATTGTGAAAATTCAAAGTTCACTAAAAATTCTATTCTCCAGTTTAATTTCAACCTAGCACACTTCTCTCAATCCTATGCCTCATTGGCTACGACTCTCTACACAACTCTAGCACCTATATGAGGACATAGATAGAAAGAACTCTTTAGCAGCCAAGTGACAGCATACCCTACTCACTGGAATTCTTTTAAGTTATGGTACACCAATAGCAATTCAGTGATCTGATAAGTTAAGGGAGGAAGATTTATGCTACAGTATAGTGGAAATAATAAAAACTATGAGTAACAGATTCTAACCTCTTTATTTTAGCACATCCCCATCAGTTAACCTATATTGCTAGCGTCTTGAAAATATATATTTATGCGGAAGACCCCACTAAAAGGTCCTGAGAGCCATCAGATGTTATGAACTTCTTTTAATGAGAGCAAAATGATTAAACGCGAGTTCAACTTACCATATAAATTGATAGAGGCATGGAGAAGGCTGATGAATTTGATTTCTTTTTTTTTTTTGTCTCAACAACGCAGAGAGATTCTCCTCTGCAACACTGCCTCTGCTGGCCATTCAATATAATCTGCAGATGGAAAAGTCCACTGTTAGTCCATTATTAGAACTTGAATATTTCCAAACTAAAGACAACACTACAAAATAACATTATTTTCATAAAGCATTAATAATTAGTACAATAGCGTCTGTAATATTGTGAAAATTCAAAGTTCACTAAAAATTCTATTCTCCAGTTTAATTTCAACCTAGCACACTTCTCTCAATCCTATGCCTCATTGGCTACGACTCTCTACACAACTCTAGCACCTATATGAGGACATAGATAGAAAGAACTCTTTAGCAGCCAAGTGACAGCGTACCCTACTCACTGGAATTCTTTTAAGTTATGGTACACCAATAGCAATTCAGTGATCTGATAAGTTAAGGGAGGAAGATTTATGCTACAGTATAGTGGAAATAATAAAAACTATGAGTAACAGATTCTAATCTCTTTATTTTGGCACATCCCCATCAGTTAACCTATATTGCTAGCGTCTTGAAAATTTATATTTATGAGAAAGACCCCACTAAAAGGTCCTGAGAGCCATCAGATGTTATGAACTTCTTTTAATGAGAGCAAAATGATTAAACGCGAGTTTAACTTACCATATAAATTGATAGAGGCATGGAGAAGGCTAATGAATTTGATTTCTTTTTTTTTTTTTTCTCAACAACGCAGAGAGATTCTCCTCTGCAACACTGCCTCTGCTGGCCATTCGATATAATCTGCAGATGGAAAAGTCCACTGTTAGTCCATTATTAGAACTTGAATATTTCCAAACTAAAGACAACACTACAAAATAACATTATTTTCATAAAGCACTAATAATTAGTACAATAGCGTCTGTAATATTGTGAAAATTCAAAGTTCACTAAAAATTCTATTCTCCAGTTTAATTTCAACCTAGCACACTTCTCTCAATCCTATGCCTCATTGGCTACGACTCTCTACACAACTCTAGCACCTATATGAGGACATAGATAGAAAGAACTCTTTAGCAGCCAAGTGACAGCGTACCCTACTCACTGGAATTCTTTTAAGTTATGGTACACCAATAGCAATTCAGTGATCTGATAAGTTAAGGGAGGAAGATTTATGCTACAGTATAGTGGAAATAATAAAAACTATGAGTAACAGATTCTAATCTCTTTATTTTAGCACATCCCCATCAGTTAACCTATATTGCTAGCGTCTTGAAAATATATATTTATGCGGAAGACCCCACTAAAAGGTCCTGAGAGCCATCAGATGTTATGAACTTCTTTTAATGAGAGCAAAATGATGAAACGCGAGTTTAACTTACCATATAAATTGATAGAGGCATGGAGAAGGCTGATGAATTTGATTTCTTTTTTTTTTTTTGTCTCAACAACGCAGAGAGATTCTCCTCTGCAACACTGCCTCTGCTGGCCATTCAATATAATCTAAAGATGGAAAAGTCCACTGTTAGTCCATTATTAGAACTTGAATATTTCCAAACTAAAGACAACACTACAAAATAACATTATTTTCATAAAGCATTAATAATTAGTACAATAGCGTCTGTAATATTGTGAAAATTCAAAGTTCACTAAAAATTCTATTCTCCAGTTTAATTTCAACCTAGCACACTTCTCTCAATCCTATGCCTCATTGGCTACGACTCTCTACACAACTCTAGCACCTATATGAGGACATAGATAGAAAGAACTCTTTAGCAGCCAAGTGACAGCGTACCCTACTCACTGGAATTCTTTTAAGTTATGGTACACCAATAGCAATTCAGTGATCTGATAAGTTAAGGGAGGAAGATTTATGCTACAGTATAGTGGAAATAATAAAAACTATGAGTAACAGATTCTAACCTCTTTATTTTAGCACATCCCCATCAGTTAACCTATATTGCTAGCGTCTTGAAAATATATATTTATGCGGAAGACCCCACTAAAAGGTCCTGAGAGCCATCAGATGTTATGAACTTCTTTTAATGAGAGCAAAATGATGAAACGCGAGTTTAACTTACCATATAAATTGATAGAGGCATGGAGAAGGCTGATGAATTTGATTTCTTTTTTTTTTTTTGTCTCAACAACGCAGAGAGATTCTCCTCTGCAACACTGCCTCTGCTGGCCATTCAATATAATCTAAAGATGGAAAAGTCCACTGTTAGTCCATTATTAGAACTTGAATATTTCCAAACTAAAGACAACACTACAAAATAACATTATTTTCATAAAGCATTAATAATTAGTACAATAGCGTCTGTAATATTGTGAAAATTCAAAGTTCACTAAAAATTCTATTCTCCAGTTTAATTTCAACCTAGCACACTTCTCTCAATCCTATGCCTCATTGGCTACGACTCTCTACACAACTCTAGCACCTATATGAGGACGTAGATAGAAAGAACTCTTTAGCAGCCAAGTGACAGCGTACCCTACTCACTGGAATTCTTTTAGGTTATGGTACACCAATAGCAATTCAGTGATCTGATAAGTTAAGGGAGGAAGATTTATGCTACAGTATAGTGGAAATAATAAAAACTATGAGTAACAGATTCTAAACTCTTCATTTTAGCACATCCCTATCAGTTAACCTATATTGCTACCGTCTTGAAAAGTTATATTTATGAGGAAGACCCCCCTAAAAGGTCCTGAGAGCCATCAGATATTATGAACTTCTTTTAATGAGAGCAAACTGATTAAACGCGAGTTTAACTTACCATATAAATTGATAGAGGCATGGAGAAGGCTGATGAATTTGATTTTTTTTTTTTTTGTCTTAACAACGCAGAGAGATTCTCCTCTGCAACACTGCCTCTGCTGGCCATTCGATATAATCTGCAGATGGAAAAGTCCACTGTTAGTCCATTATTAGAACTTGAATATTTCCAAACTAAAGACAACACTACAAAATAACATTATTTTTATAAAGCATTAATAATTAGTACAATAGCGTCTGTAATATCGTGAAAATTCAAAGTTCACTAAAAATTCTATTCTCCAGTTTAATTTCAACCTAGCACACTTCTCTCAATCCTATGCCTCATTGGCTACGACTCTCTACACAACTCTAGCACCTATATGAGGACATAGATAGAAAGAACTCTTTAGCAGCCAAGTGACAGCGTACCCTACTCACTGGAATTCTTTTAAGTTATGGTACACCAATAGCAATTCAGTGATCTGATAAGTTAAGGGAGGAAGATTTATGCTACAGTATAGTGGAAATAATAAAAACTATGAGTAACAGATTCTAACCTCTTTATTTTAGCACATCCCCATCAGTTAACCTATATTGCTAGCGTCTTGAAAATATATATTTATGCGGAAGACCCCACTAAAAGGTCCTGAGAGCCATCAGATGTTATGAACTTCTTTTAATGAGAGCAAAATGATGTAACGCGAGTTTAACTTACCATATAAATTGATAGAGGCATGGAGAAGGCTGATGAATTTGATTTCTTTTTTTTTTTTGTCTCAACAACGCAGAGAGATTCTCCTCTGCAACACTGCCTCTGCTGGCCATTCAATATAATCTAAAGATGGAAAAGTCCACTGTTAGTCCATTATTAGAACTTGAATATTTCCAAACTAAAGACAACACTACAAAATAACATTATTTTCATAAAGCATTAATAATTAGTACAATAGCGTCAGTAATATTGTGAAAATTCAAAGTTCACTAAAAATTTTATTCTCCAGTTTAATTTCAACCTAGCACACTTCTCTCAATCCTATGCCTCATTGGCTACGACTCTCTACACAACTCTAGCACCTATATGAGGACATAGATAGAAAGAACTCTTTAGCAGCCAAGTGACAGCGTACCCTACTCACTGGAATTCTTTTAGGTTATGGTACACCAATAGCAATTCAGTGATCTGATAAGTTAAGGGAGGAAGATTTATGCTACAGTATAGTGGAAATAATAAAAACTATGAGTAACAGATTCTAAACTCTTCATTTTAGCACATCCCTATCAGTTAACCTATATTGCTACCGTCTTGAAAAGTTATATTTATGAGGAAGACCCCCCTAAAAGGTCCTGAGAGCCATCAGATATTATGAACTTCTTTTAATGAGAGCAAACTGATTAAACGCGAGTTTAACTTACCATATAAATTGATAGAGGCATGGAGAAGGCTGATGAATTTGATTTTTTTTTTTTTTTGTCTCAACAACGCAGAGAGATTCTCCTCTGCAACACTGCCTCTGCTGGCCATTCGATATAATCTGCAGATGGAAAAGTCCACTGTTAGTCCATTATTAGAACTTGAATATTTCCAAACTAAAGACAACACTACAAAATAACATTATTTTCATAAAGCATTAATAATTAGTACAATAGCGTCTGTAATATTGTGAAAATTCAAAGTTCACTAAAAATTCTATTCTCCAGTTTAATTTCAACCTAGCACACTTCTCTCAATCCTATGCCTCATTGGCTACGACTCTCTACACAACTCTAGCACCTATATGAGGACATAGATAGAAAGAACTCTTTAGCAGCCAAGTGACAGCGTACCCTACTCACTGGAATTCTTTTAAGTTATGGTACACCAATAGCAATTCAGTGGTCTGATAAGTTAAGGGAGGAAGATTTAGGCTACAGTATAGTGGAAATAATAAAAACTATGAGTAACAGATTCTAACCTCTTTATTTTAGCACATCCCCATCAGTTAACCTATATTGCTAGCGTCTTGAAAATATATATTTATGCGGAAGACCCCACTAAAAGGTCCTGAGAGCCATCAGATGTTATGAACTTCTTTTAATGAGAGCAAAATGATGTAACGCGAGTTTAACTTACCATATAAATTGATAGAGGCATGGAGAAGGCTGATGAATTTGATTTCTTTTTTTTTTTTTTGTCTCAACAACGCAGAGAGATTCTCCTCTGCAACACTGCCTCTGCTGGCCATTCGATATAATCTAAAGATGGAAAAGTCCACTGTTAGTCCATTATTAGAACTTGAATATTTCCAAACTAAAGACAACACTACAAAATAACATTATTTTCATAAAGCATTAATAATTAGTACAATAGCGTCTGTAATATTGTGAAAATTCAAAGTTCACTAAAAATTCTATTCTCCAGTTTAATTTCAACCTAGCACACTTCTCTCAATCCTATGCCTCATTGGCTACGACTCTCTACACAACTCTAGCACCTATATGAGGACATAGATAGAAAGAACTCTTTAGCAGCCAAGTGACAGCGTACCCTACTCACTGGAATTCTTTTAAGTTATGGTACACCAATAGCAATTCAGTGATCTGATAAGTTAAGGGAGGAAGATTTATGCTACAGTATAGTGGAAATAATAAAAACTATGAGTAACAGATTCTAATCTCTTTATTTTAGCACATCCCCATCAGTTAACCTATATTGCTAGCGTCTTGAAAATTTATATTTATACGAAAGACCCCACTAAAAGGTCCTGAGAGCCATCAGATGTTATGAACTTCTTTTAATGAGAGCAAAATGATTAAACGCGAGTTTAACTTACCATATAAATTGATAGAGGCATGGAGAAGGCTGATGAATTTGATTTCTTTTTTTTTTTTTGTCTCAACAACGCAGAGAGATTCTCCTCTGCAACACTGCCTCTGCTGGCCATTCAATATAATCTGCAGATGGAAAAGTCCACTGTTAGTCCATTATTAGAACTTGAATATTTCCAAACTAAAGACAACACTACAAAATAACATTATTTATATAAAGCATTAATAATTAGTACAATAGCGTCTGTAATATCGTGAAAATTCAAAGTTCACTAAAAATTCTATTCTCCAGTTTAATTTCAACCTAGCACACTTCTCTCAATCCTATGCCTCATTGGCTACGACTCTCTACACAACTCTAGCACCTATATGAGGACGTAGATAGAAAGAACTCTTTAGCAGCCAAGTGACAGCGTACCCTACTCACTGGAATTCTTTTAGGTTATGGTACACCAATAGCAATTCAGTGATCTGATAAGTTAAGGGAGGAAGATTTATGCTACAGTATAGTGGAAATAATAAAAACTATGAGTAACAGATTCTAATCTCTTTATTTTAGCACATCCCCATCAGTTAACCTATATTGCTAGCGTCTTGAAAATTTATATTTATACGAAAGACCCCACTAAAAGGTCCTGAGAGCCATCAGATGTTATGAACTTCTTTTAATGAGAGCAAAATGATTAAACGCGAGTTTAACTTACCATATAAATTGATAGAGGCATGGAGAAGGCTGATGAATTTGATTTCTTTTTTTTTTTGGTCTCAACAACGCAGAGAGATTCTCCTCTGCAACACTGCCTCTGCTGGCCATTCGATATAATCTGCAGATGGAAAAGTCCACTGTTAGTCCATTATTAGAACTTGAATATTTCCAAACTAAAGACAACATTACAAAATAACATTATTTTCATAAAGCATTAATAATTAGTACAATAGCGTCTGTAATATTGTGAAAATTCAAAGTTCACTAAAAATTCTATTCTCCAGTTTAATTTCAACCTAGCACACTTCTCTCAATCCTATGCCTCATTGGCTACGACTCTCTACACAACTCTAGCACCTATATGAGGACGTAGATAGAAAGAACTCTTTAGCAGCCAAGTGACAGCGTACCCTACTCACTGGAATTCTTTTAGGTTATGGTACACCAATAGCAATTCAGTGATCTGATAAGTTAAGGGAGGAAGATTTATGCTACAGTATAGTGGAAATAATAAAAACTATGAGTAACAGATTCTAAACTCTTCATTTTAGCACATCCCTATCAGTTAACCTATATTGCTACCGTCTTGAAAAGTTATATTTATGAGGAAGACCCCCCTAAAAGGTCCTGAGAGCCATCAGATATTATGAACTTCTTTTAATGAGAGCAAACTGATTAAACGCGAGTTTAACTTACCATATAAATTGATAGAGGCATGGAGAAGGCTGATGAATTTGATTTTTTTTTTTTTTGTCTCAACAACGCAGAGAGATTCTCCTCTGCAACACTGCCTCTGCTGGCCATTCGATATAATCTGCAGATGGAAAAGTCCACTGTTAGTCCATTATTAGAACTTGAATATTTCCAAACTAAAGACAACACTACAAAATAACATTATTTTTATAAAGCATTAATAATTAGTACAATAGCGTCTGTAATATCGTGAAAATTCAAAGTTCACTAAAAATTCTATTCTCCAGTTTAATTTCAACCTAGCACACTTCTCTCAATCCTATGCCTCATTGGCTACGACTCTCTACACAACTCTAGCACCTATATGAGGACATAGATAGAAAGAACTCTTTAGCAGCCAAGTGACAGCGTACCCTACTCACTGGAATTCTTTTAAGTTATGGTACACCAATAGCAATTCAGTGATCTGATAAGTTAAGGGAGGAAGATTTATGCTACAGTATAGTGGAAATAATAAAAACTATGAGTAACAGATTCTAACCTCTTTATTTTAGCACATCCCCATCAGTTAACCTATATTGCTAGCGTCTTGAAAATATATATTTATGCGGAAGACCCCACTAAAAGGTCCTGAGAGCCATCAGATGTTATGAACTTCTTTTAATGAGAGCAAAATGATGTAACGCGAGTTTAACTTACCATATAAATTGATAGAGGCATGGAGAAGGCTGATGAATTTGATTTCTTTTTTTTTTTTGTCTCAACAACGCAGAGAGATTCTCCTCTGCAACACTGCCTCTGCTGGCCATTCAATATAATCTGCAGATGGAAAAGTCCACTGTTAGTCCATTTTTAGAACTTGAATATTTCCAAACTAAAGACAACACTACAAAATAACATTATTTTCATAAAGCATTAATAATTAGTACAATAGCGTCTGTAATATTGTGAAAATTCAAAGTTCACTAAAAATTCTATTCTCCAGTTTAATTTCAACCTAGCACACTTCTCTCAATCCTATGCCTCATTGGCTACGACTCTCTACACAACTCTAGCACCTATATGAGGACGTAGATAGAAAGAACTCTTTAGCAGCCAAGTGACAGCGTACCCTACTCACTGGAATTCTTTTAGGTTATGGTACACCAATAGCAATTCAGTGATCTGATAAGTTAAGGGAGGAAGATTTATGCTACAGTATAGTGGAAATAATAAAAACTATGAGTAACAGATTCTAATCTCTTTATTTTAGCACATCCCCATCAGTTAACCTATATTGCTAGCGTCTTGAAAATTTATATTTATACGAAAGACCCCACTAAAAGGTCCTGAGAGCCATCAGATGTTATGAACTTCTTTTAATGAGAGCAAAATGATTAAACGCGAGTTTAACTTACCATATAAATTGATAGAGGCATGGAGAAGGCTGATGAATTTGATTTCTTTTTTTTTTTTTGTCTCAACAACGCAGAGAGATTCTCCTCTGCAACACTGCCTCTGCTGGCCATTCGATATAATCTGCAGATGGAAAAGTCCACTGTTAGTCCATTATTAGAACTTGAATATTTCCAAACTAAAGACAACACTACAAAATAACATTATTTTTATAAAGCATTAATAATTAGTACAATAGCGTCTGTAATATCGTGAAAATTCAAAGTTCACTAAAAATTCTATTCTCCAGTTTAATTTCAACCTAGCACACTTCTCTCAATCCTATGCCTCATTGGCTACGACTCTCTACACAACTCTAGCACCTATATGAGGACATAGATAGAAAGAACTCTTTAGCAGCCAAGTGACAGCGTACCCTACTCACTGGAATTCTTTTAAGTTATGGTACACCAATAGCAATTCAGTGATCTGATAAGTTAAGGGAGGAAGATTTATGCTACAGTATAGTGGAAATAATAAAAACTATGAGTAACAGATTCTAACCTCTTTATTTTAGCACATCCCCATCAGTTAACCTATATTGCTAGCGTCTTGAAAATATATATTTATGCGGAAGACCCCACTAAAAGGTCCTGAGAGCCATCAGATGTTATGAACTTCTTTTAATGAGAGCAAAATGATGTAACGCGAGTTTAACTTACCATATAAATTGATAGAGGCATGGAGAAGGCTGATGAATTTGATTTCTTTTTTTTTTTTGTCTCAACAACGCAGAGAGATTCTCCTCTGCAACACTGCCTCTGCTGGCCATTCAATATAATCTAAAGATGGAAAAGTCCACTGTTAGTCCATTATTAGAACTTGAATATTTCCAAACTAAAGACAACACTACAAAATAACATTATTTTCATAAAGCATTAATAATTAGTACAATAGCGTCAGTAATATTGTGAAAATTCAAAGTTCACTAAAAATTTTATTCTCCAGTTTAATTTCAACCTAGCACACTTCTCTCAATCCTATGCCTCATTGGCTACGACTCTCTCTACACAACTCTAGCACCTATATGAGGACATAGATAGAAAGAACTCTTTAGCAGCCAAGTGACAGCGTACCCTACTCACTGGAATTCTTTTAAGTTATGGTACACCAATAGCAATTCAGTGATCTGATAAGTTAAGGGAGGAAGATTTATGCTACAGTATAGTGGAAATAATAAAAACTATGAGTAACAGATTCTAACCTCTTTATTTTAGCACATCCCCATCAGTTAACCTATATTGCTAGCGTCTTGAAAATATATATTTATGCGGAAGACCCCACTAAAAGGTCCTGAGAGCCATCAGATGTTATGAACTTCTTTTAATGAGAGCAAAATGATGAAACGCGAGTTTAACTTACCATATAAATTGATAGAGGCATGGAGAAGGCTGATGAATTTGATTTCTTTTTTTTTTTTTGTCTCAACAACGCAGAGAGATTCTCCTCTGCAACACTGCCTCTGCTGGCCATTCAATATAATCTAAAGATGGAAAAGTCCACTGTTAGTCCATTATTAGAACTTGAATATTTCCAAACTAAAGACAACACTACAAAATAACATTATTTTCATAAAGCATTAATAATTAGTACAATAGCGTCTGTAATATTGTGAAAATTCAAAGTTCACTAAAAATTCTATTCTCCAGTTTAATTTCAACCTAGCACACTTCTCTCAATCCTATGCCTCATTGGCTACGACTCTCTACACAACTCTAGCACCTATATGAGGACATAGATAGAAAGAACTCTTTAGCAGCCAAGTGACAGCGTACCCTACTCACTGGAATTCTTTTAAGTTATGGTACACCAATAGCAATTCAGTGATCTGATAAGTTAAGGGAGGAAGATTTATGCTACAGTATAGTGGAAATAATAAAAACTATGAGTAACAGATTCTAACCTCTTTATTTTAGCACATCCCCATCAGTTAACCTATATTGCTAGCGTCTTGAAAATATATATTTATGCGGAAGACCCCACTAAAAGGTCCTGAGAGCCATCAGATGTTATGAACTTCTTTTAATGAGAGCAAAATGATGAAACGCGAGTTTAACTTACCATATAAATTGATAGAGGCATGGAGAAGGCTGATGAATTTGATTTCTTTTTTTTTTTTTGTCTCAACAACGCAGAGAGATTCTCCTCTGCAACACTGCCTCTGCTGGCCATTCAATATAATCTAAAGATGGAAAAGTCCACTGTTAGTCCATTATTAGAACTTGAATATTTCCAAACTAAAGACAACACTACAAAATAACATTATTTTCATAAAGCATTAATAATTAGTACAATAGCGTCTGTAATATTGTGAAAATTCAAAGTTCACTAAAAATTCTATTCTCCAGTTTAATTTCAACCTAGCACACTTCTCTCAATCCTATGCCTCATTGGCTACGACTCTCTACACAACTCTAGCACCTATATGAGGACGTAGATAGAAAGAACTCTTTAGCAGCCAAGTGACAGCGTACCCTACTCACTGGAATTCTTTTAGGTTATGGTACACCAATAGCAATTCAGTGATCTGATAAGTTAAGGGAGGAAGATTTATGCTACAGTATAGTGGAAATAATAAAAACTATGAGTAACAGATTCTAAACTCTTCATTTTAGCACATCCCTATCAGTTAACCTATATTGCTACCGTCTTGAAAAGTTATATTTATGAGGAAGACCCCCCTAAAAGGTCCTGAGAGCCATCAGATATTATGAACTTCTTTTAATGAGAGCAAACTGATTAAACGCGAGTTTAACTTACCATATAAATTGATAGAGGCATGGAGAAGGCTGATGAATTTGATTTTTTTTTTTTTGTCTCAACAACGCAGAGAGATTCTCCTCTGCAACACTGCCTCTGCTGGCCATTCGATATAATCTGCAGATGGAAAAGTCCACTGTTAGTCCATTATTAGAACTTGAATATTTCCAAACTAAAGACAACACTACAAAATAACATTATTTTTATAAAGCATTAATAATTAGTACAATAGCGTCTGTAATATCGTGAAAATTCAAAGTTCACTAAAAATTCTATTCTCCAGTTTAATTTCAACCTAGCACACTTCTCTCAATCCTATGCCTCATTGGCTACGACTCTCTACACAACTCTAGCACCTATATGAGGACATAGATAGAAAGAACTC
This sequence comes from Triturus cristatus, assembly GCF_964204655.1. Classification (NCBI taxonomy): domain Eukaryota; kingdom Metazoa; phylum Chordata; class Amphibia; order Caudata; family Salamandridae; genus Triturus; species Triturus cristatus. The sequence continues at coordinate 590,894,174 of NC_140593.1, forward strand.
TTTAGCAGCCAAGTGACAGCGTACCCTACTCACTGGAATTCTTTTAAGTTATGGTACACCAATAGCAATTCAGTGATCTGATAAGTTAAGGGAGGAAGATTTATGCTACAGTATAGTGGAAATAATAAAAACTATGAGTAACAGATTCTAATCTCTTTATTTTAGCACATCCCCATCAGTTAACCTATATTGCTAGCGTCTTGAAAATTTATATTTATGCGGAAGACCCCACTAAAAGGTCCTGAGAGCCATCAGATGTTATGAACTTCTTTTAATGAGCGCAAAATGATGTAACGCGAGTTTAACTTACCATATAAATTGATAGAGGCATGGAGAAGGCTGATGAATTTGATTTCTTTTTTTTTTTTGTCTCAACAACGCAGAGAGATTCTCCTCTGCAACACTGCCTCTGCTGGCCATTCAATATAATCTAAAGATGGAAAAGTCCACTGTTAGTCCATTATTAGAACTTGAATATTTCCAAACTAAAGACAACACTACAAAATAACATTATTTTCATAAAGCATTAATAATTAGTACAATAGCGTCAGTAATATTGTGAAAATTCAAAGTTCACTAAAAATTTTATTCTCCAGTTTAATTTCAACCTAGCACACTTCTCTCAATCCTATGCCTCATTGGCTACGACTCTCTACACAACTCTAGCACCTATATGAGGACATAGATAGAAAGAACTCTTTAGCAGCCAAGTGACAGCGTACCCTACTCACTGGAATTCTTTTAGGTTATGGTACACCAATAGCAATTCAGTGATCTGATAAGTTAAGGGAGGAAGATTTATGCTACAGTATAGTGGAAATAATAAAAACTATGAGTAACAGATTCTAAACTCTTCATTTTAGCACATCCCTATCAGTTAACCTATATTGCTACCGTCTTGAAAAGTTATATTTATGAGGAAGACCCCCCTAAAAGGTCCTGAGAGCCATCAGATATTATGAACTTCTTTTAATGAGAGCAAACTGATTAAACGCGAGTTTAACTTACCATATAAATTGATAGAGGCATGGAGAAGGCTGATGAATTTGATTTTTTTTTTTTTTGTCTCAACAACGCAGAGAGATTCTCCTCTGCAACACTGCCTCTGCTGGCCATTCGATATAATCTGCAGATGGAAAAGTCCACTGTTAGTCCATTATTAGAACTTGAATATTTCCAAACTAAAGACAACACTACAAAATAACATTATTTTTATAAAGCATTAATAATTAGTACAATAGCGTCTGTAATATCGTGAAAATTCAAAGTTCACTAAAAATTCTATTCTCCAGTTTAATTTCAACCTAGCACACTTCTCTCAATCCTATGCCTCATTGGCTACGACTCTCTACACAACTCTAGCACCTATATGAGGACATAGATAGAAAGAACTCTTTAACAGCCAAGTGACAGCGTACCCTACTCACTGGAATTCTTTTAGGTTATGGTACACCAATAGCAATTCAGTGATCTGATAAGTTAAGGGAGGAAGATTTATGCTACAGTATAGTGGAAATAATAAAAACTATGAGTAACAGATTCTAAACTCTTCATTTTAGCACATCCCTATCAGTTAACCTATATTGCTACCGTCTTGAAAAGTTATATTTATGAGGAAGACCCCCCTAAAAGGTCCTGAGAGCCATCAGATATTATGAACTTCTTTTAATGAGAGCAAACTGATTAAACGCGAGTTTAACTTACCATATAAATTGATAGAGGCATGGAGAAGGCTGATGAATTTGATTTTTTTTTTTTTTGTCTCAACAACGCAGAGAGATTCTCCTCTGCAACACTGCCTCTGCTGGCCATTCGATATAATCTGCAGATGGAAAAGTCCACTGTTAGTCCATTATTAGAACTTGAATATTTCCAAACTAAAGACAACACTACAAAATAACATTATTTTTATAAAGCATTAATAATTAGTACAATAGCGTCTGTAATATCGTGAAAATTCAAAGTTCACTAAAAATTCTATTCTCCAGTTTAATTTCAACCTAGCACACTTCTCTCAATCCTATGCCTCATTGGCTACGACTCTCTACACAACTCTAGCACCTATATGAGGACATAGATAGAAAGAACTCTTTAGCAGCCAAGTGACAGCGTACCCTACTCACTGGAATTCTTTTAAGTTATGGTACACCAATAGCAATTCAGTGATCTGATAAGTTAAGGGAGGAAGATTTATGCTACAGTATAGTGGAAATAATAAAAACTATGAGTAACAGATTCTAATCTCTTTATTTTAGCACATCCCCATCAGTTAACCTATATTGCTAGCGTCTTGAAAATTTATATTTATGCGGAAGACCCCACTAAAAGGTCCTGAGAGCCATCAGATGTTATGAACTTCTTTTAATGAGAGCAAAATGATGTAACGCGAGTTTAACTTACCATATAAATTGATAGAGGCATGGAGAAGGCTGATGAATTTGATTTCTTTTTTTTTTTTGTCTCAACAACGCAGAGAGATTCTCCTCTGCAACACTGCCTCTGCTGGCCATTCAATATAATCTAAAGATGGAAAAGTCCACTGTTAGTCCATTATTAGAACTTGAATATTTCCAAACTAAAGACAACACTACAAAATAACATTATTTTCATAAAGCATTAATAATTAGTACAATAGCGTCAGTAATATTGTGAAAATTCAAAGTTCACTAAAAATTTTATTCTCCAGTTTAATTTCAACCTAGCACACTTCTCTCAATCCTATGCCTCATTGGCTACGACTCTCTACACAACTCTAGCACCTATATGAGGACATAGATAGAAAGAACTCTTTAGCAGCCAAGTGACAGCGTACCCTACTCACTGGAATTCTTTTAGGTTATGGTACACCAATAGCAATTCAGTGATCTGATAAGTTAAGGGAGGAAGATTTATGCTACAGTATAGTGGAAATAATAAAAACTATGAGTAACAGATTCTAAACTCTTCATTTTAGCACATCCCTATCAGTTAACCTATATTGCTACCGTCTTGAAAAGTTATATTTATGAGGAAGACCCCCCTAAAAGGTCCTGAGAGCCATCAGATATTATGAACTTCTTTTAATGAGAGCAAACTGATTAAACGCGAGTTTAACTTACCATATAAATTGATAGAGGCATGGAGAAGGCTGATGAATTTGATTTTTTTTTTTTTTTGTCTCAACAACGCAGAGAGATTCTCCTCTGCAACACTGCCTCTGCTGGCCATTCGATATAATCTGCAGATGGAAAAGTCCACTGTTAGTCCATTATTAGAACTTGAATATTTCCAAACTAAAGACAACACTACAAAATAACATTATTTTCATAAAGCATTAATAATTAGTACAATAGCGTCTGTAATATTGTGAAAATTCAAAGTTCACTAAAAATTCTATTCTCCAGTTTAATTTCAACCTAGCACACTTCTCTCAATCCTATGCCTCATTGGCTACGACTCTCTACACAACTCTAGCACCTATATGAGGACATAGATAGAAAGAACTCTTTAGCAGCCAAGTGACAGCGTACCCTACTCACTGGAATTCTTTTAAGTTATGGTACACCAATAGCAATTCAGTGGTCTGATAAGTTAAGGGAGGAAGATTTATGCTACAGTATAGTGGAAATAATAAAAACTATGAGTAACAGATTCTAACCTCTTTATTTTAGCACATCCCCATCAGTTAACCTATATTGCTAGCGTCTTGAAAATATATATTTATGCGGAAGACCCCACTAAAAGGTCCTGAGAGCCATCAGATGTTATGAACTTATTTTAATGAGAGCAAAATGATGTAACGCGAGTTTAACTTACCATATAAATTGATAGAGGCATGGAGAAGGCTGATGAATTTGATTTCTTTTTTTTTTTTTTGTCTCAACAACGCAGAGAGATTCTCCTCTGCAACACTGCCTCTGCTGGCCATTCGATATAATCTAAAGATGGAAAAGTCCACTGTTAGTCCATTATTAGAACTTGAATATTTCCAAACTAAAGACAACACTACAAAATAACATTATTTTCATAAAGCATTAATAATTAGTACAATAGCGTCTGTAATATTGTGAAAATTCAAAGTTCACTAAAAATTCTATTCTCCAGTTTAATTTCAACCTAGCACACTTCTCTCAATCCTATGCCTCATTGGCTACGACTCTCTACACAACTCTAGCACCTATATGAGGACATAGATAGAAAGAACTCTTTAGCAGCCAAGTGACAGCGTACCCTACTCACTGGAATTCTTTTAAGTTATGGTACACCAATAGCAATTCAGTGATCTGATAAGTTAAGGGAGGAAGATTTATGCTACAGTATAGTGGAAATAATAAAAACTATGAGTAACAGATTCTAATCTCTTTATTTTAGCACATCCCCATCAGTTAACCTATATTGCTAGTGTCTTGAAAATTTATATTTATGCGGAAGACCCCACTAAAAGGTCCTGAGAGCCATCAGATGTTATGAACTTATTTTAATGAGAGCAAAATGATGTAACGCGAGTTTAACTTACCATATAAATTGATAGAGGCATGGAGAAGGCTGATGAATTTGATTTCTTTTTTTTTTTTTTGTCTCAACAACGCAGAGAGATTCTCCTCTGCAACACTGCCTCTGCTGGCCATTCGATATAATCTGCAGATGGAAAAGTCCACTGTTAGTCCATTATTAGAACTTGAATATTTCCAAACTAAAGACAACACTACAAAATAACATTATTTTTATAAAGCATTAATAATTAGTACAATAGCGTCTGTAATATCGTGAAAATTCAAAGTTCACTAAAAATTCTATTCTCCAGTTTAATTTCAACCTAGCACACTTCTCTCAATCCTATGCCTCATTGGCTACGACTCTCTACACAACTCTAGCACCTATATGAGGACATAGATAGAAAGAACTCTTTAGCAGCCAAGTGACAGCGTACCCTACTCACTGGAATTCTTTTAAGTTATGGTACACCAATAGCAATTCAGTGATCTGATAAGTTAAGGGAGGAAGATTTATGCTACAGTATAGTGGAAATAATAAAAACTATGAGTAACAGATTCTAATCTCTTTATTTTAGCACATCCCCATCAGTTAACCTATATTGCTAGCGTCTTGAAAATTTATATTTATGCGGAAGACCCCACTAAAAGGTCCTGAGAGCCATCAGATGTTATGAACTTCTTTTAATGAGAGCAAAATGATGTAACGCGAGTTTAACTTACCATATAAATTGATAGAGGCATGGAGAAGGCTGATGAATTTGATTTCTTTTTTTTTTTTGTCTCAACAACGCAGAGAGATTCTCCTCTGCAACACTGCCTCTGCTGGCCATTCAATATAATCTAAAGATGGAAAAGTCCACTGTTAGTCCATTATTAGAACTTGAATATTTCCAAACTAAAGACAACACTACAAAATAACATTATTTTCATAAAGCATTAATAATTAGTACAATAGCGTCAGTAATATTGTGAAAATTCAAAGTTCACTAAAAATTTTATTCTCCAGTTTAATTTCAACCTAGCACACTTCTCTCAATCCTATGCCTCATTGGCTACGACTCTCTACACAACTCTAGCACCTATATGAGGACATAGATAGAAAGAACTCTTTAGCAGCCAAGTGACAGCGTACCCTACTCACTGGAATTCTTTTAGGTTATGGTACACCAATAGCAATTCAGTGATCTGATAAGTTAAGGGAGGAAGATTTATGCTACAGTATAGTGGAAATAATAAAAACTATGAGTAACAGATTCTAAACTCTTCATTTTAGCACATCCCTATCAGTTAACCTATATTGCTACCGTCTTGAAAAGTTATATTTATGAGGAAGACCCCCCTAAAAGGTCCTGAGAGCCATCAGATATTATGAACTTCTTTTAATGAGAGCAAACTGATTAAACGCGAGTTTAACTTACCATATAAATTGATAGAGGCATGGAGAAGGCTGATGAATTTGATTTTTTTTTTTTTTTGTCTCAACAACGCAGAGAGATTCTCCTCTGCAACACTGCCTCTGCTGGCCATTCGATATAATCTGCAGATGGAAAAGTCCACTGTTAGTCCATTATTAGAACTTGAATATTTCCAAACTAAAGACAACACTACAAAATAACATTATTTTCATAAAGCATTAATAATTAGTACAATAGCGTCTGTAATATTGTGAAAATTCAAAGTTCACTAAAAATTCTATTCTCCAGTTTAATTTCAACCTAGCACACTTCTCTCAATCCTATGCCTCATTGGCTACGACTCTCTACACAACTCTAGCACCTATATGAGGACATAGATAGAAAGAACTCTTTAGCAGCCAAGTGACAGCGTACCCTACTCACTGGAATTCTTTTAAGTTATGGTACACCAATAGCAATTCAGTGGTCTGATAAGTTAAGGGAGGAAGATTTATGCTACAGTATAGTGGAAATAATAAAAACTATGAGTAACAGATTCTAACCTCTTTATTTTAGCACATCCCCATCAGTTAACCTATATTGCTAGCGTCTTGAAAATATATATTTATGCGGAAGACCCCACTAAAAGGTCCTGAGAGCCATCAGATGTTATGAACTTATTTTAATGAGAGCAAAATGATGTAACGCGAGTTTAACTTACCATATAAATTGATAGAGGCATGGAGAAGGCTGATGAATTTGATTTCTTTTTTTTTTTTTTGTCTCAACAACGCAGAGAGATTCTCCTCTGCAACACTGCCTCTGCTGGCCATTCGATATAATCTAAAGATGGAAAAGTCCACTGTTAGTCCATTATTAGAACTTGAATATTTCCAAACTAAAGACAACACTACAAAATAACATTATTTTCATAAAGCATTAATAATTAGTACAATAGCGTCTGTAATATTGTGAAAATTCAAAGTTCACTAAAAATTCTATTCTCCAGTTTAATTTCAACCTAGCACACTTCTCTCAATCCTATGCCTCATTGGCTACGACTCTCTACACAACTCTAGCACCTATATGAGGACATAGATAGAAAGAACTCTTTAGCAGCCAAGTGACAGCGTACCCTACTCACTGGAATTCTTTTAAGTTATGGTACACCAATAGCAATTCAGTGATCTGATAAGTTAAGGGAGGAAGATTTATGCTACAGTATAGTGGAAATAATAAAAACTATGAGTAACAGATTCTAATCTCTTTATTTTAGCACATCCCCATCAGTTAACCTATATTGCTAGTGTCTTGAAAATTTATATTTATGCGGAAGACCCCACTAAAAGGTCCTGAGAGCCATCAGATGTTATGAACTTATTTTAATGAGAGCAAAATGATGTAACGCGAGTTTAACTTACCATATAAATTGATAGAGGCATGGAGAAGGCTGATGAATTTGATTTCTTTTTTTTTTTTTTGTCTCAACAACGCAGAGAGATTCTCCTCTGCAACACTGCCTCTGCTGGCCATTCGATATAATCTGCAGATGGAAAAGTCCACTGTTAGTCCATTATTAGAACTTGAATATTTCCAAACTAAAGACAACACTACAAAATAACATTATTTTTATAAAGCATTAATAATTAGTACAATAGCGTCTGTAATATCGTGAAAATTCAAAGTTCACTAAAAATTCTATTCTCCAGTTTAATTTCAACCTAGCACACTTCTCTCAATCCTATGCCTCATTGGCTACGACTCTCTACACAACTCTAGCACCTATATGAGGACATAGATAGAAAGAACTCTTTAGCAGCCAAGTGACAGCGTACCCTACTCACTGGAATTCTTTTAAGTTATGGTACACCAATAGCAATTCAGTGATCTGATAAGTTAAGGGAGGAAGATTTATGCTACAGTATAGTGGAAATAATAAAAACTATGAGTAACAGATTCTAATCTCTTTATTTTAGCACATCCCCATCAGTTAACCTATATTGCTAGCGTCTTGAAAATTTATATTTATGCGGAAGACCCCACTAAAAGGTCCTGAGAGCCATCAGATGTTATGAACTTCTTTTAATGAGAGCAAAATGATGTAACGCGAGTTTAACTTACCATATAAATTGATAGAGGCATGGAGAAGGCTGATGAATTTGATTTCTTTTTTTTTTTTGTCTCAACAACGCAGAGAGATTCTCCTCTGCAACACTGCCTCTGCTGGCCATTCAATATAATCTAAAGATGGAAAAGTCCACTGTTAGTCCATTATTAGAACTTGAATATTTCCAAACTAAAGACAACACTACAAAATAACATTATTTTCATAAAGCATTAATAATTAGTACAATAGCGTCAGTAATATTGTGAAAATTCAAAGTTCACTAAAAATTTTATTCTCCAGTTTAATTTCAACCTAGCACACTTCTATCAATCCTATGCCTCATTGGCTACGACTCTCTACACAACTCTAGCACCTATATGAGGACATAGATAGAAAGAACTCTTTAGCAGCCAAGTGACAGCGTACCCTACTCACTGGAATTCTTTTAGGTTATGGTACACCAATAGCAATTCAGTGATCTGATAAGTTAAGGGAGGAAGATTTATGCTACAGTATAGTGGAAATAATAAAAACTATGAGTAACAGATTCTAAACTCTTCATTTTAGCACATCCCTATCAGTTAACCTATATTGCTACCGTCTTGAAAAGGTATATTTATGAGGAAGACCCCCCTAAAAGGTCCTGAGAGCCATCAGATATTATGAACTTCTTTTAATGAGAGCAAACTGATTAAACGCGAGTTTAACTTACCATATAAATTGATAGAGGCATGGAGAAGGCTGATGAATTTGATTTTTTTTTTTTTTTGTCTCAACAACGCAGAGAGATTCTCCTCTGCAACACTGCCTCTGCTGGCCATTCGATATAATCTGCAGATGGAAAAGTCCACTGTTAGTCCATTATTAGAACTTGAATATTTCCAAACTAAAGACAACACTACAAAATAACATTATTTTCATAAAGCATTAATAATTAGTACAATAGCGTCTGTAATATTGTGAAAATTCAAAGTTCACTAAAAATTCTATTCTCCAGTTTAATTTCAACCTAGCACACTTCTCTCAATCCTATGCCTCATTGGCTACGACTCTCTACACAACTCTAGCACCTATATGAGGACATAGATAGAAAGAACTCTTTAGCAGCCAAGTGACAGCGTACCCTACTCACTGGAATTCTTTTAAGTTATGGTACACCAATAGCAATTCAGTGGTCTGATAAGTTAAGGGAGGAAGATTTATGCTACAGTATAGTGGAAATAATAAAAACTATGAGTAACAGATTCTAACCTCTTTATTTTAGCACATCCCCATCAGTTAACCTATATTGCTAGCGTCTTGAAAATATATATTTATGCGGAAGACCCCACTAAAAGGTCCTGAGAGCCATCAGATGTTATGAACTTCTTTTAATGAGAGCAAAATGATGTAACGCGAGTTTAACTTACCATATAAATTGATAGAGGCATGGAGAAGGCTGATGAATTTGATTTCTTTTTTTTTTTTTTGTCTCAACAACGCAGAGAGATTCTCCTCTGCAACACTGCCTCTGCTGGCCATTCGATATAATCTAAAGATGGAAAAGTCCACTGTTAGTCCATTATTAGAACTTGAATATTTCCAAACTAAAGACAACACTACAAAATAACATTATTTTCATAAAGCATTAATAATTAGTACAATAGCGTCTGTAATATTGTGAAAATTCAAAGTTCACTAAAAATTCTATTCTCCAGTTTAATTTCAACCTAGCACACTTCTCTCAATCCTATGCCTCATTGGCTACGACTCTCTACACAACTCTAGCACCTATATGAGGACATAGATAGAAAGAACTCTTTAGCAGCCAAGTGACAGCGTACCCTACTCACTGGAATTCTTTTAAGTTATGGTACACCAATAGCAATTCAGTGATCTGATAAGTTAAGGGAGGAAGATTTATGCTACAGTATAGTGGAAATAATAAAAACTATGAGTAACAGATTCTAATCTCTTTATTTTAGCACATCCCCATCAGTTAACCTATATTGCTAGCGTCTTGAAAATTTATATTTATACGAAAGACCCCACTAAAAGGTCCTGAGAGCCATCAGATGTTATGAACTTCTTTTAATGAGAGCAAAATGATTAAACGCGAGTTTAACTTACCATATAAATTGATAGAGGCATGGAGAAGGCTGATGAATTTGATTTCTTTTTTTTTTTTTGTCTCAACAACGCAGAGAGATTCTCCTCTGCAACACTGCCTCTGCTGGCCATTCAATATAATCTAAAGATGGAAAAGTCCACTGTTAGTCCATTTTTAGAACTTGAATATTTCCAAACTAAAGACAACACTACAAAATAACATTATTTTCATAAAGCATTAATAATTAGTACAATAGCGTCTGTAATATTGTGAAAATTCAAAGTTCACTAAAAATTCTATTCTCCAGTTTAATTTCAACCTAGCACACTTCTCTCAATCCTATGCCTCATTGGCTACGACTCTCTACACAACTCTAGCACCTATATGAGGACATAGATAGAAAGAACTCCTTAGCAGCCAAGTGACAGCATACCCTACTCACTGGAATTCTTTTAAGTTATGGTACACCAATAGCAATTCAGTGATCTGATAAGTTAAGGGAGGAAGATTTATGCTACAGTATAGTGGAAATAATAAAAACTATGAGTAACAGATTCTAACCTCTTTATTTTAGCACATCCCCATCAGTTAACCTATATTGCTAGCGTCTTGAAAATATATATTTATGCGGAAGACCCCACTAAAAGGTCCTGAGAGCCATCAGATGTTATGAACTTCTTTTAATGAGAGCAAAATGATTAAACGCGAGTTTAACTTACCATATAAATTGATAGAGGCATGGAGAAGGCTGATGAATTTGATTTCTTTTTTTTTTTTGTCTCAACAACGCAGAGAGATTCTCCTCTGCAACACTGCCTCTGCTGGCCATTCAATATAATCTGCAGATGGAAAAGTCCACTGTTAGTCCATTATTAGAACTTGAATATTTCCAAACTAAAGACAACACTACAAAATAACATTATTTTCATAAAGCATTAATAATTAGTACAATAGCGTCTGTAATATTGTGAAAATTCAAAGTTCACTAAAAATTCTATTCTCCAGTTTAATTTCAACCTAGCACACTTCTCTCAATCCTATGCCTCATTGGCTACGACTCTCTACACAACTCTAGCACCTATATGAGGACGTAGATAGAAAGAACTCTTTAGCAGCCAAGTGACAGCGTACCCTACTCACTGGAATTCTTTTAGGTTATGGTACACCAATAGCAATTCAGTGATCTGATAAGTTAAGGGAGGAAGATTTATGCTACAGTATAGTGGAAATAATAAAAACTATGAGTAACAGATTCTAATCTCTTTATTTTAGCACATCCCCATCAGTTAACCTATATTGCTAGCGTCTTGAAAATTTATATTTATACGAAAGACCCCACTAAAAGGTCCTGAGAGCCATCAGATGTTATGAACTTCTTTTAATGAGAGCAAAATGATTAAATGCGAGTTTAACTTACCATATAAATTGATAGAGGCATGGAGAAGGCTGATGAATTTGATTTCTTTTTTTTTTTGTCTCAACAACGCAGAGAGATTCTCCTCTGCAACACTGCCTCTGCTGGCCATTCGATATAATCTGCAGATGGAAAAGTCCACTGTTAGTCCATTATTAGAACTTGAATATTTCCAAACTAAAGACAACACTACAAAATAACATTATTTTTATAAAGCATTAATAATTAGTACAATAGCGTCTGTAATATCGTGAAAATTCAAAGTTCACTAAAAATTCTATTCTCCAGTTTAATTTCAACCTAGCACACTTCTCTCAATCCTATGCCTCATTGGCTACGACTCTCTACACAACTCTAGCACCTATATGAGGACATAGATAGAAAGAACTCTTTAGCAGCCAAGTGACAGCGTACCCTACTCACTGGAATTCTTTTAAGTTATGGTACACCAATAGCAATTCAGTGATCTGATAAGTTAAGGGAGGAAGATTTATGCTACAGTATAGTGGAAATAATAAAAACTATGAGTAACAGATTCTAATCTCTTTATTTTAGCACATCCCCATCAGTTAACCTATATTGCTAGCGTCTTGAAAATTTATATTTATGCGGAAGACCCCACTAAAAGGTCCTGAGAGCCATCAGATGTTATGAACTTCTTTTAATGAGAGCAAAATGATGTAACGCGAGTTTAACTTACCATATAAATTGATAGAGGCATGGAGAAGGCTGATGAATTTGATTTCTTTTTTTTTTTTGTCTCAACAACGCAGAGAGATTCTCCTCTGCAACACTGCCTCTGCTGGCCATTCAATATAATCTAAAGATGGAAAAGTCCACTGTTAGTCCATTATTAGAACTTGAATATTTCCAAACTAAAGACAACACTACAAAATAACATTATTTTCATAAAGCATTAATAATTAGTACAATAGCGTCAGTAATATTGTGAAAATTCAAAGTTCACTAAAAATTTTATTCTCCAGTTTAATTTCAACCTAGCACACTTCTCTCAATCCTATGCCTCATTGGCTACGACTCTCTACACAACTCTAGCACCTATATGAGGACATAGATAGAAAGAACTCTTTAGCAGCCAAGTGACAGCGTACCCTACTCACTGGAATTCTTTTAGGTTATGGTACACCAATAGCAATTCAGTGATCTGATAAGTTAAGGGAGGAAGATTTATGCTACAGTATAGTGGAAATAATAAAAACTATGAGTAACAGATTCTAAACTCTTCATTTTAGCACATCCCTATCAGTTAACCTATATTGCTACCGTCTTGAAAAGTTATATTTATGAGGAAGACCCCCCTAAAAGGTCCTGAGAGCCATCAGATATTATGAACTTCTTTTAATGAGAGCAAACTGATTAAACGCGAGTTTAACTTACCATATAAATTGATAGAGGCATGGAGAAGGCTGATGAATTTGATTTTTTTTTTTTTTTGTCTCAACAATGCAGAGAGATTCTCCTCTGCAACACTGCCTCTGCTGGCCATTCGATATAATCTGCAGATGGAAAAGTCCACTGTTAGTCCATTATTAGAACTTGAATATTTCCAAACTAAAGACAACACTACAAAATAACATTATTTTCATAAAGCATTAATAATTAGTACAATAGCGTCTGTAATATTGTGAAAATTCAAAGTTCACTAAAAATTCTATTCTCCAGTTTAATTTCAACCTAGCACACTTCTCTCAATCCTATGCCTCATTGGCTACGACTCTCTACACAACTCTAGCACCTATATGAGGACATAGATAGAAAGAACTCTTTAGCAGCCAAGTGACAGCGTACCCTACTCACTGGAATTCTTTTAAGTTATGGTACACCAATAGCAATTCAGTGATCTGATAAGTTAAGGGAGGAAGATTTATGCTACAGTATAGTGGAAATAATAAAAACTATGAGTAACAGATTCTAATCTCTTTATTTTAGCACATCCCCATCAGTTAACCTATATTGCTAGCGTCTTGAAAATTTATATTTATGCGGAAGACCCCACTAAAAGGTCCTGAGAGCCATCAGATGTTATGAACTTCTTTTAATGAGAGCAAAATGATGTAACGCGAGTTTAACTTACCATATAAATTGATAGAGGCATGGAGAAGGCTGATGAATTTGATTTCTTTTTTTTTTTTGTCTCAACAACGCAGAGAGATTCTCCTCTGCAACACTGCCTCTGCTGGCCATTCAATATAATCTAAAGATGGAAAAGTCCACTGTTAGTCCATTATTAGAACTTGAATATTTCCAAACTAAAGACAACACTACAAAATAACATTATTTTCATAAAGCATTAATAATTAGTACAATAGCGTCAGTAATATTGTGAAAATTCAAAGTTCACTAAAAATTTTATTCTCCAGTTTAATTTCAACCTAGCACACTTCTCTCAATCCTATGCCTCATTGGCTACGACTCTCTACACAACTCTAGCACCTATATGAGGACATAGATAGAAAGAACTCTTTAGCAGCCAAGTGACAGCGTACCCTACTCACTGGAATTCTTTTAGGTTATGGTACACCAATAGCAATTCAGTGATCTGATAAGTTAAGGGAGGAAGATTTATGCTACAGTATAGTGGAAATAATAAAAACTATGAGTAACAGATTCTAAACTCTTCATTTTAGCACATCCCTATCAGTTAACCTATATTGCTACCGTCTTGAAAAGTTATATTTATGAGGAAGACCCCCCTAAAAGGTCCTGAGAGCCATCAGATATTATGAACTTCTTTTAATGAGAGCAAACTGATTAAACGCGAGTTTAACTTACCATATAAATTGATAGAGGCATGGAGAAGGCTGATGAATTTGATTTTTTTTTTTTTTTGTCTCAACAATGCAGAGAGATTCTCCTCTGCAACACTGCCTCTGCTGGCCATTCGATATAATCTGCAGATGGAAAAGTCCACTGTTAGTCCATTATTAGAACTTGAATATTTCCAAACTAAAGACAACACTACAAAATAACATTATTTTCATAAAGCATTAATAATTAGTACAATAGCGTCTGTAATATTGTGAAAATTCAAAGTTCACTAAAAATTCTATTCTCCAGTTTAATTTCAACCTAGCACACTTCTCTCAATCCTATGCCTCATTGGCTACGACTCTCTACACAACTCTAGCACCTATATGAGGACATAGATAGAAAGAACTCTTTAGCAGCCAAGTGACAGCGTACCCTACTCACTGGAATTCTTTTAAGTTATGGTACACCAATAGCAATTCAGTGGTCTGATAAGTTAAGGGAGGAAGATTTATGCTACAGTATAGTGGAAATAATAAAAACTATGAGTAACAGATTCTAACCTCTTTATTTTAGCACATCCCCATCAGTTAACCTATATTGCTAGCGTCTTGAAAATATATATTTATGCGGAAGACCCCACTAAAAGGTCCTGAGAGCCATCAGATGTTATGAACTTCTTTTAATGAGAGCAAAATGATGTAACGCGAGTTTAACTTACCATATAAATTGATAGAGGCATGGAGAAGGCTGATGAATTTGATTTCTTTTTTTTTGTCTCAGCAACGCAGAGAGATTCTCCTCTGCAACACTGCCTCTGCTGGCCATTCGATATAATCTGCAGATGGAAAAGTCCACTGTTAGTCCATTATTAGAACTTGAATATTTCCAAACTAAAGACAACACTACAAAATAACATTATTTTCATAAAGCATTAATAATTAGTACAATAGCGTCTGTAATATTGTGAAAATTCAAAGTTCACTAAAAATTCTATTCTCCAGTTTAATTTCAACCTAGCACACTTCTCTCAAGCCTATGCCTCATTGGCTACGACTCTCTACACAACTCTAGCACCTATATGAGGACATAGATAGAAAGAACTCTTTAGCAGCCAAGTGACAGCGTACCCTACTCACTGGAATTCTTTTAAGTTATGGTACACCAATAGCAATTCAGTGATCTGATAAGTTAAGGGAGGAAGATTTATGCTACAGTATAGTGGAAATAATAAAAACTATGAGTAACAGATTCTAATCTCTTTATTTTAGCACATCCCCATCAGTTAACCTATATTGCTAGCGTCTTGAAAATTTATATTTATGCGAAAGACCCCACTAAAAGGTCCTGAGAGCCATCAGATGTTATGAACTTCTTTTAATGAGAGCAAAATGATTAAACGCGAGTTTAACTTACCATATAAATTGATAGAGGCATGGAGAAGGCTGATGAATTTGATTTCTTTTTTTTTTTTGTCTCAACAACGCAGAGAGATTCTCCTCTGCAACACTGCCTCTGCTGGCCATTCGATATAATCTGCAGATGGAAAAGTCCACTGTTAGTCCATTATTAGAACTTGAATATTTCCAAACTAAAGACAACACTACAAAATCACATTATTTTCATAAAGCATTAATAATTAGTACAATAGCGTCTGTAATATTGTGAAAATTCAAAGTTCACTAAAAATTCTATTCTCCAGTTTAATTTCAACCTAGCAGTCTTCTCTCAAGCCTATGCCTCATTGGCTACGACTCTCTACACAACTCTAGCACCTATATGAGGACATAGATAGAAAGAACTCTTTAGCAGCCAAGTGACAGCGTACCCTACTCACTGGAATTCTTTTAAGTTATGGTACACCAATAGCAATTCAGTGATCTGATAAGTTAAGGGAGGAAGATTTATGCTACAGTATAGTGGAAATAATAAAAACTATGAGTAACAGATTCTAATCTCTTTATTTTAGCACATCCCCATCAGTTAACCTATATTGCTAGCGTCTTGAAAATTTATATTTATGCGAAAGACCCCACTAAAAGGTCCTGAGAGCCATCAGATGTTATGAACTTCTTTTAATGAGAGCAAAATGATTAAACGCGAGTTTAACTTACCATATAAATTGATAGAGGCATGGAGAAGGCTGATGAATTTGATTTCTTTTTTTTTTTTGTCTCAACAACGCAGAGAGATTCTCCTCTGCAACACTGCCTCTGCTGGCCATTCGATATAATCTGCAGATGGAAAAGTCCACTGTTAGTCCATTATTAGAACTTGAATATTTCCAAACTAAAGACAACACTACAAAATAACATTATTTTCATAAAGCATTAATAATTAGTACAATAGCGTCTGTAATATTGTGAAAATTCAAAGTTCACTAAAAATTCTATTCTCCAGTTTAATTTCAACCTAGCACACTTCTCTCAATCCTATGCCTCATTGGCTACGACTCTCTACACAACTCTAGCACCTATATGAGGACATAGATAGAAAGAACTCTTTAGCAGCCAAGTGACAGCGTACCCTACTCACTGGAATTCTTTTAAGTTATGGTACACCAATAGCAATTCAGTGGTCTGATAAGTTAAGGGAGGAAGATTTATGCTACAGTATAGTGGAAATAATAAAAACTATGAGTAACAGATTCTAACCTCTTTATTTTAGCACATCCCCATCAGTTAACCTATATTGCTAGCGTCTTGAAAATATATATTTATGCGGAAGACCCCACTAAAAGGTCCTGAGAGCCATCAGATGTTATGAACTTCTTTTAATGAGAGCAAAATGATTAAACGCGAGTTTAACTTACCATATAAATTGATAGAGGCATGGAGAAGGCTGATGAATTTGATTTCTTTTTTTTTGTCTCAGCAACGCAGAGAGATTCTCCTCTGCAACACTGCCTCTGCTGGCCATTCGATATAATCTGCAGATGGAAAAGTCCACTGTTAGTCCATTATTAGAACTTGAATATTTCCAAACTAAAGACAACACTACAAAATAACATTATTTTCATAAAGCATTAATAATTAGTACAATAGCGTCTGTAATATTGTGAAAATTCAAAGTTCACTAAAAATTCTATTCTCCAGTTTAATTTCAACCTAGCACACTTCTCTCAAGCCTATGCCTCATTGGCTACGACTCTCTACACAACTCTAGCACCTATATGAGGACATAGATAGAAAGAACTCTTTAGCAGCCAAGTGACAGCGTACCCTACTCACTGGAATTCTTTTAAGTTATGGTACACCAATAGCAATTCAGTGATCTGATAAGTTAAGGGAGGAAGATTTATGCTACAGTATAGTGGAAATAATAAAAACTATGAGTAACAGATTCTAATCTCTTTATTTTAGCACATCCCCATCAGTTAACCTATATTGCTAGCGTCTTGAAAATTTATATTTATGCGAAAGACCCCACTAAAAGGTCCTGAGAGCCATCAGATGTTATGAACTTCTTTTAATGAGAGCAAAATGATTAAACGCGAGTTTAACTTACCATATAAATTGATAGAGGCATGGAGAAGGCTGATGAATTTGATTTCTTTTTTTTTTTTGTCTCAACAACGCAGAGAGATTCTCCTCTGCAACACTGCCTCTGCTGGCCATTCGATATAATCTGCAGATGGAAAAGTCCACTGTTAGTCCATTATTAGAACTTGAATATTTCCAAACTAAAGACAACACTACAAAATCACATTATTTTCATAAAGCATTAATAATTAGTACAATAGCGTCTGTAATATTGTGAAAATTCAAAGTTCACTAAAAATTCTATTCTCCAGTTTAATTTCAACCTAGCAGTCTTCTCTCAAGCCTATGCCTCATTGGCTACGACTCTCTACACAACTCTAGCACCTATATGAGGACATAGATAGAAAGAACTCTTTAGCAGCCAAGTGACAGCGTACCCTACTCACTGGAATTCTTTTAAGTTATGGTACACCAATAGCAATTCAGTGATCTGATAAGTTAAGGGAGGAAGATTTATGCTACAGTATAGTGGAAATAATAAAAACTATGAGTAACAGATTCTAATCTCTTTATTTTAGCACATCCCCATCAGTTAACCTATATTGCTAGCGTCTTGAAAATTTATATTTATGCGAAAGACCCCACTAAAAGGTCCTGAGAGCCATCAGATGTTATGAACTTCTTTTAATGAGAGCAAAATGATTAAACGCGAGTTTAACTTACCATATAAATTGATAGAGGCATGGAGAAGGCTGATGAATTTGATTTCTTTTTTTTTTTTGTCTCAACAACGCAGAGAGATTCTCCTCTGCAACACTGCCTCTGCTGGCCATTCGATATAATCTGCAGATGGAAAAGTCCACTGTTAGTCCATTATTAGAACTTGAATATTTCCAAACTAAAGACAACACTACAAAATAACATTATTTTCATAAAGCATTAATAATTAGTACAATAGCGTCTGTAATATTGTGAAAATTCAAAGTTCACTAAAAATTCTATTCTCCAGTTTAATTTCAACCTAGCACACTTCTCTCAATCCTATGCCTCATTGGCTACGACTCTACACAACTCTAGCACCTATATGAGGACATAGATAGAAAGAACTCTTTAGCAGCCAAGTGACAGCGTACCCTACTCACTGGAATTCTTTTAAGTTATGGTACACCAATAGCAATTCAGTGATCTGATAAGTTAAGGGAGGAAGATTTATGCTACAGTATAGTGGAAATAATAAAAACTATGAGTAACAGATTCTAACCTCTTTATTTTAGCACATCCCCATCAGTTAACCTATATTGCTAGCGTCTCGAAAATATATATTTATGCGGAAGACCCCACTAAAAGGTCCTGAGAGCCATCAGATGTTATGAACTTCTTTTAATGAGAGCAAAATGATGAAACGCGAGTTTAACTTACCATATAAATTGATAGAGGCATGGAGAAGGCTGATGAATTTGATTTCTTTTTTTTTGTCTCAGCAACGCAGAGAGATTCTCCTCTGCAACACTGCCTCTGCTGGCCATTCAATATAATCTGCAGATGGAAAAGTCCACTGTTAGTCCATTATTAGAACTTGAATATTTCCAAACTAAAGACAACACTACAAAATAACATTATTTTCATAAAGCATTAATAATTAGTACAATAGCGTCTGTAATATTGTGAAAATTCAAAGTTCACTAAAAATTCTATTCTCCAGTTTAATTTCATCCCAGCATACTTCTCTCAATCCTATGCCTCATTGGCTACGACTCACTACACAACTCTAGCACCTATATGAGGACATAGATAGAAAGAACTCTTTAGCAGCCAAGTGACAGCGTACCCTACTCACTGGAATTCTTTTAGGTTATGGTACACCAATAGCAATTCAGTGATCTGATAAGTTAAGGGAGGAAGATTTATGCTACAGTATAGTGGAAATAATAAAAACTATGAGTAACAGATTCTAACCTCTTCATTTTAGCACATCCCCATCAGTTAACCTATATTGCTACCGTCTTGAAAAGTTATATTTATGCGGAAGACCCCACTAAACGGTCCTGAGAGCCATCAGATGTTATGAACTTCTTTTAATGAGAGCAAAATGATTAAACGCGAGTTTAACTTACCATATAAATTGATAGAGGCATGGAGAAGGCTGATGAATTTGATTTCTTTTTTTTTTTTGTCTCAACAACGCAGAGAGATTCTCCTCTGCAACACTGCCTCTGCTGGCCATTCAATATAATCTAAAGATGGAAAAGTCCACTGTTAGTCCATTATTAGAACTTGAATATTTCCAAACTAAAGACAACACTACAAAATAACATTAATTTCATAAAGCATTAATAATTAGTACAATAGCGTCTGTAATATTGTGAAAATTCAAAGTTCACTAAAAATTCTATTCTCCAGTTTAATTTCAACCTAGCACACTTCTCTCAATCCTATGCCTCATTGGCTACGACTCTCTACACAACTCTAGCACCTATATGAGGACGTAGATAGAAAGAACTCTTTAGCAGCCAAGTGACAGCGTACCCTACTCACTGGAATTCTTTTAGGTTATGGTACACCAATAGCAATTCAGTGATCTGATAAGTTAAGGGAGGAAGATTTATGCTACAGTATAGTGGAAATAATAAAAACTATGAGTAACAGATTCTAACCTCTTCATTTTAGCACATCCCTATCAGTTAACCTATATTGCTACCGTCTTGAAAAGTTATATTTATGAGGAAGACCCCCCTAAAAGGTCCTGAGAGCCATCAGATATCATGAACTTCTTTTAATGAGAGCAAACTGATTAAACGTGAGTTTAACTTACCATATAAATTGATAGAGGCATGGAGAAGGCTGATGAATTTGATTTCTTTTTTTTTTTTTGTCTCAACAACGCAGAGAGATTCTCCTCTGCAACACTGCCTCTGCTGGCCATTCGATATAATCTGCAGATGGAAAAGTCCACTGTTAGTCCATTATTAGAACTTGAATATTTCCAAACTAAAGACAACACTACAAAATAACATTATTTTCATAAAGCATTAATAATTAGTACAATAGCGTCTGTAATATTGTGAAAATTCAAAGTTCACTAAAAATTCTATTCTCCAGTTTAATTTCAACCTAGCACACTTCTCTCAATCCTATGCCTCATTTGCTACGACTCTCTACACAACTCTAGCACCTATATGAGGACATAGATAGAAAGAACTCTTTAGCAGCCAAGTGACAGCGTACCCTACTCACTGGAATTCTTTTAAGTTATGGTACACCAATAGCAATTCAGTGATCTGATAAGTTAAGGGAGGAAGATTTATGCTACAGTATAGTGGAAATAATAAAAACTATGAGTAACAGATTCTAATCTCTTTATTTTAGCACATCCCCATCAGTTAACCTATATTGCTAGCGTCTTGAAAATTTATATTTATACGAAAGACCCCACTAAAAGGTCCTGAGAGCCATCAGATGTTATGAACTTCTTTTAATGAGAGCAAAATGATTAAACGCGAGTTTAACTTACCATATAAATTGATAGAGGCATGGAGAAGGCTGATGAATTTGATTTCTTTTTTTTTTTTTTGTCTCAACAACGCAGAGAGATTCTCCTCTGCAACACTGCCTCTGCTGGCCATTCGATATAATCTGCAGATGGAAAAGTCCACTGTTAGTCCATTATTAGAACTTGAATATTTCCAAACTAAAGACAACACTACAAAATAACATTATTTTCATAAAGCATTAATAATTAGTACAATAGCGTCAGTAATATTGTGAAAATTCAAAGTTCACTAAAAATTCTATTCTCCAGTTTAATTTCAACCTAGCACACTTCTCTCAATCCTATGCCTCATTGGCTACGACTCTCTACACAACTCTAGCACCTATATGAGGACATAGATAGAAAGAACTCTTTAGCAGCCAAGTGACAGCGTACCCTACTCACTGGAATTCTTTTAAGTTATGGTACACCAATAGCAATTCAGTGATCTGATAAGTTAAGGGAGGAAGATTTATGCTACAGTATAGTGGAAATAATAAAAACTATGAGTAACAGATTCTAACCTCTTTATTTTAGCACATCCCCATCAGTTAACCTATATTGCTAGCGTCTTGAAAATATATATTTATGCGGAAGACCCCACTAAAAGGTCCTGAGAGCCATCAGATGTTATGAACTTCTTTTAATGAGAGCAAAATGATGAAACGCGAGTTTAACTTACCATATAAATTGATAGAGGCATGGAGAAGGCTGATGAATTGGATTTCTTTTTTTTTTTTTGTCTCAACAACGCAGAGAGATTCTCCTCTGCAACACTGCCTCTGCTGGCCATTCAATATAATCTAAAGATGGAAAAGTCCACTGTTAGTCCATTATTAGAACTTGAATATTTCCAAACTAAAGACAACACTACAAAATAACATTATTTTCATAAAGCATTAATAATTAGTACAATAGCGTCTGTAATATTGTGAAAATTCAAAGTTCACTAAAAATTCTATTCTCCAGTTTAATTTCAACCTAGCACACTTCTCTCAATCCTATGCCTCATTGGCTACGACTCTCTACACAACTCTAGCACCTATATGAGGACATAGATAGAAAGAACTCTTTAGCAGCCAAGTGACAGCGTACCCTACTCACTGGAATTCTTTTAAGTTATGGTACACCAATAGCAATTCAGTGATCTGATAAGTTAAGGGAGGAAGATTTATGCTACAGTATAGTGGAAATAATAAAAACTATGAGTAACAGATTCTAACCTCTTTATTTTAGCACATCCCCATCAGTTAACCTATATTGCTAGCGTCTTGAAAATATATATTTATGCGGAAGACCCCACTAAAAGGTCCTGAGAGCCATCAGATGTTATGAACTTCTTTTAATGAGAGCAAAATGATGTAACGCGAGTTTAACTTACCATATAAATTGATAGAGGCATGGAGAAGGCTGATGAATTTGATTTCTTTTTTTTTTTTGTCTCACCAACGCAGAGAGATTCTCCTCTGCAACACTGCCTCTGCTGGCCATTCAATATAATCTAAAGATGGAAAAGTCCACTGTTAGTCCATTATTAGAACTTGAATATTTCCAAACTAAAGACAACACTACAAAATAACATTATTTTCATAAAGCATTAATAATTAGTACAATAGCGTCAGTAATATTGTGAAAATTCAAAGTTCACTAAAAATTCTATTCTCCAGTTTAATTTCAACCTAGCACACTTCTCTCAATCCTATGCCTCATTGGCTACGACTCTCTACACAACTCTAGCACCTATATGAGGACATAGATAGAAAGAACTCTTTAGCAGCCAAGTGACAGCGTACCCTACTCACTGGAATTCTTTTAAGTTATGGTACACCAATAGCAATTCAGTGATCTGATAAGTTAAGGGAGGAAGATTTATGCTACAGTATAGTGGAAATAATAAAAACTATGAGTAACAGATTCTAACCTCTTTATTTTAGCACATCCCCATCAGTTAACCTATATTGCTAGCGTCTTGAAAATATATATTTATGCGGAAGACCCCACTAAAAGGTCCTGAGAGCCATCAGATGTTATGAACTTCTTTTAATGAGAGCAAAATGATGAAACGCGAGTTTAACTTACCATATAAATTGATAGAGGCATGGAGAAGGCTGATGAATTTGATTTCATTTTTTTTTTTTGTCTCAACAACGCAGAGAGATTCTCCTCTGCAACACTGCCTCTGCTGGCCATTCAATATAATCTAAAGATGGAAAAGTCCACTGTTAGTCCATTATTAGAACTTGAATATTTCCAAACTAAAGACAACACTACAAAATAACATTATTTTCATAAAGCATTAATAATTAGTACAATAGCGTCTGTAATATTGTGAAAATTCAAAGTTCACTAAAAATTCTATTCTCCAGTTTAATTTCAACCTAGCACACTTCTCTCAATCCTATGCCTCATTGGCTACGACTCTCTACACAACTCTAGCACCTATATGAGGACATAGATAGAAAGAACTCTTTAGCAGCCAAGTGACAGCGTACCCTACTCACTGGAATTCTTTTAAGTTATGGTACACCAATAGCAATTCAGTGATCTGATAAGTTAAGGGAGGAAGATTTATGCTACAGTATAGTGGAAATAATAAAAACTATGAGTAACAGATTCTAACCTCTTTATTTTAGCACATCCCCATCAGTTAACCTATATTGCTAGCGTCTTGAAAATATATATTTATGCGGAAGACCCCACTAAAAGGTCCTGAGAGCCATCAGATGTTATGAACTTCTTTTAATGAGAGCAAACTGATTAAACGCGAGTTTAACTTACCATATAAATTGATAGAGGCATGGAGAAGGCTGATGAATTTGATTTTTTTTTTTTTTGTCTCAACAACGCAGAGAGATTCTCCTCTGCAACACTGCCTCTGCTGGCCATTCGATATAATCTGCAGATGGAAAAGTCCACTGTTAGTCCATTATTAGAACTTGAATATTTCCAAACTAAAGACAACACTACAAAATAACATTATTTTCATAAAGCATTAATAATTAGTACAATAGCGTCTGTAATATTGTGAAAATTCAAAGTTCACTAAAAATTCTATTCTCCAGTTTAATTTCAACCTAGCACACTTCTCTCAATCCTATGCCTCATTGGCTACGACTCTCTACACAACTCTAGCACCTATATGAGGACATAGATAGAAAGAACTCTTTAGCAGCCAAGTGACAGCGTACCCTACTCACTGGAATTCTTTTAAGTTATGGTACACCAATAGCAATTCAGTGGTCTGATAAGTTAAGGGAGGAAGATTTATGCTACAGTATAGTGGAAATAATAAAAACTATGAGTAACAGATTCTAACCTCTTTATTTTAGCACATCCCCATCAGTTAACCTATATTGCTAGCGTCTTGAAAATATATATTTATGCGGAAGACCCCACTAAAAGGTCCTGAGAGCCATCAGATGTTATGAACTTCTTTTAATGAGAGCAAAATGATGTAACGCGAGTTTAACTTACCATATAAATTGATAGGGGCATGGAGAAGGCTTTTGAATTTGATTTCTTTTTTTTTTTTTTGTCTCAACAACGCAGAGAGATTCTCCTCTGCAACACTGCCTCTGCTGGCCATTCAATATAATCTAAAGATGGAAAAGTCCACTGTTAGTCCATTATTAGAACTTGAATATTTCCAAACTAAAGACAACACTACAAAATAACATTATTTTCATAAAGCATTAATAATTAGTACAATAGCGTCTGTAATATTGTGAAAATTCAAAGTTCACTAAAAATTCTATTCTCCAGTTTAATTTCAACCTAGCACACTTCTCTCAATCCTATGCCTCATTGGCTACGACTCTCTACACAACTCTAGCACCTATATGAGGACATAGATAGAAAGAACTCTTTAGCAGCCAAGTGACAGCGTACCCTACTCACTGGAATTCTTTTAAGTTATGGTACACCAATAGCAATTCAGTGATCTGATAAGTTAAGGGAGGAAGATTTATGCTACAGTATAGTGGAAATAATAAAAACTATGAGTAACAGATTCTAACCTCTTTATTTTAGCACATCCCCATCAGTTAACCTATATTGCTAGCGTCTTGAAAATATATATTTATGCGGAAGACCCCACTAAAAGGTCCTGAGAGCCATCAGATGTTATGAACTTCTTTTAATGAGAGCAAAATGATGAAACGCGAGTTTAACTTACCATATAAATTGATAGAGGCATGGAGAAGGCTGATGAATTTGATTTCTTTTTTTTTTTTTGTCTCAACAACGCAGAGAGATTCTCCTCTGCAACACTGCCTCTGCTGGCCATTCAATATATTCTAAAGATGGAAAAGTCCACTGTTAGTCCATTATTAGAACTTGAATATTTCCAAACTAAAGACAACACTACAAAATAACATTATTTTCATAAAGCATTAATAATTAGTACAATAGCGTCTGTAATATTGTGAAAATTCAAAGTTCACTAAAAATTCTATTCTCCAGTTTATTTTCAACCTAGCACACTTCTCTCAATCCTATGCCTCATTGGCTACGACTCTCTACACAACTCTAGCACCTATATGAGGACGTAGATAGAAAGAACTCTTCAGCAGCCAAGTGACAGCGTACCCTACTCACTGGAATTCTTTTAGGTTATGGTACACCAATAGCAATTCAGTGATCTGATAAGTTAAGGGAGGAAGATTTATGCTACAGTATAGTGGAAATAATAAAAACTATGAGTAACAGATTCTAACCTCTTTATTTTAGCACATCCCCATCAGTTAACCTATATTGCTAGCGTCTTGAAAATATATATTTATGCGGAAGACCCCACTAAAAGGTCCTGAGAGCCATCAGATGTTATGAACTTCTTTTAATGAGAGCAAAATGATGAAACGCGAGTTTAACTTACCATATAAATTGATAGAGGCATGGAGAAGGCTGATGAATTTGATTTCTTTTTTTTTTTTTGTCTCAACAACGCAGAGAGATTCTCCTCTGCAACACTGCCTCTGCTGGCCATTCAATATAATCTAAAGATGGAAAAGTCCACTGTTAGTCCATTATTAGAACTTGAATATTTCCAAACTAAAGACAACACTACAAAATAACATTATTTTCATAAAGCATTAATAATTAGTACAATAGCGTCTGTAATATTGTGAAAATTCAAAGTTCACTAAAAATTCTATTCTCCAGTTTAATTTCAACCTAGCACACTTCTCTCAATCCTATGCCTCATTGGCTACGACTCTCTACACAACTCTAGCACCTATATGAGGACATAGATAGAAAGAACTCTTTAGCAGCCAAGTGACAGCGTACCCTACTCACTGGAATTCTTTTAAGTTATGGTACACCAATAGCAATTCAGTGATCTGATAAGTTAAGGGAGGAAGATTTATGCTACAGTATAGTGGAAATAATAAAAACTATGAGTAACAGATTCTAACCTCTTTATTTTAGCACATCCCCATCAGTTAACCTATATTGCTAGCGTCTTGAAAATATATATTTATGCGGAAGACCCCACTAAAAGGTCCTGAGAGCCATCAGATGTTATGAACTTCTTTTAATGAGAGCAAACTGATTAAACGCGAGTTTAACTTACCATATAAATTGATAGAGGCATGGAGAAGGCTGATGAATTTGATTTTTTTTTTTTTGTCTCAACAACGCAGAGAGATTCTCCTCTGCAACACTGCCTCTGCTGGCCATTCGATATAATCTGCAGATGGAAAAGTCCACTGTTAGTCCATTATTAGAACTTGAATATTTCCAAACTAAAGACAACACTACAAAATAACATTATTTTCATAAAGCATTAATAATTAGTACAATAGCGTCTGTAATATTGTGAAAATTCAAAGTTCACTAAAAATTCTATTCTCCAGTTTAATTTCAACCTAGCACACTTCTCTCAATCCTATGCCTCATTGGCTACGACTCTCTACACAACTCTAGCACCTATATGAGGACATAGATAGAAAGAACTCTTTAGCAGCCAAGTGACAGCGTACCCTACTCACTGGAATTCTTTTAAGTTATGGTACACCAATAGCAATTCAGTGGTCTGATAAGTTAAGGGAGGAAGATTTATGCTACAGTATAGTGGAAATAATAAAAACTATGAGTAACAGATTCTAACCTCTTTATTTTAGCACATCCCCATCAGTTAACCTATATTGCTAGCGTCTTGAAAATATATATTTATGCGGAAGACCCCACTAAAAGGTCCTGAGAGCCATCAGATGTTATGAACTTCTTTTAATGAGAGCAAAATGATGTAACGCGAGTTTAACTTACCATATAAATTGATAGGGGCATGGAGAAGGCTTTTGAATTTGATTTCTTTTTTTTTTTTTTGTCTCAACAACGCAGAGAGATTCTCCTCTGCAACACTGCCTCTGCTGGCCATTCAATATAATCTAAAGATGGAAAAGTCCACTGTTAGTCCATTATTAGAACTTGAATATTTCCAAACTAAAGACAACACTACAAAATAACATTATTTTCATAAAGCATTAATAATTAGTACAATAGCGTCTGTAATATTGTGAAAATTCAAAGTTCACTAAAAATTCTATTCTCCAGTTTAATTTCAACCTAGCACACTTCTCTCAATCCTATGCCTCATTGGCTACGACTCTCTACACAACTCTAGCACCTATATGAGGACATAGATAGAAAGAACTCTTTAGCAGCCAAGTGACAGCGTACCCTACTCACTGGAATTCTTTTAAGTTATGGTACACCAATAGCAATTCAGTGATCTGATAAGTTAAGGGAGGAAGATTTATGCTACAGTATAGTGGAAATAATAAAAACTATGAGTAACAGATTCTAACCTCTTTATTTTAGCACATCCCCATCAGTTAACCTATATTGCTAGCGTCTTGAAAATATATATTTATGCGGAAGACCCCACTAAAAGGTCCTGACAGCCATCAGATGTTATGAACTTCTTTTAATGAGAGCAAAATGATGAAACGCGAGTTTAACTTACCATATAAATTGATAGAGGCATGGAGAAGGCTGATGAATTTGATTTCTTTTTTTTTTTTTGTCTCAACAACGCAGAGAGATTCTCCTCTGCAACACTGCCTCTGCTGGCCATTCAATATAATCTAAAGATGGAAAAGTCCACTGTTAGTCCATTATTAGAACTTGAATATTTCCAAACTAAAGACAACACTACAAAATAACATTATTTTCATAAAGCATTAATAATTAGTACAATAGCGTCTGTAATATTGTGAAAATTCAAAGTTCACTAAAAATTCTATTCTCCAGTTTATTTTCAACCTAGCACACTTCTCTCAATCCTATGCCTCATTGGCTACGACTCTCTACACAACTCTAGCACCTATATGAGGACGTAGATAGAAAGAACTCTTCAGCAGCCAAGTGACAGCGTACCCTACTCACTGGAATTCTTTTAGGTTATGGTACACCAATAGCAATTCAGTGATCTGATAAGTTAAGGGAGGAAGATTTATGCTACAGTATAGTGGAAATAATAAAAACTATGAGTAACAGATTCTAAACTCTTCATTTTAGCACATCCCTATCAGTTAACCTATATTGCTACCGTCTTGAAAAGTTATATTTATGAGGAAGACCCCCCTAAAAGGTCCTGAGAGCCATCAGATATTATGAACTTCTTTTAATGAGAGCAAACTGATTAAACGCGAGTTTAACTTACCATATAAATTGATAGAGGCATGGAGAAGGCTGATGAATTTGATTTTTTTTTTTTGTCTCAACAACGCAGAGAGATTCTCCTCTGCAACACTGCCTCTGCTGGCCATTCGATATAATCTGCAGATGGAAAAGTCCACTGTTAGTCCATTATTAGAACTTGAATATTTCCAAACTAAAGACAACACTACAAAATAACATTATTTTCATAAAGCATTAATAATTAGTACAATAGCGTCTGTAATATTGTGAAAATTCAAAGTTCACTAAAAATTCTATTCTCCAGTTTAATTTCAACCTAGCACACTTCTCTCAATCCTATGCCTCATTGGCTACGACTCTCTACACAACTCTAGCACCTATATGAGGACATAGATAGAAAGAACTCTTTAGCAGCCAAGTGACAGCGTACCCTACTCACTGGAATTCTTTTAAGTTATGGTACACCAATAGCAATTCAGTGATCTGATAAGTTAAGGGAGGAAGATTTATGCTACAGTATAGTGGAAATAATAAAAACTATGAGTAACAGATTCTAACCTCTTTATTTTAGCACATCCCCATCAGTTAACCTATATTGCTAGCGTCTTGAAAATATATATTTATGCGGAAGACCCCACTAAAAGGTCCTGAGAGCCATCAGATGTTATGAACTTCTTTTAATGAGAGCAAAATGATTAAACGCGAGTTTAACTTACCATATAAATTGATAGAGGCATGGAGAAGGCTGATGAATTTGATTTCTTTTTTTTTTTGTCTCAACAACGCAGAGAGATTCTCCTCTGCAACACTGCCTCTGCTGGCCATTCAATATAATCTGCAGATGGAAAAGTCCACTGTTAGTCCATTATTAGAACTTGAATATTTCCAAACTAAAGACAACACTACAAAATAACATTATTTTCATAAAGCATTAATAATTAGTACAATAGCGTCTGTAATATTGTGAAAATTCAAAGTTCACTAAAAATTCTATTCTCCAGTTTAATTTCAACCTAGCACACTTCTCTCAATCCTATGCCTCATTGGCTACGACTCTCTACACAACTCTAGCACCTATATGAGGATGTAGATAGAAAGAACTCTTTAGCAGCCAAGTGACAGCGTACCCTACTCACTGGAATTCTTTTAGGTTATGGTACACCAATAGCAATTCAGTGATCTGATAAGTTAAGGGAGGAAGATTTATGCTACAGTATAGTGGAAATAATAAAAACTATGAGTAACAGATTCTAACCTCTTTATTTTAGCACATCCCCATCAGTTAACCTATATTGCTAGCGTCTTGAAAATATATATTTATGCGGAAGACCCCACTAAAAGGTCCTGAGAGCCATCAGATGTTATGAACTTCTTTTAATGAGAGCAAAATGATGAAACGCGAGTTTAACTTACCATATAAATTGATAGAGGCATGGAGAAGGCTGATGAATTGGATTTCTTTTTTTTTTTTTGTCTCAACAACGCAGAGAGATTCTCCTCTGCAACACTGCCTCTGCTGGCCATTCAATATAATCTAAAGATGGAAAAGTCCACTGTTAGTCCATTATTAGAACTTGAATATTTCCAAACTAAAGACAACACTACAAAATAACATTATTTTCATAAAGCATTAATAATTAGTACAATAGCGTCTGTAATATTGTGAAAATTCAAAGTTCACTAAAAATTCTATTCTCCAGTTTAATTTCAACCTAGCACACTTCTCTCAATCCTATGCCTCATTGGCTACGACTCTCTACACAACTCTAGCACCTATATGAGGACATAGATAGAAAGAACTCTTTAGCAGCCAAGTGACAGCGTACCCTACTCACTGGAATTCTTTTAAGTTATGGTACACCAATAGCAATTCAGTGATCTGATAAGTTAAGGGAGGAAGATTTATGCTACAGTATAGTGGAAATAATAAAAACTATGAGTAACAGATTCTAACCTCTTTATTTTAGCACATCCCCATCAGTTAACCTATATTGCTAGCGTCTTGAAAATATATATTTATGCGGAAGACCCCACTAAAAGGTCCTGAGAGCCATCAGATGTTATGAACTTCTTTTAATGAGAGCAAAATGATGTAACGCGAGTTTAACTTACCATATAAATTGATAGAGGCATGGAGAAGGCTGATGAATTTGATTTCTTTTTTTTTTTTGTCTCACCAACGCAGAGAGATTCTCCTCTGCAACACTGCCTCTGCTGGCCATTCAATATAATCTAAAGATGGAAAAGTCCACTGTTAGTCCATTATTAGAACTTGAATATTTCCAAACTAAAGACAACACTACAAAATAACATTATTTTCATAAAGCATTAATAATTAGTACAATAGCGTCAGTAATATTGTGAAAATTCAAAGTTCACTAAAAATTCTATTCTCCAGTTTAATTTCAACCTAGCACACTTCTCTCAATCCTATGCCTCATTGGCTACGACTCTCTACACAACTCTAGCACCTATATGAGGACATAGATAGAAAGAACTCTTTAGCAGCCAAGTGACAGCGTACCCTACTCACTGGAATTCTTTTAAGTTATGGTACACCAATAGCAATTCAGTGATCTGATAAGTTAAGGGAGGAAGATTTATGCTACAGTATAGTGGAAATAATAAAAACTATGAGTAACAGATTCTAACCTCTTTATTTTAGCACATCCCCATCAGTTAACCTATATTGCTAGCGTCTTGAAAATATATATTTATGCGGAAGACCCCACTAAAAGGTCCTGAGAGCCATCAGATGTTATGAACTTCTTTTAATGAGAGCAAAATGATGAAACGCGAGTTTAACTTACCATATAAATTGATAGAGGCATGGAGAAGGCTGATGAATTTGATTTCTTTTTTTTTTTTTGTCTCAACAACGCAGAGAGATTCTCCTCTGCAACACTGCCTCTGCTGGCCATTCAATATAATCTAAAGATGGAAAAGTCCACTGTTAGTCCATTATTAGAACTTGAATATTTCCAAACTAAAGACAACACTACAAAATAACATTATTTTCATAAAGCATTAATAATTAGTACAATAGCGTCTGTAATATTGTGAAAATTCAAAGTTCACTAAAAATTCTATTCTCCAGTTTAATTTCAACCTAGCACACTTCTCTCAATCCTATGCCTCATTGGCTACGACTCTCTACACAACTCTAGCACCTATATGAGGACATAGATAGAAAGAACTCTTTAGCAGCCAAGTGACAGCGTACCCTACTCACTGGAATTCTTTTAAGTTATGGTACACCAATAGCAATTCAGTGATCTGATAAGTTAAGGGAGGAAGATTTATGCTACAGTATAGTGGAAATAATAAAAACTATGAGTAACAGATTCTAACCTCTTTATTTTAGCACATCCCCATCAGTTAACCTATATTGCTAGCGTCTTGAAAATATATATTTATGCGGAAGACCCCACTAAAAGGTCCTGAGAGCCATCAGATGTTATGAACTTCTTTTAATGAGAGCAAAATGATGTAACGCGAGTTTAACTTACCATATAAATTGATAGGGGCATGGAGAAGGCTTTTGAATTTGATTTCTTTTTTTTTTTTTTGTCTCAACAACGCAGAGAGATTCTCCTCTGCAACACTGCCTCTGCTGGCCATTCAATATAATCTAAAGATGGAAAAGTCCACTGTTAGTCCATTATTAGAACTTGAATATTTCCAAACTAAAGACAACACTACAAAATAACATTATTTTCATAAAGCATTAATAATTAGTACAATAGCGTCTGTAATATTGTGAAAATTCAAAGTTCACTAAAAATTCTATTCTCCAGTTTAATTTCAACCTAGCACACTTCTCTCAATCCTATGCCTCATTGGCTACGACTCTCTACACAACTCTAGCACCTATATGAGGACATAGATAGAAAGAACTCTTTAGCAGCCAAGTGACAGCGTACCCTACTCACTGGAATTCTTTTAAGTTATGGTACACCAATAGCAATTCAGTGATCTGATAAGTTAAGGGAGGAAGATTTATGCTACAGTATAGTGGAAATAATAAAAACTATGAGTAACAGATTCTAACCTCTTTATTTTAGCACATCCCCATCAGTTAACCTATATTGCTAGCGTCTTGAAAATATATATTTATGCGGAAGACCCCACTAAAAGGTCCTGAGAGCCATCAGATGTTATGAACTTCTTTTAATGAGAGCAAAATGATGAAACGCGAGTTTAACTTACCATATAAATTGATAGAGGCATGGAGAAGGCTGATGAATTTGATTTCTTTTTTTTTTTTTGTCTCAACAACGCAGAGAGATTCTCCTCTGCAACACTGCCTCTGCTGGCCATTCAATATAATCTAAAGATGGAAAAGTCCACTGTTAGTCCATTATTAGAACTTGAATATTTCCAAACTAAAGACAACACTACAAAATAACATTATTTTCATAAAGCATTAATAATTAGTACAATAGCGTCTGTAATATTGTGAAAATTCAAAGTTCACTAAAAATTCTATTCTCCAGTTTATTTTCAACCTAGCACACTTCTCTCAATCCTATGCCTCATTGGCTACGACTCTCTACACAACTCTAGCACCTATATGAGGACGTAGATAGAAAGAACTCTTCAGCAGCCAAGTGACAGCGTACCCTACTCACTGGAATTCTTTTAGGTTATGGTACACCAATAGCAATTCAGTGATCTGATAAGTTAAGGGAGGAAGATTTATGCTACAGTATAGTGGAAATAATAAAAACTATGAGTAACAGATTCTAAACTCTTCATTTTAGCACATCCCTATCAGTTAACCTATATTGCTACCGTCTTGAAAAGTTATATTTATGAGGAAGACCCCCCTAAAAGGTCCTGAGAGCCATCAGATATTATGAACTTCTTTTAATGAGAGCAAACTGATTAAACGCGAGTTTAACTTACCATATAAATTGATAGAGGCATGGAGAAGGCTGATGAATTTGATTTTTTTTTTTTGTCTCAACAACGCAGAGAGATTCTCCTCTGCAACACTGCCTCTGCTGGCCATTCGATATAATCTGCAGATGGAAAAGTCCACTGTTAGTCCATTATTAGAACTTGAATATTTCCAAACTAAAGACAACACTACAAAATAACATTATTTTCATAAAGCATTAATAATTAGTACAATAGCGTCTGTAATATTGTGAAAATTCAAAGTTCACTAAAAATTCTATTCTCCAGTTTAATTTCAACCTAGCACACTTCTCTCAATCCTATGCCTCATTGGCTACGACTCTCTACACAACTCTAGCACCTATATGAGGACATAGATAGAAAGAACTCTTTAGCAGCCAAGTGACAGCGTACCCTACTCACTGGAATTCTTTTAAGTTATGGTACACCAATAGCAATTCAGTGATCTGATAAGTTAAGGGAGGAAGATTTATGCTACAGTATAGTGGAAATAATAAAAACTATGAGTAACAGATTCTAACCTCTTTATTTTAGCACATCCCCATCAGTTAACCTATATTGCTAGCGTCTTGAAAATATATATTTATGCGGAAGACCCCACTAAAAGGTCCTGAGAGCCATCAGATGTTATGAACTTCTTTTAATGAGAGCAAAATGATTAAACGCGAGTTTAACTTACCATATAAATTGATAGAGGCATGGAGAAGGCTGATGAATTTGATTTCTTTTTTTTTTTTGTCTCAACAACGCAGAGAGATTCTCCTCTGCAACACTGCCTCTGCTGGCCATTCAATATAATCTGCAGATGGAAAAGTCCACTGTTAGTCCATTATTAGAACTTGAATATTTCCAAACTAAAGACAACACTACAAAATAACATTATTTTCATAAAGCATTAATAATTAGTACAATAGCGTCTGTAATATTGTGAAAATTCAAAGTTCACTAAAAATTCTATTCTCCAGTTTAATTTCAACCTAGCACACTTCTCTCAATCCTATGCCTCATTGGCTACGACTCTCTACACAACTCTAGCACCTATATGAGGACGTAGATAGAAAGAACTCTTTAGCAGCCAAGTGACAGCGTACCCTACTCACTGGAATTCTTTTAGGTTATGGTACACCAATAGCAATTCAGTGATCTGATAAGTTAAGGGAGGAAGATTTATGCTACAGTATAGTGGAAATAATAAAAACTATGAGTAACAGATTCTAACCTCTTTATTTTAGCACATCCCCATCAGTTAACCTATATTGCTAGCGTTTTGAAAATATATATTTATGCGGAAGACCCCACTAAAAGGTCCTGAGAGCCATCAGATGTTATGAACTTCTTTTAATGAGAGCAAAATGATTTAACGCGAGTTTAACTTACCATATAAATTGATAGAGGCATGGAGAAGGCTGATGAATTTGATTTCTTTTTTTTTTTTGTCTCAACAACGCAGAGAGATTCTCCTCTGCAACACTGCCTCTGCTGGCCATTCAATATAATCTGCAGATGGAAAAGTCCACTGTTAGTCCATTATTAGAACTTGAACATTTCCAAACTAAAGACAACACTACAAAATAACATTATTTTCATAAAGCATTAATAATTAGTACAATAGCGTCTGTAATATTGTGAAAATTCAAAGTTCACTAAAAATTCTATTCTCCAGTTTAATTTCAACCTAGCACACTTCTCTCAATCCTATGCCTCATTGGCTACGACTCTCTACACAACTCTAGCACCTATATGAGGATGTAGATAGAAAGAACTCTTTAGCAGCCAAGTGACAGCGTACCCTACTCACTGGAATTCTTTTAGGTTATGGTACACCAATAGCAATTCAGTGATCTGATAAGTTAAGGGAGGAAGATTTATGCTACAGTATAGTGGAAATAATAAAAACTATGAGTAACAGATTCTAACCTCTTTATTTTAGCACATCCCCATCAGTTAACCTATATTGCTAGCGTCTTGAAAATATATATTTATGCGGAAGACCCCACTAAAAGGTCCTGAGAGCCATCAGATGTTATGAACTTCTTTTAATGAGAGCAAAATGATGAAACGCGAGTTTAACTTACCATATAAATTGATAGAGGCATGGAGAAGGCTGATGAATTGGATTTCTTTTTTTTTTTTTGTCTCAACAACGCAGAGAGATTCTCCTCTGCAACACTGCCTCTGCTGGCCATTCAATATAATCTAAAGATGGAAAAGTCCACTGTTAGTCCATTATTAGAACTTGAATATTTCCAAACTAAAGACAACACTACAAAATAACATTATTTTCATAAAGCATTAATAATTAGTACAATAGCGTCTGTAATATTGTGAAAATTCAAAGTTCACTAAAAATTCTATTCTCCAGTTTAATTTCAACCTAGCACACTTCTCTCAATCCTATGCCTCATTGGCTACGACTCTCTACACAACTCTAGCACCTATATGAGGACATAGATAGAAAGAACTCTTTAGCAGCCAAGTGACAGCGTACCCTACTCACTGGAATTCTTTTAAGTTATGGTACACCAATAGCAATTCAGTGATCTGATAAGTTAAGGGAGGAAGATTTATGCTACAGTATAGTGGAAATAATAAAAACTATGAGTAACAGATTCTAACCTCTTTATTTTAGCACATCCCCATCAGTTAACCTATATTGCTAGCGTCTTGAAAATATATATTTATGCGGAAGACCCCACTAAAAGGTCCTGAGAGCCATCAGATGTTATGAACTTCTTTTAATGAGAGCAAAATGATGTAACGCGAGTTTAACTTACCATATAAATTGATAGAGGCATGGAGAAGGCTGATGAATTTGATTTCTTTTTTTTTTTTGTCTCACCAACGCAGAGAGATTCTCCTCTGCAACACTGCCTCTGCTGGCCATTCAATATAATCTAAAGATGGAAAAGTCCACTGTTAGTCCATTATTAGAACTTGAATATTTCCAAACTAAAGACAACACTACAAAATAACATTATTTTCATAAAGCATTAATAATTAGTACAATAGCGTCAGTAATATTGTGAAAATTCAAAGTTCACTAAAAATTCTATTCTCCAGTTTAATTTCAACCTAGCACACTTCTCTCAATCCTATGCCTCATTGGCTACGACTCTCTACACAACTCTAGCACCTATATGAGGACATAGATAGAAAGAACTCTTTAGCAGCCAAGTGACAGCGTACCCTACTCACTGGAATTCTTTTAAGTTATGGTACACCAATAGCAATTCAGTGGTCTGATAAGTTAAGGGAGGAAGATTTATGCTACAGTATAGTGGAAATAATAAAAACTATGAGTAACAGATTCTAACCTCTTTATTTTAGCACATCCCCATCAGTTAACCTATATTGCTAGCGTCTTGAAAATATATATTTATGCGGAAGACCCCACTAAAAGGTCCTGAGAGCCATCAGATGTTATGAACTTCTTTTAATGAGAGCAAAATGATGTAACGCGAGTTTAACTTACCATATAAATTGATAGGGGCATGGAGAAGGCTTTTGAATTTGATTTCTTTTTTTTTTTTTTGTCTCAACAACGCAGAGAGATTCTCCTCTGCAACACTGCCTCTGCTGGCCATTCAATATAATCTAAAGATGGAAAAGTCCACTGTTAGTCCATTATTAGAACTTGAATATTTCCAAACTAAAGACAACACTACAAAATAACATTATTTTCATAAAGCATTAATAATTAGTACAATAGCGTCTGTAATATTGTGAAAATTCAAAGTTCACTAAAAATTCTATTCTCCAGTTTAATTTCAACCTAGCACACTTCTCTAAATCCTATGCCTCATTGGCTACGACTCTCTACACAACTCTAGCACCTATATGAGGACATAGATAGAAAGAACTCTTTAGCAGCCAAGTGACAGCGTACCCTACTCACTGGAATTCTTTTAAGTTATGGTACACCAATAGCAATTCAGTGATCTGATAAGTTAAGGGAGGAAGATTTATGCTACAGTATAGTGGAAATAATAAAAACTATGAGTAACAGATTCTAACCTCTTTATTTTAGCACATCCCCATCAGTTAACCTATATTGCTAGCGTCTTGAAAATATATATTTATGCGGAAGACCCCACTAAAAGGTCCTGAGAGCCATCAGATGTTATGAACTTCTTTTAATGAGAGCAAAATGATGAAACGCGAGTTTAACTTACCATATAAATTGATAGAGGCATGGAGAAGGCTGATGAATTTGATTTCTTTTTTTTTTTTTGTCTCAACAACGCAGAGAGATTCTCCTCTGCAACACTGCCTCTGCTGGCCATTCAATATAATCTAAAGATGGAAAAGTCCACTGTTAGTCCATTATTAGAACTTGAATATTTCCAAACTAAAGACAACACTACAAAATAACATTATTTTCATAAAGCATTAATAATTAGTACAATAGCGTCTGTAATATTGTGAAAATTCAAAGTTCACTAAAAATTCTATTCTCCAGTTTATTTTCAACCTAGCACACTTCTCTCAATCCTATGCCTCATTGGCTACGACTCTCTACACAACTCTAGCACCTATATGAGGACGTAGATAGAAAGAACTCTTCAGCAGCCAAGTGACAGCGTACCCTACTCACTGGAATTCTTTTAGGTTATGGTACACCAATAGCAATTCAGTGATCTGATAAGTTAAGGGAGGAAGATTTATGCTACAGTATAGTGGAAATAATAAAAACTATGAGTAACAGATTCTAAACTCTTCATTTTAGCACATCCCTATCAGTTAACCTATATTGCTACCGTCTTGAAAAGTTATATTTATGAGGAAGACCCCCCTAAAAGGTCCTGAGAGCCATCAGATATTATGAACTTCTTTTAATGAGAGCAAACTGATTAAACGCGAGTTTAACTTACCATATAAATTGATAGAGGCATGGAGAAGGCTGATGAATTTGATTTTTTTTTTTTGTCTCAACAACGCAGAGAGATTCTCCTCTGCAACACTGCCTCTGCTGGCCATTCGATATAATCTGCAGATGGAAAAGTCCACTGTTAGTCCATTATTAGAACTTGAATATTTCCAAACTAAAGACAACACTACAAAATAACATTATTTTCATAAAGCATTAATAATTAGTACAATAGCGTCTGTAATATTGTGAAAATTCAAAGTTCACTAAAAATTCTATTCTCCAGTTTAATTTCAACCTAGCACACTTCTCTCAATCCTATGCCTCATTGGCTACGACTCTCTACACAACTCTAGCACCTATATGAGGACATAGATAGAAAGAACTCTTTAGCAGCCAAGTGACAGCGTACCCTACTCACTGGAATTCTTTTAAGTTATGGTACACCAATAGCAATTCAGTGATCTGATAAGTTAAGGGAGGAAGATTTATGCTACAGTATAGTGGAAATAATAAAAACTATGAGTAACAGATTCTAACCTCTTTATTTTAGCACATCCCCATCAGTTAACCTATATTGCTAGCGTCTTGAAAATATATATTTATGCGGAAGACCCCACTAAAAGGTCCTGAGAGCCATCAGATGTTATGAACTTCTTTTAATGAGAGCAAAATGATTAAACGCGAGTTTAACTTACCATATAAATTGATAGAGGCATGGAGAAGGCTGATGAATTTGATTTCTTTTTTTTTTTTGTCTCAACAACGCAGAGAGATTCTCCTCTGCAACACTGCCTCTGCTGGCCATTCAATATAATCTGCAGATGGAAAAGTCCACTGTTAGTCCATTATTAGAACTTGAATATTTCCAAACTAAAGACAACACTACAAAATAACATTATTTTCATAAAGCATTAATAATTAGTACAATAGCGTCTGTAATATTGTGAAAATTCAAAGTTCACTAAAAATTCTATTCTCCAGTTTAATTTCAACCTAGCACACTTCTCTCAATCCTATGCCTCATTGGCTACGACTCTCTACACAACTCTAGCACCTATATGAGGACGTAGATAGAAAGAACTCTTTAGCAGCCAAGTGACAGCGTACCCTACTCACTGGAATTCTTTTAGGTTATGGTACACCAATAGCAATTCAGTGATCTGATAAGTTAAGGGAGGAAGATTTATGCTACAGTATAGTGGAAATAATAAAAACTATGAGTAACAGATTCTAACCTCTTTATTTTAGCACATCCCCATCAGTTAACCTATATTGCTAGCGTTTTGAAAATATATATTTATGCGGAAGACCCCACTAAAAGGTCCTGAGAGCCATCAGATGTTATGAACTTCTTTTAATGAGAGCAAAATGATTTAACGCGAGTTTAACTTACCATATAAATTGATAGAGGCATGGAGAAGGCTGATGAATTTGATTTCTTTTTTTTTTTTGTCTCAACAACGCAGAGAGATTCTCCTCTGCAACACTGCCTCTGCTGGCCATTCAATATAATCTGCAGATGGAAAAGTCCACTGTTAGTCCATTATTAGAACTTGAATATTTCCAAACTAAAGACAACACTACAAAATAACATTATTTTCATAAAGCATTAATAATTAGTACAATAGCGTCTGTAATATTGTGAAAATTCAAAGTTCACTAAAAATTCTATTCTCCAGTTTAATTTCAACCTAGCACACTTCTCTCAATCCTATGCCTCATTGGCTACGACTCTCTACACAACTCTAGCACCTATATGAGGATGTAGATAGAAAGAACTCTTTAGCAGCCAAGTGACAGCGTACCCTACTCACTGGAATTCTTTTAGGTTATGGTACACCAATAGCAATTCAGTGATCTGATAAGTTAAGGGAGGAAGATTTATGCTACAGTATAGTGGAAATAATAAAAACTATGAGTAACAGATTCTAACCTCTTTATTTTAGCACATCCCCATCAGTTAACCTATATTGCTAGCGTCTTGAAAATATATATTTATGCGGAAGACCCCACTAAAAGGTCCTGAGAGCCATCAGATGTTATGAACTTCTTTTAATGAGAGCAAAATGATGAAACGCGAGTTTAACTTACCATATAAATTGATAGAGGCATGGAGAAGGCTGATGAATTGGATTTCTTTTTTTTTTTTTGTCTCAACAACGCAGAGAGATTCTCCTCTGCAACACTGCCTCTGCTGGCCATTCAATATAATCTAAAGATGGAAAAGTCCACTGTTAGTCCATTATTAGAACTTGAATATTTCCAAACTAAAGACAACACTACAAAATAACATTATTTTCATAAAGCATTAATAATTAGTACAATAGCGTCTGTAATATTGTGAAAATTCAAAGTTCACTAAAAATTCTATTCTCCAGTTTAATTTCAACCTAGCACACTTCTCTCAATCCTATGCCTCATTGGCTACGACTCTCTACACAACTCTAGCACCTATATGAGGACATAGATAGAAAGAACTCTTTAGCAGCCAAGTGACAGCGTACCCTACTCACTGGAATTCTTTTAAGTTATGGTACACCAATAGCAATTCAGTGATCTGATAAGTTAAGGGAGGAAGATTTATGCTACAGTATAGTGGAAATAATAAAAACTATGAGTAACAGATTCTAACCTCTTTATTTTAGCACATCCCCATCAGTTAACCTATATTGCTAGCGTCTTGAAAATATATATTTATGCGGAAGACCCCACTAAAAGGTCCTGAGAGCCATCAGATGTTATGAACTTCTTTTAATGAGAGCAAAATGATGTAACGCGAGTTTAACTTACCATATAAATTGATAGAGGCATGGAGAAGGCTGATGAATTTGATTTCTTTTTTTTTTTTGTCTCACCAACGCAGAGAGATTCTCCTCTGCAACACTGCCTCTGCTGGCCATTCAATATAATCTAAAGATGGAAAAGTCCACTGTTAGTCCATTATTAGAACTTGAATATTTCCAAACTAAAGACAACACTACAAAATAACATTATTTTCATAAAGCATTAATAATTAGTACAATAGCGTCAGTAATATTGTGAAAATTCAAAGTTCACTAAAAATTCTATTCTCCAGTTTAATTTCAACCTAGCACACTTCTCTCAATCCTATGCCTCATTGGCTACGACTCTCTACACAACTCTAGCACCTATATGAGGACATAGATAGAAAGAACTCTTTAGCAGCCAAGTGACAGCGTACCCTACTCACTGGAATTCTTTTAAGTTATGGTACACCAATAGCAATTCAGTGGTCTGATAAGTTAAGGGAGGAAGATTTATGCTACAGTATAGTGGAAATAATAAAAACTATGAGTAACAGATTCTAACCTCTTTATTTTAGCACATCCCCATCAGTTAACCTATATTGCTAGCGTCTTGAAAATATATATTTATGCGGAAGACCCCACTAAAAGGTCCTGAGAGCCATCAGATGTTATGAACTTCTTTTAATGAGAGCAAAATGATGTAACGCGAGTTTAACTTACCATATAAATTGATAGGGGCATGGAGAAGGCTTTTGAATTTGATTTCTTTTTTTTTTTTTTGTCTCAACAACGCAGAGAGATTCTCCTCTGCAACACTGCCTCTGCTGGCCATTCAATATAATCTAAAGATGGAAAAGTCCACTGTTAGTCCATTATTAGAACTTGAATATTTCCAAACTAAAGACAACACTACAAAATAACATTATTTTCATAAAGCATTAATAATTAGTACAATAGCGTCTGTAATATTGTGAAAATTCAAAGTTCACTAAAAATTCTATTCTCCAGTTTAATTTCAACCTAGCACACTTCTCTAAATCCTATGCCTCATTGGCTACGACTCTCTACACAACTCTAGCACCTATATGAGGACATAGATAGAAAGAACTCTTTAGCAGCCAAGTGACAGCGTACCCTACTCACTGGAATTCTTTTAAGTTATGGTACACCAATAGCAATTCAGTGATCTGATAAGTTAAGGGAGGAAGATTTATGCTACAGTATAGTGGAAATAATAAAAACTATGAGTAACAGATTCTAATCTCTTTATTTTAGCACATCCCCATCAGTTAACCTATATTGCTAGCGTCTTGAAAATTTATATTTATGCGAAAGACCCCACTAAAAGGTCCTGAGAGCCATCAGATGTTATGAACTTCTTTTAATGAGAGCAAAATGATTAAACGCGAGTTTAACTTACCATATAAATTGATAGAGGCATGGAGAAGGCTGATGAATTTGATTTCTTTTTTTTTTTTGTCTCAACAACGCAGAGAGATTCTCCTCTGCAACACTGCCTCTGCTGGCCATTCGATATAATCTGCAGATGGAAAAGTCCACTGTTAGTCCATTATTAGAACTTGAATATTTCCAAACTAAAGACAACACTACAAAATAACATTATTTTCATAAAGCATTAATAATTAGTACAATAGCGTCTGTAATATTGT
The DNA here is from genome assembly GCF_964204655.1 of Triturus cristatus. Lineage (NCBI taxonomy): Eukaryota > Metazoa > Chordata > Amphibia > Caudata > Salamandridae > Triturus > Triturus cristatus. Next base: position 590,937,308 of record NC_140593.1, read on the forward strand.
GAAAATTCAAAGTTCACTAAAAATTCTATTCTCCAGTTTAATTTCAACCTAGCACACTTCTCTCAATCCTATGCCTCATTGGCTACGACTCTCTACACAACTCTAGCACCTATATGAGGACATAGATAGAAAGAACTCTTTAGCAGCCAAGTGACAGCGTACCCTACTCACTGGAATTCTTTTAAGTTATGGTACACCAATAGCAATTCAGTGGTCTGATAAGTTAAGGGAGGAAGATTTATGCTACAGTATAGTGGAAATAATAAAAACTATGAGTAACAGATTCTAACCTCTTTATTTTAGCACATCCCCATCAGTTAACCTATATTGCTAGCGTCTTGAAAATATATATTTATGCGGAAGACCCCACTAAAAGGTCCTGAGAGCCATCAGATGTTATGAACTTCTTTTAATGAGAGCAAAATGATTAAACGCGAGTTTAACTTACCATATAAATTGATAGAGGCATGGAGAAGGCTGATGAATTTGATTTCTTTTTTTTTGTCTCAGCAACGCAGAGAGATTCTCCTCTGCAACACTGCCTCTGCTGGCCATTCGATATAATCTGCAGATGGAAAAGTCCACTGTTAGTCCATTATTAGAACTTGAATATTTCCAAACTAAAGACAACACTACAAAATAACATTATTTTCATAAAGCATTAATAATTAGTACAATAGCGTCTGTAATATTGTGAAAATTCAAAGTTCACTAAAAATTCTATTCTCCAGTTTAATTTCAACCTAGCACACTTCTCTCAAGCCTATGCCTCATTGGCTACGACTCTCTACACAACTCTAGCACCTATATGAGGACATAGATAGAAAGAACTCTTTAGCAGCCAAGTGACAGCGTACCCTACTCACTGGAATTCTTTTAAGTTATGGTACACCAATAGCAATTCAGTGATCTGATAAGTTAAGGGAGGAAGATTTATGCTACAGTATAGTGGAAATAATAAAAACTATGAGTAACAGATTCTAATCTCTTTATTTTAGCACATCCCCATCAGTTAACCTATATTGCTAGCGTCTTGAAAATTTATATTTATGCGAAAGACCCCACTAAAAGGTCCTGAGAGCCATCAGATGTTATGAACTTCTTTTAATGAGAGCAAAATGATTAAACGCGAGTTTAACTTACCATATAAATTGATAGAGGCATGGAGAAGGCTGATGAATTTGATTTCTTTTTTTTTTTTGTCTCAACAACGCAGAGAGATTCTCCTCTGCAACACTGCCTCTGCTGGCCATTCGATATAATCTGCAGATGGAAAAGTCCACTGTTAGTCCATTATTAGAACTTGAATATTTCCAAAGTAAAGACAACACTACAAAATAACATTATTTTCATAAAGCATTAATAATTAGTACAATAGCGTCTGTAATATTGTGAAAATTCAAAGTTCACTAAAAATTCTATTCTCCAGTTTAATTTCAACCTAGCACACTTCTCTCAATCCTATGCCTCATTGGCTACGACTCTCTACACAACTCTAGCACCTATATGAGGACATAGATAGAAAGAACTCTTTAGCAGCCAAGTGACAGCGTACCCTACTCACTGGAATTCTTTTAAGTTATGGTACACCAATAGCAATTCAGTGATCTGATAAGTTAAGGGAGGAAGATTTATGCTACAGTATAGTGGAAATAATAAAAACTATGAGTAACAGATTCTAACCTCTTTATTTTAGCACATCCCCATCAGTTAACCTATATTGCTAGCGTCTCGAAAATATATATTTATGCGGAAGACCCCACTAAAAGGTCCTGAGAGCCATCAGATGTTATGAACTTCTTTTAATGAGAGCAAAATGATGAAACGCGAGTTTAACTTACCATATAAATTGATAGAGGCATGGAGAAGGCTGATGAATTTGATTTCTTTTTTTTTGTCTCAGCAACGCAGAGAGATTCTCCTCTGCAACACTGCCTCTGCTGGCCATTCAATATAATCTGCAGATGGAAAAGTCCACTGTTAGTCCATTATTAGAACTTGAATATTTCCAAACTAAAGACAACACTACAAAATAACATTATTTTCATAAAGCATTAATAATTAGTACAATAGCGTCTGTAATATTGTGAAAATTCAAAGTTCACTAAAAATTCTATTCTCCAGTTTAATTTCATCCCAGCATACTTCTCTCAATCCTATGCCTCATTGGCTACGACTCACTACACAACTCTAGCACCTATATGAGGACATAGATAGAAAGAACTCTTTAGCAGCCAAGTGACAGCGTACCCTACTCACTGGAATTCTTTTAGGTTATGGTACACCAATAGCAATTCAGTGATCTGATAAGTTAAGGGAGGAAGATTTATGCTACAGTATAGTGGAAATAATAAAAACTATGAGTAACAGATTCTAACCTCTTCATTTTAGCACATCCCCATCAGTTAACCTATATTGCTACCGTCTTGAAAAGTTATATTTATGCGGAAGACCCCACTAAACGGTCCTGAGAGCCATCAGATGTTATGAACTTCTTTTAATGAGAGCAAAATGATTAAACGCGAGTTTAACTTACCATATAAATTGATAGAGGCATGGAGAAGGCTGATGAATTTGATTTCTTTTTTTTTTTTGTCTCAACAACGCAGAGAGATTCTCCTCTGCAACACTGCCTCTGCTGGCCATTCAATATAATCTAAAGATGGAAAAGTCCACTGTTAGTCCATTATTAGAACTTGAATATTTCCAAACTAAAGACAACACTACAAAATAACATTAATTTCATAAAGCATTAATAATTAGTACAATAGCGTCTGTAATATTGTGAAAATTCAAAGTTCACTAAAAATTCTATTCTCCAGTTTAATTTCAACCTAGCACACTTCTCTCAATCCTATGCCTCATTGGCTACGACTCTCTACACAACTCTAGCACCTATATGAGGACGTAGATAGAAAGAACTCTTTAGCAGCCAAGTGACAGCGTACCCTACTCACTGGAATTCTTTTAGGTTATGGTACACCAATAGCAATTCAGTGATCTGATAAGTTAAGGGAGGAAGATTTATGCTACAGTATAGTGGAAATAATAAAAACTATGAGTAACAGATTCTAACCTCTTCATTTTAGCACATCCCTATCAGTTAACCTATATTGCTACCGTCTTGAAAAGTTATATTTATGAGGAAGACCCCCCTAAAAGGTCCTGAGAGCCATCAGATATCATGAACTTCTTTTAATGAGAGCAAACTGATTAAACGTGAGTTTAACTTACCATATAAATTGATAGAGGCATGGAGAAGGCTGATGAATTTGATTTCTTTTTTTTTTTTTGTCTCAACAACGCAGAGAGATTCTCCTCTGCAACACTGCCTCTGCTGGCCATTCGATATAATCTGCAGATGGAAAAGTCCACTGTTAGTCCATTATTAGAACTTGAATATTTCCAAACTAAAGACAACACTACAAAATAACATTATTTTCATAAAGCATTAATAATTAGTACAATAGCGTCTGTAATATTGTGAAAATTCAAAGTTCACTAAAAATTCTATTCTCCAGTTTAATTTCAACCTAGCACACTTCTCTCAATCCTATGCCTCATTTGCTACGACTCTCTACACAACTCTAGCACCTATATGAGGACATAGATAGAAAGAACTCTTTAGCAGCCAAGTGACAGCGTACCCTACTCACTGGAATTCTTTTAAGTTATGGTACACCAATAGCAATTCAGTGATCTGATAAGTTAAGGGAGGAAGATTTATGCTACAGTATAGTGGAAATAATAAAAACTATGAGTAACAGATTCTAATCTCTTTATTTTAGCACATCCCCATCAGTTAACCTATATTGCTAGCGTCTTGAAAATTTATATTTATACGAAAGACCCCACTAAAAGGTCCTGAGAGCCATCAGATGTTATGAACTTCTTTTAATGAGAGCAAAATGATTAAACGCGAGTTTAACTTACCATATAAATTGATAGAGGCATGGAGAAGGCTGATGAATTTGATTTCTTTTTTTTTTTTTGTCTCAACAACGCAGAGAGATTCTCCTCTGCAACACTGCCTCTGCTGGCCATTCGATATAATCTGCAGATGGAAAAGTCCACTGTTAGTCCATTATTAGAACTTGAATATTTCCAAACTAAAGACAACACTACAAAATAACATTATTTTCATAAAGCATTAATAATTAGTACAATAGCGTCAGTAATATTGTGAAAATTCAAAGTTCACTAAAAATTCTATTCTCCAGTTTAATTTCAACCTAGCACACTTCTCTCAATCCTATGCCTCATTGGCTACGACTCTCTACACAACTCTAGCACCTATATGAGGACATAGATAGAAAGAACTCTTTAGCAGCCAAGTGACAGCGTACCCTACTCACTGGAATTCTTTTAAGTTATGGTACACCAATAGCAATTCAGTGATCTGATAAGTTAAGGGAGGAAGATTTATGCTACAGTATAGTGGAAATAATAAAAACTATGAGTAACAGATTCTAACCTCTTTATTTTAGCACATCCCCATCAGTTAACCTATATTGCTAGCGTCTTGAAAATATATATTTATGCGGAAGACCCCACTAAAAGGTCCTGAGAGCCATCAGATGTTATGAACTTCTTTTAATGAGAGCAAAATGATGAAACGCGAGTTTAACTTACCATATAAATTGATAGAGGCATGGAGAAGGCTGATGAATTGGATTTCTTTTTTTTTTTTTGTCTCAACAACGCAGAGAGATTCTCCTCTGCAACACTGCCTCTGCTGGCCATTCAATATAATCTAAAGATGGAAAAGTCCACTGTTAGTCCATTATTAGAACTTGAATATTTCCAAACTAAAGACAACACTACAAAATAACATTATTTTCATAAAGCATTAATAATTAGTACAATAGCGTCTGTAATATTGTGAAAATTCAAAGTTCACTAAAAATTCTATTCTCCAGTTTAATTTCAACCTAGCACACTTCTCTCAATCCTATGCCTCATTGGCTACGACTCTCTACACAACTCTAGCACCTATATGAGGACATAGATAGAAAGAACTCTTTAGCAGCCAAGTGACAGCGTACCCTACTCACTGGAATTCTTTTAAGTTATGGTACACCAATAGCAATTCAGTGATCTGATAAGTTAAGGGAGGAAGATTTATGCTACAGTATAGTGGAAATAATAAAAACTATGAGTAACAGATTCTAACCTCTTTATTTTAGCACATCCCCATCAGTTAACCTATATTGCTAGCGTCTTGAAAATATATATTTATGCGGAAGACCCCACTAAAAGGTCCTGAGAGCCATCAGATGTTATGAACTTCTTTTAATGAGAGCAAAATGATGTAACGCGAGTTTAACTTACCATATAAATTGATAGAGGCATGGAGAAGGCTGATGAATTTGATTTCTTTTTTTTTTTTGTCTCACCAACGCAGAGAGATTCTCCTCTGCAACACTGCCTCTGCTGGCCATTCAATATAATCTAAAGATGGAAAAGTCCACTGTTAGTCCATTATTAGAACTTGAATATTTCCAAACTAAAGACAACACTACAAAATAACATTATTTTCATAAAGCATTAATAATTAGTACAATAGCGTCAGTAATATTGTGAAAATTCAAAGTTCACTAAAAATTCTATTCTCCAGTTTAATTTCAACCTAGCACACTTCTCTCAATCCTATGCCTCATTGGCTACGACTCTCTACACAACTCTAGCACCTATATGAGGACATAGATAGAAAGAACTCTTTAGCAGCCAAGTGACAGCGTACCCTACTCACTGGAATTCTTTTAAGTTATGGTACACCAATAGCAATTCAGTGATCTGATAAGTTAAGGGAGGAAGATTTATGCTACAGTATAGTGGAAATAATAAAAACTATGAGTAACAGATTCTAACCTCTTTATTTTAGCACATCCCCATCAGTTAACCTATATTGCTAGCGTCTTGAAAATATATATTTATGCGGAAGACCCCACTAAAAGGTCCTGAGAGCCATCAGATGTTATGAACTTCTTTTAATGAGAGCAAAATGATGAAACGCGAGTTTAACTTACCATATAAATTGATAGAGGCATGGAGAAGGCTGATGAATTTGATTTCATTTTTTTTTTTTGTCTCAACAACGCAGAGAGATTCTCCTCTGCAACACTGCCTCTGCTGGCCATTCAATATAATCTAAAGATGGAAAAGTCCACTGTTAGTCCATTATTAGAACTTGAATATTTCCAAACTAAAGACAACACTACAAAATAACATTATTTTCATAAAGCATTAATAATTAGTACAATAGCGTCTGTAATATTGTGAAAATTCAAAGTTCACTAAAAATTCTATTCTCCAGTTTAATTTCAACCTAGCACACTTCTCTCAATCCTATGCCTCATTGGCTACGACTCTCTACACAACTCTAGCACCTATATGAGGACATAGATAGAAAGAACTCTTTAGCAGCCAAGTGACAGCGTACCCTACTCACTGGAATTCTTTTAAGTTATGGTACACCAATAGCAATTCAGTGATCTGATAAGTTAAGGGAGGAAGATTTATGCTACAGTATAGTGGAAATAATAAAAACTATGAGTAACAGATTCTAACCTCTTTATTTTAGCACATCCCCATCAGTTAACCTATATTGCTAGCGTCTTGAAAATATATATTTATGCGGAAGACCCCACTAAAAGGTCCTGAGAGCCATCAGATGTTATGAACTTCTTTTAATGAGAGCAAACTGATTAAACGCGAGTTTAACTTACCATATAAATTGATAGAGGCATGGAGAAGGCTGATGAATTTGATTTTTTTTTTTTTTGTCTCAACAACGCAGAGAGATTCTCCTCTGCAACACTGCCTCTGCTGGCCATTCGATATAATCTGCAGATGGAAAAGTCCACTGTTAGTCCATTATTAGAACTTGAATATTTCCAAACTAAAGACAACACTACAAAATAACATTATTTTCATAAAGCATTAATAATTAGTACAATAGCGTCTGTAATATTGTGAAAATTCAAAGTTCACTAAAAATTCTATTCTCCAGTTTAATTTCAACCTAGCACACTTCTCTCAATCCTATGCCTCATTGGCTACGACTCTCTACACAACTCTAGCACCTATATGAGGACATAGATAGAAAGAACTCTTTAGCAGCCAAGTGACAGCGTACCCTACTCACTGGAATTCTTTTAAGTTATGGTACACCAATAGCAATTCAGTGGTCTGATAAGTTAAGGGAGGAAGATTTATGCTACAGTATAGTGGAAATAATAAAAACTATGAGTAACAGATTCTAACCTCTTTATTTTAGCACATCCCCATCAGTTAACCTATATTGCTAGCGTCTTGAAAATATATATTTATGCGGAAGACCCCACTAAAAGGTCCTGAGAGCCATCAGATGTTATGAACTTCTTTTAATGAGAGCAAAATGATGTAACGCGAGTTTAACTTACCATATAAATTGATAGGGGCATGGAGAAGGCTTTTGAATTTGATTTCTTTTTTTTTTTTTTGTCTCAACAACGCAGAGAGATTCTCCTCTGCAACACTGCCTCTGCTGGCCATTCAATATAATCTAAAGATGGAAAAGTCCACTGTTAGTCCATTATTAGAACTTGAATATTTCCAAACTAAAGACAACACTACAAAATAACATTATTTTCATAAAGCATTAATAATTAGTACAATAGCGTCTGTAATATTGTGAAAATTCAAAGTTCACTAAAAATTCTATTCTCCAGTTTAATTTCAACCTAGCACACTTCTCTCAATCCTATGCCTCATTGGCTACGACTCTCTACACAACTCTAGCACCTATATGAGGACATAGATAGAAAGAACTCTTTAGCAGCCAAGTGACAGCGTACCCTACTCACTGGAATTCTTTTAAGTTATGGTACACCAATAGCAATTCAGTGATCTGATAAGTTAAGGGAGGAAGATTTATGCTACAGTATAGTGGAAATAATAAAAACTATGAGTAACAGATTCTAACCTCTTTATTTTAGCACATCCCCATCAGTTAACCTATATTGCTAGCGTCTTGAAAATATATATTTATGCGGAAGACCCCACTAAAAGGTCCTGAGAGCCATCAGATGTTATGAACTTCTTTTAATGAGAGCAAAATGATGAAACGCGAGTTTAACTTACCATATAAATTGATAGAGGCATGGAGAAGGCTGATGAATTTGATTTCTTTTTTTTTTTTTGTCTCAACAACGCAGAGAGATTCTCCTCTGCAACACTGCCTCTGCTGGCCATTCAATATAATCTAAAGATGGAAAAGTCCACTGTTAGTCCATTATTAGAACTTGAATATTTCCAAACTAAAGACAACACTACAAAATAACATTATTTTCATAAAGCATTAATAATTAGTACAATAGCGTCTGTAATATTGTGAAAATTCAAAGTTCACTAAAAATTCTATTCTCCAGTTTATTTTCAACCTAGCACACTTCTCTCAATCCTATGCCTCATTGGCTACGACTCTCTACACAACTCTAGCACCTATATGAGGACGTAGATAGAAAGAACTCTTCAGCAGCCAAGTGACAGCGTACCCTACTCACTGGAATTCTTTTAGGTTATGGTACACCAATAGCAATTCAGTGATCTGATAAGTTAAGGGAGGAAGATTTATGCTACAGTATAGTGGAAATAATAAAAACTATGAGTAACAGATTCTAACCTCTTTATTTTAGCACATCCCCATCAGTTAACCTATATTGCTAGCGTCTTGAAAATATATATTTATGCGGAAGACCCCACTAAAAGGTCCTGAGAGCCATCAGATGTTATGAACTTCTTTTAATGAGAGCAAAATGATGAAACGCGAGTTTAACTTACCATATAAATTGATAGAGGCATGGAGAAGGCTGATGAATTTGATTTCTTTTTTTTTTTTGTCTCAACAACGCAGAGAGATTCTCCTCTGCAACACTGCCTCTGCTGGCCATTCAATATAATCTAAAGATGGAAAAGTCCACTGTTAGTCCATTATTAGAACTTGAATATTTCCAAACTAAAGACAACACTACAAAATAACATTATTTTCATAAAGCATTAATAATTAGTACAATAGCGTCTGTAATATTGTGAAAATTCAAAGTTCACTAAAAATTCTATTCTCCAGTTTAATTTCAACCTAGCACACTTCTCTCAATCCTATGCCTCATTGGCTACGACTCTCTACACAACTCTAGCACCTATATGAGGACATAGATAGAAAGAACTCTTTAGCAGCCAAGTGACAGCGTACCCTACTCACTGGAATTCTTTTAAGTTATGGTACACCAATAGCAATTCAGTGATCTGATAAGTTAAGGGAGGAAGATTTATGCTACAGTATAGTGGAAATAATAAAAACTATGAGTAACAGATTCTAACCTCTTTATTTTAGCACATCCCCATCAGTTAACCTATATTGCTAGCGTCTTGAAAATATATATTTATGCGGAAGACCCCACTAAAAGGTCCTGAGAGCCATCAGATGTTATGAACTTCTTTTAATGAGAGCAAACTGATTAAACGCGAGTTTAACTTACCATATAAATTGATAGAGGCATGGAGAAGGCTGATGAATTTGATTTTTTTTTTTTTGTCTCAACAACGCAGAGAGATTCTCCTCTGCAACACTGCCTCTGCTGGCCATTCGATATAATCTGCAGATGGAAAAGTCCACTGTTAGTCCATTATTAGAACTTGAATATTTCCAAACTAAAGACAACACTACAAAATAACATTATTTTCATAAAGCATTAATAATTAGTACAATAGCGTCTGTAATATTGTGAAAATTCAAAGTTCACTAAAAATTCTATTCTCCAGTTTAATTTCAACCTAGCACACTTCTCTCAATCCTATGCCTCATTGGCTACGACTCTCTACACAACTCTAGCACCTATATGAGGACATAGATAGAAAGAACTCTTTAGCAGCCAAGTGACAGCGTACCCTACTCACTGGAATTATTTTAAGTTATGGTACACCAATAGCAATTCAGTGGTCTGATAAGTTAAGGGAGGAAGATTTATGCTACAGTATAGTGGAAATAATAAAAACTATGAGTAACAGATTCTAACCTCTTTATTTTAGCACATCCCCATCAGTTAACCTATATTGCTAGCGTCTTGAAAATATATATTTATGCGGAAGACCCCACTAAAAGGTCCTGAGAGCCATCAGATGTTATGAACTTCTTTTAATGAGAGCAAAATGATGTAACGCGAGTTTAACTTACCATATAAATTGATAGGGGCATGGAGAAGGCTTTTGAATTTGATTTCTTTTTTTTTTTTTTGTCTCAACAACGCAGAGAGATTCTCCTCTGCAACACTGCCTCTGCTGGCCATTCAATATAATCTAAAGATGGAAAAGTCCACTGTTAGTCCATTATTAGAACTTGAATATTTCCAAACTAAAGACAACACTACAAAATAACATTATTTTCATAAAGCATTAATAATTAGTACAATAGCGTCTGTAATATTGTGAAAATTCAAAGTTCACTAAAAATTCTATTCTCCAGTTTAATTTCAACCTAGCACACTTCTCTCAATCCTATGCCTCATTGGCTACGACTCTCTACACAACTCTAGCACCTATATGAGGACATAGATAGAAAGAACTCTTTAGCAGCCAAGTGACAGCGTACCCTACTCACTGGAATTCTTTTAAGTTATGGTACACCAATAGCAATTCAGTGATCTGATAAGTTAAGGGAGGAAGATTTATGCTACAGTATAGTGGAAATAATAAAAACTATGAGTAACAGATTCTAACCTCTTTATTTTAGCACATCCCCATCAGTTAACCTATATTGCTAGCGTCTTGAAAATATATATTTATGCGGAAGACCCCACTAAAAGGTCCTGAGAGCCATCAGATGTTATGAACTTCTTTTAATGAGAGCAAAATGATGAAACGCGAGTTTAACTTACCATATAAATTGATAGAGGCATGGAGAAGGCTGATGAATTTGATTTCTTTTTTTTTTTTTGTCTCAACAACGCAGAGAGATTCTCCTCTGCAACACTGCCTCTGCTGGCCATTCAATATAATCTAAAGATGGAAAAGTCCACTGTTAGTCCATTATTAGAACTTGAATATTTCCAAACTAAAGACAACACTACAAAATAACATTATTTTCATAAAGCATTAATAATTAGTACAATAGCGTCTGTAATATTGTGAAAATTCAAAGTTCACTAAAAATTCTATTCTCCAGTTTATTTTCAACCTAGCACACTTCTCTCAATCCTATGCCTCATTGGCTACGACTCTCTACACAACTCTAGCACCTATATGAGGACGTAGATAGAAAGAACTCTTCAGCAGCCAAGTGACAGCGTACCCTACTCACTGGAATTCTTTTAGGTTATGGTACACCAATAGCAATTCAGTGATCTGATAAGTTAAGGGAGGAAGATTTATGCTACAGTATAGTGGAAATAATAAAAACTATGAGTAACAGATTCTAAACTCTTCATTTTAGCACATCCCTATCAGTTAACCTATATTGCTACCGTCTTGAAAAGTTATATTTATGAGGAAGACCCCCCTAAAAGGTCCTGAGAGCCATCAGATATTATGAACTTCTTTTAATGAGAGCAAACTGATTAAACGCGAGTTTAACTTACCATATAAATTGATAGAGGCATGGAGAAGGCTGATGAATTTGATTTTTTTTTTTTGTCTCAACAACGCAGAGAGATTCTCCTCTGCAACACTGCCTCTGCTGGCCATTCGATATAATCTGCAGATGGAAAAGTCCACTGTTAGTCCATTATTAGAACTTGAATATTTCCAAACTAAAGACAACACTACAAAATAACATTATTTTCATAAAGCATTAATAATTAGTACAATAGCGTCTGTAATATTGTGAAAATTCAAAGTTCACTAAAAATTCTATTCTCCAGTTTAATTTCAACCTAGCACACTTCTCTCAATCCTATGCCTCATTGGCTACGACTCTCTACACAACTCTAGCACCTATATGAGGACATAGATAGAAAGAACTCTTTAGCAGCCAAGTGACAGCGTACCCTACTCACTGGAATTCTTTTAAGTTATGGTACACCAATAGCAATTCAGTGATCTGATAAGTTAAGGGAGGAAGATTTATGCTACAGTATAGTGGAAATAATAAAAACTATGAGTAACAGATTCTAACCTCTTTATTTTAGCACATCCCCATCAGTTAACCTATATTGCTAGCGTCTTGAAAATATATATTTATGCGGAAGACCCCACTAAAAGGTCCTGAGAGCCATCAGATGTTATGAACTTCTTTTAATGAGAGCAAAATGATTAAACGCGAGTTTAACTTACCATATAAATTGATAGAGGCATGGAGAAGGCTGATGAATTTGATTTCTTTTTTTTTTTGTCTCAACAACGCAGAGAGATTCTCCTCTGCAACACTGCCTCTGCTGGCCATTCAATATAATCTGCAGATGGAAAAGTCCACTGTTAGTCCATTATTAGAACTTGAATATTTCCAAACTAAAGACAACACTACAAAATAACATTATTTTCATAAAGCATTAATAATTAGTACAATAGCGTCTGTAATATTGTGAAAATTCAAAGTTCACTAAAAATTCTATTCTCCAGTTTAATTTCAACCTAGCACACTTCTCTCAATCCTATGCCTCATTGGCTACGACTCTCTACACAACTCTAGCACCTATATGAGGATGTAGATAGAAAGAACTCTTTAGCAGCCAAGTGACAGCGTACCCTACTCACTGGAATTCTTTTAGGTTATGGTACACCAATAGCAATTCAGTGATCTGATAAGTTAAGGGAGGAAGATTTATGCTACAGTATAGTGGAAATAATAAAAACTATGAGTAACAGATTCTAACCTCTTTATTTTAGCACATCCCCATCAGTTAACCTATATTGCTAGCGTCTTGAAAATATATATTTATGCGGAAGACCCCACTAAAAGGTCCTGAGAGCCATCAGATGTTATGAACTTCTTTTAATGAGAGCAAAATGATGAAACGCGAGTTTAACTTACCATATAAATTGATAGAGGCATGGAGAAGGCTGATGAATTGGATTTCTTTTTTTTTTTTTGTCTCAACAACGCAGAGAGATTCTCCTCTGCAACACTGCCTCTGCTGGCCATTCAATATAATCTAAAGATGGAAAAGTCCACTGTTAGTCCATTATTAGAACTTGAATATTTCCAAACTAAAGACAACACTACAAAATAACATTATTTTCATAAAGCATTAATAATTAGTACAATAGCGTCTGTAATATTGTGAAAATTCAAAGTTCACTAAAAATTCTATTCTCCAGTTTAATTTCAACCTAGCACACTTCTCTCAATCCTATGCCTCATTGGCTACGACTCTCTACACAACTCTAGCACCTATATGAGGACATAGATAGAAAGAACTCTTTAGCAGCCAAGTGACAGCGTACCCTACTCACTGGAATTCTTTTAAGTTATGGTACACCAATAGCAATTCAGTGATCTGATAAGTTAAGGGAGGAAGATTTATGCTACAGTATAGTGGAAATAATAAAAACTATGAGTAACAGATTCTAACCTCTTTATTTTAGCACATCCCCATCAGTTAACCTATATTGCTAGCGTCTTGAAAATATATATTTATGCGGAAGACCCCACTAAAAGGTCCTGAGAGCCATCAGATGTTATGAACTTCTTTTAATGAGAGCAAAATGATGTAACGCGAGTTTAACTTACCATATAAATTGATAGAGGCATGGAGAAGGCTGATGAATTTGATTTCTTTTTTTTTTTTGTCTCACCAACGCAGAGAGATTCTCCTCTGCAACACTGCCTCTGCTGGCCATTCAATATAATCTAAAGATGGAAAAGTCCACTGTTAGTCCATTATTAGAACTTGAATATTTCCAAACTAAAGACAACACTACAAAATAACATTATTTTCATAAAGCATTAATAATTAGTACAATAGCGTCAGTAATATTGTGAAAATTCAAAGTTCACTAAAAATTCTATTCTCCAGTTTAATTTCAACCTAGCACACTTCTCTCAATCCTATGCCTCATTGGCTACGACTCTCTACACAACTCTAGCACCTATATGAGGACATAGATAGAAAGAACTCTTTAGCAGCCAAGTGACAGCGTACCCTACTCACTGGAATTCTTTTAAGTTATGGTACACCAATAGCAATTCAGTGATCTGATAAGTTAAGGGAGGAAGATTTATGCTACAGTATAGTGGAAATAATAAAAACTATGAGTAACAGATTCTAACCTCTTTATTTTAGCACATCCCCATCAGTTAACCTATATTGCTAGCGTCTTGAAAATATATATTTATGCGGAAGACCCCACTAAAAGGTCCTGAGAGCCATCAGATGTTATGAACTTCTTTTAATGAGAGCAAAATGATGAAACGCGAGTTTAACTTACCATATAAATTGATAGAGGCATGGAGAAGGCTGATGAATTTGATTTCTTTTTTTTTTTTTGTCTCAACAACGCAGAGAGATTCTCCTCTGCAACACTGCCTCTGCTGGCCATTCAATATAATCTAAAGATGGAAAAGTCCACTGTTAGTCCATTATTAGAACTTGAATATTTCCAAACTAAAGACAACACTACAAAATAACATTATTTTCATAAAGCATTAATAATTAGTACAATAGCGTCTGTAATATTGTGAAAATTCAAAGTTCACTAAAAATTCTATTCTCCAGTTTAATTTCAACCTAGCACACTTCTCTCAATCCTATGCCTCATTGGCTACGACTCTCTACACAACTCTAGCACCTATATGAGGACATAGATAGAAAGAACTCTTTAGCAGCCAAGTGACAGCGTACCCTACTCACTGGAATTCTTTTAAGTTATGGTACACCAATAGCAATTCAGTGATCTGATAAGTTAAGGGAGGAAGATTTATGCTACAGTATAGTGGAAATAATAAAAACTATGAGTAACAGATTCTAACCTCTTTATTTTAGCACATCCCCATCAGTTAACCTATATTGCTAGCGTCTTGAAAATATATATTTATGCGGAAGACCCCACTAAAAGGTCCTGAGAGCCATCAGATGTTATGAACTTCTTTTAATGAGAGCAAAATGATGTAACGCGAGTTTAACTTACCATATAAATTGATAGGGGCATGGAGAAGGCTTTTGAATTTGATTTCTTTTTTTTTTTTTTGTCTCAACAACGCAGAGAGATTCTCCTCTGCAACACTGCCTCTGCTGGCCATTCAATATAATCTAAAGATGGAAAAGTCCACTGTTAGTCCATTATTAGAACTTGAATATTTCCAAACTAAAGACAACACTACAAAATAACATTATTTTCATAAAGCATTAATAATTAGTACAATAGCGTCTGTAATATTGTGAAAATTCAAAGTTCACTAAAAATTCTATTCTCCAGTTTAATTTCAACCTAGCACACTTCTCTCAATCCTATGCCTCATTGGCTACGACTCTCTACACAACTCTAGCACCTATATGAGGACATAGATAGAAAGAACTCTTTAGCAGCCAAGTGACAGCGTACCCTACTCACTGGAATTCTTTTAAGTTATGGTACACCAATAGCAATTCAGTGATCTGATAAGTTAAGGGAGGAAGATTTATGCTACAGTATAGTGGAAATAATAAAAACTATGAGTAACAGATTCTAACCTCTTTATTTTAGCACATCCCCATCAGTTAACCTATATTGCTAGCGTCTTGAAAATATATATTTATGCGGAAGACCCCACTAAAAGGTCCTGAGAGCCATCAGATGTTATGAACTTCTTTTAATGAGAGCAAAATGATGAAACGCGAGTTTAACTTACCATATAAATTGATAGAGGCATGGAGAAGGCTGATGAATTTGATTTCTTTTTTTTTTTTTGTCTCAACAACGCAGAGAGATTCTCCTCTGCAACACTGCCTCTGCTGGCCATTCAATATAATCTAAAGATGGAAAAGTCCACTGTTAGTCCATTATTAGAACTTGAATATTTCCAAACTAAAGACAACACTACAAAATAACATTATTTTCATAAAGCATTAATAATTAGTACAATAGCGTCTGTAATATTGTGAAAATTCAAAGTTCACTAAAAATTCTATTCTCCAGTTTATTTTCAACCTAGCACACTTCTCTCAATCCTATGCCTCATTGGCTACGACTCTCTACACAACTCTAGCACCTATATGAGGACGTAGATAGAAAGAACTCTTCAGCAGCCAAGTGACAGCGTACCCTACTCACTGGAATTCTTTTAGGTTATGGTACACCAATAGCAATTCAGTGATCTGATAAGTTAAGGGAGGAAGATTTATGCTACAGTATAGTGGAAATAATAAAAACTATGAGTAACAGATTCTAAACTCTTCATTTTAGCACATCCCTATCAGTTAACCTATATTGCTACCGTCTTGAAAAGTTATATTTATGAGGAAGACCCCCCTAAAAGGTCCTGAGAGCCATCAGATATTATGAACTTCTTTTAATGAGAGCAAACTGATTAAACGCGAGTTTAACTTACCATATAAATTGATAGAGGCATGGAGAAGGCTGATGAATTTGATTTTTTTTTTTTGTCTCAACAACGCAGAGAGATTCTCCTCTGCAACACTGCCTCTGCTGGCCATTCGATATAATCTGCAGATGGAAAAGTCCACTGTTAGTCCATTATTAGAACTTGAATATTTCCAAACTAAAGACAACACTACAAAATAACATTATTTTCATAAAGCATTAATAATTAGTACAATAGCGTCTGTAATATTGTGAAAATTCAAAGTTCACTAAAAATTCTATTCTCCAGTTTAATTTCAACCTAGCACACTTCTCTCAATCCTATGCCTCATTGGCTACGACTCTCTACACAACTCTAGCACCTATATGAGGACATAGATAGAAAGAACTCTTTAGCAGCCAAGTGACAGCGTACCCTACTCACTGGAATTCTTTTAAGTTATGGTACACCAATAGCAATTCAGTGATCTGATAAGTTAAGGGAGGAAGATTTATGCTACAGTATAGTGGAAATAATAAAAACTATGAGTAACAGATTCTAACCTCTTTATTTTAGCACATCCCCATCAGTTAACCTATATTGCTAGCGTCTTGAAAATATATATTTATGCGGAAGACCCCACTAAAAGGTCCTGAGAGCCATCAGATGTTATGAACTTCTTTTAATGAGAGCAAAATGATTAAACGCGAGTTTAACTTACCATATAAATTGATAGAGGCATGGAGAAGGCTGATGAATTTGATTTCTTTTTTTTTTTTGTCTCAACAACGCAGAGAGATTCTCCTCTGCAACACTGCCTCTGCTGGCCATTCAATATAATCTGCAGATGGAAAAGTCCACTGTTAGTCCATTATTAGAACTTGAATATTTCCAAACTAAAGACAACACTACAAAATAACATTATTTTCATAAAGCATTAATAATTAGTACAATAGCGTCTGTAATATTGTGAAAATTCAAAGTTCACTAAAAATTCTATTCTCCAGTTTAATTTCAACCTAGCACACTTCTCTCAATCCTATGCCTCATTGGCTACGACTCTCTACACAACTCTAGCACCTATATGAGGACGTAGATAGAAAGAACTCTTTAGCAGCCAAGTGACAGCGTACCCTACTCACTGGAATTCTTTTAGGTTATGGTACACCAATAGCAATTCAGTGATCTGATAAGTTAAGGGAGGAAGATTTATGCTACAGTATAGTGGAAATAATAAAAACTATGAGTAACAGATTCTAACCTCTTTATTTTAGCACATCCCCATCAGTTAACCTATATTGCTAGCGTTTTGAAAATATATATTTATGCGGAAGACCCCACTAAAAGGTCCTGAGAGCCATCAGATGTTATGAACTTCTTTTAATGAGAGCAAAATGATTTAACGCGAGTTTAACTTACCATATAAATTGATAGAGGCATGGAGAAGGCTGATGAATTTGATTTCTTTTTTTTTTTTGTCTCAACAACGCAGAGAGATTCTCCTCTGCAACACTGCCTCTGCTGGCCATTCAATATAATCTGCAGATGGAAAAGTCCACTGTTAGTCCATTATTAGAACTTGAATATTTCCAAACTAAAGACAACACTACAAAATAACATTATTTTCATAAAGCATTAATAATTAGTACAATAGCGTCTGTAATATTGTGAAAATTCAAAGTTCACTAAAAATTCTATTCTCCAGTTTAATTTCAACCTAGCACACTTCTCTCAATCCTATGCCTCATTGGCTACGACTCTCTACACAACTCTAGCACCTATATGAGGATGTAGATAGAAAGAACTCTTTAGCAGCCAAGTGACAGCGTACCCTACTCACTGGAATTCTTTTAGGTTATGGTACACCAATAGCAATTCAGTGATCTGATAAGTTAAGGGAGGAAGATTTATGCTACAGTATAGTGGAAATAATAAAAACTATGAGTAACAGATTCTAACCTCTTTATTTTAGCACATCCCCATCAGTTAACCTATATTGCTAGCGTCTTGAAAATATATATTTATGCGGAAGACCCCACTAAAAGGTCCTGAGAGCCATCAGATGTTATGAACTTCTTTTAATGAGAGCAAAATGATGAAACGCGAGTTTAACTTACCATATAAATTGATAGAGGCATGGAGAAGGCTGATGAATTGGATTTCTTTTTTTTTTTTTGTCTCAACAACGCAGAGAGATTCTCCTCTGCAACACTGCCTCTGCTGGCCATTCAATATAATCTAAAGATGGAAAAGTCCACTGTTAGTCCATTATTAGAACTTGAATATTTCCAAACTAAAGACAACACTACAAAATAACATTATTTTCATAAAGCATTAATAATTAGTACAATAGCGTCTGTAATATTGTGAAAATTCAAAGTTCACTAAAAATTCTATTCTCCAGTTTAATTTCAACCTAGCACACTTCTCTCAATCCTATGCCTCATTGGCTACGACTCTCTACACAACTCTAGCACCTATATGAGGACATAGATAGAAAGAACTCTTTAGCAGCCAAGTGACAGCGTACCCTACTCACTGGAATTCTTTTAAGTTATGGTACACCAATAGCAATTCAGTGATCTGATAAGTTAAGGGAGGAAGATTTATGCTACAGTATAGTGGAAATAATAAAAACTATGAGTAACAGATTCTAACCTCTTTATTTTAGCACATCCCCATCAGTTAACCTATATTGCTAGCGTCTTGAAAATATATATTTATGCGGAAGACCCCACTAAAAGGTCCTGAGAGCCATCAGATGTTATGAACTTCTTTTAATGAGAGCAAAATGATGTAACGCGAGTTTAACTTACCATATAAATTGATAGAGGCATGGAGAAGGCTGATGAATTTGATTTCTTTTTTTTTTTTGTCTCACCAACGCAGAGAGATTCTCCTCTGCAACACTGCCTCTGCTGGCCATTCAATATAATCTAAAGATGGAAAAGTCCACTGTTAGTCCATTATTAGAACTTGAATATTTCCAAACTAAAGACAACACTACAAAATAACATTATTTTCATAAAGCATTAATAATTAGTACAATAGCGTCAGTAATATTGTGAAAATTCAAAGTTCACTAAAAATTCTATTCTCCAGTTTAATTTCAACCTAGCACACTTCTCTCAATCCTATGCCTCATTGGCTACGACTCTCTACACAACTCTAGCACCTATATGAGGACATAGATAGAAAGAACTCTTTAGCAGCCAAGTGACAGCGTACCCTACTCACTGGAATTCTTTTAAGTTATGGTACACCAATAGCAATTCAGTGGTCTGATAAGTTAAGGGAGGAAGATTTATGCTACAGTATAGTGGAAATAATAAAAACTATGAGTAACAGATTCTAACCTCTTTATTTTAGCACATCCCCATCAGTTAACCTATATTGCTAGCGTCTTGAAAATATATATTTATGCGGAAGACCCCACTAAAAGGTCCTGAGAGCCATCAGATGTTATGAACTTCTTTTAATGAGAGCAAAATGATGTAACGCGAGTTTAACTTACCATATAAATTGATAGGGGCATGGAGAAGGCTTTTGAATTTGATTTCTTTTTTTTTTTTTTGTCTCAACAACGCAGAGAGATTCTCCTCTGCAACACTGCCTCTGCTGGCCATTCAATATAATCTAAAGATGGAAAAGTCCACTGTTAGTCCATTATTAGAACTTGAATATTTCCAAACTAAAGACAACACTACAAAATAACATTATTTTCATAAAGCATTAATAATTAGTACAATAGCGTCTGTAATATTGTGAAAATTCAAAGTTCACTAAAAATTCTATTCTCCAGTTTAATTTCAACCTAGCACACTTCTCTAAATCCTATGCCTCATTGGCTACGACTCTCTACACAACTCTAGCACCTATATGAGGACATAGATAGAAAGAACTCTTTAGCAGCCAAGTGACAGCGTACCCTACTCACTGGAATTCTTTTAAGTTATGGTACACCAATAGCAATTCAGTGATCTGATAAGTTAAGGGAGGAAGATTTATGCTACAGTATAGTGGAAATAATAAAAACTATGAGTAACAGATTCTAACCTCTTTATTTTAGCACATCCCCATCAGTTAACCTATATTGCTAGCGTCTTGAAAATATATATTTATGCGGAAGACCCCACTAAAAGGTCCTGAGAGCCATCAGATGTTATGAACTTCTTTTAATGAGAGCAAAATGATGAAACGCGAGTTTAACTTACCATATAAATTGATAGAGGCATGGAGAAGGCTGATGAATTTGATTTCTTTTTTTTTTTTTGTCTCAACAACGCAGAGAGATTCTCCTCTGCAACACTGCCTCTGCTGGCCATTCAATATAATCTAAAGATGGAAAAGTCCACTGTTAGTCCATTATTAGAACTTGAATATTTCCAAACTAAAGACAACACTACAAAATAACATTATTTTCATAAAGCATTAATAATTAGTACAATAGCGTCTGTAATATTGTGAAAATTCAAAGTTCACTAAAAATTCTATTCTCCAGTTTATTTTCAACCTAGCACACTTCTCTCAATCCTATGCCTCATTGGCTACGACTCTCTACACAACTCTAGCACCTATATGAGGACGTAGATAGAAAGAACTCTTCAGCAGCCAAGTGACAGCGTACCCTACTCACTGGAATTCTTTTAGGTTATGGTACACCAATAGCAATTCAGTGATCTGATAAGTTAAGGGAGGAAGATTTATGCTACAGTATAGTGGAAATAATAAAAACTATGAGTAACAGATTCTAAACTCTTCATTTTAGCACATCCCTATCAGTTAACCTATATTGCTACCGTCTTGAAAAGTTATATTTATGAGGAAGACCCCCCTAAAAGGTCCTGAGAGCCATCAGATATTATGAACTTCTTTTAATGAGAGCAAACTGATTAAACGCGAGTTTAACTTACCATATAAATTGATAGAGGCATGGAGAAGGCTGATGAATTTGATTTTTTTTTTTTGTCTCAACAACGCAGAGAGATTCTCCTCTGCAACACTGCCTCTGCTGGCCATTCGATATAATCTGCAGATGGAAAAGTCCACTGTTAGTCCATTATTAGAACTTGAATATTTCCAAACTAAAGACAACACTACAAAATAACATTATTTTCATAAAGCATTAATAATTAGTACAATAGCGTCTGTAATATTGTGAAAATTCAAAGTTCACTAAAAATTCTATTCTCCAGTTTAATTTCAACCTAGCACACTTCTCTCAATCCTATGCCTCATTGGCTACGACTCTCTACACAACTCTAGCACCTATATGAGGACATAGATAGAAAGAACTCTTTAGCAGCCAAGTGACAGCGTACCCTACTCACTGGAATTCTTTTAAGTTATGGTACACCAATAGCAATTCAGTGATCTGATAAGTTAAGGGAGGAAGATTTATGCTACAGTATAGTGGAAATAATAAAAACTATGAGTAACAGATTCTAACCTCTTTATTTTAGCACATCCCCATCAGTTAACCTATATTGCTAGCGTCTTGAAAATATATATTTATGCGGAAGACCCCACTAAAAGGTCCTGAGAGCCATCAGATGTTATGAACTTCTTTTAATGAGAGCAAAATGATTAAACGCGAGTTTAACTTACCATATAAATTGATAGAGGCATGGAGAAGGCTGATGAATTTGATTTCTTTTTTTTTTTTGTCTCAACAACGCAGAGAGATTCTCCTCTGCAACACTGCCTCTGCTGGCCATTCAATATAATCTGCAGATGGAAAAGTCCACTGTTAGTCCATTATTAGAACTTGAATATTTCCAAACTAAAGACAACACTACAAAATAACATTATTTTCATAAAGCATTAATAATTAGTACAATAGCGTCTGTAATATTGTGAAAATTCAAAGTTCACTAAAAATTCTATTCTCCAGTTTAATTTCAACCTAGCACACTTCTCTCAATCCTATGCCTCATTGGCTACGACTCTCTACACAACTCTAGCACCTATATGAGGACGTAGATAGAAAGAACTCTTTAGCAGCCAAGTGACAGCGTACCCTACTCACTGGAATTCTTTTAGGTTATGGTACACCAATAGCAATTCAGTGATCTGATAAGTTAAGGGAGGAAGATTTATGCTACAGTATAGTGGAAATAATAAAAACTATGAGTAACAGATTCTAACCTCTTTATTTTAGCACATCCCCATCAGTTAACCTATATTGCTAGCGTTTTGAAAATATATATTTATGCGGAAGACCCCACTAAAAGGTCCTGAGAGCCATCAGATGTTATGAACTTCTTTTAATGAGAGCAAAATGATTTAACGCGAGTTTAACTTACCATATAAATTGATAGAGGCATGGAGAAGGCTGATGAATTTGATTTCTTTTTTTTTTTTGTCTCAACAACGCAGAGAGATTCTCCTCTGCAACACTGCCTCTGCTGGCCATTCAATATAATCTGCAGATGGAAAAGTCCACTGTTAGTCCATTATTAGAACTTGAATATTTCCAAACTAAAGACAACACTACAAAATAACATTATTTTCATAAAGCATTAATAATTAGTACAATAGCGTCTGTAATATTGTGAAAATTCAAAGTTCACTAAAAATTCTATTCTCCAGTTTAATTTCAACCTAGCACACTTCTCTCAATCCTATGCCTCATTGGCTACGACTCTCTACACAACTCTAGCACCTATATGAGGATGTAGATAGAAAGAACTCTTTAGCAGCCAAGTGACAGCGTACCCTACTCACTGGAATTCTTTTAGGTTATGGTACACCAATAGCAATTCAGTGATCTGATAAGTTAAGGGAGGAAGATTTATGCTACAGTATAGTGGAAATAATAAAAACTATGAGTAACAGATTCTAACCTCTTTATTTTAGCACATCCCCATCAGTTAACCTATATTGCTAGCGTCTTGAAAATATATATTTATGCGGAAGACCCCACTAAAAGGTCCTGAGAGCCATCAGATGTTATGAACTTCTTTTAATGAGAGCAAAATGATGAAACGCGAGTTTAACTTACCATATAAATTGATAGAGGCATGGAGAAGGCTGATGAATTGGATTTCTTTTTTTTTTTTTGTCTCAACAACGCAGAGAGATTCTCCTCTGCAACACTGCCTCTGCTGGCCATTCAATATAATCTAAAGATGGAAAAGTCCACTGTTAGTCCATTATTAGAACTTGAATATTTCCAAACTAAAGACAACACTACAAAATAACATTATTTTCATAAAGCATTAATAATTAGTACAATAGCGTCTGTAATATTGTGAAAATTCAAAGTTCACTAAAAATTCTATTCTCCAGTTTAATTTCAACCTAGCACACTTCTCTCAATCCTATGCCTCATTGGCTACGACTCTCTACACAACTCTAGCACCTATATGAGGACATAGATAGAAAGAACTCTTTAGCAGCCAAGTGACAGCGTACCCTACTCACTGGAATTCTTTTAAGTTATGGTACACCAATAGCAATTCAGTGATCTGATAAGTTAAGGGAGGAAGATTTATGCTACAGTATAGTGGAAATAATAAAAACTATGAGTAACAGATTCTAACCTCTTTATTTTAGCACATCCCCATCAGTTAACCTATATTGCTAGCGTCTTGAAAATATATATTTATGCGGAAGACCCCACTAAAAGGTCCTGAGAGCCATCAGATGTTATGAACTTCTTTTAATGAGAGCAAAATGATGTAACGCGAGTTTAACTTACCATATAAATTGATAGAGGCATGGAGAAGGCTGATGAATTTGATTTCTTTTTTTTTTTTGTCTCACCAACGCAGAGAGATTCTCCTCTGCAACACTGCCTCTGCTGGCCATTCAATATAATCTAAAGATGGAAAAGTCCACTGTTAGTCCATTATTAGAACTTGAATATTTCCAAACTAAAGACAACACTACAAAATAACATTATTTTCATAAAGCATTAATAATTAGTACAATAGCGTCAGTAATATTGTGAAAATTCAAAGTTCACTAAAAATTCTATTCTCCAGTTTAATTTCAACCTAGCACACTTCTCTCAATCCTATGCCTCATTGGCTACGACTCTCTACACAACTCTAGCACCTATATGAGGACATAGATAGAAAGAACTCTTTAGCAGCCAAGTGACAGCGTACCCTACTCACTGGAATTCTTTTAAGTTATGGTACACCAATAGCAATTCAGTGGTCTGATAAGTTAAGGGAGGAAGATTTATGCTACAGTATAGTGGAAATAATAAAAACTATGAGTAACAGATTCTAACCTCTTTATTTTAGCACATCCCCATCAGTTAACCTATATTGCTAGCGTCTTGAAAATATATATTTATGCGGAAGACCCCACTAAAAGGTCCTGAGAGCCATCAGATGTTATGAACTTCTTTTAATGAGAGCAAAATGATGTAACGCGAGTTTAACTTACCATATAAATTGATAGGGGCATGGAGAAGGCTTTTGAATTTGATTTCTTTTTTTTTTTTTTGTCTCAACAACGCAGAGAGATTCTCCTCTGCAACACTGCCTCTGCTGGCCATTCAATATAATCTAAAGATGGAAAAGTCCACTGTTAGTCCATTATTAGAACTTGAATATTTCCAAACTAAAGACAACACTACAAAATAACATTATTTTCATAAAGCATTAATAATTAGTACAATAGCGTCTGTAATATTGTGAAAATTCAAAGTTCACTAAAAATTCTATTCTCCAGTTTAATTTCAACCTAGCACACTTCTCTAAATCCTATGCCTCATTGGCTACGACTCTCTACACAACTCTAGCACCTATATGAGGACATAGATAGAAAGAACTCTTTAGCAGCCAAGTGACAGCGTACCCTACTCACTGGAATTCTTTTAAGTTATGGTACACCAATAGCAATTCAGTGATCTGATAAGTTAAGGGAGGAAGATTTATGCTACAGTATAGTGGAAATAATAAAAACTATGAGTAACAGATTCTAACCTCTTTATTTTAGCACATCCCCATCAGTTAACCTATATTGCTAGCGTCTTGAAAATATATATTTATGCGGAAGACCCCACTAAAAGGTCCTGAGAGCCATCAGATGTTATGAACTTCTTTTAATGAGAGCAAAATGATGAAACGCGAGTTTAACTTACCATATAAATTGATAGAGGCATGGAGAAGGCTGATGAATTTGATTTCTTTTTTTTTTTTTGTCTCAACAACGCAGAGAGATTCTCCTCTGCAACACTGCCTCTGCTGGCCATTCAATATAATCTAAAGATGGAAAAGTCCACTGTTAGTCCATTATTAGAACTTGAATATTTCCAAACTAAAGACAACACTACAAAATAACATTATTTTCATAAAGCATTAATAATTAGTACAATAGCGTCTGTAATATTGTGAAAATTCAAAGTTCACTAAAAATTCTATTCTCCAGTTTATTTTCAACCTAGCACACTTCTCTCAATCCTATGCCTCATTGGCTACGACTCTCTACACAACTCTAGCACCTATATGAGGACGTAGATAGAAAGAACTCTTTAGCAGCCAAGTGACAGCGTACCCTACTCACTGGAATTCTTTTAGGTTATGGTACACCAATAGCAATTCAGTGATCTGATAAGTTAAGGGAGGAAGATTTATGCTACAGTATAGTGGAAATAATAAAAACTATGAGTAACAGATTCTAAACTCTTCATTTTAGCACATCCCTATCAGTTAACCTATATTGCTACCGTCTTGAAAAGTTATATTTATGAGGAAGACCCCCCTAAAAGGTCCTGAGAGCCATCAGATATTATGAACTTCTTTTAATGAGAGCAAACTGATTAAACGCGAGTTTAACTTACCATATAAATTGATAGAGGCATGGAGAAGGCTGATGAATTTGATTTTTTTTTTTTGTCTCAACAACGCAGAGAGATTCTCCTCTGCAACACTGCCTCTGCTGGCCATTCGATATAATCTGCAGATGGAAAAGTCCACTGTTAGTCCATTATTAGAACTTGAATATTTCCAAACTAAAGACAACACTACAAAATAACATTATTTTCATAAAGCATTAATAATTAGTACAATAGCGTCTGTAATATTGTGAAAATTCAAAGTTCACTAAAAATTCTATTCTCCAGTTTAATTTCAACCTAGCACACTTCTCTCAATCCTATGCCTCATTGGCTACGACTCTCTACACAACTCTAGCACCTATATGAGGACATAGATAGAAAGAACTCTTTAGCAGCCAAGTGACAGCGTACCCTACTCACTGGAATTCTTTTAAGTTATGGTACACCAATAGCAATTCAGTGATCTGATAAGTTAAGGGAGGAAGATTTATGCTACAGTATAGTGGAAATAATAAAAACTATGAGTAACAGATTCTAACCTCTTTATTTTAGCACATCCCCATCAGTTAACCTATATTGCTAGCGTCTTGAAAATATATATTTATGCGGAAGACCCCACTAAAAGGTCCTGAGAGCCATCAGATGTTATGAACTTCTTTTAATGAGAGCAAAATGATTAAACGCGAGTTTAACTTACCATATAAATTGATAGAGGCATGGAGAAGGCTGATGAATTTGATTTCTTTTTTTTTTTTGTCTCAACAACGCAGAGAGATTCTCCTCTGCAACACTGCCTCTGCTGGCCATTCAATATAATCTGCAGATGGAAAAGTCTACTGTTAGTCCATTATTAGAACTTGAATATTTCCAAACTAAAGACAACACTACAAAATAACATTATTTTCATAAAGCATTAATAATTAGTACAATAGCGTCTGTAATATTGTGAAAATTCAAAGTTCACTAAAAATTCTATTCTCCAGTTTAATTTCAACCTAGCACACTTCTCTCAATCCTATGCCTCATTGGCTACGACTCTCTACACAACTCTAGCACCTATATGAGGACGTAGATAGAAAGAACTCTTTAGCAGCCAAGTGACAGCGTACCCTACTCACTGGAATTCTTTTAGGTTATGGTACACCAATAGCAATTCAGTGATCTGATAAGTTAAGGGAGGAAGATTTATGCTACAGTATAGTGGAAATAATAAAAACTATGAGTAACAGATTCTAACCTCTTTATTTTAGCACATCCCCATCAGTTAACCTATATTGCTAGCGTTTTGAAAATATATATTTATGCGGAAGACCCCACTAAAAGGTCCTGAGAGCCATCAGATGTTATGAACTTCTTTTAATGAGAGCAAAATGATTAAACGCGAGTTTAACTTACCATATAAATTGATAGAGGCATGGAGAAGGCTGATGAATTTGATTTCTTTTTTTTTTTTGTCTCAACAACGCAGAGAGATTCTCCTCTGCAACACTGCCTCTGCTGGCCATTCAATATAATCTGCAGATGGAAAAGTCCACTGTTAGTCCATTATTAGAACTTGAATATTTCCAAACTAAAGACAACACTACAAAATAACATTATTTTCATAAAGCATTAATAATTAGTACAATAGCGTCTGTAATATTGTGAAAATTCAAAGTTCACTAAAAATTCTATTCTCCAGTTTAATTTCAACCTAGCACACTTCTCTCAATCCTATGCCTCATTGGCTACGACTCTCTACACAACTCTAGCACCTATATGAGGATGTAGATAGAAAGAACTCTTTAGCAGCCAAGTGACAGCGTACCCTACTCACTGGAATTCTTTTAGGTTATGGTACACCAATAGCAATTCAGTGATCTGATAAGTTAAGGGAGGAAGATTTATGCTACAGTATAGTGGAAATAATAAAAACTATGAGTAACAGATTCTAACCTCTTCATTTTAGCACATCCCCATCAGTTAACCTATATTGCTACCGTCTTGAAAAGTTATATTTATGCGGAAGACCCCACTAAAAGGTCCTGAGAGCCATCAGATGTTATGAACTTCTTTTAATGAGAGCAAAATGATTAAACGCGAGTTTAACTTACCATATAAATTGATAGAGGCATGGAGAAGGCTGATGAATTTGATTTCTTTTTTTTTTTTGTCTCAACAACGCAGAGAGATTCTCCTCTGCAACACTGCCTCTGCTGGCCATTCAATATAATCTGCAGATAGAAAAGTCCACTGTTAGTCCATTATTAGAACTTGAATATTTCCAAACTAAAGACAACACTACAAAATAACATTATTTTCATAAAGCCTTAATAATTAGTACAATAGCGTCTGTAATATTGTGAAAATTCAAAGTTCACTAAAAATTCTATTCTCCAGTTTAATTTCAACCTAGCACACTTCTCTCAATCCTATGCCTCATTGGCTACGACTCTCTACACAACTCTAGCACCTATATGAGGACGTAGATAGAAAGAACTCTTTAGCAGCCAAGTGACAGCGTACCCTACTCACTGGAATTCTTTTAGGTTATGGTACACCAATAGCAATTCAGTGATCTGATAAGTTAAGGGAGGAAGATTTATGCTACAGTATAGTGGAAATAATAAAAACTATGAGTAACAGATTCTAACCTCTTCATTTTAGCACATCCCTATCAGTTAACCTATATTGCTACCGTCTTGAAAAGTTATATTTATGAGGAAGACCCCCCTAAATGGTCCTGAGAGCCATCAGATATTATGAACTTCTTTTAATGAGAGCAAACTGATTAAACATGAGTTTAACTTACCATATAAATTGATAGAGGCATGGAGAAGGCTGATGAATTTGATTTCTTTTTTTTTGTCTCAGCAACGCAGAGAGATTCTCCTCTGCAACACTGCCTCTGCTGGCCATTCAATATAATCTGCAGATGGAAAAGTCCACTGTTAGTCCATTATTAGAACTTGAATATTTCCAAACTAAAGACAACACTACAAAATAACATTATTTTCATAAAGCATTAATAATTAGTACAATAGCGTCTGTAATATTGTGAAAATTCAAAGTTCACTAAAAATTCTATTCTCCAGTTTAATTTCAACCCAGCATACTTCTCTCAATCCTATGCCTCATTGGCTACGACTCACTACACAACTCTAGCACCTATATGAGGACATAGATAGAAAGAACTCTTTAGCAGCCAAGTGACAGCGTACCCTACTCACTGGAATTCTTTTAGGTTATGGTACACCAATAGCAATTCAGTGATCTGATAAGTTAAGGGAGGAAGATTTATGCTACAGTATAGTGGAAATAATAAAAACTATGACTAACAGATTCTAACCTCTTCATTTTAGCACATCCCCATCAGTTAACCTATATTGCTACCGTCTTGAAAAGTTATATTTATGCGGAAGACCCCACTAAAAGGTCCTGAGAGCCATCAGATGTTATGAACTTCTTTTAATGAGAGCAAAATGATTAAACGCGAGTTTAACTTACCATATAAATTGATAGAGGCATGGAGAAGGCTGATGAATTTGATTTCTTTTTTTTTTTTGTCTCAACAACGCAGAGAGATTCTCCTCTGCAACACTGCCTCTGCTGGCCATTCAATATAATCTGCAGATAGAAAAGTCCACTGTTAGTCCATTATTAGAACTTGAATATTTCCAAACTAAAGACAACACTACAAAATAACATTATTTTCATAAAGCATTAATAATTAGTACAATAGCGTCTGTAATATTGTGAAAATTCAAAGTTCACTAAAAATTCTATTCTCCAGTTTAATTTCAACCTAGCACACTTCTCTCAATCCTATGCCTCATTGGCTACGACTCTCTACACAACTCTAGCACCTATATGAGGACGTAGATAGAAAGAACTCTTTAGCAGCCAAGTGACAGCGTACCCTACTCACTGGAATTCTTTTAGGTTATGGTACACCAATAGCAATTCAGTGATCTGATAATTTAAGGGAGGAAGATTTATGCTACAGTATAGTGGAAATAATAAAAACTATGAGTAACAGATTCTAACCTCTTCATTTTAGCACATCCCTATCAGTTAACCTATATTGCTACCGTCTTGAAAAGTTATATTTATGAGGAAGACCCCCCTAAATGGTCCTGAGAGCCATCAGATATTATGAACTTCTTTTAATGAGAGCAAACTGATTAAACGTGAGTTTAACTTACCATATAAATTGATA
This sequence comes from Triturus cristatus, assembly GCF_964204655.1. NCBI lineage: Eukaryota > Metazoa > Chordata > Amphibia > Caudata > Salamandridae > Triturus > Triturus cristatus. The sequence continues at coordinate 590,967,776 of NC_140593.1, forward strand.
GAGGCATGGAGAAGGCTGATGAATTTGATTTCTTTTTTTTTGTCTCAGCAACGCAGAGAGATTCTCCTCTGCAACACTGCCTCTGCTGGCCATTCAATATAATCTGCAGATGGAAAAGTCCACTGTTAGTCCATTATTAGAACTTGAATATTTCCAAACTAAAGACAACACTACAAAATAACATTATTTTCATAAAGCATTAATAATTAGTACAATAGCGTCTGTAATATTGTTAAAATTCAAAGTTCACTAAAAATTCTATTCTCCAGTTTAATTTCAACCCAGCATACTTCTCTCAATCCTATGCCTCATTGGCTACGACTCACTACACAACTCTAGCACCTATATGAGGACATAGATAGAAAGAACTCTTTAGCAGCCAAGTGACAGCGTACCCTACTCACTGGAATTCTTTTAGGTTATGGTACACCAATAGCAATTCAGTGATCTGATAAGTTAAGGGAGGAAGATTTATGCTACAGTATAGTGGAAATAATAAAAACTATGAGTAACAGATTCTAACCTCTTCATTTTAGCACATCCCCATCAGTTAACCTATATTGCTACCGTCTTGAAAAGTTATATTTATGCGGAAGACCCCACTAAAAGGTCCTGAGAGCCATCAGATGTTATGAACTTCTTTTAATGAGAGCAAAATGATTAAACGCGAGTTTAACTTACCATATAAATTGATAGAGGCATGGAGAAGGCTGATGAATTTGATTTCTTTTTTTTTTTTGTCTCAACAACGCAGAGAGATTCTCCTCTGCAACACTGCCTCTGCTGGCCATTCAATATAATCTAAAGATGGAAAAGTCCACTGTTAGTCCATTATTAGAACTTGAATATTTCCAAACTAAAGACAACACTACAAAATAACATTAATTTCATAAAGCATTAATAATTAGTACAATAGCGTCTGTAATATTGTGAAAATTCAAAGTTCACTAAAAATTCTATTCTCCAGTTTAATTTCAACCTAGCACACTTCTCTCAATCCTATGCCTCATTGGCTACGACTCTCTACACAACTCTAGCACCTATATGAGGACGTAGATAGAAAGAACTCTTTAGCAGCCAAGTGACAGCGTACCCTACTCACTGGAATTCTTTTAGGTTATGGTACACCAATAGCAATTCAGTGATCTGATAAGTTAAGGGAGGAAGATTTATGCTACAGTATAGTGGAAATAATAAAAACTATGAGTAACAGATTCTAACCTCTTCATTTTAGCACATCCCTATCAGTTAACCTATATTGCTACCGTCTTGAAAAGTTATATTTATGAGGAAGACCCCCCTAAATGGTCCTGAGAGCCATCAGATATTATGAACTTCTTTTAATGAGAGCAAACTGATTAAACATGAGTTTAACTTACCATATAAATTGATAGAGGCATGGAGAAGGCTGATGAATTTGATTTCTTTTTTTTTGTCTCAGCAACGCAGAGAGATTCTCCTCTGCAACACTGCCTCTGCTGGCCATTCAATATAATCTGCAGATGGAAAAGTCCACTGTTAGTCCATTATTAGAACTTGAATATTTCCAAACTAAAGACAACACTACAAAATAACATTATTTTCATAAAGCATTAATAATTAGTACAATAGCGTCTGTAATATTGTGAAAATTCAAAGTTCACTAAAAATTCTATTCTCCAGTTTAATTTCAACCCAGCATACTTCTCTCAATCCTATGCCTCATTGGCTACGACTCACTACACAACTCTAGCACCTATATGAGGACATAGATAGAAAGAACTCTTTAGCAGCCAAGTGACAGCGTACCCTACTCACTGGAATTCTTTTAGGTTATGGTACACCAATAGCAATTCAGTGATCTGATAAGTTAAGGGAGGAAGATTTATGCTACAGTATAGTGGAAATAATAAAAACTATGACTAACAGATTCTAACCTCTTCATTTTAGCACATCCCCATCAGTTAACCTATATTGCTACCGTCTTGAAAAGTTATATTTATGCGGAAGACCCCACTAAAAGGTCCTGAGAGCCATCAGATGTTATGAACTTCTTTTAATGAGAGCAAAATGATTAAACGCGAGTTTAACTTACCATATAAATTGATAGAGGCATGGAGAAGGCTGATGAATTTGATTTCTTTTTTTTTTTTGTCTCAACAACGCAGAGAGATTCTCCTCTGCAACACTGCCTCTGCTGGCCATTCAATATAATCTGCAGATAGAAAAGTCCACTGTTAGTCCATTATTAGAACTTGAATATTTCCAAACTAAAGACAACACTACAAAATAACATTATTTTCATAAAGCATTAATAATTAGTACAATAGCGTCTGTAATATTGTGAAAATTCAAAGTTCACTAAAAATTCTATTCTCCAGTTTAATTTCAACCTAGCACACTTCTCTCAATCCTATGCCTCATTGGCTACGACTCTCTACACAACTCTAGCACCTATATGAGGACGTAGATAGAAAGAACTCTTTAGCAGCCAAGTGACAGCGTACCCTACTCACTGGAATTCTTTTAGGTTATGGTACACCAATAGCAATTCAGTGATCTGATAATTTAAGGGAGGAAGATTTATGCTACAGTATAGTGGAAATAATAAAAACTATGAGTAACAGATTCTAACCTCTTCATTTTAGCACATCCCTATCAGTTAACCTATATTGCTACCGTCTTGAAAAGTTATATTTATGAGGAAGACCCCCCTAAATGGTCCTGAGAGCCATCAGATATTATGAACTTCTTTTAATGAGAGCAAACTGATTAAACGTGAGTTTAACTTACCATATAAATTGATAGAGGCATGGAGAAGGCTGATGAATTGGATTTCTTTTTTTTTTTTTGTCTCAACAACGCAGAGAGATTCTCCTCTGCAACACTGCCTCTGCTGGCCATTCGATATAATCTGCAGATGGAAAAGTCCACTGTTAGTCCATTATTAGAACTTGAATATTTCCAAACTAAAGACAACACTACAAAATAACATTATTTTCATAAAGCATTAATAATTAGTACAATAGCGTCTGTAATATTGTGAAAATTCAAAGTTCACTAAAAATTCTATTCTCCAGTTTAATTTCAACCTAGCACACTTCTCTCAATCCTATGCCTCATTGGCTACGACTCTCTACACAACTCTAGCACCTATATGAGGACATAGATAGAAAGAACTCTTTAGCAGCCAAGTGACAGCGTACCCTACTCACTGGAATTCTTTTAAGTTATGGTACACCAATAGCAATTCAGTGATCTGATAAGTTAAGGGAGGAAGATTTATGCTACAGTATAGTGGAAATAATAAAAACTATGAGTAACAGATTCTAACCTCTTTATTTTAGCACATCCCTATCAGTTAACCTATATTGCTACCGTCTTGAAAAGTTATATTTATGAGGAAGACCCCCCTAAAAGGTCCTGAGAGCCATCAGATATTATGAACTTCTTTTAATGAGAGCAAACTGATTAAACGCGAGTTTAACTTACCATATAAATTGATAGAGGCATGGAGAAGGCTGATGAATTTGATTTCTTTTTTTTTTTTGTCTCAACAACGCAGAGAGATTCTCCTCTGCAACACTGCCTCTGCTGGCCATTCAAAATAATCTGCAGATGGAAAAGTCCACTGTTAGTCCATTATTAGAACTTGAATATTTCCAAACTAAAGACAACACTACAAAATAACATTATTTTCATAAAGCATTAATAATTAGTACAATAGCGTCTGTAATATTGTGAAAATTCAAAGTTCACTAAAAATTCTATTCTCCAGTTTAATTTCAACCCAGCATACTTCTCTCAATCCTATGCCTCATTGGCTACGACTCACTACACAACTCTAGCACCTATATGAGGACATAGATAGAAAGAACTCTTTAGCAGCCAAGTGACAGCGTACCCTACTCACTGGAATTCTTTTAGGTTATGGTACACCAATAGCAATTCAGTGATCTGATAAGTTAAGGGAGGAAGATTTATGCTACAGTATAGTGGAAATAATAAAAACTATGAGTAACAGATTCTAACCTCTTCATTTTAGCACATCCCCATCAGTTAACCTATATTGCTACCGTCTTGAAAAGTTATATTTATGCGGAAGACCCCACTAAAAGGTCCTGAGAGCCATCAGATGTTATGAACTTCTTTTAATGAGAGCAAAATGATTAAACGCGAGTTTAACTTACCATATAAATTGATAGAGGCATGGAGAAGGCTGATGAAGTTGATTTCTTTTTTTTTTTGTCTCAACAACGCAGAGAGATTCTCCTCTGCAACACTGCCTCTGCTGGCCATTCAATATAATCTAAAGATGGAAAAGTCCACTGTTAGTCCATTATTAGAACTTGAATATTTCCAAACTAAAGACAACACTACAAAATAACATTAATTTCATAAAGCATTAATAATTAGTACAATAGCGTCTGTAATATTGTGAAAATTCAAAGTTCACTAAAAATTCTATTCTCCAGTTTAATTTCAACCTAGCACACTTCTCTCAATCCTATGCCTCATTGGCTACGACTCTCTACACAACTCTAGCACCTATATGAGGACGTAGATAGAAAGAACTCTTTAGCAGCCAAGTGACAGCGTACCCTACTCACTGGAATTCTTTTAGGTTATGGTACACCAAGAGCAATTCAGTGATCTGATAAGTTAAGGGAGGAAGATTTATGCTACAGTATAGTGGAAATAATAAAAACTATGAGTAACAGATTCTAACCTCTTCATTTTAGCACATCCCTATCAGTTAACCTATATTGCTACCGTCTTGAAAAGTTATATTTATGAGGAAGACCCCCCTAAAAGGTCCTGAGAGCCATCAGATATTATGAACTTCTTTTAATGAGAGCAAACTGATTAAACGTGAGTTTAACTTACCATATAAATTGATAGAGGCATGGAGAAGGCTGATGAATTTGATTTCTTTTTTTTTTTTTGTCTCAACAACGCAGAGAGATTCTCCTCTGCAACACTGCCTCTGCTGGCCATTCGATATAATCTGCAGATGGAAAAGTCCACTGTTAGTCCATTATTAGAACTTGAATATTTCCAAACTAAAGACAACACTACAAAATAACATTATTTTCATAAAGCATTAATAATTAGTACAATAGCGTCTGTAATATTGTGAAAATTCAAAGTTCACTAAAAATTCTATTCTCCAGTTTAATTTCAACCTAGCACACTTCTCTCAATCCTATGCCTCATTGGCTACGACTCTCTACACAACTCTAGCACCTATATGAGGACATAGATAGAAAGAACTCTTTAGCAGCCAAGTGACAGCGTACCCTACTCACTGGAATTCTTTTAAGTTATGGTACACCAATAGCAATTCAGTGATCTGATAAGTTAAGGGAGGAAGATTTATGCTACAGTATAGTGGAAATAATAAAAACTATGAGTAACAGATTCTAATCTCTTTATTTTAGCACATCCCCATCAGTTAACCTATATTGCTAGCGTCTTGAAAATTTATATTTATACGAAAGACCCCACTAAAAGGTCCTGAGAGCCATCAGATGTTATGAACTTCTTTTAATGAGAGCAAAATGATTAAACGCGAGTTTAACTTACCATATAAATTGATAGAGGCATGGAGAAGGCTGATGAATTTGATTTCTTTTTTTTTTTTTTGTCTCAACAACGCAGAGAGATTCTCCTCTGCAACACTGCCTCTGCTGGCCATTCGATATAATCTGCAGATGGAAAAGTCCACTGTTAGTCCATTATTAGAACTTGAATATTTCCAAACTAAAGACAACACTACAAAATAACATTATTTTCATAAAGCATTAATAATTAGTACAATAGCGTCTGTAATATCGTGAAAATTCAAAGTTCACTAAAAATTCTATTCTCCAGTTTAATTTCAACCTAGCACACTTCTCTCAATCCTATGCCTCATTGGCTACGACTCTCTACACAACTCTAGCACCTATATGAGGACATAGATAGAAAGAACTCTTTAGCAGCCAAGTGACAGCGTACCCTACTCACTGGAATTCTTTTAAGTTATGGTACACCAATAGCAATTCAGTGATCTGATAAGTTAAGGGAGGAAGATTTATGCTACAGTATAGTGGAAATAATAAAAACTATGAGTAACAGATTCTAACCTCTTTATTTTAGCACATCCCCATCAGTTAACCTATATTGCTAGCGTCTTGAAAATATATATTTATGCGGAAGACCCCACTAAAAGGTCCTGAGAGCCATCAGATGTTATGAACTTCTTTTAATGAGAGCAAAATGATGTAACGCGAGTTTAACTTACCATATAAATTGATAGAGGCATGGAGAAGGCTGATGAATTTGATTTCTTTTTTTTTTTTTGTCTCAACAACGCAGAGAGATTCTCCTCTGCAACACTGCCTCTGCTGGCCATTCAATATAATCTAAAGATGGAAAAGTCCACTGTTAGTCCATTATTAGAACTTGAATATTTCCAAACTAAAGACAACACTACAAAATAACATTATTTTCATAAAGCATTAATAATTAGTACAATAGCGTCAGTAATATTGTGAAAATTCAAAGTTCACTAAAAATTCTATTCTCCAGTTTAATTTCAACCTAGCACACTTCTCTCAATCCTATGCCTCATTGGCTACGACTCTCTACACAACTCTAGCACCTATATGAGGACATAGATAGAAAGAACTCTTTAGCAGCCAAGTGACAGCGTACCCTACTCACTGGAATTCTTTTAAGTTATGGTACACCAATAGCAATTCAGTGATCTGATAAGTTAAGGGCGGAAGATTTATGCTACAGTATAGTGGAAATAATAAAAACTATGAGTAACAGATTCTAACCTCTTTATTTTAGCACATCCCCATCAGTTAACCTATATTGCTAGCATCTTGAAAATATATATTTATGCGGAAGACCCCACTAAAAGGTCCTGAGAGCCATCAGATGTTATGAACTTCTTTTAATGAGAGCAAAATGATGAAACGCAAGTTTAACTTACCATATAAATTGATAGAGGCATGGAGAAGGCTGATGAATTTGATTTCTTTTTTTTTTTTTGTCTCAACAACGCAGAGAGATTCTCCTCTGCAACACTGCCTCTGCTGGCCATTCAATATAATCTAAAGATGGAAAAGTCCACTGTTAGTCCATTATTAGAACTTGAATATTTCCAAACTAAAGACAACACTACAAAATAACATTATTTTCATAAAGCATTAATAATTAGTACAATAGCGTCTGTAATATTGTGAAAATTCAAAGTTCACTAAAAATTCTATTCTCCAGTTTAATTTCAACCTAGCACACTTCTCTCAATCCTATGCCTCATTGGCTACGACTCTCTACACAACTCTAGCACCTATATGAGGACATAGATAGAAAGAACTCTTTAGCAGCCAAGTGACAGCGTACCCTACTCACTGGAATTCTTTTAAGTTATGGTACACCAATAGCAATTCAGTGATCTGATAAGTTAAGGGAGGAAGATTTATGCTACAGTATAGTGGAAATAATAAAAACTATGAGTAACAGATTGTAACCTCTTTATTTTAGCACATCCCCATCAGTTAACCTATATTGCTAGCGTCTTGAAAATATATATTTATGCGGAAGACCCCACTAAAAGGTCCTGAGAGCCATCAGATGTTATGAACTTCTTTTAATGAGAGCAAAATGATGAAACGCGAGTTTAACTTACCATATAAATTGATAGAGGCATGGAGAAGGCTGATGAATTTGATTTCTTTTTTTTTTTTTGTCTCAACAACGCAGAGAGATTCTCCTCTGCAACACTGCCTCTGCTGGCCATTCAATATAATCTAAAGATGGAAAAGTCCACTGTTAGTCCATTATTAGAACTTGAATATTTCCAAACTAAAGACAACACTACAAAATAACATTATTTTCATAAAGCATTAATAATTAGTACAATAGCGTCTGTAATATTGTGAAAATTCAAAGTTCACTAAAAATTCTATTCTCCAGTTTAATTTCAACCTAGCACACTTCTCTCAATCCTATGCCTCATTGGCTACGACTCTCTACACAACTCTAGCACCTATATGAGGACGTAGATAGAAAGAACTCTTTAGCAGCCAAGTGACAGCGTAGCCTACTCACTGGAATTCTTTTAGGTTATGGTACACCAATAGCAATTCAGTGATCTGATAAGTTAAGGGAGGAAGATTTATGCTACAGTATAGTGGAAATAATAAAAACTATGAGTAACAGATTCTAACCTCTTCATTTTAGCACATCCCCATCAGTTAACCTATATTGCTACCGTCTTGAAAAGTTATATTTATGCGGAAGACCCCACTAAAAGGTCCTGAGAGCCATCAGATGTTATGAACTTCTTTTAATGAGAGCAAAATGATTAAACGCGAGTTTAACTTACCATATAAATTGATAGAGGCATGGAGAAGGCTGATGAATTTGATTTCTTTTTTTTTTTTGTCTCAACAACGCAGAGAGATTCTCCTCTGCAACACTGCCTCTGCTGGCCATTCAATATAATCTGCAGATAGAAAAGTCCACTGTTAGTCCATTATTAGAACTTGAATATTTCCAAACTAAAGACAACACTACAAAATAACATTATTTTCATAAAGCATTAATAATTAGTACAATAGCGTCTGTAATATTGTGAAAATTCAAAGTTCACTAAAAATTCTATTCTCCAGTTTAATTTCAACCTAGCACACTTCTCTCAATCCTATGCCTCATTGGCTACGACTCTCTACACAACTCTAGCACCTATATGAGGACGTAGATAGAAAGAACTCTTTAGCAGCCAAGTGACAGCGTACCCTACTCACTGGAATTCTTTTAGGTTATGGTACACCAATAGCAATTCAGTGATCTGATAAGTTAAGGGAGGAAGATTTATGCTACAGTATAGTGGAAATAATAAAAACTATGAGTAACAGATTCTAACCTCTTCATTTTAGCACATCCCTATCAGTTAACCTATATTGCTACCGTCTTGAAAAGTTATATTTATGAGGAAGACCCCCCTAAATGGTCCTGAGAGCCATCAGATATTATGAACTTCTTTTAATGAGAGCAAACTGATTAAACGTGAGTTTAACTTACCATATAAATTGATAGAGGCATGGAGAAGGCTGATGAATTTGATTTCTTTTTTTTTGTCTCAGCAACGCAGAGAGATTCTCCTCTGCAACACTGCCTCTGCTGGCCATTCAATATAATCTGCAGATGGAAAAGTCCACTGTTAGTCCATTATTAGAACTTGAATATTTCCAAACTAAAGACAACACTACAAAATAACATTATTTTCATAAAGCATTAATAATTAGTACAATAGCGTCTGTAATATTGTGAAAATTCAAAGTTCACTAAAAATTCTATTCTCCAGTTTAATTTCAACCCAGCATACTTCTCTCAATCCTATGCCTCATTGGCTACGACTCACTACACAACTCTAGCACCTATATGAGGACATAGATAGAAAGAACTCTTTAGCAGCCAAGTGACAGCGTACCCTACTCACTGGAATTCTTTTAGGTTATGGTACACCAATAGCAATTCAGTGATCTGATAAGTTAAGGGAGGAAGATTTATGCTACAGTATAGTGGAAATAATAAAAACTATGAGTAACAGATTCTAACCTCTTCATTTTAGCACATCCCCATCAGTTAACCTATATTGCTACCGTCTTGAAAAGTTATATTTATGCGGAAGACCCCACTAAAAGGTCCTGAGAGCCATCAGATGTTATGAACTTCTTTTAATGAGAGCAAAATGATTAAACGCGAGTTTAACTTACCATATAAATTGATAGAGGCATGGAGAAGGCTGATGAATTTGATTTCTTTTTTTTTTTTGTCTCAACAACGCAGAGAGATTCTCCTCTGCAACACTGCCTCTGCTGGCCATTCAATATAATCTAAAGATGGAAAAGTCCACTGTTAGTCCATTATTAGAACTTGAATATTTCCAAACTAAAGACAACACTACAAAATAACATTAATTTCATAAAGCATTAATAATTAGTACAATAGCGTCTGTAATATTGTGAAAATTCAAAGTTCACTAAAAATTCTATTCTCCAGTTTAATTTCAACCTAGCACACTTCTCTCAATCCTATGCCTCATTGGCTACGACTCTCTACACAACTCTAGCACCTATATGAGGACATAGATAGAAAGAACTCTTTAGCAGCCAAGTGACAGCGTACCCTACTCACTGGAATTCTTTTAAGTTATGGTACACCAATAGCAATTCAGTGATCTGATAAGTTAAGGGAGGAAGATTTAAGCTACAGTATAGTGGAAATAATAAAAACTATGAGTAACAGATTCTAATCTCTTTATTTTAGCACATCCCCATCAGTTAACCTATATTGCTAGCGTCTTGAAAATTTATATTTATACGAAAGACCCCACTAAAAGGTCCTGAGAGCCATCAGATGTTATGAACTTCTTTTAATGAGAGCAAAATGATTAAACGCGAGTTTAACTTACCATATAAATTGATAGAGGCATGGAGAAGGCTGATGAATTTGATTTCTTTTTTTTTTTTTGTCTCAACAATGCAGAGAGATTCTCCTCTGCAACACTGCCTCTGCTGGCCATTCGATATAATCTGCAGATGGAAAAGTCCACTGTTAGTCCATTATTAGAACTTGAATATTTCCAAACTAAAGACAACACTACAAAATAACATTATTTTCATAAAGCATTAATAATTAGTACAATAGCGTCTGTAATATCGCGAAAATTCAAAGTTCACTAAAAATTCTATTCTCCAGTTTAATTTCAACCTAGCACACTTCTCTCAATCCTATGCCTCATTGGCTACGACTCTCTACACAACTCTAGCACCTATATGAGGACATAGATAGAAAGAACTCTTTAGCAGCCAAGTGACAGCGTACCCTACTCACTGGAATTCTTTTAAGTTATGGTACACCAATAGCAATTCAGTGATCTGATAAGTTAAGGGAGGAAGATTTATGCTACAGTATAGTGGAAATAATAAAAACTATGAGTAACAGATTGTAACCTCTTTATTTTAGCACATCCCCATCAGTTAACCTATATTGCTAGCATCTTGAAAATATATATTTATGCGGAAGACCCCACTAAAAGGTCCTGAGAGCCATCAGATGTTATGAACTTCTTTTAATGAGAGCAAAATGATGAAACGCGAGTTTAACTTACCATATAAATTGATAGAGGCATGGAGAAGGCTGATGAATTTGATTTCTTTTTTTTTTTTTGTCTCAACAACGCAGAGAGATTCTCCTCTGCAACACTGCCTCTGCTGGCCATTCAATATAATCTAAAGATGGAAAAGTCCACTGTTAGTCCATTATTAGAACTTGAATATTTCCAAACTAAAGACAACACTACAAAATAACATTATTTTCATAAAGCATTAATAATTAGTACAATAGCGTCTGTAATATTGTGAAAATTCAAAGTTCACTAAAAATTCTATTCTCCAGTTTAATTTCAACCTAGCACACTGCTCTCAATCCTATGCCTCATTGGCTACGACTCTCTACACAACTCTAGCACCTATATGAGGACATAGATAGAAAGAACTCTTTAGTAGCCAAGTGACAGCGTACCCTACTCACTGGAATTCTTTTCAGTTATGGTACACCAATAGCAACTCAGTGATCTGATAAGTTAAGGGAGGAAGATTTATGCTACAGTATAGTGGAAATAATAAAAACTATGAGTAACAGATTCTAACCTCTTTATTTTAGCACATCCCCATCAGTTAACCTATATTGCTAGCGTCTTGAAAATATATATTTATGCGGAAGACCCCACTAAAAGGTCCTGAGAGCCATCAGATGTTATGAACTTCTTTTAATGAGAGCAAAATGATGTAACGCGAGTTTAACTTACCATATAAATTGATAGAGGCATGGAGAAGGCTGATGAATTTGATTTCTTTTTTTTTTTTTGTCTCAACAACGCAGAGAGATTCTCCTCTGCAACACTGCCTCTGCTGGCCATTCAATATAATCTAAAGATGGAAAAGTCCACTGTTAGTCCATTATTAGAACTTGAATATTTCCAAACTAAAGACAACACTACAAAATAACATTATTTTCATAAAGCATTAATAATTAGTACAAAATCGTCTGTAATATTGTGAAAATTCAAAGTTCACTAAAAATTCTATTCTCCAGTTTAATTTCAACCTAGCACACTTCTCTCAATCCTATGCCTCATTGGCTACGACTCTCTACACAACTCTAGCACCTATATGAGGACATAGATAGAAAGAACTCTTTAGCAGCCAAGTGACAGCGTACCCTACTCACTGGAATTCTTTTAAGTTATGGTACACCGATAGCAATTCAGTGATCTGATAAGTTAACCCCTTCCATGCTGCGCAGATTCCGCCGCTGTGCTGACGGAATCTTGCGCGGGCGTGGTCATGACGGAACGGTTCCGTCATGAGCACAGCTCAACCGTGGCTCATGACGGAACCGTTCCGTCATGAGCACCGAAGGGGTTAAGGGAGGAAGATTTATGCTACAATATAGTGGAAATAATAAAAACTATGAGTAACAGATTCTAACCTCTTTATTTTAGCACATCCCCATCAGTTAACCTATATTGCTAGCGTCTTGAAAATATATATTTATGCGGAAGACCCCACTAAAAGGTCCTGAGAGCCATCAGATGTTATGAACTTCTTTTAATGAGAGCAAAATGATGAAACGCGAGTTTAACTTACCATATAAATTGATAGAGGCATGGAGAAGGCTGATGAATTTGATTTCTTTTTTTTTTTTGTCTCAACAACGCAGAGAGATTCTTCTCTGCAACACTGCCTCTGCTGGCCATTCGATATAATCTGCAGATGGAAAAGTCCACTGTTAGTCCATTATTAGAACTTGAATATTTCCAAACTAAAGACAACACTACAAAATAACATTATTTTCATAAAGCATTAATAATTAGTACAATAGCGTCTGTAATATTGTGAAAATTCAAAGTTCACTAAAAATTCTATTCTCCAGTTTAATTTCAACCTAGCACACTGCTCTCAATCCTATGCCTCATTGGCTACGACTCTCTACACAACTCTAGCACCTATATGAGGACATAGATAGAAAGAACTCTTTAGCAGCCAAGTGACAGCGTACCCTACTCACTGGAATTCTTTTAAGTTATGGTACACCAATAGCAATTCAGTGATCTGATAAGTTAAGGGAGGAAGATTTATGCTACAGTATAGTGGAAATAATAAAAACTATGAGTAACAGATTCTAACCTCTTCATTTTAGCACATCCCTATCAGTTAACCTATATTGCTACCGTCTTGAAAAGTTATATTTATGAGGAAGACCCCCCTAAATGGTCCTGAGAGCCATCAGATATTATGAACTTCTTTTAATGAGAGCAAACTGATTAAACGTGAGTTTAACTTACCATATAAATTGATAGAGGCATGGAGAAGGCTGATGAATTTGATTTCTTTTTTTTTGTCTCAGCAACGCAGAGAGATTCTCCTCTGCAACACTGCCTCTGCTGGCCATTCAATATAATCTGCAGATGGAAAAGTCCACTGTTAGTCCATTATTAGAACTTGAATATTTCCAAACTAAAGACAACACTACAAAATAACATTATTTTCATAAAGCATTAATAATTAGTACAATAGCGTCTGTAATATTGTGAAAATTCAAAGTTCACTAAAAATTCTATTCTCCAGTTTAATTTCAACCTAGCACACTGCTCTCAATCCTATGCCTCATTGGCTACGACTCTCTACACAACTCTAGCACCTATATGAGGACATAGATAGAAAGAACTCTTTAGCAGCCAAGTGACAGCGTACCCTACTCACTGGAATTCTTTTAAGTTATGGTACACCAATAGCAATTCAGTGATCTGATAAGTTAAGGGAGGAAGATTTATGCTACAGTATCGTGGAAATAATAAAAACTATGAGTAACAGATTCTAACCTCTTCATTTTAGCACATCCCTATCAGTTAACCTATATTGCTACCGTCTTGAAAAGTTATATTTATGAGGAAGACCCCCCTAAATGGTCCTGAGAGCCATCAGATATTATGAACTTCTTTTAATGAGAGCAAACTGATTAAACGTGAGTTTAACTTACCATATAAATTGATAGAGGCATGGAGAAGGCTGATGAATTTGATTTCTTTTTTTTTGTCTCAGCAACGCAGAGAGATTCTTCTCTGCAACACTGCCTCTGCTGGCCATTCGATATAATCTGCAGATGGAAAAGTCCACTGTTAGTCCATTATTAGAACTTGAATATTTCCAAACTAAAGACAACACTACAAAATAACATTATTTTCATAAAGCATTAATAATTAGTACAATAGCGTCTGTAATATTGTGAAAATTCAAAGTTCACTAAAAATTCTATTCTCCAGTTTAATTTCAACCTAGCACACTTCTCTCAATCCTATGCCTCATTGGCTACGACTCTCTACACAACTCTAGCACCTATATGAGGACGTAGATAGAAAGAACTCTTTAGCAGCCAAGTGACAGCGTACCCTACTCACTGGAATTCTTTTAGGTTATGGTACACCAATAGCAATTCAGTGATCTGATAAGTTAAGGGAGGAAGATTTATGCTACAGTATAGTGGAAATAATAAAAACTATGAGTAACAGATTCTAACCTCTTCATTTTAGCACATCCCTATCAGTTAACCTATATTGCTACCGTCTTGAAAAGTTATATTTATGAGGAAGACCCCACTAAAAGGTCCTGAGAGCCATCATATGTTATGAACTTCTTTTAATGAGAGCAAAATGATTAAACGCGAGTTTAACTTACCATATAAATTGATAGAGGCATGGAGAAGGCTGATGAATTTGATTTCTTTTTTTTTTTTTGTCTCAACAACGCAGAGAGATTCTCCTCTGCAACACTGCCTCTGCTGGCCATTCGATATAATCTGCAGATGGAAAAGTCCACTGTTAGTCCATTATTAGAACTTGAATATTTCCAAACTAAAGACAACACTACAAAATAACATTATTTTCATAAAGCATTAATAATTAGTACAATAGCGTCTGTAATATTGTGAAAATTCAAAGTTCACTAAAAATTCTATTCTCCAGTTTAATTTCAACCTAGCACACTTCTCTCAATCCTATGCCTCATTGGCTACGACTCTCTACACAACTCTAGCACCTATATGAGGACATAGATAGAAAGAACTCTTTAGCAGCCAAGTGACAGCGTACCCTACTCACTGGAATTCTTTTAAGTTATGGTACACCAATAGCAATTCAGTGATCTGATAAGTTAAGGGAGGAAGATTTATGCTACAGTATAGTGGAAATAATAAAAACTATGAGTAACAGATTCTAACCTCTTTATTTTAGCACATCCCCATCAGTTAACCTATATTGCTAGCGTCTTGAAAATATATATTTATGCGGAAGACCCCACTAAAAGGTCCTGAGAGCCATCAGATGTTATGAACTTCTTTTAATGAGAGCAAAATGATTAAACGCGAGTTTAACTTACCATATAAATTGATAGAGGCATGGAGAAGGCTGATGAATTTGATTTCTTTTTTTTTTTTGTCTCAACAACGCAGAGAGATTCTCCTCTGCAACACTGCCTCTGCTGGCCATTCAATATAATCTAAAGATGGAAAAGTCCACTGTTAGTCCATTATTAGAACTTGAATATTTCCAAACTAAAGACAACACTACAAAATAACATTATTTTCATAAAGCATTAATAATTAGTACAATAGCGTCTGTAATATTGTGAAAATTCAAAGTTCACTAAAAATTCTATTCTCAAGTTTAATTTCAACCCAGCATACTTCTCTCAATCCTATGCCTCATTGGCTACGACTCACTACACAACTCTAGCACCTATATGAGGACATAGATAGAAAGAACTCTTTAGCAGCCAAGTGACAGCGTACCCTACTCACTGGAATTCTTTTAGGTTATGGTACACCAATAGCAATTCAGTGATCTGATAAGTTAAGGGAGGAAGATTTATGCTACAGTATAGTGGAAATAATAAAAACTATGAGTAACAGATTCTAACCTCTTCATTTTAGCACATCCCCATCAGTTAACCTATATTGCTACCGTCTTGAAAAGTTATATTTATGCGGAAGACCCCACTAAAAGGTCCTGAGAGCCATCAGATGTTATGAACTTCTTTTAATGAGAGCAAAATGATTAAACGCGAGTTTAACTTACCATATAAATTGATAGAGGCATGGAGAAGGCTGATGAATTTGATTTCTTTTTTTTTTTTGTCTCAACAACGCAGAGAGATTCTCCTCTGCTGGCCATTCAATATAATCTAAAGATGGAAAAGTCCACTGTTAGTCCATTATTAGAACTTGAATATTTCCAAACTAAAGACAACACTACAAAATAACATTAATTTCATAAAGCATTAATAATTAGTACAATAGCGTCTGTAATATTGTGAAAATTCAAAGTTCACTAAAAATTCTATTCTCCAGTTTAATTTCAACCTAGCACACTTCTCTAAATCCTATGCCTCATTGGCTACGACTCTCTACACAACTCTAGCACCTATATGAGGACATAGATAGAAAGAACTCTTTAGCAGCCAAGTGACAGCGTACCCTACTCACTGGAATTCTTTTAAGTTATGGTACACCAATAGCAATTCAGTGATCTGATAAGTTAAGGGAGGAAGATTTATGCTACAGTATAGTGGAAATAATAAAAACTATGAGTAACAGATTCTAACCTCTTTATTTTAGCACATCCCCATCAGTTAACCTATATTGCTAGCGTCTTGAAAATATATATTTATGCGGAAGACCCCACTAAAAGGTCCTGAGAGCCATCAGATGTTATGAACTTCTTTTAATGAGAGCAAAATGATGAAACGCGAGTTTAACTTACCATATAAATTGATAGAGGCATGGAGAAGGCTGATGAATTTGATTTCTTTTTTTTTTTTTGTCTCAACAACGCAGAGAGATTCTCCTCTGCAACACTGCCTCTGCTGGCCATTCAATATAATCTAAAGATGGAAAAGTCCACTGTTAGTCCATTATTAGAACTTGAATATTTCCAAACTAAAGACAACACTACAAAATAACATTATTTTCATAAAGCATTAATAATTAGTACAATAGCGTCTGTAATATTGTGAAAATTCAAAGTTCACTAAAAATTCTATTCTCCAGTTTATTTTCAACCTAGCACACTTCTCTCAATCCTATGCCTCATTGGCTACGACTCTCTACACAACTCTAGCACCTATATGAGGACGTAGATAGAAAGAACTCTTTAGCAGCCAAGTGACAGCGTACCCTACTCACTGGAATTCTTTTAGGTTATGGTACACCAATAGCAATTCAGTGATCTGATAAGTTAAGGGAGGAAGATTTATGCTACAGTATAGTGGAAATAATAAAAACTATGAGTAACAGATTCTAAACTCTTCATTTTAGCACATCCCTATCAGTTAACCTATATTGCTACCGTCTTGAAAAGTTATATTTATGAGGAAGACCCCCCTAAAAGGTCCTGAGAGCCATCAGATATTATGAACTTCTTTTAATGAGAGCAAACTGATTAAACGCGAGTTTAACTTACCATATAAATTGATAGAGGCATGGAGAAGGCTGATGAATTTGATTTTTTTTTTTTGTCTCAACAACGCAGAGAGATTCTCCTCTGCAACACTGCCTCTGCTGGCCATTCGATATAATCTGCAGATGGAAAAGTCCACTGTTAGTCCATTATTAGAACTTGAATATTTCCAAACTAAAGACAACACTACAAAATAACATTATTTTCATAAAGCATTAATAATTAGTACAATAGCGTCTGTAATATTGTGAAAATTCAAAGTTCACTAAAAATTCTATTCTCCAGTTTAATTTCAACCTAGCACACTTCTCTCAATCCTATGCCTCATTGGCTACGACTCTCTACACAACTCTAGCACCTATATGAGGACATAGATAGAAAGAACTCTTTAGCAGCCAAGTGACAGCGTACCCTACTCACTGGAATTCTTTTAAGTTATGGTACACCAATAGCAATTCAGTGATCTGATAAGTTAAGGGAGGAAGATTTATGCTACAGTATAGTGGAAATAATAAAAACTATGAGTAACAGATTCTAACCTCTTTATTTTAGCACATCCCCATCAGTTAACCTATATTGCTAGCGTCTTGAAAATATATATTTATGCGGAAGACCCCACTAAAAGGTCCTGAGAGCCATCAGATGTTATGAACTTCTTTTAATGAGAGCAAAATGATTAAACGCGAGTTTAACTTACCATATAAATTGATAGAGGCATGGAGAAGGCTGATGAATTTGATTTCTTTTTTTTTTTTGTCTCAACAACGCAGAGAGATTCTCCTCTGCAACACTGCCTCTGCTGGCCATTCAATATAATCTGCAGATGGAAAAGTCTACTGTTAGTCCATTATTAGAACTTGAATATTTCCAAACTAAAGACAACACTACAAAATAACATTATTTTCATAAAGCATTAATAATTAGTACAATAGCGTCTGTAATATTGTGAAAATTCAAAGTTCACTAAAAATTCTATTCTCCAGTTTAATTTCAACCTAGCACACTTCTCTCAATCCTATGCCTCATTGGCTACGACTCTCTACACAACTCTAGCACCTATATGAGGACGTAGATAGAAAGAACTCTTTAGCAGCCAAGTGACAGCGTACCCTACTCACTGGAATTCTTTTAGGTTATGGTACACCAATAGCAATTCAGTGATCTGATAAGTTAAGGGAGGAAGATTTATGCTACAGTATAGTGGAAATAATAAAAACTATGAGTAACAGATTCTAACCTCTTTATTTTAGCACATCCCCATCAGTTAACCTATATTGCTAGCGTTTTGAAAATATATATTTATGCGGAAGACCCCACTAAAAGGTCCTGAGAGCCATCAGATGTTATGAACTTCTTTTAATGAGAGCAAAATGATTAAACGCGAGTTTAACTTACCATATAAATTGATAGAGGCATGGAGAAGGCTGATGAATTTGATTTCTTTTTTTTTTTTGTCTCAACAACGCAGAGAGATTCTCCTCTGCAACACTGCCTCTGCTGGCCATTCAATATAATCTGCAGATGGAAAAGTCCACTGTTAGTCCATTATTAGAACTTGAATATTTCCAAACTAAAGACAACACTACAAAATAACATTATTTTCATAAAGCATTAATAATTAGTACAATAGCGTCTGTAATATTGTGAAAATTCAAAGTTCACTAAAAATTCTATTCTCCAGTTTAATTTCAACCTAGCACACTTCTCTCAATCCTATGCCTCATTGGCTACGACTCTCTACACAACTCTAGCACCTATATGAGGATGTAGATAGAAAGAACTCTTTAGCAGCCAAGTGACAGCGTACCCTACTCACTGGAATTCTTTTAGGTTATGGTACACCAATAGCAATTCAGTGATCTGATAAGTTAAGGGAGGAAGATTTATGCTACAGTATAGTGGAAATAATAAAAACTATGAGTAACAGATTCTAACCTCTTCATTTTAGCACATCCCCATCAGTTAACCTATATTGCTACCGTCTTGAAAAGTTATATTTATGCGGAAGACCCCACTAAAAGGTCCTGAGAGCCATCAGATGTTATGAACTTCTTTTAATGAGAGCAAAATGATTAAACGCGAGTTTAACTTACCATATAAATTGATAGAGGCATGGAGAAGGCTGATGAATTTGATTTCTTTTTTTTTTTGTCTCAACAACGCAGAGAGATTCTCCTCTGCAACACTGCCTCTGCTGGCCATTCAATATAATCTGCAGATAGAAAAGTCCACTGTTAGTCCATTATTAGAACTTGAATATTTCCAAACTAAAGACAACACTACAAAATAACATTATTTTCATAAAGCCTTAATAATTAGTACAATAGCGTCTGTAATATTGTGAAAATTCAAAGTTCACTAAAAATTCTATTCTCCAGTTTAATTTCAACCTAGCACACTTCTCTCAATCCTATGCCTCATTGGCTACGACTCTCTACACAACTCTAGCACCTATATGAGGACGTAGATAGAAAGAACTCTTTAGCAGCCAAGTGACAGCGTACCCTACTCACTGGAATTCTTTTAGGTTATGGTACACCAATAGCAATTCAGTGATCTGATAAGTTAAGGGAGGAAGATTTATGCTACAGTATAGTGGAAATAATAAAAACTATGAGTAACAGATTCTAACCTCTTCATTTTAGCACATCCCTATCAGTTAACCTATATTGCTACCGTCTTGAAAAGTTATATTTATGAGGAAGACCCCCCTAAATGGTCCTGAGAGCCATCAGATATTATGAACTTCTTTTAATGAGAGCAAACTGATTAAACATGAGTTTAACTTACCATATAAATTGATAGAGGCATGGAGAAGGCTGATGAATTTGATTTCTTTTTTTTTGTCTCAGCAACGCAGAGAGATTCTCCTCTGCAACACTGCCTCTGCTGGCCATTCAATATAATCTGCAGATGGAAAAGTCCACTGTTAGTCCATTATTAGAACTTGAATATTTCCAAACTAAAGACAACACTACAAAATAACATTATTTTCATAAAGCATTAATAATTAGTACAATAGCGTCTGTAATATTGTGAAAATTCAAAGTTCACTAAAAATTCTATTCTCCAGTTTAATTTCAACCCAGCATACTTCTCTCAATCCTATGCCTCATTGGCTACGACTCACTACACAACTCTAGCACCTATATGAGGACATAGATAGAAAGAACTCTTTAGCAGCCAAGTGACAGCGTACCCTACTCACTGGAATTCTTTTAGGTTATGGTACACCAATAGCAATTCAGTGATCTGATAAGTTAAGGGAGGAAGATTTATGCTACAGTATAGTGGAAATAATAAAAACTATGACTAACAGATTCTAACCTCTTCATTTTAGCACATCCCCATCAGTTAACCTATATTGCTACCGTCTTGAAAAGTTATATTTATGAGGAAGACCCCCCTAAATGGTCCTGAGAGCCATCAGATATTATGAACTTCTTTTAATGAGAGCAAACTGATTAAACGTGAGTTTAACTTACCATATAAATTGATAGAGGCATGGAGAAGGCTGATGAATTTGATTTCTTTTTTTTTGTCTCAGCAACGCAGAGAGATTCTCCTCTGCAACACTGCCTCTGCTGGCCATTCAATATAATCTAAAGATGGAAAAGTCCACTGTTAGTCCATTATTAGAACTTGAATATTTCCAAACTAAAGACAACACTACAAAATAACATTAATTTCATAAAGCATTAATAATTAGTACAATAGCGTCTGTAATATTGTGAAAATTCAAAGTTCACTAAAAATTCTATTCTCCAGTTTAATTTCAACCTAGCACACTTCTCTCAATCCTATGCCTCATTGGCTACGACTCTCTACACAACTCTAGCACCTATATGAGGACGTAGATAGAAAGAACTCTTTAGCAGCCAAGTGACAGCGTACCCTACTCACTGGAATTCTTTTAGGTTATGGTACACCAATAGCAATTCAGTGATCTGATAAGTTAAGGGAGGAAGATTTATGCTACAGTATAGTGGAAATAATAAAAACTATGAGTAACAGATTCTAACCTCTTCATTTTAGCACATCCCCATCAGTTAACCTATATTGCTACCGTCTTGAAAAGTTATATTTATGAGGAAGACCCCCCTAAATGGTCCTGAGAGCCATCAGATATTATGAACTTCTTTTAATGAGAGCAAACTGATTAAACGTGAGTTTAACTTACCATATAAATTGATAGAGGCATGGAGAAGGCTGATGAATTTGATTTCTTTTTTTTTGTCTCAGCAACGCAGAGAGATTCTCCTCTGCAACACTGCCTCTGCTGGCCATTCAATATAATCTGCAGATGGAAAAGTCCACTGTTAGTCCATTATTAGAACTTGAATATTTCCAAACTAAAGACAACACTACAAAATAACATTATTTTCATAAAGCATTAATAATTAGTACAATAGCGTCTGTAATATTGTTAAAATTCAAAGTTCACTAAAAATTCTATTCTCCAGTTTAATTTCAACCCAGCATACTTCTCTCAATCCTATGCCTCATTGGCTACGACTCACTACACAACTCTAGCACCTATATGAGGACATAGATAGAAAGAACTCTTTAGCAGCCAAGTGACAGCGTACCCTACTCACTGGAATTCTTTTAGGTTATGGTACACCAATAGCAATTCAGTGATCTGATAAGTTAAGGGAGGAAGATTTATGCTACAGTATAGTGGAAATAATAAAAACTATGACTAACAGATTCTAACCTCTTCATTTTAGCACATCCCCATCAGTTAACCTATATTGCTACCGTCTTGAAAAGTTATATTTATGCGGAAGACCCCACTAAAAGGTCCTGAGAGCCATCAGATGTTATGAACTTCTTTTAATGAGAGCAAAATGATTAAACGCGAGTTTAACTTACCATATAAATTGATAGAGGCATGGAGAAGGCTGATGAATTTGATTTCTTTTTTTTTTTTGTCTCAACAACGCAGAGAGATTCTCCTCTGCAACACTGCCTCTGCTGGCCATTCAATATAATCTGCAGATAGAAAAGTCCACTGTTAGTCCATTATTAGAACTTGAATATTTCCAAACTAAAGACAACACTACAAAATAACATTATTTTCATAAAGCATTAATAATTAGTACAATAGCGTCTGTAATATTGTGAAAATTCAAAGTTCACTAAAAATTCTATTCTCCAGTTTAATTTCAACCTAGCACACTTCTCTCAATCCTATGCCTCATTGGCTACGACTCTCTACACAACTCTAGCACCTATATGAGGACGTAGATAGAAAGAACTCTTTAGCAGCCAAGTGACAGCGTACCCTACTCACTGGAATTCTTTTAGGTTATGGTACACCAATAGCAATTCAGTGATCTGATAATTTAAGGGAGGAAGATTTATGCTACAGTATAGTGGAAATAATAAAAACTATGAGTAACAGATTCTAACCTCTTCATTTTAGCACATCCCTATCAGTTAACCTATATTGCTACCGTCTTGAAAAGTTATATTTATGAGGAAGACCCCCCTAAATGGTCCTGAGAGCCATCAGATATTATGAACTTCTTTTAATGAGAGCAAACTGATTAAACGTGAGTTTAACTTACCATATAAATTGATAGAGGCATGGAGAAGGCTGATGAATTTGATTTCTTTTTTTTTGTCTCAGCAACGCAGAGAGATTCTCCTCTGCAACACTGCCTCTGCTGGCCATTCAATATAATCTGCAGATGGAAAAGTCCACTGTTAGTCCATTATTAGAACTTGAATATTTCCAAACTAAAGACAACACTACAAAATAACATTATTTTCATAAAGCATTAATAATTAGTACAATAGCGTCTGTAATATTGTTAAAATTCAAAGTTCACTAAAAATTCTATTCTCCAGTTTAATTTCAACCCAGCATACTTCTCTCAATCCTATGCCTCATTGGCTACGACTCACTACACAACTCTAGCACCTATATGAGGACATAGATAGAAAGAACTCTTTAGCAGCCAAGTGACAGCGTACCCTACTCACTGGAATTCTTTTAGGTTATGGTACACCAATAGCAATTCAGTGATCTGATAAGTTAAGGGAGGAAGATTTATGCTACAGTATAGTGGAAATAATAAAAACTATGAGTAACAGATTCTAACCTCTTCATTTTAGCACATCCCCATCAGTTAACCTATATTGCTACCGTCTTGAAAAGTTATATTTATGCGGAAGACCCCACTAAAAGGTCCTGAGAGCCATCAGATGTTATGAACTTCTTTTAATGAGAGCAAAATGATTAAACGCGAGTTTAACTTACCATATAAATTGATAGAGGCATGGAGAAGGCTGATGAATTTGATTTCTTTTTTTTTTTTGTCTCAACAACGCAGAGAGATTCTCCTCTGCAACACTGCCTCTGCTGGCCATTCAATATAATCTAAAGATGGAAAAGTCCACTGTTAGTCCATTATTAGAACTTGAATATTTCCAAACTAAAGACAACACTACAAAATAACATTAATTTCATAAAGCATTAATAATTAGTACAATAGCGTCTGTAATATTGTGAAAATTCAAAGTTCACTAAAAATTCTATTCTCCAGTTTAATTTCAACCTAGCACACTTCTCTCAATCCTATGCCTCATTGGCTACGACTCTCTACACAACTCTAGCACCTATATGAGGACGTAGATAGAAAGAACTCTTTAGCAGCCAAGTGACAGCGTACCCTACTCACTGGAATTCTTTTAGGTTATGGTACACCAATAGCAATTCAGTGATCTGATAAGTTAAGGGAGGAAGATTTATGCTACAGTATAGTGGAAATAATAAAAACTATGAGTAACAGATTCTAACCTCTTCATTTTAGCACATCCCTATCAGTTAACCTATATTGCTACCGTCTTGAAAAGTTATATTTATGAGGAAGACCACCCTAAAAGGTCCTGAGAGCCATCAGATATTATGAACTTCTTTTAATGAGAGCAAACTGATTAAACGTGAGTTTAACTTACCATATAAATTGATAGAGGCATGGAGAAGGCTGATGAATTGGATTTCTTTTTTTTTTTTTGTCTCAACAACGCAGAGAGATTCTCCTCTGCAACACTGCCTCTGCTGGCCATTCGATATAATCTGCAGATGGAAAAGTCCACTGTTAGTCCATTATTAGAACTTGAATATTTCCAAACTAAAGACAACACTACAAAATAACATTATTTTCATAAAGCATTAATAATTAGTACAATAGCGTCTGTAATATTGTGAAAATTCAAAGTTCACTAAAAATTCTATTCTCCAGTTTAATTTCAACCTAGCACACTTCTCTCAATCCTATGCCTCATTGGCTACGACTCTCTACACAACTCTAGCACCTATATGAGGACATAGATAGAAAGAACTCTTTAGCAGCCAAGTGACAGCGTACCCTACTCACTGGAATTCTTTTAAGTTATGGTACACCAATAGCAATTCAGTGATCTGATAAGTTAAGGGAGGAAGATTTATGCTACAGTATAGTGGAAATAATAAAAACTATGAGTAACAGATTCTAACCTCTTTATTTTAGCACATCCCTATCAGTTAACCTATATTGCTACCGTCTTGAAAAGTTATATTTATGAGGAAGACCCCCCTAAAAGGTCCTGAGAGCCATCAGATATTATGAACTTCTTTTAATGAGAGCAAACTGATTAAACGCGAGTTTAACTTACCATATAAATTGATAGAGGCATGGAGAAGGCTGATGAATTTGATTTCTTTTTTTTTTTTGTCTCAACAACGCAGAGAGATTCTCCTCTGCAACACTGCCTCTGCTGGCCATTCAAAATAATCTGCAGATGGAAAAGTCCACTGTTAGTCCATTATTAGAACTTGAATATTTCCAAACTAAAGACAACACTACAAAATAACATTATTTTCATAAAGCATTAATAATTAGTACAATAGCGTCTGTAATATTGTGAAAATTCAAAGTTCACTAAAAATTCTATTCTCCAGTTTAATTTCAACCCAGCATACTTCTCTCAATCCTATGCCTCATTGGCTACGACTCACTACACAACTCTAGCACCTATATGAGGACATAGATAGAAAGAACTCTTTAGCAGCCAAGTGACAGCGTACCCTACTCACTGGAATTCTTTTAGGTTATGGTACACCAATAGCAATTCAGTGATCTGATAAGTTAAGGGAGGAAGATTTATGCTACAGTATAGTGGAAATAATAAAAACTATGAGTAACAGATTCTAACCTCTTCATTTTAGCACATCCCCATCAGTTAACCTATATTGCTACCGTCTTGAAAAGTTATATTTATGCGGAAGACCCCACTAAAAGGTCCTGAGAGCCATCAGATGTTATGAACTTCTTTTAATGAGAGCAAAATGATTAAACGCGAGTTTAACTTACCATATAAATTGATAGAGGCATGGAGAAGGCTGATGAAGTTGATTTCTTTTTTTTTTTGTCTCAACAACGCAGAGAGATTCTCCTCTGCAACACTGCCTCTGCTGGCCATTCGATATAATCTGCAGATGGAAAAGTCCACTGTTAGTCCATTATTAGAACTTGAATATTTCCAAACTAAAGACAACACTACAAAATAACATTATTTTCATAAAGCATTAATAATTAGTACAATAGCGTCTGTAATATTGTGAAAATTCAAAGTTCACTAAAAATTCTATTCTCCAGTTTAATTTCAACCTAGCACACTTCTCTCAATCCTATGCCTCATTGGCTACGACTCTCTACACAACTCTAGCACCTATATGAGGACATAGATAGAAAGAACTCTTTAGCAGCCAAGTGACAGCGTACCCTACTCACTGGAATT
Organism: Triturus cristatus; assembly: GCF_964204655.1. Lineage (NCBI taxonomy): Eukaryota > Metazoa > Chordata > Amphibia > Caudata > Salamandridae > Triturus > Triturus cristatus. The sequence continues at coordinate 590,994,123 of NC_140593.1, forward strand.
CTTTTAAGTTATGGTACACCAATAGCAATTCAGTGATCTGATAAGTTAAGGGAGGAAGATTTATGCTACAGTATAGTGGAAATAATAAAAACTATGAGTAACAGATTCTAATCTCTTTATTTTAGCACATCCCCATCAGTTAACCTATATTGCTAGCGTCTTGAAAATTTATATTTATACGAAAGACCCCACTAAAAGGTCCTGAGAGCCATCAGATGTTATGAACTTCTTTTAATGAGAGCAAAATGATTAAACGCGAGTTTAACTTACCATATAAATTGATAGAGGCATGGAGAATGCTGATGAATTTGATTTCTTTTTTTTTTTTTTGTCTCAACAACGCAGAGAGATTCTCCTCTGCAACACTGCCTCTGCTGGCCATTCGATATAATCTGCAGATGGAAAAGTCCACTGTTAGTCCATTATTAGAACTTGAATATTTCCAAACTAAAGACAACACTACAAAATAACATTATTTTCATAAAGCATTAATAATTAGTACAATAGCGTCTGTAATATCGTGAAAATTCAAAGTTCACTAAAAATTCTATTCTCCAGTTTAATTTCAACCTAGCACACTTCTCTCAATCCTATGCCTCATTGGCTACGACTCTCTACACAACTCTAGCACCTATATGAGGACATAGATAGAAAGAACTCTTTAGCAGCCAAGTGACAGCGTACCCTACTCACTGGAATTCTTTTAAGTTATGGTACACCAATAGCAATTCAGTGATCTGATAAGTTAAGGGAGGAAGATTTATGCTACAGTATAGTGGAAATAATAAAAACTATGAGTAACAGATTCTAACCTCTTTATTTTAGCACATCCCCATCAGTTAACCTATATTGCTAGCGTCTTGAAAATATATATTTATGCGGAAGACCCCACTAAAAGGTCCTGAGAGCCATCAGATGTTATGAACTTCTTTTAATGAGAGCAAAATGATGTAACGCGAGTTTAACTTACCATATAAATTGATAGAGGCATGGAGAAGGCTGATGAATTTGATTTCTTTTTTTTTTTTTGTCTCAACAACGCAGAGAGATTCTCCTCTGCAACACTGCCTCTGCTGGCCATTCAATATAATCTAAAGATGGAAAAGTCCACTGTTAGTCCATTATTAGAACTTGAATATTTCCAAACTAAAGACAACACTACAAAATAACATTATTTTCATAAAGCATTAATAATTAGTACAATAGCGTCAGTAATATTGTGAAAATTCAAAGTTCACTAAAAATTCTATTCTCCAGTTTAATTTCAACCTAGCACACTTCTCTCAATCCTATGCCTCATTGGCTACGACTCTCTACACAACTCTAGCACCTATATGAGGACATAGATAGAAAGAACTCTTTAGCAGCCAAGTGACAGCGTACCCTACTCACTGGAATTCTTTTAAGTTATGGTACACCAATAGCAATTCAGTGATCTGATAAGTTAAGGGCGGAAGATTTATGCTACAGTATAGTGGAAATAATAAAAACTATGAGTAACAGATTCTAACCTCTTTATTTTAGCACATCCCCATCAGTTAACCTATATTGCTAGCATCTTGAAAATATATATTTATGCGGAAGACCCCACTAAAAGGTCCTGAGAGCCATCAGATGTTATGAACTTCTTTTAATGAGAGCAAAATGATGAAACGCAAGTTTAACTTACCATATAAATTGATAGAGGCATGGAGAAGGCTGATGAATTTGATTTCTTTTTTTTTTTTTGTCTCAACAACGCAGAGAGATTCTCCTCTGCAACACTGCCTCTGCTGGCCATTCAATATAATCTAAAGATGGAAAAGTCCACTGTTAGTCCATTATTAGAACTTGAATATTTCCAAACTAAAGACAACACTACAAAATAACATTATTTTCATAAAGCATTAATAATTAGTACAATAGCGTCTGTAATATTGTGAAAATTCAAAGTTCACTAAAAATTCTATTCTCCAGTTTAATTTCAACCTAGCACACTTCTCTCAATCCTATGCCTCATTGGCTACGACTCTCTACACAACTCTAGCACCTATATGAGGACATAGATAGAAAGAACTCTTTAGCAGCCAAGTGACAGCGTACCCTACTCACTGGAATTCTTTTAAGTTATGGTACACCAATAGCAATTCAGTGATCTGATAAGTTAAGGGAGGAAGATTTATGCTACAGTATAGTGGAAATAATAAAAACTATGAGTAACAGATTGTAACCTCTTTATTTTAGCACATCCCCATCAGTTAACCTATATTGCTAGCGTCTTGAAAATATATATTTATGCGGAAGACCCCACTAAAAGGTCCTGAGAGCCATCAGATGTTATGAACTTCTTTTAATGAGAGCAAAATGATGAAACGCGAGTTTAACTTACCATATAAATTGATAGAGGCATGGAGAAGGCTGATGAATTTGATTTCTTTTTTTTTTTTTGTCTCAACAACGCAGAGAGATTCTCCTCTGCAACACTGCCTCTGCTGGCCATTCAATATAATCTAAAGATGGAAAAGTCCACTGTTAGTCCATTATTAGAACTTGAATATTTCCAAACTAAAGACAACACTACAAAATAACATTATTTTCATAAAGCATTAATAATTAGTACAATAGCGTCTGTAATATTGTGAAAATTCAAAGTTCACTAAAAATTCTATACTCCAGTTTAATTTCAACCTAGCACACTTCTCTCAATCCTATGCCTCATTGGCTACGACTCTCTACACAACTCTAGCACCTATATGAGGACATAGATAGAAAGAACTCTTTAGCAGCCAAGTGACAGCGTACCCTACTCCCTGGAATTCTTTTAGGTTATGGTACACCAATAGCAATTCAGTGATCTGATAAGTTAAGGGAGGAAGATTTATGCTACAGTATAGTGGAAATAATAAAAACTATGAGTAACAGATTCTAACGTCTTTATTTTAGCACATCCCCATCAGTTAACCTATGTTGCTAGCGTCTTCAAAATGTATATTTATGCAGAAGACCCCACTAAAAGGTCCTGAGAGCCATCAGATGTTATGAACTTCTTTTAATGAGAGCAAAATGATTAAACGCGAGTTTAACTTACCATATAAATTGATAGAGGCATGGAGAAGGCTGATGAATTTGATTTCTTTTTTTTTTTTGTCTCAACAACGCAGAGAGATTCTCCTCTGCAACACTGCCTCTGCTGGCCATTCGATATAATCTGCAGATGGAAAAGTCCACTGTTAGTCCATTATTAGAACTTGAATATTTCCAAACTAAAGACAACACTACAAAATAACATTATTTTCATAAAGCATTAATAATTAGTACAATAGCGTCTGTAATATTGTGAAAATTCAAAGTTCACTAAAAATTCTATTCTCCAGTTTAATTTCAACCTAGCACACTTCTCTCAATCCTATGCCTCATTGGCTACGACTCTCTACACAACTCTAGCACCTATATGAGGACATAGATAGAAAGAACTCTTTAGCAGCCAAGTGACAGCGTACCCTACTCACTGGAATTCTTTTAAGTTATGGTACACCAATAGCAATTCAGTGATCTGATAAGTTAAGGGAGGAAGATTTAAGCTACAGTATAGTGGAAATAATAAAAACTATGAGTAACAGATTCTAATCTCTTTATTTTAGCACATCCCCATCAGTTAACCTATATTGCTAGCGTCTTGAAAATTTATATTTATACGAAAGACCCCACTAAAAGGTCCTGAGAGCCATCAGATGTTATGAACTTCTTTTAATGAGAGCAAAATGATTAAACGCGAGTTTAACTTACCATATAAATTGATAGAGGCATGGAGAAGGCTGATGAATTTGATTTCTTTTTTTTTTTTTGTCTCAACAATGCAGAGAGATTCTCCTCTGCAACACTGCCTCTGCTGGCCATTCGATATAATCTGCAGATGGAAAAGTCCACTGTTAGTCCATTATTAGAACTTGAATATTTCCAAACTAAAGACAACACTACAAAATAACATTATTTTCATAAAGCATTAATAATTAGTACAATAGCGTCTGTAATATCGTGAAAATTCAAAGTTCACTAAAAATTCTATTCTCCAGTTTAATTTCAACCTAGCACACTTCTCTCAATCCTATGCCTCATTGGCTACGACTCTCTACACAACTCTAGCACCTATATGAGGACATAGATAGAAAGAACTCTTTAGCAGCCAAGTGACAGCGTACCCTACTCACTGGAATTCTTTTAAGTTATGGTACACCAATAGCAATTCAGTGATCTGATAAGTTAAGGGAGGAAGATTTATGCTACAGTATAGTGGAAATAATAAAAACTATGAGTAACAGATTCTAACCTCTTTATTTTAGCACATCCCCATCAGTTAACCTATATTGCTAGCATCTTGAAAATATATATTTATGCGGAAGACCCCACTAAAAGGTCCTGAGAGCCATCAGATGTTATGAACTTCTTTTAATGAGAGCAAAATGATGAAACGCGAGTTTAACTTACCATATAAATTGATAGAGGCATGGAGAAGGCTGATGAATTTGATTTCTTTTTTTTTTTTTGTCTCAACAACGCAGAGAGATTCTCCTCTGCAACACTGCCTCTGCTGGCCATTCAATATAATCTAAAGATGGAAAAGTCCACTGTTAGTCCATTATTAGAACTTGAATATTTCCAAACTAAAGACAACACTACAAAATAACATTATTTTCATAAAGCATTAATAATTAGTACAATAGCGTCTGTAATATTGTGAAAATTCAAAGTTCACTAAAAATTCTATTCTCCAGTTTAATTTCAACCTAGCACACTTCTCTCAATCCTATGCCTCATTGGCTACGACTCTCTACACAACTCTAGCACCTATATGAGGACATAGATAGAAAGAACTCTTTAGCAGCCAAGTGACAGCGTACCCTACTCACTGGAATTCTTTTAAGTTATGGTACACCAATAGCAATTCAGTGATCTGATAAGTTAAGGGAGGAAGATTTATGCTACAGTATAGTGGAAATAATAAAAACTATGAGTAACAGATTGTAACCTCTTTATTTTAGCACATCCCCATCAGTTAACCTATATTGCTAGCGTCTTGAAAATATATATTTATGCGGAAGACCCCACTAAAAGGTCCTGAGAGCCATCAGATGTTATGAACTTCTTTTAATGAGAGCAAAATGATGAAACGCGAGTTTAACTTACCATATAAATTGATAGAGGCATGGAGAAGGCTGATGAATTTGATTTCTTTTTTTTTTTTTGTCTCAACAACGCAGAGAGATTCTCCTCTGCAACACTGCCTCTGCTGGCCATTCAATATAATCTAAAGATGGAAAAGTCCACTGTTAGTCCATTATTAGAACTTGAATATTTCCAAACTAAAGACAACACTACAAAATAACATTATTTTCATAAAGCATTAATAATTAGTACAATAGCGTCTGTAATATTGTGAAAATTCAAAGTTCACTAAAAATTCTATTCTCCAGTTTAATTTCAACCTAGCACACTGCTCTCAATCCTATGCCTCATTGGCTACGACTCTCTACACAACTCTAGCACCTATATGAGGACATAGATAGAAAGAACTCTTTAGTAGCCAAGTGACAGCGTACCCTACTCACTGGAATTCTTTTCAGTTATGGTACACCAATAGCAACTCAGTGATCTGATAAGTTAAGGGAGGAAGATTTATGCTACAGTATAGTGGAAATAATAAAAACTATGAGTAACAGATTCTAACCTCTTTATTTTAGCACATCCCCATCAGTTAACCTATATTGCTAGCGTCTTGAAAATATATATTTATGCGGAAGACCCCACTAAAAGGTCCTGAGAGCCATCAGATGTTATGAACTTCTTTTAATGAGAGCAAAATGATGTAACGCGAGTTTAACTTACCATATAAATTGATAGAGGCATGGAGAAGGCTGATGAATTTGATTTCTTTTTTTTTTTTTGTCTCAACAACGCAGAGAGATTCTCCTCTGCAACACTGCCTCTGCTGGCCATTCAATATAATCTAAAGATGGAAAAGTCCACTGTTAGTCCATTATTAGAACTTGAATATTTCCAAACTAAAGACAACACTACAAAATAACATTATTTTCATAAAGCATTAATAATTAGTACAAAATCGTCTGTAATATTGTGAAAATTCAAAGTTCACTAAAAATTCTATTCTCCAGTTTAATTTCAACCCAGCATACTTCTCTCAATCCTATGCCTCATTGGCTACGACTCTCTACACAACTCTAGCACCTATATGAGGACATAGATAGAAAGAACTCTTTAGCAGCCAAGTGACAGCGTACCCTACTCACTGGAATTCTTTTAGGTTATGGTACACCAATAGCAATTCAGTGATCTGATAAGTTAAGGGAGGAAGATTTATGCTACAGTATAGTGGAAATAATAAAAACTATGAGTAACAGATTCTAACCTCTTCATTTTAGCACATCCCCATCAGTTAACCTATATTGCTACCGTCTTGAAAAGTTATATTTATGCGGAAGACCCCACTAAAAGGTCCTGAGAGCCATCAGATGTTATGAACTTCTTTTAATGAGAGCAAAATGATTAAACGCGAGTTTAACTTACCATATAAATTGATAGAGGCATGGAGAAGGCTGATGAATTTGATTTCTTTTTTTTTTTTGTCTCAACAACGCAGAGAGATTCTCCTCTGCAACACTGCCTCTGCTGGCCATTCAATATAATCTAAAGATGGAAAAGTCCACTGTTAGTCCATTATTAGAACTTGAATATTTCCAAACTAAAGACAACACTACAAAATAACATTAATTTCATAAAGCATTATTAATTAGTACAATAGCGTCTGTAATATTGTGAAAATTCAAAGTTCACTAAAAATTCTATTCTCCAGTTTAATTTCAACCTAGCACACTTCTCTCAATCCTATGCCTCATTGGCTACGACTCTCTACACAACTCTAGCACCTATATGAGGACATAGATAGAAAGAACTCTTTAGCAGCCAAGTGACAGCGTACCCTACTCACTGGAATTCTTTTAAGTTATGGTACACCAATAGCAATTCAGTGATCTGATAAGTTAAGGGAGGAAGATTTAAGCTACAGTATAGTGGAAATAATAAAAACTATGAGTAACAGATTCTAATCTCTTTATTTTAGCACATCCCCATCAGTTAACCTATATTGCTAGCGTCTTGAAAATTTATATTTATACGAAAGACCCCACTAAAAGGTCCTGAGAGCCATCAGATGTTATGAACTTCTTTTAATGAGAGCAAAATGATTAAACGCGAGTTTAACTTACCATATAAATTGATAGAGGCATGGAGAAGGCTGATGAATTTGATTTCTTTTTTTTTTTTTGTCTCAACAATGCAGAGAGATTCTCCTCTGCAACACTGCCTCTGCTGGCCATTCGATATAATCTGCAGATGGAAAAGTCCACTGTTAGTCCATTATTAGAACTTGAATATTTCCAAACTAAAGACAACACTACAAAATAACATTATTTTCATAAAGCATTAATAATTAGTACAATTCGTCTGTAATATTGTGAAAATTCAAAGTTCACTAAAAATTCTATTCTCCAGTTTAATTTCAACCTAGCACACTTCTCTCAATCCTATGCCTCATTGGCTACGACTCTCTACACAACTCTAGCACCTATATGAGGACATAGATAGAAAGAACTCTTTAGCAGCCAAGTGACAGCGTACCCTACTCACTGGAATTCTTTTAAGTTATGGTACACCGATAGCAATTCAGTGATCTGATAAGTTAACCCCTTCCATGCTGCGCAGATTCCGCCGCTGTGCTGACGGAATCTTGCGCGGGCGTGGTCATGACGGAACGGTTCCGTCATGAGCACAGCTCAACCGTGGCTCATGACGGAACCGTTCCGTCATGAGCACCGAAGGGGTTAAGGGAGGAAGATTTATGCTACAATATAGTGGAAATAATAAAAACTATGAGTAACAGATTCTAACCTCTTTATTTTAGCACATCCCCATCAGTTAACCTATATTGCTAGCGTCTTGAAAATATATATTTATGCGGAAGACCCCACTAAAAGGTCCTGAGAGCCATCAGATGTTATGAACTTCTTTTAATGAGAGCAAAATGATGAAACGCGAGTTTAACTTACCATATAAATTGATAGAGGCATGGAGAAGGCTGATGAATTTGATTTCTTTTTTTTTTTTGTCTCAACAACGCAGAGAGATTCTTCTCTGCAACACTGCCTCTGCTGGCCATTCGATATAATCTGCAGATGGAAAAGTCCACTGTTAGTCCATTATTAGAACTTGAATATTTCCAAACTAAAGACAACACTACAAAATAACATTATTTTCATAAAGCATTAATAATTAGTACAATAGCGTCTGTAATATTGTGAAAATTCAAAGTTCACTAAAAATTCTATTCTCCAGTTTAATTTCAACCTAGCACACTGCTCTCAATCCTATGCCTCATTGGCTACGACTCTCTACACAACTCTAGCACCTATATGAGGACATAGATAGAAAGAACTCTTTAGCAGCCAAGTGACAGCGTACCCTACTCACTGGAATTCTTTTAAGTTATGGTACACCAATAGCAATTCAGTGATCTGATAAGTTAAGGGAGGAAGATTTATGCTACAGTATAGTGGAAATAATAAAAACTATGGGTAACAGATTCTAACCTCTTCATTTTAGCACATCCCTATCAGTTAACCTATATTGCTACCGTCTTGAAAAGTTATATTTATGAGGAAGACCCCCCTAAATGGTCCTGAGAGCCATCAGATATTATGAACTTCTTTTAATGAGAGCAAACTGATTAAACGTGAGTTTAACTTACCATATAAATTGATAGAGGCATGGAGAAGGCTGATGAATTTGATTTCTTTTTTTTTGTCTCAGCAACGCAGAGAGATTCTCCTCTGCAACACTGCCTCTGCTGGCCATTCAATATAATCTGCAGATGGAAAAGTCCACTGTTAGTCCATTATTAGAACTTGAATATTTCCAAACTAAAGACAACACTACAAAATAACATTATTTTCATAAAGCATTAATAATTAGTACAATAGCGTCTGTAATATTGTGAAAATTCAAAGTTCACTAAAAATTCTATTCTCCAGTTTAATTTCAACCTAGCACACTGCTCTCAATCCTATGCCTCATTGGCTACGACTCTCTACACAACTCTAGCACCTATATGAGGACATAGATAGAAAGAACTCTTTAGCAGCCAAGTGACAGCGTACCCTACTCACTGGAATTCTTTTAAGTTATGGTACACCAATAGCAATTCAGTGATCTGATAAGTTAAGGGAGGAAGATTTATGCTACAGTATCGTGGAAATAATAAAAACTATGAGTAACAGATTCTAACCTCTTCATTTTAGCACATCCCTATCAGTTAACCTATATTGCTACCGTCTTGAAAAGTTATATTTATGAGGAAGACCCCCCTAAATGGTCCTGAGAGCCATCAGATATTATGAACTTCTTTTAATGAGAGCAAACTGATTAAACGTGAGTTTAACTTACCATATAAATTGATAGAGGCATGGAGAAGGCTGATGAATTTGATTTCTTTTTTTTTGTCTCAGCAACGCAGAGAGATTCTTCTCTGCAACACTGCCTCTGCTGGCCATTCGATATAATCTGCAGATGGAAAAGTCCACTGTTAGTCCATTATTAGAACTTGAATATTTCCAAACTAAAGACAACACTACAAAATAACATTATTTTCATAAAGCATTAATAATTAGTACAATAGCGTCTGTAATATTGTGAAAATTCAAAGTTCACTAAAAATTCTATTCTCCAGTTTAATTTCAACCCAGCATACTTCTCTCAATCCTATGCCTCATTGGCTACGACTCACTACACAACTCTAGCACCTATATGAGGACATAGATAGAAAGAACTCTTTAGCAGCCAAGTGATAGCGTACCCTACTCACTGGAATTCTTTTAGGTTATGGTACACCAATAGCAATTCAGTGATCTGATAAGTTAAGGGAGGAAGATTTATGCTACAGTATAGTGGAAATAATAAAAACTATGAGTAACAGATTCTAACCTCTTCATTTTAGCACATCCCCATCAGTTAACCTATATTGCTACCGTCTTGAAAAGTTATATTTATGCAGAAGACCCCACTAAAAGGTCCTGAGAGCCATCAGATGTTATGAACTTCTTTTAATGAGAGCAAAATGATTAAACGCGAGTTTAACTTACCATATAAATTGATAGAGGCATGGAGAAGGCTGATGAATTTGATTTCTTTTTTTTTTTTGTCTCAACAACGCAGAGAGATTCTCCTCTGCAACACTGCCTCTGCTGGCCATTCAATATAATCTAAAGATGGAAAAGTCCACTGTTAGTCCATTATTAGAACTTGAATATTTCCAAACTAAAGACAACACTACAAAATAACATTATTTTCATAAAGCATTAATAATTAGTACAATAGCGTCTGTAATATTGTGAAAATTCAAAGTTCACTAAAAATTCTATTCTCCAGTTTAATTTCAACCTAGCACACTTCTCTCAATCCTATGCCTCATTGGCTACGACTCTCTACACAACTCTAGCACCTATATGAGGACGTAGATAGAAAGAACTCTTTAGCAGCCAAGTGACAGCGTACCCTACTCACTGGAATTCTTTTAGGTTATGGTACACCAATAGCAATTCAGTGATCTGATAAGTTAAGGGAGGAAGATTTATGCTACAGTATAGTGGAAATAATAAAAACTATGAGTAACAGATTCTAACCTCTTCATTTTAGCACATCCCTATCAGTTAACCTATATTGCTACCGTCTTGAAAAGTTATATTTATGAGGAAGACCCCACTAAAAGGTCCTGAGAGCCATCATATGTTATGAACTTCTTTTAATGAGAGCAAAATGATTAAACGCGAGTTTAACTTACCATATAAATTGATAGAGGCATGGAGAAGGCTGATGAATTTGATTTCTTTTTTTTTTTTTGTCTCAACAACGCAGAGAGATTCTCCTCTGCAACACTGCCTCTGCTGGCCATTCGATATAATCTGCAGATGGAAAAGTCCACTGTTAGTCCATTATTAGAACTTGAATATTTCCAAACTAAAGACAACACTACAAAATAACATTATTTTCATAAAGCATTAATAATTAGTACAATAGCGTCTGTAATATTGTGAAAATTCAAAGTTCACTAAAAATTCTATTCTCCAGTTTAATTTCAACCTAGCACACTTCTCTCAATCCTATGCCTCATTGGCTACGACTCTCTACACAACTCTAGCACCTATATGAGGACATAGATAGAAAGAACTCTTTAGCAGCCAAGTGACAGCGTACCCTACTCACTGGAATTCTTTTAAGTTATGGTACACCAATAGCAATTCAGTGATCTGATAAGTTAAGGGAGGAAGATTTATGCTACAGTATAGTGGAAATAATAAAAACTATGAGTAACAGATTCTAACCTCTTTATTTTAGCACATCCCCATCAGTTAACCTATATTGCTAGCGTCTTGAAAATATATATTTATGCGGAAGACCCCACTAAAAGGTCCTGAGAGCCATCAGATGTTATGAACTTCTTTTAATGAGAGCAAAATGATTAAACGCGAGTTTAACTTACCATATAAATTGATAGAGGCATGGAGAAGGCTGATGAATTTGATTTCTTTTTTTTTTTTGTCTCAACAACGCAGAGAGATTCTCCTCTGCAACACTGCCTCTGCTGGCCATTCAATATAATCTAAAGATGGAAAAGTCCACTGTTAGTCCATTATTAGAACTTGAATATTTCCAAACTAAAGACAACACTACAAAATAACATTATTTTCATAAAGCATTAATAATTAGTACAATAGCGTCTGTAATATTGTGAAAATTCAAAGTTCACTAAAAATTCTATTCTCAAGTTTAATTTCAACCCAGCATACTTCTCTCAATCCTATGCCTCATTGGCTACGACTCACTACACAACTCTAGCACCTATATGAGGACATAGATAGAAAGAACTCTTTAGCAGCCAAGTGACAGCGTACCCTACTCACTGGAATTCTTTTAGGTTATGGTACACCAATAGCAATTCAGTGATCTGATAAGTTAAGGGAGGAAGATTTATGCTACAGTATAGTGGAAATAATAAAAACTATGAGTAACAGATTCTAACCTCTTCATTTTAGCACATCCCCATCAGTTAACCTATATTGCTACCGTCTTGAAAAGTTATATTTATGCGGAAGACCCCACTAAAAGGTCCTGAGAGCCATCAGATGTTATGAACTTCTTTTAATGAGAGCAAAATGATTAAACGCGAGTTTAACTTACCATATAAATTGATAGAGGCATGGAGAAGGCTGATGAATTTGATTTCTTTTTTTTTTTTGTCTCAACAACGCAGAGAGATTCTCCTCTGCTGGCCATTCAATATAATCTAAAGATGGAAAAGTCCACTGTTAGTCCATTATTAGAACTTGAATATTTCCAAACTAAAGACAACACTACAAAATAACATTAATTTCATAAAGCATTAATAATTAGTACAATAGCGTCTGTAATATTGTGAAAATTCAAAGTTCACTAAAAATTCTATTCTCCAGTTTAATTTCAACCTAGCACACTTCTCTCAATCCTATGCCTCATTGGCTACGACTCTCTACACAACTCTAGCACCTATATGAGGACGTAGATAGAAAGAACTCTTTAGCAGCCAAGTGACAGCGTACCCTACTCACTGGAATTCTTTTAGGTTATGGTACACCAATAGCAATTCAGTGATCTGATAAGTTAAGGGAGGAAGATTTATGCTACAGTATAGTGGAAATAATAAAAACTATGAGTAACAGATTCTAACCTCTTCATTTTAGCACATCCCTATCAGTTAACCTATATTGCTACCGTCTTGAAAAGTTATATTTATGAGGAAGACCCCCCTAAAAGGTCCTGAGAGCCATCAGATATTATGAACTTCTTTTAATGAGAGCAAACTGAATAAACGTGAGTTTAACTTACCATATAAATTGATAGAGGCATGGAGAAGGATGATGAATTTGATTTCTTTTTTTTTTTTTGTCTCAACAACGCAGAGAGATTCTCCTCTGCAACACTGCCTCTGCTGGCCATTCGATATATTCTGCAGATGGAAAAGTCCACTGTTAGTCCATTATTAGAACTTGAATATTTCCAAACTAAAGACAACACTACAAAATAACATTATTTTCATAAAGCATTAATAATTAGTACAATAGCGTCTGTAATATTGTGAAAATTCAAAGTTCACTAAAAATTCTATTCTCCAGTTTAATTTCAACCTAGCACACTTCTCTCAATCCTATGCCTCATTGGCTACGACTCTCTACACAACTCTAGCACCTATATGAGGACATAGATAGAAAGAACTCTTTAGCAGCCAAGTGACAGCGTACCCTACTCACTGGAATTCTTTTAAGTTATGGTACACCAATAGCAATTCAGTGATCTGATAAGTTAAGGGAGGAAGATTTATGCTACAGTATAGTGGAAATAATAAAAACTATGAGTAACAGATTCTAATCTCTTTATTTTAGCACATCCCCATCAGTTAACCTATATTGCTAGCGTCTTGAAAATTTATATTTATGCGAAAGACCCCACTAAAAGGTCCTGAGAGCCATCAGATGTTATGAACTTCTTTTAATGAGAGCAAAATGATTAAACGCGAGTTTAACTTACCATATAAATTGATAGAGGCATGGAGAAGGCTGATGAATTTGATTTCTTTTTTTTTTTTTGTCTCAACAACGCAGAGAGATTCTCCTCTGCAACACTGCCTCTGCTGGCCATTCGATATAATCTGCAGATGCAAAAGTCCACTGTTAGTCCATTATTAGAACTTGAATATTTCCAAACTAAAGACAACACTACAAAATAACATTATTTTCATAAAGCATTAATAATTAGTACAATAGCGTCTGTAATATTGTGAAAATTCAAAGTTCACTAAAAATTCTATTCTCCAGTTTAATTTCAACCTAGCACACTTCTCTCAATCCTATGCCTCATTGGCTACGACTCTCTACACAACTCTAGCACCTATATGAGGACATAGATAGAAAGAACTCTTTAGCAGCCAAGTGACAGCGTACCCTACTCACTGGAATTCTTTTAAGTTATGGTACACCAATAGCAATTCAGTGATCTGATAAGTTAAGGGAGGAAGATTTATGCTACAGTATAGTGGAAATAATAAAAACTATGAGTAACAGATTCTAACCTCTTTATTTTAGCACATCCCCATCAGTTAACCTATATTGCTAGCGTCTTGAAAATATATATTGATGCGGAAGACCGCACTAAAAGGTCCTGAGAGCCATCAGATGTTATGAACTTCTTTTAATGAGAGCAAAATGATGAAACGCGAGTTTAACTTACCATATAAATTGATAGAGGCATGGAGAAGGCTGATGAATTTGATTTCTTTTTTTTTTTTGTCTCAACAACGCAGAGAGATTCTCCTCTGCAACACTGCCTCTGCTGGCCATTCAATATAATCTAAAGATGGAAAAGTCCACTGTTAGTCCATTATTAGAACTTGAATATTTCCAAACTAAAGACAACACTACAAAATAACATTATTTTCATAAAGCATTAATAATTAGTACAATAGCGTCTGTAATATTGTGAAAATTCAAAGTTCACTAAAAATTCTATTCTCCAGTTTAATTTCAACCTAGCACACTTCTCTCAATCCTATGCCTCATTGGCTACGACTCTCTACACAACTCTAGCACCTATATGAGGACGTAGATAGAAAGAACTCTTTAGCAGCCAAGTGACAGCGTACCCTACTCACTGGAATTCTTTTAGGTTATGGTACACCAATAGCAATTCAGTGATCTGATAAGTTAAGGGAGGAAGATTTATGCTACAGTATAGTGGAAATAATAAAAACTATGAGTAACAGATTCTAACCTCTTCATTTTAGCACATCCCTATCAGTTAACCTATATTGCTACCGTCTTGAAAAGTTATATTTATGAGGAAGACCCCCCTAAAAGGTCCTGAGAGCCATCAGATATTATGAACTTCTTTTAATGAGAGCAAACTGATTAAACGTGAGTTTAACTTACCATATAAATTGATAGAGGCATGGAGAAGGCTGATGAATTTGATTTCTTTTTTTTTTTTGTCTCAACAACGCAGAGAGATTCTCCTCTGCAACACTGCCTCTGCTGGCCATTCGATATATTCTGCAGATGGAAAAGTCCACTGTTAGTCCATTATTAGAACTTGAATATTTCCAAACTAAAGACAACACTACAAAATAACATTATTTTCATAAAGCATTAATAATTAGTACAATAGCGTCTGTAATATTGTGAAAATTCAAAGTTCACTAAAAATTCTATTCTCCAGTTTAATTTCAACCTAGCACACTTCTCTCAATCCTATGCCTCATTGGCTACGACTCTCTACACAACTCTAGCACCTATATGAGGACATAGATAGAAAGAACTCTTTAGCAGCCAAGTGACAGCGTACCCTACTCACTGGAATTCTTTTAAGTTATGGTACACCAATAGCAATTCAGTGATCTGATAAGTTAAGGGAGGAAGATTTATGCTACAGTATAGTGGAAATAATAAAAACTATGAGTAACAGATTCTAACCTCTTTATTTTAGCACATCCCCATCAGTTAACCTATATTGCTAGCGTCTTGAAAATATATATTGATGCGGAAGACCGCACTAAAAGGTCCTGAGAGCCATCAGATGTTATGAACTTCTTTTAATGAGAGCAAAATGATGAAACACGAGTTTAACTTACCATATAAATTGATAGAGGCATGGAGAAGGCTGATGAATTTGATTTCTTTTTTTTTTTTTTGTCTCAACAACGCAGAGAGATTCTCCTCTGCAACACTGCCTCTGCTGGCCATTCAATATAATCTAAAGATGGAAAAGTCCACTGTTAGTCCATTATTAGAACTTGAATATTTCCAAACTAAAGACAACACTACAAAATAACATTATTTTCATAAAGCATTAATAATTAGTACAATAGCGTCTGTAATATTGTGAAAATTCAAAGTTCACTAAAAATTCTATTCTCCAGTTTAATTTCAACCTAGCACACTTCTCTCAATCCTATGCCTCATTGGCTACGACTCTCTACACAACTCTAGCACCTATATGAGGACGTAGATAGAAAGAACTCTTTAGCAGCCAAGTGACAGCGTACCCTACTCACTGGAATTCTTTTAGGTTATGGTACACCAATAGCAATTCAGTGATCTGATAAGTTAAGGGAGGAAGATTTATGCTACAGTATAGTGGAAATAATAAAAAGTATGAGTAACAGATTCTAAACTCTTCATTTCAGCACATCCCTATCAGTTAACCTATATTGCTAGCGTCTTGAAAATGTATATTTATGCGAAAGACCCCACTAAAAGGTCCTGAGAGCCATCAGATGTTATGAACTTCTTTTAATGAGAGCAAAATGATGAAACGCGAGTTTAACTTACCATATAAATTGATAGAGGCATGGAGAAGGCTGATGAATTGGATTTCTTTTTTTTTTTTGTCTCAACAACGCAGAGAGATTCTCCTCTGCAACACTGCCTCTGCTGGCCATTCAATATAATCTAAAGATGGAAAAGTCCACTGTTAGTCCATTATTAGAACTTGAATATTTCCAAACTAAAGACAACACTACAAAATAACATTATTTTCATAAAGCATTAATAATTAGTACAATAGCGTCTGTAATATTGTGAAAATTCAAAGTTCACTAAAAATTCTATTCTCCAGTTTAATTTCAACCTAGCACACTTCTCTCAATCCTATGCCTCATTGGCTACGACTCTCTACACAACTCTAGCACCTATATGAGGACATAGATAGAAAGAACTCTTTAGGAGCCAAGTGACAGCGTACCCTACTCACTGGAATTCTTTTAAGTTATGGTACACCAATAGCAATTCAGTGATCTGATAAGTTAAGGGAGGAAGATTTATGCTACAGTATAGTGGAAATAATAAAAACTATGAGTAACAGATTCTAACCTCTTTATTTTAGCACATCCCCATCAGTTAACCTATATTGCTAGCGTCTTGAAAATATATATTTATGCGGAAGACCCCACTAAAAGGTCCTGAGAGCCATCAGATGTTATGAACTTCTTTTAATGAGAGCAAAATGATTAAACGCGAGTTTAACTTACCATATAAATTGATAGAGGCATGGAGAAGGCTGATGAATTTGATTTCTTTTTTTTTTTGTCTCAACAACGCAGAGAGATTCTCCTCTGCAACACTGCCTCTGCTGGCCATTCAATATAATCTGCAGATGGAAAAGTCCACTGTTAGTCCATTATTAGAACTTGAATATTTCCAAACTAAAGATAACACTACAAAATAACATTATTTTCATAAAGCATTAATATTTAGTACAATAGCGTCTGTAATATTGTGAAAATTCAAAGTTCACTAAAAATTCTATTCTCCAGTTTAATTTCAACCTAGCACACTTCTCTCAATCCTATGCCTCATTGGCTACGACTCTCTACACAACTCTAGCACCTATATGAGGACGTAGATAGAAAGAACTCTTTAGCAGCCAAGTGACAGCGTACCCTACTCACTGGAATTCTTTTAGGTTATGGTACACCAATAGCAATTCAGTGATCTGATAAGTTAAGGGAGGAAGATTTATGCTACAGTATAGTGGAAATAATAAAACTATGAGTAACAGATTCTAACCTTCATTTTAGCACACCCCCATCAGTTAACCTATATTGCTACCGTCTTGAAAAGTTATATTTATGCAGAAGACCCCACTAAAAGGTCCTGAGAGCCATCAGATGTTATGAACTTCTTTTAATGAGAGCAAAATGATTAAACGCGAGTTTAACTTACCATATAAATTGATAGAGGCATGGAGAAGGCTGATGAATTTGATTTCTTTTTTTTTGTCTCAGCAACGCAGAGAGATTCTCCTCTGCAACACTGCCTCTGCTGGCCATTCGATATAATCTGCAGATGGAAAAGTCCACTGTTAGTCCATTATTAGAACTTGAATATTTCCAAACTAAAGACAACACTACAAAATAACATTATTTTCATAAAGCATTAATAATTAGTACAATAGCGTCTGTAATATTGTGAAAATTCAAAGTTCACAAAAATTCTATTCTCCAGTTTAATTTCAACCTAGCACACTTCTCTCAATCCTATGCCTCATTGGCTACGACTCTCTACACAACTCTAGCACCTATATGAGGACATAGATAGAAAGAACTCTTTAGCAGCCAAGTGACAGCGTACCCTACTCACTGGAATTCTTGTTATGGTACACCAATAGCAATTCAGTGATCTGATAAGTTAAGGGAGGAAGATTTATGCTACAGTATAGTGGAAATAATAAAAACTATGAGTAACAGATTCTAACCTCTTTATTTTAGCACATCCCTATCAGTTAACTTATATTGCTACCGTCTTGAAAAGTTATATTTATGAGGAAGACCCCCCTAAAAGGTCCTGAGAGCCATCAGATATTATGAACTTCTTTTAATGAGAGCAAACTGATTAAACGCGAGTTTAACTTACCATATAAATTGATAGAGGCATGGAGAAGGCTGATGAATTTGATTTCTTTTTTTTTTTTGTCTCAACAACGCAGAGAGATTCTCCTCTGCAACACTGCCTCTGCTGGCCATTCAAAATAATCTGCAGATGGAAAAGTCCACTGTTAGTCCATTATTAGAACTTGAATATTTCCAAACTAAAGACAACACTACAAAATAACATTATTTTCATAAAGCATTAATAATTAGTACAATAGCGTCTGTAATATTGTGAAAATTCAAAGTTCACTAAAAATTCTATTCTCCAGTTTAATTTCAACCTAGCACACTTCTCTCAATCCTATGCCTCATTGGCTACGACTCTCTACACAACTCTAGCACCTATATGAGGACGTAGATAGAAAGAACTCTTTAGCAGCCAAGTGACAGCGTACCCTACTCACTGGAATTCTTTTAGGTTATGGTACACCAATAGCAATTCAGTGATCTGATAAGTTAAGGGAGGAAGATTTATGCTACAGTATAGTGGAAATAAAAAAAACTATGAGTAACAGATTCTAACCTCTTCATTTTAGCACATCCCTATCAGTTAACCTGTATTGCTACCGTCTTGAAAAGTTATATTTATGAGGAAGACCCCCCTAAAAGGTCCTGAGAGCCATCAGATATTATGAACTTCTTTTAATGAGAGCAAACTGATTAAACGTGAGTTTAACTTACCATATAAATTGATAGAGGCATGGAGAAGGCTGATGAATTTGATTTCTTTTTTTTGTCTCAGCAACGCAGAGAGATTCTCCTCTGCAACACTGCCTCTGCTGGCCATTCGATATAATCTGCAGATGGAAATGTCCACTGTTAGTCCATTATTAGAACTTGAATATTTCCAAACTAAAGACAACACTACAAAATAACATTATTTTCATAAAGCATTAATAATTAGTACAATAGCGTCTGTAATATTGTGAAAATTCAAAGTTCACTAAAAATTCTATTCTACAGTTTAATTTCAACCTAGCACACTTCTCTCAATCCTATGCCTCATTGGCTACGACTCTCTACACAACTCTAGCACCTATATGAGGACGTAGATAGAAAGAACTCTTTAGCAGCCAAGTGACGGCGTACCCTACTCACTGGAATTCTTTTAGGTTATGGTACACCAATAGCAATTCAGTGATCTGATAAGTTAAGGGAGGAAGATTTATGCTACAGTATAGTGGAAATAATAAAAACTATGAGTAACAGATTCTAACCTCTTTATTTTAGCACATCCCCATCAGTTAACCTATATTGCTAGCGTCTTGAAAATATATATTTATGCGGAAGACCCCACTAAAAGGTCCTGAGAGCCATCAGATGTTATGAACTTCTTTTAATGAGAGCAAAATGATTAAACGCGAGTTTAACTTACCATATAAATTGATAGAGGCATGGAGAAGGCTGATGAATTTGATTTCTTTTTTTTTTTGTCTCAACAACGCAGAGAGATTCTCCTCTGCAACACTGCCTCTGCTGGCCATTCAATATAATCTGCAGATGGAAAAGTCCACTGTTAGTCCATTATTAGAACTTGAATATTTCCAAACTAAAGATAACACTACAAAATAACATTATTTTCATAAAGCATTAATATTTAGTACAATAGCGTCTGTAATATTGTGAAAATTCAAAGTTCACTAAAAATTCTATTCTCCAGTTTAATTTCAACCTAGCACACTTCTCTCAATCCTATGCCTCATTGGCTACGACTCTCTACACAACTCTAGCACCTATATGAGGACGTAGATAGAAAGAACTCTTTAGCAGCCAAGTGACAGCGTACCCTACTCACTGGAATTCTTTTAGGTTATGGTACACCAATAGCAATTCAGTGATCTGATAAGTTAAGGGAGGAAGATTTATGCTACAGTATAGTGGAAATAATAAAACTATGAGTAACAGATTCTAACCTTCATTTTAGCACATCCCCATCAGTTAACCTATATTGCTACCGTCTTGAAAAGTTATATTTATGCAGAAGACCCCACTAAAAGGTCCTGAGAGCCATCAGATGTTATGAACTTCTTTTAATGAGAGCAAAATGATTAAACGCGAGTTTAACTTACCATATAAATTGATAGAGGCATGGAGAAGGCTGATGAATTTGATTTCTTTTTTTTTGTCTCAGCAACGCAGAGAGATTCTCCTCTGCAACACTGCCTCTGCTGGCCATTCGATATAATCTGCAGATGGAAAAGTCCACTGTTAGTCCATTATTAGAACTTGAATATTTCCAAACTAAAGACAACACTACAAAATAACATTATTTTCATAAAGCATTAATAATTAGTACAATAGCGTCTGTAATATTGTGAAAATTCAAAGTTCACAAAAATTCTATTCTCCAGTTTAATTTCAACCTAGCACACTTCTCTCAATCCTATGCCTCATTGGCTACGACTCTCTACACAACTCTAGCACCTATATGAGGACATAGATAGAAAGAACTCTTTAGCAGCCAAGTGACAGCGTACCCTACTCACTGGAATTCTTGTTATGGTACACCAATAGCAATTCAGTGATCTGATAAGTTAAGGGAGGAAGATTTATGCTACAGTATAGTGGAAATAATAAAAACTATGAGTAACAGATTCTAACCTCTTTATTTTAGCACATCCCTATCAGTTAACCTATATTGCTACCGTCTTGAAAAGTTATATTTATGAGGAAGACCCCCCTAAAAGGTCCTGAGAGCCATCAGATATTATGAACTTCTTTTAATGAGAGCAAACTGATTAAACGCGAGTTTAACTTACCATATAAATTGATAGAGGCATGGAGAAGGCTGATGAATTTGATTTCTTTTTTTTTTTTGTCTCAACAACGCAGAGAGATTCTCCTCTGCAACACTGCCTCTGCTGGCCATTCAAAATAATCTGCAGATGGAAAAGTCCACTGTTAGTCCATTATTAGAACTTGAATATTTCCAAACTAAAGACAACACTACAAAATAACATTATTTTCATAAAGCATTAATAATTAGTACAATAGCGTCTGTAATATTGTGAAAATTCAAAGTTCACTAAAAATTCTATTCTCCAGTTTAATTTCAACCTAGCACACTTCTCTCAATCCTATGCCTCATTGGCTACGACTCTCTACACAACTCTAGCACCTATATGAGGACATAGATAGAAAGAACTCTTTAGCAGCCAAGTGACAGCGTACCCTACTCATTGGAATTCTTTTAAGTTATGGTACACCAATAGCAATTCAGTGATCTGATAAGTTAAGGGAGGAAGATTTATGCTACAGTATAGTGGAAATAATAAAAACTATGAGTAACAGATTCTAACCTCTTTATTTTAGCACATCCCCATCAGTTAACCTATATTGCTAGCGTCTTGAAAAGTTATATTTATGCAGAAGACCCCACTAAAAGGTCCTGAGAGCCATCAGATGTTATGAACTTCTTTTAATGAGAGCAAAATGATTAAACGCAAGTTTAACTTACCATATAAATTGATAGAGGCATGGAGAAGGCTGATGAATTTGATTTCTTTTTTTTTTTTGTCTCAACAACGCAGAGAGATTCTCCTCTGCAACACTGCCTCTGCTGGCCATTCAATATAATCTGCAGATGGAAAAGTCCACTGTTAGTCCATTATTAGAACTTGAATATTTCCAAACTAAAGACAACACTACAAAATAACATTATTTTCATAAAGCATTAATAATTAGTACAATAGCGTCTGTAATATTGTGAAAATTCAAAGTTCACTAAAAATTCTATTCTCCAGTTTAATTTCAACCTAGCACACTTCTCTCAATCCTATGCCTCATTGGCTACGACTCTCTACACAACTCTAGCACCTATATGAGGACGTAGATAGAAAGAACTCTTTAGCAGCCAAGTGACAGCGTACCCTACTCACTGGAATTCTTTTAGGTTATGGTACACCAATAGCAATTCAGTGATCTGATAAGTTAAGGGAGGAAGATTTATGCTACAGTATAGTGGAAATAAAAAAAACTATGAGTAACAGATTCTAACCTCTTCATTTTAGCACATCCCTATCAGTTAACCTATATTGCTACCGTCTTGAAAAGTTATATTTATGAGGAAGACCCCCCTAAAAGGTCCTGAGAGCCATCAGATATTATGAACTTCTTTTAATGAGAGCAAACTGATTAAACGTGAGTTTAACTTACCATATAAATTGATAGAGGCATGGAGAAGGCTGATGAATTTGATTTCTTTTTTTTGTCTCAGCAACGCAGAGAGATTCTCCTCTGCAACACTGCCTCTGCTGGCCATTCGATATAATCTGCAGATGGAAATGTCCACTGTTAGTCCATTATTAGAACTTGAATATTTCCAAACTAAAGACAACACTACAAAATAACATTATTTTCATAAAGCATTAATAATTAGTACAATAGCGTCTGTAATATTGTGAAAATTCAAAGTTCACTAAAAATTCTATTCTACAGTTTAATTTCAACCTAGCACACTTCTCTCAATCCTATGCCTCATTGGCTACGACTCTCTACACAACTCTAGCACCTATATGAGGACGTAGATAGAAAGAACTCTTTAGCAGCCAAGTGACGGCGTACCCTACTCACTGGAATTCTTTTAGGTTATGGTACACCAATAGCAATTCAGTGATCTGATAAGTTAAGGGAGGAAGATTTATGCTACAGTATAGTGGAAATAATAAAAACTATGAGTAACAGATTCTAACCTCTTTATTTTAGCACATCCCCATCAGTTAACCTATATTGCTAGCGTCTTGAAAATATATATTTATGCGGAAGACCCCACTAAAAGGTCCTGAGAGCCATCAGATGTTATGAACTTCTTTTAATGAGAGCAAAATGATTAAACGCGAGTTTAACTTACCATATAAATTGATAGAGGCATGGAGAAGGCTGATGAATTTGATTTCTTTTTTTTTTTGTCTCAACAACGCAGAGAGATTCTCCTCTGCAACACTGCCTCTGCTGGCCATTCAATATAATCTGCAGATGGAAAAGTCCACTGTTAGTCCATTATTAGAACTTGAATATTTCCAAACTAAAGATAACACTACAAAATAACATTATTTTCATAAAGCATTAATATTTAGTACAATAGCGTCTGTAATATTGTGAAAATTCAAAGTTCACTAAAAATTCTATTCTCCAGTTTAATTTCAACCTAGCACACTTCTCTCAATCCTATGCCTCATTGGCTACGACTCTCTACACAACTCTAGCACCTATATGAGGACGTAGATAGAAAGAACTCTTTAGCAGCCAAGTGACAGCGTACCCTACTCACTGGAATTCTTTTAGGTTATGGTACACCAATAGCAATTCAGTGATCTGATAAGTTAAGGGAGGAAGATTTATGCTACAGTATAGTGGAAATAATAAAACTATGAGTAACAGATTCTAACCTTCATTTTAGCACATCCCCATCAGTTAACCTATATTGCTACCGTCTTGAAAAGTTATATTTATGCAGAAGACCCCACTAAAAGGTCCTGAGAGCCATCAGATGTTATGAACTTCTTTTAATGAGAGCAAAATGATTAAACGCGAGTTTAACTTACCATATAAATTGATAGAGGCATGGAGAAGGCTGATGAATTTGATTTCTTTTTTTTTGTCTCAGCAACGCAGAGAGATTCTCCTCTGCAACACTGCCTCTGCTGGCCATTCGATATAATCTGCAGATGGAAAAGTCCACTGTTAGTCCATTATTAGAACTTGAATATTTCCAAACTAAAGACAACACTACAAAATAACATTATTTTCATAAAGCATTAATAATTAGTACAATAGCGTCTGTAATATTGTGAAAATTCAAAGTTCACAAAAATTCTATTCTCCAGTTTAATTTCAACCTAGCACACTTCTCTCAATCCTATGCCTCATTGGCTACGACTCTCTACACAACTCTAGCACCTATATGAGGACATAGATAGAAAGAACTCTTTAGCAGCCAAGTGACAGCGTACCCTACTCACTGGAATTCTTGTTATGGTACACCAATAGCAATTCAGTGATCTGATAAGTTAAGGGAGGAAGATTTATGCTACAGTATAGTGGAAATAATAAAAACTATGAGTAACAGATTCTAACCTCTTTATTTTAGCACATCCCTATCAGTTAACCTATATTGCTACCGTCTTGAAAAGTTATATTTATGAGGAAGACCCCCCTAAAAGGTCCTGAGAGCCATCAGATATTATGAACTTCTTTTAATGAGAGCAAACTGATTAAACGCGAGTTTAACTTACCATATAAATTGATAGAGGCATGGAGAAGGCTGATGAATTTGATTTCTTTTTTTTTTTTGTCTCAACAACGCAGAGAGATTCTCCTCTGCAACACTGCCTCTGCTGGCCATTCAAAATAATCTGCAGATGGAAAAGTCCACTGTTAGTCCATTATTAGAACTTGAATATTTCCAAACTAAAGACAACACTACAAAATAACATTATTTTCATAAAGCATTAATAATTAGTACAATAGCGTCTGTAATATTGTGAAAATTCAAAGTTCACTAAAAATTCTATTCTCCAGTTTAATTTCAACCTAGCACACTTCTCTCAATCCTATGCCTCATTGGCTACGACTCTCTACACAACTCTAGCACCTATATGAGGACATAGATAGAAAGAACTCTTTAGCAGCCAAGTGACAGCGTACCCTACTCATTGGAATTCTTTTAAGTTATGGTACACCAATAGCAATTCAGTGATCTGATAAGTTAAGGGAGGAAGATTTATGCTACAGTATAGTGGAAATAATAAAAACTATGAGTAACAGATTCTAACCTCTTTATTTTAGCACATCCCCATCAGTTAACCTATATTGCTAGCGTCTTGAAAAGTTATATTTATGCAGAAGACCCCACTAAAAGGTCCTGAGAGCCATCAGATGTTATGAACTTCTTTTAATGAGAGCAAAATGATTAAACGCAAGTTTAACTTACCATATAAATTGATAGAGGCATGGAGAAGGCTGATGAATTTGATTTCTTTTTTTTTTTTGTCTCAACAACGCAGAGAGATTCTCCTCTGCAACACTGCCTCTGCTGGCCATTCAATATAATCTGCAGATGGAAAAGTCCACTGTTAGTCCATTATTAGAACTTGAATATTTCCAAACTAAAGACAACACTACAAAATAACATTATTTTCATAAAGCATTAATAATTAGTACAATAGCGTCTGTAATATTGTGAAAATTCAAAGTTCACTAAAAATTCTATTCTCCAGTTTAATTTCAACCTAGCACACTTCTCTCAATCCTATGCCTCATTGGCTACGACTCTCTACACAACTCTAGCACCTATATGAGGACGTAGATAGAAAGAACTCTTTAGCAGCCAAGTGACAGCGTACCCTACTCACTGGAATTCTTTTAGGTTATGGTACACCAATAGCAATTCAGTGATCTGATAAGTTAAGGGAGGAAGATTTATGCTACAGTATAGTGGAAATAAAAAAAACTATGAGTAACAGATTCTAACCTCTTCATTTTAGCACATCCCTATCAGTTAACCTATATTGCTACCGTCTTGAAAAGTTATATTTATGAGGAAGACCCCCCTAAAAGGTCCTGAGAGCCATCAGATATTATGAACTTCTTTTAATGAGAGCAAACTGATTAAACGTGAGTTTAACTTACCATATAAATTGATAGAGGCATGGAGAAGGCTGATGAATTTGATTTCTTTTTTTTGTCTCAGCAACGCAGAGAGATTCTCCTCTGCAACACTGCCTCTGCTGGCCATTCGATATAATCTGCAGATGGAAATGTCCACTGTTAGTCCATTATTAGAACTTGAATATTTCCAAACTAAAGACAACACTACAAAATAACATTATTTTCATAAAGCATTAATAATTAGTACAATAGCGTCTGTAATATTGTGAAAATTCAAAGTTCACTAAAAATTCTATTCTCCAGTTTAATTTCAACCTAGCACACTTCTCTCAATCCTATGCCTCATTGGCTACGACTCTCTACACAACTCTAGCACCTATATGAGGACATAGATAGAAAGAACTCTTTAGCAGCCAAGTGACAGCGTACCCTACTCACTGGAATTCTTTTAAGTTATGGTACACCAATAGCAATTCAGTGATCTGATAAGTTAAGGGAGGAAGATTTATGCTACAGTATAGTGGAAATAATAAAAACTATGAGTAACAGATTCTAATCTCTTTATTTTAGCACATCCCCATCAGTTAACCTATATTGCTAGCGTCTTGAAAATTTATATTTATGCGAAAGACCCCACTAAAAGGTCCTGAGAGCCATCAGATGTTATGAACTTCTTTTAATGAGAGCAAAATGATTAAACGCGAGTTTAACTTACCATATAAATTGATAGAGGCATGGAGAAGGCTGATGAATTTGATTTCTTTTTTTTTTTTTGTCTCAACAACGCAGAGAGATTCTCCTCTGCAACACTGCCTCTGCTGGCCATTCGATATAATCTGCAGATGCAAAAGTCCACTGTTAGTCCATTATTAGAACTTGAATATTTCCAAACTAAAGACAACACTACAAAATAACATTATTTTCATAAAGCATTAATAATTAGTACAATAGCGTCTGTAATATTGTGAAAATTCAAAGTTCACTAAAAATTCTATTCTCCAGTTTAATTTCAACCTAGCACACTTCTCTCAATCCTATGCCTCATTGGCTACGACTCTCTACACAACTCTAGCACCTATATGAGGACATAGATAGAAAGAACTCTTTAGCAGCCAAGTGACAGCGTACCCTACTCACTGGAATTCTTTTAAGTTATGGTACACCAATAGCAATTCAGTGATCTGATAAGTTAAGGGAGGAAGATTTATGCTACAGTATAGTGGAAATAATAAAAACTATGAGTAACAGATTCTAACCTCTTTATTTTAGCACATCCCCATCAGTTAACCTATATTGCTAGCGTCTTGAAAATATATATTGATGCGGAAGACCGCACTAAAAGGTCCTGAGAGCCATCAGATGTTATGAACTTCTTTTAATGAGAGCAAAATGATGAAACGCGAGTTTAACTTACCATATAAATTGATAGAGGCATGGCGAAGGCTGATGAATTTGATTTCTTTTTTTTTTTTTGTCTCAACAACGCAGAGAGATTCTCCTCTGCAACACTGCCTCTGCTGGCCATTCAAAATAATCTAAAGATGGAAAAGTCCACTGTTAGTCCATTATTAGAACTTGAATATTTCCAAACTAAAGACAACACTACAAAATAACATTATTTTCATAAAGCATTAATAATTAGTACAATAGCGTCTGTAATATTGTGAAAATTCAAAGTTCACTAAAAATTCTATTCTCCAGTTTAATTTCAACCTAGCACACTTCTCTCAATCCTATGCCTCATTGGCTACGACTCTCTACACAACTCTAGCACCTATATGAGGACGTAGATAGAAAGAACTCTTTAGCAGCCAAGTGACGGCGTACCCTACTCACTGGAATTCTTTTAGGTTATGGTACACCAATAGCAATTCAGTGATCTGATAAGTTAAGGGAGGAAGATTTATGCTACAGTATAGTGGAAATAATAAAAACTATGAGTAACAGATTCTAATCTCTTTATTTTAGCACATCCCCATCAGTTAACCTATATTGCTAGCGTCTTGAAAATTTATATTTATGCGAAAGACCCCACTAAAAGGTCCTGAGAGCCATCAGATGTTATGAACTTCTTTTAATGAGAGCAAAATGATTAAACGCGAGTTTAACTTACCATATAAATTGATAGAGGCATGGAGAAGGCTGATGAATTTGATTTCTTTTTTTTTTTTTGTCTCAACAACGCAGAGAGATTCTCCTCTGCAACACTGCCTCTGCTGGCCATTCGATATAATCTGCAGATGCAAAAGTCCACTGTTAGTCCATTATTAGAACTTGAATATTTCCAAACTAAAGACAACACTACAAAATAACATTATTTTCATAAAGCATTAATAATTAGTACAATAGCGTCTGTAATATTGTGAAAATTCAAAGTTCACTAAAAATTCTATTCTCCAGTTTAATTTCAACCTAGCACACTTCTCTCAATCCTATGCCTCATTGGCTACGACTCTCTACACAACTCTAGCACCTATATGAGGACATAGATAGAAAGAACTCTTTAGCAGCCAAGTGACAGCGTACCCTACTCACTGGAATTCTTTTAAGTTATGGTACACCAATAGCAATTCAGTGATCTGATAAGTTAAGGGAGGAAGATTTATGCTACAGTATAGTGGAAATAATAAAAACTATGAGTAACAGATTCTAACCTCTTTATTTTAGCACATCCCCATCAGTTAACCTATATTGCTAGCGTCTTGAAAATATATATTGATGCGGAAGACCGCACTAAAAGGTCCTGAGAGCCATCAGATGTTATGAACTTCTTTTAATGAGAGCAAAATGATGAAACGCGAGTTTAACTTACCATATAAATTGATAGAGGCATGGCGAAGGCTGATGAATTTGATTTCTTTTTTTTTTTTTGTCTCAACAACGCAGAGAGATTCTCCTCTGCAACACTGCCTCTGCTGGCCATTCAAAATAATCTAAAGATGGAAAAGTCCACTGTTAGTCCATTATTAGAACTTGAATATTTCCAAACTAAAGACAACACTACAAAATAACATTATTTTCATAAAGCATTAATAATTAGTACAATAGCGTCTGTAATATTGTGAAAATTCAAAGTTCACTAAAAATTCTATTCTCCAGTTTAATTTCAACCTAGCACACTTCTCTCAATCCTATGCCTCATTGGCTACGACTCTCTACACAACTCTAGCACCTATATGAGGACGTAGATAGAAAGAACTCTTTAGCAGCCAAGTGACGGCGTACCCTACTCACTGGAATTCTTTTAGGTTATGGTACACCAATAGCAATTCAGTGATCTGATAAGTTAAGGGAGGAAGATTTATGCTACAGTATAGTGGAAATAATAAAAACTATGAGTAACAGATTCTAAACTCTTCATTTTAGCACATCCCTATCAGTTAACCTATATTGCTACCGTCTTGAAAAGTTATATTTATGAGGAAGACCCCCCTAAAAGGTCCTGAGAGCCATCAGATATTATGAACTTCTTTTAATGAGAGCAAACTGATTAAACGCGAGTTTAACTTACCATTTAAATTGATAGAGGCATGGAGAAGGCTGATGAATTTGATTTTTTTTTTTTTGTCTCAACAACGCAGAGAGATTCTCCTCTGCAACACTGCCTCTGCTGGCCATTCGATATAATCTGCAGATGGAAAAGTCCACTGTTAGTCCATTATTAGAACTTGAATATTTCCAAACTAAAGACAACACTACAAAATAACATTATTTTCATAAAGCATTAATAATTAGTACAATAGCGTCTGTAATATTGTGAAAATTCAAAGTTCACTAAAAATTCTATTCTCCAGTTTAATTTCAACCTAGCACACTTCTCTCAATCCTATGCCTCATTGGCTACGACTCTCTACACAACTCTAGCACCTATATGAGGACATAGATAGAAAGAACTCTTTAGGAGCCAAGTGACAGCGTACCCTACTCACTGGAATTCTTTTAAGTTATGGTACACCAATAGCAATTCAGTGATCTGATAAGTTAAGGGAGGAAGATTTATGCTACAGTATAGTGGAAATAATAAAAACTATGAGTAACAGATTCTAACCTCTTTATTTTAGCACATCCCCATCAGTTAACCTATATTGCTAGCGTCTTGAAAATATATATTTATGCGGAAGACCCCACTAAAAGGTCCTGAGAGCCATCAGATGTTATGAACTTCTTTTAATGAGAGCAAAATGATTAAACGCGAGTTTAACTTACCATATAAATTGATAGAGGCATGGAGAAGGCTGATGAATTTGATTTCTTTTTTTTTTTGTCTCAACAACGCAGAGAGATTCTCCTCTGCAACACTGCCTCTGCTGGCCATTCAATATAATCTGCAGATGGAAAAGTCCACTGTTAGTCCATTATTAGAACTTGAATATTTCCAAACTAAAGATAACACTACAAAATAACATTATTTTCATAAAGCATTAATATTTAGTACAATAGCGTCTGTAATATTGTGAAAATTCAAAGTTCACTAAAAATTCTATTCTCCAGTTTAATTTCAACCTAGCACACTTCTCTCAATCCTATGCCTCATTGGCTACGACTCTCTACACAACTCTAGCACCTATATGAGGACGTAGATAGAAAGAACTCTTTAGCAGCCAAGTGACAGCGTACCCTACTCACTGGAATTCTTTTAGGTTATGGTACACCAATAGCAATTCAGTGATCTGATAAGTTAAGGGAGGAAGATTTATGCTACAGTATAGTGGAAATAATAAAACTATGAGTAACAGATTCTAACCTCTTTATTTTAGCACATCCCCATCAGTTAACCTATATTGCTAGCGTCTTGAAAAGTTATTTTTATGCAGAAGACCCCACTAAAAGGTCCTGAGAGCCATCAGATGTTATGAACTTCTTTTAATGAGAGCAAAATGATTAAACGCGAGTTTAACTTACCATATAAATTGATAGAGGCATGGAGAAGGCTGATGAATTTGATTTCTTTTTTTTTTTTGTCTCAACAACGCAGAGAGATTCTCCTCTGCAACACTGCCTCTGCTGGCCATTCGATATAATCTGCAGATGGAAAAGTCCACTGTTAGTCCATTATTAGAACTTGAATATTTCCAAACTAAAGACAACACTACAAAATAACATTATTTTCATAAAGCATTAATAATTAGTACAATAGCTTCTGTAATATTGTGAAAATTCAAAGTTCACTAAAAATTCTATTCTCCAGTTTAATTTCAACCTAGCACACTTCTCTCAATCCTATGCCTCATTGGCTACGACTCTCTACACAACTCTAGCACCTATATGAGGACATAGATAGAAAGAACTCTTTAGCAGCCAAGTGACAGCGTACCCTACTCATTGGAATTCTTTTAAGTTATGGTACACCAATAGCAATTCAGTGATCTGATAAGTTAAGGGAGGAAGATTTATGCTACAGTATAGTGGAAATAATAAAAACTATGAGTAACAGATTCTAACCTCTTTATTTTAGCACATCCCCATCAGTTAACCTATATTGCTAGCGTCTTGAAAAGTTATATTTATGCAGAAGACCCCACTAAAAGGTCCTGAGAGCCATCAGATGTTATGAACTTCTTTTAATGAGAGCAAAATGATTAAACGCAAGTTTAACTTACCATATAAATTGATAGAGGCATGGAGAAGGCTGATGAATTTGATTTCTTTTTTTTTTTTGTCTCAACAACGCAGAGAGATTCTCCTCTGCAACACTGCCTCTGCTGGCCATTCAATATAATCTGCAGATGGAAAAGTCCACTGTTAGTCCATTATTAGAACTTGAATATTTCCAAACTAAAGACAACACTACAAAATAACATTATTTTCATAAAGCATTAATAATTAGTACAATAGCGTCTGTAATATTGTGAAAATTCAAAGTTCACTAAAAATTCTATTCTCCAGTTTAATTTCAACCTAGCACACTTCTCTCAATCCTATGCCTCATTGGCTACGACTCTCTACACAACTCTAGCACCTATATGAGGACGTAGATAGAAAGAACTCTTTAGCAGCCAAGTGACAGCGTACCCTACTCACTGGAATTCTTTTAGGTTATGGTACACCAATAGCAATTCAGTGATCTGATAAGTTAAGGGAGGAAGATTTATGCTACAGTATAGTGGAAATAAAAAAAACTATGAGTAACAGATTCTAACCTCTTCATTTTAGCACATCCCTATCAGTTAACCTATATTGCTACCGTCTTGAAAAGTTATATTTATGAGGAAGACCCCCCTAAAAGGTCCTGAGAGCCATCAGATATTATGAACTTCTTTTAATGAGAGCAAACTGATTAAACGTGAGTTTAACTTACCATATAAATTGATAGAGGCATGGAGAAGGCTGATGAATTTGATTTCTTTTTTTTTTTCTCAGCAACGCAGAGAGATTCTCCTCTGCAACACTCCCTCTGCTGGCCATTCAATATAATCTAAAGATGGAAAAGTCCACTGTTAGTCCATTATTAGAACTTGAATATTTCCAAACTAAAGACAACACTACAAAATAACATTATTTTCATAAAGCATTAATAATTAGTACAATAGCGTCTGTAATATTGTGAAAATTCAAAGTTCACTAAAAATTCTATTCTCCAGTTTAATTTCAACCTAGCACACTTCTCTCAATCCTATGCCTCATTGGCTACGACTCTCTACACAACTCTAGCACCTATATGAGGACGTAGATAGAAAGAACTCTTTAGCAGCCAAGTGACAGCGTACCCTACTCACTGGAATTCTTTTAGGTTATGGTACACCAATAGCAATTCAGTGATCTGATAAGTTAAGGGAGGAAGATTTATGCTACAGTATAGTGGAAATAATAAAAACTATGAGTAACAGATTCTAACCTCTTTATTTTAGCACATCCCCATCAGTTAACCTATATTGCTAGCGTCTTGAAAAGTTATTTTTATGCAGAAGACCCCACTAAAAGGTCCTGAGAGCCATCAGATGTTATGAACTTCTTTTAATGAGAGCAAAATGATTAAACGCG
The DNA here is from genome assembly GCF_964204655.1 of Triturus cristatus. Taxonomy (NCBI): domain Eukaryota; kingdom Metazoa; phylum Chordata; class Amphibia; order Caudata; family Salamandridae; genus Triturus; species Triturus cristatus. The sequence continues at coordinate 591,027,271 of NC_140593.1, forward strand.
AGTTTAACTTACCATATAAATTGATAGAGGCATGGAGAAGGCTGATGAATTTGATTTCTTTTTTTTTTTTGTCTCAACAACGCAGAGAGATTCTCCTCTGCAAAACTGCCTCTGCTGGCCATTCAATATAATCTGCAGATGGAAAAGTCCACTGTTAGTCCATTATTAGAACTTGAATATTTCCAAACTAAAGACAACACTACAAAATAACATTATTTTCATAAAGCATTAATAATTAGTACAATAGCGTCTGTAATATTGTGAAAATTCAAAGTTCACTAAAAATTCTATTCTCCAGTTTAATTTCAACCTAGCACACTTCTCTCAATCCTATGCCTCATTGGCTACGACTCTCTACACAACTCTAGCACCTATATGAGGACGTAGATAGAAAGAACTCTTTAGCAGCCAAGTGACAGCGTACCCTACTCACTGGAATTCTTTTAGGTTATGGTACACCAATAGCAATTTAGTGATCTGATAAGTTAAGGGAGGAAGATTTATGCTACAGTATAGTGGAAATAATAAAAACTATGAGTAACAGATTCTAACCTCTTCATTTTAGCACATCCCTATCAGTTAACCTATATTGCTACCGTCTTGAAAAGTTATATTTATGAGGAAGACCCCCCTAAAAGGTCCTGAGAGCCATCAGATATTATGAACTTCTTTTAATGAGAGCAAACTGATTACTTACCATATAAATTGATAGAGGCATGGAGAAGGCTGATGAATTTGATTTCTTTTTTTTTGTCTCAGCAACGCAGAGAGATTCTCCTCTGTAACACTGCCTCTGCTGGCCATTCAGTATAATCTAAAGATGGAAAAGTCCACTGTTAGTCCATTATTAGAACTTGAATATTTCCAAACTAAAGACAACACTACAAAATAACATTATTTTCATAAAGCATTAATAATTAGTACAATAGCGTCTGTAATATTGTGAAAATTCAAAGTTCACTAAAAATTCTATTCTCCAGTTTAATTTCAACCTAGCACACTTCTCTCAATCCTATGCCTCATTGGCTACGACTCTCTACACAACTCTAGCACCTATATGAGGACATAGATAGAAAGAACTCTTTAGCAGCCAAGTGACAGCGTACCCTACTCACTGGAATTCTTTTAGGTTATGGTACACCAATAGCAATTCAGTGATCTGATAAGTTAAGGGAGGAAGATTTATGCTACAGTATAGTGGAAATAATAAAACTATGAGTAACAGATTCTAACCTCTTCATTTTAGCACATCCCCATCAGTTAACCTATATTGCTAGCGTCTTGAAAATATATATTTATGCAGAAGACCCCACTAAAAGGTCCTGAGAGCCATCAGATGTTATGAACTTCTTTTAATGAGAGCAAAATGATTAAACGCGAGTTTAACTTACCATATAAATTGATAGAGGCATGGAGAAGGCTGATGAATTTGATTTCTTTTTTTTTTTTGTCTCAACAACGCAGAGAGATTCTCCTCTGCAACACTGCCTCTGCTGGCCATTCAATATAATCTAAAGATGGAAAAGTCCACTGTTAGTCCATTATTAGAACTTGAATATTTCCAAACTAAAGACAACACTACAAAATAACATTATTTTCATAAAGCATTAATAATTAGTACAATAGCGTCTGTAATATTGTGAAAATTCAAAGTTCACTAAAAATTCTATTCTCCAGTTTAATTTCAACCTAGCATACTTCTCTCAATCCTATGCCTCATTGGCTACGACTCTCTACACAACGTTAGCACCTATATGAGGACATAGATAGAAAGAACTCTTTAGCAGCCAAGTGACAGCGTACCCTACTCACTGGAATTCTTTTAAGTTATGGTACACCAATAGCAATTCAGTGATCTGATAAGTTAAGGGAGGAAGATTTATGCTACAGTATAGTGGAAATAATAAAACTATGAGTAACAGATTCTAACCTCTTCATTTTAGCACATCCCCATCAGTTAACCTATATTGCTACCGTCTTGAAAAGTTATATTTATGCAGAAGACCCCACTAAAAGGTCCTGAGAGCCATCAGATGTTATGAACTTCTTTTAATGAGAGCAAAATGATTAAACGCGAGTTTAACTTACCATATAAATTGATAGAGGCATGGAGAAGGCTGATGAATTTGATTTCTTTTTTTTTTTGTCTCAACAACGCAGAGAGATTCTCCTCTGCAACACTGCCTCTGCTGGCCATTCAATATAATCTGCAGATGGAAAAGTCCACTGTTAGTCCATTATTAGAACTTGAATATTTCCAAACTAAAGACAACACTACAAAATAACATTATTTTCATAAAGCATTAATAATTAGTACAATAGCGTCTGTAATATTGTGAAAATTCAAAGTTCACTAAAAATTCTATTCTCCAGTTTAATTTCAACCTAGCACACTTCTCTCAATCCTATGCCTCATTGGCTACGACTCTCTACACAACTCTAGCAACTATATGAGGACGTAGATAGAAAGAACTCTTTAGCAGCCAAGTGACAGCGTACCCTACTCACTGGAATTCTTTTAGGTTATGGTACACCAATAGCAATTCAGTGATCTGATAAGTTAAGGGAGGAAGATTTATGCTACAGTATAGTGGAAATAATAAAAACTATGAGTGACAGATTCTAACCTCTTCATTTTAGCACATCCCTATCAGTTAACCTATATTGCTACCGTCTTGAAAAGTTATATTTATGAGGAAGACCCCCCTAAAAGGTCCTGAGAGCCATCAGATATTATGAACTTCTTTTAATGAGAGCAAACTGATTACTTACCATATAAATTGATAGAGGCATGGAGAAGGCTGATGAATTTGATTTCTTTTTTTTTGTCTCAGCAACGCAGAGAGATTCTCCTCTGCAACACTGCCTCTGCTGGCCATTCAATATAATCTGCAGATGGAAAAGTCCACTGTTAGTCCATTATTAGAACTTGAATATTTCCAAACTAAAGACAACACTACAAAATAACATTATTTTCATAAAGCATTAATAATTAGTACAATAGCGTCTGTAATATTGTGAAAATTCAAAGTTCACTAAAAATTCTATTCTCCAGTTTAATTTCAACCTAGCACACTTCTCTCAATCCTATGCCTCATTGGCTACGACTCTCTACACAACTCTAGCACCTATATGAGGACATAGATAGAAAGAACTCTTTAGCAGCCAAGTGACAGCGTACCCTACTCACTGGAATTCTTTTAGGTTATGGTACACCAATAGCAATTCAGTGATCTGATAAGTTAAGGGAGGAAGATTTATGCTACAGTATAGTGGAAATAATAAAACTATGAGTAACAGATTCTAACCTCTTCATTTTAGCACATCCCCATCAGTTAACCTATATTGCTACCGTCTTGAAAAGTTATATTTATGCAGAAGACCCCACTAAAAGGTCCTGAGAGCCATCAGATGTTATGAACTTCTTTTAATGAGAGCAAAATGATTAAACGCGAGTTTAACTTACCATATAAATTGATAGAGGCATGGAGAAGGCTGATGAATTTGATTTCTTTTTTTTTGTCTCAGCAACGCAGAGAGATTCTCCTCTGCAACACTGCCTCTGCTGGCCATTCAATATAATCTAAAGATGGAAAAGTCCACTGTTAGTCCATTATTAGAACTTGAATATTTCCAAACTAAAGACAACACTACAAAATAACATTATTTTCATAAAGCATTAATAATTAGTACAATAGCGTCTGTAATATTGTGAAAATTCAAAGTTCACTAAAAATTCTATTCTCCAGTTTAATTTCAACCTAGCACACTTCTCTCAATCCTATGCCTCATTGGCTATGACTCTCTACACAACTCTAGCACCTATATGAGGACGTAGATAGAAAGAACTCTTTAGCAGCCAAGTGACAGCGTACCCTACTCACTGGAATTCTTTTAGGTTATGGTACACCAATAGCAATTCAGTGATCTGATAAGTTAAGGGAGGAAGATTAATGCTACAGTATAGTGGAAATAATAAAAACTATGAGTAACAGATTCTAACCTCTTCATTTTAGCACATCCCTATCAGTTAACCTATATTGCTACCGTCTTGAAAAGTTATATTTATGAGGAAGACCCCCCTAAAAGGTCCTGAGAGCCATCAGATGTTATGAACTTCTTTTAATGAGAGCAAAATGATTAAACGCGAGTTTAACTTACCATATAAATTGATAGAGGCATGGAGAAGGCTGATGAATTTGATTTCTTTTTTTTTTTTTGTCTCAACAACGCAGAGAGATTCTCCTCTGCAACACTGCCTCTGCTGGTCATTCAATATAATCTGCAGATGGAAAAGTCCACTGTTAGTCCATTATTAGAACTTGAATATTTCCAAACTAAAGACAACACTACAAAATAACATTATTTTCATAAAGCATTAATAATTAGTACAATAGCGTCTGTAATATTGTGAAAATTCAAAGTTCACTAAAAATTCTATTCTCCAGTTTAATTTCAACCTAGCATACTTCTCTCAATCCTATGCCTCATTGGCTACGACTCTCTACACAACTCTAGCACCTATATGAGGACATAGATAGAAAGAACTCTTTAGCAGCCAAGTGACAGCGTACCCTACTCACTGGAATTCTTTTAGGTTATGGTACACCAATAGCAATTCAGTGATCTGATAAGTTAAGGGAGGAAGATTTATGCTACAGTATAGTGGAAATAATAAAAACTATGAGTAACAGATTCTAACCTCTTCATTTTAGCACATCCCCATCAGTTAACCTATATTGCTACCGTCTTGAAAAGTTATATTTATGCAGAAGACCCCACTAAAAGGTCCTGAGAGCCATCAGATGTTATGAACTTCTTTTAATGAGAGGAAAATGATTAAACGCGAGTTTAACTTACCATATAAATTGATAGAGTCATGGAGAAGGCTGATGAATTTGATTTCTTTTTTTTTGTCTCAGCAACGCAGAGAGATTCTCCTCTGCAACACTGCCTCTGCTGGCCATTCAATATAATCTGCAGATGGAAAAGTCCACTGTTAGTCCATTATTAGAACTTGAATATTTCCAAACTAAAGACAACACTACAAAATAACATTATTTTCATAAAGCATTAATAATTAGTACAATAGCGTCTGTAATATTGTGAAAATTCAAAGTTCACTAAAAATTCTATTCTCCAGTTTAATTTCAACCTAGCATACTTCTCTCAATCCTATGCTTCATTGGCTACGACTCTCTACACAACTCTAGCACCTATATGAGGACATAGATAGAAAGAATTCTTTAGCAGCCAAGTGACAGCGTACCCTACTCACTGGAATTCTTTTAGGTTATGGTACACCAATAGCAATTCAGTGATCTGATAAGTTAAGGGAGGAAGATTTATGCTACAGTATAGTGGAAATAATAAAAACTATGAGTAACAGATTCTAACCTCTTCATTTTAGCACATCCCCATCAGTTAACCTATATTGCTACCGTCTTGAAAAGTTATATTTATGCAGAAGACCCCACTAAAAGGTCCTGAGAGCCATCAGATGTTATGAACTTCTTTTAATGAGAGCAAAATGATTAAACGCGAGTTTAACTTACCATATAAATTGATAGAGGCATGGAGAAGGCTGATGAATTTGATTTCTTTTTTTTTGTCTCAGCAACGCAGAGAGATTCTCCTCTGCAACACTGCCTCTGCTGGCCATTCAATATAATCTGCAGATGGAAAAGTCCACTGTTAGTCCATTATTAGAACTTGAATATTTCCAAACTAAAGACAACACTACAAAATAACATTATTTTCATAAAGCATTAATAATTAGTACAATAGCGTCTGTAATATTGTGAAAATTCAAAGTTCACTAAAAATTCTATTCTCCAGTTTAATTTCAACCTAGCATACTTCTCTCAATCCTATGCTTCATTGGCTACGACTCTCTACACAACTCTAGCACCTATATGAGGACATAGATAGAAAGAATTCTTTAGCAGCCAAGTGACAGCGTACCCTACTCACTGGAATTCTTTTAGGTTATGGTACACCAATAGCAATTCAGTGATCTGATAAGTTAAGGGAGGAAGATTTATGCTACAGTATAGTGGAAATAATAAAAACTATGAGTAACAGATTCTAACCTCTTCATTTTAGCACATCCCCATCAGTTAACCTATATTGCTACCGTCTTGAAAAGTTATATTTATGCAGAAGACCCCACTAAAAGGTCCTGAGAGCCATCAGATGTTATGAACTTCTTTTAATGAGAGCAAAATGATTAAACGCGAGTTTAACTTACCATATAAATTGATAGAGGCATGGAGAAGGCTGATGAATTTGATTTCTTTTTTTTTGTCTCAGCAACGCAGAGAGATTCTCCTCTGCAACACTGCCTCTGCTGGCCATTCAATATAATCTGCAGATGGAAAAGTCCACTGTTAGTCCATTATTAGAACTTGAATATTTCCAAACTAAAGACAACACTACAAAATAACATTATTTTCATAAAGCATTAATAATTAGTACAATAGCGTCTGTAATATTGTGAAAATTCAAAGTTCACTAAAAATTCTATTCTCCAGTTTAATTTCAACCTAGCACACTTCTCTCAATCCTATGCCTCATTGGCTACGACTCTCTACACAACTCTAGCACCTATATGAGGACATAGATAGAAAGAACTCTTTAGCAGCCAAGTGACAGCGTACCCTACTCACTGGAATTCTTTTAAGTTATGGTACACCAATAGCAAATTCAGTGATCTGATAAGTTAAGGGAGGAAGATTTATGCTACAGTATAGTGGAAATAATAAAAACTATGAGTAACAGATTCTAACCTCTTTATTTTAGCACATCCCCATCAGTTAACCTATGTTGCTAGCGTCTTCAAAATGTATATTTATGCGGAAGACCCCACTAAAAGGTCCTGAGAGCCATCAGATGTTATGAACTTCTTTTAATGAGAGCAAAATGATTAAACGCGAGTTTAACTTACCATATAAATTGATAGAGGCATGGAGAAGGCTGATGAATTTGATTTCTTTTTTTTTTTTGTCTCAACAACGCAGAGAGATTCTCCTCTGCAACACTGCCTCTGCTGGCCATTCGATATAATCTGCAGATGGAAAAGTCCACTGTTAGTCCATTATTAGAACTTGAATATTTCCAAACTAAAGACAACACTACAAAATAACATTATTTTCATAAAGCATTAATAATTAGTACAATAGCGTCTGTAATATTGTGAAAATTCAAAGTTCACTAAAAATTCTATTCTCCAGTTTAATTTCAACCTAGCACACTTCTCTCAATCCTATCTACGACTCTCTACACAACTCTAGCACCTATATGAGGACATAGATAGAACTCTTTAGCAGCCAAGTGACAGCGTACCCTACTCACTGGAATTCTTTTAAGTTATGGTACACCAATAGCAATTCAGTGATCTGATAAGTTAAGGGAGGAAGATTTATGCTACAGTATAGTGGAAATAATAAAAACTATGAGTAACAGATTCTAACCTCTTTATTTTAGCACATCCCCATCAGTTAACCTATATTGCTAGCTTCTTGAAAATATATATTTATGCGGAAGACCCCACTAAAAGGTCCTGAGAGCCATCAGATGTTATGAACTTCTTTTAATGAGAGCAAAATGATTAAACGCGAGTTTAACTTACCATATAAATTGATAGAGGCATGGAGAAGGCTGATGAATTTGATTTCTTTTTTTTTTTTGTCTCAACAACGCAGAGAGATTCTCCTCTGCAACACTGCCTCTGCTGGCCATTCAATATAATCTAAAGATGGAAAAGTCCACTGTTAGTCCATTATTAGAACTTGAATATTTCCAAACTAAAGACAACACTACAAAATAACATTATTTTCATAAAGCATTAATAATTAGTACAATAGCGTCTGTAATATTGTGAAAATTCAAAGTTCACTAAAAATTCTATTCTCCAGTTTAATTTCAACCTAGCACACTTCTCTCAATCCTATGCCTCATTGGCTACGACTCTCTACACAACTCTAGCACCTATATGAGGACGTAGATAGAAAGAACTCTTTAGCAGCCAAGTGACAGCGTACCCTACTCACTGGAATTCTTTTAGGTTATGGTACACCAATAGCAATTCAGTGATCTGATAAGTTAAGGGAGGAAGATTTATGCTACAGTATAGTGGAAATAATAAAAACTATGAGTAACAGATTCTAACCTCTTCATTTTAGCACATCCCCATCAGTTAACCTATATTGCTACCGTCTTGAAAAGTTATATTTATGCAGAAGACCCCACTAAAAGGTCCTGAGAGCCATCAGATGTTATGAACTTCTTTTAATGAGAGCAAAATGATTAAACGCGAGTTTAACTTACCATATAAATTGATAGAGGCATGGAGAAGGCTGATGAATTTGATTTCTTTTTTTTTGTCTCAGCAACGCAGAGAGATTCTCCTCTGCAACACTGCCTCTGCTGGCCATTCAATATAATCTGCAGATGGAAAAGTCCACTGTTAGTCCATTATTAGAACTTGAATATTTCCAAACTAAAGACAACACTACAAAATAACATTATTTTCATAAAGCATTAATAATTAGTACAATAGCGTCTGTAATATTGTGAAAATTCAAAGTTCACTAAAAATTCTATTCTCCAGTTTAATTTCAACCTAGCACACTTCTCTCAATCCTATGCCTCATTGGCTACGACTCTCTACACAACTCTAGCACCTATATGAGGACATAGATAGAAAGAACTCTTTAGCAGCCAAGTGACAGCGTACCCTACTCACTGGAATTCTTTTAAGTTATGGTACACCAATAGCAATTCAGTGATCTGATAAGTTAAGGGAGGAAGATTTATGCTACAGTATAGTGGAAATAATAAAAACTATGAGTAACAGATTCTAACCTCTTTATTTTAGCACATCCCCATCAGTTAACCTATGTTGCTAGCGTCTTCAAAATGTATATTTATGCGGAAGACCCCACTAAAAGGTCCTGAGAGCCATCAGATGTTATGAACTTCTTTTAATGAGAGCAAAATGATTAAACGCGAGTTTAACTTACCATATAAATTGATAGAGGCATGGAGAAGGCTGATGAATTTGATTTCTTTTTTTTTTTTGTCTCAACAACGCAGAGAGATTCTCCTCTGCAACACTGCCTCTGCTGGCCATTCGATATAATCTGCAGATGGAAAAGTCCACTGTTAGTCCATTATTAGAACTTGAATATTTCCAAACTAAAGACAACACTACAAAATAACATTATTTTCATAAAGCATTAATAATTAGTACAATAGCGTCTGTAATATTGTGAAAATTCAAAGTTCACTAAAAATTCTATTCTCCAGTTTAATTTCAACCTAGCACACTTCTCTCAATCCTATGCCTCATTGGCTACGACTCTCTACACAACTCTAGCACCTATATGAGGACATAGATAGAAAGAACTCTTTAGCAGCCAAGTGACAGCGTACCCTACTCACTGGAATTCTTTTAGGTTATGGTACACCAATAGCAATTCAGTGATCTGATAAGTTAAGGGAGGAAGATTTATGCTACAGTATAGTGGAAATAATAAAAACTATGAGTAACAGATTCTAACCTCTTCATTTTAGCACATCCCTATCAGTTAACCTATATTGCTACCGTCTTGAAAAGTTATATTTATGAGGAAGACCCCCCTAAAAGGTCCTGAGAGCCATCAGATATTATGAACTTCTTTTAATGAGAGCAAACTGATTAAACGTGAGTTTAACTTACCATATAAATTGATAGAGGCATGGAGAAGGCTGATGAATTTGATTTCTTTTTTTTTGTCTCAGCAACGCAGAGAGATTCTCCTCTGCAACACTGCCTCTGCTGGCCATTCAATATAATCTGCAGATGGAAAAGTCCACTGTTAGTCCATTATTAGAACTTGAATATTTCCAAACTAAAGACAACACTACAAAATAACATTATTTTCATAAAGCATTAATAATTAGTACAATAGCGTCTGTAATATTGTGAAAATTCAAAGTTCACTAAAAATTCTATTCTCCAGTTTAATTTCAACCTAGCACACTTCTCTCAATCCTATGCCTCATTGGCTACGACTCTCTACACAACTCTAGCACCTATATGAGGACATAGATAGAAAGAACTCTTTAGCAGCCAAGTGACAGCGTACCCTACTCACTGGAATTCTTTTAAGTTATGGTACACCAATAGCAATTCAGTGATCTGATAAGTTAAGGGAGGAAGATTTATGCTACAGTATAGTGGAAATAATAAAAACTATGAGTAACAGATTCTAACCTCTTTATTTTAGCACATCCCCATCAGTTAACCTATGTTGCTAGCGTCTTCAAAATGTATATTTATGCGGAAGACCCCACTAAAAGGTCCTGAGAGCCATCAGATGTTATGAACTTCTTTTAATGAGAGCAAAATGATTAAACGCGAGTTTAACTTACCATATAAATTGATAGAGGCATGGAGAAGGCTGATGAATTTGATTTCTTTTTTTTTTTTGTCTCAACAACGCAGAGAGATTCTCCTCTGCAACACTGCCTCTGCTGGCCATTCGATATAATCTGCAGATGGAAAAGTCCACTGTTAGTCCATTATTAGAACTTGAATATTTCCAAACTAAAGACAACACTACAAAATAACATTATTTTCATAAAGCATTAATAATTAGTACAATAGCATCTGTAATATTGTGAAAATTCAAAGTTCACTAAAAATTCTATTCTCCAGTTTAATTTCAACCTAGCACACTTCTCTCAATCCTATGCCTCATTGGCTACGACTCTCTACACAACTCTAGCACCTATATGAGGACACAGATAGAAAGAACTCTTTAGCAGCCAAGTGACAGCGTACCCTACTCCCTGGAATTCTTTTAGGTTATGGTACACCAATAGCAATTCAGTGATCTGATAAGTTAAGGGAGGAAGATTTATGCTACAGTATAGTGGAAATAATAAAAACTATGAGTAACAGATTCTAACCTCTTCATTTTAGCACATCCCTATCAGTTAACCTATATTGCTACCGTCTTGAAAAGTTATATTTATGAGGAAGACCCCCCTAAAAGGTCCTGAGAGCCATCAGATATTATGAACTTCTTTTAATGAGAGCAAACTGATTAAACGTGAGTTTAACTTACCATATAAATTGATAGAGGCATGGAGAAGGCTGATGAATTTGATTTCTTTTTTTTTGTCTCAGCAACGCAGAGAGATTCTCCTCTGCAACACTGCCTCTGCTGGCCATTCAATATAATCTGCAGATGGAAAAGTCCACTGTTAGTCCATTATTAGAACTTGAATATTTCCAAACTAAAGACAAAACTACAAAATAACATTATTTTCATAAAGCATTAATAATTAGTACAATAGCGTCTGTAATATTGTGAAAATTCAAAGTTCACTAAAAATTCTATTCTCCAGTTTAATTTCAACCTAGCACACTTCTCTCAATCCTATGCCTCATTGGCTACGACTCTCTACACAACTCTAGCACCTATATGAGGACATAGATAGAAAGAACTCTTTAGCAGCCAAGTGACAGCGTACCCTACTCACTGGAATTCGTTTAAGTTATGGTACACCAATAGCAATTCAGTGATCTGATAAGTTAAGGGAGGAAGATTTATGCTACAGTATAGTGGAAATAATAAAAACTATGAGTAACAGATTCTAACCTCTTTATTTTAGCACATCCCCATCAGTTAACCTATGTTGCTAGCGTCTTCAAAATGTATATTTATGCGGAAGACCCCACTAAAAGGTCCTGAGAGCCATCAGATGTTATGAACTTCTTTTAATGAGAGCAAAATGATTAAACGCGAGTTTAACTTACCATATAAATTGATAGAGGCATGGAGAAGGCTGATGAATTTGATTTCTTTTTTTTTTTTGTCTCAACAACGCAGAGAGATTCTCCTCTGCAACACTGCCTCTGCTGGCCATTCGATATAATCTGCAGATGGAAAAGTCCACTGTTAGTCCATTATTAGAACTTGAATATTTCCAAACTAAAGACAACACTACAAAATAACATTATTTTCATAAAGCATTAATAATTAGTACAATAGCGTCTGTAATATTGTGAAAATTCAAAGTTCACTAAAAATTCTATTCTCCAGTTTAATTTCAACCTAGCACACTTCTCTCAATCCTATGCCTCATTGGCTACGACTCTCTACACAACTCTAGCACCTATATGAGGACATAGATAGAAAGAACTCTTTAGCAGCCAAGTGACAGCGTACCCTACTCACTGGAATTCTTTTAAGTTATGGTACACCAATAGCAATTCAGTGATCTGATAAGTTAAGGGAGGAAGATTTATGCTACAGTATAGTGGAAATAATAAAAACTATGAGTAACAGATTCTAACCTCTTTATTTTAGCACATCCCCATCAGTTAACCTATATTGCTAGCGTCTTGAAAAGTTATATTTATGCAGAAGACCCCACTAAAAGGTCCTAAGAGCCATCAGATGTTATGAACTTCTTTTAATGAGAGCAAAATGATTAAACGCGAGTTTAACTTACCATATAAATTGATAGAGGCATGGAGAAGGCTGATGATTTTGATTTCTGTTTTTTTTGTCTCAGCAACGCAGAGAGATTCTCCTCTGCAACACTGCCTCTGCTGGCCATTCAATATAATCTGCAGATGGAAAAGTCCACTGTTAGTCCATTATTAGAACTTGAATATTTCCAAACTAAAGACAACACTACAAAATAACATTATTTTCATAAAGCATTAATAATTAGTACAATAGCGTCTGTAATATTGTGAAAATTCAAAGTTCACTAAAAATTCTATTCTCCAGTTTAATTTCAACCTAGCACACTTCTCTCAATCCTATGCCTTATTGGCTACGACTCTCTACACAACTCTAGCACCTATATGAGGACGTAGATAGAAAGAACTCTTTAGCAGCCAAGTGACAGCGTACCCTACTCACTGGAATTCTTTTAGGTTATGGTACACCAATAGCAATTCAGTGATCTGATAAGTTAAGGGAGGAAGATTTATGCTACAGTATAGTGGAAATAATAAAAACTATGAGTAACAGATTCTAACCTCTTCATTTAAGCACATCCCCATCAGTTAACCTATATTGCTAGCGTCTTGAAAAGTTATATTTAGGCGGAAGACCCCACTAAAAGGTCCTGAGAGCCATCAGATGTTATGAACTTCTTTTAATGAGAGCAAAATGATTAAACGCGAGTTTAACTTACCATATAAATTGATAGAGGCATGGAGAAGGCTGATGAATTTGATTTCTTTTTTTTTTTGTCTCAGCAACGCAGAGAGATTCTCCTCTGCCACACTGCCTCTGCTGGCCATTCAATATAATCTGCAGATGGAAAAGTCCACTGTCAGTCCATTATTAGAACTTGAATATTTCCAAACTAAAGACAAAACTACAAAATAACATTATTTTCATAAAGCATTAATAATTAGTACAATAGCGTCTGTAATATTGTGAAAATTCAAAGTTCACTAAAAATTCTATTCTCCAGTTTAATTTCAACCTAGCACACTTCTCTCAATCCTATGCCTCATTGGCTACGACTCTCTACACAACTCTAGCACCTATATGAGGACATAGATAGAAAGAACTCTTTAGCAGCCAAGTGACAGCGTACCCTACTCACTGGAATTCGTTTAAGTTATGGTACACCAATAGCAATTCAGTGATCTGATAAGTTAAGGGAGGAAGATTTATGCTACAGTATAGTGGAAATAATAAAAACTATGAGTAACAGATTCTAACCTCTTTATTTTAGCACATCCCCATCAGTTAACCTATGTTGCTAGCGTCTTCAAAATGTATATTTATGCGGAAGACCCCACTAAAAGGTCCTGAGAGCCATCAGATGTTATGAACTTCTTTTAATGAGAGCAAAATGATTAAACGCGAGTTTAACTTACCATATAAATTGATAGAGGCATGGAGAAGGCTGATGAATTTGATTTCTTTTTTTTTTTTGTCTCAACAACGCAGAGAGATTCTCCTCTGCAACACTGCCTCTGCTGGCCATTCGATATAATCTGCAGATGGAAAAGTCCACTGTTAGTCCATTATTAGAACTTGAATATTTCCAAACTAAAGACAACACTACAAAATAACATTATTTTCATAAAGCATTAATAATTAGTACAATAGCGTCTGTAATATTGTGAAAATTCAAAGTTCACTAAAAATTCTATTCTCCAGTTTAATTTCAACCTAGCACACTTCTCTCAATCCTATGCCTCATTGGCTACGACTCTCTACACAACTCTAGCACCTATATGAGGACATAGATAGAAAGAACTCTTTAGCAGCCAAGTGACAGCGTACCCTACTCACTGGAATTCTTTTAGGTTATGGTACACCAATAGCAATTCAGTGATCTGATAAGTTAAGGGAGGAAGATTTATGCTACAGTATAGTGGAAATAATAAAAACTATGAGTAACAGATTCTAACCTCTTCATTTAAGCACATCCCCATCAGTTAACCTATATTGCTAGCGTCTTGAAAAGTTATATTTAGGCGGAAGACCCCACTAAAAGGTCCTGAGAGCCATCAGATGTTATGAACTTCTTTTAATGAGAGCAAAATGATTAAACGCGAGTTTAACTTACCATATAAATTGATAGAGGCATGGAGAAGGCTGATGAATTTGATTTCTTTTTTTTTTTGTCTCAGCAACGCAAAGAGATTCTCCTCTGCCACACTGCCTCTGCTGGCCATTCAATATAATCTGCAGATGGAAAAGTCCACTGTCAGTCCATTATTAGAACTTGAATATTTCCAAACTAAAGACAACACTACAAAATAACATTATTTTCATAAAGCATTAATAATTAGTACAATAGCGTCTGTAATATTGTGTAAATTCAAAGTTCACTAAAAATTCTATTCTCCAGTTTAATTTCAACCTAGCATACTTCTCTCAATCCTATGCCTCATTGGCTACGACTCTCTACACAACTCTAGCACCTATATGAGGACATAGATAGAAAGAACTCTTTAGCAGCCAAGTGACAGCGTACCCTACTCACTGGAATTCTTTTAGGTTATGGTACACCAATAGCAATTCAGTGATCTGATAAGTTAAGGGAGGAAGATTTATGCTACAGTATAGTGGAAATAATAAAAACCATGAGTAACAGATTCTAACCTCTTCATTTTAGCACATCCCCATCAGTTAACCTATATTGCTACCGTCTTGAAAAGTTATATTTATGCAGAAGACCCCACTAAAAGGTCCTGAGAGCCATCAGATGTTATGAACTTCTTTTAATGAGAGCAAAATGATTAAACGCGAGTTTAACTTACCATATAAATTGATAGAGGCATGGAGAAGGCTGATGAATTTGATTTCTTTTTTTTTGTCTCAGCAACGCAGAGAGATTCTCCTCTGCAACACTGCCTCTGCTGGCCATTCAATATAATCTGCAGATGGAAAAGTCCACTGTTAGTCCATTATTAGAACTTGAATATTTCCAAACTAAAGACAACACTACAAAATAACATTATTTTCATAAAGCATTAATAATTAGTACAATAGCGTCTGTAATATTGTGAAAATTCAAAGTTCACTAAAAATGCTATTATCCAGTTTAATTTCAACCTAGCACACTTCTCTCAATCCTATGCCTCATTGGCTACGACTATCTACACAACTCTAGCACCTATATGAGGACATAGATAGAACTCTTTAGCAGCCAAGTGACAGCGTACCCTACTCACTGGAATTCTTTTAAGTTATGGTACACCAATAGCAATTCAGTGATCTGATAAGTTAAGGGAGGAAGATTTATGCTACAGTATAGTGGAAATAATAAAAACTATGAGTAACAGATTCTAACCTCTTTATTTTAGCCCATCAGTTAACCTATATTGCTAGCGTCTTGAAAATATATATTTATGCGGAAGACCCCACTAAAAGGTCCTGAGAGCCATCAGATGTTATGAACTTCTTTTAATGAGAGCAAAATGATTAAACGCGAGTTTAACTTACCATATAAATTGATAGAGGCATGGAGAAGGCTGATGAATTTGATTTCTTTTTTTTTGTCTCAGCAACGCAGAGAGATTCTCCTCTGCAACACTGCCTCTGCTGGCCATTCAATATAATCTGCAGATGGAAAAGTCCACTGTTAGTCCATTATTAGAACTTGAATATTTCCAAACTAAAGACAACACTACAAAATAACATTATTTTCATAAAGCATTAATAATTAGTACAATAGCGTCTGTAATATTGTGAAAATTCAAAGTTCACTAAAAATGCTATTCTCCAGTTTAATTTCAACCTAGCATACTTCTCTCAATCCTATGCCTCATTGGCTACGACTCTCTACACAACTCTAGCACCTATATGAGGACATAGATAGAAAGAACTCTTTAGCAGCCAAGTGACAGCGTACCCTACTCACTGGAATTCTTTTAGGTTATGGTACACCAATAGCAATTCAGTGATCTGATAAGTTAAGGGAGGAAGATTTATGCTACAGGATAGTGGAAATAATAAAAACTATGAGTAACAGATTCGAACCTCTTTATTTTAGCACATCCCCATCAGTTAACCTATATTGCTAGCGTCTTGAAAAGTTATATTTATGCAGAAGACCCCACTAAAAGGTCCTGAGAGCCATCAGATGTTATGAACTTCTTTTAATGAGAGCAAAATGATTAAACGCGAGTTTAACTTACCATATAAATTGATAGAGGCATGGAGAAGGCTGATGAATTGGATTTCTTTTTTTTTGTCTCAGCAACGCAGAGAGATTCTCCTCTGCAACACTGCCTCTGCTGGCCATTCAATATAATCTGCAGATGGAAAAGTCCACTGTTAGTCCATTATTAGAACTTGAATATTTCCAAACTAAAGACAACACTACAAAATAACATTATTTTCATAAAGCATTAATAATTAGTACAATAGCGTCTGTAATATTGTGAAAATTCAAAGTTCACTAAAAATTCTATTCTCCAGTTTAATTTCAACCTAGCACACTTCTCTCAATCCTATGCCTCATTGTCTACGACTCTCTACACAACTCTAGCACCTATATGAGGACATAGATAGAACTCTTTAGCAGCCAAGTGACAGCGTACCCTACTCACTGGAATTCTTTTAAGTTATGGTACACCAATAGCAATTCAGTGATCTGATAAGTTAAGGGAGGAAGATTTATGCTACAGTATAGTGGAAATAATAAAAACTATGAGTAACAGATTCTAACCTCTTTATTTTAGCACATCCCCATCAGTTAACCTATATTGCTAGCTTCTTGAAAATATATATTTATGCGGAAGACCCCACTAAAAGGTCCTGAGAGCCATCAGATGTTATGAACTTCTTTTAATGAGAGCAAAATGATTAAACGCGAGTTTAACTTACCATATAAATTGATAGAGGCATGGAGAAGGCTGATGAATTTGATTTCTTTTTTTTTTTTGTCTCAACAACGCAGAGAGATTCTCCTCTGCAACACTGCCTCTGCTGGCCATTCAATATAATCTAAAGATGGAAAAGTCCACTGTTAGTCCATTATTAGAACTTGAATATTTCCAAACTAAAGACAACACTACAAAATAACATTATTTTCATAAAGCATTAATAATTAGTACAATAGCGTCTGTAATATTGTGAAAATTCAAAGTTCACTAAAAATTCTATTCTCCAGTTTAATTTCAACCTAGCACACTTCTCTCAATCCTATGCCTCATTGGCTACGACTCTCTACACAACTCTAGCACCTATATGAGGACGTAGATAGAAAGAACTCTTTAGCAGCCAAGTGACAGCGTACCCTACTCACTGGAATTCTTTTAGGTTATGGTACACCAATAGCAATTCAGTGATCTGATAAGTTAAGGGAGGAAGATTTATGCTACAGTATAGTGGAAATAATAAAAACTATGAGTAACAGATTCTAACCTCTTTATTTTAGCCCATCAGTTAACCTATATTGCTAGCGTCTTGAAAATATATATTTATGCGGAAGACCCCACTAAAAGGTCCTGAGAGCCATCAGATGTTATGAACTTCTTTTAATGAGAGCAAAATGATTAAACGCGAGTTTAACTTACCATATAAATTGATAGAGGCATGGAGAAGGCTGATGAATTTGATTTCTTTTTTTTTGTCTCAGCAACGCAGAGAGATTCTCCTCTGCAACACTGCCTCTGCTGGCCATTCAATATAATCTGCAGATGGAAAAGTCCACTGTTAGTCCATTATTAGAACTTGAATATTTCCAAACTAAAGACAACACTACAAAATAACATTATTTTCATAAAGCATTAATAATTAGTACAATAGCGTCTGTAATATTGTGAAAATTCAAAGTTCACTAAAAATTCTATTCTCCAGTTTAATTTCAACCTAGCACACTTCTCTCAATCCTATGCCTCATTGGCTACAACTCTCTACACAACTCTAGCACCTATATGAGGACATAGATAGAAAGAACTCTTTAGCAGCCAAGTGACAGCGTACCCTACTCACTGGAATTCTTTTAAGTTATGGTACACCAATAGCAATTCAGTGATCTGATAAGTTAAGAGGGGAAGATTTATGCTACAGTATAGTGGAAATAATAAAAACTATGAGTAACAGATTCTAACCTCTTTATTTTAGCACATCCCCATCAGTTAACCTATATTGCTAGCGTCTTGAAAATGTATATTTATGCGGAAGACCCCACTAAAAGGTCCTGAGAGCCATCAGATGTTATGAACTTCTTTTAATGAGAGCAAAATGATTAAACGCGAGTTGAACTTACCATATAAATTGATAGAGGCATGGAGAAGGCTGATGAATTTGATTATTTATTTTTTTTGTCTCAACAACGCAGAGAGATTCTCCTCTGCAACACTGCCTCTGCTGGCCATTCGATATAATATGCAGATGGAAAAGTCCACTGTTAGTCCATTATTAGAACTTGAATATTTCCAAACTAAAGACAACACTACAAAATAACATTATTTTCATAAAGCATTAATAATTAGTACAATAGCATCTGTAATATTGTGAAAATTCAAAGTTCACTAAAAATTCTATTCTCCAGTTTAATTTCAACCTAGCACACTTCTCTCAATCCTATGCCTCATTGGCTACGACTCTCTACACAACTCTAGCACCTATATGAGGACATAGATAGAAAGAATTCTTTAGCAGCCAAGTGACAGCGTACCCTACTCACTGGAATTCTTTTAGGTTATGGTACACCAATAGCAATTCAGTGATCTGATAAGTTAAGGGAGGAAGATTTATGCTACAGTATAGTGGAAATAATAAAAACTATGAGTAACAGATTCTAACCTCTTCATTTTAGCACATCCCCATCAGTTAACCTATATTGCTAGCGTCTTGAAAAGTTATATTTATGCAGAAGACCCCACTAAAAGGTCCTGAGAGCCATCAGATGTTATGAACTTCTTTTAATGAGAGCAAAATGATTAAACGCGAGTTTAACTTACCATATAAATTGATAGAGGCATGGAGAAGGCTGATGAATTGGATTTCTTTTTTTTTGTCTCAGCAACGCAGAGAGATTCTCCTCTGCAACACTGCCTCTGCTGGCCATTCAATATAATCTGCAGATGGAAAAGTCCACTGTTAGTCCATTATTAGAACTTGAATATTTCCAAACTAAAGACAACACTACAAAATAACATTATTTTCATAAAGCATTAATAATTAGTACAATAGCGTCTGTAATATTGTGAAAATTCAAAGTTCACTAAAAATTCTATTCTCCAGTTTAATTTCAACCTAGCACACTTCTCTCAATCCTATGCCTCATTGGCTACGACTCTCTACACAACTCTAGCACCTATATGAGGACGTAGATAGAAAGAACTCTTTAGCAGCCAAGTGACAGCGTACCCTACTCACTGGAATTCTTTTAGGTTATGGTACACCAATAGCAATTCAGTGATCTGATAAGTTAAGGGAGGAAGATTTATGCTACAGTATAGTGGAAATAATAAAAACTATGAGTAACAGATTCTAACCTCTTCATTTTAGCACATCCCTATCAGTTAACCTATATTGCTACCGTCTTGAAAAGTTATATTTATGAGGAAGACCCCCCTAAAAGGTCCTGAGAGCCATCAGATATTATGAACTTCTTTTAATGAGAGCAAACTGATTAAACGTGAGTTTAACTTACCATATAAATTGATAGAGGCATGGAGAAGGCTGATGAATTTGATTTCTTTTTTTTTGTCTCAGCAACGCAGAGAGATTGTCCTCTGCAACACTGCCTCTGCTGGCCATTCAATATAATCTGCAGATGGAAAAGTCCACTGTTAGTCCATTATTAGAACTTGAATATTTCCAAACTAAAGACAACACTACAAAATAACATTATTTTCATAAAGCATTAATAATTAGAACAATAGCGTCTGTAATATTGTGAAAATTCAAAGTTCACTAAAAATGCTATTATCCAGTTTAATTTCAACCTAGCACACTTCTCTCAATCCTATGCCTCATTGGCTACGACTCTCTACACAACTCTAGCACCTATATGAGGACATAGATAGAACTCTTTAGCAGCCAAGTGACAGCGTACCCTACTCACTGGAATTCTTTTAAGTTATGGTACACCAATAGCAATTCAGTGATCTGATAAGTTAAGGGAGGAAGATTTATGCTACAGTATAGTGGAAATAATAAAAACTATGAGTAACAGATTCTAACCTCTTTATTTTAGCCCATCAGTTAACCTATATTGCTAGCGTCTTGAAAATATATATTTATGCGGAAGACCCCACTAAAAGGTCCTGAGAGCCATCAGATGTTATGAACTTCTTTTAATGAGAGCAAAATGATTAAACGCGAGTTTAACTTACCATATAAATTGATAGAGGCATGGAGAAGGCTGATGAATTTGATTTCTTTTTTTTTGTCTCAGCAACGCAGAGAGATTCTCCTCTGCAACACTGCCTCTGCTGGCCATTCAATATAATCTGCAGATGGAAAAGTCCACTGTTAGTCCATTATTAGAACTTGAATATTTCCAAACTAAAGACAACACTACAAAATAACATTATTTTCATAAAGCATTAATAATTAGTACAATAGCGTCTGTAATATTGTGAAAATTCAAAGTTCACTAAAAATGCTATTCTCCAGTTTAATTTCAACCTAGCATACTTCTCTCAATCCTATGCCTCATTGGCTATGACTCTCTACACAACTCTAGCACCTATATGAGGACATAGATAGAAAGAACTCTTTAGCAGCCAAGTGACAGCGTACCCTACTCACTGGAATTCTTTTAGGTTATGGTACACCAATAGCAATTCAGTGATCTGATAAGTTAAGGGAGGAAGATTTATGCTACAGTATAGTGGAAATAATAAAAACTATGAGTAACAGATTCTAACCTCTTTATTTTAGCACATCCCCATCAGTTAACCTATATTGCTAGCGTCTTGAAAATATATATTTATGCGGAAGACCCCACTAAAAGGTCCTGAGAGCCATCAGATGTTATGAACTTCTTTTAATGAGAGCAAAATGATTAAACGCGAGTTTAACTTACCATATAAATTGATAGAGGCATGGAGAAGGCTGATGAATTTGATTTCTTTTTTTTTGTCTCAGCAACGCAGAGAGATTCTCCTCTGCAACACTGCCTCTGCTGGCCATTCAATATAATCTGCAGATGGAAAAGTCCACTGTTAGTCCATTATTAGAACTTGAATATTTCCAAACTAAAGACAACACTACAAAATAACATTATTTTCATAAAGCATTATAAATTAGTAAAATAGCGTCTGTAATATTGTGAAAATTCAAAGTTCACTAAAAATGCTATTCTCCAGTTTAATTTCAACCTAGCATACTTCTCTCAATCCTATGCCTCATTGGCTACGACTCTCTACACAACTCTAGCACCTATATGAGGACATAGATAGAAAGAACTCTTTAGCAGCCAAGTGACAGCGTACCCTACTCACTGGAATTCTTTTAGGTTATGGTACACCAATAGCAATTCAGTGATCTGATAAGTTAAGGGAGGAAGATTTATGCTACAGTATAGTGGAAATAATAAAAACTATGAGTAACAGATTCTAACCTCTTTATTTTAGCACATCCCCATCAGTTAACCTATATTGCTAGCTTCTTGAAAAGTTATATTTATGCAGAAGACCCCACTAAAAGGTCCTGAGAGCCATCAGATGTTATGAACTTCTTTTAATGAGAGCAAAATGATTAAACGCGAGTTTAACTTACCATATAAATTGATAGAGGCATGGAGAAGGCTGATGAATTTGATTTCTTTTTTTTTGTCTCAGCAACGCAGAGAGATTCTCCTCTGCAACACTGCCTCTGCTGGCCATTCAATATAATCTGCAGATGGAAAAGTCCACTGTTAGTCCATTATTAGAACTTGAATATTTCCAAACTAAAGACAACACTACAAAATAACATTATTTTCATAAAGCATTAATAATTAGTACAATAGCGTCTGTAATATTGTGAAAATTCAAAGTTCACTAAAAATGCTATTCTCCAGTTTAATTTCAACCTAGCACACTTCTCTCAATCCTATGCCTCATTGGCTACGACTCTCTACACAACTCTAGCACCTATATGAGGACATAGATAGAACTCTTTAGCAGCCAAGTGACAGCGTACCCTACTCACTGGAATTCTTTTAAGTTATGGTACACCAATAGCAATTCAGTGATCTGATAAGTTAAGGGAGGAAGATTTATGCTACAGTATAGTGGAAATAATAAAAACTATGAGTAACAGATTCTAACCTCTTTATTTTAGCCCATCAGTTAACCTATATTGCTAGCGTCTTGAAAATATATATTTATGCGGAAGACCCCACTAAAAGGTCCTGAGAGCCATCAGATGTTATGAACTTCTTTTAATGAGAGCAAAATGATTAAACGCGAGTTTAACTTACCATATAAATTGATAGAGGCATGGAGAAGGCTGATGAATTTGATTTCTTTTTTTTTGTCTCAGCAACACAGAGAGATTCTCCTCTGCAACACTGCCTCTGCTGGCCATTCAATATAATCTGCAGATGGAAAAGTCCACTGTTAGTCCATTATTAGAACTTGAATATTTCCAAACTAAAGACAACACTACAAAATAACATTATTTTCATAAAGCATTAATAATCAGTACAATAGCGTCTGTAATATTGTGAAAATTCAAAGTTCACTAAAAATGCTATTCTCCAGTTTAATTTCAACCTAGCATACTTCTCTCAATCCTATGCCTCATTGGCTACGACTCTCTACACAACTCTAGCACCTATATGAGGACATAGATAGAAAGAACTCTTTAGCAGCCAAGTGACAGCGTACCCTACTCACTGGAATTCTTTTAGGTTATGGTACACCAATAGCAATTCAGTGATCTGATAAGTTAAGGGAGGAAGATTTATGCTACAGTATAGTGGAAATAATAAAAACTATGAGTAACAGATTCTAACCTCTTTATTTTAGCACATCCCCATCAGTTAACCTATATTGCTAGCGTCTTGAAAATATATATTTATGCGGAAGACCCCACTAAAAGGTCCTGAGAGCCATCAGATGTTATGAACTTCTTTTAATGAGAGCAAAATGATTAAACGCGAGTTTAACTTACCATATAAATTGATAGAGGCATGGAGAAGGCTGATGAATTTGATTTCTTTTTTTTTGTCTCAGCAACGCAGAGAGATTCTCCTCTGCAACACTGCCTCTGCTGGCCATTCAATATAATCTGCAGATGGAAAAGTCCACTGTTAGTCCATTATTAGAACTTGAATATTTCCAAACTAAAGACAACACTACAAAATAACATTATTTTCATAAAGCATTAATAATTAGTAAAATAGCGTCTGTAATATTGTGAAAATTCAAAGTTCACTAAAAATTCTATTCTCCAGTTTAATTTCAACCTAGCATACTTCTCTCAATCCTATGCCTCATTGGCTACGACTCTCTACACAACTCTAGCACCTATATGAGGACATAGATAGAAAGAACTCTTTAGCAGCCAAGTGACAGCGTACCCTACTCACTGGAATTCTTTTAGGTTATGGTACACCAATAGAAATTCAGTGATCTGATAAGTTAAGGGAGGAAGATTTATGCTACAGTATAGTGGAAATAATAAAAACTATGAGTAACAGATTCTAACCTCTTCATTTTAGCACATCCCCATCAGTTAACCTATATTGCTACCGTCTTGAAAAGTTATATTTATGCAGAAGACCCCACTAAAAGGTCCTGAGAGCCAACAGATGTTATGAACTTCTTTTAATGAGAGCAAAATGATTAAACGCGAGTTTAACTTACCATATAAATTGATAGAGGCATGGAGAAGGCTGATGAATTTGATTTCTTTTTTTTTGTCTCAGCAACGCAGAGAGATTCTCCTCTGCAACACTGCCTCTGCTGGCCATTCAATATAATCTGCAGATGGAAAAGTCCACTGTTAGTCCATTATTAGAACTTGAATATTTCCAAACTAAAGACAACACTACAAAATAACATTATTTTCATAAAGCATTAATAATTAGTACAATAGCGTCTGTAATATTGTGAAAATTCAAAGTTCACTAAAAATTCTATTCTCCAGTTTAATTTCAACCTAGCATACTTCTCTCAATCCTATGCTTCATTGGCTACGACTCTCTACACAACTCTAGCACCTATATGAGGACATAGATAGAAAGAATTCTTTAGCAGCCAAGTGACAGCGTACCCTACTCACTGGAATTCTTTTAGGTTATGGTACACCAATAGCAATTCAGTGATCTGATAAGTTAAGGGAGGAATATTTATGCTACAGTATAGTGGAAATAATAAAAACTATGAGTAACAGATTCTAACCTCTTCATTTTAGCACATCCCCATCAGTTAACCTATATTGCTACCGTCTTGAAAAGTTATATTTATGCAGAAGACCCCACTAAAAGGTCCTGAGAGCCATCAGATGTTATGAACTTCTTTTAATGAGAGCAAAATGATTAAACGCGAGTTTAACTTACCATATAAATTGATAGAGGCATGGAGAAGGCTGATGAATTTGATTTCTTTTTTTTTGTCTCAGCAACGCAGAGAGATTCTCCTCTGCAACACTGCCTCTGCTGGCCATTCGATATAATCTGCAGATGGAAAAGTCCACTGTTAGTCCATTATTAGAACTTGAATATTTCGAAACTAAAGACAACACTACAAAATAACATTATTTTCATAAAGCATTAATAATTAGTACAATAGCGTCTGTAATATTGTGAAAATTCAAAGTTCACTAAAAATTCTATTCTCCAGTTTAATTTCAACCTAGCACACTTCTCTCAATCCTATGCCTCATTGGCTACGACTCTCTACACAACTCTAGCACCTATATGAGGACGTAGATAGAAAGAACTCTTTAGCAGCCAAGTGACAGCGTACCCTACTCACTGGAATTCTTTTAGGTTATGGTACACCAATAGCAATTCAGTGATCTGATAAGTTAAGGGAGGAAGATTTATGCTACAGTATAGTGGAAATAATAAAAACTATGAGTAACAGATTCTAACCTCTTCATTTTAGCACATCCCTATCAGTTAACCTATATTGCTAGCGTCTTGAAAATTTATATTTATGAGGAAGACCCCCCTAAAAGGTCCTGAGAGCCATCAGATATTATGAACTTCTTTTAATGAGAGCAAACTGATTAAACGTGAGTTTAACTTACCATATAAATTGATAGAGGCATGGAGAAGGCTGATGAATTTGATTTCTTTTTTTTTTTTGTCTCAACAACGCAGAGAGATTCTCCTCTGCAACACTGCCTCTGCTGGCCATTCGATATAATCTGCAGATGGAAAAGTCCACTGTTAGTCCATTATTAGAACTTGAATATTTCCAAACTAAAGACAACACTACAAAATAACATTATTTTCATAAAGTATTAATAATTAGTACAATAGCGTCTGTAATATTGTGAAAATTCAAAGTTCACTAAAAATTCTATTCTCCAGTTTAATTTCAACCTAGCACACTTCTCTCAATCCTATGCCTCATTGGCTACGACTCTCTACACAACTCTAGCACCTATATGAGGACATAGATAGAAAGAACTCTTTAGCAGCCAAGTGACAGCGTACCCTACTCACTGGAATTCTTTTAAGTTATGGTACACCAATAGCAATTCAGTGATCTGATAAGTTAAGGGAGGAATATTTATGCTACAGTATAGTGGAAATAATAAAACTATGAGTAACAGATTCTAACCTCTTTATTTTAGCACATCCCCATCAGTTAACCTATATTGCTAGCGTCTTGAAAATGTATATTTATGAGGAAGACCCCACTAAAAGGTCCTGAGAGCCATCAGATGTTATGAACTTCTTTTAATGAGAGCAAACTGATTAAACGTGAGTTTAACTTACCATATAAATTGATAGAGGCATAGAGAAGGCTGATGAATTTGATTTCTTTTTTTTTGTCTCAGCAACGCAGAGAGATTCTCCTCTGCAACACTGCCTCTGCTGGCCATTCAATATAATCTGCAGATGGAAAAGTCCACTGTTAGTCCATTATTAGAACTTGAATATTTCCAAACTAAAGACAACACTACAAAATAACATTATTTTCATAAAGCATTAATAATTAGTACAATAGCGTCTGTAATATTGTGAAAATTCAAAGTTCACTAAAAATTCTATTCTCCAGTTTAATTTCAACCTAGCATACTTCTCTCAATCCTATGCCTCATTGGCTACGACTCTCTACACAACTCTAGCACCTATATGAGGACATAGATAGAAAGAACTCTTTAGCAGCCAAGTGACAGCTTACCCTACTCACTGGAATTCTTTTAGGTTATGGTACACCAATAGCAATTCAGTGATCTGATAAGTTAAGGGAGGAAGATTTATGCTACAGTATAGTGGAAATAATAAAAACTATGAGTAACAGATTCTAACTTCTTCATTTTAGCACATCCCCATCAGTTAACCTATATTGCTACCGTCTTGAAAAGTTATATTTATGCAGAAGACCCCACTAAAAGGTCCTGAGAGCCATCAGATGTTATGAACTTCTTTTAATGAGAGGAAAATGATTAAACGCGAGTTTAACTTACCATATAAATTGATAGAGGCATGGAGAAGGCTGATGAATTTGATTTCTTTTTTTTTTTGTCTCAACAACGCAGAGAGATTCTCCTCTGCAACACTGCCTCTGCTGGCCATTCAATATAATCTGCAGATGGAAAAGTCCACTGTTAGTCCATTATTAGAACTTGAATATTTCCAAACTAAAGACAACACTACAAAATAACATTATTTTCATAAAGCATTAATAACTAGTACAATAGCGTCTGTAATATTGTGAAAATTCAAAGTTCACTAAAAATTCTATTCTCCAGTTTAATTTCAACCTAGCATACTTCTCTCAATCCTATGCCTCATTGGCTACGACTCTCTACACAACTCTAGCACCTATATGAGGACATAGATAGAAAGAACTCTTTAGCAGCCAAGTGACAGCGTACCCTACTCACTGGAATTCTTTTAGGTTATGGTACACCAATAGAAATTCAGTGATCTGATAAGTTAAGGGAGGAAGATTTATGCTACAGTATAGTGGAAATAATAAAAACTATGAGTAACAGATTCTAACCTCTTCATTTTAGCACATCCCCATCAGTTAACCTATATTGCTACCGTCTTGAAAAGTTATATTTATGCAGAAGACCCCACTAAAAGGTCCTGAGAGCCATCAGATGTTATGAACTTCTTTTAATGAGAGGAAAATGATTAAACGCGAGTTTAACTTACCATATAAATTGATAGAGTCATGGAGAAGGCTGATGAATTTGATTTCTTTTTTTTTGTCTCAGCAACGCAGAGAGATTCTCCTCTGCAACACTGCCTCTGCTGGCCATTCAATATAATCTGCAGATGGAAAAGTCCACTGTTAGTCCATTATTAGAACTTGAATATTTCCAAACTAAAGACAACACTACAAAATAACATTATTTTCATAAAGCATTAATAATTAGTACAATAGCGTCTGTAATATTGTGAAAATTCAAAGTTCACTAAAAATTCTATTCTCCAGTTTAATTTCAACCTAGCATACTTCTCTCAATCCTATGCTTCATTGGCTACGACTCTCTACACAACTCTAGCACCTACATGAGGACATAGATAGAAAGAATTCTTTAGCAGCCAAGTGACAGCGTACCCTACTCACTGGAATTCTTTTAGGTTATGGTACACCAATAGCAATTCAGTGATCTGATAAGTTAAGGGAGGAATATTTATGCTACAGTATAGTGGAAATAATAAAAACTATGAGTAACAGATTCTAACCTCTTCATTTTAGCACATCCCCATCAGTTAACCTATATTGCTACCGTCTTGAAAAGTTATATTTATGCAGAAGACCCCACTAAAAGGTCCTGAGAGCCATCAGATGTTATGAACTTCTTTTAATGAGAGCAAAATGATTAAACGCGAGTTTAACTTACCATATAAATTGATAGAGGCATGGAGAAGGCTGATGAATTTGATTTCTTTTTTTTTGTCTCAGCAACGCAGAGAGATTCTCCTCTGCAACACTGCCTCTGCTGGCCATTCGATATAATCTGCAGATGGAAAAGTCCACTGTTAGTCCATTATTAGAACTTGAATATTTCCAAACTAAAGACAACACTACAAAATAACATTATTTTCATAAAGCATTAATAATTAGTACAATAGCGTCTGTAATATTGTGAAAATTCAAAGTTCACTAAAAATTCTATTCTCCAGTTTAATTTCAACCTAGCACACTTCTCTCAATCCTATGCCTCATTGGCTACGACTCTCTACACAACTCTAGCACCTATATGAGGACGTAGATAGAAAGAACTCTTTAGCAGCCAAGTGACAGCGTACCCTACTCACTGGAATTCTTTTAGGTTATGGTACACCAATAGCAATTCAGTGATCTGATAAGTTAAGGGAGGAAGATTTATGCTACAGTATAGTGGAAATAATAAAAACTATGAGTAACAGATTCTAACCTCTTCATTTTAGCACATCCCTATCAGTTAACCTATATTGCTACCGTCTTGAAAAGTTATATTTATGAGGAAGACCCCCCTAAAAGGTCCTGAGAGCCATCAGATATTATGAACTTCTTTTAATGAGAGCAAACTGATTAAACGTGAGTTTAACTTACCATATAAATTGATAGAGGCATGGAGAAGGCTGATGAATTTGATTTCTTTTTTTTTGTCTCAGCAACGCAGAGAGATTCTCCTCTGCAACACTGCCTCTGCTGGCCATTCAATATAATCTGCAGATGGAAAAGTCCACTGTTAGTCCATTATTAGAACTTGAATATTTCCAAACTAAAGACAACACTACAAAATAACATTATTTTCATAAAGCATTAATAATTAGTACAATAGCGTCTGTAATATTGTGAAAATTCAAAGTTCACTAAAAATTCTATTCTCCAGTTTAATTTCAACCTAGCATACTTCTCTCAATCCTATGCCTCATTGGCTACGACTCTCTACACAACTCTAGCACCTATATGAGGACATAGATAGAAAGAACTCTTTAGCAGCCAAGTGACAGCTTACCCTACTCACTGGAATTCTTTTAGGTTATGGTACACCAATAGCAATTCAGTGATCTGATAAGTTAAGGGAGGAAGATTTATGCTACAGTATAGTGGAAATAATAAAAACTATGAGTAACAGATTCTAACCTCTTCATTTTAGCACATCCCCATCAGTTAACCTATATTGCTACCGTCTTGAAAAGTTATATTTATGCAGAAGACCCCACTAAAAGGTCCTGAGAGCCATCAGATGTTATGAACTTCTTTTAATGAGAGGAAAATGATTAAACGCGAGTTTAACTTACCATATAAATTGATAGAGGCATGGAGAAGGCTGATGAATTTGATTTCTTTTTTTTTTTGTCTCAACAACGCAGAGAGATTCTCCTCTGCAACACTGCCTCTGCTGGCCATTCAATATAATCTGCAGATGGAAAAGTCCACTGTTAGTCCAATTATTAGAACTTGAATATTTCCAAACTAAAGACAACACTACAAAATAACATTATTTTCATAAAGCATTAATAATTAGTACAATAGCGTCTGTAATATTGTGAAAATTCAAAGTTCACTAAAAATTCTATTCTCCAGTTTAATTTCAACCTAGCATACTTCTCTCAATCCTATGCCTCATTGGCTACGACTCTCTACACAACTCTAGCACCTATATGAGGACATAGATAGAAAGAACTCTTTAGCAGCCAAGTGACAGCGTACCCTACTCACTGGAATTCTTTTAGGTTATGGTACACCAATCGCAATTCAGTGATCTGATAAGTTAAGGGAGGAAGATTTATGCTACAGTATAGTGGAAATAATAAAAACTATGAGTAACAGATTCTAACCTCTTCATTTTAGCACATCCCCATCAGTTAACCTATATTGCTACCGTCTTGAAAAGTTATATTTATGCAGAAGACCCCACTAAAAGGTCCTGAGAGCCATCAGATGTTATGAACTTCTTTTAATGAGAGCAAAATGATTAAACGCGAGTTTAACTTACCATATAAATTGATAGAGGCATGGAGAAGGCTGATGAATTTGATTTCTTTTTTTTTGTCTCAGCAACGCAGAGAGATTCTCCTCTGCAACACTGCCTCTGCTGGCCATTCAATATAATCTGCAGATGGAAAAGTCCACTGTTAGTCCATTATTAGAACTTGAATATTTCCAAACTAAAGACAACACTACAAAATAACATTATTTTCATAAAGCATTAATAATTAGTACAATAGCATCTGTAATATTGTGAAAATTCAAAGTTCACTAAAAATTCTATTCTCCAGTTTAATTTCAACCTAGCACACTTCTCTCAATCCTATGCCTCATTGGCTACGACTCTCTACACAACTCTAGCACCTATATGAGGACATAGATAGAAAGAATTCTTTAGCAGCCAAGTGACAGCGTACCCTACTCACTGGAATTCTTTTAGGTTATGGTACACCAATAGCAATTCAGTGATCTGATAAGTTAAGGGAGGAAGATTTATGCTACAGTATAGTGGAAATAATAAAAACTATGAGTAACAGATTCTAACCTCTTCATTTTAGCACATCCCCATCAGTTAACCTATATTGCTAGCGTCTTGAAAAGTTATATTTATGCAGAAGACCCCACTAAAAGGTCCTGAGAGCCATCAGATGTTATGAACTTCTTTTAATGAGAGCAAAATGATTAAACGCGAGTTTAACTTACCATATAAATTGATAGAGGCATGGAGAAGGCTGATGAATTGGATTTCTTTTTTTTTGTCTCAGCAACGCAGAGAGATTCTCCTCTGCAACACTGCCTCTGCTGGCCATTCGATATAATATGCAGATGGAAAAGTCCACTGTTAGTCCATTATTAGAACTTGAATATTTCCAAACTAAAGACAACACTACAAAATAACATTATTTTCATAAAGCATTAATAATTAGTACAATAGCATCTGTAATATTGTGAAAATTCAAAGTTCACTAAAAATTCTATTCTCCAGTTTAATTTCAACCTAGCACACTTCTCTCAATCCTATGCCTCATTGGCTACGACTCTCTACACAACTCTAGCACCTATATGAGGACATAGATAGAAAGAATTCTTTAGCAGCCAAGTGACAGCGTACCCTACTCACTGGAATTCTTTTAGGTTATGGTACACCAATAGCAATTCAGTGATCTGATAAGTTAAGGGAGGAAGATTTATGCTACAGTATAGTGGAAATAATAAAAACTATGAGTAACAGATTCTAACCTCTTCATTTTAGCACATCCCCATCAGTTAACCTATATTGCTAGCGTCTTGAAAAGTTATATTTATGCAGAAGACCCCACTAAAAGGTCCTGAGAGCCATCAGATGTTATGAACTTCTTTTAATGAGAGCAAAATGATTAAACGCGAGTTTAACTTACCATATAAATTGATAGAGGCATGGAGAAGGCTGATGAATTGGATTTCTTTTTTTTTGTCTCAGCAACGCAGAGAGATTCTCCTCTGCAACACTGCCTCTGCTGGCCATTCAATATAATCTGCAGATGGAAAAGTCCACTGTTAGTCCATTATTAGAACTTGAATATTTCCAAACTAAAGACAACACTACAAAATAACATTATTTTCATAAAGCATTAATAATTAGTACAATAGCGTCTGTAATATTGTGAAAATTCAAAGTTCACTAAAAATTCTATTCTCCAGTTTAATTTCAACCTAGCACACTTCTCTCAATCCTATGCCTCATTGGCTACGACTCTCTACACAACTCTAGCACCTATATGAGGACATAGATAGAAAGAACTCTTTAGCAGCCAAGTGACAGCGTACCCTACTCACTGGAATTCTTTTAAGTTATGGTACACCAATAGCAATTCAGTGATCTGATAAGTTAAGAGGGGAAGATTTATGCTACAGTATAGTGGAAATAATAAAAACTATGAGTAACAGATTCTAACCTCTTTATTTTAGCACATCCCCATCAGTTAACCTATATTGCTAGCGTCTTGAAAATGTATATTTATGCGGAAGACCCCACTAAAAGGTCCTGAGAGCCATCAGATGTTATGAACTTCTTTTAATGAGAGCAAAATGATTAAACGCGAGTTGAACTTACCATATAAATTGATAGAGGCATGGAGAAGGCTGATGAATTTGATTATTTTTTTTTTTTGTCTCAACAACGCAGAGAGATTCTCCTCTGCAACACTGCCTCTGCTGGCCATTCGATATAATATGCAGATGGAAAAGTCCACTGTTAGTCCATTATTAGAACTTGAATATTTCCAAACTAAAGACAACACTACAAAATAACATTATTTTCATAAAGCATTAATAATTAGTACAATAGCATCTGTAATATTGTGAAAATTCAAAGTTCACTAAAAATTCTATTCTCCAGTTTAATTTCAACCTAGCACACTTCTCTCAATCCTATGCCTCATTGGCTACGACTCTCTACACAACTCTAGCACCTATATGAGGACATAGATAGAAAGAATTCTTTAGCAGCCAAGTGACAGCGTACCCTACTCACTGGAATTCTTTTAGGTTATGGTACACCAATAGCAATTCAGTGATCTGATAAGTTAAGGGAGGAAGATTTATGCTACAGTATAGTGGAAATAATAAAAACTATGAGTAACAGATTCTAACCTCTTCATTTTAGCACATCCCCATCAGTTAACCTATATTGCTAGCGTCTTGAAAAGTTATATTTATGCAGAAGACCCCACTAAAAGGTCCTGAGAGCCATCAGATGTTATGAACTTCTTTTAATGAGAGCAAAATGATTAAACGCGAGTTTAACTTACCATATAAATTGATAGAGGCATGGAGAAGGCTGATGAATTGGATTTCTTTTTTTTTGTCTCAGCAACGCAGAGAGATTCTCCTCTGCAACACTGCCTCTGCTGGCCATTCAATATAATCTGCAGATGGAAAAGTCCACTGTTAGTCCATTATTAGAACTTGAATATTTCCAAACTAAAGACAACACTACAAAATAACATTATTTTCATAAAGCATTAATAATTAGTACAATAGCGTCTGTAATATTGTGAAAATTCAAAGTTCACTAAAAATTCTATTCTCCAGTTTAATTTCAACCTAGCATACTTCTCTCAATCCTATGCCTCATTGGCTACGACTCTCTACACAACTCTAGCACCTATATGAGGACATAGATAGAAAGAACTCTTTAGCAGCCAAGTGACAGCGTACCCTACTCACTGGAATTCTTTTAGGTTATGGTACACCAATAGCAATTCAGTGATCTGATAAGTTAAGGGAGGAAGATTTATGCTACAGTATAGTGGAAATAATAAAAACTATGAGTAACAGATTCTAACCTCTTCATTTTAGCACATCCCCATCAGTTAACCTATATTGCTACCGTCTTGAAAAGTTATATTTATGCAGAAGACCCCACTAAAAGGTCCTGAGAGCCATCAGATGTTATGAACTTCTTTTAATGAGAGGAAAATGATTAAACGCGAGTTGAACTTACCATATAAATTGATAGAGGCATGGAGAAGGCTGATGAATTTGATTATTTTTTTTTTTTGTCTCAACAACGCAGAGAGATTCTCCTCTGCAACACTGCCTCTGCTGGCCATTCGATATAATATGCAGATGGAAAAGTCCACTGTTAGTCCATTATTAGAACTTGAATATTTCCAAACTAAAGACAACACTACAAAATAACATTATTTTCATAAAGCATTAATAATTAGTACAATAGCATCTGTAATATTGTGAAAATTCAAAGTTCACTAAAAATTCTATTCTCCAGTTTAATTTCAACCTAGCACACTTCTCTCAATCCTATGCCTCATTGGCTACGACTCTCTACACAACTCTAGCACCTATATGAGGACATAGATAGAAAGAATTCTTTAGCAGCCAAGTGACAGCGTACCCTACTCACTGGAATTCTTTTAGGTTATGGTACACCAATAGCAATTCAGTGATCTGATAAGTTAAGGGAGGAAGATTTATGCTACAGTATAGTGGAAATAATAAAAACTATGAGTAACAGATTCTAACCTCTTCATTTTAGCACATCCCCATCAGTTAACCTATATTGCTACCGTCTTGAAAAGTTATATTTATGAGGAAGACCCCCCTAAAAGGTCCTGAGAGCCATCAGATATTATGAACTTCTTTTAATGAGAGCAAACTGATTAAACGTGAGTTTAACTTACCATATAAATTGATAGAGGCATGGAGAAGGCTGATGAATTTGATTTCTTTTTTTTGTCTCAGCAACGCAGAGAGATTCTCCTCTGCAACACTGCCTCTGCTGGCCATTCAATATAATCTGCAGATGGAAAAGTCCACTGTTAGTCCATTATTAGAACTTGAATATTTCCAAACTAAAGACAACACTACAAAATAACATTATTTTCATAAAGCATTAATAATTAGTACAATAGCGTCTGTAATATTGTGAAAATTCAAAGTTCACTAAAAATTCTATTCTCCAGTTTAATTTCAACCTAGCACACTTCTCTCAATCCTATGCCTCATTGGCTACGACTCTCTACACAACTCTAGCACCTATATGAGGACATAGATAGAAAGAACTCTTTAGCAGCCAAGTGACAGCGTACCCTACTCACTGGAATTCTTTTAAGTTATGGTACACCAATAGCAATTCAGTGATCTGATAAGTTAAGGGAGGAAGATTTATGCTACAGTATAGTGGAAATAATAAAAACTATGAGTAACAGATTCTAACCTCTTTATTTTAGCACATCCCCATCAGTTAACCTATGTTGCTAGCGTCTTCAAAATGTATATTTATGCGGAAGACCCCACTAAAAGGTCCTGAGAGCCATCAGATGTTATGAACTTCTTTTAATGAGAGCAAAATGATTAAACGCGAGTTTAACTTACCATATAAATTGATAGAGGCATGGAGAAGGCTGATGAATTTGATTTCTTTTTTTTTGTCTCAGCAACGCAGAGAGATTCTCCTCTGCAACACTGCCTCTGCTGGCCATTCAATATAATCTGCAGATGGAAAAGTCAACTGTTAGTCCATTATTAGAACTTGAATATTTCCAAACTAAAGACAACACTACAAAATAACATTATTTTCATAAAGCATTAATAATTAGTACAATAGCGTCTGTAATATTGTGAAAATTCAAAGTTCACTAAAAATTCTATTCTCCAGTTTAATTTCAACCTAGCACACTTCTCTCAATCCTATGCCTTATTGGCTACGACTCTCTACACAACTCTAGCACCTATATGAGGATGTAGATAGAAAGAACTCTTTAGCAGCCAAGTGACAGCGTACCCTACTCACTGGAATTCTTTTAAGTTATGGTACACCAATAGCAATTCAGTGATCTGATAAGTTAAGGGAGGAAGATTTATGCTACAGTATAGTGGAAATAATAAAAACTATGAGTAACAGATTCTAACCTCTTTATTTTAGCACATCCCCATCAGTTAACCTATGTTGCTAGCGTCTTCAAAATGTATATTTATGCGGAAGACCCCACTAAAAGGTCCTGAGAGCCATCAGATGTTATGAACTTCTTTTAATGAGAGCAAAATGATTAAACGCGAGTTTAACTTACCATATAAATTGATAGAGGCATGGAGAAGGCTGATGAATTTGATTTCTTTTTTTTTTTTGTCTCAACAACGCAGAGAGATTCTCCTCTGCAACACTGCCTCTGCTGGCCATTCGATATAATCTGCAGATGGAAAAGTCCACTGTTAGTCCATTATTAGAACTTGAATATTTCCAAACTAAAGACAACACTACAAAATAACATTATTTTCATAAAGCATTAATAATTAGTACAATAGCGTCTGTAATATTGTGAAAATTCAAAGTTCACTAAAAATTCTATTCTCCAGTTTAATTTCAACCTAGCACACTTCTCTCAATCCTATGCCTCATTGGCTACGACTCTCTACACAACTCTAGCACCTATATGAGGACACAGATAGAAAGAACTCTTTAGCAGCCAAGTGACAGCGTACCCTACTCCCTGGAATTCTTTTAGGTTATGGTACACCAATAGCAATTCAGTGATCTGATAAGTTAAGGGAGGAAGATTTATGCTACAGTATAGTGGAAATAATAAAAACTATGAGTAACAGATTCTAACGTCTTTATTTTAGCACATCCCCATCAGTTAACCTATGTTGCTAGCGTCTTCAAAATGTATATTTATGCAGAAGACCCCACTAAAAGGTCCTGAGAGCCATCAGATGTTATGAACTTCTTTTAATGAGAGCAAAATGATTAAACGCGAGTTTAACTTACCATATAAATTGATAGAGGCATGGAGAAGGCTGATGAATTTGATTTCTTTTTTTTTTTTGTCTCAACAACGCAGAGAGATTCTCCTCTGCAACACTGCCTCTGCTGGCCATTCGATATAATCTGCAGATGGAAAAGTCCACTGTTAGTCCATTATTAGAACTTGAATATTTCCAAACTAAAGACAACACTACAAAATAACATTATTTTCATAAAGCATTAATAATTAGTACAATAGCGTCTGTAATATTGTGAAAATTCAAAGTTCACTAAAAATTCTATTCTCCAGTTTAATTTCAACCTAGCACACTTCTCTCAATCCTATGCCTCATTGGCTACGACTCTCTACACAACTCTAGCACCTATATGAGGACACAGATAGAAAGAACTCTTTAGCAGCCAAGTGACAGCGTACCCTACTCCCTGGAATTCTTTTAGGTTATGGTACACCAATAGCAATTCAGTGATCTGATAAGTTAAGGGAGGAAGATTTATGCTACAGTATAGTGGAAATAATAAAAACTATGAGTAACAGATTCTAACCTCTTCATTTTAGCACATCCCTATCAGTTAACCTATATTGCTACCGTCTTGAAAAGTTATATTTATGAGGAAGACCCCCCTAAAAGGTCCTGAGAGCCATCAGATATTATGAACTTCTTTTAATGAGAGCAAACTGATTAAACGTGAGTTTAACTTACCATATAAATTGATAGAGGCATGGAGAAGGCTGTTGAATTTGATTTCTTTTTTTTTGTCTCAGCAACGCAGAGAGATTCTCCTCTGCAACACTGCCTCTGCTGGCCATTCAATATAATCTGCAGATGGAAAAGTCCACTGTTAGTCCATTATTAGAACTTGAATATTTCCAAACTAAAGACAA
This sequence comes from Triturus cristatus, assembly GCF_964204655.1. Taxonomy (NCBI): domain Eukaryota; kingdom Metazoa; phylum Chordata; class Amphibia; order Caudata; family Salamandridae; genus Triturus; species Triturus cristatus. The sequence goes on from NC_140593.1 coordinate 591,064,969, forward strand.
CACTACAAAATAACATTATTTTCATAAAGCATTAATAATTAGTACAATAGCGTCTGTAATATTGTGAAAATTCAAAGTTCACTAAAAATTCTATTCTCCAGTTTAATTTCAACCTAGCACACTTCTCTCAATCCTATGCCTCATTGGCTACGACTCTCTACACAACTCTAGCACCTATATGAGGACACAGATAGAAAGAACTCTTTAGCAGCCAAGTGACAGCGTACCCTACTCCCTGGAATTCTTTTAGGTTATGGTACACCAATAGCAATTCAGTGATCTGATAAGTTAAGGGAGGAAGATTTATGCTACAGTATAGTGGAAATAATAAAAACTATGAGTAACAGATTCTAACCTCTTCATTTTAGCACATCCCTATCAGTTAACCTATATTGCTACCGTCTTGAAAAGTTATATTTATGAGGAAGACCCCCCTAAAAGGTCCTGAGAGCCATCAGATATTATGAACTTCTTTTAATGAGAGCAAACTGATTAAACGTGAGTTTAACTTACCATATAAATTGATAGAGGCATGGAGAAGGCTGTTGAATTTGATTTCTTTTTTTTTGTCTCAGCAACGCAGAGAGATTCTCCTCTGCAACACTGCCTCTGCTGGCCATTCAATATAATCTGCAGATGGAAAAGTCCACTGTTAGTCCATTATTAGAACTTGAATATTTCCAAACTAAAGACAAAACTACAAAATAACATTATTTTCATAAAGCATTAATAATTAGTACAATAGCGTCTGTAATATTGTGAAAATTCAAAGTTCACTAAAAATTCTATTCTCCAGTTTAATTTCAACCTAGCACACTTCTCTCAATCCTATGCCTCATTGGCTACGACTCTCTACACAACTCTAGCACCTATATGAGGACATAGATAGAAAGAACTCTTTAGCAGCCAAGTGACAGCGTACCCTACTCACTGGAATTCGTTTAAGTTATGGTACACCAATAGCAATTCAGTGATCTGATAAGTTAAGGGAGGAAGATTTATGCTACAGTATAGTGGAAATAATAAAAACTATGAGTAACAGATTCTAACCTCTTTATTTTAGCACATCCCCATCAGTTAACCTATGTTGCTAGCGTCTTCAAAATGTATATTTATGCGGAAGACCCCACTAAAAGGTCCTGAGAGCCATCAGATGTTATGAACTTCTTTTAATGAGAGCAAAATGATTAAACGCGAGTTTAACTTACCATATAAATTGATAGAGGCATGGAGAAGGCTGATGAATTTGATTTCTTTTTTTTTTTGTCTCAACAATGCAGAGAGATTCTCCTCTGCAACACTGCCTCTGCTGGCCATTCGATATAATCTGCAGATGGAAAAGTCCACTGTTAGTCCATTATTAGAACTTGAATATTTCCAAACTAAAGACAACACTACAAAATAACATTATTTTCATAAAGCATTAATAATTAGTACAATAGCGTCTGTAATATTGTGAAAATTCAAAGTTCACTAAAAATTCTATTCTCCAGTTTAATTTCAACCTAGCACACTTCTCTCAATCCTATGCCTCATTGGCTACGACTCTCTACACAACTCTAGCACCTATATGAGGACATAGATAGAAAGAACTCTTTAGCAGCCAAGTGACAGCGTACCCTACTCACTGGAATTCTTTTAAGTTATGGTACACCAATAGCAATTCAGTGATCTCATAAGTTAAGGGAGGAAGATTTATGCTACAGTATAGTGGAAATAATAAAAACTATGAGTAACAGATTCTAACCTCTTTATTTTAGCACATCCCCATCAGTTAACCTATATTGCTAGCGTCTTGAAAAGTTATATTTATGCAGAAGACCCCACTAAAAGGTCCTGAGAGCCATCAGATGTTATGAACTTCTTTTAATGAGAGCAAAATGATTAAACGCGAGTTTAACTTACCATATAAATTGATAGAGGCATGGAGAAGGCTGATGAATTTGATTTCTGTTTTTTTTGTCTCAGCAACGCAGAGAGATTCTCCTCTGCAACACTGCCTCTGCTGGCCATTCAATATAATCTGCAGATGGAAAAGTCAACTGTTAGTCCATTATTAGAACTTGAATATTTCCAAACTAAAGACAACACTACAAAATAACATTATTTTTATAAAGCATTAATAATTAGTACAATAGCGTCTGTAATATTGTGAAAATTCAAAGTTCACTAAAAATTCTATTCTCCAGTTTAACTTCAACCTAGCACACTTCTCTCAATCCTATGCCTTATTGGCTACGACTCTCTACACAACTCTAGCACCTATATGAGGACGTAGATAGAAAGAACTCTTTAGCAGCCAAGTGACAGCGTACCCTACTCACTGGAATTCTTTTAGGTTATGGTACACCAATAGCAATTCAGTGATCTGATAAGTTAAGGAAGGAAGATTTATGCTACAGTATAGTGGAAATAATAAAAACTATGAGTAACAGATTCTAACCTCTTCATTTTAGCACATCCCCATCAGTTAACCTATATTGCTACCGTCTTGAAAAGTTATATTTATGCAGAAGACCCCACTAAAAGGTCCTGAGAGCCATCAGATGTTATGAACTTCTTTTAATGAGAGGAAAATGATTAAACGAGAGTTTAACTTACCATATAAATTGATAGAGTCATGGAGAAGGCTGATGAATTTGATTTCTTTTTTTTTGTCTCAGCAACGCAGAGAGATTCTCCTCTGCAACACTGCCTCTGCTGGCCATTCGATATAATCTGCAGATGGAAAAGTCCACTGTTAGTCCATTATTAGAACTTGAATATTTCCAAACTAAAGACAACACTACAAAATAACATTATTTTCATAAAGCATTAATAATTAGTACAATAGCGTCTGTAATATTGTGAAAATTCAAAGTTCACTAAAAATTCTATTCTCCAGTTTAATTTCAACCTAGCATACTTCTCTCAATCCTATGCTTCATTGGCTACGACTCTCTACACAACTCTAGCACCTATATGAGGACATAGATAGAAAGAACTCTTTAGCAGCCAAGTGACAGCTTACCCTACTCACTGGAATTCTTTTAGGTTATGGTACACCAATAGCAATTCAGTGATCTGATAAGTTAAGGGAGGAAGATTTATGCTACAGTATAGTGGAAATAATAAAAACTATGAGTAACAGATTCTAACCTCTTCATTTTAGCACATCCCCATCAGTTAACCTATATTGCTACCGTCTTGAAAAGTTATATTTATGCAGAAGACCCCACTAAAAGGTCCTGAGAGCCATCAGATGTTATGAACTTCTTTTAATGAGAGGAAAATGATTAAACGCGAGTTTAACTTACCATATAAATTGATAGAGGCATGGAGAAGGCTGATGAATTTGATTTCTTTTTTTTTTTGTCTCAACAACGCAGAGAGATTCTCCTCTGCAACACTGCCTCTGCTGGCCATTCAATATAATCTGCAGATGGAAAAGTCCACTGTTAGTCCATTATTAGAACTTGAATATTTCCAAACTAAAGACAACACTACAAAATAACATTATTTTCATAAAGCATTAATAATTAGTACAATAGCGTCTGTAATATTGTGAAAATTCAAAGTTCACTAAAAATTCTATTCTCCAGTTTAATTTCAACCTAGCATACTTCTCTCAATCCTATGCTTCATTGGCTACGACTCTCTACACAACTCTAGCACCTATATGAGGACATAGATAGAAAGAATTCTTTAGCAGCCAAGTGACAGCGTACCCTACTCACTGGAATTCTTTTAGGTTATGGTACACCAATAGCAATTCAGTGATCTGATAAGTTAAGGGAGGAAGATTTATGCTACAGTATAGTGGAAATAATAAAAACTATGAGTAACAGATTCTAACCTCTTTATTTTAGCACATCCCCATCAGTTAACCTATGTTGCTAGCGTCTTCAAAATGTATATTTATGCGGAAGACCCCACTAAAAGGTCCTGAGAGCCATCAGATGTTATGAACTTCTTTTAATGAGAGCAAAATGATTAAACGCGAGTTTAACCTACCATATAAATTGATAGAGGCATGGAGAAGGCTGATGAATTTGATTTCTTTTTTTTTTTTGTCTCAACAACGCAGAGAGATTCTCCTCTGCAACACTGCCTCTGCTGGCCATTCGATATAATCTGCAGATGGAAAAGTCCACTGTTAGTCCATTATTAGAACTTGAATATTTCCAAACTAAAGACAACACTACAAAATAACATTATTTTCATAAAGCATTAATAATTAGTACAATAGCGTCTGTAATATTGTGAAAATTCAAAGTTCACTAAAAATTCTATTCTCCAGTTTAATTTCAACCTAGCACACTTCTCTCAATCCTATGCCTCATTGGCTACGACTCTCTACACAACTCTAGCACCTATATGAGGACATAGATAGAAAGAACTCTTTAGCAGCCAAGTGACAGCGTACCCTACTCACTGGAATTCTTTTAGGTTATGGTACACCAATAGCAATTCAGTGATCTGATAAGTTAAGGGAGGAAGATTTATGCTACAGTATAGTGGAAATAATAAAAACTATGAGTAACAGATTCTAACCTCTTCATTTTAGCACATCCCTATCAGTTAACCTATATTGCTACTGTCTTGAAAAGTTATATTTATGAGGAAGACCCCCCTAAAAGGTCCTGAGAGCCATCAGATATTATGAACTTCTTTTAATGAGAGCAAACTGATTAAACGTGAGTTTAACTTACCATATAAATTGATAGAGGCATGGAGAAGGCTGATGAATTTGATTTCTTTTTTTTTGTCTCAGCAACGCAGAGAGATTCTCCTCTGCAACACTGCCTCTGCTGGCCATTCAATATAATCTGCAGATGGAAAAGTCCACTGTTAGTCCATTATTAGAACTTGAATATTTCCAAACTAAAGACAACACTACAAAATAACATTATTTTCATAAAGCATTAATAATTAGTACAATAGCGTCTGTAATATTGTGAAAATTCAAAGTTCACTAAAAATTCTATTCTCCAGTTTAATTTCAACCTAGCACACTTCTCTCAATCCTATGCCTCATTGGCTACGACTCTCTACACAACTCTAGCACCTATATGAGGACATAGATAGAAAGAACTCTTTAGCAGCCAAGTGACAGCGTACCCTACTCACTGGAATTCTTTTAAGTTATGGTACACCAATAGCAATTCAGTGATCTGATAAGTTAAGGGAGGAAGATTTATGCTACAGTATAGTGGAAATAATAAAAACTATGAGTAACAGATTCTAACCTCTTTATTTTAGCACATCCCCATCAGTTAACCTATGTTGCTAGCGTCTTCAAAATGTATATTTATGCGGAAGACCCCACTAAAAGGTCCTGAGAGCCATCAGATGTTATGAACTTCTTTTAATGAGAGCAAAATGATTAAACGCGAGTTTAACTTACCATATAAATTGATAGAGGCATGGAGAAGGCTGATGAATTTGATTTCTTTTTTTTTGTCTCAGCAACGCAGAGAGATTCTCCTCTGCAACACTGCCTCTGCTGGCCATTCAATATAATCTGCAGATGGAAAAGTCAACTGTTAGTCCATTATTAGAACTTGAATATTTCCAAACTAAAGACAACACTACAAAATAACATTATTTTCATAAAGCATTAATAATTAGTACAATAGCGTCTGTAATATTGTGAAAATTCAAAGTTCACTAAAAATTCTATTCTCCAGTTTAATTTCAACCTAGCACACTTCTCTCAATCCTATGCCTTATTGGCTACGACTCTCTACACAACTCTAGCACCTATATGAGGATGTAGATAGAAAGAACTCTTTAGCAGCCAAGTGACAGCGTACCCTACTCACTGGAATTCTTTTAAGTTATGGTACACCAATAGCAATTCAGTGATCTGATAAGTTAAGGGAGGAAGATTTATGCTACAGTATAGTGGAAATAATAAAAACTATGAGTAACAGATTCTAACCTCTTTATTTTAGCACATCCCCATCAGTTAACCTATGTTGCTAGCGTCTTCAAAATGTATATTTATGCGGAAGACCCCACTAAAAGGTCCTGAGAGCCATCAGATGTTATGAACTTCTTTTAATGAGAGCAAAATGATTAAACGCGAGTTTAACTTACCATATAAATTGATAGAGGCATGGAGAAGGCTGATGAATTTGATTTCTTTTTTTTTTTTGTCTCAACAACGCAGAGAGATTCTCCTCTGCAACACTGCCTCTGCTGGCCATTCGATATAATCTGCAGATGGAAAAGTCCACTGTTAGTCCATTATTAGAACTTGAATATTTCCAAACTAAAGACAACACTACAAAATAACATTATTTTCATAAAGCATTAATAATTAGTACAATAGCGTCTGTAATATTGTGAAAATTCAAAGTTCACTAAAAATTCTATTCTCCAGTTTAATTTCAACCTAGCACACTTCTCTCAATCCTATGCCTCATTGGCTACGACTCTCTACACAACTCTAGCACCTATATGAGGACATAGATAGAAAGAATTCTTTAGCAGCCAAGTGACAGCGTACCCTACTCACTGGAATTCTTTTAGGTTATGGTACACCAATAGCAATTCAGTGATCTGATAAGTTAAGGGAGGAAGATTTATGCTACAGTATAGTGGAAATAATAAAAACTATGAGTAACAGATTCTAACCTCTTCATTTTAGCACATCCCCATCAGTTAACCTATATTGCTAGCGTCTTGAAAAGTTATATTTATGCAGAAGACCCCACTAAAAGGTCCTGAGAGCCATCAGATGTTATGAACTTCTTTTAATGAGAGCAAAATGATTAAACGCGAGTTTAACTTACCATATAAATTGATAGAGGCATGGAGAAGGCTGATGAATTGGATTTCTTTTTTTTTGTCTCAGCAACGCAGAGAGATTCTCCTCTGCAACACTGCCTCTGCTGGCCATTCAATATAATCTGCAGATGGAAAAGTCCACTGTTAGTCCATTATTAGAACTTGAATATTTCCAAACTAAAGACAACACTACAAAATAACATTATTTTCATAAAGCATTAATAATTAGTACAATAGCGTCTGTAATATTGTGAAAATTCAAAGTTCACTAAAAATTCTATTCTCCAGTTTAATTTCAACCTAGCACACTTCTCTCAATCCTATGCCTCATTGGCTACGACTCTCTACACAACTCTAGCACCTATATGAGGACATAGATAGAAAGAACTCTTTAGCAGCCAAGTGACAGCGTACCCTACTCACTGGAATTCTTTTAAGTTATGGTACACCAATAGCAATTCAGTGATCTGATAAGTTAAGAGGGGAAGATTTATGCTACAGTATAGTGGAAATAATAAAAACTATGAGTAACAGATTCTAACCTCTTTATTTTAGCACATCCCCATCAGTTAACCTATATTGCTAGCGTCTTGAAAATGTATATTTATGCGGAAGACCCCACTAAAAGGTCCTGAGAGCCATCAGATGTTATGAACTTCTTTTAATGAGAGCAAAATGATTAAACGCGAGTTGAACTTACCATATAAATTGATAGAGGCATGGAGAAGGCTGATGAATTTGATTATTTTTTTTTTTTGTCTCAACAACGCAGAGAGATTCTCCTCTGCAACACTGCCTCTGCTGGCCATTCGATATAATATGCAGATGGAAAAGTCCACTGTTAGTCCATTATTAGAACTTGAATATTTCCAAACTAAAGACAACACTACAAAATAACATTATTTTCATAAAGCATTAATAATTAGTACAATAGCATCTGTAATATTGTGAAAATTCAAAGTTCACTAAAAATTCTATTCTCCAGTTTAATTTCAACCTAGCACACTTCTCTCAATCCTATGCCTCATTGGCTACGACTCTCTACACAACTCTAGCACCTATATGAGGACATAGATAGAAAGAATTCTTTAGCAGCCAAGTGACAGCGTACCCTACTCACTGGAATTCTTTTAGGTTATGGTACACCAATAGCAATTCAGTGATCTGATAAGTTAAGGGAGGAAGATTTATGCTACAGTATAGTGGAAATAATAAAAACTATGAGTAACAGATTCTAACCTCTTCATTTTAGCACATCCCCATCAGTTAACCTATATTGCTAGCGTCTTGAAAAGTTATATTTATGCAGAAGACCCCACTAAAAGGTCCTGAGAGCCATCAGATGTTATGAACTTCTTTTAATGAGAGCAAAATGATTAAACGCGAGTTTAACTTACCATATAAATTGATAGAGGCATGGAGAAGGCTGATGAATTGGATTTCTTTTTTTTTGTCTCAGCAACGCAGAGAGATTCTCCTCTGCAACACTGCCTCTGCTGGCCATTCAATATAATCTGCAGATGGAAAAGTCCACTGTTAGTCCATTATTAGAACTTGAATATTTCCAAACTAAAGACAACACTACAAAATAACATTATTTTCATAAAGCATTAATAATTAGTACAATAGCGTCTGTAATATTGTGAAAATTCAAAGTTCACTAAAAATTCTATTCTCCAGTTTAATTTCAACCTAGCATACTTCTCTCAATCCTATGCCTCATTGGCTACGACTCTCTACACAACTCTAGCACCTATATGAGGACATAGATAGAAAGAACTCTTTAGCAGCCAAGTGACAGCGTACCCTACTCACTGGAATTCTTTTAGGTTATGGTACACCAATAGCAATTCAGTGATCTGATAAGTTAAGGGAGGAAGATTTATGCTACAGTATAGTGGAAATAATAAAAACTATGAGTAACAGATTCTAACCTCTTCATTTTAGCACATCCCCATCAGTTAACCTATATTGCTACCGTCTTGAAAAGTTATATTTATGCAGAAGACCCCACTAAAAGGTCCTGAGAGCCATCAGATGTTATGAACTTCTTTTAATGAGAGGAAAATGATTAAACGCGAGTTGAACTTACCATATAAATTGATAGAGGCATGGAGAAGGCTGATGAATTTGATTATTTTTTTTTTTTGTCTCAACAACGCAGAGAGATTCTCCTCTGCAACACTGCCTCTGCTGGCCATTCGATATAATATGCAGATGGAAAAGTCCACTGTTAGTCCATTATTAGAACTTGAATATTTCCAAACTAAAGACAACACTACAAAATAACATTATTTTCATAAAGCATTAATAATTAGTACAATAGCATCTGTAATATTGTGAAAATTCAAAGTTCACTAAAAATTCTATTCTCCAGTTTAATTTCAACCTAGCACACTTCTCTCAATCCTATGCCTCATTGGCTACGACTCTCTACACAACTCTAGCACCTATATGAGGACATAGATAGAAAGAATTCTTTAGCAGCCAAGTGACAGCGTACCCTACTCACTGGAATTCTTTTAGGTTATGGTACACCAATAGCAATTCAGTGATCTGATAAGTTAAGGGAGGAAGATTTATGCTACAGTATAGTGGAAATAATAAAAACTATGAGTAACAGATTCTAACCTCTTCATTTTAGCACATCCCCATCAGTTAACCTATATTGCTACCGTCTTGAAAAGTTATATTTATGAGGAAGACCCCCCTAAAAGGTCCTGAGAGCCATCAGATATTATGAACTTCTTTTAATGAGAGCAAACTGATTAAACGTGAGTTTAACTTACCATATAAATTGATAGAGGCATGGAGAAGGCTGATGAATTTGATTTCTTTTTTTTGTCTCAGCAACGCAGAGAGATTCTCCTCTGCAACACTGCCTCTGCTGGCCATTCAATATAATCTGCAGATGGAAAAGTCCACTGTTAGTCCATTATTAGAACTTGAATATTTCCAAACTAAAGACAACACTACAAAATAACATTATTTTCATAAAGCATTAATAATTAGTACAATAGCGTCTGTAATATTGTGAAAATTCAAAGTTCACTAAAAATTCTATTCTCCAGTTTAATTTCAACCTAGCACACTTCTCTCAATCCTATGCCTCATTGGCTACGACTCTCTACACAACTCTAGCACCTATATGAGGACATAGATAGAAAGAACTCTTTAGCAGCCAAGTGACAGCGTACCCTACTCACTGGAATTCTTTTAAGTTATGGTACACCAATAGCAATTCAGTGATCTGATAAGTTAAGGGAGGAAGATTTATGCTACAGTATAGTGGAAATAATAAAAACTATGAGTAACAGATTCTAACCTCTTTATTTTAGCACATCCCCATCAGTTAACCTATGTTGCTAGCGTCTTCAAAATGTATATTTATGCGGAAGACCCCACTAAAAGGTCCTGAGAGCCATCAGATGTTATGAACTTCTTTTAATGAGAGCAAAATGATTAAACGCGAGTTTAACTTACCATATAAATTGATAGAGGCATGGAGAAGGCTGATGAATTTGATTTCTTTTTTTTTGTCTCAGCAACGCAGAGAGATTCTCCTCTGCAACACTGCCTCTGCTGGCCATTCGATATAATCTGCAGATGGAAAAGTCCACTGTTAGTCCATTATTAGAACTTGAATATTTCCAAACTAAAGACAACACTACAAAATAACATTATTTTCATAAAGCATTAATAATTAGTACAATAGCGTCTGTAATATTGTGAAAATTCAAAGTTCACTAAAAATTCTATTCTCCAGTTTAATTTCAACCTAGCACACTTCTCTCAATCCTATGCCTTATTGGCTACGACTCTCTACACAACTCTAGCACCTATATGAGGATGTAGATAGAAAGAACTCTTTAGCAGCCAAGTGACAGCGTACCCTACTCACTGGAATTCTTTTAAGTTATGGTACACCAATAGCAATTCAGTGATCTGATAAGTTAAGGGAGGAAGATTTATGCTACAGTATAGTGGAAATAATAAAAACTATGAGTAACAGATTCTAACCTCTTTATTTTAGCACATCCCCATCAGTTAACCTATGTTGCTAGCGTCTTCAAAATGTATATTTATGCGGAAGACCCCACTAAAAGGTCCTGAGAGCCATCAGATGTTATGAACTTCTTTTAATGAGAGCAAAATGATTAAACGCGAGTTTAACTTACCATATAAATTGATAGAGGCATGGAGAAGGCTGATGAATTTGATTTCTTTTTTTTTTTGTCTCAGCAACGCAGAGAGATTCTCCTCTGCAACACTGCCTCTGCTGGCCATTCAATATAATCTGCAGATGGAAAAGTCCACTGTCAGTCCATTATTAGAACTTGAATATTTCCAAACTAAAGACAACACTACAAAATAACATTATTTTCATAAAGCATTAATAATTAGTACAATAGCGTCTGTAATATTGTGAAAATTCAAAGTTCACTAAAAATTCTATTCTCCAGTTTAATTTCAACCTAGCATACTTCTCTCAATCCTATGCTTCATTGGCTACGACTCTCTACACAACTCTAGCACCTATATGAGGACATAGATAGAAAGAATTCTTTAGCAGCCAAGTGACAGCGTACCCTACTCACTGGAATTCTTTTAGGTTATGGTACACCAATAGCAATTCAGTGATCTGATAAGTTAAGGGAGGAAGATTTATGCTACAGTATAGTGGAAATAATAAAAACTATGAGTAACAGATTCTAACCTCTTTATTTTAGCACATCCCCATCAGTTAACCTATGTTGCTAGCGTCTTCAAAATGTATATTTATGCGGAAGACCCCACTAAAAGGTCCTGAGAGCCATCAGATGTTATGAACTTCTTTTAATGAGAGCAAAATGATTAAACGCGAGTTTAACTTACCATATAAATTGATAGAGGCATGGAGAAGGCTGATGAATTTGATTTCTTTTTTTTTTTTGTCTCAACAACGCAGAGAGATTCTCCTCTGCAACACTGCCTCTGCTGGCCATTCGATATAATCTGCAGATGGAAAAGTCCACTGTTAGTCCATTATTAGAACTTGAATATTTCCAAACTAAAGACAACACTACAAAATAACATTATTTTCATAAAGCATTAATAATTAGTACAATAGCGTCTGTAATATTGTGAAAATTCAAAGTTCACTAAAAATTCTATTCTCCAGTTTAATTTCAACCTAGCACACTTCTCTCAATCCTATGCCTCATTGGCTACGACTCTCTACACAACTCTAGCACCTATATGAGGACATAGATAGAAAGAACTCTTTAGCAGCCAAGTGACAGCGTACCCTACTCACTGGAATTCTTTTAGGTTATGGTACACCAATAGCAATTCAGTGATCTGATAAGTTAAGGGAGGAAGATTTATGCTACAGTATAGTGGAAATAATAAAAACTATGAGTAACAGATTCTAACCTCTTCATTTTAGCACATCCCTATCAGTTAACCTATATTGCTACTGTCTTGAAAAGTTATATTTATGAGGAAGACCCCCCTAAAAGGTCCTGAGAGCCATCAGATATTATGAACTTCTTTTAATGAGAGCAAACTGATTAAACGTGAGTTTAACTTACCATATAAATTGATAGAGGCATGGAGAAGGCTGATGAATTTGATTTCTTTTTTTTTGTCTCAGCAACGCAGAGAGATTCTCCTCTGCAACACTGCCTCTGCTGGCCATTCAATATAATCTGCAGATGGAAAAGTCCACTGTTAGTCCATTATTAGAACTTGAATATTTCCAAACTAAAGACAACACTACAAAATAACATTATTTTCATAAAGCATTAATAATTAGTACAATAGCGTCTGTAATATTGTGAAAATTCAAAGTTCACTAAAAATTCTATTCTCCAGTTTAATTTCAACCTAGCACACTTCTCTCAATCCTATGCCTCATTGGCTACGACTCTCTACACAACTCTAGCACCTATATGAGGACATAGATAGAAAGAACTCTTTAGCAGCCAAGTGACAGCGTACCCTACTCACTGGAATTCTTTTAAGTTATGGTACACCAATAGCAATTCAGTGATCTGATAAGTTAAGGGAGGAAGATTTATGCTACAGTATAGTGGAAATAATAAAAACTATGAGTAACAGATTCTAACCTCTTTATTTTAGCACATCCCCATCAGTTAACCTATGTTGCTAGCGTCTTCAAAATGTATATTTATGCGGAAGACCCCACTAAAAGGTCCTGAGAGCCATCAGATGTTATGAACTTCTTTTAATGAGAGCAAAATGATTAAACGCGAGTTTAACTTACCATATAAATTGATAGAGGCATGGAGAAGGCTGATGAATTTGATTTCTTTTTTTTTGTCTCAGCAACGCAGAGAGATTCTCCTCTGCAACACTGCCTCTGCTGGCCATTCAATATAATCTGCAGATGGAAAAGTCAACTGTTAGTCCATTATTAGAACTTGAATATTTCCAAACTAAAGACAACACTACAAAATAACATTATTTTCATAAAGCATTAATAATTAGTACAATAGCGTCTGTAATATTGTGAAAATTCAAAGTTCACTAAAAATTCTATTCTCCAGTTTAATTTCAACCTAGCACACTTCTCTCAATCCTATGCCTTATTGGCTACGACTCTCTACACAACTCTAGCACCTATATGAGGATGTAGATAGAAAGAACTCTTTAGCAGCCAAGTGACAGCGTACCCTACTCACTGGAATTCTTTTAAGTTATGGTACACCAATAGCAATTCAGTGATCTGATAAGTTAAGGGAGGAAGATTTATGCTACAGTATAGTGGAAATAATAAAAACTATGAGTAACAGATTCTAACCTCTTTATTTTAGCACATCCCCATCAGTTAACCTATGTTGCTAGCGTCTTCAAAATGTATATTTATGCGGAAGACCCCACTAAAAGGTCCTGAGAGCCATCAGATGTTATGAACTTCTTTTAATGAGAGCAAAATGATTAAACGCGAGTTTAACTTACCATATAAATTGATAGAGGCATGGAGAAGGCTGATGAATTTGATTTCTTTTTTTTTTTTGTCTCAACAACGCAGAGAGATTCTCCTCTGCAACACTGCCTCTGCTGGCCATTCGATATAATCTGCAGATGGAAAAGTCCACTGTTAGTCCATTATTAGAACTTGAATATTTCCAAACTAAAGACAACACTACAAAATAACATTATTTTCATAAAGCATTAATAATTAGTACAATAGCGTCTGTAATATTGTGAAAATTCAAAGTTCACTAAAAATTCTATTCTCCAGTTTAATTTCAACCTAGCACACTTCTCTCAATCCTATGCCTCATTGGCTACGACTCTCTACACAACTCTAGCACCTATATGAGGACATAGATAGAAAGAATTCTTTAGCAGCCAAGTGACAGCGTACCCTACTCACTGGAATTCTTTTAGGTTATGGTACACCAATAGCAATTCAGTGATCTGATAAGTTAAGGGAGGAAGACTTATGCTACAGTATAGTGGAAATAATAAAAACTATGAGTAACAGATTCTAACCTCTTCATTTTAGCACATCCCCATCAGTTAACCTATATTGCTAGCGTCTTGAAAAGTTATATTTATGCAGAAGACCCCACTAAAAGGTCCTGAGAGCCATCAGATGTTATGAACTTCTTTTAATGAGAGCAAAATGATTAAACGCGAGTTTAACTTACCATATAAATTGATAGAGGCATGGAGAAGGCTGATGAATTGGATTTCTTTTTTTTTGTCTCAGCAACGCAGAGAGATTCTCCTCTGCAACACTGCCTCTGCTGGCCATTCGATATAATATGCAGATGGAAAAGTCCACTGTTAGTCCATTATTAGAACTTGAATATTTCCAAACTAAAGACAACACTACAAAATAACATTATTTTCATAAAGCATTAATAATTAGTACAATAGCATCTGTAATATTGTGAAAATTCAAAGTTCACTAAAAATTCTATTCTCCAGTTTAATTTCAACCTAGCACACTTCTCTCAATCCTATGCCTCATTGGCTACGACTCTCTACACAACTCTAGCACCTATATGAGGACATAGATAGAAAGAATTCTTTAGCAGCCAAGTGACAGCGTACCCTACTCACTGGAATTCTTTTAGGTTATGGTACACCAATAGCAATTCAGTGATCTGATAAGTTAAGGGAGGAAGATTTATGCTACAGTATAGTGGAAATAATAAAAACTATGAGTAACAGATTCTAACCTCTTCATTTTAGCACATCCCCATCAGTTAACCTATATTGCTAGCGTCTTGAAAAGTTATATTTATGCAGAAGACCCCACTAAAAGGTCCTGAGAGCCATCAGATGTTATGAACTTCTTTTAATGAGAGCAAAATGATTAAACGCGAGTTTAACTTACCATATAAATTGATAGAGGCATGGAGAAGGCTGATGAATTGGATTTCTTTTTTTTTGTCTCAGCAACGCAGAGAGATTCTCCTCTGCAACACTGCCTCTGCTGGCCATTCAATATAATCTGCAGATGGAAAAGTCCACTGTTAGTCCATTATTAGAACTTGAATATTTCCAAACTAAAGACAACACTACAAAATAACATTATTTTCATAAAGCATTAATAATTAGTACAATAGCGTCTGTAATATTGTGAAAATTCAAAGTTCACTAAAAATTCTATTCTCCAGTTTAATTTCAACCTAGCACACTTCTCTCAATCCTATGCCTCATTGGCTACGACTCTCTACACAACTCTAGCACCTATATGAGGACATAGATAGAAAGAACTCTTTAGCAGCCAAGTGACAGCGTACCCTACTCACTGGAATTCTTTTAAGTTATGGTACACCAATAGCAATTCAGTGATCTGATAAGTTAAGAGGGGAAGATTTATGCTACAGTATAGTGGAAATAATAAAAACTATGAGTAACAGATTCTAACCTCTTTATTTTAGCACATCCCCATCAGTTAACCTATATTGCTAGCGTCTTGAAAATGTATATTTATGCGGAAGACCCCACTAAAAGGTCCTGAGAGCCATCAGATGTTATGAACTTCTTTTAATGAGAGCAAAATGATTAAACGCGAGTTGAACTTACCATATAAATTGATAGAGGCATGGAGAAGGCTGATGAATTTGATTATTTTTTTTTTTTGTCTCAACAACGCAGAGAGATTCTCCTCTGCAACACTGCCTCTGCTGGCCATTCGATATAATATGCAGATGGAAAAGTCCACTGTTAGTCCATTATTAGAACTTGAATATTTCCAAACTAAAGACAACACTACAAAATAACATTATTTTCATAAAGCATTAATAATTAGTACAATAGCATCTGTAATATTGTGAAAATTCAAAGTTCACTAAAAATTCTATTCTCCAGTTTAATTTCAACCTAGCACACTTCTCTCAATCCTATGCCTCATTGGCTACGACTCTCTACACAACTCTAGCACCTATATGAGGACATAGATAGAAAGAATTCTTTAGCAGCCAAGTGACAGCGTACCCTACTCACTGGAATTCTTTTAGGTTATGGTACACCAATAGCAATTCAGTGATCTGATAAGTTAAGGGAGGAAGATTTATGCTACAGTATAGTGGAAATAATAAAAACTATGAGTAACAGATTCTAACCTCTTCATTTTAGCACATCCCCATCAGTTAACCTATATTGCTAGCGTCTTGAAAAGTTATATTTATGCAGAAGACCCCACTAAAAGGTCCTGAGAGCCATCAGATGTTATGAACTTCTTTTAATGAGAGCAAAATGATTAAACGCGAGTTTAACTTACCATATAAATTGATAGAGGCATGGAGAAGGCTGATGAATTGGATTTCTTTTTTTTTGTCTCAGCAACGCAGAGAGATTCTCCTCTGCAACACTGCCTCTGCTGGCCATTCAATATAATCTGCAGATGGAAAAGTCCACTGTTAGTCCATTATTAGAACTTGAATATTTCCAAACTAAAGACAACACTACAAAATAACATTATTTTCATAAAGCATTAATAATTAGTACAATAGCGTCTGTAATATTGTGAAAATTCAAAGTTCACTAAAAATTCTATTCTCCAGTTTAATTTCAACCTAGCATACTTCTCTCAATCCTATGCCTCATTGGCTACGACTCTCTACACAACTCTAGCACCTATATGAGGACATAGATAGAAAGAACTCTTTAGCAGCCAAGTGACAGCGTACCCTACTCACTGGAATTCTTTTAGGTTATGGTACACCAATAGCAATTCAGTGATCTGATAAGTTAAGGGAGGAAGATTTATGCTACAGTATAGTGGAAATAATAAAAACTATGAGTAACAGATTCTAACCTCTTCATTTTAGCACATCCCCATCAGTTAACCTATATTGCTACCGTCTTGAAAAGTTATATTTATGCAGAAGACCCCACTAAAAGGTCCTGAGAGCCATCAGATGTTATGAACTTCTTTTAATGAGAGGAAAATGATTAAACGCGAGTTGAACTTACCATATAAATTGATAGAGGCATGGAGAAGGCTGATGAATTTGATTATTTTTTTTTTTTGTCTCAACAACGCAGAGAGATTCTCCTCTGCAACACTGCCTCTGCTGGCCATTCGATATAATATGCAGATGGAAAAGTCCACTGTTAGTCCATTATTAGAACTTGAATATTTCCAAACTAAAGACAACACTACAAAATAACATTATTTTCATAAAGCATTAATAATTAGTACAATAGCATCTGTAATATTGTGAAAATTCAAAGTTCACTAAAAATTCTATTCTCCAGTTTAATTTCAACCTAGCACACTTCTCTCAATCCTATGCCTCATTGGCTACGACTCTCTACACAACTCTAGCACCTATATGAGGACATAGATAGAAAGAATTCTTTAGCAGCCAAGTGACAGCGTACCCTACTCACTGGAATTCTTTTAGGTTATGGTACACCAATAGCAATTCAGTGATCTGATAAGTTAAGGGAGGAAGATTTATGCTACAGTATAGTGGAAATAATAAAAACTATGAGTAACAGATTCTAACCTCTTCATTTTAGCACATCCCCATCAGTTAACCTATATTGCTACCGTCTTGAAAAGTTATATTTATGAGGAAGACCCCCCTAAAAGGTCCTGAGAGCCATCAGATATTATGAACTTCTTTTAATGAGAGCAAACTGATTAAACGTGAGTTTAACTTACCATATAAATTGATAGAGGCATGGAGAAGGCTGATGAATTTGATTTCTTTTTTTTGTCTCAGCAACGCAGAGAGATTCTCCTCTGCAACACTGCCTCTGCTGGCCATTCAATATAATCTGCAGATGGAAAAGTCCACTGTTAGTCCATTATTAGAACTTGAATATTTCCAAACTAAAGACAACACTACAAAATAACATTATTTTCATAAAGCATTAATAATTAGTACAATAGCGTCTGTAATATTGTGAAAATTCAAAGTTCACTAAAAATTCTATTCTCCAGTTTAATTTCAACCTAGCACACTTCTCTCAATCCTATGCCTCATTGGCTACGACTCTCTACACAACTCTAGCACCTATATGAGGACATAGATAGAAAGAACTCTTTAGCAGCCAAGTGACAGCGTACCCTACTCACTGGAATTCTTTTAAGTTATGGTACACCAATAGCAATTCAGTGATCTGATAAGTTAAGGGAGGAAGATTTATGCTACAGTATAGTGGAAATAATAAAAACTATGAGTAACAGATTCTAACCTCTTTATTTTAGCACATCCCCATCAGTTAACCTATGTTGCTAGCGTCTTCAAAATGTATATTTATGCGGAAGACCCCACTAAAAGGTCCTGAGAGCCATCAGATGTTATGAACTTCTTTTAATGAGAGCAAAATGATTAAACGCGAGTTTAACTTACCATATAAATTGATAGAGGCATGGAGAAGGCTGATGAATTTGATTTCTTTTTTTTTGTCTCAGCAACGCAGAGAGATTCTCCTCTGCAACACTGCCTCTGCTGGCCATTCGATATAATCTGCAGATGGAAAAGTCCACTGTTAGTCCATTATTAGAACTTGAATATTTCCAAACTAAAGACAACACTACAAAATAACATTATTTTCATAAAGCATTAATAATTAGTACAATAGCGTCTGTAATATTGTGAAAATTCAAAGTTCACTAAAAATTCTATTCTCCAGTTTAATTTCAACCTAGCACACTTCTCTCAATCCTATGCCTTATTGGCTACGACTCTCTACACAACTCTAGCACCTATATGAGGATGTAGATAGAAAGAACTCTTTAGCAGCCAAGTGACAGCGTACCCTACTCACTGGAATTCTTTTAAGTTATGGTACACCAATAGCAATTCAGTGATCTGATAAGTTAAGGGAGGAAGATTTATGCTACAGTATAGTGGAAATAATAAAAACTATGAGTAACAGATTCTAACCTCTTTATTTTAGCACATCCCCATCAGTTAACCTATGTTGCTAGCGTCTTCAAAATGTATATTTATGCGGAAGACCCCACTAAAAGGTCCTGAGAGCCATCAGATGTTATGAACTTCTTTTAATGAGAGCAAAATGATTAAACGCGAGTTTAACTTACCATATAAATTGATAGAGGCATGGAGAAGGCTGATGAATTTGATTTCTTTTTTTTTTTTGTCTCAACAACGCAGAGAGATTCTCCTCTGCAACACTGCCTCTGCTGGCCATTCGATATAATCTGCAGATGGAAAAGTCCACTGTTAGTCCATTATTAGAACTTGAATATTTCCAAACTAAAGACAACACTACAAAATAACATTATTTTCATAAAGCATTAATAATTAGTACAATAGCGTCTGTAATATTGTGAAAATTCAAAGTTCACTAAAAATTCTATTCTCCAGTTTAATTTCAACCTAGCACACTTCTCTCAATCCTATGCCTCATTGGCTACGACTCTCTACACAACTCTAGCACCTATATGAGGACACAGATAGAAAGAACTCTTTAGCAGCCAAGTGACAGCGTACCCTACTCCCTGGAATTCTTTTAGGTTATGGTACACCAATAGCAATTCAGTGATCTGATAAGTTAAGGGAGGAAGATTTATGCTACAGTATAGTGGAAATAATAAAAACTATGAGTAACAGATTCTAACGTCTTTATTTTAGCACATCCCCATCAGTTAACCTATGTTGCTAGCGTCTTCAAAATGTATATTTATGCAGAAGACCCCACTAAAAGGTCCTGAGAGCCATCAGATGTTATGAACTTCTTTTAATGAGAGCAAAATGATTAAACGCGAGTTTAACTTACCATATAAATTGATAGAGGCATGGAGAAGGCTGATGAATTTGATTTCTTTTTTTTTTTTGTCTCAACAACGCAGAGAGATTCTCCTCTGCAACACTGCCTCTGCTGGCCATTCGATATAATCTGCAGATGGAAAAGTCCACTGTTAGTCCATTATTAGAACTTGAATATTTCCAAACTAAAGACAACACTACAAAATAACATTATTTTCATAAAGCATTAATAATTAGTACAATAGCGTCTGTAATATTGTGAAAATTCAAAGTTCACTAAAAATTCTATTCTCCAGTTTAATTTCAACCTAGCACACTTCTCTCAATCCTATGCCTCATTGGCTACGACTCTCTACACAACTCTAGCACCTATATGAGGACGTAGATAGAAAGAACTCTTTAGCAGCCAAGTGACAGCGTACCCTACTCACTGGAATTCTTTTAGGTTATGGTACACCAATAGCAATTCAGTGATCTGATAAGTTAAGGAAGGAAGATTTATGCTACAGTATAGTGGAAATAATAAAAACTATGAGTAACAGATTCTAACCTCTTCATTTTAGCACATCCCCATCAGTTAACCTATATTGCTACCGTCTTGAAAAGTTATATTTATGCAGAAGACCCCACTAAAAGGTCCTGAGAGCCATCAGATGTTATGAACTTCTTTTAATGAGAGGAAAATGATTAAACGAGAGTTTAACTTACCATATAAATTGATAGAGTCATGGAGAAGGCTGATGAATTTGATTTCTTTTTTTTTGTCTCAGCAACGCAGAGAGATTCTCCTCTGCAACACTGCCTCTGCTGGCCATTCGATATAATCTGCAGATGGAAAAGTCCACTGTTAGTCCATTATTAGAACTTGAATATTTCCAAACTAAAGACAACACTACAAAATAACATTATTTTCATAAAGCATTAATAATTAGTACAATAGCGTCTGTAATATTGTGAAAATTCAAAGTTCACTAAAAATTCTATTCTCCAGTTTAATTTCAACCTAGCATACTTCTCTCAATCCTATGCCTCATTGGCTACGACTCTCTACACAACTCTAGCACCTATATGAGGACATAGATAGAAAGAACTCTTTAGCAGCCAAGTGACAGCGTACCCTACTCACTGGAATTCTTTTAGGTTATGGTACACCAATAGCAATTCAGTGATCTGATAAGTTAAGGGAGGAAGATTTATGCTACAGTATAGTGGAAATAATAAAAACTATGAGTAACAGATTCTAACCTCTTCATTTTAGCACATCCCCATCAGTTAACCTATATTGCTACCGTCTTGAAAAGTTATATTTATGCAGAAGACCCCACTAAAAGGTCCTGAGAGCCATCAGATGTTATGAACTTCTTTTAATGAGAGGAAAATGATTAAACGCGAGTTGAACTTACCATATAAATTGATAGAGGCATGGAGAAGGCTGATGAATTTGATTATTTTTTTTTTTTGTCTCAACAACGCAGAGAGATTCTCCTCTGCAACACTGCCTCTGCTGGCCATTCGATATAATATGCAGATGGAAAAGTCCACTGTTAGTCCATTATTAGAACTTGAATATTTCCAAACTAAAGACAACACTACAAAATAACATTATTTTCATAAAGCATTAATAATTAGTACAATAGCATCTGTAATATTGTGAAAATTCAAAGTTCACTAAAAATTCTATTCTCCAGTTTAATTTCAACCTAGCACACTTCTCTCAATCCTATGCCTCATTGGCTACGACTCTCTACACAACTCTAGCACCTATATGAGGACATAGATAGAAAGAATTCTTTAGCAGCCAAGTGACAGCGTACCCTACTCACTGGAATTCTTTTAGGTTATGGTACACCAATAGCAATTCAGTGATCTGATAAGTTAAGGGAGGAAGATTTATGCTACAGTATAGTGGAAATAATAAAAACTATGAGTAACAGATTCTAACCTCTTCATTTTAGCACATCCCCATCAGTTAACCTATATTGCTACCGTCTTGAAAAGTTATATTTATGAGGAAGACCCCCCTAAAAGGTCCTGAGAGCCATCAGATATTATGAACTTCTTTTAATGAGAGCAAACTGATTAAACGTGAGTTTAACTTACCATATAAATTGATAGAGGCATGGAGAAGGCTGATGAATTTGATTTCTTTTTTTTGTCTCAGCAACGCAGAGAGATTCTCCTCTGCAACACTGCCTCTGCTGGCCATTCAATATAATCTGCAGATGGAAAAGTCCACTGTTAGTCCATTATTAGAACTTGAATATTTCCAAACTAAAGACAACACTACAAAATAACATTATTTTCATAAAGCATTAATAATTAGTACAATAGCGTCTGTAATATTGTGAAAATTCAAAGTTCACTAAAAATTCTATTCTCCAGTTTAATTTCAACCTAGCACACTTCTCTCAATCCTATGCCTCATTGGCTACGACTCTCTACACAACTCTAGCACCTATATGAGGACGTAGATAGAAAGAACTCTTTAGCAGCCAAGTGACAGCGTACCCTACTCACTGGAATTCTTTTAGGTTATGGTACACCAATAGCAATTCAGTGATCTGATAAGTTAAGGAAGGAAGATTTATGCTACAGTATAGTGGAAATAATAAAAACTATGAGTAACAGATTCTAACCTCTTCATTTTAGCACATCCCCATCAGTTAACCTATATTGCTACCGTCTTGAAAAGTTATATTTATGCAGAAGACCCCACTAAAAGGTCCTGAGAGCCATCAGATGTTATGAACTTCTTTTAATGAGAGGAAAATGATTAAACGAGAGTTTAACTTACCATATAAATTGATAGAGTCATGGAGAAGGCTGATGAATTTGATTTCTTTTTTTTTGTCTCAGCAACGCAGAGAGATTCTCCTCTGCAACACTGCCTCTGCTGGCCATTCGATATAATCTGCAGATGGAAAAGTCCACTGTTAGTCCATTATTAGAACTTGAATATTTCCAAACTAAAGACAACACTACAAAATAACATTATTTTCATAAAGCATTAATAATTAGTACAATAGCGTCTGTAATATTGTGAAAATTCAAAGTTCACTAAAAATTCTATTCTCCAGTTTAATTTCAACCTAGCACACTTCTCTCAATCCTATGCCTCATTGGCTACGACTCTCTACACAACTCTAGCACCTATATGAGGACATAGATAGAAAGAACTCTTTAGCAGCCAAGTGACAGCGTACCCTACTCACTGGAATTCTTTTAGGTTATGGTACACCAATAGCAATTCAGTGATCTGATAAGTTAAGGGAGGAAGATTTATGCTACAGTATAGTGGAAATAATAAAAACTATGAGTAACAGATTCTAACCTCTTCATTTTAGCACATCCCTATCAGTTAACCTATATTGCTACTGTCTTGAAAAGTTATATTTATGAGGAAGACCCCCCTAAAAGGTCCTGAGAGCCATCAGATATTATGAACTTCTTTTAATGAGAGCAAACTGATTAAACGTGAGTTTAACTTACCATATAAATTGATAGAGGCATGGAGAAGGCTGATGAATTTGATTTCTTTTTTTTTGTCTCAGCAACGCAGAGAGATTCTCCTCTGCAACACTGCCTCTGCTGGCCATTCAATATAATCTGCAGATGGAAAAGTCCACTGTTAGTCCATTATTAGAACTTGAATATTTCCAAACTAAAGACAACACTACAAAATAACATTATTTTCATAAAGCATTAATAATTAGTACAATAGCGTCTGTAATATTGTGAAAATTCAAAGTTCACTAAAAATTCTATTCTCCAGTTTAATTTCAACCTAGCACACTTCTCTCAATCCTATGCCTCATTGGCTACGACTCTCTACACAACTCTAGCACCTATATGAGGACATAGATAGAAAGAACTCTTTAGCAGCCAAGTGACAGCGTACCCTACTCACTGGAATTCTTTTAAGTTATGGTACACCAATAGCAATTCAGTGATCTGATAAGTTAAGGGAGGAAGATTTATGCTACAGTATAGTGGAAATAATAAAAACTATGAGTAACAGATTCTAACCTCTTTATTTTAGCACATCCCCATCAGTTAACCTATGTTGCTAGCGTCTTCAAAATGTATATTTATGCGGAAGACCCCACTAAAAGGTCCTGAGAGCCATCAGATGTTATGAACTTCTTTTAATGAGAGCAAAATGATTAAACGCGAGTTTAACTTACCATATAAATTGATAGAGGCATGGAGAAGGCTGATGAATTTGATTTCTTTTTTTTTGTCTCAGCAACGCAGAGAGATTCTCCTCTGCAACACTGCCTCTGCTGGCCATTCAATATAATCTGCAGATGGAAAAGTCAACTGTTAGTCCATTATTAGAACTTGAATATTTCCAAACTAAAGACAACACTACAAAATAACATTATTTTCATAAAGCATTAATAATTAGTACAATAGCGTCTGTAATATTGTGAAAATTCAAAGTTCACTAAAAATTCTATTCTCCAGTTTAATTTCAACCTAGCACACTTCTCTCAATCCTATGCCTTATTGGCTACGACTCTCTACACAACTCTAGCACCTATATGAGGATGTAGATAGAAAGAACTCTTTAGCAGCCAAGTGACAGCGTACCCTACTCACTGGAATTCTTTTAAGTTATGGTACACCAATAGCAATTCAGTGATCTGATAAGTTAAGGGAGGAAGATTTATGCTACAGTATAGTGGAAATAATAAAAACTATGAGTAACAGATTCTAACCTCTTTATTTTAGCACATCCCCATCAGTTAACCTATGTTGCTAGCGTCTTCAAAATGTATATTTATGCGGAAGACCCCACTAAAAGGTCCTGAGAGCCATCAGATGTTATGAACTTCTTTTAATGAGAGCAAAATGATTAAACGCGAGTTTAACTTACCATATAAATTGATAGAGGCATGGAGAAGGCTGATGAATTTGATTTCTTTTTTTTTTTTGTCTCAACAACGCAGAGAGATTCTCCTCTGCAACACTGCCTCTGCTGGCCATTCGATATAATCTGCAGATGGAAAAGTCCACTGTTAGTCCATTATTAGAACTTGAATATTTCCAAACTAAAGACAACACTACAAAATAACATTATTTTCATAAAGCATTAATAATTAGTACAATAGCGTCTGTAATATTGTGAAAATTCAAAGTTCACTAAAAATTCTATTCTCCAGTTTAATTTCAACCTAGCACACTTCTCTCAATCCTATGCCTCATTGGCTACGACTCTCTACACAACTCTAGCACCTATATGAGGACATAGATAGAAAGAATTCTTTAGCAGCCAAGTGACAGCGTACCCTACTCACTGGAATTCTTTTAGGTTATGGTACACCAATAGCAATTCAGTGATCTGATAAGTTAAGGGAGGAAGACTTATGCTACAGTATAGTGGAAATAATAAAAACTATGAGTAACAGATTCTAACCTCTTCATTTTAGCACATCCCCATCAGTTAACCTATATTGCTAGCGTCTTGAAAAGTTATATTTATGCAGAAGACCCCACTAAAAGGTCCTGAGAGCCATCAGATGTTATGAACTTCTTTTAATGAGAGCAAAATGATTAAACGCGAGTTTAACTTACCATATAAATTGATAGAGGCATGGAGAAGGCTGATGAATTGGATTTCTTTTTTTTTGTCTCAGCAACGCAGAGAGATTCTCCTCTGCAACACTGCCTCTGCTGGCCATTCGATATAATATGCAGATGGAAAAGTCCACTGTTAGTCCATTATTAGAACTTGAATATTTCCAAACTAAAGACAACACTACAAAATAACATTATTTTCATAAAGCATTAATAATTAGTACAATAGCATCTGTAATATTGTGAAAATTCAAAGTTCACTAAAAATTCTATTCTCCAGTTTAATTTCAACCTAGCACACTTCTCTCAATCCTATGCCTCATTGGCTACGACTCTCTACACAACTCTAGCACCTATATGAGGACATAGATAGAAAGAATTCTTTAGCAGCCAAGTGACAGCGTACCCTACTCACTGGAATTCTTTTAGGTTATGGTACACCAATAGCAATTCAGTGATCTGATAAGTTAAGGGAGGAAGATTTATGCTACAGTATAGTGGAAATAATAAAAACTATGAGTAACAGATTCTAACCTCTTCATTTTAGCACATCCCCATCAGTTAACCTATATTGCTAGCGTCTTGAAAAGTTATATTTATGCAGAAGACCCCACTAAAAGGTCCTGAGAGCCATCAGATGTTATGAACTTCTTTTAATGAGAGCAAAATGATTAAACGCGAGTTTAACTTACCATATAAATTGATAGAGGCATGGAGAAGGCTGATGAATTGGATTTCTTTTTTTTTGTCTCAGCAACGCAGAGAGATTCTCCTCTGCAACACTGCCTCTGCTGGCCATTCAATATAATCTGCAGATGGAAAAGTCCACTGTTAGTCCATTATTAGAACTTGAATATTTCCAAACTAAAGACAACACTACAAAATAACATTATTTTCATAAAGCATTAATAATTAGTACAATAGCGTCTGTAATATTGTGAAAATTCAAAGTTCACTAAAAATTCTATTCTCCAGTTTAATTTCAACCTAGCACACTTCTCTCAATCCTATGCCTCATTGGCTACGACTCTCTACACAACTCTAGCACCTATATGAGGACATAGATAGAAAGAACTCTTTAGCAGCCAAGTGACAGCGTACCCTACTCACTGGAATTCTTTTAAGTTATGGTACACCAATAGCAATTCAGTGATCTGATAAGTTAAGAGGGGAAGATTTATGCTACAGTATAGTGGAAATAATAAAAACTATGAGTAACAGATTCTAACCTCTTTATTTTAGCACATCCCCATCAGTTAACCTATATTGCTAGCGTCTTGAAAATGTATATTTATGCGGAAGACCCCACTAAAAGGTCCTGAGAGCCATCAGATGTTATGAACTTCTTTTAATGAGAGCAAAATGATTAAACGCGAGTTGAACTTACCATATAAATTGATAGAGGCATGGAGAAGGCTGATGAATTTGATTATTTTTTTTTTTGTCTCAACAACGCAGAGAGATTCTCCTCTGCAACACTGCCTCTGCTGGCCATTCGATATAATATGCAGATGGAAAAGTCCACTGTTAGTCCATTATTAGAACTTGAATATTTCCAAACTAAAGACAACACTACAAAATAACATTATTTTCATAAAGCATTAATAATTAGTACAATAGCGTCTGTAATATTGTGAAAATTCAAAGTTCACTAAAAATTCTATTCTCCAGTTTAATTTCAACCTAGCATACTTCTCTCAATCCTATGCCTCATTGGCTACGACTCTCTACACAACTCTAGCACCTATATGAGGACATAGATAGAAAGAACTCTTTAGCAGCCAAGTGACAGCGTACCCTACTCACTGGAATTCTTTTAGGTTATGGTACACCAATAGCAATTCAGTGATCTGATAAGTTAAGGGAGGAAGATTTATGCTACAGTATAGTGGAAATAATAAAAACTATGAGTAACAGATTCTAACCTCTTCATTTTAGCACATCCCCATCAGTTAACCTATATTGCTACCGTCTTGAAAAGTTATATTTATGCAGAAGACCCCACTAAAAGGTCCTGAGAGCCATCAGATGTTATGAACTTCTTTTAATGAGAGCAAAATGATTAAACGCGAGTTTAACTTACCATATAAATTGATAGAGGCATGGAGAAGGCTGATGAATTTGATTTCTTTTTTTTTTTTGTCTCAACAACGCAGAGAGATTCTCCTCTGCAACACTGCCTCTGCTGGCCATTCGATATAATCTGCAGATGGAAAAGTCCACTGTTAGTCCATTATTAGAACTTGAATATTTCCAAACTAAAGACAACACTACAAAATAACATTATTTTCATAAAGCATTAATAATTAGTACAATAGCGTCTGTAATATTGTGAAAATTCAAAGTTCACTAAAAATTCTATTCTCCAGTTTAATTTCAACCTAGCACACTTCTCTCAATCCTATGCCTCATTGGCTACGACTCTCTACACAACTCTAGCACCTATATGAGGACACAGATAGAAAGAACTCTTTAGCAGCCAAGTGACAGCGTACCCTACTCCCTGGAATTCTTTTAGGTTATGGTACACCAATAGCAATTCAGTGATCTGATAAGTTAAGGGAGGAAGATTTATGCTACAGTATAGTGGAAATAATAAAAACTATGAGTAACAGATTCTAACGTCTTTATTTTAGCACATCCCCATCAGTTAACCTATGTTGCTAGCGTCTTCAAAATGTATATTTATGCAGAAGACCCCACTAAAAGGTCCTGAGAGCCATCAGATGTTATGAACTTCTTTTAATGAGAGCAAAATGATTAAACGCGAGTTTAACTTACCATATAAATTGATAGAGGCATGGAGAAGGCTGATGAATTTGATTTCTTTTTTTTTTTTGTCTCAACAACGCAGAGAGATTCTCCTCTGCAACACTGCCTCTGCTGGCCATTCGATATAATCTGCAGATGGAAAAGTCCACTGTTAGTCCATTATTAGAACTTGAATATTTCCAAACTAAAGACAACACTACAAAATAACATTATTTTCATAAAGCATTAATAATTAGTACAATAGCGTCTGTAATATTGTGAAAATTCAAAGTTCACTAAAAATTCTATTCTCCAGTTTAATTTCAACCTAGCACACTTCTCTCAATCCTATGCCTCATTGGCTACGACTCTCTACACAACTCTAGCACCTATATGAGGACGTAGATAGAAAGAACTCTTTAGCAGCCAAGTGACAGCGTACCCTACTCACTGGAATTCTTTTAGGTTATGGTACACCAATAGCAATTCAGTGATCTGATAAGTTAAGGAAGGAAGATTTATGCTACAGTATAGTGGAAATAATAAAAACTATGAGTAACAGATTCTAACCTCTTCATTTTAGCACATCCCCATCAGTTAACCTATATTGCTACCGTCTTGAAAAGTTATATTTATGCAGAAGACCCCACTAAAAGGTCCTGAGAGCCATCAGATGTTATGAACTTCTTTTAATGAGAGGAAAATGATTAAACGAGAGTTTAACTTACCATATAAATTGATAGAGTCATGGAGAAGGCTGATGAATTTGATTTCTTTTTTTTTGTCTCAGCAACGCAGAGAGATTCTCCTCTGCAACACTGCCTCTGCTGGCCATTCGATATAATCTGCAGATGGAAAAGTCCACTGTTAGTCCATTATTAGAACTTGAATATTTCCAAACTAAAGACAACACTACAAAATAACATTATTTTCATAAAGCATTAATAATTAGTACAATAGCGTCTGTAATATTGTGAAAATTCAAAGTTCACTAAAAATTCTATTCTCCAGTTTAATTTCAACCTAGCATACTTCTCTCAATCCTATGCCTCATTGGCTACGACTCTCTACACAACTCTAGCACCTATATGAGGACATAGATAGAAAGAACTCTTTAGCAGCCAAGTGACAGCGTACCCTACTCACTGGAATTCTTTTAGGTTATGGTACACCAATAGCAATTCAGTGATCTGATAAGTTAAGGGAGGAAGATTTATGCTACAGTATAGTGGAAATAATAAAAACTATGAGTAACAGATTCTAACCTCTTCATTTTAGCACATCCCCATCAGTTAACCTATATTGCTACCGTCTTGAAAAGTTATATTTATGCAGAAGACCCCACTAAAAGGTCCTGAGAGCCATCAGATGTTATGAACTTCTTTTAATGAGAGGAAAATGATTAAACGCGAGTTGAACTTACCATATAAATTGATAGAGGCATGGAGAAGGCTGATGAATTTGATTATTTTTTTTTTTTGTCTCAACAACGCAGAGAGATTCTCCTCTGCAACACTGCCTCTGCTGGCCATTCGATATAATATGCAGATGGAAAAGTCCACTGTTAGTCCATTATTAGAACTTGAATATTTCCAAACTAAAGACAACACTACAAAATAACATTATTTTCATAAAGCATTAATAATTAGTACAATAGCATCTGTAATATTGTGAAAATTCAAAGTTCACTAAAAATTCTATTCTCCAGTTTAATTTCAACCTAGCACACTTCTCTCAATCCTATGCCTCATTGGCTACGACTCTCTACACAACTCTAGCACCTATATGAGGACATAGATAGAAAGAATTCTTTAGCAGCCAAGTGACAGCGTACCCTACTCACTGGAATTCTTTTAGGTTATGGTACACCAATAGCAATTCAGTGATCTGATAAGTTAAGGGAGGAAGATTTATGCTACAGTATAGTGGAAATAATAAAAACTATGAGTAACAGATTCTAACCTCTTCATTTTAGCACATCCCCATCAGTTAACCTATATTGCTACCGTCTTGAAAAGTTATATTTATGAGGAAGACCCCCCTAAAAGGTCCTGAGAGCCATCAGATATTATGAACTTCTTTTAATGAGAGCAAACTGATTAAACGTGAGTTTAACTTACCATATAAATTGATAGAGGCATGGAGAAGGCTGATGAATTTGATTTCTTTTTTTTGTCTCAGCAACGCAGAGAGATTCTCCTCTGCAACACTGCCTCTGCTGGCCATTCAATATAATCTGCAGATGGAAAAGTCCACTGTTAGTCCATTATTAGAACTTGAATATTTCCAAACTAAAGACAACACTACAAAATAACATTATTTTCATAAAGCATTAATAATTAGTACAATAGCGTCTGTAATATTGTGAAAATTCAAAGTTCACTAAAAATTCTATTCTCCAGTTTAATTTCAACCTAGCACACTTCTCTCAATCCTATGCCTCATTGGCTACGACTCTCTACACAACTCTAGCACCTATATGAGGACGTAGATAGAAAGAACTCTTTAGCAGCCAAGTGACAGCGTACCCTACTCACTGGAATTCTTTTAGGTTATGGTACACCAATAGCAATTCAGTGATCTGATAAGTTAAGGAAGGAAGATTTATGCTACAGTATAGTGGAAATAATAAAAACTATGAGTAACAGATTCTAACCTCTTCATTTTAGCACATCCCCATCAGTTAACCTATATTGCTACCGTCTTGAAAAGTTATATTTATGCAGAAGACCCCACTAAAAGGTCCTGAGAGCCATCAGATGTTATGAACTTCTTTTAATGAGAGGAAAATGATTAAACGAGAGTTTAACTTACCATATAAATTGATAGAGTCATGGAGAAGGCTGATGAATTTGATTTCTTTTTTTTTGTCTCAGCAACGCAGAGAGATTCTCCTCTGCAACACTGCCTCTGCTGGCCATTCGATATAATCTGCAGATGGAAAAGTCCACTGTTAGTCCATTATTAGAACTTGAATATTTCCAAACTAAAGACAACACTACAAAATAACATTATTTTCATAAAGCATTAATAATTAGTACAATAGCGTCTGTAATATTGTGAAAATTCAAAGTTCACTAAAAATTCTATTCTCCAGTTTAATTTCAACCTAGCACACTTCTCTCAATCCTATGCCTCATTGGCTACGACTCTCTACACAACTCTAGCACCTATATGAGGACATAGATAGAAAGAACTCTTTAGCAGCCAAGTGACAGCGTACCCTACTCACTGGAATTCTTTTAGGTTATGGTACACCAATAGCAATTCAGTGATCTGATAAGTTAAGGGAGGAAGATTTATGCTACAGTATAGTGGAAATAATAAAAACTATGAGTAACAGAT
This sequence comes from Triturus cristatus, assembly GCF_964204655.1. NCBI lineage: Eukaryota > Metazoa > Chordata > Amphibia > Caudata > Salamandridae > Triturus > Triturus cristatus. Next base: position 591,096,636 of record NC_140593.1, read on the forward strand.
TCTAACCTCTTCATTTTAGCACATCCCTATCAGTTAACCTATATTGCTACTGTCTTGAAAAGTTATATTTATGAGGAAGACCCCCCTAAAAGGTCCTGAGAGCCATCAGATATTATGAACTTCTTTTAATGAGAGCAAACTGATTAAACGTGAGTTTAACTTACCATATAAATTGATAGAGGCATGGAGAAGGCTGATGAATTTGATTTCTTTTTTTTTGTCTCAGCAACGCAGAGAGATTCTCCTCTGCAACACTGCCTCTGCTGGCCATTCAATATAATCTGCAGATGGAAAAGTCCACTGTTAGTCCATTATTAGAACTTGAATATTTCCAAACTAAAGACAACACTACAAAATAACATTATTTTCATAAAGCATTAATAATTAGTACAATAGCGTCTGTAATATTGTGAAAATTCAAAGTTCACTAAAAATTCTATTCTCCAGTTTAATTTCAACCTAGCACACTTCTCTCAATCCTATGCCTCATTGGCTACGACTCTCTACACAACTCTAGCACCTATATGAGGACATAGATAGAAAGAACTCTTTAGCAGCCAAGTGACAGCGTACCCTACTCACTGGAATTCTTTTAAGTTATGGTACACCAATAGCAATTCAGTGATCTGATAAGTTAAGGGAGGAAGATTTATGCTACAGTATAGTGGAAATAATAAAAACTATGAGTAACAGATTCTAACCTCTTTATTTTAGCACATCCCCATCAGTTAACCTATGTTGCTAGCGTCTTCAAAATGTATATTTATGCGGAAGACCCCACTAAAAGGTCCTGAGAGCCATCAGATGTTATGAACTTCTTTTAATGAGAGCAAAATGATTAAACGCGAGTTTAACTTACCATATAAATTGATAGAGGCATGGAGAAGGCTGATGAATTTGATTTCTTTTTTTTTGTCTCAGCAACGCAGAGAGATTCTCCTCTGCAACACTGCCTCTGCTGGCCATTCAATATAATCTGCAGATGGAAAAGTCAACTGTTAGTCCATTATTAGAACTTGAATATTTCCAAACTAAAGACAACACTACAAAATAACATTATTTTCATAAAGCATTAATAATTAGTACAATAGCGTCTGTAATATTGTGAAAATTCAAAGTTCACTAAAAATTCTATTCTCCAGTTTAATTTCAACCTAGCACACTTCTCTCAATCCTATGCCTTATTGGCTACGACTCTCTACACAACTCTAGCACCTATATGAGGATGTAGATAGAAAGAACTCTTTAGCAGCCAAGTGACAGCGTACCCTACTCACTGGAATTCTTTTAAGTTATGGTACACCAATAGCAATTCAGTGATCTGATAAGTTAAGGGAGGAAGATTTATGCTACAGTATAGTGGAAATAATAAAAACTATGAGTAACAGATTCTAACCTCTTTATTTTAGCACATCCCCATCAGTTAACCTATGTTGCTAGCGTCTTCAAAATGTATATTTATGCGGAAGACCCCACTAAAAGGTCCTGAGAGCCATCAGATGTTATGAACTTCTTTTAATGAGAGCAAAATGATTAAACGCGAGTTTAACTTACCATATAAATTGATAGAGGCATGGAGAAGGCTGATGAATTTGATTTCTTTTTTTTTTTTGTCTCAACAACGCAGAGAGATTCTCCTCTGCAACACTGCCTCTGCTGGCCATTCGATATAATCTGCAGATGGAAAAGTCCACTGTTAGTCCATTATTAGAACTTGAATATTTCCAAACTAAAGACAACACTACAAAATAACATTATTTTCATAAAGCATTAATAATTAGTACAATAGCGTCTGTAATATTGTGAAAATTCAAAGTTCACTAAAAATTCTATTCTCCAGTTTAATTTCAACCTAGCACACTTCTCTCAATCCTATGCCTCATTGGCTACGACTCTCTACACAACTCTAGCACCTATATGAGGACATAGATAGAAAGAATTCTTTAGCAGCCAAGTGACAGCGTACCCTACTCACTGGAATTCTTTTAGGTTATGGTACACCAATAGCAATTCAGTGATCTGATAAGTTAAGGGAGGAAGACTTATGCTACAGTATAGTGGAAATAATAAAAACTATGAGTAACAGATTCTAACCTCTTCATTTTAGCACATCCCCATCAGTTAACCTATATTGCTAGCGTCTTGAAAAGTTATATTTATGCAGAAGACCCCACTAAAAGGTCCTGAGAGCCATCAGATGTTATGAACTTCTTTTAATGAGAGCAAAATGATTAAACGCGAGTTTAACTTACCATATAAATTGATAGAGGCATGGAGAAGGCTGATGAATTGGATTTCTTTTTTTTTGTCTCAGCAACGCAGAGAGATTCTCCTCTGCAACACTGCCTCTGCTGGCCATTCGATATAATATGCAGATGGAAAAGTCCACTGTTAGTCCATTATTAGAACTTGAATATTTCCAAACTAAAGACAACACTACAAAATAACATTATTTTCATAAAGCATTAATAATTAGTACAATAGCATCTGTAATATTGTGAAAATTCAAAGTTCACTAAAAATTCTATTCTCCAGTTTAATTTCAACCTAGCACACTTCTCTCAATCCTATGCCTCATTGGCTACGACTCTCTACACAACTCTAGCACCTATATGAGGACATAGATAGAAAGAATTCTTTAGCAGCCAAGTGACAGCGTACCCTACTCACTGGAATTCTTTTAGGTTATGGTACACCAATAGCAATTCAGTGATCTGATAAGTTAAGGGAGGAAGATTTATGCTACAGTATAGTGGAAATAATAAAAACTATGAGTAACAGATTCTAACCTCTTCATTTTAGCACATCCCCATCAGTTAACCTATATTGCTACCGTCTTGAAAAGTTATATTTATGAGGAAGACCCCCCTAAAAGGTCCTGAGAGCCATCAGATATTATGAACTTCTTTTAATGAGAGCAAACTGATTAAACGTGAGTTTAACTTACCATATAAATTGATAGAGGCATGGAGAAGGCTGATGAATTTGATTTCTTTTTTTTGTCTCAGCAACGCAGAGAGATTCTCCTCTGCAACACTGCCTCTGCTGGCCATTCAATATAATCTGCAGATGGAAAAGTCCACTGTTAGTCCATTATTAGAACTTGAATATTTCCAAACTAAAGACAACACTACAAAATAACATTATTTTCATAAAGCATTAATAATTAGTACAATAGCGTCTGTAATATTGTGAAAATTCAAAGTTCACTAAAAATTCTATTCTCCAGTTTAATTTCAACCTAGCACACTTCTCTCAATCCTATGCCTCATTGGCTACGACTCTCTACACAACTCTAGCACCTATATGAGGACATAGATAGAAAGAACTCTTTAGCAGCCAAGTGACAGCGTACCCTACTCACTGGAATTCTTTTAAGTTATGGTACAGCAATAGCAATTCAGTGATCTGATAAGTTAAGGGAGGAAGATTTATGCTACAGTATAGTGGAAATAATAAAAACTATGAGTAACAGATTCTAACCTCTTTATTTTAGCACATCCCCATCAGTTAACCTATGTTGCTAGCGTCTTCAAAATGTATATTTATGCGGAAGACCCCACTAAAAGGTCCTGAGAGCCATCAGATGTTATGAACTTCTTTTAATGAGAGCAAAATGATTAAACGCGAGTTTAACTTACCATATAAATTGATAGAGGCATGGAGAAGGCTGATGAATTTGATTTCTTTTTTTTTGTCTCAGCAACGCAGAGAGATTCTCCTCTGCAACACTGCCTCTGCTGGCCATTCAATATAATCTGCAGATGGAAAAGTCAACTGTTAGTCCATTATTAGAACTTGAATATTTCCAAACTAAAGACAACACTACAAAATAACATTATTTTCATAAAGCATTAATAATTAGTACAATAGCGTCTGTAATATTGTGAAAATTCAAAGTTCACTAAAAATTCTATTCTCCAGTTTAATTTCAACCTAGCACACTTCTCTCAATCCTATGCCTTATTGGCTACGACTCTCTACACAACTCTAGCACCTATATGAGGATGTAGATAGAAAGAACTCTTTAGCAGCCAAGTGACAGCGTACCCTACTCACTGGAATTCTTTTAAGTTATGGTACACCAATAGCAATTCAGTGATCTGATAAGTTAAGGGAGGAAGATTTATGCTACAGTATAGTGGAAATAATAAAAACTATGAGTAACAGATTCTAACCTCTTTATTTTAGCACATCCCCATCAGTTAACCTATGTTGCTAGCGTCTTCAAAATGTATATTTATGCGGAAGACCCCACTAAAAGGTCCTGAGAGCCATCAGATGTTATGAACTTCTTTTAATGAGAGCAAAATGATTAAACGCGAGTTTAACTTACCATATAAATTGATAGAGGCATGGAGAAGGCTGATGAATTTGATTTCTTTTTTTTTTTTGTCTCAACAACGCAGAGAGATTCTCCTCTGCAACACTGCCTCTGCTGGCCATTCGATATAATCTGCAGATGGAAAAGTCCACTGTTAGTCCATTATTAGAACTTGAATATTTCCAAACTAAAGACAACACTACAAAATAACATTATTTTCATAAAGCATTAATAATTAGTACAATAGCGTCTGTAATATTGTGAAAATTCAAAGTTCACTAAAAATTCTATTCTCCAGTTTAATTTCAACCTAGCACACTTCTCTCAATCCTATGCCTCATTGGCTACGACTCTCTACACAACTCTAGCACCTATATGAGGACACAGATAGAAAGAACTCTTTAGCAGCCAAGTGACAGCGTACCCTACTCCCTGGAATTCTTTTAGGTTATGGTACACCAATAGCAATTCAGTGATCTGATAAGTTAAGGGAGGAAGATTTATGCTACAGTATAGTGGAAATAATAAAAACTATGAGTAACAGATTCTAACGTCTTTATTTTAGCACATCCCCATCAGTTAACCTATGTTGCTAGCGTCTTCAAAATGTATATTTATGCAGAAGACCCCACTAAAAGGTCCTGAGAGCCATCAGATGTTATGAACTTCTTTTAATGAGAGCAAAATGATTAAACGCGAGTTTAACTTACCATATAAATTGATAGAGGCATGGAGAAGGCTGATGAATTTGATTTCTTTTTTTTTTTTGTCTCAACAACGCAGAGAGATTCTCCTCTGCAACACTGCCTCTGCTGGCCATTCGATATAATCTGCAGATGGAAAAGTCCACTGTTAGTCCATTATTAGAACTTGAATATTTCCAAACTAAAGACAACACTACAAAATAACATTATTTTCATAAAGCATTAATAATTAGTACAATAGCGTCTGTAATATTGTGAAAATTCAAAGTTCACTAAAAATTCTATTCTCCAGTTTAATTTCAACCTAGCACACTTCTCTCAATCCTATGCCTCATTGGCTACGACTCTCTACACAACTCTAGCACCTATATGAGGACACAGATAGAAAGAACTCTTTAGCAGCCAAGTGACAGCGTACCCTACTCCCTGGAATTCTTTTAGGTTATGGTACACCAATAGCAATTCAGTGATCTGATAAGTTAAGGGAGGAAGATTTATGCTACAGTATAGTGGAAATAATAAAAACTATGAGTAACAGATTCTAACCTCTTCATTTTAGCACATCCCTATCAGTTAACCTATATTGCTACCGTCTTGAAAAGTTATATTTATGAGGAAGACCCCCCTAAAAGGTCCTGAGAGCCATCAGATATTATGAACTTCTTTTAATGAGAGCAAACTGATTAAACGTGAGTTTAACTTACCATATAAATTGATAGAGGCATGGAGAAGGCTGTTGAATTTGATTTCTTTTTTTTTGTCTCAGCAACGCAGAGAGATTCTCCTCTGCAACACTGCCTCTGCTGGCCATTCAATATAATCTGCAGATGGAAAAGTCCACTGTTAGTCCATTATTAGAACTTGAATATTTCCAAACTAAAGACAACACTACAAAATAACATTATTTTCATAAAGCATTAATAATTAGTACAATAGCGTCTGTAATATTGTGAAAATTCAAAGTTCACTAAAAATTCTATTCTCCAGTTTAATTTCAACCTAGCACACTTCTCTCAATCCTATGCCTCATTGGCTACGACTCTCTACACAACTCTAGCACCTATATGAGGACACAGATAGAAAGAACTCTTTAGCAGCCAAGTGACAGCGTACCCTACTCCCTGGAATTCTTTTAGGTTATGGTACACCAATAGCAATTCAGTGATCTGATAAGTTAAGGGAGGAAGATTTATGCTACAGTATAGTGGAAATAATAAAAACTATGAGTAACAGATTCTAACCTCTTTATTTTAGCACATCCCCATCAGTTAACCTATGTTGCTAGCGTCTTCAAAATGTATATTTATGCAGAAGACCCCACTAAAAGGTCCTGAGAGCCATCAGATGTTATGAACTTCTTTTAATGAGAGCAAAATGATTAAACGCGAGTTTAACTTACCATATAAATTGATAGAGGCATGGAGAAGGCTGATGAATTTGATTTCTTTTTTTTTTTTGTCTCAACAACGCAGAGAGATTCTCCTCTGCAACACTGCCTCTGCTGGCCATTCGATATAATCTGCAGATGGAAAAGTCCACTGTTAGTCCATTATTAGAACTTGAATATTTCCAAACTAAAGACAACACTACAAAATAACATTATTTTCATAAAGCATTAATAATTAGTACAATAGCGTCTGTAATATTGTGAAAATTCAAAGTTCACTAAAAATTCTATTCTCCAGTTTAATTTCAACCTAGCACACTTCTCTCAATCCTATGCCTCATTGGCTACGACTCTCTACACAACTCTAGCACCTATATGAGGACACAGATAGAAAGAACTCTTTAGCAGCCAAGTGACAGCGTACCCTACTCCCTGGAATTCTTTTAGGTTATGGTACACCAATAGCAATTCAGTGATCTGATAAGTTAAGGGAGGAAGATTTATGCTACAGTATAGTGGAAATAATAAAAACTATGAGTAACAGATTCTAACCTCTTCATTTTAGCACATCCCTATCAGTTAACCTATATTGCTACCGTCTTGAAAAGTTATATTTATGAGGAAGACCCCCCTAAAAGGTCCTGAGAGCCATCAGATATTATGAACTTCTTTTAATGAGAGCAAACTGATTAAACGTGAGTTTAACTTACCATATAAATTGATAGAGGCATGGAGAAGGCTGTTGAATTTGATTTCTTTTTTTTTGTCTCAGCAACGCAGTGAGATTCTCCTCTGCAACACTGCCTCTGCTGGCCATTCAATATAATCTGCAGATGGAAAAGTCCACTGTTAGTCCATTATTAGAACTTGAATATTTCCAAACTAAAGACAAAACTACAAAATAACATTATTTTCATAAAGCATTAATAATTAGTACAATAGCGTCTGTAATATTGTGAAAATTCAAAGTTCACTAAAAATTCTATTCTCCAGTTTAATTTCAACCTAGCACACTTCTCTCAATCCTATGCCTCATTGGCTACGACTCTCTACACAACTCTAGCACCTATATGAGGACATAGATAGAAAGAACTCTTTAGCAGCCAAGTGACAGCGTACCCTACTCACTGGAATTCGTTTAAGTTATGGTACACCAATAGCAATTCAGTGATCTGATAAGTTAAGGGAGGAAGATTTATGCTACAGTATAGTGGAAATAATAAAAACTATGAGTAACAGATTCTAACCTCTTTATTTTAGCACATCCCCATCAGTTAACCTATGTTGCTAGCGTCTTCAAAATGTATATTTATGCGGAAGACCCCACTAAAAGGTCCTGAGAGCCATCAGATGTTATGAACTTCTTTTAATGAGAGCAAAATGATTAAACGCGAGTTTAACTTACCATATAAATTGATAGAGGCATGGAGAAGGCTGATGAATTTGATTTCTTTTTTTTTTTGTCTCAACAATGCAGAGAGATTCTCCTCTGCAACACTGCCTCTGCTGGCCATTCGATATAATCTGCAGATGGAAAAGTCCACTGTTAGTCCATTATTAGAACTTGAATATTTCCAAACTAAAGACAACACTACAAAATAACATTATTTTCATAAAGCATTAATAATTAGTACAATAGCGTCTGTAATATTGTGAAAATTCAAAGTTCACTAAAAATTCTATTCTCCAGTTTAATTTCAACCTAGCACACTTCTCTCAATCCTATGCCTCATTGGCTACGACTCTCTACACAACTCTAGCACCTATATGAGGACATAGATAGAAAGAACTCTTTAGCAGCCAAGTGACAGCGTACCCTACTCACTGGAATTCTTTTAAGTTATGGTACACCAATAGCAATTCAGTGATCTCATAAGTTAAGGGAGGAAGATTTATGCTACAGTATAGTGGAAATAATAAAAACTATGAGTAACAGATTCTAACCTCTTTATTTTAGCACATCCCCATCAGTTAACCTATATTGCTAGCGTCTTGAAAAGTTATATTTATGCAGAAGACCCCACTAAAAGGTCCTGAGAGCCATCAGATGTTATGAACTTCTTTTAATGAGAGCAAAATGATTAAACGCGAGTTTAACTTACCATATAAATTGATAGAGGCATGGAGAAGGCTGATGAATTTGATTTCTGTTTTTTTTGTCTCAGCAACGCAGAGAGATTCTCCTCTGCAACACTGCCTCTGCTGGCCATTCAATATAATCTGCAGATGGAAAAGTCAACTGTTAGTCCATTATTAGAACTTGAATATTTCCAAACTAAAGACAACACTACAAAATAACATTATTTTTATAAAGCATTAATAATTAGTACAATAGCGTCTGTAATATTGTGAAAATTCAAAGTTCACTAAAAATTCTATTCTCCAGTTTAACTTCAACCTAGCACACTTCTCTCAATCCTATGCCTTATTGGCTACGACTCTCTACACAACTCTAGCACCTATATGAGGACGTAGATAGAAAGAACTCTTTAGCAGCCAAGTGACAGCGTACCCTACTCACTGGAATTCTTTTAGGTTATGGTACACCAATAGCAATTCAGTGATCTGATAAGTTAAGGAAGGAAGATTTATGCTACAGTATAGTGGAAATAATAAAAACTATGAGTAACAGATTCTAACCTCTTCATTTTAGCACATCCCCATCAGTTAACCTATATTGCTACCGTCTTGAAAAGTTATATTTATGCAGAAGACCCCACTAAAAGGTCCTGAGAGCCATCAGATGTTATGAACTTCTTTTAATGAGAGGAAAATGATTAAACGAGAGTTTAACTTACCATATAAATTGATAGAGTCATGGAGAAGGCTGATGAATTTGATTTCTTTTTTTTTGTCTCAGCAACGCAGAGAGATTCTCCTCTGCAACACTGCCTCTGCTGGCCATTCGATATAATCTGCAGATGGAAAAGTCCACTGTTAGTCCATTATTAGAACTTGAATATTTCCAAACTAAAGACAACACTACAAAATAACATTATTTTCATAAAGCATTAATAATTAGTACAATAGCGTCTGTAATATTGTGAAAATTCAAAGTTCACTAAAAATTCTATTCTCCAGTTTAATTTCAACCTAGCATACTTCTCTCAATCCTATGCTTCATTGGCTACGACTCTCTACACAACTCTAGCACCTATATGAGGACATAGATAGAAAGAACTCTTTAGCAGCCAAGTGACAGCTTACCCTACTCACTGGAATTCTTTTAGGTTATGGTACACCAATAGCAATTCAGTGATCTGATAAGTTAAGGGAGGAAGATTTATGCTACAGTATAGTGGAAATAATAAAAACTATGAGTAACAGATTCTAACCTCTTCATTTTAGCACATCCCCATCAGTTAACCTATATTGCTACCGTCTTGAAAAGTTATATTTATGCAGAAGACCCCACTAAAAGGTCCTGAGAGCCATCAGATGTTATGAACTTCTTTTAATGAGAGGAAAATGATTAAACGCGAGTTTAACTTACCATATAAATTGATAGAGGCATGGAGAAGGCTGATGAATTTGATTTCTTTTTTTTTTTGTCTCAACAACGCAGAGAGATTCTCCTCTGCAACACTGCCTCTGCTGGCCATTCAATATAATCTGCAGATGGAAAAGTCCACTGTTAGTCCATTATTAGAACTTGAATATTTCCAAACTAAAGACAACACTACAAAATAACATTATTTTCATAAAGCATTAATAATTAGTACAATAGCGTCTGTAATATTGTGAAAATTCAAAGTTCACTAAAAATTCTATTCTCCAGTTTAATTTCAACCTAGCATACTTCTCTCAATCCTATGCTTCATTGGCTACGACTCTCTACACAACTCTAGCACCTATATGAGGACATAGATAGAAAGAACTCTTTAGCAGCCAAGTGACAGCTTACCCTACTCACTGGAATTCTTTTAGGTTATGGTACACCAATAGCAATTCAGTGATCTGATAAGTTAAGGGAGGAAGATTTATGCTACAGTATAGTGGAAATAATAAAAACTATGAGTAACAGATTCTAACCTCTTCATTTTAGCACATCCCCATCAGTTAACCTATATTGCTACCGTCTTGAAAAGTTATATTTATGCAGAAGACCCCACTAAAAGGTCCTGAGAGCCATCAGATGTTATGAACTTCTTTTAATGAGAGCAAAATGATTAAACGCGAGTTGAACTTACCATATAAATTGATAGAGGCATGGAGAAGGCTGATGAATTTGATTATTTTTTTTTTTTGTCTCAACAACGCAGAGAGATTCTCCTCTGCAACACTGCCTCTGCTGGCCATTCGATATAATATGCAGATGGAAAAGTCCACTGTTAGTCCATTATTAGAACTTGAATATTTCCAAACTAAAGACAACACTACAAAATAACATTATTTTCATAAAGCATTAATAATTAGTACAATAGCATCTGTAATATTGTGAAAATTCAAAGTTCACTAAAAATTCTATTCTCCAGTTTAATTTCAACCTAGCACACTTCTCTCAATCCTATGCCTCATTGGCTACGACTCTCTACACAACTCTAGCACCTATATGAGGACATAGATAGAAAGAATTCTTTAGCAGCCAAGTGACAGCGTACCCTACTCACTGGAATTCTTTTAGGTTATGGTACACCAATAGCAATTCAGTGATCTGATAAGTTAAGGGAGGAAGATTTATGCTACAGTATAGTGGAAATAATAAAAACTATGAGTAACAGATTCTAACCTCTTCATTTTAGCACATCCCCATCAGTTAACCTATATTGCTAGCGTCTTGAAAAGTTATATTTATGCAGAAGACCCCACTAAAAGGTCCTGAGAGCCATCAGATGTTATGAACTTCTTTTAATGAGAGCAAAATGATTAAACGCGAGTTTAACTTACCATATAAATTGATAGAGGCATGGAGAAGGCTGATGAATTGGATTTCTTTTTTTTTGTCTCAGCAACGCAGAGAGATTCTCCTCTGCAACACTGCCTCTGCTGGCCATTCAATATAATCTGCAGATGGAAAAGTCCACTGTTAGTCCATTATTAGAACTTGAATATTTCCAAACTAAAGACAACACTACAAAATAACATTATTTTCATAAAGCATTAATAATTAGTACAATAGCGTCTGTAATATTGTGAAAATTCAAAGTTCACTAAAAATTCTATTCTCCAGTTTAATTTCAACCTAGCATACTTCTCTCAATCCTATGCCTCATTGGCTACGACTCTCTACACAACTCTAGCACCTATATGAGGACATAGATAGAAAGAACTCTTTAGCAGCCAAGTGACAGCGTACCCTACTCACTGGAATTCTTTTAGGTTATGGTACACCAATAGCAATTCAGTGATCTGATAAGTTAAGGGAGGAAGATTTATGCTACAGTATAGTGGAAATAATAAAAACTATGAGTAACAGATTCTAACCTCTTCATTTTAGCACATCCCCATCAGTTAACCTATATTGCTACCGTCTTGAAAAGTTATATTTATGCAGAAGACCCCACTAAAAGGTCCTGAGAGCCATCAGATGTTATGAACTTCTTTTAATGAGAGGAAAATGATTAAACGCGAGTTGAACTTACCATATAAATTGATAGAGGCATGGAGAAGGCTGATGAATTTGATTATTTTTTTTTTTTGTCTCAACAACGCAGAGAGATTCTCCTCTGCAACACTGCCTCTGCTGGCCATTCGATATAATATGCAGATGGAAAAGTCCACTGTTAGTCCATTATTAGAACTTGAATATTTCCAAACTAAAGACAACACTACAAAATAACATTATTTTCATAAAGCATTAATAATTAGTACAATAGCATCTGTAATATTGTGAAAATTCAAAGTTCACTAAAAATTCTATTCTCCAGTTTAATTTCAACCTAGCACACTTCTCTCAATCCTATGCCTCATTGGCTACGACTCTCTACACAACTCTAGCACCTATATGAGGACATAGATAGAAAGAATTCTTTAGCAGCCAAGTGACAGCGTACCCTACTCACTGGAATTCTTTTAGGTTATGGTACACCAATAGCAATTCAGTGATCTGATAAGTTAAGGGAGGAAGATTTATGCTACAGTATAGTGGAAATAATAAAAACTATGAGTAACAGATTCTAACCTCTTCATTTTAGCACATCCCCATCAGTTAACCTATATTGCTACCGTCTTGAAAAGTTATATTTATGAGGAAGACCCCCCTAAAAGGTCCTGAGAGCCATCAGATATTATGAACTTCTTTTAATGAGAGCAAACTGATTAAACGTGAGTTTAACTTACCATATAAATTGATAGAGGCATGGAGAAGGCTGATGAATTTGATTTCTTTTTTTTGTCTCAGCAACGCAGAGAGATTCTCCTCTGCAACACTGCCTCTGCTGGCCATTCAATATAATCTGCAGATGGAAAAGTCCACTGTTAGTCCATTATTAGAACTTGAATATTTCCAAACTAAAGACAACACTACAAAATAACATTATTTTCATAAAGCATTAATAATTAGTACAATAGCGTCTGTAATATTGTGAAAATTCAAAGTTCACTAAAAATTCTATTCTCCGGTTTAATTTCAACCTAGCACACTTCTCTCAATCCTATGCCTCATTGGCTACGACTCTCTACACAACTCTAGCACCTATATGAGGACATAGATAGAAAGAACTCTTTAGCAGCCAAGTGACAGCGTACCCTACTCACTGGAATTCTTTTAAGTTATGGTACACCAATAGCAATTCAGTGATCTGATAAGTTAAGGGAGGAAGATTTATGCTACAGTATAGTGGAAATAATAAAAACTATGAGTAACAGATTCTAACCTCTTTATTTTAGCACATCCCCATCAGTTAACCTATGTTGCTAGCGTCTTCAAAATGTATATTTATGCGGAAGACCCCACTAAAAGGTCCTGAGAGCCATCAGATGTTATGAACTTCTTTTAATGAGAGCAAAATGATTAAACGCGAGTTTAACTTACCATATAAATTGATAGAGGCATGGAGAAGGCTGATGAATTTGATTTCTTTTTTTTTGTCTCAGCAACGCAGAGAGATTCTCCTCTGCAACACTGCCTCTGCTGGCCATTCAATATAATCTGCAGATGGAAAAGTCAACTGTTAGTCCATTATTAGAACTTGAATATTTCCAAACTAAAGACAACACTACAAAATAACATTATTTTCATAAAGCATTAATAATTAGTACAATAGCGTCTGTAATATTGTGAAAATTCAAAGTTCACTAAAAATTCTATTCTCCAGTTTAATTTCAACCTAGCACACTTCTCTCAATCCTATGCCTTATTGGCTACGACTCTCTACACAACTCTAGCACCTATATGAGGATGTAGATAGAAAGAACTCTTTAGCAGCCAAGTGACAGCGTACCCTACTCACTGGAATTCTTTTAAGTTATGGTACACCAATAGCAATTCAGTGATCTGATAAGTTAAGGGAGGAAGATTTATGCTACAGTATAGTGGAAATAATAAAAACTATGAGTAACAGATTCTAACCTCTTTATTTTAGCACATCCCCATCAGTTAACCTATGTTGCTAGCGTCTTCAAAATGTATATTTATGCGGAAGACCCCACTAAAAGGTCCTGAGAGCCATCAGATGTTATGAACTTCTTTTAATGAGAGCAAAATGATTAAACGCGAGTTTAACTTACCATATAAATTGATAGAGGCATGGAGAAGGCTGATGAATTTGATTTCTTTTTTTTTTTTGTCTCAACAACGCAGAGAGATTCTCCTCTGCAACACTGCCTCTGCTGGCCATTCGATATAATCTGCAGATGGAAAAGTCCACTGTTAGTCCATTATTAGAACTTGAATATTTCCAAACTAAAGACAACACTACAAAATAACATTATTTTCATAAAGCATTAATAATTAGTACAATAGCGTCTGTAATATTGTGAAAATTCAAAGTTCACTAAAAATTCTATTCTCCAGTTTAATTTCAACCTAGCACACTTCTCTCAATCCTATGCCTCATTGGCTACGACTCTCTACACAACTCTAGCACCTATATGAGGACACAGATAGAAAGAACTCTTTAGCAGCCAAGTGACAGCGTACCCTACTCCCTGGAATTCTTTTAGGTTATGGTACACCAATAGCAATTCAGTGATCTGATAAGTTAAGGGAGGAAGATTTATGCTACAGTATAGTGGAAATAATAAAAACTATGAGTAACAGATTCTAACGTCTTTATTTTAGCACATCCCCATCAGTTAACCTATGTTGCTAGCGTCTTCAAAATGTATATTTATGCAGAAGACCCCACTAAAAGGTCCTGAGAGCCATCAGATGTTATGAACTTCTTTTAATGAGAGCAAAATGATTAAACGCGAGTTTAACTTACCATATAAATTGATAGAGGCATGGAGAAGGCTGATGAATTTGATTTCTTTTTTTTTTTTGTCTCAACAACGCAGAGAGATTCTCCTCTGCAACACTGCCTCTGCTGGCCATTCGATATAATCTGCAGATGGAAAAGTCCACTGTTAGTCCATTATTAGAACTTGAATATTTCCAAACTAAAGACAACACTACAAAATAACATTATTTTCATAAAGCATTAATAATTAGTACAATAGCGTCTGTAATATTGTGAAAATTCAAAGTTCACTAAAAATTCTATTCTCCAGTTTAATTTCAACCTAGCACACTTCTCTCAATCCTATGCCTCATTGGCTACGACTCTCTACACAACTCTAGCACCTATATGAGGACACAGATAGAAAGAACTCTTTAGCAGCCAAGTGACAGCGTACCCTACTCCCTGGAATTCTTTTAGGTTATGGTACACCAATAGCAATTCAGTGATCTGATAAGTTAAGGGAGGAAGATTTATGCTACAGTATAGTGGAAATAATAAAAACTATGAGTAACAGATTCTAACCTCTTCATTTTAGCACATCCCTATCAGTTAACCTATATTGCTACCGTCTTGAAAAGTTATATTTATGAGGAAGACCCCCCTAAAAGGTCCTGAGAGCCATCAGATATTATGAACTTCTTTTAATGAGAGCAAACTGATTAAACGTGAGTTTAACTTACCATATAAATTGATAGAGGCATGGAGAAGGCTGTTGAATTTGATTTCTTTTTTTTTGTCTCAGCAACGCAGAGAGATTCTCCTCTGCAACACTGCCTCTGCTGGCCATTCAATATAATCTGCAGATGGAAAAGTCCACTGTTAGTCCATTATTAGAACTTGAATATTTCCAAACTAAAGACAACACTACAAAATAACATTATTTTCATAAAGCATTAATAATTAGTACAATAGCGTCTGTAATATTGTGAAAATTCAAAGTTCACTAAAAATTCTATTCTCCAGTTTAATTTCAACCTAGCACACTTCTCTCAATCCTATGCCTCATTGGCTACGACTCTCTACACAACTCTAGCACCTATATGAGGACACAGATAGAAAGAACTCTTTAGCAGCCAAGTGACAGCGTACCCTACTCCCTGGAATTCTTTTAGGTTATGGTACACCAATAGCAATTCAGTGATCTGATAAGTTAAGGGAGGAAGATTTATGCTACAGTATAGTGGAAATAATAAAAACTATGAGTAACAGATTCTAACCTCTTTATTTTAGCACATCCCCATCAGTTAACCTATGTTGCTAGCGTCTTCAAAATGTATATTTATGCAGAAGACCCCACTAAAAGGTCCTGAGAGCCATCAGATGTTATGAACTTCTTTTAATGAGAGCAAAATGATTAAACGCGAGTTTAACTTACCATATAAATTGATAGAGGCATGGAGAAGGCTGATGAATTTGATTTCTTTTTTTTTTTTGTCTCAACAACGCAGAGAGATTCTCCTCTGCAACACTGCCTCTGCTGGCCATTCGATATAATCTGCAGATGGAAAAGTCCACTGTTAGTCCATTATTAGAACTTGAATATTTCCAAACTAAAGACAACACTACAAAATAACATTATTTTCATAAAGCATTAATAATTAGTACAATAGCGTCTGTAATATTGTGAAAATTCAAAGTTCACTAAAAATTCTATTCTCCAGTTTAATTTCAACCTAGCACACTTCTCTCAATCCTATGCCTCATTGGCTACGACTCTCTACACAACTCTAGCACCTATATGAGGACACAGATAGAAAGAACTCTTTAGCAGCCAAGTGACAGCGTACCCTACTCCCTGGAATTCTTTTAGGTTATGGTACACCAATAGCAATTCAGTGATCTGATAAGTTAAGGGAGGAAGATTTATGCTACAGTATAGTGGAAATAATAAAAACTATGAGTAACAGATTCTAACCTCTTCATTTTAGCACATCCCTATCAGTTAACCTATATTGCTACCGTCTTGAAAAGTTATATTTATGAGGAAGACCCCCCTAAAAGGTCCTGAGAGCCATCAGATATTATGAACTTCTTTTAATGAGAGCAAACTGATTAAACGTGAGTTTAACTTACCATATAAATTGATAGAGGCATGGAGAAGGCTGTTGAATTTGATTTCTTTTTTTTTGTCTCAGCAACGCAGAGAGATTCTCCTCTGCAACACTGCCTCTGCTGGCCATTCAATATAATCTGCAGATGGAAAAGTCCACTGTTAGTCCATTATTAGAACTTGAATATTTCCAAACTAAAGACAAAACTACAAAATAACATTATTTTCATAAAGCATTAATAATTAGTACAATAGCGTCTGTAATATTGTGAAAATTCAAAGTTCACTAAAAATTCTATTCTCCAGTTTAATTTCAACCTAGCACACTTCTCTCAATCCTATGCCTCATTGGCTACGACTCTCTACACAACTCTAGCACCTATATGAGGACATAGATAGAAAGAACTCTTTAGCAGCCAAGTGACAGCGTACCCTACTCACTGGAATTCGTTTAAGTTATGGTACACCAATAGCAATTCAGTGATCTGATAAGTTAAGGGAGGAAGATTTATGCTACAGTATAGTGGAAATAATAAAAACTATGAGTAACAGATTCTAACCTCTTTATTTTAGCACATCCCCATCAGTTAACCTATGTTGCTAGCGTCTTCAAAATGTATATTTATGCGGAAGACCCCACTAAAAGGTCCTGAGAGCCATCAGATGTTATGAACTTCTTTTAATGAGAGCAAAATGATTAAACGCGAGTTTAACTTACCATATAAATTGATAGAGGCATGGAGAAGGCTGATGAATTTGATTTCTTTTTTTTTTTGTCTCAACAATGCAGAGAGATTCTCCTCTGCAACACTGCCTCTGCTGGCCATTCGATATAATCTGCAGATGGAAAAGTCCACTGTTAGTCCATTATTAGAACTTGAATATTTCCAAACTAAAGACAACACTACAAAATAACATTATTTTCATAAAGCATTAATAATTAGTACAATAGCGTCTGTAATATTGTGAAAATTCAAAGTTCACTAAAAATTCTATTCTCCAGTTTAATTTCAACCTAGCACACTTCTCTCAATCCTATGCCTCATTGGCTACGACTCTCTACACAACTCTAGCACCTATATGAGGACATAGATAGAAAGAACTCTTTAGCAGCCAAGTGACAGCGTACCCTACTCACTGGAATTCTTTTAAGTTATGGTACACCAATAGCAATTCAGTGATCTCATAAGTTAAGGGAGGAAGATTTATGCTACAGTATAGTGGAAATAATAAAAACTATGAGTAACAGATTCTAACCTCTTTATTTTAGCACATCCCCATCAGTTAACCTATATTGCTAGCGTCTTGAAAAGTTATATTTATGCAGAAGACCCCACTAAAAGGTCCTGAGAGCCATCAGATGTTATGAACTTCTTTTAATGAGAGCAAAATGATTAAACGCGAGTTTAACTTACCATATAAATTGATAGAGGCATGGAGAAGGCTGATGAATTTGATTTCTGTTTTTTTTGTCTCAGCAACGCAGAGAGATTCTCCTCTGCAACACTGCCTCTGCTGGCCATTCAATATAATCTGCAGATGGAAAAGTCAACTGTTAGTCCATTATTAGAACTTGAATATTTCCAAACTAAAGACAACACTACAAAATAACATTATTTTTATAAAGCATTAATAATTAGTACAATAGCGTCTGTAATATTGTGAAAATTCAAAGTTCACTAAAAATTCTATTCTCCAGTTTAACTTCAACCTAGCACACTTCTCTCAATCCTATGCCTTATTGGCTACGACTCTCTACACAACTCTAGCACCTATATGAGGACGTAGATAGAAAGAACTCTTTAGCAGCCAAGTGACAGCGTACCCTACTCACTGGAATTCTTTTAGGTTATGGTACACCAATAGCAATTCAGTGATCTGATAAGTTAAGGAAGGAAGATTTATGCTACAGTATAGTGGAAATAATAAAAACTATGAGTAACAGATTCTAACCTCTTCATTTTAGCACATCCCCATCAGTTAACCTATATTGCTACCGTCTTGAAAAGTTATATTTATGCAGAAGACCCCACTAAAAGGTCCTGAGAGCCATCAGATGTTATGAACTTCTTTTAATGAGAGGAAAATGATTAAACGAGAGTTTAACTTACCATATAAATTGATAGAGTCATGGAGAAGGCTGATGAATTTGATTTCTTTTTTTTTGTCTCAGCAACGCAGAGAGATTCTCCTCTGCAACACTGCCTCTGCTGGCCATTCGATATAATCTGCAGATGGAAAAGTCCACTGTTAGTCCATTATTAGAACTTGAATATTTCCAAACTAAAGACAACACTACAAAATAACATTATTTTCATAAAGCATTAATAATTAGTACAATAGCGTCTGTAATATTGTGAAAATTCAAAGTTCACTAAAAATTCTATTCTCCAGTTTAATTTCAACCTAGCATACTTCTCTCAATCCTATGCTTCATTGGCTACGACTCTCTACACAACTCTAGCACCTATATGAGGACATAGATAGAAAGAACTCTTTAGCAGCCAAGTGACAGCTTACCCTACTCACTGGAATTCTTTTAGGTTATGGTACACCAATAGCAATTCAGTGATCTGATAAGTTAAGGGAGGAAGATTTATGCTACAGTATAGTGGAAATAATAAAAACTATGAGTAACAGATTCTAACCTCTTCATTTTAGCACATCCCCATCAGTTAACCTATATTGCTACCGTCTTGAAAAGTTATATTTATGCAGAAGACCCCACTAAAAGGTCCTGAGAGCCATCAGATGTTATGAACTTCTTTTAATGAGAGGAAAATGATTAAACGCGAGTTTAACTTACCATATAAATTGATAGAGGCATGGAGAAGGCTGATGAATTTGATTTCTTTTTTTTTTTGTCTCAACAACGCAGAGAGATTCTCCTCTGCAACACTGCCTCTGCTGGCCATTCAATATAATCTGCAGATGGAAAAGTCCACTGTTAGTCCATTATTAGAACTTGAATATTTCCAAACTAAAGACAACACTACAAAATAACATTATTTTCATAAAGCATTAATAATTAGTACAATAGCGTCTGTAATATTGTGAAAATTCAAAGTTCACTAAAAATTCTATTCTCCAGTTTAATTTCAACCTAGCATACTTCTCTCAATCCTATGCTTCATTGGCTACGACTCTCTACACAACTCTAGCACCTATATGAGGACATAGATAGAAAGAATTCTTTAGCAGCCAAGTGACAGCGTACCCTACTCACTGGAATTCTTTTAGGTTATGGTACACCAATAGCAATTCAGTGATCTGATAAGTTAAGGGAGGAAGATTTATGCTACAGTATAGTGGAAATAATAAAAACTATGAGTAACAGATTCTAACCTCTTTATTTTAGCACATCCCCATCAGTTAACCTATGTTGCTAGCGTCTTCAAAATGTATATTTATGCGGAAGACCCCACTAAAAGGTCCTGAGAGCCATCAGATGTTATGAACTTCTTTTAATGAGAGCAAAATGATTAAACGCGAGTTTAACTTACCATATAAATTGATAGAGGCATGGAGAAGGCTGATGAATTTGATTTCTTTTTTTTTTTTGTCTCAACAACGCAGAGAGATTCTCCTCTGCAACACTGCCTCTGCTGGCCATTCGATATAATCTGCAGATGGAAAAGTCCACTGTTAGTCCATTATTAGAACTTGAATATTTCCAAACTAAAGACAACACTACAAAATAACATTATTTTCATAAAGCATTAATAATTAGTACAATAGCGTCTGTAATATTGTGAAAATTCAAAGTTCACTAAAAATTCTATTCTCCAGTTTAATTTCAACCTAGCACACTTCTCTCAATCCTATGCCTCATTGGCTACGACTCTCTACACAACTCTAGCACCTATATGAGGACATAGATAGAAAGAACTCTTTAGCAGCCAAGTGACAGCGTACCCTACTCACTGGAATTCTTTTAGGTTATGGTACACCAATAGCAATTCAGTGATCTGATAAGTTAAGGGAGGAAGATTTATGCTACAGTATAGTGGAAATAATAAAAACTATGAGTAACAGATTCTAACCTCTTCATTTTAGCACATCCCTATCAGTTAACCTATATTGCTACCGTCTTGAAAAGTTATATTTATGAGGAAGACCCCCCTAAAAGGTCCTGAGAGCCATCAGATATTATGAACTTCTTTTAATGAGAGCAAACTGATTAAACGTGAGTTTAACTTACCATATAAATTGATAGAGGCATGGAGAAGGCTGATGAATTTGATTTCTTTTTTTTTGTCTCAGCAACGCAGAGAGATTCTCCTCTGCAACACTGCCTCTGCTGGCCATTCAATATAATCTGCAGATGGAAAAGTCCACTGTTAGTCCATTATTAGAACTTGAATATTTCCAAACTAAAGACAACACTACAAAATAACATTATTTTCATAAAGCATTAATAATTAGTACAATAGCGTCTGTAATATTGTGAAAATTCAAAGTTCACTAAAAATTCTATTCTCCAGTTTAATTTCAACCTAGCACACTTCTCTCAATCCTATGCCTCATTGGCTACGACTCTCTACACAACTCTAGCACCTATATGAGGACATAGATAGAAAGAACTCTTTAGCAGCCAAGTGACAGCGTACCCTACTCACTGGAATTCTTTTAAGTTATGGTACACCAATAGCAATTCAGTGATCTGATAAGTTAAGGGAGGAAGATTTATGCTACAGTATAGTGGAAATAATAAAAACTATGAGTAACAGATTCTAACCTCTTTATTTTAGCACATCCCCATCAGTTAACCTATGTTGCTAGCGTCTTCAAAATGTATATTTATGCGGAAGACCCCACTAAAAGGTCCTGAGAGCCATCAGATGTTATGAACTTCTTTTAATGAGAGCAAAATGATTAAACGCGAGTTTAACTTACCATATAAATTGATAGAGGCATGGAGAAGGCTGATGAATTTGATTTCTTTTTTTTTGTCTCAGCAACGCAGAGAGATTCTCCTCTGCAACACTGCCTCTGCTGGCCATTCAATATAATCTGCAGATGGAAAAGTCAACTGTTAGTCCATTATTAGAACTTGAATATTTCCAAACTAAAGACAACACTACAAAATAACATTATTTTCATAAAGCATTAATAATTAGTACAATAGCGTCTGTAATATTGTGAAAATTCAAAGTTCACTAAAAATTCTATTCTCCAGTTTAATTTCAACCTAGCACACTTCTCTCAATCCTATGCCTCATTGGCTACGACTCTCTACACAACTCTAGCACCTATATGAGGACACAGATAGAAAGAACTCTTTAGCAGCCAAGTGACAGCGTACCCTACTCCCTGGAATTCTTTTAGGTTATGGTACACCAATAGCAATTCAGTGATCTGATAAGTTAAGGGAGGAAGATTTATGCTACAGTATAGTGGAAATAATAAAAACTATGAGTAACAGATTCTAACCTCTTTATTTTAGCACATCCCCATCAGTTAACCTATGTTGCTAGCGTCTTCAAAATGTATATTTATGCAGAAGACCCCACTAAAAGGTCCTGAGAGCCATCAGATGTTATGAACTTCTTTTAATGAGAGCAAAATGATTAAACGCGAGTTTAACTTACCATATAAATTGATAGAGGCATGGAGAAGGCTGATGAATTTGATTTCTTTTTTTTTTTTGTCTCAACAACGCAGAGAGATTCTCCTCTGCAACACTGCCTCTGCTGGCCATTCGATATAATCTGCAGATGGAAAAGTCCACTGTTAGTCCATTATTAGAACTTGAATATTTCCAAACTAAAGACAACACTACAAAATAACATTATTTTCATAAAGCATTAATAATTAGTACAATAGCGTCTGTAATATTGTGAAAATTCAAAGTTCACTAAAAATTCTATTCTCCAGTTTAATTTCAACCTAGCACACTTCTCTCAATCCTATGCCTCATTGGCTACGACTCTCTACACAACTCTAGCACCTATATGAGGACACAGATAGAAAGAACTCTTTAGCAGCCAAGTGACAGCGTACCCTACTCCCTGGAATTCTTTTAGGTTATGGTACACCAATAGCAATTCAGTGATCTGATAAGTTAAGGGAGGAAGATTTATGCTACAGTATAGTGGAAATAATAAAAACTATGAGTAACAGATTCTAACCTCTTCATTTTAGCACATCCCTATCAGTTAACCTATATTGCTACCGTCTTGAAAAGTTATATTTATGAGGAAGACCCCCCTAAAAGGTCCTGAGAGCCATCAGATATTATGAACTTCTTTTAATGAGAGCAAACTGATTAAACGTGAGTTTAACTTACCATATAAATTGATAGAGGCATGGAGAAGGCTGTTGAATTTGATTTCTTTTTTTTTGTCTCAGCAACGCAGAGAGATTCTCCTCTGCAACACTGCCTCTGCTGGCCATTCAATATAATCTGCAGATGGAAAAGTCCACTGTTAGTCCATTATTAGAACTTGAATATTTCCAAACTAAAGACAAAACTACAAAATAACATTATTTTCATAAAGCATTAATAATTAGTACAATAGCGTCTGTAATATTGTGAAAATTCAAAGTTCACTAAAAATTCTATTCTCCAGTTTAATTTCAACCTAGCACACTTCTCTCAATCCTATGCCTCATTGGCTACGACTCTCTACACAACTCTAGCACCTATATGAGGACATAGATAGAAAGAACTCTTTAGCAGCCAAGTGACAGCGTACCCTACTCACTGGAATTCGTTTAAGTTATGGTACACCAATAGCAATTCAGTGATCTGATAAGTTAAGGGAGGAAGATTTATGCTACAGTATAGTGGAAATAATAAAAACTATGAGTAACAGATTCTAACCTCTTTATTTTAGCACATCCCCATCAGTTAACCTATGTTGCTAGCGTCTTCAAAATGTATATTTATGCGGAAGACCCCACTAAAAGGTCCTGAGAGCCATCAGATGTTATGAACTTCTTTTAATGAGAGCAAAATGATTAAACGCGAGTTTAACTTACCATATAAATTGATAGAGGCATGGAGAAGGCTGATGAATTTGATTTCTTTTTTTTTTTGTCTCAACAATGCAGAGAGATTCTCCTCTGCAACACTGCCTCTGCTGGCCATTCGATATAATCTGCAGATGGAAAAGTCCACTGTTAGTCCATTATTAGAACTTGAATATTTCCAAACTAAAGACAACACTACAAAATAACATTATTTTCATAAAGCATTAATAATTAGTACAATAGCGTCTGTAATATTGTGAAAATTCAAAGTTCACTAAAAATTCTATTCTCCAGTTTAATTTCAACCTAGCACACTTCTCTCAATCCTATGCCTCATTGGCTACGACTCTCTACACAACTCTAGCACCTATATGAGGACATAGATAGAAAGAACTCTTTAGCAGCCAAGTGACAGCGTACCCTACTCACTGGAATTCTTTTAAGTTATGGTACACCAATAGCAATTCAGTGATCTCATAAGTTAAGGGAGGAAGATTTATGCTACAGTATAGTGGAAATAATAAAAACTATGAGTAACAGATTCTAACCTCTTTATTTTAGCACATCCCCATCAGTTAACCTATATTGCTAGCGTCTTGAAAAGTTATATTTATGCAGAAGACCCCACTAAAAGGTCCTGAGAGCCATCAGATGTTATGAACTTCTTTTAATGAGAGCAAAATGATTAAACGCGAGTTTAACTTACCATATAAATTGATAGAGGCATGGAGAAGGCTGATGAATTTGATTTCTGTTTTTTTTGTCTCAGCAACGCAGAGAGATTCTCCTCTGCAACACTGCCTCTGCTGGCCATTCAATATAATCTGCAGATGGAAAAGTCAACTGTTAGTCCATTATTAGAACTTGAATATTTCCAAACTAAAGACAACACTACAAAATAACATTATTTTTATAAAGCATTAATAATTAGTACAATAGCGTCTGTAATATTGTGAAAATTCAAAGTTCACTAAAAATTCTATTCTCCAGTTTAACTTCAACCTAGCACACTTCTCTCAATCCTATGCCTTATTGGCTACGACTCTCTACACAACTCTAGCACCTATATGAGGACGTAGATAGAAAGAACTCTTTAGCAGCCAAGTGACAGCGTACCCTACTCACTGGAATTCTTTTAGGTTATGGTACACCAATAGCAATTCAGTGATCTGATAAGTTAAGGAAGGAAGATTTATGCTACAGTATAGTGGAAATAATAAAAACTATGAGTAACAGATTCTAACCTCTTCATTTTAGCACATCCCCATCAGTTAACCTATATTGCTACCGTCTTGAAAAGTTATATTTATGCAGAAGACCCCACTAAAAGGTCCTGAGAGCCATCAGATGTTATGAACTTCTTTTAATGAGAGGAAAATGATTAAACGAGAGTTTAACTTACCATATAAATTGATAGAGTCATGGAGAAGGCTGATGAATTTGATTTCTTTTTTTTTGTCTCAGCAACGCAGAGAGATTCTCCTCTGCAACACTGCCTCTGCTGGCCATTCGATATAATCTGCAGATGGAAAAGTCCACTGTTAGTCCATTATTAGAACTTGAATATTTCCAAACTAAAGACAACACTACAAAATAACATTATTTTCATAAAGCATTAATAATTAGTACAATAGCGTCTGTAATATTGTGAAAATTCAAAGTTCACTAAAAATTCTATTCTCCAGTTTAATTTCAACCTAGCATACTTCTCTCAATCCTATGCTTCATTGGCTACGACTCTCTACACAACTCTAGCACCTATATGAGGACATAGATAGAAAGAACTCTTTAGCAGCCAAGTGACAGCTTACCCTACTCACTGGAATTCTTTTAGGTTATGGTACACCAATAGCAATTCAGTGATCTGATAAGTTAAGGGAGGAAGATTTATGCTACAGTATAGTGGAAATAATAAAAACTATGAGTAACAGATTCTAACCTCTTCATTTTAGCACATCCCCATCAGTTAACCTATATTGCTACCGTCTTGAAAAGTTATATTTATGCAGAAGACCCCACTAAAAGGTCCTGAGAGCCATCAGATGTTATGAACTTCTTTTAATGAGAGGAAAATGATTAAACGCGAGTTTAACTTACCATATAAATTGATAGAGGCATGGAGAAGGCTGATGAATTTGATTTCTTTTTTTTTTTGTCTCAACAACGCAGAGAGATTCTCCTCTGCAACACTGCCTCTGCTGGCCATTCAATATAATCTGCAGATGGAAAAGTCCACTGTTAGTCCATTATTAGAACTTGAATATTTCCAAACTAAAGACAACACTACAAAATAACATTATTTTCATAAAGCATTAATAATTAGTACAATAGCGTCTGTAATATTGTGAAAATTCAAAGTTCACTAAAAATTCTATTCTCCAGTTTAATTTCAACCTAGCATACTTCTCTCAATCCTATGCTTCATTGGCTACGACTCTCTACACAACTCTAGCACCTATATGAGGACATAGATAGAAAGAATTCTTTAGCAGCCAAGTGACAGCGTACCCTACTCACTGGAATTCTTTTAGGTTATGGTACACCAATAGCAATTCAGTGATCTGATAAGTTAAGGGAGGAAGATTTATGCTACAGTATAGTGGAAATAATAAAAACTATGAGTAACAGATTCTAACCTCTTTATTTTAGCACATCCCCATCAGTTAACCTATGTTGCTAGCGTCTTCAAAATGTATATTTATGCGGAAGACCCCACTAAAAGGTCCTGAGAGCCATCAGATGTTATGAACTTCTTTTAATGAGAGCAAAATGATTAAACGCGAGTTTAACTTACCATATAAATTGATAGAGGCATGGAGAAGGCTGATGAATTTGATTTCTTTTTTTTTTTTGTCTCAACAACGCAGAGAGATTCTCCTCTGCAACACTGCCTCTGCTGGCCATTCGATATAATCTGCAGATGGAAAAGTCCACTGTTAGTCCATTATTAGAACTTGAATATTTCCAAACTAAAGACAACACTACAAAATAACATTATTTTCATAAAGCATTAATAATTAGTACAATAGCGTCTGTAATATTGTGAAAATTCAAAGTTCACTAAAAATTCTATTCTCCAGTTTAATTTCAACCTAGCACACTTCTCTCAATCCTATGCCTCATTGGCTACGACTCTCTACACAACTCTAGCACCTATATGAGGACATAGATAGAAAGAACTCTTTAGCAGCCAAGTGACAGCGTACCCTACTCACTGGAATTCTTTTAGGTTATGGTACACCAATAGCAATTCAGTGATCTGATAAGTTAAGGGAGGAAGATTTATGCTACAGTATAGTGGAAATAATAAAAACTATGAGTAACAGATTCTAACCTCTTCATTTTAGCACATCCCTATCAGTTAACCTATATTGCTACCGTCTTGAAAAGTTATATTTATGAGGAAGACCCCCCTAAAAGGTCCTGAGAGCCATCAGATATTATGAACTTCTTTTAATGAGAGCAAACTGATTAAACGTGAGTTTAACTTACCATATAAATTGATAGAGGCATGGAGAAGGCTGATGAATTTGATTTCTTTTTTTTTGTCTCAGCAACGCAGAGAGATTCTCCTCTGCAACACTGCCTCTGCTGGCCATTCAATATAATCTGCAGATGGAAAAGTCCACTGTTAGTCCATTATTAGAACTTGAATATTTCCAAACTAAAGACAACACTACAAAATAACATTATTTTCATAAAGCATTAATAATTAGTACAATAGCGTCTGTAATATTGTGAAAATTCAAAGTTCACTAAAAATTCTATTCTCCAGTTTAATTTCAACCTAGCACACTTCTCTCAATCCTATGCCTCATTGGCTACGACTCTCTACACAACTCTAGCACCTATATGAGGACATAGATAGAAAGAACTCTTTAGCAGCCAAGTGACAGCGTACCCTACTCACTGGAATTCTTTTAAGTTATGGTACACCAATAGCAATTCAGTGATCTGATAAGTTAAGGGAGGAAGATTTATGCTACAGTATAGTGGAAATAATAAAAACTATGAGTAACAGATTCTAACCTCTTTATTTTAGCACATCCCCATCAGTTAACCTATGTTGCTAGCGTCTTCAAAATGTATATTTATGCGGAAGACCCCACTAAAAGGTCCTGAGAGCCATCAGATGTTATGAACTTCTTTTAATGAGAGCAAAATGATTAAACGCGAGTTTAACTTACCATATAAATTGATAGAGGCATGGAGAAGGCTGATGAATTTGATTTCTTTTTTTTTTGTCTCAGCAACGCAGAGAGATTCTCCTCTGCAACACTGCCTCTGCTGGCCATTCAATATAATCTGCAGATGGAAAAGTCAACTGTTAGTCCATTATTAGAACTTGAATATTTCCAACCTAAAGACAACACTACAAAATAACATTATTTTCATAAAGCATTAATAATTAGTACAATAGCGTCTGTAATATTGTGAAAATTCAAAGTTCACTAAAAATTCTATTCTCCAGTTTAATTTCAACCTAGCACACTTCTCTCAATCCTATGCCTTATTGGCTACGACTCTCTACACAACTCTAGCACCTATATGAGGATGTAGATAGAAAGAACTCTTTAGCAGCCAAGTGACAGCGTACCCTACTCACTGGAATTCTTTTAAGTTATGGTACACCAATAGCAATTCAGTGATCTGATAAGTTAAGGGAGGAAGATTTATGCTACAGTATAGTGGAAATAATAAAAACTATGAGTAACAGATTCTAACCTCTTTATTTTAGCACATCCCCATCAGTTAACCTATGTTGCTAGCGTCTTCAAAATGTATATTTATGCGGAAGACCCCACTAAAAGGTCCTGAGAGCCATCAGATGTTATGAACTTCTTTTAATGAGAGCAAAATGATTAAACGCGAGTTTAACTTACCATATAAATTGATAGAGGCATGGAGAAGGCTGATGAATTTGATTTCTTTTTTTTTTTTGTCTCAACAACGCAGAGAGATTCTCCTCTGCAACACTGCCTCTGCTGGCCATTCGATATAATCTGCAGATGGAAAAGTCCACTGTTAGTCCATTATTAGAACTTGAATATTTCCAAACTAAAGACAACACTACAAAATAACATTATTTTCATAAAGCATTAATAATTAGTACAATAGCGTCTGTAATATTGTGAAAATTCAAAGTTCACTAAAAATTCTATTCTCCAGTTTAATTTCAACCTAGCACACTTCTCTCAATCCTATGCCTCATTGGCTACGACTCTCTACACAACTCTAGCACCTATATGAGGACACAGATAGAAAGAACTCTTTAGCAGCCAAGTGACAGCGTACCCTACTCCCTGGAATTCTTTTAGGTTATGGTACACCAATAGCAATTCAGTGATCTGATAAGTTAAGGGAGGAAGATTTATGCTACAGTATAGTGGAAATAATAAAAACTATGAGTAACAGATTCTAACCTCTTCATTTTAGCACATCCCTATCAGTTAACCTATATTGCTACCGTCTTGAAAAGTTATATTTATGAGGAAGACCCCCCTAAAAGGTCCTGAGAGCCATCAGATATCATGAACTTCTTTTAATGAGAGCAAACTGATTAAACGTGAGTTTAACTTACCATATAAATTGATAGAGGCATGGAGAAGGCTGTTGAATTTGATTTCTTTTTTTTTGTCTCAGCAACGCAGAGAGATTCTCCTCTGCAACACTGCCTCTGCTGGCCATTCAATATAATCTGCAGATGGAAAAGTCCACTGTTAGTCCATTATTAGAACTTGAATATTTCCAAACTAAAGACAAAACTACAAAATAACATTATTTTCATAAAGCATTAATAATTAGTACAATAGCGTCTGTAATATTGTGAAAATTCAAAGTTCACTAAAAATTCTATTCTCCAGTTTAATTTCAACCTAGCACACTTCTCTCAATCCTATGCCTCATTGGCTACGACTCTCTACACAACTCTAGCACCTATATGAGGACATAGATAGAAAGAACTCTTTAGCAGCCAAGTGACAGCGTACCCTACTCACTGGAATTCGTTTAAGTTATGGTACACCAATAGCAATTCAGTGATCTGATAAGTTAAGGGAGGAAGATTTATGCTACAGTATAGTGGAAATAATAAAAACTATGAGTAACAGATTCTAACCTCTTTATTTTAGCACATCCCCATCAGTTAACCTATGTTGCTAGCGTCTTGAAAAGTTATATTTAGGCGGAAGACCCCACTAAAAGGTCCTGAGAGCCATCAGATGTTATGAACTTCTTTTAATGAGAGCAAAATGATTAAACGCGAGTTTAACTTACCATATAAATTGATAGAGGCATGGAGAAGGCTGATGAATTTGATTTCTTTTTTTTTTTGTCTCAGCAACGCAGAGAGATTCTCCTCTGCCACACTGCCTCTGCTGGCCATTCAATATAATCTGCAGATGGAAAAGTCCACTGTCAGTCCATTATTAGAACTTGAATATTTCCAAACTAAAGACAAAACTACAAAATAACATTATTTTCATAAAGCATTAATAATTAGTACAATAGCGTCTGTAATATTGTGAAAATTCAAAGTTCACTAAAAATTCTATTCTCCAGTTTAATTTCAACCTAGCACACTTCTCTCAATCCTATGCCTCATTGGCTACGACTCTCTACACAACTCTAGCACCTATATGAGGACATAGATAGAAAGAACTCTTTAGCAGCCAAGTGACAGCGTACCCTACTCACTGGAATTCGTTTAAGTTATGGTACACCAATAGCAATTCAGTGATCTGATAAGTTAAGGGAGGAAGATTTATGCTACAGTATAGTGGAAATAATAAAAACTATGAGTAACAGATTCTAACCTCTTTATTTTAGCACATCCCCATCAGTTAACCTATGTTGCTAGCGTCTTCAAAATGTATATTTATGCGTAAGACCCCACTAAAAGGTCCTGAGAGCCATCAGATGTTATGAACTTCTTTTAATGAGAGCAAAATGATTAAACGCGAGTTTAACTTACCATATAAATTGATAGAGGCATGGAGAAGGCTGATGAATTTGATTTCTTTTTTTTTTTTGTCTCAACAACGCAGAGAGATTCTCCTCTGCAACACTGCCTCTGCTGGCCATTCGATATAATCTGCAGATGGAAAAGTCCACTGTTAGTCCATTATTAGAACTTGAATATTTCCAAACTAAAGACAACACTACAAAATAACATTATTTTCATAAAGCATTAATAATTAGTACAATAGCGTCTGTAATATTGTGAAAATTCAAAGTTCACTAAAAATTCTATTCTCCAGTTTAATTTCAACCTAGCACACTTCTCTCAATCCTATGCCTCATTGGCTACGACTCTCTACACAACTCTAGCACCTATATGAGGACATAGATAGAAAGAACTCTTTAGCAGCCAAGTGACAGCGTACCCTACTCACTGGAATTCTTTTAAGTTATGGTACACCAATAGCAATTCAGTGATCTGATAAGTTAAGGGAGGAAGATTTATGCTACAGTATAGTGGAAATAATAAAAACTATGAGTAACAGATTCTAACCTCTTTATTTTAGCACATCCCCATCAGTTAACCTATATTGCTAGCGTCTTGAAAAGTTATATTTATGCAGAAGACCCCACTAAAAGGTCCTGAGAGCCATCAGATGTTATGAACTTCTTTTAATGAGAGCAAAATGATTAAACGCGAGTTTAACTTACCATATAAATTGATAGAGGCATGGAGAAGGCTGATGAATTTGATTTCTGTTTTTTTTGTCTCAGCAACGCAGAGAGATTCTCCTCTGCAACACTGCCTCTGCTGGCCATTCAATATAATCTGCAGATGGAAAAGTCAACTGTTAGTCCATTATTAGAACACGAATATTTCCAAACTAAAGACAACACTACAAAATAACATTATTTTCATAAAGCATTAATAATTAGTACAATAGCGTCTGTAATATTGTGAAAATTCAAAGTTCACTAAAAATTCTATTCTCCAGTTTAATTTCAACCTAGCACACTTCTCTCAATCCTATGCCTTATTGGCTACGACTCTCTACACAACTCTAGCACCTATATGAGGACGTAGATAGAAAGAACTCTTTAGCAGCCAAGTGACAGCGTACCCTACTCACTGGAATTCTTTTAGGTTATGGTACACCAATAGCAATTCAGTGATCTGATAAGTTAAGGGAGGAAGATTTATGCTACAGTATAGTGGAAATAATAAAAACTATGAGTAACAGATTCTAACCTCTTCATTTAAGCACATCCCCATCAGTTAACCTATATTGCTAGCGTCTTGAAAAGTTATATTTAGGCGGAAGACCCCACTAAAAGGTCCTGAGAGCCATCAGATGTTATGAACTTCTTTTAATGAGAGCAAAATGATTAAACGCGAGTTTAACTTACCATATAAATTGATAGAGGCATGGAGAAGGCTGATGAATTTGATTTCTTTTTTTTTTTGTCTCAGCAACGCAGAGAGATTCTCCTCTGCCACACTGCCTCTGCTGGCCATTCAATATAATCTGCAGATGGAAAAGTCCACTGTCAGTCCATTATTAGAACTTGAATATTTCCAAACTAAAGACAACACTACAAAATAACATTATTTTCATAAAGCATTAATAATTAGTACAATAGCGTCTGTAATATTGTGTAAATTCAAAGTTCACTAAAAATTCTATTCTCCAGTTTAATTTCAACCTAGCATACTTCTCTCAATCCTATGCCTCATTGGCTACGACTCTCTACACAACTCTAGCACCTATATGAGGACATAGATAGAAAGAACTCTTTAGCAGCCAAGTGACAGCGTACCCTACTCACTGGAATTCTTTTAGGTTATGGTACACCAATAGCAATTCAGTGATCTGATAAGTTAAGGGAGGAAGATTTATGCTACAGTATAGTGGAAATAATAAAAACTATGAGTAACAGATTCTAACCTCTTCATTTTAGCACATCCCCATCAGTTAACCTATATTGCTACCGTCTTGAAAAGTTATATTTATGCAGAAGACCCCACTAAAAGGTCCTGAGAGCCATCAGATGTTATGAACTTCTTTTAATGAGAGCAAAATGATTAAACGCGAGTTTAACTTACCATATAAATTGATAGAGGCATGGAGAAGGCTGATGAATTTGATTTCTTTTTTTTTGTCTCAGCAACGCAGAGAGATTCTCCTCTGCAACACTGCCTCTGCTGGCCATTCAATATAATCTGCAGATGGAAAAGTCCACTGTTAGTCCATTATTAGAACTTGAATATTTCCAAACTAAAGACAACACTACAAAATAACATTATTTTCATAAAGCATTAATAATTAGTACAATAGCGTCTGTAATATTGTGAAAATTCAAAGTTCACTAAAAATTCTATTCTCCAGTTTAATTTCAACCTAGCACACTTCTCTCAATCCTATGCCTCATTGGCTACGACTCTCTACACAACTCTAGCACCTATATGAGGACATAGATAGAAAGAACTCTTTAGCAGCCAAGTGACAGCGTACCCTACTCACTGGAATTCTTTTAAGTTATGGTACACCAATAGCAATTCAGTGATCTGATAAGTTAAGGGAGGAAGAATTATGCTACAGTATAGTGGAAATAATAAAAACTATGAGTAACAGATTCTAACCTCTTTATTTTAGCACATCCCCATCAGTTAACCTATATTGCTAGCGTCTTGAAAATATATATTTATGCGGAAGACCCCACTAAAAGGTCCTGAGAGCCATCAGATGTTATGAACTTCTTTTAATGAGAGCAAAATGATTAAACGCGAGTTTAACTTACCATAAAATTGATAGAGGCATGGAGAAGGCTGATGAATTTGATTTCTTTTTTTTTTTTGTCTCAACAACGCAGAGAGATTCTCCTCTGCAACACTGCCTCTGCTGGCCATTCAATATAATCTGCAGATGGAAAAGTCCACTGTTAGTCCATTATTAGAACTTGAATATTTCCAAACTAAAGACAACACTACAAAATAACATTATTTTCATAAAGCATTAATAATTAGTACAATAGCGTCTGTAATATTGTGAAAATTCAAAGTTCACTAAAAATTCTATTCTCCAGTTTAATTTCAACCTAGCACACTTCTCTCAATCCTATGCCTCATTGGCTACGACTCTCTACACAACTCTAGCACCTATATGAGGACGTAGATAGAAAGAACTCTTTAGCAGCCAAGTGACAGCGTACCCTACTCACTGGAATTCTTTTAGGTTATGGTACACCAATAGCAATTCAGTGATCTGATAAGTTAAGGGAGGAAGATTTATGCTACAGTATAGTGGAAATAATAAAAACTATGAGTAACAGATTCTAACCTCTTCATTTTAGCACATCCCTATCAGTTAACCTATATTGCTACCGTCTTGAAAAGTTATATTTATGAGGAAGACCCCCCTAAAAGGTCCTGAGAGCCATCAGATATTATGAACTTCTTTTAATGAGAGCAAACTGATTAAACGTGAGTTTAACTTACCATATAAATTGATAGAGGCATGGAGAAGGCTGATGAATTTGATTTCTTTTTTTTTGTCTCAGCAACGCAGAGAGATTCTCCTCTGCAACACTGCCTCTGCTGGCCATTCAATATAATCTGCAGATGGAAAAGTCAACTGTTAGTCCATTATTAGAACTTGAATATTTCCAAACTAAAGACAACACTACAAAATAACATTATTTTCATAAAGCATTAATAATTAGTACAATAGCGTCTGTAATATTGTGAAAATTCAAAGTTCACTAAAAATTCTATTCTCCAGTTTAATTTCAACCTAGCACACTTCTCTCAATCCTATGCCTTATTGGCTACGACTCTCTACACAACTCTAGCACCTATATGAGGACATAGATAGAAAGAATTCTTTAGCAGCCAAGTGACAGCGTACCCTACTCACTGGAATTCTTTTAGGTTATGGTACACCAATAGCAATTCAGTGATCTGATAAGTTAAGGGAGGAAGATTTATGCTACAGTATAGTGGAAATAATAAAAACTATGAGTAACAGGTTCTAACCTCTTCATTTTAGCACATCCCCATCAGTTAACCTATATTGCTACCGTCTTGAAAAGTTATATTTATGCAGAAGACCCCACTAAAAGGTCCTGAGAGCCATCAGATGTTATGAACTTCTTTTAATGAGAGGAAAATGATTAAACGCGAGTTTAACTTACCATATAAATTGATAGAGGCATGGAGAAGGCTGATGAATTTGATTTCTTTTTTTTTGTCTCAGCAACGCAGAGAGATTCTCCTCTGCAACACTGCCTCTGCTGGCCATTCAATATAATCTGCAGATGGAAAAGTCCACTGTTAGTCCATTATTAGAACTTGAATATTTCCAAACTAAAGACAACACTACAAAATAACATTATTTTCATAAAGCATTAATAATTAGTACAATAGCGTCTGTAATATTGTGAAAATTCAAAGTTCACTAAAAATTCTATTCTCCAGTTTAATTTCAACCTAGCACACTTCTCTCAATCCTATGCCTCATTGGCTACGACTCTCTACACAACTCTAGCACCTATATGAGGACGTAGATAGAAAGAACTCTTTAGCAGCCAAGTGACAGCGTACCCTACTCACTGGAATTCTTTTAGGTTATGGTACACCAATAGCAATTCAGTGATCTGATAAGTTAAGGGAGGAAGATTTATGCTACAGTATAGTGGAAATAATAAAAACTATGAGTAACAGATTCTAACCTCTTCATTTTAGCACATCCCTATCAGTTAACCTATATTGCTACCGTCTTGAAAAGTTATATTTATGAGGAAGACCCCCCTAAAAGGTCCTGAGAGCCATCAGATATTATGAACTTCTTTTAATGAGAGCAAACTGATTAAACGTGAGTTTAACTTACCATATAAATTGATAGAGGCATGGAGAAGGCTGATGAATTTGATTTCTTTTTTTTTTTTGTCTCAGCAACGCAGAGAGATTCTCCTCTGCAACACTGCCTCTGCTGGCCATTCGATATAATCTGCAGATGGAAAAGTCCACTGTTAGTCCATTATTAGAACTTGAATATTTCCAAACTAAAGACAACACTACAAAATAACATTATTTTCATAAAGCATTAATAATTAGTACAATAGCGTCTGTAATATTGTGAAAATTCAAAGTTCACTAAAAATTCTATTCTCCAGTTTAATTTCAACCTAGCACACTTCTCTCAATCCTATGCCTCATTGGCTACGACTCTCTACACAACTCTAGCACCTATATGAGGACATAGATAGAAAGAACTCTTTAGCAGCCAAGTGACAGCGTACCCTACTCACTGGAATTCTTTTAAGTTA
This sequence comes from Triturus cristatus, assembly GCF_964204655.1. Taxonomy (NCBI): domain Eukaryota; kingdom Metazoa; phylum Chordata; class Amphibia; order Caudata; family Salamandridae; genus Triturus; species Triturus cristatus. The sequence continues at coordinate 591,132,745 of NC_140593.1, forward strand.
TGGTACACCAATAGCAATTCAGTGATCTCATAAGTTAAGGGAGGAAGATTTATGCTACAGTATAGTGGAAATAATAAAAACTATGAGTAACAGATTCTAACCTCTTTATTTTAGCACATCCCCATCAGTTAACCTATATTGCTAGCGTCTTGAAAAGTTATATTTAGGCGGAAGACCCCACTAAAAGGTCCTGAGAGCCATCAGATGTTATGAACTTCTTTTAATGAGAGCAAAATGATTAAACGCGAGTTTAACTTACCATATAAATTGATAGAGGCATGGAGAAGGCTGATGAATTTGATTTCTTTTTTTTTTTGTCTCAGCAACGCAGAGAGATTCTCCTCTGCCACACTGCCTCTGCTGGCCATTCAATATAATCTGCAGATGGAAAAGTCCACTGTCAGTCCATTATTAGAACTTGAATATTTCCAAACTAAAGACAAAACTACAAAATAACATTATTTTCATAAAGCATTAATAATTAGTACAATAGCGTCTGTAATATTGTGAAAATTCAAAGTTCACTAAAAATTCTATTCTCCAGTTTAATTTCAACCTAGCACACTTCTCTCAATCCTATGCCTCATTGGCTACGACTCTCTACACAACTCTAGCACCTATATGAGGACATAGATAGAAAGAACTCTTTAGCAGCCAAGTGACAGCGTACCCTACTCACTGGAATTCGTTTAAGTTATGGTACACCAATAGCAATTCAGTGATCTGATAAGTTAAGGGAGGAAGATTTATGCTACAGTATAGTGGAAATAATAAAAACTATGAGTAACAGATTCTAACCTCTTTATTTTAGCACATCCCTATCAGTTAACCTATATTGCTACCGTCTTGAAAAGTTATATTTATGAGGAAGACCCCCCTAAAAGGTCCTGAGAGCCATCAGATATTATGAACTTCTTTTAATGAGAGCAAACTGATTAAACGTGAGTTTAACTTACCATATAAATTGATAGAGGCATGGAGAAGGCTGATGAATTTGATTTCTTTTTTTTTGTCTCAGCAACGCAGAGAGATTCTCCTCTGCAACACTGCCTCTGCTGGCCATTCAATATAATCTGCAGATGGAAAAGTCAACTGTTAGTCCATTATTAGAACTTGAATATTTCCAAACTAAAGACAACACTACAAAATAACATTATTTTCATAAAGCATTAATAATTAGTACAATAGCGTCTGTAATATTGTGAAAATTCAAAGTTCACTAAAAATTCTATTCTCCAGTTTAATTTCAACCTAGCACACTTCTCTCAATCCTATGCCTTATTGGCTACGACTCTCTACACAACTCTAGCACCTATATGAGGACATAGATAGAAAGAATTCTTTAGCAGCCAAGTGACAGCGTACCCTACTCACTGGAATTCTTTTAGGTTATGGTACACCAATAGCAATTCAGTGATCTGATAAGTTAAGGGAGGAAGATTTATGCTACAGTATAGTGGAAATAATAAAAACTATGAGTAACAGGTTCTAACCTCTTCATTTTAGCACATCCCCATCAGTTAACCTATATTGCTACCGTCTTGAAAAGTTATATTTATGCAGAAGACCCCACTAAAAGGTCCTGAGAGCCATCAGATGTTATGAACTTCTTTTAATGAGAGGAAAATGATTAAACGCGAGTTTAACTTACCATATAAATTGATAGAGGCATGGAGAAGGCTGATGAATTTGATTTCTTTTTTTTTGTCTCAGCAACGCAGAGAGATTCTCCTCTGCAACACTGCCTCTGCTGGCCATTCAATATAATCTGCAGATGGAAAAGTCCACTGTTAGTCCATTATTAGAACTTGAATATTTCCAAACTAAAGACAACACTACAAAATAACATTATTTTCATAAAGCATTAATAATTAGTACAATAGCGTCTGTAATATTGTGAAAATTCAAAGTTCACTAAAAATTCTATTCTCCAGTTTAATTTCAACCTAGCACACTTCTCTCAATCCTATGCCTCATTGGCTACGACTCTCTACACAACTCTAGCACCTATATGAGGACGTAGATAGAAAGAACTCTTTAGCAGCCAAGTGACAGCGTACCCTACTCACTGGAATTCTTTTAGGTTATGGTACACCAATAGCAATTCAGTGATCTGATAAGTTAAGGGAGGAAGATTTATGCTACAGTATAGTGGAAATAATAAAAACTATGAGTAACAGATTCTAACCTCTTCATTTTAGCACATCCCTATCAGTTAACCTATATTGCTACCGTCTTGAAAAGTTATATTTATGAGGAAGACCCCCCTAAAAGGTCCTGAGAGCCATCAGATATTATGAACTTCTTTTAATGAGAGCAAACTGATTAAACGTGAGTTTAACTTACCATATAAATTGATAGAGGCATGGAGAAGGCTGATGAATTTGATTTCTTTTTTTTTTTTGTCTCAGCAACGCAGAGAGATTCTCCTCTGCAACACTGCCTCTGCTGGCCATTCGATATAATCTGCAGATGGAAAAGTCCACTGTTAGTCCATTATTAGAACTTGAATATTTCCAAACTAAAGACAACACTACAAAATAACATTATTTTCATAAAGCATTAATAATTAGTACAATAGCGTCTGTAATATTGTGAAAATTCAAAGTTCACTAAAAATTCTATTCTCCAGTTTAATTTCAACCTAGCACACTTCTCTCAATCCTATGCCTCATTGGCTACGACTCTCTACACAACTCTAGCACCTATATGAGGACATAGATAGAAAGAACTCTTTAGCAGCCAAGTGACAGCGTACCCTACTCACTGGAATTCTTTTAAGTTATGGTACACCAATAGCAATTCAGTGATCTCATAAGTTAAGGGAGGAAGATTTATGCTACAGTATAGTGGAAATAATAAAAACTATGAGTAACAGATTCTAACCTCTTTATTTTAGCACATCCCCATCAGTTAACCTATATTGCTAGCGTCTTGAAAAGTTATATTTAGGCGGAAGACCCCACTAAAAGGTCCTGAGAGCCATCAGATGTTATGAACTTCTTTTAATGAGAGCAAAATGATTAAACGCGAGTTTAACTTACCATATAAATTGATAGAGGCATGGAGAAGGCTGATGAATTTGATTTCTTTTTTTTTTTGTCTCAGCAACGCAGAGAGATTCTCCTCTGCCACACTGCCTCTGCTGGCCATTCAATATAATCTGCAGATGGAAAAGTCCACTGTCAGTCCATTATTAGAACTTGAATATTTCCAAACTAAAGACAAAACTACAAAATAACATTATTTTCATAAAGCATTAATAATTAGTACAATAGCGTCTGTAATATTGTGAAAATTCAAAGTTCACTAAAAATTCTATTCTCCAGTTTAATTTCAACCTAGCACACTTCTCTCAATCCTATGCCTCATTGGCTACGACTCTCTACACAACTCTAGCACCTATATGAGGACATAGATAGAAAGAACTCTTTAGCAGCCAAGTGACAGCGTACCCTACTCACTGGAATTCGTTTAAGTTATGGTACACCAATAGCAATTCAGTGATCTGATAAGTTAAGGGAGGAAGATTTATGCTACAGTATAGTGGAAATAATAAAAACTATGAGTAACAGATTCTAACCTCTTTATTTTAGCACATCCCCATCAGTTAACCTATGTTGCTAGCGTCTTCAAAATGTATATTTATGCGTAAGACCCCACTAAAAGGTCCTGAGAGCCATCAGATGTTATGTTCTTTTAATGAGAGCAAAATGATTAAACGCGAGTTTAACTTACCATATAAATTGATAGAGGCATGGAGAAGGCTGATGAATTTGATTTCTTTTTTTTTTTTGTCTCAACAACGCAGAGAGATTCTCCTCTGCAACACTGCCTCTGCTGGCCATTCGATATAATCTGCAGATGGAAAAGTCCACTGTTAGTCCATTATTAGAACTTGAATATTTCCAAACTAAAGACAACACTACAAAATAACATTATTTTCATAAAGCATTAATAATTAGTACAATAGCGTCTGTAATATTGTGAAAATTCAAAGTTCACTAAAAATTCTATTCTCCAGTTTAATTTCAACCTAGCACACTTCTCTCAATCCTATGCCTCATTGGCTACGACTCTCTACACAACTCTAGCACCTATATGAGGACATAGATAGAAAGAACTCTTTAGCAGCCAAGTGACAGCGTACCCTACTCACTGGAATTCTTTTAAGTTATGGTACACCAATAGCAATTCAGTGATCTGATAAGTTAAGGGAGGAAGATTTATGCTACAGTATAGTGGAAATAATAAAAACTATGAGTAACAGATTCTAACCTCTTTATTTTAGCACATCCCCATCAGTTAACCTATATTGCTAGCGTCTTGAAAAGTTATATTTATGCAGAAGACCCCACTAAAAGGTCCTGAGAGCCATCAGATGTTATGAACTTCTTTTAATGAGAGCAAAATGATTAAACGCGAGTTTAACTTACCATATAAATTGATAGAGGCATGGAGAAGGCTGATGAATTTGATTTCTGTTTTTTTTGTCTCAGCAACGCAGAGAGATTCTCCTCTGCAACACTGCCTCTGCTGGCCATTCAATATAATCTGCAGATGGAAAAGTCAACTGTTAGTCCATTATTAGAACTTGAATATTTCCAAACTAAAGACAACACTACAAAATAACATTATTTTCATAAAGCATTAATAATTAGTACAATAGCGTCTGTAATATTGTGAAAATTCAAAGTTCACTAAAAATTCTATTCTCCAGTTTAATTTCAACCTAGCACACTTCTCTCAATCCTATGCCTTATTGGCTACGACTCTCTACACAACTCTAGCACCTATATGAGGACGTAGATAGAAAGAACTCTTTAGCAGCCAAGTGACAGCGTACCCTACTCACTGGAATTCTTTTAGGTTATGGTACACCAATAGCAATTCAGTGATCTGATAAGTTAAGGGAGGAAGATTTATGCTACAGTATAGTGGAAATAATAAAAACTATGAGTAACAGATTCTAACCTCTTCATTTAAGCACATCCCCATCAGTTAACCTATATTGCTAGCGTCTTGAAAAGTTATATTTAGGCGGAAGACCCCACTAAAAGGTCCTGAGAGCCATCAGATGTTATGAACTTCTTTTAATGAGAGCAAAATGATTAAACGCGAGTTTAACTTACCATATAAATTGATAGAGGCATGGAGAAGGCTGATGAATTTGATTTCTTTTTTTTTTTGTCTCAGCAACGCAGAGAGATTCTCCTCTGCCACACTGCCTCTGCTGGCCATTCAATATAATCTGCAGATGGAAAAGTCCACTGTCAGTCCATTATTAGAACTTGAATATTTCCAAACTAAAGACAACACTACAAAATAACATTATTTTCATAAAGCATTAATAATTAGTACAATAGCGTCTGTAATATTGTGTAAATTCAAAGTTCACTAAAAATTCTATTCTCCAGTTTAATTTCAACCTAGCATACTTCTCTCAATCCTATGCCTCATTGGCTACGACTCTCTACACAACTCTAGCACCTATATGAGGACATAGATAGAAAGAACTCTTTAGCAGCCAAGTGACAGCGTACCCTACTCACTGGAATTCTTTTAGGTTATGGTACACCAATAGCAATTCAGTGATCTGATAAGTTAAGGGAGGAAGATTTATGCTACAGTATAGTGGAAATAATAAAAACTATGAGTAACAGATTCTAACCTCTTCATTTTAGCACATCCCCATCAGTTAACCTATATTGCTACCGTCTTGAAAAGTTATATTTATGCAGAAGACCCCACTAAAAGGTCCTGAGAGCCATCAGATGTTATGAACTTCTTTTAATGAGAGCAAAATGATTAAACGCGAGTTTAACTTACCATATAAATTGATAGAGGCATGGAGAAGGCTGATGAATTTGATTTCTTTTTTTTTGTCTCAGCAACGCAGAGAGATTCTCCTCTGCAACACTGCCTCTGCTGGCCATTCAATATAATCTGCAGATGGAAAAGTCCACTGTTAGTCCATTATTAGAACTTGAATATTTCCAAACTAAAGACAACACTACAAAATAACATTATTTTCATAAAGCATTAATAATTAGTACAATAGCGTCTGTAATATTGTGAAAATTCAAAGTTCACTAAAAATTCTATTCTCCAGTTTAATTTCAACCTAGCACACTTCTCTCAATCCTATGCCTCATTGGCTACGACTCTCTACACAACTCTAGCACCTATATGAGGACATAGATAGAAAGAACTCTTTAGCAGCCAAGTGACAGCGTACCCTACTCACTGGAATTCTTTTAAGTTATGGTACACCAATAGCAATTCAGTGATCTGATAAGTTAAGGGAGGAAGAATTATGCTACAGTATAGTGGAAATAATAAAAACTATGAGTAACAGATTCTAACCTCTTTATTTTAGCACATCCCCATCAGTTAACCTATATTGCTAGCGTCTTGAAAATATATATTTATGCGGAAGACCCCACTAAAAGGTCCTGAGAGCCATCAGATGTTATGAACTTCTTTTAATGAGAGCAAAATGATTAAACGCGAGTTTAACTTACCATAAAATTGATAGAGGCATGGAGAAGGCTGATGAATTTGATTTCTTTTTTTTTTTTGTCTCAACAACGCAGAGAGATTCTCCTCTGCAACACTGCCTCTGCTGGCCATTCAATATAATCTGCAGATGGAAAAGTCCACTGTTAGTCCATTATTAGAACTTGAATATTTCCAAACTAAAGACAACACTACAAAATAACATTATTTTCATAAAGCATTAATAATTAGTACAATAGCGTCTGTAATATTGTGAAAATTCAAAGTTCACTAAAAATTCTATTCTCCAGTTTAATTTCAACCTAGCACACTTCTCTCAATCCTATGCCTCATTGGCTACGACTCTCTACACAACTCTAGCACCTATATGAGGACGTAGATAGAAAGAACTCTTTAGCAGCCAAGTGACAGCGTACCCTACTCACTGGAATTCTTTTAGGTTATGGTACACCAATAGCAATTCAGTGATCTGATAAGTTAAGGGAGGAAGATTTATGCTACAGTATAGTGGAAATAATAAAAACTATGAGTAACAGATTCTAACCTCTTCATTTTAGCACATCCCTATCAGTTAACCTATATTGCTACCGTCTTGAAAAGTTATATTTATGAGGAAGACCCCCCTAAAAGGTCCTGAGAGCCATCAGATATTATGAACTTCTTTTAATGAGAGCAAACTGATTAAACGTGAGTTTAACTTACCATATAAATTGATAGAGGCATGGAGAAGGCTGATGAATTTGATTTCTTTTTTTTTGTCTCAGCAACGCAGAGAGATTCTCCTCTGCAACACTGCCTCTGCTGGCCATTCAATATAATCTGCAGATGGAAAAGTCAACTGTTAGTCCATTATTAGAACTTGAATATTTCCAAACTAAAGACAACACTACAAAATAACATTATTTTCATAAAGCATTAATAATTAGTACAATAGCGTCTGTAATATTGTGAAAATTCAAAGTTCACTAAAAATTCTATTCTCCAGTTTAATTTCAACCTAGCACACTTCTCTCAATCCTATGCCTTATTGGCTACGACTCTCTACACAACTCTAGCACCTATATGAGGACATAGATAGAAAGAATTCTTTAGCAGCCAAGTGACAGCGTACCCTACTCACTGGAATTCTTTTAGGTTATGGTACACCAATAGCAATTCAGTGATCTGATAAGTTAAGGGAGGAAGATTTATGCTACAGTATAGTGGAAATAATAAAAACTATGAGTAACAGGTTCTAACCTCTTCATTTTAGCACATCCCCATCAGTTAACCTATATTGCTACCGTCTTGAAAAGTTATATTTATGCAGAAGACCCCACTAAAAGGTCCTGAGAGCCATCAGATGTTATGAACTTCTTTTAATGAGAGGAAAATGATTAAACGCGAGTTTAACTTACCATATAAATTGATAGAGGCATGGAGAAGGCTGATGAATTTGATTTCTTTTTTTTTGTCTCAGCAACGCAGAGAGATTCTCCTCTGCAACACTGCCTCTGCTGGCCATTCAATATAATCTGCAGATGGAAAAGTCCACTGTTAGTCCATTATTAGAACTTGAATATTTCCAAACTAAAGACAACACTACAAAATAACATTATTTTCATAAAGCATTAATAATTAGTACAATAGCGTCTGTAATATTGTGAAAATTCAAAGTTCACTAAAAATTCTATTCTCCAGTTTAATTTCAACCTAGCATACTTCTCTCAATCCTATGCCTCATTGGCTACGACTCTCTACACAACTCTAGCACCTATATGAGGACATAGATAGAAAGAATTCTTTAGCAGCCAAGTGACAGCGTACCCTACTCACTGGAATTCTTTTAGGTTATGGTACACCAATAGCAATTCAGTGATCTGATAAGTTAAGGGTGGAAGATTTATGCTACAGTATAGTGGAAATAATAAAAACTATGAGTAACAGATTCTAACCTCTTCATTTTAGCACATCCCCATCAGTTAACCTATATTGCTACCGTCTTGAAAAGTTATATTTATGCAGAAGACCCCACTAAAAGGTCCTGAGAGCCATCAGATGTTATGAACTTCTTTTAATGAGAGCAAAATGATTAAACGCGAGTTTAACTTACCATATAAATGGATAGAGGCATGGAGAAGGCTGATGAATTTGATTTCTTTTTTTTTGTCTCAGCAACGCAGAGAGATTCTCCTCTGCAACACTGCCTCTGCTGGCCATTCAATATAATCTGCAGATGGAAAAGTCCACTGTTAGTCCATTATTAGAACTTGAATATTTCCAAACTAAAGACAACACTACAAAATAACATTATTTTCATAAAGCATTAATAATTAGTACAATAGCGTCTGTAATATTGTGAAAATTCAAAGTTCACTAAAAATTCTATTCTCCAGTTTAATTTCAACCTAGCACACTTCTCTCAATCCTATGCCTCATTGGCTACGACTCTCTACACAACTCTAGCACCTATATGAGGACGTAGATAGAAAGAACTCTTTAGCAGCCAAGTGACAGCGTACCCTACTCACTGGAATTCTTTTAGGTTATGGTACACCAATAGCAATTCAGTGATCTGATAAGTTAAGGGAGGAAGATTTATGCTACAGTATAGTGGAAATAATAAAAACTATGAGTAACAGATTCTAACCTCTTCATTTTAGCACATCCCTATCAGTTAACCTATATTGCTACCGTCTTGAAAAGTTATATTTATGAGGAAGACCCCCCTAAAAGGTCCTGAGAGCCATCAGATATTATGAACTTCTTTTAATGAGAGCAAACTGATTAAACGTGAGTTTAACTTACCATATAAATTGATAGAGGCATGGAGAAGGCTGATGAATTTGATTTCTTTTTTTTTTTTGTCTCAGCAACGCAGAGAGATTCTCCTCTGCAACACTGCCTCTGCTGGCCATTCGATATAATCTGCAGATGGAAAAGTCCACTGTTAGTCCATTATTAGAACTTGAATATTTCCAAACTAAAGACAACACTACAAAATAACATTATTTTCATAAAGCATTAATAATTAGTACAATAGCGTCTGTAATATTGTGAAAATTCAAAGTTCACTAAAAATTCTATTCTCCAGTTTAATTTCAACCTAGCACACTTCTCTCAATCCTATGCCTCATTGGCTACGACTCTCTACACAACTCTAGCACCTATATGAGGACATAGATAGAAAGAACTCTTTAGCAGCCAAGTGACAGCGTACCCTACTCACTGGAATTCTTTTAAGTTATGGTACACCAATAGCAATTCAGTGATCTGATAAGTTAAGGGAGGAAGATTTATGCTACAGTATAGTGGAAATAATAAAAACTATGAGTAACAGATTCTAACCTCTTTATTTTAGCACATCCCCATCAGTTAACCTATATTGCTAGCGTCTTGAAAAGTTATATTTATGCAGAAGACCCCACTAAAAGGTCCTGAGAGCCATCAGATGTTATGAACTTCTTTTAATGAGAGCAAAATGATTAAACGCGAGTTTAACTTACCATATAAATTGATAGAGGCATGGAGAAGGCTGATGAATTTGATTTCTTTTTTTTTGTCTCAGCAACGCAGAGAGATTCTCCTCTGCAACACTGCCTCTGCTGGCCATTCAATATAATCTGCAGATGGAAAAGTCAACTGTTAGTCCAATATTAGAACTTGAATATTTCCAAACTAAAGACAACACTACAAAATAACATTATTTTCATAAAGCATTAATAATTAGTACAATAGCGTCTGTAATATTGTGAAAATTCAAAGTTCACTAAAAATTCTATTCTCCAGTTTAATTTCAACCTAGCACACTTCTCTCAATCCTATGCCTTATTGGCGACGACTCTCTACACAACTCTAGCACCTATATGAGGACGTAGATAGAAAGAACTCTTTAGCAGCCAAGTGACAGCGTACCCTACTCACTGGAATTCTTTTAGGTTATGGTACACCAATAGCAATTCAGTGATCTGATAAGTTAAGGGAGGAAGATTTATGCTACAGTATAGTGGAAATAATAAAAACTATGAGTAACAGATTCTAACCTCTTCATTTAAGCACATCCCCATCAGTTAACCTATATTGCTAGCGTCTTGAAAAGTTATATTTAGGCGGAAGACCCCACTAAAAGGTCCTGAGAGCCATCAGATGTTATGAACTTCTTTTAATGAGAGCAAAATGATTAAACGCGAGTTTAACTTACCATATAAATTGATAGAGGCATGAAGAAGGCTGATGAATTTGATTTCTTTTTTTTTTTGTCTCAGCAACGCAGAGAGATTCTCCTCTGCCACACTGCCTCTGCTGGCCATTCAATATAATCTGCAGATGGAAAAGTCCACTGTCAGTCCATTATTAGAACTTGAATATTTCCAAACTAAAGACAACACTACAAAATAACATTATTTTCATAAAGCATTAATAATTAGTACAATAGCGTCTGTAATATTGTGAAAATTCAAAGTTCACTAAAAATTCTATTCTCCAGTTTAATTTCAACCTAGCATACTTCTCTCAATCCTATGCCTCATTGGCTACGACTCTCTACACAACTCTAGCACCTATATGAGGACATAGATAGAAAGAATTCTTTAGCAGCCAAGTGACAGCGTACCCTACTCACTGGAATTCTTTTAGGTTATGGTACACCAATAGCAATTCAGTGATCTGATAAGTTAAGGGAGGAAGATTTATGCTACAGTATAGTGGAAATAATAAAAACTATGAGTAACAGATTCTAACCTCTTCATTTTAGCACATCCCTATCAGTTAACCTATATTGCTACCGTCTTGAAAAGTTATATTTATGAGGAAGACCCCCCTAAAAGGTCCTGAGAGCCATCAGATATTATGAACTTCTTTTAATGAGAGCAAACTGATTAAACGTGAGTTTAACTTACCATATAAATTGATAGAGGCATGGAGAAGGCTGATGAATTTGATTTCTTTTTTTTTGTCTCAGCAACGCAGAGAGATTCTCCTCTGCAACACTGCCTCTGCTGGCCATTCAATATAATCTGCAGATGGAAAAGTCCACTGTTAGTCCATTATTAGAACTTGAATATTTCCAAACTAAAGACAACACTACAAAATAACATTATTTTCATAAAGCATTAATAATTAGTACAATAGCGTCTGTAATATTGTGAAAATTCAAAGTTCACTAAAAATTCTATTCTCCAGTTTAATTTCAACCTAGCACACTTCTCTCAATCCTATGCCTCATTGGCTACGACTCTCTACACAACTCTAGCACCTATATGAGGACATAGATAGAAAGAACTCTTTAGCAGCCAAGTGACAGCGTACCCTACTCACTGGAATTCTTTTAAGTTATGGTACACCAATAGCAATTCAGTGATCTGATAAGTTAAGGGGGGAAGATTTATGCTACAGTATAGTGGAAATAATAAAAACTATGAGTAACAGATTCTAACCTCTTTATTTTAGCACATCCCCATCAGTTAACCTATATTGCTAGCGTCTTGAAAAGTTATATTTATGCAGAAGACCCCACTAAAAGGTCCTGAGAGCCATCAGATGTTATGAACTTCTTTTAATGAGAGCAAAATGATTAAACGCAAGTTTAACTTACCATATAAATTGATAGAGGCATAGAGAAGGCTGATGAATTTGATTTATTTTTTTTTGTCTCAGCAACGCAGAGAGATTCTCCTCTGCAACACTGCCTCTGCTGGCCATTCAATATAATCTGCAGATGGAAAAGTCCACTGTTAGTCCATTATTAGAACTTGAATATTTCCAAACTAAAGACAACACTACAAAATAACATTATTTTCATAAAGCATTAATAATTAGTACAATAGCGTCTGTAATATTGTGAAAATTCAAAGTTCACTAAAAATTCTATTCTCCAGTTTAATTTCAACCTAGCACACTTCTCTCAATCCAATGCCTTATTGGCTACGACTCTCTACACAACTCTAGCACCTATATGAGGACGTAGATAGAAAGAACTCTTTAGCAGCCAAGTGACAGCGTACCCTACTCACTGGAATTCTTTTAGGTTATGGTACACCAATAGCAATTCAGTGATCTGATAAGTTAAGGGAGGAAGATTTATGCTACAGTATAGTGGAAATAATAAAAACTATGAGTAACAGATTCTAACCTCTTCATTTAAGCACATCCCCATCAGTTAACCTATATTGCTAGCGTCTTGAAAAGTTATATTTAGGCGGAAGACCCCACTAAAAGGTCCTGAGAGCCATCAGATGTTATGAACTTCTTTTAATGAGAGCAAAATGATTAAACGCGAGTTTAACTTACCATATAAATTGATAGAGGCATGGAGAAGGCTGATGAATTTGATTTCTCTTTTTTTTTTTGTCTCAGCAACGCAGAGAGATTCTCCTCTGCCACACTGCCTCTGCTGGCCATTCAATATAATCTGCAGATGGAAAAGTCCACTGTCAGTCCATTATTAGAACTTGAATATTTCCAAACTAAAGACAACACTACAAAATAACATTATTTTCATAAAGCATTAATAATTAGTACAATAGCGTCTGTAATATTGTGAAAATTCAAAGTTCACTAAAAATTCTATTCTCCAGTTTAATTTCAACCTAGCATACTTCTCTCAATCCTATGCCTCATTGGCTACGACTCTCTACACAACTCTAGCACCTATATGAGGACGTAGATAGAAAGAACTCTTTAGCAGCCAAGTGACAGCGTACCCTACTCACTGGAATTCTTTTAGGTTATGGTACACCAATAGCAATTCAGTGATCTGATAAGTTAAGGGAGGAAGATTTATGCTACAGTATAGTGGAAATAATAAAAACTATGAGTAACAGATTCTAACCTCTTCATTTTAGCACATCCCTATCAGTTAACCTATATTGCTACCGTCTTGAAAAGTTATATTTATGAGGAAGACCCCCCTAAAAGGTCCTGAGAGCCATCAGATATTATGAACTTCTTTTAATGAGAGCAAACTGATTAAACGTGAGTTTAACTTACCATATAAATTGATAGAGGCATGGAGAAGGCTGATGAATTTGATTTCTTTTTTTTTTTGTCTCAGCAACGCAGAGAGATTCTCCTCTGCAACACTGCCTCTGCTGGCCATTCGATATAATCTGCAGATGGAAAAGTCCACTGTTAGTCCATTATTAGAACTTGAATATTTCCAAACTAAAGACAACACTACAAAATAACATTATTTTCATAAAGCATTAATAATTAGTACAATAGCGTCTGTAATATTGTGAAAATTCAAAGTTCACTAAAAATTCTATTCTCCAGTTTAATTTCAACCTAGCACACTTCTCTCAATCCTATGCCTCATTGGCTACGACTCTCTACACAACTCTAGCACCTATATGAGGACATAGATAGAAAGAACTCTTTAGCAGCCAAGTGACAGCGTACACTACTCACTGGAATTCTTTTAAGTTATGGTACACCAATAGCAATTCAGTGATCTGATAAGTTAAGGTAGGAAGATTTATGCTACAGTATAGTGGAAATAATAAAAACTATGAGTAACAGATTCTAACCTCTTCATTTTAGCACATCCCCATCAGTTAACCTATATTGCTAGCGTCTTGAAAATATATATTTATGCGGAAGACCCCACTAAAAGGTCCTGAGAGCCATCAGATGTTATGAACTTCTTTTAATGAGAGCAAAATGATTAAACGCGAGTTTAACTTACCATAAAATTGATAGAGGCATGGAGAAGGCTGATGAATTTGATTTCTTTTTTTTTTTTGTCTCAACAACGCAGAGAGATTCTCCTCTGCAACACTGCCTCTGCTGGCCATTCAATATAATCTGCAGATGGAAAAGTCCACTGTCAGTCCATTATTAGAACTTGAATATTTCCAAACTAAAGACAACACTACAAAATAACATTATTTTCATAAAGCATTAATAATTAGTACAATAGCGTCTGTAATATTGTGAAAATTCAAAGTTCACTAAAAATTCTATTCTCCAGTTTAATTTCAACCTAGCATACTTCTCTCAATCCTATGCCTCATTGGCTACGACTCTCTACACAACTCTAGCACCTATATGAGGACATAGATAGAAAGAATTCTTTAGCAGCCAAGTGACAGCGTACCCTACTCACTGGAATTCTTTTAGGTTATGGTACACCAATAGCAATTCAGTGATCTGATAAGTTAAGGGAGGAAGATTTATGCTACAGTATAGTGGAAATAATAAAAACTATGAGTAACAGATTCTAACCTCTTCATTTTAGCACATCCCTATCAGTTAACCTATATTGCTACCGTCTTGAAAAGTTATATTTATGAGGAAGACCCCCCTAAAAGGTCCTGAGAGCCATCAGATATTATGAACTTCTTTTAATGAGAGCAAACTGATTAAACGTGAGTTTAACTTACCATATAAATTGATAGAGGCATGGAGAAGGCTGATGAATTTGATTTCTTTTTTTTTGTCTCAGCAACGCAGAGAGATTCTCCTCTGCAACACTGCCTCTGCTGGCCATTCAATATAATCTGCAGATGGAAAAGTCCACTGTTAGTCCATTATTAGAACTTGAATATTTCCAAACTAAAGACAACACTACAAAATAACATTATTTTCATAAAGCATTAATAATTAGTACAATAGCGTCTGTAATATTGTGAAAATTCAAAGTTCACTAAAAATTCTATTCTCCAGTTTAATTTCAACCTAGCACACTTCTCTCAATCCTATGCCTCATTGGCTACGACTCTCTACACAACTCTAGCACCTATATGAGGACATAGATAGAAAGAACTCTTTAGCAGCCAAGTGACAGCGTACCCTACTCACTGGAATTCTTTTAAGTTATGGTACACCAATAGCAATTCAGTGATCTGATAAGTTAAGGGGGGAAGATTTATGCTACAGTATAGTGGAAATAATAAAAACTATGAGTAACAGATTCTAACCTCTTTATTTTAGCACATCCCCATCAGTTAACCTATATTGCTAGCGTCTTGAAAAGTTATATTTATGCAGAAGACCCCACTAAAAGGTCCTGAGAGCCATCAGATGTTATGAACTTCTTTTAATGAGAGCAAAATGATTAAACGCAAGTTTAACTTACCATATAAATTGATAGAGGCATAGAGAAGGCTGATGAATTTGATTTCTTTTTTTTTGTCTCAGCAACGCAGAGAGATTCTCCTCTGCCACACTGCCTCTGCTGGCCATTCAATATAATCTGCAGATGGAAAAGTCCACTGTCAGTCCATTATTAGAACTTGAATATTTCCAAACTAAAGACAACACTACAAAATAACATTATTTTCATAAAGCATTAATAATTAGTACAATAGCGTCTGTAATATTGTGAAAATTCAAAGTTCACTAAAAATTCTATTCTCCAGTTTAATTTCAACCTAGCATACTTCTCTCAATCCTATGCCTCATTGGCTACGACTCTCTACACAACTCTAGCACCTATATGAGGACATAGATAGAAAGAATTCTTTAGCAGCCAAGTGACAGCGTACCCTACTCACTGGAATTCTTTTAGGTTATGGTACACCAATAGCAATTCAGTGATCTGATAAGTTAAGGGAGGAAGATTTATGCTACAGTATAGTGGAAATAATAAAAACTATGAGTAACAGATTCTAACCTCTTCATTTTAGCACATCCCCATCAGTTAACCTATATTGCTACCGTCTTGAAAAGTTATATTTATGCAGAAGACCCCACTAAAAGGTCCTGAGAGCCATCAGATGTTATGAACTTCTTTTAATGAGAGCAAAATGATTAAACGCGAGTTTAACTTACCATATAAATTGATAGAGGCATGGAGAAGGCTGATGAATTTGATTTCTTTTTTTTTGTCTCAGCAACGCAGAGAGATTGTCCTCTGCAACACTGCCTCTGCTGGCCATTCAATATAATCTGCAGATGGAAAAGTCCACTGTTAGTCCATTATTAGAACTTGAATATTTCCAAACTAAAGACAACACTACAAAATAACATTATTTTCATAAAGCATTAATAATTAGTACAATAGCGTCTGTAATATTGTGAAAATTCAAAGTTCACTAAACATTCTATTCTCCAGTTTAATTTCAACCTAGCACACTTCTCTCAATCCTATGCCTCATTGGCTACGACTCTCTACACAACTCTAGCACCTATATGAGGACGTAGATAGAAAGAACTCTTTAGCAGCCAAGTGACAGCGTACCCTACTCACTGGAATTCTTTTAGGTTATGGTACACCAATAGCAATTCAGTGATCTGATAAGTTAAGGGAGGAAGATTTATGCTACAGTATAGTGGAAATAATAAAAACTATGAGTAACAGATTCTAACCTCTTCATTTTAGCACATCCCTATCAGTTAACCTATATTGCTACCGTCTTGAAAAGTTATATTTATGAGGAAGACCCCCCTAAAAGGTCCTGAGAGCCATCAGATATTATGAACTTCTTTTAATGAGAGCAAACTGATTAAACGTGAGTTTAACTTACCATATAAATTGATAGAGGCATGGAGAAGGCTGATGAATTTGATTTCTTTTTTTTTTTTGTCTCAGCAACGCAGAGAGATTCTCCTCTGCAACACTGCCTCTGCTGGCCATTCGATATAATCTGCAGATGGAAAAGTCCACTGTTAGTCCATTATTAGAACTTGAATATTTCCAAACTAAAGACAACACTACAAAATAACATTATTTTCATAAAGCATTAATAATTAGTACAATAGCGTCTGTAATATTGTGAAAATTCAAAGTTCACTAATAATTCTATTCTCCAGTTTAATTTCAACCTAGCACACTTCTCTCAATCCTATGCCTCATTGGCTACGACTCTCTACACAACTCTAGCACCTATATGAGGACATAGATAGAAAGAACTCTTTAGCAGCCAAGTGACAGCGTACCCTACTCACTGGAATTCTTTTAAGTTATGGTACACCAATAGCAATTCAGTGATCTGATAAGTTAAGGGAGGAAGATTTATGCTACAGTATAGTGGAAATAATAAAAACTATGAGTAACAGATTCTAACCTCTTTATTTTAGCACATCCCCATCAGTTAACCTATATTGCTAGCGTCTTGAAAAGTTATATTTATGCAGAAGACCCCACTAAAAGGTCCTGAGAGCCATCAGATGTTATGAACTTCTTTTAATGAGAGCAAAATGATTAAACGCGAGTTTAACTTACTATATAAATTGATAGAGGCATGGAGAAGGCTGATGAATTTGATTTCTTTTTTTTTGTCTCAGCAACGCAGAGAGATTCTCCTCTGCAACACTGCCTCTGCTGGCCATTCAATATAATCTGCAGATGGAAAAGTCAACTGTTAGTCCAATATTAGAACTTGAATATTTCCAAACTAAAGACAACACTACAAAATAACATTATTTTCATAAAGCATTAATAATTAGTACAATAGCGTCTGTAATATTGTGAAAATTCAAAGTTCACTAAAAATTCTATTCTCCAGTTTAATTTCAACCTAGCACACTTCTCTCAATCCTATGCCTTATTGGCGACGACTCTCTACACAACTCTAGCACCTATATGAGGACGTAGATAGAAAGAACTCTTTAGCAGCCAAGTGACAGCGTACCCTACTCACTGGAATTCTTTTAGGTTATGGTACACCAATAGCAATTCAGTGATCTGATAAGTTAAGGGAGGAAGATTTATGCTACAGTATAGTGGAAATAATAAAAACTATGAGTAACAGATTCTAACCTCTTCATTTAAGCACATCCCCATCAGTTAACCTATATTGCTAGCGTCTTGAAAAGTTATATTTAGGCGGAAGACCCCACTAAAAGGTCCTGAGAGCCATCAGATGTTATGAACTTCTTTTAATGAGAGCAAAATGATTAAACGCGAGTTTAACTTACCATATAAATTGATAGAGGCATGAAGAAGGCTGATGAATTTGATTTCTTTTTTTTTTTGTCTCAGCAACGCAGAGAGATTCTCCTCTGCCACACTGCCTCTGCTGGCCATTCAATATAATCTGCAGATGGAAAAGTCCACTGTCAGTCCATTATTAGAACTTGAATATTTCCAAACTAAAGACAACACTACAAAATAACATTATTTTCATAAAGCATTAATAATTAGTACAATAGCGTCTGTAATATTGTGAAAATTCAAAGTTCACTAAAAATTCTATTCTCCAGTTTAATT
This sequence comes from Triturus cristatus, assembly GCF_964204655.1. Classification (NCBI taxonomy): domain Eukaryota; kingdom Metazoa; phylum Chordata; class Amphibia; order Caudata; family Salamandridae; genus Triturus; species Triturus cristatus. The sequence goes on from NC_140593.1 coordinate 591,151,394, forward strand.
TCAACCTAGCATACTTCTCTCAATCCTATGCCTCATTGGCTACGACTCTCTACACAACTCTAGCACCTATATGAGGACATAGATAGAAAGAATTCTTTAGCAGCCAAGTGACAGCGTACCCTACTCACTGGAATTCTTTTAGGTTATGGTACACCAATAGCAATTCAGTGATCTGATAAGTTAAGGGAGGAAGATTTATGCTACAGTATAGTGGAAATAATAAAAACTATGAGTAACAGATTCTAACCTCTTCATTTTAGCACATCCCTATCAGTTAACCTATATTGCTACCGTCTTGAAAAGTTATATTTATGAGGAAGACCCCCCTAAAAGGTCCTGAGAGCCATCAGATATTATGAACTTCTTTTAATGAGAGCAAACTGATTAAACGTGAGTTTAACTTACCATATAAATTGATAGAGGCATGGAGAAGGCTGATGAATTTGATTTCTTTTTTTTTGTCTCAGCAACGCAGAGAGATTCTCCTCTGCAACACTGCCTCTGCTGGCCATTCAATATAATCTGCAGATGGAAAAGTCCACTGTTAGTCCATTATTAGAACTTGAATATTTCCAAACTAAAGACAACACTACAAAATAACATTATTTTCATAAAGCATTAATAATTAGTACAATAGCGTCTGTAATATTGTGAAAATTCAAAGTTCACTAAAAATTCTATTCTCCAGTTTAATTTCAACCTAGCACACTTCTCTCAATCCTATGCCTCATTGGCTACGACTCTCTACACAACTCTAGCACCTATATGAGGACATAGATAGAAAGAACTCTTTAGCAGCCAAGTGACAGCGTACCCTACTCACTGGAATTCTTTTAAGTTATGGTACACCAATAGCAATTCAGTGATCTGATAAGTTAAGGGAGGAAGATTTATGCTACAGTATAGTGGAAATAATAAAAACTATGAGTAACAGATTCTAACCTCTTTATTTTAGCACATCCCCATCAGTTAACCTATATTGCTAGCGTCTTGAAAAGTTATATTTATGCAGAAGACCCCACTAAAAGGTCCTGAGAGCCATCAGATGTTATGAACTTCTTTTAATGAGAGCAAAATGATTAAACGCAAGTTTAACTTACCATATAAATTGATAGAGGCATAGAGAAGGCTGATGAATTTGATTTCTTTTTTTTTGTCTCAGCAACGCAGAGAGATTCTCCTCTGCAACACTGCCTCTGCTGGCCATTCAATATAATCTGCAGATGGAAAAGTCCACTGTTAGTCCATTATTAGAACTTGAATATTTCCAAACTAAAGACAACACTACAAAATAACATTATTTTCATAAAGCATTAATAATTAGTACAATAGCGTCTGTAATATTGTGAAAATTCAAAGTTCACTAAAAATTCTATTCTCCAGTTTAATTTCAACCTAGCACACTTCTCTCAATCCTATGCCTTATTGGCTACGACTCTCTACACAACTCTAGCACCTATATGAGGACGTAGATAGAAAGAACTCTTTAGCAGCCAAGTGACAGCGTACCCTACTCACTGGAATTCTTTTAGGTTATGGTACACCAATAGCAATTCAGTGATCTGATAAGTTAAGGGAGGAAGATTTATGCTACAGTATAGTGGAAATAATAAAAACTATGAGTAACAGATTCTAACCTCTTCATTTAAGCACATCCCCATCAGTTAACCTATATTGCTAGCGTCTTGAAAAGTTATATTTAGGCGGAAGACCCCACTAAAAGGTCCTGAGAGCCATCAGATGTTATGAACTTCTTTTAATGAGAGCAAAATGATTAAACGCGAGTTTAACTTACCATATAAATTGATAGAGGCATGGAGAAGGCTGATAAATTTGATTTCTTTTTTTTTTTGTCTCAGCAACGCAGAGAGATTCTCCTCTGCCACACTGCCTCTGCTGGCCATTCAATATAATCTGCAGATGGAAAAGTCCACTGTCAGTCCATTATTAGAACTTGAATATTTCCAAACTAAAGACAACACTACAAAATAACATTATTTTCATAAAGCATTAATAATTAGTACAATAGCGTCTGTAATATTGTGAAAATTCAAAGTTCACTAAAAATTCTATTCTCCAGTTTAATTTCAACCTAGCATACTTCTCTCAATCCTATGCCTCATTGGCTACGACTCTCTACACAACTCTAGCACCTATATGAGGACATAGATAGAAAGAATTCTTTAGCAGCCAAGTGACAGCGTACCCTACTCACTGGAATTCTTTTAGGTTATGGTACACCAATAGCAATTCAGTGATCTGATAAGTTAAGGGAGGAAGATTTATGCTACAGTATAGTGGAAATAATAAAAACTATGAGTAACAGATTCTAACCTCTTCATTTTAGCACATCCCCATCAGTTAACCTATATTGCTAGCGTCTTGAAAAGTTATATTTATGCAGAAGACCCCACTAAAAGGTCCTGAGAGCCATCAGATGTTATGAACTTCTTTTAATGAGAGCAAAATGATTAAACGCGAGTTTAACTTACCATATAAATTGATAGAGGCATGGAGAAGGCTGATGAATTTGATTTCTTTTTTTTTGTCTCAGCAACGCAGAGAGATTCTCCTCTGCAACACTGCCTCTGCTGGCCATTCAATATAATCTGCAGATGGAAAAGTCCACTGTTAGTCCATTATTAGAACTTGAATATTTCCAAACTAAAGACAACACTACAAAATAACATTATTTTCATAAAGCATTAATAATTAGTACAATAGCGTCTGTAATATTGTGAAAATTCAAAGTTCACTAAAAATTCTATTCTCCAGTTTAATTTCAACCTAGCACACTTCTCTCAATCCTATGCCTCATTGGCGACGACTCTCTACACAACTCTAGCACCTATATGAGGACGTAGATAGAAAGAACTCTTTAGCAGCCAAGTGACAGCGTACCCTACTCACTGGAATTCTTTTAGGTTATGGTACACCAATAGCAATTCAGTGATCTGATAAGTTAAGGGAGGAAGATTTATGCTACAGTATAGTGGAAATAATAAAAACTATGAGTAACAGATTCTAACCTCTTCATTTAAGCACATCCCCATCAGTTAACCTATATTGCTAGCGTCTTGAAAAGTTATATTTAGGCGGAAGGCCCCACTAAAAGGTCCTGAGAGCCATCAGATGTTATGAACTTCTTTTAATGAGAGCAAAATGATTAAACGCGAGTTTAACTTACCATATAAATTGATAGAGGCATGGAGAAGGCTGATGAATTTGATTTCTTTTTTTTTTTGTCTCAGCAACGCAGAGAGATTCTCCTCTGCCACACTGCCTCTGCTGGCCATTCAATATAATCTGCAGATGGAAAAGTCCACTGTCAGTCCATTATTAGAACTTGAATATTTCCAAACTAAAGACAACACTACAAAATAACATTATTTTCATAAAGCATTAATAATTAGTACAATAGCGTCTGTAATATTGTGAAAATTCAAAGTTCACTAAAAATTCTATTCTCCAGTTTAATTTCAACCTAGCATACTTCTCTCAATCCTATGCCTCATTGGCTACGACTCTCTACACAACTCTAGCACCTATATGAGGACATAGATAGAAAGAATTCTTTAGCAGCCAAGTGACAGCGTACCCTACTCACTGGAATTCTTTTAGGTTATGGTACACCAATAGCAATTCAGTGATCTGATAAGTTAAGGGAGGAAGATTTATGCTACAGTATAGTGGAAATAATAAAAACTATGAGTAACAGATTCTAACCTCTTCATTTTAGCACATCCCTATCAGTTAACCTATATTGCTACCGTCTTGAAAAGTTATATTTATGAGGAAGACCCCCCTAAAAGGTCCTGAGAGCCATCAGATATTATGAACTTCTTTTAATGAGAGCAAACTGATTAAACGTGAGTTTAACTTACCATATAAATTGATAGAGGCATGGAGAAGGCTGATGAATTTGATTTCTTTTTTTTTGTCTCAGCAACACAGAGAGATTCTCCTCTGCAACACTGCCTCTGCTGGCCATTCAATATAATCTGCAGATGGAAAAGTCCACTGTTAGTCCATTATTAGAACTTGAATATTTCCAAACTAAAGACAACACTACAAAATAACATTATTTTCATAAAGCATTAATAATTAGTACAATAGCGTCTGTAATATTGTGAAAATTCAAAGTTCACTAAAAATTCTATTCTCCAGTTTAATTTCAACCTAGCACACTTCTCTCAATCCTATGCCTCATTGGCTACGACTCTCTACACAACTCTAGCACCTATATGAGGACGTAGATAGAAAGAACTCTTTAGCAGCCAAGTGACAGCGTACCCTACTCACTGGAATTCTTTTAGGTTATGGTACACCAATAGCAATTCAGTGATCTGATAAGTTAAGGGAGGAAGATTTATGCTACAGTATAGTGGAAATAATAAAAACTATGAGTAACAGATTCTAACCTCTTCATTTTAGCACATCCCTATCAGTTAACCTATATTGCTACCGTCTTGAAAAGTTATATTTATGAGGAAGACCCCCCTAAAAGGTCCTGAGAGCCATCAGATATTATGAACTTCTTTTAATGAGAGCAAACTGATTAAACGTGAGTTTAACTTACCATATAAATTGATAGAGGCATGGAGAAGGCTGATGAATTTGATTTCTTTTTTTTTGTCTCAGCAACGCAGAGAGATTCTCCTCTGCAACACTGCCTCTGCTGGCCATTCAATATAATCTGCAGATGGAAAAGTCCACTGTTAGTCCATTATTAGAACTTGAATATTTCCAAACTAAAGACAACACTACAAAATAACATTATTTTCATAAAGCATTAATAATTAGTACAATAGCGTCTGTAATATTGTGAAAATTCAAAGTTCACTAAAAATTCTATTCTCCAGTTTAATTTCAACCTAGCATACTTCTCTCAATCCTATGCCTCATTGGCTACGACTCTCTACACAACTCTAGCACCTATATGAGGACATAGATAGAAAGAATTCTTTAGCAGCCAAGTGACAGCGTACCCTACTCACTGGAATTCTTTTAGGTTATGGTACACCAATAGCAATTCAGTGATCTGATAAGTTAAGGGAGGAAGATTTATGCTACAGTATAGTGGAAATAATAAAAACTATGAGTAACAGATTCTAACCTCTTCATTTTAGCACATCCCCATCAGTTAACCTATATTGCTACCGTCTTGAAAAGTTATATTTATGCAGAAGACCCCACTAAAAGGTCCTGAGAGCCATCAGATGTTATGAACTTCTTTTAATGAGAGCAAAATGATTAAACGCGAGTTTAACTTACCATATAAATTGATAGAGGCATGGAGAAGGCTGATGAATTTGATTTCTTTTTTTTTGTCTCAGCAACGCAGAGAGATTGTCCTCTGCAACACTGCCTCTGCTGGCCATTCAATATAATCTGCAGATGGAAAAGTCCACTGTCAGTCCATTATTAGAACTTGAATATTTCCAAACTAAAGACAACACTACAAAATAACATTATTTTCATAAAGCATTAATAATTAGTACAATAGCGTCTGTAATATTGTGAAAATTCAAAGTTCACTAAAAATTCTATTCTCCAGTTTAATTTCAACCTAGCACACTTCTCTCAATCCTATGCCTCATTGGCTACGACTCTCTACACAACTCTAGCACCTATATGAGGACATAGATAGAAAGAACTCTTTAGCAGCCAAGTGACAGCGTACCCTACTCACTGGAATTCTTTTAAGTTATGGTACACCAATAGCAATTCAGTGATCTGATAAGTTAAGGGAGGAAGATTTATGCTACAGTATAGTGGAAATAATAAAAACTATGAGTAACAGATTCTAACCTCTTTATTTTAGCACATCCCCATCAGTTAACCTATATTGCTAGCGTCTTGAAAATATATATTTATGCGGAAGACCCCACTAAAAGGTCCTGAGAGCCATCAGATGTTATGAACTTCTTTTAATGAGAGCAAAATGATTAAACGCGAGTTTAACTTACCATAAAATTGATAGAGGCATGGAGAAGGCTGATGAATTTGATTTCTTTTTTTTTTTTGTCTCAACAACGCAGAGAGATTCTCCTCTGCAACACTGCCTCTGCTGGCCATTCAATATAATCTGCAGATGGAAAAGTCCACTGTTAGTCCATTATTAGAACTTGAATATTTCCAAACTAAAGACAACACTACAAAATAACATTATTTTCATAAAGCATTAATAATTAGTACAATAGCGTCTGTAATATTGTGAAAATTCAAAGTTCACTAAAAATTCTATTCTCCAGTTTAATTTCAACCTAGCACACTTCTCTCAATCCTATGCCTCATTGGCTACGACTCTCTACACAACTCTAGCACCTATATGAGGACGTAGATAGAAAGAACTCTTTAGCAGCCAAGTGACAGCGTACCCTACTCACTGGAATTCTTTTAGGTTATGGTACACCAATAGCAATTCAGTGATCTGATAAGTTAAGGGAGGAAGATTTATGCTACAGTATAGTGGAAATAATAAAAACTATGAGTAACAGATTCTAACCTCTTCATTTTAGCACATCCCTATCAGTTAACCTATATTGCTACCGTCTTGAAAAGTTATATTTATGAGGAAGACCCCCCTAAAAGGTCCTGAGAGCCATCAGATATTATGAACTTCTTTTAATGAGAGCAAACTGATTAAACGTGAGTTTAACTTACCATATAAATTGATAGAGGCATGGAGAAGGCTGATGAATTTGATTTCTTTTTTTTTTTTGTCTCAGCAACGCAGAGAGATTCTCCTCTGCAACACTGCCTCTGCTGGCCATTCGATATAATCTGCAGATGGAAAAGTCCACTGTTAGTCCATTATTAGAACTTGAATATTTCCAAACTAAAGACAACACTACAAAATAACATTATTTTCATAAAGCATTAATAATTAGTACAATAGCGTCTGTAATATTGTGAAAATTCAAAGTTCACTAAAAATTCTATTCTCCAGTTTAATTTCAACCTAGCACACTTCTCTCAATCCTATGCCTCATTGGCTACGACTCTCTACACAACTCTAGCACCTATATGAGGACATAGATAGAAAGAACTCTTTAGCAGCCAAGTGACAGCGTACCCTACTCACTGGAATTCTTTTAAGTTATGGTACAAAAATAGCAATTCAGTGATCTGATAAGTTAAGGTAGGAAGATTTATGCTACAGTATAGTGGAAATAATAAAAACTATGAGTAACAGATTCTAACCTCTTCATTTTAGCACATCCCCATCAGTTAACCTATATTGCTAGCGTCTTGAAAAGTTATATTTATGCAGAAGACCCCACTAAAAGGTCCTGAGAGCCATCAGATGTTATGAACTTCTTTTAATGAGAGCAAAATGATTAAACGCAAGTTTAACTTACCATATAAATTGATAGAGGCATAGAGAAGGCTGATGAATTGGATTTCTTTTTTTTTGTCTCAGCAACGCAGAGAGATTCTCCTCTGCAACACTGCCTCTGCTGGCCATTCAATATAATCTGCAGATGGAAAAGTCCACTGTCAGTCCATTATTAGAACTTGAATATTTCCAAACTAAAGACAACACTACAAAATAACATTATTTTCATAAAGCATTAATAATTAGTACAATAGCGTCTGTAATATTGTGAAAATTCAAAGTTCACTAAAAATTCTATTCTCCAGTTTAATTTCAACCTAGCACACTTCTCTCAATCCTATGCCTCATTGGCTACGACTCTCTACACAACTCTAGCACCTATATGAGGACATAGATAGAAAGAACTCTTTAGCAGCCAAGTGACAGCGTACCCTACTCACTGGAATTCTTTTAAGTTATGGTACACCAATAGCAATTCAGTGATCTGATAAGTTAAGGGAGGAAGATTTATGCTACAGTATAGTGGAAATAATAAAAACTATGAGTAACAGATTCTAACCTCTTTATTTTAGCACATCCCCATCAGTTAACCTATATTGCTAGCGTCTTGAAAATATATATTTATGCGGAAGACCCCACTAAAAGGTCCTGAGAGCCATCAGATGTTATGAACTTCTTTTAATGAGAGCAAAATGATTAAACGCGAGTTTAACTTACCATAAAATTGATAGAGGCATGGAGAAGGCTGATGAATTTGATTTCTTTTTTTTTTTTGTCTCAACAACGCAGAGAGATTCTCCTCTGCAACACTGCCTCTGCTGGCCATTCAATATAATCTGCAGATGGAAAAGTCCACTGTTAGTCCATTATTAGAACTTGAATATTTCCAAACTAAAGACAACACTACAAAATAACATTATTTTCATAAAGCATTAATAATTAGTACAATAGCGTCTGTAATATTGTGAAAATTCAAATTTCACTAAAAATTCTATTCTCCAGTTTAATTTCAACCTAGCACACTTCTCTCAATCCTATGCCTCATTGGCTACGACTCTCTACACAACTCTAGCACCTATATGAGGACGTAGATAGAAAGAACTCTTTAGCAGCCAAGTGACAGCGTACCCTACTCACTGGAATTCTTTTAGGTTATGGTACACCAATAGCAATTCAGTGATCTGATAAGTTAAGGGAGGAAGATTTATGCTACAGTATAGTGGAAATAATAAAAACTATGAGTAACAGATTCTAACCTCTTTATTTTAGCACATCCCCATCAGTTAACCTTTATTGCTAGCGTCTTGAAAAGTTATATTTATGCAGAAGACCCCACTAAAAGGTCCTGAGAGCCATCAGATGTTATGAACTTCTTTTAATGAGAGCAAAATGATTAAACGCGAGTTTAACTTACCATATAAATTGATAGAGGCATGGAGAAGGCTGATGAATTTGATTTCTTTTTTTTTGTCTCAGCAACGCAGAGAGATTCTCCTCTGCAACACTGCCTCTGCTGGCCATTCAATATAATCTGCAGATGGAAAAGTCAACTGTTAGTCCAATATTAGAACTTGAATATTTCCAAACTAAAGACAACACTACAAAATAACATTATTTTCATAAAGCATTAATAATTAGTACAATAGCGTCTGTAATATTGTGAAAATTCAAAGTTCACTAAAAATTCTATTCTCCAGTTTAATTTCAACCTAGCACACTTCTCTCAATCCTATGCCTTATTGGCGACGACTCTCTACACAACTCTAGCACCTATATGAGGACGTAGATAGAAAGAACTCTTTAGCAGCCAAGTGACAGCGTACCCTACTCACTGGAATTCTTTTAGGTTATGGTACACCAATAGCAATTCAGTGATCTGATAAGTTAAGGGAGGAAGATTTATGCTACAGTATAGTGGAAATAATAAAAACTATGAGTAACAGATTCTAACCTCTTCATTTAAGCACATCCCCATCAGTTAACCTATATTGCTAGCGTCTTGAAAAGTTATATTTAGGCGGAAGACCCCACTAAAAGGTCCTGAGAGCCATCAGATGTTATGAACTTCTTTTAATGAGAGCAAAATGATTAAACGCGAGTTTAACTTACCATATAAATTGATAGAGGCATGGAGAAGGCTGATGAATTTGATTTCTTTTTTTTTTTGTCTCAGCAACGCAGAGAGATTCTCCTCTGCCACACTGCCTCTGCTGGCCATTCAATATAATCTGCAGATGGAAAAGTCCACTGTCAGTCCATTATTAGAACTTGAATATTTCCAAACTAAAGACAACACTACAAAATAACATTATTTTCATAAAGCATTAATAATTAGTACAATAGCGTCTGTAATATTGTGAAAATTCAAAGTTCACTAAAAATTCTATTCTCCAGTTTAATTTCAACCTAGCATACTTCTCTCAATCCTATGCCTCATTGGCTACGACTCTCTACACAACTCTAGCACCTATATGAGGACATAGATAGAAAGAATTCTTTAGCAGCTAAGTGACAGCGTACCCTACTCACTGGAATTCTTTTAGGTTATGGTACACCAATAGCAATTCAGTGATCTGATAAGTTAAGGGAGGAAGATTTATGCTACAGTATAGTGGAAATAATAAAAACTATGAGTAACAGATTCTAACCTCTTCATTTTAGCACATCCCTATCAGTTAACCTATATTGCTACCGTCTTGAAAAGTTATATTTATGAGGAAGACCCCCCTAAAAGGTCCTGAGAGCCATCAGATGTTATGAACTTCTTTTAATGAGAGCAAAATGATTAAACGCAAGTTTAACTTACCATATAAATTGATAGAGGCATAGAGAAGGCTGATGAATTTGATTTCTTTTTTTTTGTCTCAGCAACGCAGAGAGATTCTCCTCTGCCACACTGCCTCTGCTGGCCATTCAATATAATCTGCAGATGGAAAAGTCCACTGTCAGTCCATTATTAGAACTTGAATATTTCCAAACTAAAGACAACACTACAAAATAACATTATTTTCATAAAGCATTAATAATTAGTACAATAGCGTCTGTAATATTGTGAAAATTCAAAGTTCACTAAAAATTCTATTCTCCAGTTTAATTTCAACCTAGCATACTTCTCTCAATCCTATGCCTCATTGGCTACGACTCTCTACACAACTCTAGCACCTATATGAGGACATAGATAGAAAGAATTCTTTAGCAGCCAAGTGACAGCGTACCCTACTCACTGGAATTCTTTTAGGTTATGGTACACCAATAGCAATTCAGTGATCTGATAAGTTAAGGGAGGAAGATTTATGCTACAGTATAGTGGAAATAATAAAAACTATGAGTAACAGATTCTAACCTCTTCATTTTAGCACATCCCCATCAGTTAACCTATATTGCTACCGTCTTGAAAAGTTATATTTATGCAGAAGACCCCACTAAAAGGTCCTGAGAGCCATCAGATGTTATGAACTTCTTTTAATGAGAGCAAAATGATTAAACGCGAGTTTAACTTACCATATAAATTGATAGAGGCATGGAGAAGGCTGATGAATTTGATTTCTTTTTTTTTGTCTCAGCAACGCAGAGAGATTGTCCTCTGCAACACTGCCTCTGCTGGCCATTCAATATAATCTGCAGATGGAAAAGTCCACTGTTAGTCCATTATTAGAAGTTGAATATTTCCAAACTAAAGACAACACTACCAAATAAAATTATTTTCATAAAGCGTTAATAATTGGTACAATAGCGTCTGTAATATTGTGAAAATTCAAAGTTCACAAAAAATTCTATTCTCCAGTTTAATTTCAACCTAGCACACTTCTCTCAATCCTATGCCTCATTGGCTACGACTCTCTACACAACTCTAGCACCTATATGAGGACGTAGATAGAAAGAACTCTTTAGCAGCCAAGTGACAGCGTACCCTACTCACTGGAATTCTTTTAGGTTATGGTACACCAATAGCAATTCAGTGATCTGATAAGTTAAGGGAGGAAGATTTATGCTACAGTATAGTGGAAATAATAAAAACTATGAGTAACAGATTCTAACCTCTTCATTTTAGCACATCCCTATCAGTTAACCTATATTGCTACCGTCTTGAAAAGTTATATTTATGAGGAAGACCCCCCTAAAAGGTCCTGAGAGCCATCAGATATTATGAACTTCTTTTAATGAGAGCAAACTGATTAAACGTGAGTTTAACTTACCATATAAATTGATAGAGGCATGGAGAAGGCTGATGAATTTGATTTCTTTTTTTTTTTGTCTCAGCAACGCAGAGAGATTCTCCTCTGCAACACTGCCTCTGCTGGCCATTCGATATAATCTGCAGATGGAAAAGTCCACTGTTAGTCCATTATTAGAACTTGAATATTTCCAAACTAAAGACAACACTACAAAATAACATTATTTTCATAAAGCATTAATAATTAGTACAATAGCGTCTGTAATATTGTGAAAATTCAAAGTTCACTAATAATTCTATTCTCCAGTTTAATTTCAACCTAGCACACTTCTCTCAATCCTATGCCTCATTGGCTACGACTCTCTACACAACTCTAGCACCTATATGAGGACATAGATAGAAAGAACTCTTTAGCAGCCAAGTGACAGCGTACCCTACTCACTGGAATTCTTTTAAGTTATGGTACACCAATAGCAATTCAGTGATCTGATAAGTTAAGGGAGGAAGATTTATGCTACAGTATAGTGGAAATAATAAAAACTATGAGTAACAGATTCTAACCTCTTTATTTTAGCACATCCCCATCAGTTAACCTATATTGCTAGCGTCTTGAAAAGTTATATTTATGCAGAAGACCCCACTAAAAGGTCCTGAGAGCCATCAGATGTTATGAACTTCTTTTAATGAGAGCAAAATGATTAAACGCGAGTTTAACTTACCATATAAATTGATAGAGGCATGGAGAAGGCTGATGAATTTGATTTCTTTTTTTTTGTCTCAGCAACGCAGAGAGATTCTCCTCTGCAACACTGCCTCTGCTGGCCATTCAATATAATCTGCAGATGGAAAAGTCCACTGTCAGTCCATTATTAGAACTTGAATATTTCCAAACTAAAGACAACACTACAAAATAACATTATTTTCATAAAGCATTAATAATTAGTACAATAGCGTCTGTAATATTGTGAAAATTCAAAGTTCACTAAAAATTCTATTCTCCAGTTTAATTTCAACCTAGCATACTTCTCTCAATCCTATGCCTCATTGGCTACGACTCTCTACACAACTCTAGCACCTATATGAGGACATAGATAGAAAGAATTCTTTAGCAGCCAAGTGACAGCGTACCCTACTCACTGGAATTCTTTTAGGTTATGGTACACCAATAGCAATTCAGTGATCTGATAAGTTAAGGGAGGAAGATTTATGCTACAGTATAGTGGAAATAATAAAAACTATGAGTAACAGATTCTAACCTCTTCATTTTAGCACATCCCTATCAGTTAACCTATATTGCTACCGTCTTGAAAAGTTATATTTATGAGGAAGACCCCCCTAAAAGGTCCTGAGAGCCATCAGATATTATGAACTTCTTTTAATGAGAGCAAACTGATTAAACGTGAGTTTAACTTACCATATAAATTGATAGAGGCATGGAGAAGGCTGATGAATTTGATTTCTTTTTTTTTGTCTCAGCAACGCAGAGAGATTCTCCTCTGCAACACTGCCTCTGCTGGCCATTCAATATAATCTGCAGATGGAAAAGTCCACTGTTAGTCCATTATTAGAACTTGAATATTTCCAAACTAAAGACAACACTACAAAATAACATTATTTTCATAAAGCATTAATAATTAGTACAATAGCGTCTGTAATATTGTGAAAATTCAAAGTTCACTAAAAATTCTATTCTCCAGTTTAATTTCAACCTAGCACACTTCTCTCAATCCTATGCCTCATTGGCTACGACTCTCTACACAACTCTAGCACCTATATGAGGACATAGATAGAAAGAACTCTTTAGCAGCCAAGTGACAGCGTACCCTACTCACTGGAATTCTTTTAAGTTATGGTACACCAATAGCAATTCAGTGATCTGATAAGTTAAGGGAGGAAGATTTATGCTACAGTATAGTGGAAATAATAAAAACTATGAGTAACAGATTCTAACCTCTTTATTTTAGCACATCCCCATCAGTTAACCTATATTGCTAGCGTCTTGAAAAGTTATATTTATGCAGAAGACCCCACTAAAAGGTCCTGAGAGCCATCAGATGTTATGAACTTCTTTTAATGAGAGCAAAATGATTAAACGCAAGTTTAACTTACCATATAAATTGATAGAGGCATAGAGAAGGCTGATGAATTTGATTTCTTTTTTTTTGTCTCAGCAACGCAGAGAGATTCTCCTCTGCAACACTGCCTCTGCTGGCCATTCAATATAATCTGCAGATGGAAAAGTCCACTGTTAGTCCATTATTAGAACTTGAATATTTCCAAACTAAAGACAACACTACAAAATAACATTATTTTCATAAAGCATTAATAATTAGTACAATAGCATCTGTAATATTGTGAAAATTCAAAGTTCACTAAAAATTCTATTCTCCAGTTTAATTTCAACCTAGCACACTTCTCTCAATCCTATGCCTTATTGGCTACGACTCTCTACACAACTCTAGCACCTATATGAGGACGTAGATAGAAAGAACTCTTTAGCAGCCAAGTGACAGCGTACCCTACTCACTGGAATTCTTTTAGGTTATGGTACACCAATAGCAATTCAGTGATCTGATAAGTTAAGGGAGGAAGATTTATGCTACAGTATAGTGGAAATAATAAAAACTATGAGTAACAGATTCTAACCTCTTCATTTAAGCACATCCCCATCAGTTAACCTATATTGCTAGCGTCTTGAAAAGTTATATTTAGGCGGAAGACCCCACTAAAAGGTCCTGAGAGCCATCAGATGTTATGAACTTCTTTTAATGAGAGCAAAATGATTAAACGCGAGTTTAACTTACCATATAAATTGATAGAGGCATGGAGAAGGCTGATAAATTTGATTTCTTTTTTTTTTTGTCTCAGCAACGCAGAGAGATTCTCCTCTGCCACACTGCCTCTGCTGGCCATTCAATATAATCTGCAGATGGAAAAGTCCACTGTCAGTCCATTATTAGAACTTGAATATTTCCAAACTAAAGACAACACTACAAAATAACATTATTTTCATAAAGCATTAATAATTAGTACAATAGCGTCTGTAATATTGTGAAAATTCAAAGTTCACTAAAAATTCTATTCTCCAGTTTAATTTCAACCTAGCATACTTCTCTCAATCCTATGCCTCATTGGCTACGACTCTCTACACAACTCTAGCACCTATATGAGGACATAGATAGAAAGAATTCTTTAGCAGCCAAGTGACAGCGTACCCTACTCACTGGAATTCTTTTAGGTTATGGTACACCAATAGCAATTCAGTGATCTGATAAGTTAAGGGAGGAAGATTTATGCTACAGTATAGTGGAAATAATAAAAACTATGAGTAACAGATTCTAACCTCTTTATTTTAGCACATCCCCATCAGTTAACCTATATTGCTAGCGTCTTGAAAAGTTATATTTATGCAGAAGACCCCACTAAAAGGTCCTGAGAGCCATCAGATGTTATGAACTTCTTTTAATGAGAGCAAAATGATTAAACGCAAGTTTAACTTACCATATAAATTGATAGAGGCATAGAGAAGGCTGATGAATTTGATTTCTTTTTTTTTGTCTCAGCAACGCAGAGAGATTCTCCTCTGCAACACTGCCTCTGCTGGCCATTCAATATAATCTGCAGATGGAAAAGTCCACTGTTAGTCCATTATTAGAACTTGAATATTTCCAAACTAAAGACAACACTACAAAATAACATTATTTTCATAAAGCATTAATAATTAGTACAATAGCATCTGTAATATTGTGAAAATTCAAAGTTCACTAAAAATTCTATTCTCCAGTTTAATTTCAACCTAGCACACTTCTCTCAATCCTATGCCTTATTGGCTACGACTCTCTACACAACTCTAGCACCTATATGAGGACGTAGATAGAAAGAACTCTTTAGCAGCCAAGTGACAGCGTACCCTACTCACTGGAATTCTTTTAGGTTATGGTACACCAATAGCAATTCAGTGATCTGATAAGTTAAGGGAGGAAGATTTATGCTACAGTATAGTGGAAATAATAAAAACTATGAGTAACAGATTCTAACCTCTTCATTTAAGCACATCCCCATCAGTTAACCTATATTGCTAGCGTCTTGAAAAGTTATATTTAGGCGGAAGACCCCACTAAAAGGTCCTGAGAGCCATCAGATGTTATGAACTTCTTTTAATGAGAGCAAAATGATTAAACGCGAGTTTAACTTACCATATAAATTGATAGAGGCATGGAGAAGGCTGATAAATTTGATTTCTTTTTTTTTTTGTCTCAGCAACGCAGAGAGATTCTCCTCTGCCACACTGCCTCTGCTGGCCATTCAATATAATCTGCAGATGGAAAAGTCCACTGTCAGTCCATTATTAGAACTTGAATATTTCCAAACTAAAGACAACACTACAAAATAACATTATTTTCATAAAGCATTAATAATTAGTACAATAGCGTCTGTAATATTGTGAAAATTCAAAGTTCACTAAAAATTCTATTCTCCAGTTTAATTTCAACCTAGCATACTTCTCTCAATCCTATGCCTCATTGGCTACGACTCTCTACACAACTCTAGCACCTATATGAGGACATAGATAGAAAGAATTCTTTAGCAGCCAAGTGACAGCGTACCCTACTCACTGGAATTCTTTTAGGTTATGGTACACCAATAGCAATTCAGTGATCTGATAAGTTAAGGGAGGAAGATTTATGCTACAGTATAGTGGAAATAATAAAAACTATGAGTAACAGATTCTAACCTCTTCATTTTAGCACATCCCCATCAGTTAACCTATATTGCTAGCGTCTTGAAAAGTTATATTTATGCAGAAGACCCCACTAAAAGGTCCTGAGAGCCATCAGATGTTATGAACTTCTTTTAATGAGAGCAAAATGATTAAACGCGAGTTTAACTTACCATATAAATTGATAGAGGCATGGAGAAGGCTGATGAATTTGATTTCTTTTTTTTTGTCTCAGCAACGCAGAGAGATTCTCCTCTGCAACACTGCCTCTGCTGGCCATTCAATATAATCTGCAGATGGAAAAGTCCACTGTTAGTCCATTATTAGAACTTGAATATTTCCAAACTAAAGACAACACTACAAAATAACATTATTTTCATAAAGCATTAATAATTAGTACAATAGCGTCTGTAATATTGTGAAAATTCAAAGTTCACTAAAAATTCTATTCTCCAGTTTAATTTCAACCTAGCACACTTCTCTCAATCCTATGCCTCATTGGCGACGACTCTCTACACAACTCTAGCACCTATATGAGGACGTAGATAGAAAGAACTCTTTAGCAGCCAAGTGACAGCGTACCCTACTCACTGGAATTCTTTTAGGTTATGGTACACCAATAGCAATTCAGTGATCTGATAAGTTAAGGGAGGAAGATTTATGCTACAGTATAGTGGAAATAATAAAAACTATGAGTAACAGATTCTAACCTCTTCATTTAAGCACATCCCCATCAGTTAACCTATATTGCTAGCGTCTTGAAAAGTTATATTTAGGCGGAAGGCCCCACTAAAAGGTCCTGAGAGCCATCAGATGTTATGAACTTCTTTTAATGAGAGCAAAATGATTAAACGCGAGTTTAACTTACCATATAAATTGATAGAGGCATGGAGAAGGCTGATGAATTTGATTTCTTTTTTTTTTTGTCTCAGCAACGCAGAGAGATTCTCCTCTGCCACACTGCCTCTGCTGGCCATTCAATATAATCTGCAGATGGAAAAGTCCACTGTCAGTCCATTATTAGAACTTGAATATTTCCAAACTAAAGACAACACTACAAAATAACATTATTTTCATAAAGCATTAATAATTAGTACAATAGCGTCTGTAATATTGTGAAAATTCAAAGTTCACTAAAAATTCTATTCTCCAGTTTAATTTCAACCTAGCATACTTCTCTCAATCCTATGCCTCATTGGCTACGACTCTCTACACAACTCTAGCACCTATATGAGGACATAGATAGAAAGAATTCTTTAGCAGCCAAGTGACAGCGTACCCTACTCACTGGAATTCTTTTAGGTTATGGTACACCAATAGCAATTCAGTGATCTGATAAGTTAAGGGAGGAAGATTT
Organism: Triturus cristatus; assembly: GCF_964204655.1. Taxonomy (NCBI): domain Eukaryota; kingdom Metazoa; phylum Chordata; class Amphibia; order Caudata; family Salamandridae; genus Triturus; species Triturus cristatus. The sequence continues at coordinate 591,168,987 of NC_140593.1, forward strand.
ATGCTACAGTATAGTGGAAATAATAAAAACTATGAGTAACAGATTCTAACCTCTTCATTTTAGCACATCCCTATCAGTTAACCTATATTGCTACCGTCTTGAAAAGTTATATTTATGAGGAAGACCCCCCTAAAAGGTCCTGAGAGCCATCAGATATTATGAACTTCTTTTAATGAGAGCAAACTGATTAAACGTGAGTTTAACTTACCATATAAATTGATAGAGGCATGGAGAAGGCTGATGAATTTGATTTCTTTTTTTTTGTCTCAGCAACGCAGAGAGATTCTCCTCTGCAACACTGCCTCTGCTGGCCATTCAATATAATCTGCAGATGGAAAAGTCCACTGTTAGTCCATTATTAGAACTTGAATATTTCCAAACTAAAGACAACACTACAAAATAACATTATTTTCATAAAGCATTAATAATTAGTACAATAGCGTCTGTAATATTGTGAAAATTCAAAGTTCACTAAAAATTCTATTCTCCAGTTTAATTTCAACCTAGCACACTTCTCTCAATCCTATGCCTCATTGGCTACGACTCTCTACACAACTCTAGCACCTATATGAGGACGTAGATAGAAAGAACTCTTTAGCAGCCAAGTGACAGCGTACCCTACTCACTGGAATTCTTTTAGGTTATGGTACACCAATAGCAATTCAGTGATCTGATAAGTTAAGGGAGGAAGATTTATGCTACAGTATAGTGGAAATAATAAAAACTATGAGTAACAGATTCTAACCTCTTCATTTTAGCACATCCCTATCAGTTAACCTATATTGCTACCGTCTTGAAAAGTTATATTTATGAGGAAGACCCCCCTAAAAGGTCCTGAGAGCCATCAGATATTATGAACTTCTTTTAATGAGAGCAAACTGATTAAACGTGAGTTTAACTTACCATATAAATTGATAGAGGCATGGAGAAGGCTGATGAATTTGATTTCTTTTTTTTTGTCTCAGCAACGCAGAGAGATTCTCCTCTGCAACACTGCCTCTGCTGGCCATTCAATATAATCTGCAGATGGAAAAGTCCACTGTTAGTCCATTATTAGAACTTGAATATTTCCAAACTAAAGACAACACTACAAAATAACATTATTTTCATAAAGCATTAATAATTAGTACAATAGCGTCTGTAATATTGTGAAAATTCAAAGTTCACTAAAAATTCTATTCTCCAGTTTAATTTCAACCTAGCACACTTCTCTCAATCCTATGCCTCATTGGCTACGACTCTCTACACAACTCTAGCACCTATATGAGGACATAGATAGAAAGAACTCTTTAGCAGCCAAGTGACAGCGTACCCTACTCACTGGAATTCTTTTAAGTTATGGTACACCAATAGCAATTCAGTGATCTGATAAGTTAAGGGAGGAAGATTTATGCTACAGTATAGTGGAAATAATAAAAACTATGAGTAACAGATTCTAACCTCTTTATTTTAGCACATCCCCATCAGTTAACCTATGTTGCTAGCGTCTTCAAAATGTATATTTATGCGGAAGACCCCACTAAAAGGTCCTGAGAGCCATCAGATGTTATGAACTTCTTTTAATGAGAGCAAAATGATTAAACGCGAGTTTAACTTACCATATAAATTGATAGAGGCATGGAGAAGGCTGATGATTTTTTTTGTCTCAACAACGCAGAGAGATTCTCCTCTGCCACACTGCCTCTGCTGGCCATTCAATATAATCTGCAGATGGAAAAGTCCACTGTCAGTCCATTATTAGAACTTGAATATTTCCAAACTAAAGACAACACTACAAAATAACATTATTTTCATAAAGCATTAATAATTAGTACAATAGCGTCTGTAATATTGTGTAAATTCAAAGTTCACTAAAAATTCTATTCTCCAGTTTAATTTCAACCTAGCATACTTCTCTCAATCCTATGCCTCATTGGCTACGACTCTCTACACAACTCTAGCACCTATATGAGGACATAGATAGAAAGAACTCTTTAGCAGCCAAGTGACAGCGTACCCTACTCACTGGAATTCTTTTAAGTTATGGTACACCAATAGCAATTCAGTGATCTGATAAGTTAAGGGAGGAAGATTTATGCTACAGTATAGTGGAAATAATAAAAACTATGAGTAACAGATTCTAACCTCTTTATTTTAGCACATCCCCATCAGTTAACCTATATTGCTAGCGTCTTGAAAATATATATTTATGCGGAAGACCCCACTAAAAGGTCCTGAGAGCCATCAGATGTTATGAACTTCTTTTAATGAGAGCAAAATGATTAAACGCGAGTTTAACTTACCATAAAATTGATAGAGGCATGGAGAAGGCTGATGAATTTGATTTCTTTTTTTTTTTGTCTCAACAACGCAGAGAGATTCTCCTCTGCAACACTGCCTCTGCTGGCCATTCAATATAATCTGCAGATGGAAAAGTCCACTGTTAGTCCATTATTAGAACTTGAATATTTCCAAACTAAAGACAACACTACAAAATAACATTATTTTCATAAAGCATTAATAATTAGTACAATAGCGTCTGTAATATTGTGAAAATTCAAAGTTCACTAAAAATTCTATTCTCCAGTTTAATTTCAACCTAGCACACTTCTCTCAATCCTATGCCTCATTGGCTACGACTCTCTACACAACTCTAGCACCTATATGAGGACGTAGATAGAAAGAACTCTTTAGCAGCCAAGTGACAGCGTACCCTACTCACTGGAATTCTTTTAGGTTATGGTACACCAATAGCAATTCAGTGATCTGATAAGTTAAGGGAGGAAGATTTATGCTACAGTATAGTGGAAATAATAAAAACTATGAGTAACAGATTCTAACCTCTTCATTTTAGCACATCCCTATCAGTTAACCTATATTGCTACCGTCTTGAAAATATATTTATGAGGAAGACCCCCCTAAAAGGTCCTGAGAGCCATCAGATATTATGAACTTCTTTTAATGAGAGCAAACTGATTAAACGTGAGTTTAACTTACCATATAAATTGATAGAGGCATGGAGAAGGCTGATGAATTTGATTTCTTTTTTTTTGTCTCAGCAACGCAGAGAGATTCTCCTCTGCAACACTGCCTCTGCTGGCCATTCAATATAATCTGCAGATGGAAAAGTCCACTGTTAGTCCATTATTAGAACTTGAATATTTCCAAACTAAAGACAACACTAGCAAATAAAATTATTTTCATAAAGCGTTAATAATTAGTAAAATAGCGTCTGTCATATTGTGAAAATTCAAAGTTCACTAAAAATTCTATTCTCCAGTTTAATTTCAACCTAGCACACTTCTCTCAATCCTATGCCTCATTGGCTACGACTCTCTACACAACTCTAGCACCTATATGAGGACATAGATAGAAAGAACTCTTTAGCAGCCAAGTGACAGCGTACCCTACTCACTGGAATTCTTTTAAGTTATGGTACACCAATAGCAATTCAGTGATCTGATAAGTTAAGGGAGGAAGATTTATGCTACAGTATAGTGGAAATAATAAAAACTATGAGTAACAGATTCTAACCTCTTTATTTTAGCACATCCCCATCAGTTAACCTATATTGCTACCGTCTTGAAAAGTTATATTTATGCAGAAGACCCCACTAAAAGGTCCTGAGAGCCATCAGATGTTATGAACTTCTTTTAATGAGAGCAAAATGATTAAACGCGAGTTTAACTTACCATATAAATTGATAGAGGCATGGAGAAGGCTGATGAATTTGATTTCTTTTTTTTTGTCTCAGCAACGCAGAGAGATTCTCCTCTGCAACACTGCCTCTGCTGGCCATTCAATATAATCTGCAGATGGAAAAGTCCACTGTTAGTCCATTATTAGAACTTGAATATTTCCAAACTAAAGACAACACTACAAAATAACATTATTTTCATAAAGCATTAATAATTAGTACAATAGCGTCTGTAATATTGTGAAAATTCAAAGTTCACTAAAAATTCTATTCTCCAGTTTAATTTCAACCTAGCACACTTCTCTCAATCCTATGCCTCATTGGCTACGACTCTCTACACAACTCTAGCACCTATATGAGGACGTAGATAGAAAGAACTCTTTAGCAGCCAAGTGACAGCGTACCCTACTCACTGGAATTCTTTTAGGTTATGGTACACCAATAGCAATTCAGTGATCTGATAAGTTAAGGGAGGAAGATTTATGCTACAGTATAGTGGAAATAATAAAAACTATGAGTAACAGATTCTAACCTCTTCATTTTAGCACATCCCTATCAGTTAACCTATATTGCTACCGTCTTGAAAAGTTATATTTATGAGGAAGACCCCCCTAAAAGGTCCTGAGAGCCATCAGATATTATGAACTTCTTTTAATGAGAGCAAACTGATTAAACGTGAGTTTAACTTACCATATAAATTGATAGAGGCATGGAGAAGGCTGATGAATTTGATTTCTTTTTTTTCGTCTCAGCAACGCAGAGAGATTCTCCTCTGCAACACTGCCTCTGCTGGCCATTCAATATAATCTGCAGATGGAAAAGTCCACTGTTAGTCCATTATTAGAACTTGAATATTTCCAAACTAAAGACAACACTAGAAAATAACATTATTTTCATAAAGCATTAATAATTAGTACAATAGCGTCTGTAATATTGTGAAAATTCAAAGTTCACTAAAAATTCTATTCTCCAGTTTAATTTCAACCTAGCACACTTCTCTCAATCCTATGCCTCATTGGCTACGACTCTCTACACAACTCCAGCACCTATATGAGGACATAGATAGAAAGAACTCTTTAGCAGCCAAGTGACAGCGTACCCTACTCACTGGAATTCTTTTAAGTTATGGTACACCAATAGCAATTCAGTGATCCGATAAGTTAAGGGAGGAAGATTTATGCTACAGTATAGTGGAAATAATAAAAACTATGAGTAACAGATTCTAACCTCTTCATTTTAGCACATCCCTATCAGTTAACCTATATTGCTACCGTCTTGAAAAGTTATATTTATGAGGAAGACCCCCCTAAAAGGTCCTGAGAGCCATCAGATATTATGAACTTCTTTTAATGAGAGCAAACTGATTAAACGCGAGTTTAACTTACCATATAAATTGATAGAGGCATGGAGAAGGCGGATGAATTTGATTTCTTTTTTTTTGTCTCAGCAACGCAGAGAGATTCTCCTCTGCAACACTGCCTCTGCTGGCCATTCAATATAATCTGCAGATGGAAAAGTCCACTGTTAGTCCATTATTAGAACTTGAATATTTCCAAACTAAAGACAACACTACAAAATAACATTATTTTCATAAAGCATTAATAATTAGTACAATAGCGTCTGTAATATTGTGAAAATTCAAAGTTCACTAAAAATTCTATTCTCCAGTTTAATTTCAACCTAGCATACTTCTCTCAATCCTATGCCTCATTGGCTACGACTCTCTACACAACTCTAGCACCTATATGAGGACATAGATAGAAAGAACTCTTTAGCAGCCAAGTGACAGCGTACCCTACTCACTGGAATTCTTTTAGGTTATGGTACACCAATAGCAATTCAGTGATCTGATAAGTTAAGGGAGGAAGATTTATGCTACAGTATAGTGGAAATAATAAAAACTATGAGTAACAGATTCTAACCTCTTCATTTTAGCACATCCCCATCAGTTAACCTATATTGCTACCGTCTTGAAAAGTTATATTTATGCAGAAGACCCCACTAAAAGGTCCTGAGAGCCATCAGATGTTATGAACTTCTTTTAATGAGAGGAAAATGATTAAACGCGAGTTTAACTTACCATATAAATTGATAGAGGCATGGAGAAGGCTGATGAATTTGATTTCTTTTTTTTTGTCTCAGCAACGCAGAGAGATTCTCCTCTGCAACACTGCCTCTGCTGGCCATTCAATATAATCTGCAGATGGAAAAGTCCACTGTTAGTCCATTATTAGAACTTGAATATTTCCAAACTAAAGACAACACTACAAAATAACATTATTTTCATAAAGCATTAATAATTAGTACAATAGCGTCTGTAATATTGTGAAAATTCAAAGTTCACTAAAAACTCTATTCTCCAGTTTAATTTCAACCTAGCATACTTCTCTCAATCCTATGCCTCATTGGCTACGACGCTCTACACAACTCTAGCACCTATATGAGGACATAGATAGAAAGAATTCTTTAGCAGCCAAGTGACAGCGTACCCTACTCACTGGAATTCTTTTAGGTTATGGTACACCAATAGCAATTCAGTGATCTGATAAGTTAAGGGAGGAAGATTTATGCTACAGTATAGTGGAAATAATAAAAACTATGAGTAACAGATTCTAACCTCTTCATTTTAGCACATCCCCATCAGTTAACCTATATTGCTACCGTCTTGAAAAGTTATATTTATGCAGAAGACCCCACTAAAAGGTCCTGAGAGCCATCAGATGTTATGAACTTCTTTTAATGAGAGCAAAATGATTAAACGCGAGTTTAACTTACCATATAAATTGATAGAGGCATGGAGAAGGCTGATGAATTTGATTTCTTTTTTTTGTCTCAGCAACGCAGAGAGATTCTCCTCTGCAACACTGCCTCTGCTGGCCATTCAATATAATCTGCAGATGGAAAAGTCCACTGTTAGTCCATTATTAGAACTTGAATATTTCCAAACTAAAGATAACACTACAAAATAACATTATTTTCATAAAGCATTAATAATTAGTACAATAGCGTCTGTAATATTGTGAAAATTCAAAGTTCACTAAAAATTCTATTCTCCAGTTTAATTTCAACCTAGCACACTTCTCTCAATCCTATGCCTCATTGGCTACGACTCTCTACACAACTCTAGCACCTATATGAGGACGTAGATAGAAAGAACTCTTTAGCAGCCAAGTGACAGCGTACCCTACTCACTGGAATTCTTTTAGGTTATGGTACACCAATAGCAATTCAGTGATCTGATAAGTTAAGGGAGGAAGATTTATGCTACAGTATAGTGGAAATAATAAAAACTATGAGTAACAGATTCTAACCTCTTCATTTTAGCACATCCCTATCAGTTAACCTATATTGCTACCGTCTTGAAAAGTTATATTTATGAGGAAGACCCCCCTAAAAGGTCCTGAGAGCCATCAGATATTATGAACTTCTTTTAATGAGAGCAAAATGATTAAACGCGAGTTTAACTTACCATATAAATTGATAGAGGCATGGAGAAGGCTGATGAATTTGATTTCTTTTTTTTTGTCTCAGCAACGCAGAGAGATTCTCCTCTGCAACACTGCCTCTGCTGGCCATTCAATATAATCTGCAGATGGAAAAGTCCACTGTTAGTCCATTATTAGAACTTGAATATTTCCAAACTAAAGATAACACTACAAAATAACATTATTTTCATAAAGCATTAATAATTAGTACAATAGCGTCTGTAATATTGTGAAAATTCAAAGTTCACTAAAAATTCTATTCTCCAGTTTAATTTCAACCTAGCACACTTCTCTCAATCCTATGCCTCATTGGCTACGACTCTCTACACAACTCTAGCACCTATATGAGGACGTAGATAGAAAGAACTCTTTAGCAGCCAAGTGACAGCGTACCCTACTCACTGGAATTCTTTTAGGTTATGGTACACCAATAGCAATTCAGTGATCTGATAAGTTAAGGGAGGAAGATTTATGCTACAGTATAGTGGAAATAATAAAAACTATGAGTAACAGATTCTAACCTCTTCATTTTAGCACATCCCTATCAGTTAACCTATATTGCTACCGTCTTGAAAAGTTATATTTATGAGGAAGACCCCCCTAAAAGGTCCTGAGAGCCATCAGATATTATGAACTTCTTTTAATGAGAGCAAACTGATTAAACGTCAGTTTAACTTACCATATAAATTGATAGAGGCATGGAGAAGGCTGATGAATTTGATTTCTTTTTTTTTGTCTCAGCAACGCAGAGAGATTCTCCTCTGCAACACTGCCTCTGCTGGCCATTCAATATAATCTGCAGATGGAAAAGTCCACTGTTAGTCCATTATTAGAACTTGAATATTTCCAAACTAAAGACAACACTACAAAATAACATTATTTTCATAAAGCATTAATAATTAGTACAATAGCGTCTGTAATATTGTGAAAATTCAAAGTTCACTAAAAATTCTATTCTCCAGTTTAATTTCAACCTAGCACACTTCTCTCAATCCTATGCCTCATTGGCTACGACTCTCTACACAACTCCAGCACCTATATGAGGACATAGATAGAAAGAACTCTTTAGCAGCCAAGGGACAGCGTACCCTACTCACTGGAATTCTTTTAAGTTATGGTACACCAATAGCAATTCAGTGATCCGATAAGTTAAGGGAGGAAGATTTATGCTGCAGTATAGTGGAAATAATAAAAACTATGAGTAACAGATTATAACCTCTTTATTTTAGCACATCCCCATCAGTTAACCTATATTGCTAGCGTCTTGAAAATTTATATTTATGCGGAAGCCCCCACTAAAAGGTCCTGAGAGCCATCAGATGTTAAGAACTTCTTTTAATGAGAGCAAAATGATTAAACGCGAGTTTAACTTACCATATAAATTGATCGAGGCATGGAGAAGGCTGATGAATTTGATTTCTTTTTTTTTTTTGTCTCAACAACGCAGAGAGATTCTCCTCTGCAACACTGCCTCTGCTGGCCATTCGATATAATCTGCAGATGGAAAAGTCCACTGTTAGTCCATTATTAGAACTTGAATATTTCCAAACTAAAGACAACACTACAAAATAACATTATTTTCATAAAGTATTAATAATTAGTACAATAGCGTCTGTAATATTGTGAAAATTCAAAGTTCACTAAAAATTCTATTCTCCAGTTTAATTTCAACCTAGCACACTTCTCTCAATCCTATGCCTCATTGGCTACGACTCTCTACACAACTCTAGCACCTATATGAGGACATAGATAGAAAGAACTCTTTAGCAGCCAAGTGACAGCGTACCCTACTCACTGGAATTCTTTTAAGTTATGGTACACCAATAGCAATTCAGTGATCTGATAAGTTAAGGGAGGAAGATTTATGCTACAGTATAGTGGAAATAATAAAAACTATGAGTAACAGATTCTAACCTCTTTATTTTAGCACATCCCCATCAGTTAACCTATATTGCTAGCGTCTTGAAAATTTATATTTATGAGGAAGACCCCACTAAAAGGTCCTGAGAGCCATCAGATCTTATGAACTTCTTTTAATGAGAGCAAACTGATTAAACGTGAGTTTAACTTACCATATAAATTGATAGAGGCATAGAGAAGGCTGATGAATTTGATTTCTTTTTTTTTGTCTCAGCAACGCAGAGAGATTCTCCTCTGCAACACTGCCTCTGCTGGCCATTCAATATAATCTGCAGATGGAAAAGTCCACTGTTAGTCCATTATTAGAACTTGAATATTTCCAAACTAAAGACAACACTACAAAATAACATTATTTTCATAAAGCATTAATAATTAGTACAATAGCGTCTGTAATATTGTGAAAATTCAAAGTTCACTAAAAATTCTATTCTCCAGTTTAATTTCAACCTAGCACACTTCTCTCAATCCTATGCCTCATTGGCTACGACTCTCTACACAACTCTAGCACCTATATGAGGACATAGATAGAAAGAATTCTTTAGCAGCCAAGTGACAGCGTACCCTACTCACTGGAATTCTTTTAGGTTATGGTACACCAATAGCAATTCAGTGATCTGATAAGTTAAGGGAGGAAGATTTATGCTACAGTATAGTGGAAATAATAAAAACTATGAGTAACAGATTCTAACCTCTTCATTTTAGCACATCCCCATCAGTTAACCTATATTGCTACCGTCTTGAAAAGTTATATTTATGCAGAAGACCCCACTAAAAGGTCCTGAGAGCCATCAGATGTTATGAACTTCTTTTAATGAGAGCAAAATGATTAAACGCGAGTTTAACTTACCATATAAATTGATAGAGGCATGGAGAAGGCTGATGAATTTGATTTCTTTTTTTTTGTCTCAGCAACGCAGAGAGATTCTCCTCTGCAACACTGCCTCTGCTGGCCATTCAATATAATCTGCAGATGGAAAAGTCCACTGTTAGTCCATTATTAGAACTTGAATATTTCCAAACTAAAGATAACACTACAAAATAACATTATTTTCATAAAGCATTAATAATTAGTACAATAGCGTCTGTAATATTGTGAAAATTCAAAGTTCACTAAAAATTCTATTCTCCAGTTTAATTTCAACCTAGCACACTTCTCTCAATCCTATGCCTCATTGGCTACGACTCTCTACACAACTCTAGCACCTATATGAGGACGTAGATAGAAAGAACTCTTTAGCAGCCAAGTGACAGCGTACCCTACTCACTGGAATTCTTTTAGGTTATGGTACACCAATAGCAATTCAGTGATCTGATAAGTTAAGGGAGGAAGATTTATGCTACAGTATAGTGGAAATAATAAAAACTATGAGTAACAGATTCTAACCTCTTCATTTTAGCACATCCCTATCAGTTAACCTATATTGCTACCGTCTTGAAAAGTTATATTTATGAGGAAGACCCCCCTAAAAGGTCCTGAGAGCCATCAGATATTATGAACTTCTTTTAATGAGAGCAAACTGATTAAACGTCAGTTTAACTTACCATATAAATTGATAGAGGCATGGAGAAGGCTGATGAATTTGATTTCTTTTTTTTTGTCTCAGCAACGCAGAGAGATTCTCCTCTGCAACACTGCCTCTGCTGGCCATTCAATATAATCTGCAGATGGAAAAGTCCACTGTTAGTCCATTATTAGAACTTGAATATTTCCAAACTAAAGACAACACTAGCAAATAAAATTATTTTCATAAAGCGTTAATAATTAGTAAAATAGCGTCTGTCATATTGTGAAAATTCAAAGTTCACTAAAAATTCTATTCTCCAGTTTAATTTCAACCTAGCACACTTCTCTCAATCCTATGCCTCATTGGCTACGACTCTCTACACAACTCTAGCACCTATATGAGGACATAGATAGAAAGAACTCTTTAGCAGCCAAGTGACAGCGTACCCTACTCACTGGAATTCTTTTAAGTTATGGTACACCAATAGCAATTCAGTGATCTGATAAGTTAAGGGAGGAAGATTTATGCTACAGTATAGTGGAAATAATAAAAACTATGAGTAACAGATTCTAACCTCTTTATTTTAGCACATCCCCATCAGTTAACCTATATTGCTAGCGTCTTGAAAATATATATTTATGCGTAAGACCCCACTAAAAGGTCCTGAGAGCCATCAGATGTTATGAACTTCTTTTAATGAGAGCAAAATGATTAAACGCGAGTTTAACTTACCATATAAATTGATAGAGGCATGGAGAAGGCGGATGAATTTGATTTCTTTTTTTTTGTCTCAGCAACGCAGAGAGATTCTCCTCTGCAACACTGCCTCTGCTGGCCATTCAATATAATCTGCAGATGGAAAAGTCCACTGTTAGTCCATTATTAGAACTTGAATATTTCCAAACTAAAGACAACACTACAAAATAACATTATTTTCATAAAGCATTAATAATTAGTACAATAGCGTCTGTAATATTGTGAAAATTAAAAGTTCACTAAAAATTCTATTCTCCAGTTTAATTTCAACCTAGCATACTTCTCTCAATCCTATGCCTCATTGGCTACGACTCTCTACACAACTCTAGCACCTATATGAGGACATAGATAGAAAGAACTCTTTAGCAGCCAAGTGACAGCGTACCCTACTCACTGGAATTCTTTTAGGTTATGGTACACCAATAGCAATTCAGTGATCTGATAAGTTAAGGGAGGAAGATTTATGCTACAGTATAGTGGAAATAATAAAAACTATGAGTAACAGATTCTAACCTCTTCATTTTAGCACATCCCCATCAGTTAACCTATATTGCTACCGTCTTGAAAAGTTATATTTATGCAGAAGACCCCACTAAAAGGTCCTGAGAGCCATCAGATGTTATGAACTTCTTTTAATGAGAGGAAAATGATTAAACGCGAGTTTAACTTACCATATAAATTGATAGAGGCATGGAGAAGGCTGATGAATTTGATTTCTTTTTTTTTGTCTCAGCAACGCAGAGAGATTCTCCTCTGCAACACTGCCTCTGCTGGCCATTCAATATAATCTGCAGATGGAAAAGTCCACTGTTAGTCCATTATTAGAACTTGAATATTTCCAAACTAAAGACAACACTACAAAATAACATTATTTTCATAAAGCATTAATAATTAGTACAATAGCGTCTGTAATATTGTGAAAATTCAAAGTTCACTAAAAACTCTATTCTCCAGTTTAATTTCAACCTAGCATACTTCTCTCAATCCTATGCCTCATTGGCTACGACGCTCTACACAACTCTAGCACCTATATGAGGACATAGATAGAAAGAATTCTTTAGCAGCCAAGTGACAGCGTACCCTACTCACTGGAATTCTTTTAGGTTATGGTACACCAATAGCAATTCAGTGATCTGATAAGTTAAGGGAGGAAGATTTATGCTACAGTATAGTGGAAATAATAAAAACTATGAGTAACAGATTCTAACCTCTTCATTTTAGCACATCCCCATCAGTTAACCTATATTGCTACCGTCTTGAAAAGTTATATTTATGCAGAAGACCCCACTAAAAGGTCCTGAGAGCCATCAGATGTTATGAACTTCTTTTAATGAGAGCAAAATGATTAAACGCGAGTTTAACTTACCATATAAATTGATAGAGGCATGGAGAAGGCTGATGAATTTGATTTCTTTTTTTTTGTCTCAGCAACGCAGAGAGATTCTCCTCTGCAACACTGCCTCTGCTGGCCATTCAATATAATCTGCAGATGGAAAAGTCCACTGTTAGTCCATTATTAGAACTTGAATATTTCCAAACTAAAGATAACACTACAAAATAACATTATTTTCATAAAGCATTAATAATTAGTACAATAGCGTCTGTAATATTGTGAAAATTCAAAGTTCACTAAAAATTCTATTCTCCAGTTTAATTTCAACCTAGCACACTTCTCTCAATCCTATGCCTCATTGGCTACGACTCTCTACACAACTCTAGCACCTATATGAGGACGTAGATAGAAAGAACTCTTTAGCAGCCAAGTGACAGCGTACCCTACTCACTGGAATTCTTTTAGGTTATGGTACACCAATAGCAATTCAGTGATCTGATAAGTTAAGGGAGGAAGATTTATGCTACAGTATAGTGGAAATAATAAAAACTATGAGTAACAGATTCTAACCTCTTCATTTTAGCACATCCCTATCAGTTAACCTATATTGCTACCGTCTTGAAAAGTTATATTTATGAGGAAGACCCCCCTAAAAGGTCCTGAGAGCCATCAGATATTATGAACTTCTTTTAATGAGAGCAAAATGATTAAACGCGAGTTTAACTTACCATATAAATTGATAGAGGCATGGAGAAGGCTGATGAATTTGATTTCTTTTTTTTTGTCTCAGCAACGCAGAGAGATTCTCCTCTGCAACACTGCCTCTGCTGGCCATTCAATATAATCTGCAGATGGAAAAGTCCACTGTTAGTCCATTATTAGAACTTGAATATTTCCAAACTAAAGATAACACTACAAAATAACATTATTTTCATAAAGCATTAATAATTAGTACAATAGCGTCTGTAATATTGTGAAAATTCAAAGTTCACTAAAAATTCTATTCTCCAGTTTAATTTCAACCTAGCACACTTCTCTCAATCCTATGCCTCATTGGCTACGACTCTCTACACAACTCTAGCACCTATATGAGGACGTAGATAGAAAGAACTCTTTAGCAGCCAAGTGACAGCGTACCCTACTCACTGGAATTCTTTTAGGTTATGGTACACCAATAGCAATTCAGTGATCTGATAAGTTAAGGGAGGAAGATTTATGCTACAGTATAGTGGAAATAATAAAAACTATGAGTAACAGATTCTAACCTCTTCATTTTAGCACATCCCTATCAGTTAACCTATATTGCTACCGTCTTGAAAAGTTATATTTATGAGGAAGACCCCCCTAAAAGGTCCTGAGAGCCATCAGATATTATGAACTTCTTTTAATGAGAGCAAACTGATTAAACGTCAGTTTAACTTACCATATAAATTGATAGAGGCATGGAGAAGGCTGATGAATTTGATTTCTTTTTTTTTGTCTCAGCAACGCAGAGAGATTCTCCTCTGCAACACTGCCTCTGCTGGCCATTCAATATAATCTGCAGATGGAAAAGTCCACTGTTAGTCCATTATTAGAACTTGAATATTTCCAAACTAAAGACAACACTACAAAATAACATTATTTTCATAAAGCATTAATAATTAGTACAATAGCGTCTGTAATATTGTGAAAATTCAAAGTTCACTAAAAATTCTATTCTCCAGTTTAATTTCAACCTAGCACACTTCTCTCAATCCTATGCCTCATTGGCTACGACTCTCTACACAACTCCAGCACCTATATGAGGACATAGATAGAAAGAACTCTTTAGCAGCCAAGTGACAGCGTACCCTACTCACTGGAATTCTTTTAAGTTATGGTACACCAATAGCAATTCAGTGATCCGATAAGTTAAGGGAGGAAGATTTATGCTGCAGTATAGTGGAAATAATAAAAACTATGAGTAACAGATTATAACCTCTTTATTTTAGCACATCCCCATCAGTTAACCTATATTGCTAGCGTCTTGAAAATTTATATTTATGCGGAAGCCCCCACTAAAAGGTCCTGAGAGCCATCAGATGTTAAGAACTTCTTTTAATGAGAGCAAAATGATTAAACGCGAGTTTAACTTACCATATAAATTGATCGAGGCATGGAGAAGGCTGATGAATTTGATTTCTTTTTTTTTTTTGTCTCAACAACGCAGAGAGATTCTCCTCTGCAACACTGCCTCTGCTGGCCATTCGATATAATCTGCAGATGGAAAAGTCCACTGTTAGTCCATTATTAGAACTTGAATATTTCCAAACTAAAGACAACACTACAAAATAACATTATTTTCATAAAGTATTAATAATTAGTACAATAGCGTCTGTAATATTGTGAAAATTCAAAGTTCACTAAAAATTCTATTCTCCAGTTTAATTTCAACCTAGCACACTTCTCTCAATCCTATGCCTCATTGGCTACGACTCTCTACACAACTCTAGCACCTATATGAGGACATAGATAGAAAGAACTCTTTAGCAGCCAAGTGACAGCGTACCCTACTCACTGGAATTCTTTTAAGTTATGGTACACCAATAGCAATTCAGTGATCTGATAAGTTAAGGGAGGAAGATTTATGCTACAGTATAGTGGAAATAATAAAAACTATGAGTAACAGATTCTAACCTCTTCATTTTAGCACATCCCCATCAGTTAACCTATATTGCTACCGTCTTGAAAAGTTATATTTATGCAGAAGACCCCACTAAAAGGTCCTGAGAGCCATCAGATCTTATGAACTTCTTTTAATGAGAGCAAAATGATTAAACGCGAGTTTAACTTACCATATAAATTGATAGAGGCATGGAGAAGGCTGATGAATTTGATTTCTTTTTTTTTGTCTCAGCAACGCAGAGAGATTCTCCTCTGCAACACTGCCTCTGCTGGCCATTCAATATAATCTGCAGATGGAAAAGTCCACTGTTAGTCCATTATTAGAACTTGAATATTTCCAAACTAAAGACAACACTACAAAATAACATTATTTTCATAAAGCATTAATAATTAGTACAATAGCGTCTGTAATATTGTGAAAATTCAAAGTTCACTAAAAATTCTATTCTCCAGTTTAATTTCAACCTAGCACACTTCTCTCAATCCTATGCCTCATTGGCTACGACTCTCTACACAACTCTAGCACCTATATGAGGACGTAGATAGAAAGAACTCTTTAGCAGCCAAGTGACAGCGTACCCTACTCACTGGAATTCTTTTAGGTTATGGTACACCAATAGCAATTCAGTGATCTGATAAGTTAAGGGAGGAAGATTTATGCTACAGTATAGTGGAAATAATAAAAACTATGAGTAACAGATTCTAACCTCTTCATTTTAGCACATCCCTATCAGTTAACCTATATTGCTACCGTCTTGAAAAGTTATATTTATGAGGAAGACCCCCCTAAAAGGTCCTGAGAGCCATCAGATATTATGAACTTCTTTTAATGAGAGCAAACTGATTAAACGTGAGTTTAACTTACCATATAAATTGATAGAGGCATGGAGAAGGCTGATGAATTTGATTTCTTTTTTTTCGTCTCAGCAACGCAGAGAGATTCTCCTCTGCAACACTGCCTCTGCTGGCCATTCAATATAATCTGCAGATGGAAAAGTCCACTGTTAGTCCATTATTAGAACTTGAATATTTCCAAACTAAAGACAACACTAGAAAATAACATTATTTTCATAAAGCATTAATAATTAGTACAATAGCGTCTGTAATATTGTGAAAATTCAAAGTTCACTAAAAATTCTATTCTCCAGTTTAATTTCAACCTAGCACACTTCTCTCAATCCTATGCCTCATTGGCTACGACTCTCTACACAACTCCAGCACCTATATGAGGACATAGATAGAAAGAACTCTTTAGCAGCCAAGTGACAGCGTACCCTACTCACTGGAATTCTTTTAAGTTATGGTACACCAATAGCAATTCAGTGATCCGATAAGTTAAGGGAGGAAGATTTATGCTACAGTATAGTGGAAATAATAAAAACTATGAGTAACAGATTCTAACCTCTTCATTTTAGCACATCCCTATCAGTTAACCTATATTGCTACCGTCTTGAAAAGTTATATTTATGAGGAAGACCCCCCTAAAAGGTCCTGAGAGCCATCAGATATTATGAACTTCTTTTAATGAGAGCAAACTGATTAAACGCGAGTTTAACTTACCATATAAATTGATAGAGGCATGGAGAAGGCGGATGAATTTGATTTCTTTTTTTTTGTCTCAGCAACGCAGAGAGATTCTCCTCTGCAACACTGCCTCTGCTGGCCATTCAATATAATCTGCAGATGGAAAAGTCCACTGTTAGTCCATTATTAGAACTTGAATATTTCCAAACTAAAGACAACACTACAAAATAACATTATTTTCATAAAGCATTAATAATTAGTACAATAGCGTCTGTAATATTGTGAAAATTCAAAGTTCACTAAAAATTCTATTCTCCAGTTTAATTTCAACCTAGCATACTTCTCTCAATCCTATGCCTCATTGGCTACGACTCTCTACACAACTCTAGCACCTATATGAGGACATAGATAGAAAGAACTCTTTAGCAGCCAAGTGACAGCGTACCCTACTCACTGGAATTCTTTTAGGTTATGGTACACCAATAGCAATTCAGTGATCTGATAAGTTAAGGGAGGAAGATTTATGCTACAGTATAGTGGAAATAATAAAAACTATGAGTAACAGATTCTAACCTCTTCATTTTAGCACATCCCCATCAGTTAACCTATATTGCTACCGTCTTGAAAAGTTATATTTATGCAGAAGACCCCACTAAAAGGTCCTGAGAGCCATCAGATGTTATGAACTTCTTTTAATGAGAGGAAAATGATTAAACGCGAGTTTAACTTACCATATAAATTGATAGAGGCATGGAGAAGGCTGATGAATTTGATTTCTTTTTTTTTGTCTCAGCAACGCAGAGAGATTCTCCTCTGCAACACTGCCTCTGCTGGCCATTCAATATAATCTGCAGATGGAAAAGTCCACTGTTAGTCCATTATTAGAACTTGAATATTTCCAAACTAAAGACAACACTACAAAATAACATTATTTTCATAAAGCATTAATAATTAGTACAATAGCGTCTGTAATATTGTGAAAATTCAAAGTTCACTAAAAACTCTATTCTCCAGTTTAATTTCAACCTAGCATACTTCTCTCAATCCTATGCCTCATTGGCTACGACGCTCTACACAACTCTAGCACCTATATGAGGACATAGATAGAAAGAATTCTTTAGCAGCCAAGTGACAGCGTACCCTACTCACTGGAATTCTTTTAGGTTATGGTACACCAATAGCAATTCAGTGATCTGATAAGTTAAGGGAGGAAGATTTATGCTACAGTATAGTGGAAATAATAAAAACTATGAGTAACAGATTCTAACCTCTTCATTTTAGCACATCCCCATCAGTTAACCTATATTGCTACCGTCTTGAAAAGTTATATTTATGCAGAAGACCCCACTAAAAGGTCCTGAGAGCCATCAGATGTTATGAACTTCTTTTAATGAGAGCAAAATGATTAAACGCGAGTTTAACTTACCATATAAATTGATAGAGGCATGGAGAAGGCTGATGAATTTGATTTCTTTTTTTTTGTCTCAGCAACGCAGAGAGATTCTCCTCTGCAACACTGCCTCTGCTGGCCATTCAATATAATCTGCAGATGGAAAAGTCCACTGTTAGTCCATTATTAGAACTTGAATATTTCCAAACTAAAGATAACACTACAAAATAACATTATTTTCATAAAGCATTAATAATTAGTACAATAGCGTCTGTAATATTGTGAAAATTCAAAGTTCACTAAAAATTCTATTCTCCAGTTTAATTTCAACCTAGCACACTTCTCTCAATCCTATGCCTCATTGGCTACGACTCTCTACACAACTCTAGCACCTATATGAGGACGTAGATAGAAAGAACTCTTTAGCAGCCAAGTGACAGCGTACCCTACTCACTGGAATTCTTTTAGGTTATGGTACACCAATAGCAATTCAGTGATCTGATAAGTTAAGGGAGGAAGATTTATGCTACAGTATAGTGGAAATAATAAAAACTATGAGTAACAGATTCTAACCTCTTCATTTTAGCACATCCCTATCAGTTAACCTATATTGCTACCGTCTTGAAAAGTTATATTTATGAGGAAGACCCCCCTAAAAGGTCCTGAGAGCCATCAGATATTATGAACTTCTTTTAATGAGAGCAAAATGATTAAACGCGAGTTTAACTTACCATATAAATTGATAGAGGCATGGAGAAGGCTGATGAATTTGATTTCTTTTTTTTTGTCTCAGCAACGCAGAGAGATTCTCCTCTGCAACACTGCCTCTGCTGGCCATTCAATATAATCTGCAGATGGAAAAGTCCACTGTTAGTCCATTATTAGAACTTGAATATTTCCAAACTAAAGATAACACTACAAAATAACATTATTTTCATAAAGCATTAATAATTAGTACAATAGCGTCTGTAATATTGTGAAAATTCAAAGTTCACTAAAAATTCTATTCTCCAGTTTAATTTCAACCTAGCACACTTCTCTCAATCCTATGCCTCATTGGCTACGACTCTCTACACAACTCTAGCACCTATATGAGGACGTAGATAGAAAGAACTCTTTAGCAGCCAAGTGACAGCGTACCCTACTCACTGGAATTCTTTTAGGTTATGGTACACCAATAGCAATTCAGTGATCTGATAAGTTAAGGGAGGAAGATTTATGCTACAGTATAGTGGAAATAATAAAAACTATGAGTAACAGATTCTAACCTCTTCATTTTAGCACATCCCTATCAGTTAACCTATATTGCTACCGTCTTGAAAAGTTATATTTATGAGGAAGACCCCCCTAAAAGGTCCTGAGAGCCATCAGATATTATGAACTTCTTTTAATGAGAGCAAACTGATTAAACGTCAGTTTAACTTACCATATAAATTGATAGAGGCATGGAGAAGGCTGATGAATTTGATTTCTTTTTTTTTGTCTCAGCAACGCAGAGAGATTCTCCTCTGCAACACTGCCTCTGCTGGCCATTCAATATAATCTGCAGATGGAAAAGTCCACTGTTAGTCCATTATTAGAACTTGAATATTTCCAAACTAAAGACAACACTACAAAATAACATTATTTTCATAAAGCATTAATAATTAGTACAATAGCGTCTGTAATATTGTGAAAATTCAAAGTTCACTAAAAATTCTATTCTCCAGTTTAATTTCAACCTAGCACACTTCTCTCAATCCTATGCCTCATTGGCTACGACTCTCTACACAACTCCAGCACCTATATGAGGACATAGATAGAAAGAACTCTTTAGCAGCCAAGTGACAGCGTACCCTACTCACTGGAATTCTTTTAAGTTATGGTACACCAATAGCAATTCAGTGATCCGATAAGTTAAGGGAGGAAGATTTATGCTGCAGTATAGTGGAAATAATAAAAACTATGAGTAACAGATTATAACCTCTTTATTTTAGCACATCCCCATCAGTTAACCTATATTGCTAGCGTCTTGAAAATTTATATTTATGCGGAAGCCCCCACTAAAAGGTCCTGAGAGCCATCAGATGTTAAGAACTTCTTTTAATGAGAGCAAAATGATTAAACGCGAGTTTAACTTACCATATAAATTGATCGAGGCATGGAGAAGGCTGATGAATTTGATTTCTTTTTTTTTTTTGTCTCAACAACGCAGAGAGATTCTCCTCTGCAACACTGCCTCTGCTGGCCATTCGATATAATCTGCAGATGGAAAAGTCCACTGTTAGTCCATTATTAGAACTTGAATATTTCCAAACTAAAGACAACACTACAAAATAACATTATTTTCATAAAGTATTAATAATTAGTACAATAGCGTCTGTAATATTGTGAAAATTCAAAGTTCACTAAAAATTCTATTCTCCAGTTTAATTTCAACCTAGCACACTTCTCTCAATCCTATGCCTCATTGGCTACGACTCTCTACACAACTCTAGCACCTATATGAGGACATAGATAGAAAGAACTCTTTAGCAGCCAAGTGACAGCGTACCCTACTCACTGGAATTCTTTTAAGTTATGGTACACCAATAGCAATTCAGTGATCTGATAAGTTAAGGGAGGAAGATTTATGCTACAGTATAGTGGAAATAATAAAAACTATGAGTAACAGATTCTAACCTCTTTATTTTAGCACATCCCCATCAGTTAACCTATATTGCTAGCGTCTTGAAAATTTATATTTATGAGGAAGACCCCACTAAAAGGTCCTGAGAGCCATCAGATCTTATGAACTTCTTTTAATGAGAGCAAACTGATTAAACGTGAGTTTAACTTACCATATAAATTGATAGAGGCATAGAGAAGGCTGATGAATTTGATTTCTTTTTTTTTGTCTCAGCAACGCAGAGAGATTCTCCTCTGCAACACTGCCTCTGCTGGCCATTCAATATAATCTGCAGATGGAAAAGTCCACTGTTAGTCCATTATTAGAACTTGAATATTTCCAAACTAAAGACAACACTACAAAATAACATTATTTTCATAAAGCATTAATAATTAGTACAATAGCGTCTGTAATATTGTGAAAATTCAAAGTTCACTAAAAATTCTATTCTCCAGTTTAATTTCAACCTAGCACACTTCTCTCAATCCTATGCCTCATTGGCTACGACTCTCTACACAACTCTAGCACCTATATGAGGACATAGATAGAAAGAATTCTTTAGCAGCCAAGTGACAGCGTACCCTACTCACTGGAATTCTTTTAGGTTATGGTACACCAATAGCAATTCAGTGATCTGATAAGTTAAGGGAGGAAGATTTATGCTACAGTATAGTGGAAATAATA
Organism: Triturus cristatus; assembly: GCF_964204655.1. Classification (NCBI taxonomy): domain Eukaryota; kingdom Metazoa; phylum Chordata; class Amphibia; order Caudata; family Salamandridae; genus Triturus; species Triturus cristatus. The sequence continues at coordinate 591,190,553 of NC_140593.1, forward strand.
AAAACTATGAGTAACAGATTCTAACCTCTTCATTTTAGCACATCCCCATCAGTTAACCTATATTGCTACCGTCTTGAAAAGTTATATTTATGCAGAAGACCCCACTAAAAGGTCCTGAGAGCCATCAGATGTTATGAACTTCTTTTAATGAGAGCAAAATGATTAAACGCGAGTTTAACTTACCATATAAATTGATAGAGGCATGGAGAAGGCTGATGAATTTGATTTCTTTTTTTTTGTCTCAGCAACGCAGAGAGATTCTCCTCTGCAACACTGCCTCTGCTGGCCATTCAATATAATCTGCAGATGGAAAAGTCCACTGTTAGTCCATTATTAGAACTTGAATATTTCCAAACTAAAGACAACACTACAAAATAACATTATTTTCATAAAGTATTAATAATTAGTACAATAGCGTCTGTAATATTGTGAAAATTCAAAGTTCACTAAAAATTCTATTCTCCAGTTTAATTTCAACCTAGCACACTTCTCTCAATCCTATGCCTCATTGGCTACGACTCTCTACACAACTCTAGCACCTATATGAGGACATAGATAGAAAGAACTCTTTAGCAGCCAAGTGACAGCGTACCCTACTCACTGGAATTCTTTTAAGTTATGGAACACCAATAGCAATTCAGTGATCTGATAAGTTAAGGGAGGAAGATTTATGCTACAGTATAGTGGAAATAATAAAAACTATGAGTAACAGATTATAACCTCTTTATTTTAGCACATCCCCATCAGTTAACCTATATTGCTAGCGTCTTGAAAATTTATATTTATGCGGAAGCCCCCACTAAAAGGTCCTGAGAGCCATCAGATGTTAAGAACTTCTTTTAATGAGAGCAAAATGATTAAACGCGAGTTTAACTTACCATATAAATTGATCGAGGCATGGAGAAGGCTGATGAATTTGATTTCTTTTTTTTTTTTGTCTCAACAACGCAGAGAGATTCTCCTCTGCAACACTGCCTCTGCTGGCCATTCGATATAATCTGCAGATGGAAAAGTCCACTGTTAGTCCATTATTAGAACTTGAATATTTCCAAACTAAAGACAACACTACAAAATAACATTATTTTCATAAAGTATTAATAATTAGTACAATAGCGTCTGTAATATTGTGAAAATTCAAAGTTCACTAAAAATTCTATTCTCCAGTTTAATTTCAACCTAGCACACTTCTCTCAATCCTATGCCTCATTGGCTACGACTCTCTACACAACTCTAGCACCTATATGAGGACATAGATAGAAAGAACTCTTTAGCAGCCAAGTGACAGCGTACCCTACTCACTGGAATTCTTTTAAGTTATGGTACACCAATAGCAATTCAGTGATCTGATAAGTTAAGGGAGGAAGATTTATGCTACAGTATAGTGGAAATAATAAAAACTATGAGTAACAGATTCTAACCTCTTTATTTTAGCACATCCCCATCAGTTAACCTATATTGCTAGCGTCTTGAAAATTTATATTTATGAGGAAGACCCCACTAAAAGGTCCTGAGAGCCATCAGATCTTATGAACTTCTTTTAATGAGAGCAAACTGATTAAACGTGAGTTTAACTTACCATATAAATTGATAGAGGCATAGAGAAGGCTGATGAATTTGATTTCTTTTTTTTTGTCTCAGCAACGCAGAGAGATTCTCCTCTGCAACACTGCCTCTGCTGGCCATTCAATATAATCTGCAGATGGAAAAGTCCACTGTTAGTCCATTATTAGAACTTGAATATTTCCAAACTAAAGACAACACTACAAAATAACATTATTTTCATAAAGCATTAATAATTAGTACAATAGCGTCTGTAATATTGTGAAAATTCAAAGTTCACTAAAAATTCTATTCTCCAGTTTAATTTCAACCTAGCACACTTCTCTCAATCCTATGCCTCATTGGCTACGACTCTCTACACAACTCTAGCACCTATATGAGGACATAGATAGAAAGAATTCTTTAGCAGCCAAGTGACAGCGTACCCTACTCACTGGAATTCTTTTAGGTTATGGTACACCAATAGCAATTCAGTGATCTGATAAGTTAAGGGAGGAAGATTTATGCTACAGTATAGTGGAAATAATAAAAACTATGAGTAACAGATTCTAACCTCTTCATTTTAGCACATCCCCATCAGTTAACCTATATTGCTACCGTCTTGAAAAGTTATATTTATGCAGAAGACCCCACTAAAAGGTCCTGAGAGCCATCAGATGTTATGAACTTCTTTTAATGAGAGCAAAATGATTAAACGCGAGTTTAACTTACCATATAAATTGATAGAGGCATGGAGAAGGCTGATGAATTTGATTTCTTTTTTTTTGTCTCAGCAACGCAGAGAGATTCTCCTCTGCAACACTGCCTCTGCTGGCCATTCAATATAATCTGCAGATGGAAAAGTCCACTGTTAGTCCATTATTAGAACTTGAATATTTCCAAACTAAAGACAACACTACAAAATAACATTATTTTCATAAAGTATTAATAATTAGTACAATAGCGTCTGTAATATTGTGAAAATTCAAAGTTCACTAAAAATTCTATTCTCCAGTTTAATTTCAACCTAGCACACTTCTCTCAATCCTATGCCTCATTGGCTACGACTCTCTACACAACTCTAGCACCTATATGAGGACATAGATAGAAAGAACTCTTTAGCAGCCAAGTGACAGCGTACCCTACTCACTGGAATTCTTTTAAGTTATGGAACACCAATAGCAATTCAGTGATCTGATAAGTTAAGGGAGGAAGATTTATGCTACAGTATAGTGGAAATAATAAAAACTATGAGTAACAGATTCTAACCTCTTTATTTTAGCACATCCCCATCAGTTAACCTATATTGCTAGCGTCTTGAAAATTTATATTTATGAGGAAGACCCCACTAAAAGGTCCTGAGAGCCATCAGATCTTATGAACTTCTTTTAATGAGAGCAAACTGATTAAACGTGAGTTTAACTTACCATATAAATTGATAGAGGCATAGAGAAGGCTGATGAATTTGATTTCTTTTTTTTTGTCTCAGCAACGCAGAGAGATTCTCCTCTGCAACACTGCCTCTGCTGGCCATTCAATATAATCTGCAGATGGAAAAGTCCACTGTTAGTCCATTATTAGAACTTGAATATTTCCAAACTAAAGACAACACTACAAAATAACATTATTTTCATAAAGCATTAATAATTAGTACAATAGCGTCTGTAATATTGTGAAAATTCAAAGTTCACTAAAAATTCTATTCTCCAGTTTAATTTCAACCTAGCACACTTCTCTCAATCCTATGCCTCATTGGCTACGACTCTCTACACAACTCTAGCACCTATATGAGGACATAGATAGAAAGAATTCTTTAGCAGCCAAGTGACAGCGTACCCTACTCACTGGAATTCTTTTAGGTTATGGTACACCAATAGCAATTCAGTGATCTGATAAGTTAAGGGAGGAAGATTTATGCTACAGTATAGTGGAAATAATAAAAACTATGAGTAACAGATTCTAACCTCTTCATTTTAGCACATCCCCATCAGTTAACCTATATTGCTACCGTCTTGAAAAGTTATATTTATGCAGAAGACCCCACTAAAAGGTCCTGAGAGCCATCAGATGTTATGAACTTCTTTTAATGAGAGCAAAATGATTAAACGCGAGTTTAACTTACCATATAAATTGATAGAGGCATGGAGAAGGCTGATGAATTTGATTTCTTTTTTTTTGTCTCAGCAACGCAGAGAGATTCTCCTCTGCAACACTGCCTCTGCTGGCCATTCAATATAATCTGCAGATGGAAAAGTCCACTGTTAGTCCATTATTAGAACTTGAATATTTCCAAACTAAAGATAACACTACAAAATAACATTATTTTCATAAAGCATTAATAATTAGTACAATAGCGTCTGTAATATTGTGAAAATTCAAAGTTCACTAAAAATTCTATTCTCCAGTTTAATTTCAACCTAGCACACTTCTCTCAATCCTATGCCTCATTGGCTACGACTCTCTACACAACTCTAGCACCTATATGAGGACGTAGATAGAAAGAACTCTTTAGCAGCCAAGTGACAGCGTACCCTACTCACTGGAATTCTTTTAGGTTATGGTACACCAATAGCAATTCAGTGATCTGATAAGTTAAGGGAGGAAGATTTATGCTACAGTATAGTGGAAATAATAAAAACTATGAGTAACAGATTCTAACCTCTTCATTTTAGCACATCCCTATCAGTTAACCTATATTGCTACCGTCTTGAAAAGTTATATTTATGAGGAAGACCCCCCTAAAAGGTCCTGAGAGCCATCAGATATTATGAACTTCTTTTAATGAGAGCAAACTGATTAAACGTCAGTTTAACTTACCATATAAATTGATAGAGGCATGGAGAAGGCTGATGAATTTGATTTCTTTTTTTTTGTCTCAGCAACGCAGAGAGATTCTCCTCTGCAACACTGCCTCTGCTGGCCATTCAATATAATCTGCAGATGGAAAAGTCCACTGTTAGTCCATTATTAGAACTTGAATATTTCCAAACTAAAGACAACACTACAAAATAACATTATTTTCATAAAGCATTAATAATTAGTACAATAGCGTCTGTAATATTGTGAAAATTCAAAGTTCACTAAAAATTCTATTCTCCAGTTTAATTTCAACCTAGCACACTTCTCTCAATCCTATGCCTCATTGGCTACGACTCTCTACACAACTCCAGCACCTATATGAGGACATAGATAGAAAGAACTCTTTAGCAGCCAAGTGACAGCGTACCCTACTCACTGGAATTCTTTTAAGTTATGGTACACCAATAGCAATTCAGTGATCCGATAAGTTAAGGGAGGAAGATTTATGCTGCAGTATAGTGGAAATAATAAAAACTATGAGTAACAGATTATAACCTCTTTATTTTAGCACATCCCCATCAGTTAACCTATATTGCTAGCGTCTTGAAAATTTATATTTATGCGGAAGCCCCCACTAAAAGGTCCTGAGAGCCATCAGATGTTAAGAACTTCTTTTAATGAGAGCAAAATGATTAAACGCGAGTTTAACTTACCATATAAATTGATCGAGGCATGGAGAAGGCTGATGAATTTGATTTCTTTTTTTTTTTTGTCTCAACAACGCAGAGAGATTCTCCTCTGCAACACTGCCTCTGCTGGCCATTCGATATAATCTGCAGATGGAAAAGTCCACTGTTAGTCCATTATTAGAACTTGAATATTTCCAAACTAAAGACAACACTACAAAATAACATTATTTTCATAAAGTATTAATAATTAGTACAATAGCGTCTGTAATATTGTGAAAATTCAAAGTTCACTAAAAATTCTATTCTCCAGTTTAATTTCAACCTAGCACACTTCTCTCAATCCTATGCCTCATTGGCTACGACTCTCTACACAACTCTAGCACCTATATGAGGACATAGATAGAAAGAACTCTTTAGCAGCCAAGTGACAGCGTACCCTACTCACTGGAATTCTTTTAAGTTATGGTACACCAATAGCAATTCAGTGATCTGATAAGTTAAGGGAGGAAGATTTATGCTACAGTATAGTGGAAATAATAAAAACTATGAGTAACAGATTCTAACCTCTTTATTTTAGCACATCCCCATCAGTTAACCTATATTGCTAGCGTCTTGAAAATTTATATTTATGAGGAAGACCCCACTAAAAGGTCCTGAGAGCCATCAGATCTTATGAACTTCTTTTAATGAGAGCAAACTGATTAAACGTGAGTTTAACTTACCATATAAATTGATAGAGGCATAGAGAAGGCTGATGAATTTGATTTCTTTTTTTTTGTCTCAGCAACGCAGAGAGATTCTCCTCTGCAACACTGCCTCTGCTGGCCATTCAATATAATCTGCAGATGGAAAAGTCCACTGTTAGTCCATTATTAGAACTTGAATATTTCCAAACTAAAGACAACACTACAAAATAACATTATTTTCATAAAGCATTAATAATTAGTACAATAGCGTCTGTAATATTGTGAAAATTCAAAGTTCACTAAAAATTCTATTCTCCAGTTTAATTTCAACCTAGCACACTTCTCTCAATCCTATGCCTCATTGGCTACGACTCTCTACACAACTCTAGCACCTATATGAGGACGTAGATAGAAAGAACTCTTTAGCAGCCAAGTGACAGCGTACCCTACTCACTGGAATTCTTTTAGGTTATGGTACACCAATAGCAATTCAGTGATCTGATAAGTTAAGGGAGGAAGAATTATGCTACAGTATAGTGGAAATAATAAAAACTATGAGTAACAGATTCTAACCTCTTCATTTTAGCACATCCCCATCAGTTAACCTATATTGCTAGCGTCTTGAAAATGTATATTTATGAGGAAGACCCCACTAAAAGGTCCTGAGAGCCATCAGATGTTATGAACTTCTTTTAATGAGAGGAAAATGATTAAACGCGAGTTTAACTTACCATATAAATTGATAGAGGCATGGAGAAGGCTGATGAATTTGATTTCTTTTTTTTTTTTGTCTCAACAACGCAGAGAGATTCTCCTCTGCAACACTGCCTCTGCTGGCCATTCGATATAATCTGCAGATGGAAAAGTCCACTGTTAGTCCATTATTAGAACTTGAATATTTCCAAACTAAAGACAACACTACAAAATAACATTATTTTCATAAAGTATTAATAATTAGTACAATAGCGTCTGTAATATTGTGAAAATTCAAAGTTCACTAAAAATTCTATTCTCCAGTTTAATTTCAACCTAGCACACTTCTCTCAATCCTATGCCTCATTGGCTACGACTCTCTACACAACTCTAGCACCTATATGAGGACATAGATAGAAAGAACTCTTTAGCAGCCAAGTGACAGCGTACCCTACTCACTGGAATTCTTTTAAGTTATGGTACACCAATAGCAATTCAGTGATCTGATAAGTTAAGGGAGGAAGATTTATGCTACAGTATAGTGGAAATAATAAAAACTATGAGTAACAGATTCTAACCTCTTTATTTTAGCACATCCCCATCAGTTAACCTATATTGCTAGTGTCTTGAAAATTTATATTTATGAGGAAGACCCCACTAAAAGGTCCTGAGAGCCATCAGATGTTATGAACTTCTTTTAATGAGAGCAAAATGATTAAACGTGAGTTTAACTTACCATATGAATTGATAGAGGCATGGAGAAGGCTGATGAATTTGATTTCTTTTTCAGCAACGCAGAGAGATTGTCCTCTGCAACACTGCCTCTGCTGGCCATTCAATATAATCTGCAGATGGAAAAGTCCACTGTTAGTCCATTATTAGAACTTGAATATTTCCAAACTAAAGACAACACTACAAAATAACATTATTTTCATAAAGCATTAATAATTAGTACAATAGCGTCTGTAATATTGTGAAAATTCAAAGTTCACTAAAAATTCTATTCTCCAGTTTAATTTCAACCTAGCACACTTCTCTCAATCCTATGCCTCATTGGCTACGACTCTCTACACAACTCTAGCACCTATATGAGGACGTAGATAGAAAGAACTCTTTAGCAGCCAAGTGACAGCGTACCCTACTCACTGGAATTCTTTTAGGTTATGGTACACCAATAGCAATTCAGTGATCTGATAAGTTAAGGGAGGAAGATTTATGCTACAGTATAGTGGAAATAATAAAAACTATGAGTAACAGATTCTAACCTCTTCATTTTAGCACATCCCTATCAGTTAACCTATATTGCTACCGTCTTGAAAAGTTATATTTATGAGGAAGACCCCCCTAAAAGGTCCTGAGAGCCATCAGATATTATGAACTTCTTTTAATGAGAGCAAACTGATTAAACGTCAGTTTAACTTACCATATAAATTGATAGAGGCATGGAGAAGGCTGATGAATTTGATTTCTTTTTTTTTGTCTCAGCAACGCAGAGAGATTCTCCTCTGCAACACTGCCTCTGCTGGCCATTCAATATAATCTGCAGATGGAAAAGTCCACTGTTAGTCCATTATTAGAACTTGAATATTTCCAAACTAAAGACAACACTACAAAATAACATTATTTTCATAAAGCATTAATAATTAGTACAATAGCGTCTGTAATATTGTGAAAATTCAAAGTTCACTAAAAATTCTATTCTCCAGTTTAATTTCAACCTAGCACACTTCTCTCAATCCTATGCCTCATTGGCTACGACTCTCTACACAACTCCAGCACCTATATGAGGACATAGATAGAAAGAACTCTTTAGCAGCCAAGTGACAGCGTACCCTACTCACTGGAATTCTTTTAAGTTATGGTACACCAATAGCAATTCAGTGATCCGATAAGTTAAGGGAGGAAGATTTATGCTGCAGTATAGTGGAAATAATAAAAACTATGAGTAACAGATTATAACCTCTTTATTTTAGCACATCCCCATCAGTTAACCTATATTGCTAGCGTCTTGAAAATTTATATTTATGCGGAAGCCCCCACTAAAAGGTCCTGAGAGCCATCAGATGTTAAGAACTTCTTTTAATGAGAGCAAAATGATTAAACGCGAGTTTAACTTACCATATAAATTGATCGAGGCATGGAGAAGGCTGATGAATTTGATTTCTTTTTTTTTTTTGTCTCAACAACGCAGAGAGATTCTCCTCTGCAACACTGCCTCTGCTGGCCATTCGATATAATCTGCAGATGGAAAAGTCCACTGTTAGTCCATTATTAGAACTTGAATATTTCCAAACTAAAGACAACACTACAAAATAACATTATTTTCATAAAGTATTAATAATTAGTACAATAGCGTCTGTAATATTGTGAAAATTCAAAGTTCACTAAAAATTCTATTCTCCAGTTTAATTTCAACCTAGCACACTTCTCTCAATCCTATGCCTCATTGGCTACGACTCTCTACACAACTCTAGCACCTATATGAGGACATAGATAGAAAGAACTCTTTAGCAGCCAAGTGACAGCGTACCCTACTCACTGGAATTCTTTTAAGTTATGGTACACCAATAGCAATTCAGTGATCTGATAAGTTAAGGGAGGAAGATTTATGCTACAGTATAGTGGAAATAATAAAAACTATGAGTAACAGATTCTAACCTCTTTATTTTAGCACATCCCCATCAGTTAACCTATATTGCTAGCGTCTTGAAAATTTATATTTATGAGGAAGACCCCACTAAAAGGTCCTGAGAGCCATCAGATCTTATGAACTTCTTTTAATGAGAGCAAACTGATTAAACGTGAGTTTAACTTACCATATAAATTGATAGAGGCATAGAGAAGGCTGATGAATTTGATTTCTTTTTTTTTGTCTCAGCAACGCAGAGAGATTCTCCTCTGCAACACTGCCTCTGCTGGCCATTCAATATAATCTGCAGATGGAAAAGTCCACTGTTAGTCCATTATTAGAACTTGAATATTTCCAAACTAAAGACAACACTACAAAATAACATTATTTTCATAAAGCATTAATAATTAGTACAATAGCGTCTGTAATATTGTGAAAATTCAAAGTTCACTAAAAATTCTATTCTCCAGTTTAATTTCAACCTAGCACACTTCTCTCAATCCTATGCCTCATTGGCTACGACTCTCTACACAACTCTAGCACCTATATGAGGACATAGATAGAAAGAATTCTTTAGCAGCCAAGTGACAGCGTACCCTACTCACTGGAATTCTTTTAGGTTATGGTACACCAATAGCAATTCAGTGATCTGATAAGTTAAGGGAGGAAGATTTATGCTACAGTATAGTGGAAATAATAAAAACTATGAGTAACAGATTCTAACCTCTTTATTTTAGCACATCCCCATCAGTTAACCTATATTGCTAGCGTCTTGAAAATTTATATTTATGAGGAAGACCCCACTAAAAGGTCCTGAGAGCCATCAGATCTTATGAACTTCTTTTAATGAGAGCAAACTGATTAAACGTGAGTTTAACTTACCATATAAATTGATAGAGGCATAGAGAAGGCTGATGAATTTGATTTCTTTTTTTTTGTCTCAGCAACGCAGAGAGATTCTCCTCTGCAACACTGCCTCTGCTGGCCATTCAATATAATCTGCAGATGGAAAAGTCCACTGTTAGTCCATTATTAGAACTTGAATATTTCCAAACTAAAGACAACACTACAAAATAACATTATTTTCATAAAGCATTAATAATTAGTACAATAGCGTCTGTAATATTGTGAAAATTCAAAGTTCACTAAAAATTCTATTCTCCAGTTTAATTTCAACCTAGCACACTTCTCTCAATCCTATGCCTCATTGGCTACGACTCTCTACACAACTCTAGCACCTATATGAGGACATAGATAGAAAGAATTCTTTAGCAGCCAAGTGACAGCGTACCCTACTCACTGGAATTCTTTTAGGTTATGGTACACCAATAGCAATTCAGTGATCTGATAAGTTAAGGGAGGAAGATTTATGCTACAGTATAGTGGAAATAATAAAAACTATGAGTAACAGATTCTAACCTCTTCATTTTAGCACATCCCCATCAGTTAACCTATATTGCTACCGTCTTGAAAAGTTATATTTATGCAGAAGACCCCACTAAAAGGTCCTGAGAGCCATCAGATGTTATGAACTTCTTTTAATGAGAGCAAAATGATTAAACGCGAGTTTAACTTACCATATAAATTGATAGAGGCATGGAGAAGGCTGATGAATTTGGTTTCTTTTTTTTTGTCTCAGCAACGCAGAGAGATTCTCCTCTGCAACACTGCCTCTGCTGGCCATTCAATATAATCTGCAGATGGAAAAGTCCACTGTTAGTCCATTATTAGAACTTGAATATTTCCAAACTAAAGATAACACTACAAAATAACATTATTTTCATAAAGCATTAATAATTAGTACAATAGCGTCTGTAATATTGTGAAAATTCAAAGTTCACTAAAAATTCTATTCTCCAGTTTAATTTCAACCTAGCACACTTCTCTCAATCCTATGCCTCATTGGCTACGACTCTCTACACAACTCTAGCACCTATATGAGGACGTAGATAGAAAGAACTCTTTAGCAGCCAAGTGACAGCGTACCCTACTCACTGGAATTCTTTTAGGTTATGGTACACCAATAGCAATTCAGTGATCTGATAAGTTAAGGGAGGAAGATTTATGCTACAGTATAGTGGAAATAATAAAAACTATGAGTAACAGATTCTAACCTCTTCATTTTAGCACATCCCTATCAGTTAACCTATATTGCTACCGTCTTGAAAAGTTATATTTATGAGGAAGACCCCCCTAAAAGGTCCTGAGAGCCATCAGATATTATGAACTTCTTTTAATGAGAGCAAACTGATTAAACGTCAGTTTAACTTACCATATAAATTGATAGAGGCATGGAGAAGGCTGATGAATTTGATTTCTTTTTTTTTGTCTCAGCAACGCAGAGAGATTCTCCTCTGCAACACTGCCTCTGCTGGCCATTCAATATAATCTGCAGATGGAAAAGTCCACTGTTAGTCCATTATTAGAACTTGAATATTTCCAAACTAAAGACAACACTACAAAATAACATTATTTTCATAAAGCATTAATAATTAGTACAATAGCGTCTGTAATATTGTGAAAATTCAAAGTTCACTAAAAATTCTATTCTCCAGTTTAATTTCAACCTAGCACACTTCTCTCAATCCTATGCCTCATTGGCTACGACTCTCTACACAACTCCAGCACCTATATGAGGACATAGATAGAAAGAACTCTTTAGCAGCCAAGTGACAGCGTACCCTACTCACTGGAATTCTTTTAAGTTATGGTACACCAATAGCAATTCAGTGATCCGATAAGTTAAGGGAGGAAGATTTATGCTGCAGTATAGTGGAAATAATAAAAACTATGAGTAACAGATTATAACCTCTTTATTTTAGCACATCCCCATCAGTTAACCTATATTGCTAGCGTCTTGAAAATTTATATTTATGCGGAAGCCCCCACTAAAAGGTCCTGAGAGCCATCAGATGTTAAGAACTTCTTTTAATGAGAGCAAAATGATTAAACGCGAGTTTAACTTACCATATAAATTGATCGAGGCATGGAGAAGGCTGATGAATTTGATTTCTTTTTTTTTTTTGTCTCAACAACGCAGAGAGATTCTCCTCTGCAACACTGCCTCTGCTGGCCATTCGATATAATCTGCAGATGGAAAAGTCCACTGTTAGTCCATTATTAGAACTTGAATATTTCCAAACTAAAGACAACACTACAAAATAACATTATTTTCATAAAGTATTAATAATTAGTACAATAGCGTCTGTAATATTGTGAAAATTCAAAGTTCACTAAAAATTCTATTCTCCAGTTTAATTTCAACCTAGCACACTTCTCTCAATCCTATGCCTCATTGGCTACGACTCTCTACACAACTCTAGCACCTATATGAGGACATAGATAGAAAGAACTCTTTAGCAGCCAAGTGACAGCGTACCCTACTCACTGGAATTCTTTTAAGTTATGGTACACCAATAGCAATTCAGTGATCTGATAAGTTAAGGGAGGAAGATTTATGCTACAGTATAGTGGAAATAATAAAAACTATGAGTAACAGATTCTAACCTCTTTATTTTAGCACATCCCCATCAGTTAACCTATATTGCTAGCGTCTTGAAAATTTATATTTATGAGGAAGACCCCACTAAAAGGTCCTGAGAGCCATCAGATCTTATGAACTTCTTTTAATGAGAGCAAACTGATTAAACGTGAGTTTAACTTACCATATAAATTGATAGAGGCATAGAGAAGGCTGATGAATTTGATTTCTTTTTTTTTGTCTCAGCAACGCAGAGAGATTCTCCTCTGCAACACTGCCTCTGCTGGCCATTCAATATAATCTGCAGATGGAAAAGTCCACTGTTAGTCCATTATTAGAACTTGAATATTTCCAAACTAAAGACAACACTACAAAATAACATTATTTTCATAAAGCATTAATAATTAGTACAATAGCGTCTGTAATATTGTGAAAATTCAAAGTTCACTAAAAATTCTATTCTCCAGTTTAATTTCAACCTAGCACACTTCTCTCAATCCTATGCCTCATTGGCTACGACTCTCTACACAACTCTAGCACCTATATGAGGACGTAGATAGAAAGAACTCTTTAGCAGCCAAGTGACAGCGTACCCTACTCACTGGAATTCTTTTAGGTTATGGTACACCAATAGCAATTCAGTGATCTGATAAGTTAAGGGAGGAAGAATTATGCTACAGTATAGTGGAAATAATAAAAACTATGAGTAACAGATTCTAACCTCTTCATTTTAGCACATCCCCATCAGTTAACCTATATTGCTAGCGTCTTGAAAATGTATATTTATGAGGAAGACCCCACTAAAAGGTCCTGAGAGCCATCAGATGTTATGAACTTCTTTTAATGAGAGGAAAATGATTAAACGCGAGTTTAACTTACCATATAAATTGATAGAGGCATGGAGAAGGCTGATGAATTTGATTTCTTTTTTTTTTTTGTCTCAACAACGCAGAGAGATTCTCCTCTGCAACACTGCCTCTGCTGGCCATTCGATATAATCTGCAGATGGAAAAGTCCACTGTTAGTCCATTATTAGAACTTGAATATTTCCAAACTAAAGACAACACTACAAAATAACATTATTTTCATAAAGTATTAATAATTAGTACAATAGCGTCTGTAATATTGTGAAAATTCAAAGTTCACTAAAAATTCTATTCTCCAGTTTAATTTCAACCTAGCACACTTCTCTCAATCCTATGCCTCATTGGCTACGACTCTCTACACAACTCTAGCACCTATATGAGGACATAGATAGAAAGAACTCTTTAGCAGCCAAGTGACAGCGTACCCTACTCACTGGAATTCTTTTAAGTTATGGTACACCAATAGCAATTCAGTGATCTGATAAGTTAAGGGAGGAAGATTTATGCTACAGTATAGTGGAAATAATAAAAACTATGAGTAACAGATTCTAACCTCTTTATTTTAGCACATCCCCATCAGTTAACCTATATTGCTAGCGTCTTGAAAATTTATATTTATGCGGAAGCCCCCACTAAAAGGTCCTGAGAGCCATCAGATGTTAAGAACTTCTTTTAATGAGAGCAAAATGATTAAACGCGAGTTTAACTTACCATATAAATTGATCGAGGCATGGAGAAGGCTGATGAATTTGATTTCTTTTTTTTTTTTGTCTCAACAACGCAGAGAGATTCTCCTCTGCAACACTGCCTCTGCTGGCCATTCGATATAATCTGCAGATGGAAAAGTCCACTGTTAGTCCATTATTAGAACTTGAATATTTCCAAACTAAAGACAACACTACAAAATAACATTATTTTCATAAAGTATTAATAATTAGTACAATAGCGTCTGTAATATTGTGAAAATTCAAAGTTCACTAAAAATTCTATTCTCCAGTTTAATTTCAACCTAGCACACTTCTCTCAATCCTATGCCTCATTGGCTACGACTCTCTACACAACTCTAGCACCTATATGAGGACATAGATAGAAAGAACTCTTTAGCAGCCAAGTGACAGCGTACCCTACTCACTGGAATTCTTTTAAGTTATGGTACACCAATAGCAATTCAGTGATCTGATAAGTTAAGGGAGGAAGATTTATGCTACAGTATAGTGGAAATAATAAAAACTATGAGTAACAGATTCTAACCTCTTTATTTTAGCACATCCCCATCAGTTAACCTATATTGCTAGCGTCTTGAAAATTTATATTTATGAGGAAGACCCCACTAAAAGGTCCTGAGAGCCATCAGATCTTATGAACTTCTTTTAATGAGAGCAAACTGATTAAACGTGAGTTTAACTTACCATATAAATTGATAGAGGCATAGAGAAGGCTGATGAATTTGATTTCTTTTTTTTTGTCTCAGCAACGCAGAGAGATTCTCCTCTGCAACACTGCCTCTGCTGGCCATTCAATATAATCTGCAGATGGAAAAGTCCACTGTTAGTCCATTATTAGAACTTGAATATTTCCAAACTAAAGACAACACTACAAAATAACATTATTTTCATAAAGCATTAATAATTAGTACAATAGCGTCTGTAATATTGTGAAAATTCAAAGTTCACTAAAAATTCTATTCTCCAGTTTAATTTCAACCTAGCACACTTCTCTCAATCCTATGCCTCATTGGCTACGACTCTCTACACAACTCTAGCACCTATATGAGGACGTAGATAGAAAGAACTCTTTAGCAGCCAAGTGACAGCGTACCCTACTCACTGGAATTCTTTTAGGTTATGGTACACCAATAGCAATTCAGTGATCTGATAAGTTAAGGGAGGAAGAATTATGCTACAGTATAGTGGAAATAATAAAAACTATGAGTAACAGATTCTAACCTCTTCATTTTAGCACATCCCCATCAGTTAACCTATATTGCTAGCGTCTTGAAAATGTATATTTATGAGGAAGACCCCACTAAAAGGTCCTGAGAGCCATCAGATGTTATGAACTTCTTTTAATGAGAGGAAAATGATTAAACGCGAGTTTAACTTACCATATAAATTGATAGAGGCATGGAGAAGGCTGATGAATTTGATTTCTTTTTTTTTTTTGTCTCAACAACGCAGAGAGATTCTCCTCTGCAACACTGCCTCTGCTGGCCATTCGATATAATCTGCAGATGGAAAAGTCCACTGTTAGTCCATTATTAGAACTTGAATATTTCCAAACTAAAGACAACACTACAAAATAACATTATTTTCATAAAGTATTAATAATTAGTACAATAGCGTCTGTAATATTGTGAAAATTCAAAGTTCACTAAAAATTCTATTCTCCAGTTTAATTTCAACCTAGCACACTTCTCTCAATCCTATGCCTCATTGGCTACGACTCTCTACACAACTCTAGCACCTATATGAGGACATAGATAGAAAGAACTCTTTAGCAGCCAAGTGACAGCGTACCCTACTCACTGGAATTCTTTTAAGTTATGGTACACCAATAGCAATTCAGTGATCTGATAAGTTAAGGGAGGAAGATTTATGCTACAGTATAGTGGAAATAATAAAAACTATGAGTAACAGATTCTAACCTCTTTATTTTAGCACATCCCCATCAGTTAACCTATATTGCTAGTGTCTTGAAAATTTATATTTATGAGGAAGACCCCACTAAAAGGTCCTGAGAGCCATCAGATGTTATGAACTTCTTTTAATGAGAGCAAAATGATTAAACGTGAGTTTAACTTACCATATGAATTGATAGAGGCATGGAGAAGGCTGATGAATTTGATTTCTTTTTCAGCAACGCAGAGAGATTGTCCTCTGCAACACTGCCTCTGCTGGCCATTCAATATAATCTGCAGATGGAAAAGTCCACTGTTAGTCCATTATTAGAACTTGAATATTTCCAAACTAAAGACAACACTACAAAATAACATTATTTTCATAAAGCATTAATAATTAGTACAATAGCGTCTGTAATATTGTGAAAATTCAAAGTTCACTAAAAATTCTATTCTCCAGTTTAATTTCAACCTAGCACACTTCTCTCAATCCTATGCCTCATTGGCTACGACTCTCTACACAACTCTAGCACCTATATGAGGACGGAGATAGAAAGAACTCTTTAGCAGCCAAGTGACAGCGTACCCTACTCACTGGAATTCTTTTAGGTTATGGTACACCAATAGCAATTCAGTGATCTGATAAGTTAAGGGAGGAAGATTTATGCTACAGTATAGTGGAAATAATAAAAACTATGAGTAACAGATTCTAACCTTCATTTAAGCACATCCCCATCAGTTAACCTATATTGCTAGCGTCTTAAAAAGTTATATTTATGCGGAAGACCCCACTAAAAGGTCCTGAGAGCCATCAGATGTTATGAACTTCTTTTAATGAGAGCTAAATGATTAAACGCGAGTTTAACTTACCATATAAATTGATAGAGGCATGGAGAAGGCTGATGAATTTGATTTCTTTTTTTTTGTCTCAGCAACGCAGAGAGATTCTCCTCTGCAACACTGCCTCTGCTGGCCATTCAATATAATCTGCAGATGGAAAAGTCCACTGTTAGTCCATTATTAGAACTTGAATATTTCCAAACTAAAGACAACACTACAAAATAACATTATTTTCATAAAGCATTAATAATTAGTACAATAGCGTCTGTAATATTGTGAAAATTCAAAGTTCACTAAAAATTCTATTCTCCAGTTTAATTTCAACCTAGCACACTTCTCTCAATCCTATGCCTCATTGGCTACGACTCTCTACACAACTCTAGCACCTATATGAGGACATAGATAGAAAGAACTCTTTAGCAGCCAAGTGACAGCGTACCCTACTCACTGGAATTCTTTTAAGTTATGGTACACCAATAGCAATTCAGTGATCTGATAAGTTAAGGGAGGAAGATTTATGCTACAGTATAGTGGAAATAATAAAAACTATGAGTAACAGATTCTAACCTCTTTATTTTAGCACATCCCCATCAGTTAACCTATATTGCTAGTGTCTTGAAAATTTATATTTATGAGGAAGACCCCACTAAAAGGTCCTGAGAGCCATCAGATGTTATGAACTTCTTTTAATGAGAGCAAAATGATTAAACGTGAGTTTAACTTACCATATGAATTGATAGAGGCATGGAGAAGGCTGATGAATTTGATTTCTTTTTCAGCAACGCAGAGAGATTGTCCTCTGCAACACTGCCTCTGCTGGCCATTCAATATAATCTGCAGATGGAAAAGTCCACTGTTAGTCCATTATTAGAACTTGAATATTTCCAAACTAAAGACAACACTACAAAATAACATTATTTTCATAAAGCATTAATAATTAGTACAATAGCGTCTGTAATATTGTGAAAATTCAAAGTTCACTAAAAATTCTATTCTCCAGTTTAATTTCAACCTAGCACACTTCTCTCAATCCTATGCCTCATTGGCTACGACTCTCTACACAACTCTAGCACCTATATGAGGACGTAGATAGAAAGAACTCTTTAGCAGCCAAGTGACAGCGTACCCTACTCACTGGAATTCTTTTAGGTTATGGTACACCAATAGCAATTCAGTGATCTGATAAGTTAAGGGAGGAAGATTTATGCTACAGTATAGTGGAAATAATAAAAACTATGAGTAACAGATTCTAACCTTCGTTTAAGCACATCCCCATCAGTTAACCTATATTGCTAGCGTCTTAAAAAGTTATATTTATGCGGAAGACCCCACTAAAAGGTCCTGAGAGCCATCAGATGTTATGAACTTCTTTTAATGAGAGCTAAATGATTAAACGCGAGTTTAACTTACCATATAAATTGATAGAGGCATGGAGAAGGCTGATGAATTTGATTTCTTTTTTTTTGTCTCAGCAACGCAGAGAGATTCTCCTCTGCAACACTGCCTCTGCTGGCCATTCAATATAATCTGCAGATGGAAAAGTCCACTGTTAGTCCATTATTAGAACTTGAATATTTCCAAACTAAAGACAACACTACAAAATAACATTATTTTCATAAAGCATTAATAATTAGTACAATAGCGTCTGTAATATTGTGAAAATTCAAAGTTCACTAAAAATTCTATTCTCCAGTTTAATTTCAACCTAGCACACTTCTCTCAATCCTATGCCTCATTGGCTACGACTCTCTACACAACTCTAGCACCTATATGAGGACATAGATAGAAAGAACTCTTTAGCAGCCAAGTGACAGCGTACCCTACTCACTGGAATTCTTTTAAGTTATGGTACACCAATAGCAATTCAGTGATCTGATAAGTTAAGGGAGGAAGATTTATGCTACAGTATAGTGGAAATAATAAAAACTATGAGTAACAGATTCTAACCTCTTCATTTAAGCACATCCCCATCAGTTAACCTATATTGCTAGCGTCTTGAAAAGTTATATTTATGCGGAAGACCCCACTAAAAGGTCCTGAGAGCCATCAGATGTTATGAACTTCTTTTAATGAGAGCAAAATGATTAAACGCGAGTTTAACTTACCATATAAATTGATAGAGGCATGGAGAAGGCTGATGAATTTGATTTCTTTTTTTTTTTGTCTCAGCAACGCAGAGAGATTCTCCTCTGCAACACTGCCTCTGCTGGCCATTCAATATAATCTGCAGATGGAAAAGTCCACTGTTAGTCCATTATTAGAACTTGAATATTTCCAAACTAAAGACAACACTACAAAATAACATTATTTTCATAAAGCATTAATAATTAGTACAATAGCGTCTGTAATATTGTGAAAATTCAAAGTTCACTAAAAATTCTATTCTCCAGTTTAATTTCAACCTAGCACACTTCTCTCAATCCTATGCCTCATTGGCTACGACTCTCTACACAACTCTAGCACCTATATGAGGACGTAGATAGAAAGAACTCTTTAGCAGCCAAGTGACAGCGTACCCTACTCACTGGAATTCTTTTAGGTTATGGTACACCAATAGCAATTCAGTGATCTGATAAGTTAAGGGAGGAAGATTTATGCTACAGTATAGTGGAAATAATAAAAACTATGAGTAACAGATTCTAACCTTCGTTTAAGCACATCCCCATCAGTTAACCTATATTGCTAGCGTCTTGAAAAGTTATATTTATGCGGAAGACCCCACTAAAAGGTCCTGAGAGCCATCAGATGTTATGAACTTCTTTTAATGAGAGCTAAATGATTAAACGCGAGTTTAACTTACCATATAAATTGATAGAGGCATGGAGAAGGCTGATGAATTTGATTTCTTTTTTTTTTTTGTCTCAACAACGCAGAGAGATTCTCCTCTGCAACACTGCCTCTGCTGGCCATTCGATATAATCTGCAGATGGAAAAGTCCACTGTTAGTCCATTATTAGAACTTTAATATTTCCAAACTAAAGACAACACTACAAAATAACATTATTTTCATAAAGCATTAATAATTAGTACAATAGCGTCTGTAATATTGTGAAAATTCAAAGTTCACTAAAAATTCTATTCTCCAGTTTAATTTCAACCTAGCACACTTCTCTCAATCCTATGCCTCATTGGCTACGACTCTCTACACAACTCTAGCACCTATATGAGGACATAGATAGAAAGAACTCTTTAGCAGCCAAGTGACAGCGTACCCTACTCACTGGAATTCTTTTAAGTTATGGTACACCAATAGCAATTCAGTGATCTGATAAGTTAAGGGAGGAAGATTTATGCTACAGTATAGTGGAAATAATAAAAACTATAAGTAACAGATTCTAACCTCTTTATTTTAGCACATCCCCATCAGTTAACCTATATTGCTAGCGTCTTGAAAATTTATATTTATGAGGAAGACCCCACTAAAAGGTCCTGAGAGCCATCAGATGTTATGAACTTCTTTTAATGAGAGCAAACTGATTAAACGTCAGTTTAACTTACCATATAAATTGATAGAGGCATGGAGAAGGCTGATGAATTTGATTTCTTTTTTTTTGTCTCAGCAACGCAGAGAGATTCTCCTCTGCAACACTGCCTCTGCTGGCCATTCAATATAATCTGCAGATGGAAAAGTCCACTGTTAGTCCATTATTAGAACTTGAATATTTCCAAACTAAAGACAACACTACAAAATAACATTATTTTCATAAAGCATTAATAATTAGTACAATAGCGTCTGTAATATTGTGAAAATTCAAAGTTCACTAAAAATTCTATTCTCCAGTTTAATTTCAACCTAGCACACTTCTCTCAATCCTATGCCTCATTGGCTACGACTCTCTACACAACTCTAGCACCTATAGGAGGACGTAGATAGAAAGAACTCTTTAGCAGCCAAGTGACAGCGTACCCTACTCACTGGAATTCTTTTAGGTTATGGTACACCAATAGCAATTCAGTGATCTGATAAGTTAAGGGAGGAAGAATTATGCTACAGTATAGTGGAAATAATAAAAACTATGAGTAACAGATTATAACCTCTTCATTTTAGCACATCCCTATCAGTTAACCTATATTGCTACCGTCTTGAAAAGTTATATTTATGAGGAAGACCCCCCTAAAAGGTCCTGAGAGCCATCAGATATTATGAACTTCTTTTAATGAGAGCAAACTGATTAAACGTGAGTTTAACTTACCATATAAATTGATAGAGGCATGGAGAAGGCTGATGAATTTGATTTCTTTTTTTTTGTCTCAGCAACGCAGAGAGATTCTCCTCTGCAACACTGCCTCTGCTGGCCATTCAATATAATCTGCAGATGGAAAAGTCCACTGTTAGTCCATTATTAGAACTTGAATATTTCCAAACTAAAGACAACACTAGAAAATAACATTATTTTCATAAAGCATTAATAATTAGTACAATAGCGTCTGTAATATTGTGAAAATTCAAAGTTCACTAAAAATTCTATTCTCCAGTTTAATTTCAACCTAGCACACTTCTCTCAATCCTATGCCTCATTGGCTACGACTCTCTACACAACTCCAGCACCTATATGAGGACATAGATAGAAAG
Source organism: Triturus cristatus (assembly GCF_964204655.1). Lineage (NCBI taxonomy): Eukaryota > Metazoa > Chordata > Amphibia > Caudata > Salamandridae > Triturus > Triturus cristatus. The sequence continues at coordinate 591,211,965 of NC_140593.1, forward strand.
AACTCTTTAGCAGCCAAGTGACAGCGTACCCTACTCACTGGAATTCTTTTAAGTTATGGTACACCAATAGCAATTCAGTGATCCGATAAGTTAAGGGAGGAAGATTTATGCTACAGTATAGTGGAAATAATAAAAACTATGAGTAACAGATTATAACCTCTTTATTTTAGCACATCCCCATCAGTTAACCTATATTGCTAGCGTCTTGAAAATGTATATTTATGCAGAAGACCCCACTAAAAGGTCCTGAGAGCCATCAGATGTTATGAACTTCTTTTAATGAGAGGAAAATGATTAAATGCGAGTTTAACTTACCATATAAATTGATAGAGGCATGGAGAAGGCTGATGAATTTGATTTCTTTTTTTTTTTGTCTCAACAACGCAGAGAGATTCTCCTCTGCAACACTGCCTCTGCTGGCCATTCGATATAATCTGCAGATGGAAAAGTCCACTGTTAGTCCATTATTAGAACTTGAATATTTCCAAACTAAAGACAACACTACAAAATAACATTATTTTCATAAAGCATTAATAATTAGTACAATAGCGTCTGTAATATTGTGAAAATTCAAAGTTCACTAAAAATTCTATTCTCCAGTTTAATTTCAACCTAGCACACTTCTCTCAATCCTATGCCTCATTGGCTACGACTCTCTACACAACTCTAGCACCTATATGAGGACATAGATAGAAAGAACTCTTTAGCAGCCAAGTGACAGCGTACCCTACTCACTGGAATTCTTTTAAGTTATGGTACACCAATAGCAATTCAGTGATCTGATAAGTTAAGGGAGGAAGATTTATGCTACAGTATAGTGGAAATAATAAAAACTATGAGTAACAGATTCTAACCTCTTTATTTTAGCACATCCCCATCAGTTAACCTATATTGCTAGTGTCTTGAAAATTTATATTTATGAGGAAGACCCCACTAAAAGGTCCTGAGAGCCATCAGATGTTATGAACTTCTTTTAATGAGAGCAAAATGATTAAACGTGAGTTTAACTTACCATATGAATTGATAGAGGCATGGAGAAGGCTGATGAATTTGATTTCTTTTTCAGCAACGCAGAGAGATTGTCCTCTGCAACACTGCCTCTGCTGGCCATTCAATATAATCTGCAGATGGAAAAGTCCACTGTTAGTCCATTATTAGAACTTGAATATTTCCAAACTAAAGACAACACTACAAAATAACATTATTTTCATAAAGCATTAATAATTAGTACAATAGCGTCTGTAATATTGTGAAAATTCAAAGTTCACTAAAAATTCTATTCTCCAGTTTAATTTCAACCTAGCACACTTCTCTCAATCCTATGCCTCATTGGCTACGACTCTCTACACAACTCTAGCACCTATATGAGGACGTAGATAGAAAGAACTCTTTAGCAGCCAAGTGACAGCGTACCCTACTCACTGGAATTCTTTTAGGTTATGGTACACCAATAGCAATTCAGTGATCTGATAAGTTAAGGGAGGAAGATTTATGCTACAGTATAGTGGAAATAATAAAAACTATGAGTAACAGATTCTAACCTTCGTTTAAGCACATCCCCATCAGTTAACCTATATTGCTAGCGTCTTAAAAAGTTATATTTATGCGGAAGACCCCACTAAAAGGTCCTGAGAGCCATCAGATGTTATGAACTTCTTTTAATGAGAGCTAAATGATTAAACGCGAGTTTAACTTACCATATAAATTGATAGAGGCATGGAGAAGGCTGATGAATTTGATTTCTTTTTTTTTGTCTCAGCAACGCAGAGAGATTCTCCTCTGCAACACTGCCTCTGCTGGCCATTCAATATAATCTGCAGATGGAAAAGTCCACTGTTAGTCCATTATTAGAACTTGAATATTTCCAAACTAAAGACAACACTACAAAATAACATTATTTTCATAAAGCATTAATAATTAGTACAATAGCGTCTGTAATATTGTGAAAATTCAAAGTTCACTAAAAATTCTATTCTCCAGTTTAATTTCAACCTAGCACACTTCTCTCAATCCTATGCCTCATTGGCTACGACTCTCTACACAACTCTAGCACCTATATGAGGACATAGATAGAAAGAACTCTTTAGCAGCCAAGTGACAGCGTACCCTACTCACTGGAATTCTTTTAAGTTATGGTACACCAATAGCAATTCAGTGATCTGATAAGTTAAGGGAGGAAGATTTATGCTACAGTATAGTGGAAATAATAAAAACTATGAGTAACAGATTCTAACCTCTTCATTTAAGCACATCCCCATCAGTTAACCTATATTGCTAGCGTCTTGAAAAGTTATATTTATGCGGAAGACCCCACTAAAAGGTCCTGAGAGCCATCAGATGTTATGAACTTCTTTTAATGAGAGCAAAATGATTAAACGCGAGTTTAACTTACCATATAAATTGATAGAGGCATGGAGAAGGCTGATGAATTTGATTTCTTTTTTTTTTTGTCTCAGCAACGCAGAGAGATTCTCCTCTGCAACACTGCCTCTGCTGGCCATTCAATATAATCTGCAGATGGAAAAGTCCACTGTTAGTCCATTATTAGAACTTGAATATTTCCAAACTAAAGACAACACTACAAAATAACATTATTTTCATAAAGCATTAATAATTAGTACAATAGCGTCTGTAATATTGTGAAAATTCAAAGTTCACTAAAAATTCTATTCTCCAGTTTAATTTCAACCTAGCACACTTCTCTCAATCCTATGCCTCATTGGCTACGACTCTCTACACAACTCTAGCACCTATATGAGGACGTAGATAGAAAGAACTCTTTAGCAGCCAAGTGACAGCGTACCCTACTCACTGGAATTCTTTTAGGTTATGGTACACCAATAGCAATTCAGTGATCTGATAAGTTAAGGGAGGAAGATTTATGCTACAGTATAGTGGAAATAATAAAAACTATGAGTAACAGATTCTAACCTTCGTTTAAGCACATCCCCATCAGTTAACCTATATTGCTAGCGTCTTGAAAAGTTATATTTATGCGGAAGACCCCACTAAAAGGTCCTGAGAGCCATCAGATGTTATGAACTTCTTTTAATGAGAGCTAAATGATTAAACGCGAGTTTAACTTACCATATAAATTGATAGAGGCATGGAGAAGGCTGATGAATTTGATTTCTTTTTTTTTTTTGTCTCAACAACGCAGAGAGATTCTCCTCTGCAACACTGCCTCTGCTGGCCATTCGATATAATCTGCAGATGGAAAAGTCCACTGTTAGTCCATTATTAGAACTTTAATATTTCCAAACTAAAGACAACACTACAAAATAACATTATTTTCATAAAGCATTAATAATTAGTACAATAGCGTCTGTAATATTGTGAAAATTCAAAGTTCACTAAAAATTCTATTCTCCAGTTTAATTTCAACCTAGCACACTTCTCTCAATCCTATGCCTCATTGGCTACGACTCTCTACACAACTCTAGCACCTATATGAGGACATAGATAGAAAGAACTCTTTAGCAGCCAAGTGACAGCGTACCCTACTCACTGGAATTCTTTTAAGTTATGGTACACCAATAGCAATTCAGTGATCTGATAAGTTAAGGGAGGAAGATTTATGCTACAGTATAGTGGAAATAATAAAAACTATAAGTAACAGATTCTAACCTCTTTATTTTAGCACATCCCCATCAGTTAACCTATATTGCTAGCGTCTTGAAAATTTATATTTATGAGGAAGACCCCACTAAAAGGTCCTGAGAGCCATCAGATGTTATGAACTTCTTTTAATGAGAGCAAACTGATTAAACGTCAGTTTAACTTACCATATAAATTGATAGAGGCATGGAGAAGGCTGATGAATTTGATTTCTTTTTTTTTGTCTCAGCAACGCAGAGAGATTCTCCTCTGCAACACTGCCTCTGCTGGCCATTCAATATAATCTGCAGATGGAAAAGTCCACTGTTAGTCCATTATTAGAACTTGAATATTTCCAAACTAAAGACAACACTACAAAATAACATTATTTTCATAAAGCATTAATAATTAGTACAATAGCGTCTGTAATATTGTGAAAATTCAAAGTTCACTAAAAATTCTATTCTCCAGTTTAATTTCAACCTAGCACACTTCTCTCAATCCTATGCCTCATTGGCTACGACTCTCTACACAACTCTAGCACCTATAGGAGGACGTAGATAGAAAGAACTCTTTAGCAGCCAAGTGACAGCGTACCCTACTCACTGGAATTCTTTTAGGTTATGGTACACCAATAGCAATTCAGTGATCTGATAAGTTAAGGGAGGAAGAATTATGCTACAGTATAGTGGAAATAATAAAAACTATGAGTAACAGATTATAACCTCTTCATTTTAGCACATCCCTATCAGTTAACCTATATTGCTACCGTCTTGAAAAGTTATATTTATGAGGAAGACCCCCCTAAAAGGTCCTGAGAGCCATCAGATATTATGAACTTCTTTTAATGAGAGCAAACTGATTAAACGTGAGTTTAACTTACCATATAAATTGATAGAGGCATGGAGAAGGCTGATGAATTTGATTTCTTTTTTTTTGTCTCAGCAACGCAGAGAGATTCTCCTCTGCAACACTGCCTCTGCTGGCCATTCAATATAATCTGCAGATGGAAAAGTCCACTGTTAGTCCATTATTAGAACTTGAATATTTCCAAACTAAAGACAACACTAGAAAATAACATTATTTTCATAAAGCATTAATAATTAGTACAATAGCGTCTGTAATATTGTGAAAATTCAAAGTTCACTAAAAATTCTATTCTCCAGTTTAATTTCAACCTAGCACACTTCTCTCAATCCTATGCCTCATTGGCTACGACTCTCTACACAACTCCAGCACCTATATGAGGACATAGATAGAAAGAACTCTTTAGCAGCCAAGTGACAGCGTACCCTACTCACTGGAATTCTTTTAAGTTATGGTACACCAATAGCAATTCAGTGATCCGATAAGTTAAGGGAGGAAGATTTATGCTACAGTATAGTGGAAATAATAAAAACTATGAGTAACAGATTATAACCTCTTTATTTTAGCACATCCCCATCAGTTAACCTATATTGCTAGCGTCTTGAAAATGTATATTTATGCAGAAGACCCCACTAAAAGGTCCTGAGAGCCATCAGATGTTATGAACTTCTTTTAATGAGAGGAAAATGATTAAACGCGAGTTTAACTTACCATATAAATTGATAGAGGCATGGAGAAGGCTGATGAATTTGATTTCTTTTTTTTTTTTGTCTCAACAACGCAGAGAGATTCTCCTCTGCAACACTGCCTCTGCTGGCCATTCGATATAATCTGCAGATGGAAAAGTCCACTGTTAGTCCATTATTAGAACTTGAATATTTCCAAACTAAAGACAACACTACAAAATAACATTATTTTCATAAAGTATTAATAATTAGTACAATAGCGTCTGTAATATTGTGAAAATTCAAAGTTCACTAAAAATTCTATTCTCCAGTTTAATTTCAACCTAGCACACTTCTCTCAATCCTATGCCTCATTGGCTACGACTCTCTACACAACTCTAGCACCTATATGAGGACATAGATAGAAAGAACTCTTTAGCAGCCAAGTGACAGCGTACCCTACTCACTGGAATTCTTTTAAGTTATGGTACACCAATAGCAATTCAGTGATCTGATAAGTTAAGGGAGGAAGATTTATGCTACAGTATAGTGGAAATAATAAAAACTATGAGTAACAGATTCTAACCTCTTTATTTTAGCACATCCCCATCAGTTAACCTATATTGCTAGCGTCTTGAAAATTTATATTTATGAGGAAGACCCCACTAAAAGGTCCTGAGAGCCATCAGATGTTATGAACTTCTTTTAATGAGAGCAAAATGATTAAACGTGAGTTTAACTTACCATATGAATTGATAGAGGCATGGAGAAGGCTGATAAATTTGATTTCTTTTTTTTTGTCTCAGCAACGCAGAGAGATTGTCCTCTGCAACACTGCCTCTGCTGGCCATTCAATATAATCTGCAGATGGAAAAGTCCACTGTTAGTCCATTATTAGAACTTGAATATTTCCAAACTAAAGACAACACTAGAAAATAACATTATTTTCATAAAGCATTAATAATTAGTACAATAGCGTCTGTAATATTGTGAAAATTCAAAGTTCACTAAAAATTCTATTCTCCAGTTTAATTTCAACCTAGCACACTTCTCTCAATCCTATGCCTCATTGGCTACGACTCTCTACACAACTCCAGCACCTATATGAGGACATAGATAGAAAGAACTCTTTAGCAGCCAAGTGACAGCGTACCCTACTCACTGGAATTCTTTTAAGTTATGGTACACCAATAGCAATTCAGTGATCCGATAAGTTAAGGGAGGAAGATTTATGCTACAGTATAGTGGAAATAATAAAAACTATGAGTAACAGATTATAACCTCTTTATTTTAGCACATCCCCATCAGTTAACCTATATTGCTAGCGTCTTGAAAATGTATATTTATGCAGAAGACCCCACTAAAAGGTCCTGAGAGCCATCAGATGTTATGAACTTCTTTTAATGAGAGGAAAATGATTAAATGCGAGTTTAACTTACCATATAAATTGATAGAGGCATGGAGAAGGCTGATGAATTTGATTTCTTTTTTTTTTTGTCTCAACAACGCAGAGAGATTCTCCTCTGCAACACTGCCTCTGCTGGCCATTCGATATAATCTGCAGATGGAAAAGTCCACTGTTAGTCCATTATTAGAACTTGAATATTTCCAAACTAAAGACAACACTACAAAATAACATTATTTTCATAAAGTATTAATAATTAGTACAATAGCGTCTGTAATATTGTGAAAATTCAAAGTTCACTAAAAATTCTATTCTCCAGTTTAATTTCAACCTAGCACACTTCTCTCAATCCTATGCCTCATTGGCTACGACTCTCTACACAACTCTAGCACCTATATGAGGACATAGATAGAAAGAACTCTTTAGCAGCCAAGTGACAGCGTACCCTACTCACTGGAATTCTTTTAAGTTATGGTACACCAATAGCAATTCAGTGATCTGATAAGTTAAGGGAGGAAGATTTATGCTACAGTATAGTGGAAATAATAAAAACTATGAGTAACAGATTCTAACCTCTTTATTTTAGCACATCCCCATCAGTTAACCTATATTGCTAGCGTCTTGAAAATTTATATTTATGAGGAAGACCCCACTAAAAGGTCCTGAGAGCCATCAGATGTTATGAACTTCTTTTAATGAGAGCAAAATGATTAAACGTGAGTTTAACTTACCATATGAATTGATAGAGGCATGGAGAAGGCTGATGAATTTGATTTCTTTTTTTTTGTCTCAGCAACGCAGAGAGATTGTCCTCTGCAACACTGCCTCTGCTGGCCATTCAATATAATCTGCAGATGGAAAAGTCCACTGTTAGTCCATTATTAGAACTTGAATATTTCCAAACTAAAGACAACACTACAAAATAACATTATTTTCATAAAGCATTAATAATTAGTACAATAGCGTCTGTAATATTGTGAAAATTCAAAGTTCACTAAAAATTCTATTCTCCAGTTTAATTTCAACCTAGCACACTTCTCTCAATCCTATGCCTCATTGGCTACGACTCTCTACACAACTCCAGCACCTATATGAGGACATAGATAGAAAGAACTCTTTAGCAGCCAAGTGACAGCGTACCCTACTCACTGGAATTCTTTTAAGTTATGGTACACCAATAGCAATTCAGTGATCTGATAAGTTAAGGGAGGAAGATTTATGCTACAGTATAGTGGAAATAATAAAAACTATGAGTAACAGATTCTAACCTCTTCATTTAAGCACATCCCCATCAGTTAACCTATATTGCTAGCGTCTTGAAAAGTTATATTTATGCGGAAGACCCCACTAAAAGGTCCTGAGAGCCATCAGATGTTATGAACTTCTTTTAATGAGAGCAAAATGATTAAACGCGAGTTTAACTTACCATATAAATTGATAGAGGCATGGAGAAGGCTGATGAATTTGATTTCTTTTTTTTTTTGTCTCAGCAACGCAGAGAGATTCTCCTCTGCAACACTGCCTCTGCTGGCCATTCAATATAATCTGCAGATGGAAAAGTCCACTGTTAGTCCATTATTAGAACTTGAATATTTCCAAACTAAAGACAACACTACAAAATAACATTATTTTCATAAAGCATTAATAATTAGTACAATAGCGTCTGTAATATTGTGAAAATTCAAAGTTCACTAAAAATTCTATTCTCCAGTTTAATTTCAACCTAGCACACTTCTCTCAATCCTATGCCTCATTGGCTACGACTCTCTACACAACTCTAGCACCTATATGAGGACGTAGATAGAAAGAACTCTTTAGCAGCCAAGTGACAGCGTACCCTACTCACTGGAATTCTTTTAGGTTATGGTACACCAATAGCAATTCAGTGATCTGATAAGTTAAGGGAGGAAGATTTATGCTACAGTATAGTGGAAATAATAAAAACTATGAGTAACAGATTCTAACCTTCGTTTAAGCACATCCCCATCAGTTAACCTATATTGCTAGCGTCTTGAAAAGTTATATTTATGCGGAAGACCCCACTAAAAGGTCCTGAGAGCCATCAGATGTTATGAACTTCTTTTAATGAGAGCTAAATGATTAAACGCGAGTTTAACTTACCATATAAATTGATAGAGGCATGGAGAAGGCTGATGAATTTGATTTCTTTTTTTTTTTGTCTCAACAACGCAGAGAGATTCTCCTCTGCAACACTGCCTCTGCTGGCCATTCGATATAATCTGCAGATGGAAAAGTCCACTGTTAGTCCATTATTAGAACTTTAATATTTCCAAACTAAAGACAACACTACAAAATAACATTATTTTCATAAAGCATTAATAATTAGTACAATAGCGTCTGTAATATTGTGAAAAATCAAAGTTCACTAAAAATTCTATTCTCCAGTTTAATTTCAACCTAGCACACTTCTCTCAATCCTATGCCTCATTGGCTACGACTCTCTACACAACTCTAGCACCTATATGAGGACATAGATAGAAAGAACTCTTTAGCAGCCAAGTGACAGCGTACCCTACTCACTGGAATTCTTTTAAGTTATGGTACACCAATAGCAATTCAGTGATCTGATAAGTTAAGGGAGGAAGATTTATGCTACAGTATAGTGGAAATAATAAAAACTATGAGTAACAGATTCTAACCTCTTTATTTTAGCACATCCCCATCAGTTAACCTATATTGCTAGCGTCTTGAAAATGTATATTTATGAGGAAGACCCCACTAAAAGGTCCTGAGAGCCATCAGATGTTATGAACTTCTTTTAATGAGAGCAAACTGATTAAACGTGAGTTTAACTTACCATATAAATTGATAGAGGCATAGAGAAGGCTGATGAATTTGATTTCTTTTTTTTTGTCTCAGCAACGCAGAGAGATTCTCCTCTGCAACACTGCCTCTGCTGGCCATTCAATATAATCTGCAGATGGAAAAGTCCACTGTTAGTCCATTATTAGAACTTGAATATTTCCAAACTAAAGACAACACTACAAAATAACATTTTCATAAAGCATTAATAATTAGTACAATAGCGTCTGTAATATTGTGAAAATTCAAAGTTCACTAAAAATTCTATTCTCCAGTTTAATTTCAACCTAGCACACTTCTCTCAATCCTATGCCTCATTGGCTACGACTCTCTACACAACTCTAGCACCTATATGAGGACATAGATAGAAAGAACTCTTTAGCAGCCAAGTGACAGCGTACCCTACTCACTGGAATTCTTTTAAGTTATGGTACACCAATAGCAATTCAGTGATCTGATAAGTTAAGGGAGGAAGATTTATGCTACAGTATAGTGGAAATAATAAAAACTATGAGTAACAGATTCTAACCTCTTCATTTAAGCACATCCCCATCAGTTAACCTATATTGCTAGCGTCTTGAAAAGTTATATTTATGCGGAAGACCCCACTAAAAGGTCCTGAGAGCCATCAGATGTTATGAACTTCTTTTAATGAGAGCAAAATGATTAAACGCGAGTTTAACTTACCATATAAATTGATAGAGGCATGGAGAAGGCTGATGAATTTGATTTCTTTTTTTTTTTGTCTCAGCAACGCAGAGAGATTCTCCTCTGCAACACTGCCTCTGCTGGCCATTCAATATAATCTGCAGATGGAAAAGTCCACTGTCAGTCCATTATTAGAACTTGAATATTTCCAAACTAAAGCCAACACTACAAAATAACATTATTTTCATAAAGCATTAATAATTAGTACAATAGCGTCTGTAATATTGTGAAAATTCAAAGTTCACTAAAAATTCTATTCTCCAGTTTAATTTCAACCTAGCACACTTCTCTCAATCCTATGCCTCATTGGCTACGACTCTCTACACAACTCTAGCACCTATATGAGGACGTAGATAGAAAGAACTCTTTAGCAGCCAAGTGACAGCGTACCCTACTCACTGGAATTCTTTTAGGTTATGGTACACCAATAGCAATTCAGTGATCTGATAAGTTAAGGGAGGAAGATTTATGCTACAGTATAGTGGAAATAATAAAAACTATGAGTAACAGATTCTAACCTCTTCATTTAAGCACATCTCCATCAGTTAACCTATATTGCTAGCGTCTTGAAAAGTTATATTTATGCGGAAGACCCCACTAAAAGATCCTGAGAGCCATCAGATGTTATGAACTTCTTTTAATGAGAGCAAAATGATTAAACGCGAGTTTAACTTACCATATAAATTGATAGAGGCATGGAGAAGGCTGATGAATTTGATTTCTTTTTTTTTTTGTCTCAGCAACGCAGAGAGATTCTCCTCTGCAACACTGCCTCTGCTGGCCATTCAATATAATCTGCAGATGGAAAAGTCCACTGTCAGTCCATTATTAGAACTTGAATATTTCCAAACTAAAGACAACACTACAAAATAACATTATTTTCATAAAGCATTAATAATTAGTACAATAGCGTCTGTAATATTGTGAAAATTCAAAGTTCACTAAAAATTCTATTCTCCAGTTTAATTTCAACCTAGCACACTTCTCTCAATCCTATGCCTCATTGGCTACGACTCTCTACACAACTCTAGCACCTATATGAGGACATAGATAGAAAGAACTCTTTAGCAGCCAAGTGACAGCGTACCCTACTCACTGGAATTCTTTTAAGTTATGGTACACCAATAGCAATTCAGTGATCCGATAAGTTAAGGGAGGAAGATTTATGCTACAGTATAGTGGAAATAATAAAAACTATGAGTAACAGATTATAACCTCTTTATTTTAGCACATCCCCATCAGTTAACCTATATTGCTAGCGTCTTGAAAATGTATATTTATGCAGAAGACCCCACTAAAAGGTCCTGAGAGCCATCAGATGTTATGAACTTCTTTTAATGAGAGGAAAATGATTAAACGCGAGTTTAACTTACCATATAAATTGATAGAGGCATGGAGAAGGCTGATGAATTTGATTTCTTTTTTTTTTTTGTCTCAACAACGCAGAGAGATTCTCCTCTGCAACACTGCCTCTGCTGGCCATTCGATATAATCTGCAGATGGAAAAGTCCACTGTTAGTCCATTATTAGAACTTGAATATTTCCAAACTAAAGACAACACTACAAAATAACATTATTTTCATAAAGTATTAATAATTAGTACAATAGCGTCTGTAATATTGTGAAAATTCAAAGTTCACTAAAAATTCTATTCTCCAGTTTAATTTCAACCTAGCACACTTCTCTCAATCCTATGCCTCATTGGCTACGACTCTCTACACAACTCTAGCACCTATATGAGGACATAGATAGAAAGAACTCTTTAGCAGCCAAGTGACAGCGTACCCTACTCACTGGAATTCTTTTAAGTTATGGTACACCAATAGCAATTCAGTGATCTGATAAGTTAAGGGAGGAAGATTTATGCTACAGTATAGTGGAAATAATAAAAACTATGAGTAACAGATTCTAACCTCTTTATTTTAGCACATCCCCATCAGTTAACCTATATTGCTAGTGTCTTGAAAATTTATATTTATGAGGAAGACCCCACTAAAAGGTCCTGAGAGCCATCAGATGTTATGAACTTCTTTTAATGAGAGCAAAATGATTAAACGTGAGTTTAACTTACCATATGAATTGATAGAGGCATGGAGAAGGCTGATGAATTTGATTTCTTTTTCAGCAACGCAGAGAGATTGTCCTCTGCAACACTGCCTCTGCTGGCCATTCAATATAATCTGCAGATGGAAAAGTCCACTGTTAGTCCATTATTAGAACTTGAATATTTCCAAACTAAAGACAACACTACAAAATAACATTATTTTCATAAAGCATTAATAATTAGTACAATAGCGTCTGTAATATTGTGAAAATTCAAAGTTCACTAAAAATTCTATTCTCCAGTTTAATTTCAACCTAGCACACTTCTCTCAATCCTATGCCTCATTGGCTACGACTCTCTACACAACTCTAGCACCTATATGAGGACGGAGATAGAAAGAACTCTTTAGCAGCCAAGTGACAGCGTACCCTACTCACTGGAATTCTTTTAGGTTATGGTACACCAATAGCAATTCAGTGATCTGATAAGTTAAGGGAGGAAGATTTATGCTACAGTATAGTGGAAATAATAAAAACTATGAGTAACAGATTCTAACCTTCATTTAAGCACATCCCCATCAGTTAACCTATATTGCTAGCGTCTTAAAAAGTTATATTTATGCGGAAGACCCCACTAAAAGGTCCTGAGAGCCATCAGATGTTATGAACTTCTTTTAATGAGAGCTAAATGATTAAACGCGAGTTTAACTTACCATATAAATTGATAGAGGCATGGAGAAGGCTGATGAATTTGATTTCTTTTTTTTTGTCTCAGCAACGCAGAGAGATTCTCCTCTGCAACACTGCCTCTGCTGGCCATTCAATATAATCTGCAGATGGAAAAGTCCACTGTTAGTCCATTATTAGAACTTGAATATTTCCAAACTAAAGACAACACTACAAAATAACATTATTTTCATAAAGCATTAATAATTAGTACAATAGCGTCTGTAATATTGTGAAAATTCAAAGTTCACTAAAAATTCTATTCTCCAGTTTAATTTCAACCTAGCACACTTCTCTCAATCCTATGCCTCATTGGCTACGACTCTCTACACAACTCTAGCACCTATATGAGGACATAGATAGAAAGAACTCTTTAGCAGCCAAGTGACAGCGTACCCTACTCACTGGAATTCTTTTAAGTTATGGTACACCAATAGCAATTCAGTGATCTGATAAGTTAAGGGAGGAAGATTTATGCTACAGTATAGTGGAAATAATAAAAACTATGAGTAACAGATTCTAACCTCTTTATTTTAGCACATCCCCATCAGTTAACCTATATTGCTAGTGTCTTGAAAATTTATATTTATGAGGAAGACCCCACTAAAAGGTCCTGAGAGCCATCAGATGTTATGAACTTCTTTTAATGAGAGCAAAATGATTAAACGTGAGTTTAACTTACCATATGAATTGATAGAGGCATGGAGAAGGCTGATGAATTTGATTTCTTTTTCAGCAACGCAGAGAGATTGTCCTCTGCAACACTGCCTCTGCTGGCCATTCAATATAATCTGCAGATGGAAAAGTCCACTGTTAGTCCATTATTAGAACTTGAATATTTCCAAACTAAAGACAACACTACAAAATAACATTATTTTCATAAAGCATTAATAATTAGTACAATAGCGTCTGTAATATTGTGAAAATTCAAAGTTCACTAAAAATTCTATTCTCCAGTTTAATTTCAACCTAGCACACTTCTCTCAATCCTATGCCTCATTGGCTACGACTCTCTACACAACTCTAGCACCTATATGAGGACGTAGATAGAAAGAACTCTTTAGCAGCCAAGTGACAGCGTACCCTACTCACTGGAATTCTTTTAGGTTATGGTACACCAATAGCAATTCAGTGATCTGATAAGTTAAGGGAGGAAGATTTATGCTACAGTATAGTGGAAATAATAAAAACTATGAGTAACAGATTCTAACCTTCGTTTAAGCACATCCCCATCAGTTAACCTATATTGCTAGCGTCTTAAAAAGTTATATTTATGCGGAAGACCCCACTAAAAGGTCCTGAGAGCCATCAGATGTTATGAACTTCTTTTAATGAGAGCTAAATGATTAAACGCGAGTTTAACTTACCATATAAATTGATAGAGGCATGGAGAAGGCTGATGAATTTGATTTCTTTTTTTTTGTCTCAGCAACGCAGAGAGATTCTCCTCTGCAACACTGCCTCTGCTGGCCATTCAATATAATCTGCAGATGGAAAAGTCCACTGTTAGTCCATTATTAGAACTTGAATATTTCCAAACTAAAGACAACACTACAAAATAACATTATTTTCATAAAGCATTAATAATTAGTACAATAGCGTCTGTAATATTGTGAAAATTCAAAGTTCACTAAAAATTCTATTCTCCAGTTTAATTTCAACCTAGCACACTTCTCTCAATCCTATGCCTCATTGGCTACGACTCTCTACACAACTCTAGCACCTATATGAGGACATAGATAGAAAGAACTCTTTAGCAGCCAAGTGACAGCGTACCCTACTCACTGGAATTCTTTTAAGTTATGGTACACCAATAGCAATTCAGTGATCTGATAAGTTAAGGGAGGAAGATTTATGCTACAGTATAGTGGAAATAATAAAAACTATGAGTAACAGATTCTAACCTCTTCATTTAAGCACATCCCCATCAGTTAACCTATATTGCTAGCGTCTTGAAAAGTTATATTTATGCGGAAGACCCCACTAAAAGGTCCTGAGAGCCATCAGATGTTATGAACTTCTTTTAATGAGAGCAAAATGATTAAACGCGAGTTTAACTTACCATATAAATTGATAGAGGCATGGAGAAGGCTGATGAATTTGATTTCTTTTTTTTTTTGTCTCAGCAACGCAGAGAGATTCTCCTCTGCAACACTGCCTCTGCTGGCCATTCAATATAATCTGCAGATGGAAAAGTCCACTGTTAGTCCATTATTAGAACTTGAATATTTCCAAACTAAAGACAACACTACAAAATAACATTATTTTCATAAAGCATTAATAATTAGTACAATAGCGTCTGTAATATTGTGAAAATTCAAAGTTCACTAAAAATTCTATTCTCCAGTTTAATTTCAACCTAGCACACTTCTCTCAATCCTATGCCTCATTGGCTACGACTCTCTACACAACTCTAGCACCTATATGAGGACGTAGATAGAAAGAACTCTTTAGCAGCCAAGTGACAGCGTACCCTACTCACTGGAATTCTTTTAGGTTATGGTACACCAATAGCAATTCAGTGATCTGATAAGTTAAGGGAGGAAGATTTATGCTACAGTATAGTGGAAATAATAAAAACTATGAGTAACAGATTCTAACCTTCGTTTAAGCACATCCCCATCAGTTAACCTATATTGCTAGCGTCTTGAAAAGTTATATTTATGCGGAAGACCCCACTAAAAGGTCCTGAGAGCCATCAGATGTTATGAACTTCTTTTAATGAGAGCTAAATGATTAAACGCGAGTTTAACTTACCATATAAATTGATAGAGGCATGGAGAAGGCTGATGAATTTGATTTCTTTTTTTTTTTGTCTCAACAACGCAGAGAGATTCTCCTCTGCAACACTGCCTCTGCTGGCCATTCGATATAATCTGCAGATGGAAAAGTCCACTGTTAGTCCATTATTAGAACTTTAATATTTCCAAACTAAAGACAACACTACAAAATAACATTATTTTCATAAAGCATTAATAATTAGTACAATAGCGTCTGTAATATTGTGAAAAATCAAAGTTCACTAAAAATTCTATTCTCCAGTTTAATTTCAACCTAGCACACTTCTCTCAATCCTATGCCTCATTGGCTACGACTCTCTACACAACTCTAGCACCTATATGAGGACATAGATAGAAAGAACTCTTTAGCAGCCAAGTGACAGCGTACCCTACTCACTGGAATTCTTTTAAGTTATGGTACACCAATAGCAATTCAGTGATCTGATAAGTTAAGGGAGGAAGATTTATGCTACAGTATAGTGGAAATAATAAAAACTATGAGTAACAGATTCTAACCTCTTTATTTTAGCACATCCCCATCAGTTAACCTATATTGCTAGCGTCTTGAAAATGTATATTTATGAGGAAGACCCCACTAAAAGGTCCTGAGAGCCATCAGATGTTATGAACTTCTTTTAATGAGAGCAAACTGATTAAACGTGAGTTTAACTTACCATATAAATTGATAGAGGCATAGAGAAGGCTGATGAATTTGATTTCTTTTTTTTTGTCTCAGCAACGCAGAGAGATTCTCCTCTGCAACACTGCCTCTGCTGGCCATTCAATATAATCTGCAGATGGAAAAGTCCACTGTTAGTCCATTATTAGAACTTGAATATTTCCAAACTAAAGACAACACTACAAAATAACATTTTCATAAAGCATTAATAATTAGTACAATAGCGTCTGTAATATTGTGAAAATTCAAAGTTCACTAAAAATTCTATTCTCCAGTTTAATTTCAACCTAGCACACTTCTCTCAATCCTATGCCTCATTGGCTACGACTCTCTACACAACTCTAGCACCTATATGAGGACATAGATAGAAAGAACTCTTTAGCAGCCAAGTGACAGCGTACCCTACTCACTGGAATTCTTTTAAGTTATGGTACACCAATAGCAATTCAGTGATCTGATAAGTTAAGGGAGGAAGATTTATGCTACAGTATAGTGGAAATAATAAAAACTATGAGTAACAGATTCTAACCTCTTCATTTAAGCACATCCCCATCAGTTAACCTATATTGCTAGCGTCTTGAAAAGTTATATTTATGCGGAAGACCCCACTAAAAGGTCCTGAGAGCCATCAGATGTTATGAACTTCTTTTAATGAGAGCAAAATGATTAAACGCGAGTTTAACTTACCATATAAATTGATAGAGGCATGGAGAAGGCTGATGAATTTGATTTCTTTTTTTTTTTGTCTCAGCAACGCAGAGAGATTCTCCTCTGCAACACTGCCTCTGCTGGCCATTCAATATAATCTGCAGATGGAAAAGTCCACTGTCAGTCCATTATTAGAACTTGAATATTTCCAAACTAAAGCCAACACTACAAAATAACATTATTTTCATAAAGCATTAATAATTAGTACAATAGCGTCTGTAATATTGTGAAAATTCAAAGTTCACTAAAAATTCTATTCTCCAGTTTAATTTCAACCTAGCACACTTCTCTCAATCCTATGCCTCATTGGCTACGACTCTCTACACAACTCTAGCACCTATATGAGGACGTAGATAGAAAGAACTCTTTAGCAGCCAAGTGACAGCGTACCCTACTCACTGGAATTCTTTTAGGTTATGGTACACCAATAGCAATTCAGTGATCTGATAAGTTAAGGGAGGAAGATTTATGCTACAGTATAGTGGAAATAATAAAAACTATGAGTAACAGATTCTAACCTTCGTTTAAGCACATCCCCATCAGTTAACCTATATTGCTAGCGTCTTAAAAAGTTATATTTATGCGGAAGACCCCACTAAAAGGTCCTGAGAGCCATCAGATGTTATGAACTTCTTTTAATGAGAGCTAAATGATTAAACGCGAGTTTAACTTACCATATAAATTGATAGAGGCATGGAGAAGGCTGATGAATTTGATTTCTTTTTTTTTGTCTCAGCAACGCAGAGAGATTCTCCTCTGCAACACTGCCTCTGCTGGCCATTCAATATAATCTGCAGATGGAAAAGTCCACTGTTAGTCCATTATTAGAACTTGAATATTTCCAAACTAAAGACAACACTACAAAATAACATTATTTTCATAAAGCATTAATAATTAGTACAATAGCGTCTGTAATATTGTGAAAATTCAAAGTTCACTAAAAATTCTATTCTCCAGTTTAATTTCAACCTAGCACACTTCTCTCAATCCTATGCCTCATTGGCTACGACTCTCTACACAACTCTAGCACCTATATGAGGACATAGATAGAAAGAACTCTTTAGCAGCCAAGTGACAGCGTACCCTACTCACTGGAATTCTTTTAAGTTATGGTACACCAATAGCAATTCAGTGATCTGATAAGTTAAGGGAGGAAGATTTATGCTACAGTATAGTGGAAATAATAAAAACTATGAGTAACAGATTCTAACCTCTTCATTTAAGCACATCCCCATCAGTTAACCTATATTGCTAGCGTCTTGAAAAGTTATATTTATGCGGAAGACCCCACTAAAAGGTCCTGAGAGCCATCAGATGTTATGAACTTCTTTTAATGAGAGCAAAATGATTAAACGCGAGTTTAACTTACCATATAAATTGATAGAGGCATGGAGAAGGCTGATGAATTTGATTTCTTTTTTTTTTTTGTCTCAACAACGCAGAGAGATTCTCCTCTGCAACACTGCCTCTGCTGGCCATTCGATATAATCTGCAGATGGAAAAGTCCACTGTTAGTCCATTATTAGAACTTGAATATTTCCAAACTAAAGACAACACTACAAAATAACATTATTTTCATAAAGCATTAATAATTAGTACAATAGCGTCTGTAATATTGTGAAAATTCAAAGTTCACTAAAAATTCTATTCTCCAGTTTAATTTCAACCTAGCACACTTCTCTCAATCCTATGCCTCATTGGCTACGACTCTCTACACAACTCTAGCACCTATATGAGGACATAGATAGAAAGAACTCTTTAGCAGCCAAGTGACAGCGTACCCTACTCACTGGAATTCTTTTAAGTTATGGTACACCAATAGCAATTCAGTGATCTGATAAGTTAAGGGAGGAAGATTTATGCTACAGTATAGTGGAAATAATAAAAACTATAAGTAACAGATTCTAACCTCTTTATTTTAGCACATCCCCATCAGTTAACCTATATTGCTAGCGTCTTGAAAATTTATATTTATGAGGAAGACCCCACTAAAAGGTCCTGAGAGCCATCAGATGTTATGAACTTCTTTTAATGAGAGCAAACTGATTAAACGTCAGTTTAACTTACCATATAAATTGATAGAGGCATGGAGAAGGCTGATGAATTTGATTTCTTTTTTTTTGTCTCAGCAACGCAGAGAGATTCTCCTCTGCAACACTGCCTCTGCTGGCCATTCAATATAATCTGCAGATGGAAAAGTCCACTGTTAGTCCATTATTAGAACTTGAATATTTCCAAACTAAAGACAACACTACAAAATAACATTATTTTCATAAAGCATTAATAATTAGTACAATAGCGTCTGTAATATTGTGAAAATTCAAAGTTCACTAAAAATTCTATTCTCCAGTTTAATTTCAACCTAGCACACTTCTCTCAATCCTATGCCTCATTGGCTACGACTCTCTACACAACTCTAGCACCTATAGGAGGACGTAGATAGAAAGAACTCTTTAGCAGCCAAGTGACAGCGTACCCTACTCACTGGAATTCTTTTAGGTTATGGTACACCAATAGCAATTCAGTGATCTGATAAGTTAAGGGAGGAAGAATTATGCTACAGTATAGTGGAAATAATAAAAACTATGAGTAACAGATTATAACCTCTTCATTTTAGCACATCCCTATCAGTTAACCTATATTGCTACCGTCTTGAAAAGTTATATTTATGAGGAAGACCCCCCTAAAAGGTCCTGAGAGCCATCAGATATTATGAACTTCTTTTAATGAGAGCAAACTGATTAAACGTGAGTTTAACTTACCATATAAATTGATAGAGGCATGGAGAAGGCTGATGAATTTGATTTCTTTTTTTTTGTCTCAGCAACGCAGAGAGATTCTCCTCTGCAACACTGCCTCTGCTGGCCATTCAATATAATCTGCAGATGGAAAAGTCCACTGTTAGTCCATTATTAGAACTTGAATATTTCCAAACTAAAGACAACACTAGAAAATAACATTATTTTCATAAAGCATTAATAATTAGTACAATAGCGTCTGTAATATTGTGAAAATTCAAAGTTCACTAAAAATTCTATTCTCCAGTTTAATTTCAACCTAGCACACTTCTCTCAATCCTATGCCTCATTGGCTACGACTCTCTACACAACTCCAGCACCTATATGAGGACATAGATAGAAAGAACTCTTTAGCAGCCAAGTGACAGCGTACCCTACTCACTGGAATTCTTTTAAGTTATGGTACACCAATAGCAATTCAGTGATCCGATAAGTTAAGGGAGGAAGATTTATGCTACAGTATAGTGGAAATAATAAAAACTATGAGTAACAGATTATAACCTCTTTATTTTAGCACATCCCCATCAGTTAACCTATATTGCTAGCGTCTTGAAAATGTATATTTATGCAGAAGACCCCACTAAAAGGTCCTGAGAGCCATCAGATGTTATGAACTTCTTTTAATGAGAGGAAAATGATTAAACGCGAGTTTAACTTACCATATAAATTGATAGAGGCATGGAGAAGGCTGATGAATTTGATTTCTTTTTTTTTTTTGTCTCAACAACGCAGAGAGATTCTCCTCTGCAACACTGCCTCTGCTGGCCATTCGATATAATCTGCAGATGGAAAAGTCCACTGTTAGTCCATTATTAGAACTTGAATATTTCCAAACTAAAGACAACACTACAAAATAACATTATTTTCATAAAGTATTAATAATTAGTACAATAGCGTCTGTAATATTGTGAAAATTCAAAGTTCACTAAAAATTCTATTCTCCAGTTTAATTTCAACCTAGCACACTTCTCTCAATCCTATGCCTCATTGGCTACGACTCTCTACACAACTCTAGCACCTATATGAGGACATAGATAGAAAGAACTCTTTAGCAGCCAAGTGACAGCGTACCCTACTCACTGGAATTCTTTTAAGTTATGGTACACCAATAGCAATTCAGTGATCTGATAAGTTAAGGGAGGAAGATTTATGCTACAGTATAGTGGAAATAATAAAAACTATGAGTAACAGATTCTAACCTCTTTATTTTAGCACATCCCCATCAGTTAACCTATATTGCTAGCGTCTTGAAAATTTATATTTATGAGGAAGACCCCACTAAAAGGTCCTGAGAGCCATCAGATGTTATGAACTTCTTTTAATGAGAGCAAAATGATTAAACGTGAGTTTAACTTACCATATGAATTGATAGAGGCATGGAGAAGGCTGATAAATTTGATTTCTTTTTTTTTGTCTCAGCAACGCAGAGAGATTGTCCTCTGCAACACTGCCTCTGCTGGCCATTCAATATAATCTGCAGATGGAAAAGTCCACTGTTAGTCCATTATTAGAACTTGAATATTTCCAAACTAAAGACAACACTAGAAAATAACATTATTTTCATAAAGCATTAATAATTAGTACAATAGCGTCTGTAATATTGTGAAAATTCAAAGTTCACTAAAAATTCTATTCTCCAGTTTAATTTCAACCTAGCACACTTCTCTCAATCCTATGCCTCATTGGCTACGACTCTCTACACAACTCCAGCACCTATATGAGGACATAGATAGAAAGAACTCTTTAGCAGCCAAGTGACAGCGTACCCTACTCACTGGAATTCTTTTAAGTTATGGTACACCAATAGCAATTCAGTGATCCGATAAGTTAAGGGAGGAAGATTTATGCTACAGTATAGTGGAAATAATAAAAACTATGAGTAACAGATTATAACCTCTTTATTTTAGCACATCCCCATCAGTTAACCTATATTGCTAGCGTCTTGAAAATGTATATTTATGCAGAAGACCCCACTAAAAGGTCCTGAGAGCCATCAGATGTTATGAACTTCTTTTAATGAGAGGAAAATGATTAAATGCGAGTTTAACTTACCATATAAATTGATAGAGGCATGGAGAAGGCTGATGAATTTGATTTCTTTTTTTTTTTGTCTCAACAACGCAGAGAGATTCTCCTCTGCAACACTGCCTCTGCTGGCCATTCGATATAATCTGCAGATGGAAAAGTCCACTGTTAGTCCATTATTAGAACTTGAATATTTCCAAACTAAAGACAACACTACAAAATAACATTATTTTCATAAAGTATTAATAATTAGTACAATAGCGTCTGTAATATTGTGAAAATTCAAAGTTCACTAAAAATTCTATTCTCCAGTTTAATTTCAACCTAGCACACTTCTCTCAATCCTATGCCTCATTGGCTACGACTCTCTACACAACTCTAGCACCTATATGAGGACATAGATAGAAAGAACTCTTTAGCAGCCAAGTGACAGCGTACCCTACTCACTGGAATTCTTTTAAGTTATGGTACACCAATAGCAATTCAGTGATCTGATAAGTTAAGGGAGGAAGATTTATGCTACAGTATAGTGGAAATAATAAAAACTATGAGTAACAGATTCTAACCTCTTTATTTTAGCACATCCCCATCAGTTAACCTATATTGCTAGCGTCTTGAAAATTTATATTTATGAGGAAGACCCCACTAAAAGGTCCTGAGAGCCATCAGATGTTATGAACTTCTTTTAATGAGAGCAAAATGATTAAACGTGAGTTTAACTTACCATATGAATTGATAGAGGCATGGAGAAGGCTGATGAATTTGATTTCTTTTTTTTTGTCTCAGCAACGCAGAGAGATTGTCCTCTGCAACACTGCCTCTGCTGGCCATTCAATATAATCTGCAGATGGAAAAGTCCACTGTTAGTCCATTATTAGAACTTGAATATTTCCAAACTAAAGACAACACTACAAAATAACATTATTTTCATAAAGCATTAATAATTAGTACAATAGCGTCTGTAATATTGTGAAAATTCAAAGTTCACTAAAAATTCTATTCTCCAGTTTAATTTCAACCTAGCACACTTCTCTCAATCCTATGCCTCATTGGCTACGACTCTCTACACAACTCCAGCACCTATATGAGGACATAGATAGAAAGAACTCTTTAGCAGCCAAGTGACAGCGTACCCTACTCACTGGAATTCTTTTAAGTTATGGTACACCAATAGCAATTCAGTGATCTGATAAGTTAAGGGAGGAAGATTTATGCTACAGTATAGTGGAAATAATAAAAACTATGAGTAACAGATTCTAACCTCTTCATTTAAGCACATCCCCATCAGTTAACCTATATTGCTAGCGTCTTGAAAAGTTATATTTATGCGGAAGACCCCACTAAAAGGTCCTGAGAGCCATCAGATGTTATGAACTTCTTTTAATGAGAGCAAAATGATTAAACGCGAGTTTAACTTACCATATAAATTGATAGAGGCATGGAGAAGGCTGATGAATTTGATTTCTTTTTTTTTTTGTCTCAGCAACGCAGAGAGATTCTCCTCTGCAACACTGCCTCTGCTGGCCATTCAATATAATCTGCAGATGGAAAAGTCCACTGTTAGTCCATTATTAGAACTTGAATATTTCCAAACTAAAGACAACACTACAAAATAACATTATTTTCATAAAGCATTAATAATTAGTACAATAGCGTCTGTAATATTGTGAAAATTCAAAGTTCACTAAAAATTCTATTCTCCAGTTTAATTTCAACCTAGCACACTTCTCTCAATCCTATGCCTCATTGGCTACGACTCTCTACACAACTCTAGCACCTATATGAGGACGTAGATAGAAAGAACTCTTTAGCAGCCAAGTGACAGCGTACCCTACTCACTGGAATTCTTTTAGGTTATGGTACACCAATAGCAATTCAGTGATCTGATAAGTTAAGGGAGGAAGATTTATGCTACAGTATAGTGGAAATAATAAAAACTATGAGTAACAGATTCTAACCTTCGTTTAAGCACATCCCCATCAGTTAACCTATATTGCTAGCGTCTTGAAAAGTTATATTTATGCGGAAGACCCCACTAAAAGGTCCTGAGAGCCATCAGATGTTATGAACTTCTTTTAATGAGAGCTAAATGATTAAACGCGAGTTTAACTTACCATATAAATTGATAGAGGCATGGAGAAGGCTGATGAATTTGATTTCTTTTTTTTTTTGTCTCAACAACGCAGAGAGATTCTCCTCTGCAACACTGCCTCTGCTGGCCATTCGATATAATCTGCAGATGGAAAAGTCCACTGTTAGTCCATTATTAGAACTTTAATATTTCCAAACTAAAGACAACACTACAAAATAACATTATTTTCATAAAGCATTAATAATTAGTACAATAGCGTCTGTAATATTGTGAAAAATCAAAGTTCACTAAAAATTCTATTCTCCAGTTTAATTTCAACCTAGCACACTTCTCTCAATCCTATGCCTCATTGGCTACGACTCTCTACACAACTCTAGCACCTATATGAGGACATAGATAGAAAGAACTCTTTAGCAGCCAAGTGACAGCGTACCCTACTCACTGGAATTCTTTTAAGTTATGGTACACCAATAGCAATTCAGTGATCTGATAAGTTAAGGGAGGAAGATTTATGCTACAGTATAGTGGAAATAATAAAAACTATGAGTAACAGATTCTAACCTCTTTATTTTAGCACATCCCCATCAGTTAACCTATATTGCTAGCGTCTTGAAAATGTATATTTATGAGGAAGACCCCACTAAAAGGTCCTGAGAGCCATCAGATGTTATGAACTTCTTTTAATGAGAGCAAACTGATTAAACGTGAGTTTAACTTACCATATAAATTGATAGAGGCATAGAGAAGGCTGATGAATTTGATTTCTTTTTTTTTGTCTCAGCAACGCAGAGAGATTCTCCTCTGCAACACTGCCTCTGCTGGCCATTCAATATAATCTGCAGATGGAAAAGTCCACTGTTAGTCCATTATTAGAACTTGAATATTTCCAAACTAAAGACAACACTACAAAATAACATTTTCATAAAGCATTAATAATTAGTACAATAGCGTCTGTAATATTGTGAAAATTCAAAGTTCACTAAAAATTCTATTCTCCAGTTTAATTTCAACCTAGCACACTTCTCTCAATCCTATGCCTCATTGGCTACGACTCTCTACACAACTCTAGCACCTATATGAGGACATAGATAGAAAGAACTCTTTAGCAGCCAAGTGACAGCGTACCCTACTCACTGGAATTCTTTTAAGTTATGGTACACCAATAGCAATTCAGTGATCTGATAAGTTAAGGGAGGAAGATTTATGCTACAGTATAGTGGAAATAATAAAAACTATGAGTAACAGATTCTAACCTCTTCATTTAAGCACATCCCCATCAGTTAACCTATATTGCTAGCGTCTTGAAAAGTTATATTTATGCGGAAGACCCCACTAAAAGGTCCTGAGAGCCATCAGATGTTATGAACTTCTTTTAATGAGAGCAAAATGATTAAACGCGAGTTTAACTTACCATATAAATTGATAGAGGCATGGAGAAGGCTGATGAATTTGATTTCTTTTTTTTTTTGTCTCAGCAACGCAGAGAGATTCTCCTCTGCAACACTGCCTCTGCTGGCCATTCAATATAATCTGCAGATGGAAAAGTCCACTGTCAGTCCATTATTAGAACTTGAATATTTCCAAACTAAAGCCAACACTACAAAATAACATTATTTTCATAAAGCATTAATAATTAGTACAATAGCGTCTGTAATATTGTGAAAATTCAAAGTTCACTAAAAATTCTATTCTCCAGTTTAATTTCAACCTAGCACACTTCTCTCAATCCTATGCCTCATTGGCTACGACTCTCTACACAACTCTAGCACCTATATGAGGACGTAGATAGAAAGAACTCTTTAGCAGCCAAGTGACAGCGTACCCTACTCACTGGAATTCTTTTAGGTTATGGTACACCAATAGCAATTCAGTGATCTGATAAGTTAAGGGAGGAAGATTTATGCTACAGTATAGTGGAAATAATAAAAACTATGAGTAACAGATTCTAACCTCTTCATTTAAGCACATCTCCATCAGTTAACCTATATTGCTAGCGTCTTGAAAAGTTATATTTATGCGGAAGACCCCACTAAAAGATCCTGAGAGCCATCAGATGTTATGAACTTCTTTTAATGAGAGCAAAATGATTAAACGCGAGTTTAACTTACCATATAAATTGATAGAGGCATGGAGAAGGCTGATGAATTTGATTTCTTTTTTTTTTTGTCTCAGCAACGCAGAGAGATTCTCCTCTGCAACACTGCCTCTGCTGGCCATTCAATATAATCTGCAGATGGAAAAGTCCACTGTCAGTCCATTATTAGAACTTGAATATTTCCAAACTAAAGACAACACTACAAAATAACATTATTTTCATAAAGCATTAATAATTAGTACAATAGCGTCTGTAATATTGTGAAAATTCAAAGTTCACTAAAAATTCTATTCTCCAGTTTAATTTCAACCTAGCACACTTCTCTCAATCCTATGCCTCATTGGCTACGACTCTCTACACAACTCTAGCACCTATATGAGGACATAGATAGAAAGAACTCTTTAGCAGCCAAGTGACAGCGTACCCTACTCACTGGAATTCTTTTAAGTTATGGTACACCAATAGCAATTCAGTGATCCGATAAGTTAAGGGAGGAAGATTTATGCTACAGTATAGTGGAAATAATAAAAACTATGAGTAACAGATTATAACCTCTTTATTTTAGCACATCCCCATCAGTTAACCTATATTGCTAGCGTCTTGAAAATGTATATTTATGCAGAAGACCCCACTAAAAGGTCCTGAGAGCCATCAGATGTTATGAACTTCTTTTAATGAGAGGAAAATGATTAAACGCGAGTTTAACTTACCATATAAATTGATAGAGGCATGGAGAAGGCTGATGAATTTGATTTCTTTTTTTTTTTTGTCTCAACAACGCAGAGAGATTCTCCTCTGCAACACTGCCTCTGCTGGCCATTCGATATAATCTGCAGATGGAAAAGTCCACTGTTAGTCCATTATTAGAACTTGAATATTTCCAAACTAAAGACAACACTACAAAATAACATTATTTTCATAAAGTATTAATAATTAGTACAATAGCGTCTGTAATATTGTGAAAATTCAAAGTTCACTAAAAATTCTATTCTCCAGTTTAATTTCAACCTAGCACACTTCTCTCAATCCTATGCCTCATTGGCTACGACTCTCTACACAACTCTAGCACCTATATGAGGACATAGATAGAAAGAACTCTTTAGCAGCCAAGTGACAGCGTACCCTACTCACTGGAATTCTTTTAAGTTATGGTACACCAATAGCAATTCAGTGATCTGATAAGTTAAGGGAGGAAGATTTATGCTACAGTATAGTGGAAATAATAAAAACTATGAGTAACAGATTCTAACCTCTTTATTTTAGCACATCCCCATCAGTTAACCTATATTGCTAGTGTCTTGAAAATTTATATTTATGAGGAAGACCCCACTAAAAGGTCCTGAGAGCCATCAGATGTTATGAACTTCTTTTAATGAGAGCAAAATGATTAAACGTGAGTTTAACTTACCATATGAATTGATAGAGGCATGGAGAAGGCTGATGAATTTGATTTCTTTTTCAGCAACGCAGAGAGATTGTCCTCTGCAACACTGCCTCTGCTGGCCATTCAATATAATCTGCAGATGGAAAAGTCCACTGTTAGTCCATTATTAGAACTTGAATATTTCCAAACTAAAGACAACACTACAAAATAACATTATTTTCATAAAGCATTAATAATTAGTACAATAGCGTCTGTAATATTGTGAAAATTCAAAGTTCACTAAAAATTCTATTCTCCAGTTTAATTTCAACCTAGCACACTTCTCTCAATCCTATGCCTCATTGGCTACGACTCTCTACACAACTCTAGCACCTATATGAGGACGGAGATAGAAAGAACTCTTTAGCAGCCAAGTGACAGCGTACCCTACTCACTGGAATTCTTTTAGGTTATGGTACACCAATAGCAATTCAGTGATCTGATAAGTTAAGGGAGGAAGATTTATGCTACAGTATAGTGGAAATAATAAAAACTATGAGTAACAGATTCTAACCTTCATTTAAGCACATCCCCATCAGTTAACCTATATTGCTAGCGTCTTAAAAAGTTATATTTATGCGGAAGACCCCACTAAAAGGTCCTGAGAGCCATCAGATGTTATGAACTTCTTTTAATGAGAGCTAAATGATTAAACGCGAGTTTAACTTACCATATAAATTGATAGAGGCATGGAGAAGGCTGATGAATTTGATTTCTTTTTTTTTGTCTCAGCAACGCAGAGAGATTCTCCTCTGCAACACTGCCTCTGCTGGCCATTCAATATAATCTGCAGATGGAAAAGTCCACTGTTAGTCCATTATTAGAACTTGAATATTTCCAAACTAAAGACAACACTACAAAATAACATTATTTTCATAAAGCATTAATAATTAGTACAATAGCGTCTGTAATATTGTGAAAATTCAAAGTTCACTAAAAATTCTATTCTCCAGTTTAATTTCAACCTAGCACACTTCTCTCAATCCTATGCCTCATTGGCTACGACTCTCTACACAACTCTAGCACCTATATGAGGACATAGATAGAAAGAACTCTTTAGCAGCCAAGTGACAGCGTACCCTACTCACTGGAATTCTTTTAAGTTATGGTACACCAATAGCAATTCAGTGATCTGATAAGTTAAGGGAGGAAGATTTATGCTACAGTATAGTGGAAATAATAAAAACTATGAGTAACAGATTCTAACCTCTTTATTTTAGCACATCCCCATCAGTTAACCTATATTGCTAGTGTCTTGAAAATTTATATTTATGAGGAAGACCCCACTAAAAGGTCCTGAGAGCCATCAGATGTTATGAACTTCTTTTAATGAGAGCAAAATGATTAAACGTGAGTTTAACTTACCATATGAATTGATAGAGGCATGGAGAAGGCTGATGAATTTGATTTCTTTTTCAGCAACGCAGAGAGATTGTCCTCTGCAACACTGCCTCTGCTGGCCATTCAATATAATCTGCAGATGGAAAAGTCCACTGTTAGTCCATTATTAGAACTTGAATATTTCCAAACTAAAGACAACACTACAAAATAACATTATTTTCATAAAGCATTAATAATTAGTACAATAGCGTCTGTAATATTGTGAAAATTCAAAGTTCACTAAAAATTCTATTCTCCAGTTTAATTTCAACCTAGCACACTTCTCTCAATCCTATGCCTCATTGGCTACGACTCTCTACACAACTCTAGCACCTATATGAGGACGTAGATAGAAAGAACTCTTTAGCAGCCAAGTGACAGCGTACCCTACTCACTGGAATTCTTTTAGGTTATGGTACACCAATAGCAATTCAGTGATCTGATAAGTTAAGGGAGGAAGATTTATGCTACAGTATAGTGGAAATAATAAAAACTATGAGTAACAGATTCTAACCTTCGTTTAAGCACATCCCCATCAGTTAACCTATATTGCTAGCGTCTTAAAAAGTTATATTTATGCGGAAGACCCCACTAAAAGGTCCTGAGAGCCATCAGATGTTATGAACTTCTTTTAATGAGAGCTAAATGATTAAACGCGAGTTTAACTTACCATATAAATTGATAGAGGCATGGAGAAGGCTGATGAATTTGATTTCTTTTTTTTTGTCTCAGCAACGCAGAGAGATTCTCCTCTGCAACACTGCCTCTGCTGGCCATTCAATATAATCTGCAGATGGAAAAGTCCACTGTTAGTCCATTATTAGAACTTGAATATTTCCAAACTAAAGACAACACTACAAAATAACATTATTTTCATAAAGCATTAATAATTAGTACAATAGCGTCTGTAATATTGTGAAAATTCAAAGTTCACTAAAAATTCTATTCTCCAGTTTAATTTCAACCTAGCACACTTCTCTCAATCCTATGCCTCATTGGCTACGACTCTCTACACAACTCTAGCACCTATATGAGGACATAGATAGAAAGAACTCTTTAGCAGCCAAGTGACAGCGTACCCTACTCACTGGAATTCTTTTAAGTTATGGTACACCAATAGCAATTCAGTGATCTGATAAGTTAAGGGAGGAAGATTTATGCTACAGTATAGTGGAAATAATAAAAACTATGAGTAACAGATTCTAACCTCTTCATTTAAGCACATCCCCATCAGTTAACCTATATTGCTAGCGTCTTGAAAAGTTATATTTATGCGGAAGACCCCACTAAAAGGTCCTGAGAGCCATCAGATGTTATGAACTTCTTTTAATGAGAGCAAAATGATTAAACGCGAGTTTAACTTACCATATAAATTGATAGAGGCATGGAGAAGGCTGATGAATTTGATTTCTTTTTTTTTTTGTCTCAGCAACGCAGAGAGATTCTCCTCTGCAACACTGCCTCTGCTGGCCATTCAATATAATCTGCAGATGGAAAAGTCCACTGTTAGTCCATTATTAGAACTTGAATATTTCCAAACTAAAGACAACACTACAAAATAACATTATTTTCATAAAGCATTAATAATTAGTACAATAGCGTCTGTAATATTGTGAAAATTCAAAGTTCACTAAAAATTCTATTCTCCAGTTTAATTTCAACCTAGCACACTTCTCTCAATCCTATGCCTCATTGGCTACGACTCTCTACACAACTCTAGCACCTATATGAGGACGTAGATAGAAAGAACTCTTTAGCAGCCAAGTGACAGCGTACCCTACTCACTGGAATTCTTTTAGGTTATGGTACACCAATAGCAATTCAGTGATCTGATAAGTTAAGGGAGGAAGATTTATGCTACAGTATAGTGGAAATAATAAAAACTATGAGTAACAGATTCTAACCTTCGTTTAAGCACATCCCCATCAGTTAACCTATATTGCTAGCGTCTTGAAAAGTTATATTTATGCGGAAGACCCCACTAAAAGGTCCTGAGAGCCATCAGATGTTATGAACTTCTTTTAATGAGAGCTAAATGATTAAACGCGAGTTTAACTTACCATATAAATTGATAGAGGCATGGAGAAGGCTGATGAATTTGATTTCTTTTTTTTTTTGTCTCAACAACGCAGAGAGATTCTCCTCTGCAACACTGCCTCTGCTGGCCATTCGATATAATCTGCAGATGGAAAAGTCCACTGTTAGTCCATTATTAGAACTTTAATATTTCCAAACTAAAGACAACACTACAAAATAACATTATTTTCATAAAGCATTAATAATTAGTACAATAGCGTCTGTAATATTGTGAAAAATCAAAGTTCACTAAAAATTCTATTCTCCAGTTTAATTTCAACCTAGCACACTTCTCTCAATCCTATGCCTCATTGGCTACGACTCTCTACACAACTCTAGCACCTATATGAGGACATAGATAGAAAGAACTCTTTAGCAGCCAAGTGACAGCGTACCCTACTCACTGGAATTCTTTTAAGTTATGGTACACCAATAGCAATTCAGTGATCTGATAAGTTAAGGGAGGAAGATTTATGCTACAGTATAGTGGAAATAATAAAAACTATGAGTAACAGATTCTAACCTCTTTATTTTAGCACATCCCCATCAGTTAACCTATATTGCTAGCGTCTTGAAAATGTATATTTATGAGGAAGACCCCACTAAAAGGTCCTGAGAGCCATCAGATGTTATGAACTTCTTTTAATGAGAGCAAACTGATTAAACGTGAGTTTAACTTACCATATAAATTGATAGAGGCATAGAGAAGGCTGATGAATTTGATTTCTTTTTTTTTGTCTCAGCAACGCAGAGAGATTCTCCTCTGCAACACTGCCTCTGCTGGCCATTCAATATAATCTGCAGATGGAAAAGTCCACTGTTAGTCCATTATTAGAACTTGAATATTTCCAAACTAAAGACAACACTACAAAATAACATTTTCATAAAGCATTAATAATTAGTACAATAGCGTCTGTAATATTGTGAAAATTCAAAGTTCACTAAAAATTCTATTCTCCAGTTTAATTTCAACCTAGCACACTTCTCTCAATCCTATGCCTCATTGGCTACGACTCTCTACACAACTCTAGCACCTATATGAGGACATAGATAGAAAGAACTCTTTAGCAGCCAAGTGACAGCGTACCCTACTCACTGGAATTCTTTTAAGTTATGGTACACCAATAGCAATTCAGTTATCTGATAAGTTAAGGGAGGAAGATTTATGCTACAGTATAGTGGAAATAATAAAAACTATGAGTAACAGATTCTAACCTCTTCATTTAAGCACATCCCCATCAGTTAACCTATATTGCTAGCGTCTTGAAAAGTTATATTTATGCGGAAGACCCCACTAAAAGGTCCTGAGAGCCATCAGATGTTATGAACTTCTTTTAATGAGAGCAAAATGATTAAACGCGAGTTTAACTTACCATATAAATTGATAGAGGCATGGAGAAGGCTGATGAATTTGATTTCTTTTTTTTTTTGTCTCAGCAACGCAGAGAGATTCTCCTCTGCAACACTGCCTCTGCTGGCCATTCAATATAATCTGCAGATGGAAAAGTCCACTGTCAGTCCATTATTAGAACTTGAATATTTCCAAACTAAAGCCAACACTACAAAATAACATTATTTTCATAAAGCATTAATAATTAGTACAATAGCGTCTGTAATATTGTGAAAATTCAAAGTTCACTAAAAATTCTATTCTCCAGTTTAATTTCAACCTAGCACACTTCTCTCAATCCTATGCCTCATTGGCTACGACTCTCTACACAACTCTAGCACCTATATGAGGACGTAGATAGAAAGAACTCTTTAGCAGCCAAGTGACAGCGTACCCTACTCACTGGAATTCTTTTAGGTTATGGTACACCAATAGCAATTCAGTGATCTGATAAGTTAAGGGAGGAAGATTTATGCTACAGTATAGTGGAAATAATAAAAACTATGAGTAACAGATTCTAACCTCTTCATTTAAGCACATCTCCATCAGTTAACCTATATTGCTAGCGTCTTGAAAAGTTATATTTATGCGGAAGACCCCACTAAAAGATCCTGAGAGCCATCAGATGTTATGAACTTCTTTTAATGAGAGCAAAATGATTAAACGCGAGTTTAACTTACCATATAAATTGATAGAGGCATGGAGAAGGCTGATGAATTTGATTTCTTTTTTTTTTTGTCTCAGCAACGCAGAGAGATTCTCCTCTGCAACACTGCCTCTGCTGGCCATTCAATATAATCTGCAGATGGAAAAGTCCACTGTCAGTCCATTATTAGAACTTGAATATTTCCAAACTAAAGACAACACTACAAAATAACATTATTTTCATAAAGCATTAATAATTAGTACAATAGCGTCTGTAATATTGTGAAAATTCAAAGTTCACTAAAAATTCTATTCTCCAGTTTAATTTCAACCTAGCACACTTCTCTCAATCCTATGCCTCATTGGCTACGACTCTCTACACAACTCTAGCACCTATATGAGGACATAGATAGAAAGAACTCTTTAGCAGCCAAGTGACAGCGTACCCTACTCACTGGAATTCTTTTAAGTTATGGTACACCAATAGCAATTCAGTGATCCGATAAGTTAAGGGAGGAAGATTTATGCTACAGTATAGTGGAAATAATAAAAACTATGAGTAACAGATTATAACCTCTTTATTTTAGCACATCCCCAT
This sequence comes from Triturus cristatus, assembly GCF_964204655.1. Classification (NCBI taxonomy): domain Eukaryota; kingdom Metazoa; phylum Chordata; class Amphibia; order Caudata; family Salamandridae; genus Triturus; species Triturus cristatus. The sequence continues at coordinate 591,245,488 of NC_140593.1, forward strand.
CAGTTAACCTATATTGCTAGCGTCTTGAAAATGTATATTTATGCAGAAGACCCCACTAAAAGGTCCTGAGAGCCATCAGATGTTATGAACTTCTTTTAATGAGAGGAAAATGATTAAACGCGAGTTTAACTTACCATATAAATTGATAGAGGCATGGAGAAGGCTGATGAATTTGATTTCTTTTTTTTTTTTGTCTCAACAACGCAGAGAGATTCTCCTCTGCAACACTGCCTCTGCTGGCCATTCGATATAATCTGCAGATGGAAAAGTCCACTGTTAGTCCATTATTAGAACTTGAATATTTCCAAACTAAAGACAACACTACAAAATAACATTATTTTCATAAAGTATTAATAATTAGTACAATAGCGTCTGTAATATTGTGAAAATTCAAAGTTCACTAAAAATTCTATTCTCCAGTTTAATTTCAACCTAGCACACTTCTCTCAATCCTATGCCTCATTGGCTACGACTCTCTACACAACTCTAGCACCTATATGAGGACATAGATAGAAAGAACTCTTTAGCAGCCAAGTGACAGCGTACCCTACTCACTGGAATTCTTTTAAGTTATGGTACACCAATAGCAATTCAGTGATCTGATAAGTTAAGGGAGGAAGATTTATGCTACAGTATAGTGGAAATAATAAAAACTATGAGTAACAGATTCTAACCTCTTTATTTTAGCACATCCCCATCAGTTAACCTATATTGCTAGTGTCTTGAAAATTTATATTTATGAGGAAGACCCCACTAAAAGGTCCTGAGAGCCATCAGATGTTATGAACTTCTTTTAATGAGAGCAAAATGATTAAACGTGAGTTTAACTTACCATATGAATTGATAGAGGCATGGAGAAGGCTGATGAATTTGATTTCTTTTTCAGCAACGCAGAGAGATTGTCCTCTGCAACACTGCCTCTGCTGGCCATTCAATATAATCTGCAGATGGAAAAGTCCACTGTTAGTCCATTATTAGAACTTGAATATTTCCAAACTAAAGACAACACTACAAAATAACATTATTTTCATAAAGCATTAATAATTAGTACAATAGCGTCTGTAATATTGTGAAAATTCAAAGTTCACTAAAAATTCTATTCTCCAGTTTAATTTCAACCTAGCACACTTCTCTCAATCCTATGCCTCATTGGCTACGACTCTCTACACAACTCTAGCACCTATATGAGGACGGAGATAGAAAGAACTCTTTAGCAGCCAAGTGACAGCGTACCCTACTCACTGGAATTCTTTTAGGTTATGGTACACCAATAGCAATTCAGTGATCTGATAAGTTAAGGGAGGAAGATTTATGCTACAGTATAGTGGAAATAATAAAAACTATGAGTAACAGATTCTAACCTTCATTTAAGCACATCCCCATCAGTTAACCTATATTGCTAGCGTCTTAAAAAGTTATATTTATGCGGAAGACCCCACTAAAAGGTCCTGAGAGCCATCAGATGTTATGAACTTCTTTTAATGAGAGCTAAATGATTAAACGCGAGTTTAACTTACCATATAAATTGATAGAGGCATGGAGAAGGCTGATGAATTTGATTTCTTTTTTTTTGTCTCAGCAACGCAGAGAGATTCTCCTCTGCAACACTGCCTCTGCTGGCCATTCAATATAATCTGCAGATGGAAAAGTCCACTGTTAGTCCATTATTAGAACTTGAATATTTCCAAACTAAAGACAACACTACAAAATAACATTATTTTCATAAAGCATTAATAATTAGTACAATAGCGTCTGTAATATTGTGAAAATTCAAAGTTCACTAAAAATTCTATTCTCCAGTTTAATTTCAACCTAGCACACTTCTCTCAATCCTATGCCTCATTGGCTACGACTCTCTACACAACTCTAGCACCTATATGAGGACATAGATAGAAAGAACTCTTTAGCAGCCAAGTGACAGCGTACCCTACTCACTGGAATTCTTTTAAGTTATGGTACACCAATAGCAATTCAGTGATCTGATAAGTTAAGGGAGGAAGATTTATGCTACAGTATAGTGGAAATAATAAAAACTATGAGTAACAGATTCTAACCTCTTTATTTTAGCACATCCCCATCAGTTAACCTATATTGCTAGTGTCTTGAAAATTTATATTTATGAGGAAGACCCCACTAAAAGGTCCTGAGAGCCATCAGATGTTATGAACTTCTTTTAATGAGAGCAAAATGATTAAACGTGAGTTTAACTTACCATATGAATTGATAGAGGCATGGAGAAGGCTGATGAATTTGATTTCTTTTTCAGCAACGCAGAGAGATTGTCCTCTGCAACACTGCCTCTGCTGGCCATTCAATATAATCTGCAGATGGAAAAGTCCACTGTTAGTCCATTATTAGAACTTGAATATTTCCAAACTAAAGACAACACTACAAAATAACATTATTTTCATAAAGCATTAATAATTAGTACAATAGCGTCTGTAATATTGTGAAAATTCAAAGTTCACTAAAAATTCTATTCTCCAGTTTAATTTCAACCTAGCACACTTCTCTCAATCCTATGCCTCATTGGCTACGACTCTCTACACAACTCTAGCACCTATATGAGGACGTAGATAGAAAGAACTCTTTAGCAGCCAAGTGACAGCGTACCCTACTCACTGGAATTCTTTTAGGTTATGGTACACCAATAGCAATTCAGTGATCTGATAAGTTAAGGGAGGAAGATTTATGCTACAGTATAGTGGAAATAATAAAAACTATGAGTAACAGATTCTAACCTTCGTTTAAGCACATCCCCATCAGTTAACCTATATTGCTAGCGTCTTAAAAAGTTATATTTATGCGGAAGACCCCACTAAAAGGTCCTGAGAGCCATCAGATGTTATGAACTTCTTTTAATGAGAGCTAAATGATTAAACGCGAGTTTAACTTACCATATAAATTGATAGAGGCATGGAGAAGGCTGATGAATTTGATTTCTTTTTTTTTGTCTCAGCAACGCAGAGAGATTCTCCTCTGCAACACTGCCTCTGCTGGCCATTCAATATAATCTGCAGATGGAAAAGTCCACTGTTAGTCCATTATTAGAACTTGAATATTTCCAAACTAAAGACAACACTACAAAATAACATTATTTTCATAAAGCATTAATAATTAGTACAATAGCGTCTGTAATATTGTGAAAATTCAAAGTTCACTAAAAATTCTATTCTCCAGTTTAATTTCAACCTAGCACACTTCTCTCAATCCTATGCCTCATTGGCTACGACTCTCTACACAACTCTAGCACCTATATGAGGACATAGATAGAAAGAACTCTTTAGCAGCCAAGTGACAGCGTACCCTACTCACTGGAATTCTTTTAAGTTATGGTACACCAATAGCAATTCAGTGATCTGATAAGTTAAGGGAGGAAGATTTATGCTACAGTATAGTGGAAATAATAAAAACTATGAGTAACAGATTCTAACCTCTTCATTTAAGCACATCCCCATCAGTTAACCTATATTGCTAGCGTCTTGAAAAGTTATATTTATGCGGAAGACCCCACTAAAAGGTCCTGAGAGCCATCAGATGTTATGAACTTCTTTTAATGAGAGCAAAATGATTAAACGCGAGTTTAACTTACCATATAAATTGATAGAGGCATGGAGAAGGCTGATGAATTTGATTTCTTTTTTTTTTTGTCTCAGCAACGCAGAGAGATTCTCCTCTGCAACACTGCCTCTGCTGGCCATTCAATATAATCTGCAGATGGAAAAGTCCACTGTTAGTCCATTATTAGAACTTGAATATTTCCAAACTAAAGACAACACTACAAAATAACATTATTTTCATAAAGCATTAATAATTAGTACAATAGCGTCTGTAATATTGTGAAAATTCAAAGTTCACTAAAAATTCTATTCTCCAGTTTAATTTCAACCTAGCACACTTCTCTCAATCCTATGCCTCATTGGCTACGACTCTCTACACAACTCTAGCACCTATATGAGGACGTAGATAGAAAGAACTCTTTAGCAGCCAAGTGACAGCGTACCCTACTCACTGGAATTCTTTTAGGTTATGGTACACCAATAGCAATTCAGTGATCTGATAAGTTAAGGGAGGAAGATTTATGCTACAGTATAGTGGAAATAATAAAAACTATGAGTAACAGATTCTAACCTTCGTTTAAGCACATCCCCATCAGTTAACCTATATTGCTAGCGTCTTGAAAAGTTATATTTATGCGGAAGACCCCACTAAAAGGTCCTGAGAGCCATCAGATGTTATGAACTTCTTTTAATGAGAGCTAAATGATTAAACGCGAGTTTAACTTACCATATAAATTGATAGAGGCATGGAGAAGGCTGATGAATTTGATTTCTTTTTTTTTTTTGTCTCAACAACGCAGAGAGATTCTCCTCTGCAACACTGCCTCTGCTGGCCATTCGATATAATCTGCAGATGGAAAAGTCCACTGTTAGTCCATTATTAGAACTTTAATATTTCCAAACTAAAGACAACACTACAAAATAACATTATTTTCATAAAGCATTAATAATTAGTACAATAGCGTCTGTAATATTGTGAAAATTCAAAGTTCACTAAAAATTCTATTCTCCAGTTTAATTTCAACCTAGCACACTTCTCTCAATCCTATGCCTCATTGGCTACGACTCTCTACACAACTCTAGCACCTATATGAGGACATAGATAGAAAGAACTCTTTAGCAGCCAAGTGACAGCGTACCCTACTCACTGGAATTCTTTTAAGTTATGGTACACCAATAGCAATTCAGTGATCTGATAAGTTAAGGGAGGAAGATTTATGCTACAGTATAGTGGAAATAATAAAAACTATAAGTAACAGATTCTAACCTCTTTATTTTAGCACATCCCCATCAGTTAACCTATATTGCTAGCGTCTTGAAAATTTATATTTATGAGGAAGACCCCACTAAAAGGTCCTGAGAGCCATCAGATGTTATGAACTTCTTTTAATGAGAGCAAACTGATTAAACGTCAGTTTAACTTACCATATAAATTGATAGAGGCATGGAGAAGGCTGATGAATTTGATTTCTTTTTTTTTGTCTCAGCAACGCAGAGAGATTCTCCTCTGCAACACTGCCTCTGCTGGCCATTCAATATAATCTGCAGATGGAAAAGTCCACTGTTAGTCCATTATTAGAACTTGAATATTTCCAAACTAAAGACAACACTACAAAATAACATTATTTTCATAAAGCATTAATAATTAGTACAATAGCGTCTGTAATATTGTGAAAATTCAAAGTTCACTAAAAATTCTATTCTCCAGTTTAATTTCAACCTAGCACACTTCTCTCAATCCTATGCCTCATTGGCTACGACTCTCTACACAACTCTAGCACCTATAGGAGGACGTAGATAGAAAGAACTCTTTAGCAGCCAAGTGACAGCGTACCCTACTCACTGGAATTCTTTTAGGTTATGGTACACCAATAGCAATTCAGTGATCTGATAAGTTAAGGGAGGAAGAATTATGCTACAGTATAGTGGAAATAATAAAAACTATGAGTAACAGATTATAACCTCTTCATTTTAGCACATCCCTATCAGTTAACCTATATTGCTACCGTCTTGAAAAGTTATATTTATGAGGAAGACCCCCCTAAAAGGTCCTGAGAGCCATCAGATATTATGAACTTCTTTTAATGAGAGCAAACTGATTAAACGTGAGTTTAACTTACCATATAAATTGATAGAGGCATGGAGAAGGCTGATGAATTTGATTTCTTTTTTTTTGTCTCAGCAACGCAGAGAGATTCTCCTCTGCAACACTGCCTCTGCTGGCCATTCAATATAATCTGCAGATGGAAAAGTCCACTGTTAGTCCATTATTAGAACTTGAATATTTCCAAACTAAAGACAACACTAGAAAATAACATTATTTTCATAAAGCATTAATAATTAGTACAATAGCGTCTGTAATATTGTGAAAATTCAAAGTTCACTAAAAATTCTATTCTCCAGTTTAATTTCAACCTAGCACACTTCTCTCAATCCTATGCCTCATTGGCTACGACTCTCTACACAACTCCAGCACCTATATGAGGACATAGATAGAAAGAACTCTTTAGCAGCCAAGTGACAGCGTACCCTACTCACTGGAATTCTTTTAAGTTATGGTACACCAATAGCAATTCAGTGATCCGATAAGTTAAGGGAGGAAGATTTATGCTACAGTATAGTGGAAATAATAAAAACTATGAGTAACAGATTATAACCTCTTTATTTTAGCACATCCCCATCAGTTAACCTATATTGCTAGCGTCTTGAAAATGTATATTTATGCAGAAGACCCCACTAAAAGGTCCTGAGAGCCATCAGATGTTATGAACTTCTTTTAATGAGAGGAAAATGATTAAACGCGAGTTTAACTTACCATATAAATTGATAGAGGCATGGAGAAGGCTGATGAATTTGATTTCTTTTTTTTTTTTGTCTCAACAACGCAGAGAGATTCTCCTCTGCAACACTGCCTCTGCTGGCCATTCGATATAATCTGCAGATGGAAAAGTCCACTGTTAGTCCATTATTAGAACTTGAATATTTCCAAACTAAAGACAACACTACAAAATAACATTATTTTCATAAAGTATTAATAATTAGTACAATAGCGTCTGTAATATTGTGAAAATTCAAAGTTCACTAAAAATTCTATTCTCCAGTTTAATTTCAACCTAGCACACTTCTCTCAATCCTATGCCTCATTGGCTACGACTCTCTACACAACTCTAGCACCTATATGAGGACATAGATAGAAAGAACTCTTTAGCAGCCAAGTGACAGCGTACCCTACTCACTGGAATTCTTTTAAGTTATGGTACACCAATAGCAATTCAGTGATCTGATAAGTTAAGGGAGGAAGATTTATGCTACAGTATAGTGGAAATAATAAAAACTATGAGTAACAGATTCTAACCTCTTTATTTTAGCACATCCCCATCAGTTAACCTATATTGCTAGCGTCTTGAAAATTTATATTTATGAGGAAGACCCCACTAAAAGGTCCTGAGAGCCATCAGATGTTATGAACTTCTTTTAATGAGAGCAAAATGATTAAACGTGAGTTTAACTTACCATATGAATTGATAGAGGCATGGAGAAGGCTGATGAATTTGATTTCTTTTTTTTTGTCTCAGCAACGCAGAGAGATTGTCCTCTGCAACACTGCCTCTGCTGGCCATTCAATATAATCTGCAGATGGAAAAGTCCACTGTTAGTCCATTATTAGAACTTGAATATTTCCAAACTAAAGACAACACTAGAAAATAACATTATTTTCATAAAGCATTAATAATTAGTACAATAGCGTCTGTAATATTGTGAAAATTCAAAGTTCACTAAAAATTCTATTCTCCAGTTTAATTTCAACCTAGCACACTTCTCTCAATCCTATGCCTCATTGGCTACGACTCTCTACACAACTCCAGCACCTATATGAGGACATAGATAGAAAGAACTCTTTAGCAGCCAAGTGACAGCGTACCCTACTCACTGGAATTCTTTTAAGTTATGGTACACCAATAGCAATTCAGTGATCCGATAAGTTAAGGGAGGAAGATTTATGCTACAGTATAGTGGAAATAATAAAAACTATGAGTAACAGATTATAACCTCTTTATTTTAGCACATCCCCATCAGTTAACCTATATTGCTAGCGTCTTGAAAATGTATATTTATGCAGAAGACCCCACTAAAAGGTCCTGAGAGCCATCAGATGTTATGAACTTCTTTTAATGAGAGGAAAATGATTAAATGCGAGTTTAACTTACCATATAAATTGATAGAGGCATGGAGAAGGCTGATGAATTTGATTTCTTTTTTTTTTTGTCTCAACAACGCAGAGAGATTCTCCTCTGCAACACTGCCTCTGCTGGCCATTCGATATAATCTGCAGATGGAAAAGTCCACTGTTAGTCCATTATTAGAACTTGAATATTTCCAAACTAAAGACAACACTACAAAATAACATTATTTTCATAAAGTATTAATAATTAGTACAATAGCGTCTGTAATATTGTGAAAATTCAAAGTTCACTAAAAATTCTATTCTCCAGTTTAATTTCAACCTAGCACACTTCTCTCAATCCTATGCCTCATTGGCTACGACTCTCTACACAACTCTAGCACCTATATGAGGACATAGATAGAAAGAACTCTTTAGCAGCCAAGTGACAGCGTACCCTACTCACTGGAATTCTTTTAAGTTATGGTACACCAATAGCAATTCAGTGATCTGATAAGTTAAGGGAGGAAGATTTATGCTACAGTATAGTGGAAATAATAAAAACTATGAGTAACAGATTCTAACCTCTTTATTTTAGCACATCCCCATCAGTTAACCTATATTGCTAGCGTCTTGAAAATTTATATTTATGAGGAAGACCCCACTAAAAGGTCCTGAGAGCCATCAGATGTTATGAACTTCTTTTAATGAGAGCAAAATGATTAAACGTGAGTTTAACTTACCATATGAATTGATAGAGGCATGGAGAAGGCTGATGAATTTGATTTCTTTTTTTTTGTCTCAGCAACGCAGAGAGATTGTCCTCTGCAACACTGCCTCTGCTGGCCATTCAATATAATCTGCAGATGGAAAAGTCCACTGTTAGTCCATTATTAGAACTTGAATATTTCCAAACTAAAGACAACACTACAAAATAACATTATTTTCATAAAGCATTAATAATTAGTACAATAGCGTCTGTAATATTGTGAAAATTCAAAGTTCACTAAAAATTCTATTCTCCAGTTTAATTTCAACCTAGCACACTTCTCTCAATCCTATGCCTCATTGGCTACGACTCTCTACACAACTCCAGCACCTATATGAGGACATAGATAGAAAGAACTCTTTAGCAGCCAAGTGACAGCGTACCCTACTCACTGGAATTCTTTTAAGTTATGGTACACCAATAGCAATTCAGTGATCTGATAAGTAAAGGGAGGAAGATTTATGCTACAGTATAGTGGAAATAATAAAAACTATGAGTAACAGATTCTAACCTCTTCATTTAAGCACATCCCCATCAGTTAACCTATATTGCTAGCGTCTTGAAAAGTTATATTTATGCGGAAGACCCCACTAAAAGGTCCTGAGAGCCATCAGATGTTATGAACTTCTTTTAATGAGAGCAAAATGATTAAACGCGAGTTTAACTTACCATATAAATTGATAGAGGCATGGAGAAGGCTGATGAATTTGATTTCTTTTTTTTTTTGTCTCAGCAACGCAGAGAGATTCTCCTCTGCAACACTGCCTCTGCTGGCCATTCAATATAATCTGCAGATGGAAAAGTCCACTGTTAGTCCATTATTAGAACTTGAATATTTCCAAACTAAAGACAACACTACAAAATAACATTATTTTCATAAAGCATTAATAATTAGTACAATAGCGTCTGTAATATTGTGAAAATTCAAAGTTCACTAAAAATTCTATTCTCCAGTTTAATTTCAACCTAGCACACTTCTCTCAATCCTATGCCTCATTGGCTACGACTCTCTACACAACTCTAGCACCTATATGAGGACGTAGATAGAAAGAACTCTTTAGCAGCCAAGTGACAGCGTACCCTACTCACTGGAATTCTTTTAGGTTATGGTACACCAATAGCAATTCAGTGATCTGATAAGTTAAGGGAGGAAGATTTATGCTACAGTATAGTGGAAATAATAAAAACTATGAGTAACAGATTCTAACCTCTTTATTTTAGCACATCCCCATCAGTTAACCTATATTGCTAGCGTCTTGAAAATGTATATTTATGAGGAAGACCCCACTAAAAGGTCCTGAGAGCCATCAGATGTTATGAACTTCTTTTAATGAGAGCAAACTGATTAAACGTGAGTTTAACTTACCATATAAATTGATAGAGGCATAGAGAAGGCTGATGAATTTGATTTCTTTTTTTTTGTCTCAGCAACGCAGAGAGATTCTCCTCTGCAACACTGCCTCTGCTGGCCATTCAATATAATCTGCAGATGGAAAAGTCCACTGTTAGTCCATTATTAGAACTTGAATATTTCCAAACTAAAGACAACACTACAAAATAACATTTTCATAAAGCATTAATAATTAGTACAATAGCGTCTGTAATATTGTGAAAATTCAAAGTTCACTAAAAATTCTATTCTCCAGTTTAATTTCAACCTAGCACACTTCTCTCAATCCTATGCCTCATTGGCTACGACTCTCTACACAACTCTAGCACCTATATGAGGACATAGATAGAAAGAACTCTTTAGCAGCCAAGTGACAGCGTACCCTACTCACTGGAATTCTTTTAAGTTATGGTACACCAATAGCAATTCAGTGATCTGATAAGTTAAGGGAGGAAGATTTATGCTACAGTATAGTGGAAATAATAAAAACTATGAGTAACAGATTCTAACCTCTTCATTTAAGCACATCCCCATCAGTTAACCTATATTGCTAGCGTCTTGAAAAGTTATATTTATGCGGAAGACCCCACTAAAAGGTCCTGAGAGCCATCAGATGTTATGAACTTCTTTTAATGAGAGCAAAATGATTAAACGCGAGTTTAACTTACCATATAAATTGATAGAGGCATGGAGAAGGCTGATGAATTTGATTTCTTTTTTTTTTTGTCTCAGCAACGCAGAGAGATTCTCCTCTGCAACACTGCCTCTGCTGGCCATTCAATATAATCTGCAGATGGAAAAGTCCACTGTCAGTCCATTATTAGAACTTGAATATTTCCAAACTAAAGCCAACACTACAAAATAACATTATTTTCATAAAGCATTAATAATTAGTACAATAGCGTCTGTAATATTGTGAAAATTCAAAGTTCACTAAAAATTCTATTCTCCAGTTTAATTTCAACCTAGCACACTTCTCTCAATCCTATGCCTCATTGGCTACGACTCTCTACACAACTCTAGCACCTATATGAGGACGTAGATAGAAAGAACTCTTTAGCAGCCAAGTGACAGCGTACCCTACTCACTGGAATTCTTTTAGGTTATGGTACACCAATAGCAATTCAGTGATCTGATAAGTTAAGGGAGGAAGATTTATGCTACAGTATAGTGGAAATAATAAAAACTATGAGTAACAGATTCTAACCTCTTCATTTAAGCACATCTCCATCAGTTAACCTATATTGCTAGCGTCTTGAAAAGTTATATTTATGCGGAAGACCCCACTAAAAGATCCTGAGAGCCATCAGATGTTATGAACTTCTTTTAATGAGAGCAAAATGATTAAACGCGAGTTTAACTTACCATATAAATTGATAGAGGCATGGAGAAGGCTGATGAATTTGATTTCTTTTTTTTTTTGTCTCAGCAACGCAGAGAGATTCTCCTCTGCAACACTGCCTCTGCTGGCCATTCAATATAATCTGCAGATGGAAAAGTCCACTGTCAGTCCATTATTAGAACTTGAATATTTCCAAACTAAAGACAACACTACAAAATAACATTATTTTCATAAAGCATTAATAATTAGTACAATAGCGTCTGTAATATTGTGAAAATTCAAAGTTCACTAAAAATTCTATTCTCCAGTTTAATTTCAACCTAGCACACTTCTCTCAATCCTATGCCTCATTGGCTACGACTCTCTACTAGGCCTGGGCAAAAATTTCGTTCCGTTCGCGGAAATTGCGATATTTTGACATTTTTGCGTTCCGCGGAGAGCGCGAAAATGTCAAAAATTCCGGTTTCCGCAGCTTGGCGATAATTTGTTTCTTGCTCGCGCTGTAAAATGATACATTCTCGCGCGCGCGCGATCGCCTTACCTGAATCCCTGCGTTCGCCGACAAGTTTTCTTGATCCGGTCGCGTTCTCCATGAGATGTTGTATTGTTTTTAGCCATTTGCGCTGTCTCGCGACAGTTCGCGCCCGCAGTGACGTCATGCGTCGCGCGATCACGTCTTTCTTCTCGCGATCATGCACCGCGAGAACAACTCAAAACAAGATGGCCGCGCCCGCAAGCAGCCACATGGGTAAGTTGGCGACCCGCAACCATGCAGAAAATCGCGCGAACATGCCGGAAAAAAACTTCCGCATCTTCGCGATATTTCTGCTTGTTTGCGATAATTTTAAACATTCTCGCGATAATTTGCGAAGGTTAATTCCGCAAATTCCGCCCACCCCTACTCTCTACACAACTCTAGCACCTATATGAGGACATAGATGGAAAGAACTCTTTAGCAGCCAAGTGACAGCGTACCCTACTCACTGGAATTCTTTTAAGTTATGGTACACCAATAGCCATTCAGTGATCTGATAAGTTAAGGGAGGAAGATTTATGCTACAGTATAGTGGAAATAATGAAAACTATGAGTAACAGATTCTAACCTCTTTATTTTAGCACATCCCCATCAGTTAACCTATATTGCTAGCGTCTTGAAAATGTATATTTATGCGGAAGACCCCACTAAAAGGTCCTGAGAGCCATCAGATGTTATGAACTTCTTTTAATGAGAGCAAACTGATTAAACGTGAGTTTAACTTACCATATAAATTGATAGAGGCATGGAGAAGGCTGATGAATTTGATTTCTTTTTTTTTGTCTCAGCAACGCAGAGAGATTCTCCTCTGCAACACTGCCTCTGCTGGCCATTCAATATAATCTGCAGATGGAAAAATCCACTGTTAGTCCATTATTAGAACTTGAATATTTCCAAACTAAAGCCAACACTACAAAATAACATTATTTTCATAAAGCATTAATAATTAGTACAATAGCGTCTGTAATATTGTGAAAATTCAAAGTTCACTAAAAATTCTATTCTCCAGTTTAATTTCAACCTAGCACACTTCTCTCAATCCTATGCCTCATTGGCTACGACTCTCTACACAACTCTAGCACCTATATGAGGACATAGATAGAAAGAACTCTTTAGCAGCCAAGTGACAGCGTACCCTACTCACTGGAATTCTTTTAAGTTATGGTACACCAATAGCAATTCAGTGATCTGATAAGTTAAGGGAGGAAGATTTATGCTACAGTATAGTGGAAATAATAAAAACTATGAGTAACAGATTCTAACCTCTTCATTTAAGCACATCCCCATCAGTTAACCTATATTGCTAGCGTCTTGAAAAGTTATATTTATGCGGAAGACCCCACTAAAAGGTCCTGAGAGCCATCAGATGTTATGAACTTCTTTTAATGAGAGCTAAATGATTAAACGCGAGTTTAACTTACCATATAAATTGATAGAGGCATGGAGAAGGCTGATGAATTTGATTTCTTTTTTTTTTTTTGTCTCAACAACGCAGAGAGATTCTCCTCTGCAACACTGCCTCTGCTGGCCATTCGATATAATCTGCAGATGGAAAAGTCCACTGTTAGTCCATTATTAGAACTTGAATATTTCCAAACTAAAGACAACACTACAAAATAACATTATTTTCATAAAGCATTAATAATTAGTACAATAGCGTCTGTAATATTATGAAAATTCAAAGTTCACTAAAAATTCTATTCTCCAGTTTAATTTCAACCTAGCACACTTCTCTCAATCCTATGCCTCATTGGCTACGACTCTCTACACAACTCTAGCACCTGTGTGAGGACATAGATAGAAAGAACTCTTTAGCAGCCAAGTGACAGCGTACCCTACTCACTGGAATTCTTTTAAGTTATGGTACACCAATAGCAATTCAGTGATCTGATAAGTTAAGGGAGGAAGATTTATGCTACAGTATAGTGGAAATAATAAAAACTATGAGTAACAGATTCTAACCTCTTCATTTAAGCACATCCCCATCAGTTAACCTATATTGCTAGCGTCTTGAAAAGTTATATTTATGCGGAAGACCCCACTAAAAGATCCTGAGAGCCATCAGATGTTATGAACTTCTTTTAATGAGAGCAAAATGATTAAACGCGAGTTTAACTTACCATATAAATTGATAGAGGCATGGAGAAGGCTGATGAATTTGATTTCTTTTTTTTTTGTCTCAGCAACGCAGAGAGATTCTCCTCTGCAACACTGCCTCTGCTGGCCATTCAATATAATCTGCAGATGGAAAAATCCACTGTTAGTCCATTATTAGAACTTGAATATTTCCAAACTAAAGCCAACACTACAAAATAACATTATTTTCATAAAGCATTAATAATTAGTACAATAGCGTCTGTAATATTGTGAAAATTCAAAGTTCACTAAAAATTCTATTCTCCAGTTTAATTTCAACCTAGCACACTTCTCTCAATTCTATGCCTCATTGGCTACGACTCTCTACACAACTCTAGCACCTATATGAGGACGTAGATAGAAAGAACTCTTTAGCAGCCAAGTGACAGCGTACCCTACTCACTGGAATTCTTTTAGGTTATGGTACACCAATAGCAATTCAGTGATCTGATAAGTTAAGGGAGGAAGATTTATGCTACAGTATAGTGGACATAATAAAAACTATGAGTAACAGATTCTAACCTCTTTATTTTAGCACATCCCCATCAGTTAACCGATATTGCTAGCGTCTTGAAAAGTTATATTTATGCGGAAGACCCCACTAAAAGGTCCTGAGAGCCATCAGATGTTATGAACTTCTTTTAATGAGAGCAAAATGATTAAACGTGAGTTTAACTTACCATATAAATTGATAGAGGCATGGAGAAGGCTGATGAATTTGATTTCTTTTTTTTTGTCTCAGCAACGCAGAGAGATTGTCCTCTGCAACACTGCCTCTGCTGGCCATTCAATATAATCTGCAGATGGAAAAGTCCACTGTTAGTCCATTATTAGAACTTGAATATTTCCAAACTAAAGACAACACTACAAAATAACATTATTTTCATAAAGCATTAATAATTAGTACAATAGCGTCTGTAATATTGTGAAAATTCAAAGTTCACTAAAAATTCTATTCTCCAGTTTAATTTCAACCTAGCACACTTCTCTCAATCCTATGCCTCATTGGCTACGACTCTCTACACAACTCTAGCACCTATATGAGGACGTAGATAGAAAGAACTCTTTAGCAGCCAAGTGACAGCGTACCCTACTCACTGGAATTCTTTTAGGTTATGGTACACCAATAGCAATTCAGTGATCTGATAAGTTAAGGGAGGAAGATTTATGCTACAGTATAGTGGAAATAATAAAAACTATGAGTAACAGATTCTAACCTTCGTTTAAGCACATCCCCATCAGTTAACCTATATTGCTAGCGTCTTGAAAAGTTATATTTATGCGGAAGACCCCACTAAAAGGTCCTGAGAGCCATCAGATGTTATGAACTTCTTTTAATGAGAGCTAAATGATTAAACGCGAGTTTAACTTACCATATAAATTGATAGAGGCATGGAGAAGGCTGATGAATTTGATTTCTTTTTTTTTTTTTGTCTCAACAACGCAGAGAGATTCTCCTCTGCAACACTGCCTCTGCTGGCCATTCGATATAATCTGCAGATGGAAAAGTCCACTGTTAGTCCATTATTAGAACTTGAATATTTCCAAACTAAAGACAACACTACAAAATAACATTATTTTCATAAAGCATTAATAATTAGTACAATAGCGTCTGTAATATTATGAAAATTCAAAGTTCACTAAAAATTCTATTCTCCAGGTTAATTTCAACCTAGCACACTTCTCTCAATCCTATGCCTCATTGGCTACGACTCTCTACACAACTCTAGCACCTATATGAGGACATAGATAGAAAGAACTCTTTAGCAGCCAAGTGACAGCGTACCCTACTCACTGGAATTCTTTTAAGTTATGGTACACCAATAGCAATTCAGTGATCTGATAAGTTAAGGGAGGAAGATTTATGCTACAGTATAGTGGAAATAATAAAAACTATGAGTAACAGATTCTAACCTCTTTATTTTAGCACATCCCCATCAGTTAACCTATATTGCTAGCGTCTTGAAAAGTTATATTTATGCGGAAGACCCCACTAAAAGGTCCTGAGAGCCATCAGATGTTATGAACTTCTTTTAATGAGAGCAAAATGATTAAACGCAAGTTTAACTTACCATATAAATTGATAGAGGCATGGAGAAGGCTGATGAATTTGATTTCTTTTTTTTTGTCTCAGCAACGCAGAGAGATTCTCCTCTGCAACACTGCCTCTGCTGGCCATTCAATATAATCTGCAGATGGAAAGTCCATTGTTAGTCCATTATTAGAACTTGAATATTTCCAAACTAAAGACAACACTACAAAATAACATTATTTTCATAAAGCATTAATAATTAGTACAATAGCGTCTGTAATATTGTGAAAATTCAAAGTTCACTAAAAATTCTATTCTCCAGTTTAATTTCAACCTAGCACACTTCTCTCAATCCTATGCCTCATTGGCTACGACTCTCTACACAACTCTAGCACCTATATGAGGACGTAGATAGAAAGAACTCTTTAGCAGCCAAGTGACAGCGTACCCTACTCACTGGAATTCTTTTAGGTTATGGTACACCAATAGCAATTCAGTGATCTGATAAGTTAAGGGAGGAAGATTTATGCTACAGTATAGTGGAAATAATAAAAACTATGAGTAACAGATTCTAACCTCTTCATTTAAGCACATCCCCATCAGTTAACCTATATTGCTAGCGTCTTGAAAAGTTATATTTATGCGGAAGACCCCACTAAAAGATCCTGAGAGCCATCAGATGTTATGAACTTCTTTTAATGAGAGCAAAATGATTAAACGCGAGTTTAACTTACCATATAAATTGATAGAGGCATGGAGAAGGCTGATGAATTTGATTTCTTTTTTTTTTGTCTCAGCAACGCAGAGAGATTCTCCTCTGCAACACTGCCTCTGCTGGCCATTCAATATAATCTGCAGATGGAAAAATCCACTGTTAGTCCATTATTAGAACTTGAATATTTCCAAACTAAAGCCAACACTACAAAATAACATTATTTTCATAAAGCATTAATAATTAGTACAATAGCGTCTGTAATATTGTGAAAATTCAAAGTTCACTAAAAATTCTATTCTCCAGTTTAATTTCAACCTAGCATACTTCTCTCAATCCTATGCCTCATTGGCTACGACTCTCTACACAACTCTAGCACCTATATGAGGACATAGATAGAAAGAACTCTTTAGCAGCCAAGTGACAGCGTACCCTACTCACTGGAATTCTTTTAGGTTATGGTACACCAATAGCAATTCAGTGACCTGATAAGTTAAGGGAGGAAGATTTATGCTACAGTATAGTGGAAATAATAAAAACTATGAGTAACAGATTCTAACCTCTTTATTTTAGCACATCCCCATCAGTTAGTCTATATTGCTAGCGTCTTGAAAATTTATATTTATGCGGAAGACCCCACTAAAAGGTCCTGAGAGCCATCAGATGTTATGAACTTCTTTTAATGAGAGCTAAATGATTAAACGCGAGTTTAACTTACCATATAAATTGATAGAGGCATGGAGAAGGCTGATGAATTTGATTTCTTTTTTTTTTTGTCTCAGCAACGCAGAGAGATTCTCCTCTGCAACACTGCCTCTGCTGGCCATTCAATATAATCTGCAGATGGAAAAGTCCACTGTTAGTCCATTATTAGAACTTGAATATTTCCAAACTAAAGACAACACTACAAAATAACATTATTTTCATAAAGCATTAATAATTAGTACAATAGCGTCTGTAATATTATGAAAATTCAAAGTTCACTAAAAATTCTATTCTCCAGTTTAATTTCAACCTAGCACACTTCTCTCAATCCTATGCCTCATTGGCTACGACTCTCTACACAACTCTAGCACCTATATGAGGACATAGATAGAAAGAACTCTTTAGCAGCCAAGTGACAGCGTACCCTACTCACTGGAATTCTTTTAAGTTATGGTACACCAATAGCAATTCAGTGATCTGATAAGTTAAGGGAGGAAGATTTATGCTACAGTATAGTGGAAATAATAAAAACTATGAGTAACAGATTCTAACCTCTTTATTTTAGCACATCCCCATCAGTTAACCTATATTGCTAGCGTCTTGAAAAGTTATATTTATGCGGAAGACCCCACTAAAAGGTCCTGAGAGCCATCAGATGTTATGAACTTCTTTTAATGAGAGCAAAATGATTAAACGCAAGTTTAACTTACCATATAAATTGATAGAGGCATGGAGAAGGCTGATGAATTTGATTTCTTTTTTTTTGTCTCAGCAACGCAGAGAGATTCTCCTCTGCAACACTGCCTCTGCTGGCCATTCAATATAATCTGCAGATGGAAAGTCCACTGTTAGTCCATTATTAGAACTTGAATATTTCCAAACTAAAGACAACACTACAAAATAACATTATTTTCATAAAGCATTAATAATTAGTACAATAGCGTCTGTAATATTGTGAAAATTCAAAGTTCACTAAAAATTCTATTCTCCAGTTTAATTTCAACCTAGCACACTTCTCTCAATCCTATGCCTCATTGGCTACGACTCTCTACACAACTCTAGCACCTATATGAGGACGTAGATAGAAAGAACTCTTTAGCAGCCAAGTGACAGCGTACCCTACTCACTGGAATTCTTTTAGGTTATGGTACACCAATAGCAATTCAGTGATCTGATAAGTTAAGGGAGGAAGATTTATGCTACAGTATAGTGGAAATAATAAAAACTATGAGTAACAGATTCTAACCTCTTCATTTAAGCACATCCCCATCAGTTAACCTATATTGCTAGCGTCTTGAAAAGTTATATTTATGCGGAAGACCCCACTAAAAGATCCTGAGAGCCATCAGATGTTATGAACTTCTTTTAATGAGAGCAAAATGATTAAACGCGAGTTTAACTTACCATATAAATTGATAGAGGCATGGAGAAGGCTGATGAATTTGATTTCTTTTTTTTTTTGTCTCAGCAACGCAGAGAGATTCTCCTCTGCAACACTGCCTCTGCTGGCCATTCAATATAATCTGCAGATGGAAAAATCCACTGTTAGTCCATTATTAGAACTTTAATATTTCCAAACTAAAGACAACACTACAAAATAACATTATTTTCATAAAGCATTAATAATTAGTACAATAGCGTCTGTAATATTGTGAAAATTCAAAGTTCACTAAAAATTCTATTCTCCAGTTTAATTTCAACCTAGCACACTTCTCTCAATCCTATGCCTCATTGGCTACGACTCTCTACACAACTCTAGCACCTATATGAGGACATAGATAGAAAGAACTCTTTAGCAGCCAAGTGACAGCGTACCCTACTCACTGGAATTCTTTTAAGTTATGGTACACCAATAGCAATTCAGTGATCTGATAAGTTAAGGGAGGAAGATTTATGCTACAGTATAGTGGAAATAATAAAAACTATGAGTAACAGATTCTAACCTCTTCATTTAAGCACATCCCCATCAGTTAACCTATATTGCTAGCGTCTTGAAAAGTTATATTTATGCGGAAGACCCCACTAAAAGGTCCTGAGAGCCATCAGATGTTATGAACTTCTTTTAATGAGAGCAAAATGATTAAACGCGAGTTTAACTTACCATATAAATTGATAGAGGCATGGAGAAGGCTGATGAATTTGATTTCTTTTTTTTTTTGTCTCAGCAACGCAGAGAGATTCTCCTCTGCAACACTGCCTCTGCTGGCCATTCAATATAATCTGCAGATGGAAAAGTCCACTGTCAGTCCATTATTAGAACTTGAATATTTCCAAACTAAAGCCAACACTACAAAATAACATTATTTTCATAAAGCATTAATAATTAGTACAATAGCGTCTGTAATATTGTGAAAATTCAAAGTTCACTAAAAATTCTATTCTCCAGTTTAATTTCAACCTAGCACACTTCTCTCAATCCTATGCCTCATTGGCTACGACTCTCTACACAACTCTAGCACCTATATGAGGACGTAGATAGAAAGAACTCTTTAGCAGCCAAGTGACAGCGTACCCTACTCACTGGAATTCTTTTAGGTTATGGTACACCAATAGCAATTCAGTGATCTGATAAGTTAAGGGAGGAAGATTTATGCTACAGTATAGTGGAAATAATAAAAACTATGAGTAACAGATTCTAACCTCTTCATTTAAGCACATCCCTATCAGTTAACCTATATTGCTAGCGTCTTGAAAAGTTATATTTATGCGGAAGACCCCACTAAAAGATCCTGAGAGCCATCAGATGTTATGAACTTCTTTTAATGAGAGCAAAATGATTAAACGCGAGTTTAACTTACCATATAAATTGATAGAGGCATGGAGAAGGCTGATGAATTTGATTTCTTTTTTTTTTTGTCTCAGCAACGCAGAGAGATTCTCCTCTGCAACACTGCCTCTGCTGGCCATTCAATATAATCTGCAGATGGAAAAGTCCACTGTCAGTCCATTATTAGAACTTGAATATTTCCAAACTAAAGACAACACTACAAAATAACATTATTTTCATAAAGCATTAATAATTAGTACAATAGCGTCTGTAATATTGTGAAAATTCAAAGTTCACTAAAAATTCTATTCTCCAGTTTAATTTCAACCTAGCATACTTCTCTCAATCCTATGCCTCATTGGCTACGACTCTCTACACAACTCTAGCACCTATATGAGGACATAGATAGAAAGAACTCTTTAGCAGCCAAGTGACAGCGTACCCTACTCACTGGAATTCTTTTAGGTTATGGTACACCAATAGCAATTCAGTGACCTGATAAGTTAAGGGAGGAAGATTTATGCTACAGTATAGTGGAAATAATAAAAACTATGAGTAACAGATTCTAACCTCTTTATTTTAGCACATCCCCATCAGTTAGTCTATATTGCTAGCGTCTTGAAAATTTATATTTATGCGGAAGACCCCACTAAAAGGTCCTGAGAGCCATCAGATGTTATGAACTTCTTTTAATGAGAGCAAAATGATTAAACGTGAGTTTAACTTACCATATAAATTGATAGAGGCATGGAGAAGGCTGATGAATTTGATTTCTTTTTTTTTGTCTCAGCAACGCAGAGAGATTGTCCTCTGCAACACTGCCTCTGCTGGCCATTCAATATAATCTGCAGATGGAAAAGTCCACTGTTAGTCCATTATTAGAACTTGAATATTTCCAAACTAAAGACAACACTACAAAATAACATTATTTTCATAAAGCATTAATAATTAGTACAATAGCGTCTGTAATATTGTGAAAATTCAAAGTTCACTAAAAATTCTATTCTCCAGTTTAATTTCAACCTAGCATACTTCTCTCAATCCTATGCCTCATTGGCTACGACTCTCTACACAACTCTAGCACCTGTGTGAGGACATAGATAGAAAGAACTCTTTAGCAGCCAAGTGACAGCGTACCCTACTCACTGGAATTCTTTTAAGTTATGGTACACCAATAGCAATTCAGTGATCTGATAAGTTAAGGGAGGAAGATTTATGCTACAGTATAGTGGAAATAATAAAAACTATGAGTAACAGATTCTAACCTCTTCATTTAAGCACATCCCCATCAGTTAACCTATATTGCTAGCGTCTTGAAAAGTTATATTTATGCGGAAGACCCCACTAAAAGATCCTGAGAGCCATCAGATGTTATGAACTTCTTTTAATGAGAGCAAAATGATTAAACGCGAGTTTAACTTACCATATAAATTGATAGAGGCATGGAGAAGGCTGATGAATTTGATTTCTTTTTTTTTTTGTCTCAGCAACGCAGAGAGATTCTCCTCTGCAACACTGCCTCTGCTGGCCATTCAATATAATCTGCAGATGGAAAAATCCACTGTTAGTCCATTATTAGAACTTGAATATTTCCAAACTAAAGCCAACACTACAAAATAACATTATTTTCATAAAGCATTAATAATTAGTACAATAGCGTCTGTAATATTGTGAAAATTCAAAGTTCACTAAAAATTCTATTCTCCAGTTTAATTTCAACCTAGCACACTTCTCTCAATCCTATGCCTCATTGGCTACGACTCTCTACACAACTCTAGCACCTATATGAGGACGTAGATAGAAAGAACTCTTTAGCAGCCAAGTGACAGCGTACCCTACTCACTGGAATTCTTTTAGGTTATGGTACACCAATAGCAATTCAGTGATCTGATAAGTTAAGGGAGGAAGATTTATGCTACAGTATAGTGGACATAATAAAAACTATGAGTAACAGATTCTAACCTCTTTATTTTAGCACATCCCCATCAGTTAACCGATATTGCTAGCGTCTTGAAAAGTTATATTTATGCGGAAGACCCCACTAAAAGGTCCTGAGAGCCATCAGATGTTATGAACTTCTTTTAATGAGAGCAAAATGATTAAACGTGAGTTTAACTTACCATATAAATTGATAGAGGCATGGAGAAGGCTGATGAATTTGATTTCTTTTTTTTTGTCTCAGCAACGCAGAGAGATTGTCCTCTGCAACACTG
The DNA here is from genome assembly GCF_964204655.1 of Triturus cristatus. Taxonomy (NCBI): domain Eukaryota; kingdom Metazoa; phylum Chordata; class Amphibia; order Caudata; family Salamandridae; genus Triturus; species Triturus cristatus. The sequence goes on from NC_140593.1 coordinate 591,267,811, forward strand.
CCTCTGCTGGCCATTCAATATAATCTGCAGATGGAAAAGTCCACTGTTAGTCCATTATTAGAACTTGAATATTTCCAAACTAAAGACAACACTACAAAATAACATTATTTTCATAAAGCATTAATAATTAGTACAATAGCGTCTGTAATATTGTGAAAATTCAAAGTTCACTAAAAATTCTATTCTCCAGTTTAATTTCAACCTAGCACACTTCTCTCAATCCTATGCCTCATTGGCTACGACTCTCTACACAACTCTAGCACCTATATGAGGACGTAGATAGAAAGAACTCTTTAGCAGCCAAGTGACAGCGTACCCTACTCACTGGAATTCTTTTAGGTTATGGTACACCAATAGCAATTCAGTGATCTGATAAGTTAAGGGAGGAAGATTTATGCTACAGTATAGTGGAAATAATAAAAACTATGAGTAACAGATTCTAACCTTCGTTTAAGCACATCCCCATCAGTTAACCTATATTGCTAGCGTCTTGAAAAGTTATATTTATGCGGAAGACCCCACTAAAAGGTCCTGAGAGCCATCAGATGTTATGAACTTCTTTTAATGAGAGCTAAATGATTAAACGCGAGTTTAACTTACCATATAAATTGATAGAGGCATGGAGAAGGCTGATGAATTTGATTTCTTTTTTTTTTTTTGTCTCAACAACGCAGAGAGATTCTCCTCTGCAACACTGCCTCTGCTGGCCATTCGATATAATCTGCAGATGGAAAAGTCCACTGTTAGTCCATTATTAGAACTTGAATATTTCCAAACTAAAGACAACACTACAAAATAACATTATTTTCATAAAGCATTAATAATTAGTACAATAGCGTCTGTAATATTATGAAAATTCAAAGTTCACTAAAAATTCTATTCTCCAGGTTAATTTCAACCTAGCACACTTCTCTCAATCCTATGCCTCATTGGCTACGACTCTCTACACAACTCTAGCACCTATATGAGGACATAGATAGAAAGAACTCTTTAGCAGCCAAGTGACAGCGTACCCTACTCACTGGAATTCTTTTAAGTTATGGTACACCAATAGCAATTCAGTGATCTGATAAGTTAAGGGAGGAAGATTTATGCTACAGTATAGTGGAAATAATAAAAACTATGAGTAACAGATTCTAACCTCTTTATTTTAGCACATCCCCATCAGTTAACCTATATTGCTAGCGTCTTGAAAAGTTATATTTATGCGGAAGACCCCACTAAAAGGTCCTGAGAGCCATCAGATGTTATGAACTTCTTTTAATGAGAGCAAAATGATTAAACGCAAGTTTAACTTACCATATAAATTGATAGAGGCATGGAGAAGGCTGATGAATTTGATTTCTTTTTTTTTGTCTCAGCAACGCAGAGAGATTCTCCTCTGCAACACTGCCTCTGCTGGCCATTCAATATAATCTGCAGATGGAAAGTCCATTGTTAGTCCATTATTAGAACTTGAATATTTCCAAACTAAAGACAACACTACAAAATAACATTATTTTCATAAAGCATTAATAATTAGTACAATAGCGTCTGTAATATTGTGAAAATTCAAAGTTCACTAAAAATTCTATTCTCCAGTTTAATTTCAACCTAGCACACTTCTCTCAATCCTATGCCTCATTGGCTACGACTCTCTACACAACTCTAGCACCTATATGAGGACGTAGATAGAAAGAACTCTTTAGCAGCCAAGTGACAGCGTACCCTACTCACTGGAATTCTTTTAGGTTATGGTACACCAATAGCAATTCAGTGATCTGATAAGTTAAGGGAGGAAGATTTATGCTACAGTATAGTGGAAATAATAAAAACTATGAGTAACAGATTCTAACCTCTTCATTTAAGCACATCCCCATCAGTTAACCTATATTGCTAGCGTCTTGAAAAGTTATATTTATGCGGAAGACCCCACTAAAAGATCCTGAGAGCCATCAGATGTTATGAACTTCTTTTAATGAGAGCAAAATGATTAAACGCGAGTTTAACTTACCATATAAATTGATAGAGGCATGGAGAAGGCTGATGAATTTGATTTCTTTTTTTTTTGTCTCAGCAACGCAGAGAGATTCTCCTCTGCAACACTGCCTCTGCTGGCCATTCAATATAATCTGCAGATGGAAAAATCCACTGTTAGTCCATTATTAGAACTTGAATATTTCCAAACTAAAGCCAACACTACAAAATAACATTATTTTCATAAAGCATTAATAATTAGTACAATAGCGTCTGTAATATTGTGAAAATTCAAAGTTCACTAAAAATTCTATTCTCCAGTTTAATTTCAACCTAGCATACTTCTCTCAATCCTATGCCTCATTGGCTACGACTCTCTACACAACTCTAGCACCTATATGAGGACATAGATAGAAAGAACTCTTTAGCAGCCAAGTGACAGCGTACCCTACTCACTGGAATTCTTTTAGGTTATGGTACACCAATAGCAATTCAGTGACCTGATAAGTTAAGGGAGGAAGATTTATGCTACAGTATAGTGGAAATAATAAAAACTATGAGTAACAGATTCTAACCTCTTCATTTAAGCACATCCCCATCAGTTAACCTATATTGCTAGCGTCTTGAAAAGTTATATTTATGCGGAAGACCCCACTAAAAGGTCCTGAGAGCCATCAGATGTTATGAACTTCTTTTAATGAGAGCAAAATGATTAAACGCAAGTTTAACTTACCATATAAATTGATAGAGGCATGGAGAAGGCTGATGAATTTGATTTCTTTTTTTTTGTCTCAGCAACGCAGAGAGATTCTCCTCTGCAACACTGCCTCTGCTGGCCATTCAATATAATCTGCAGATGGAAAGTCCACTGTTAGTCCATTATTAGAACTTGAATATTTCCAAACTAAAGACAACACTACAAAATAACATTATTTTCATAAAGCATTAATAATTAGTACAATAGCGTCTGTAATATTGTGAAAATTCAAAGTTCACTAAAAATTCTATTCTCCAGTTTAATTTCAACCTAGCACACTTCTCTCAATCCTATGCCTCATTGGCTACGACTCTCTACACAACTCTAGCACCTATATGAGGACGTAGATAGAAAGAACTCTTTAGCAGCCAAGTGACAGCGTACCCTACTCACTGGAATTCTTTTAGGTTATGGTACACCAATAGCAATTCAGTGATCTGATAAGTTAAGGGAGGAAGATTTATGCTACAGTATAGTGGAAATAATAAAAACTATGAGTAACAGATTCTAACCTCTTTATTTTAGCACATCCCCATCAGTTAGTCTATATTGCTAGCGTCTTGAAAATTTATATTTATGCGGAAGACCCCACTAAAAGGTCCTGAGAGCCATCAGATGTTATGAACTTCTTTTAATGAGAGCTAAATGATTAAACGCGAGTTTAACTTACCATATAAATTGATAGAGGCATGGAGAAGGCTGATGAATTTGATTTCTTTTTTTTTTTTTTGTCTCAACAACGCAGAGAGATTCTCCTCTGCAACACTGCCTCTGCTGGCCATTCGATATAATCTGCAGATGGAAAAGTCCACTGTTAGTCCATTATTAGAACTTGAATATTTCCAAACTAAAGACAACACTACAAAATAACATTATTTTCATAAAGCATTAATAATTAGTACAATACCGTCTGTAATATTGTGAAAATTCAAAGTTCACTAAAAATTCTATTCTCCAGTTTAATTTCAACCTAGCACACTTCTCTCAATCCTATGCCTCATTGGCTACGACTCTCTACACAACTCTAGCACCTATATGAGGACATAGATGGAAAGAACTCTTTAGCAGCCAAGTGACAGCGTACCCTACTCACTGGAATTCTTTTAAGTTATGGTACACCAATAGCCATTCAGTGATCTGATAAGTTAAGGGAGGAAGATTTATGCTACAGTATAGTGGAAATAATGAAAACTATGAGTAACAGATTCTAACCTCTTTATTTTAGCACATCCCCATCAGTTAACCTATATTGCTAGCGTCTTGAAAATGTATATTTATGCGGAAGACCCCACTAAAAGGTCCTGAGAGCCATCAGATGTTATGAACTTCTTTTAATGAGAGCTAAATGATTAAACGCGAGTTTAACTTACCATATAAATTGATAGAGGCATGGAGAAGGCTGATGAATTTGATTTCTTTTTTTTTTTGTCTCAGCAACGCAGAGAGATTCTCCTCTGCAACACTGCCTCTGCTGGCCATTCAATATAATCTGCAGATGGAAAAGTCCACTGTCAGTCCATTATTAGAACTTGAATATTTCCAAACTAAAGCCAACACTACAAAATAACATTATTTTCATAAAGCATTAATAATTAGTACAATAGCGTCTGTAATATTGTGAAAATTCAAAGTTCACTAAAAATTCTATACTCCAGTTTAATTTCAACCTAGCACACTTCTCTCAATCCTATGCCTCATTGGCTACGACTCTCTACACAACTCTAGCACCTATATGAGGACGTAGATAGAAAGAACTCTTTAGCAGCCAAGTGACAGCGTACCCTACTCACTGGAATTCTTTTAGGTTATGGTACACCAATAGCAATTCAGTGACCTGATAAGTTAAGGGAGGAAGATTTATGCTACAGTATAGTGGAAATAATAAAAACTATGAGTAACAGATTCTAACCTCTTTATTTTAGCACATCCCCATCAGTTAGTCTATATTGCTAGCGTCTTGAAAATTTATATTTATGCGGAAGACCCCACTAAAAGGTCCTGAGAGCCATCAGATGTTATGAACTTCTTTTAATGAGAGCAAAATGATTAAACGTGAGTTTAACTTACCATATAAATTGATAGAGGCATGGAGAAGGCTGATGAATTTGATTTCTTTTTTTTTGTCTCAGCAACGCAGAGAGATTGTCCTCTGCAACACTGCCTCTGCTGGCCATTCAATATAATCTGCAGATGGAAAAGTCCACTGTTAGTCCATTATTAGAACTTGAATATTTCCAAACTAAAGACAACACTACAAAATAACATTATTTTCATAAAGCATTAATAATTAGTACAATAGCGTCTGTAATATTGTGAAAATTCAAAGTTCACTAAAAATTCTATTCTCCAGTTTAATTTCAACCTAGCACACTTCTCTCAATCCTATGCCTCATTGGCTACGACTCTCTACACAACTCTAGCACCTATATGAGGACGTAGATAGAAAGAACTCTTTAGCAGCCAAGTGACAGCGTACCCTACTCACTGGAATTCTTTTAGGTTATGGTACACCAATAGCAATTCAGTGATCTGATAAGTTAAGGGAGGAAGATTTATGCTACAGTATAGTGGAAATAATAAAAACTATGAGTAACAGATTCTAACCTCTTTATTTTAGCACATCCCCATCAGTTAACCTATATTGCTAGCGTCTTGAAAATGTATATTTATGCGGAAGACCCCACTAAAAGGTCCTGAGAGCCATCAGATGTTATGAACTTCTTTTAATGAGAGCAAACTGATTAAACGTGAGTTTAACTTACCATATAAATTGATAGAGGCATGGAGAAGGCTGATGAATTTGATTTCTTTTTTTTTGTCTCAGCAACGCAGAGAGATTGTCCTCTGCAACACTGCCTCTGCTGGCCATTCAATATAATCTGCAGATGGAAAAGTCCACTGTTAGTCCATTATTAGAACTTGAATATTTCCAAACTAAAGACAACACTACAAAATAACATTATTTTCATAAAGCATTAATAATTAGTACAATAGCGTCTGTAATATTGTGAAAATTCAAAGTTCACTAAAAATTCTATTCTCCAGTTTAATTTCAACCTAGCACACTTCTCTCAATCCTATGCCTCATTGGCTACGACTCTCTACACAACTCTAGCACCTATATGAGGACGTAGATAGAAAGAACTCTTTAGCAGCCAAGTGACAGCGTACCCTACTCACTGGAATTCTTTTAGGTTATGGTACACCAATAGCAATTCAGTGATCTGATAAGTTAAGGGAGGAAGATTTATGCTACAGTATAGTGGAAATAATAAAAACTATGAGTAACAGATTCTAACCTTCGTTTAAGCACATCCCCATCAGTTAACCTATACTGCTAGCGTCTTGAAAAGTTATATTTATGCGGAAGACCCCACTAAAAGGTCCTGAGAGCCATCAGATGTTATGAACTTCTTTTAATGAGAGCTAAATGATTAAACGTGAGTTTAACTTACCATATAAATTGATAGAGGCATGGAGAAGGCTGATGAATTTGATTTCTTTTTTTTTTTTTGTCTCAACAACGCAGAGAGATTCTCCTCTGCAACACTGCCTCTGCTGGCCATTCGATATAATCTGCAGATGGAAAAGTCCACTGTTAGTCCATTATTAGAACTTGAATATTTCCAAACTAAAGACAACACTACAAAATAACATTATTTTCATAAAGCATTAATAATTAGTACAATAGCGTCTGTAATATTGTGAAAATTCAAAGTTCACTAAAAATTCTATTCTCCAGTTTTATTTCAACCTAGCACACTTCTCTCAATCCTATGCCTCATTGGCTAGGACTCTCTACACAACTCTAGCACCTATATGAGGACTTAGATAGAAAGAACTCTTTAGCAGCCAAGTGACAGCGTACCCTACTCACTGGAATTCTTTTAGGTTATGGTACACCAATAGCAATTCAGTGATCTGATAAGTTAAGGGAGGAAGATTTATGCTACAGTATAGTGGAAATAATAAAAACTATGAGTAACAGATTCTAACCTCTTCATTTTAGCACATCCCCATCAGTTAACCTATATTGCTAGCGTCTTGAAAAGTTATATTTATGCGGAAGACCCCACTAAAAGGTCCTGAGAGCCATCAGATGTTATGAACTTCTTTTAATGAGAGCAAACTGATTAAACATGAGTTTAACTTACCATATAAATTGATAGAGGCATGGAGAAGGCTGATGAATTTGATTTCTTTTTTTTTGTCTCAGCAACGCAGAGAGATTCTCCTCTGCAACACTGCCTCTGCTGGCCATTCAATATAATCTGCAGATGGAAAGTCCACTGTTAGTCCATTATTAGAACTTGAATATTTCCAAACTAAAGACAACACTACAAAATAACATTATTTTCATAAAGCATTAATAATTAGTACAATAGCGTCTGTAATATTGTGAAAATTCAAAGTTCACTAAAAATTCTATTCTCCAGTTTAATTTCAACCTAGCACACTTCTCTCAATCCTATGCCTCATTGGCTACGACTCTCTACACAACTCTAGCACCTATATGAGGACGTAGATAGAAAGAACTCTTTAGCAGCCAAGTGACAGCGTACCCTACTCACTGGAATTCTTTTAGGTTATGGTACACCAATAGCAATTCAGTGATCTGATAAGTTAAGGGAGGAAGATTTATGCTACAGTATAGTGGAAATAATAAAAACTATGAGTAACAGATTCTAACCTCTTCATTTAAGCACATCCCCATCAGTTAACCTATATTGCTAGCGTCTTGAAAAGTTATATTTATGCGGAAGACCCCACTAAAAGATCCTGAGAGCCATCAGATGTTATGAACTTCTTTTAATGAGAGCAAAATGATTAAACGCGAGTTTAACTTACCATATAAATTGATAGAGGCATGGAGAAGGCTGATGAATTTGATTTCTTTTTTTTTTTGTCTCAGCAACGCAGAGAGATTCTCCTCTGCAACACTGCCTCTGCTGGCCATTCAATATAATCTGCAGATGGAAAAATCCACTGTTAGTCCATTATTAGAACTTGAATATTTCCAAACTAAAGCCAACACTACAAAATAACATTATTTTCATAAAGCATTAATAATTAGTACAATAGCGTCTGTAATATTGTGAAAATTCAAAGTTCACTAAAAATTCTATTCTCCAGTTTAATTTCAACCTAGCATACTTCTCTCAATCCTATGCCTCATTGGCTACGACTCTCTACACAACTCTAGCACCTATATGAGGACATAGATAGAAAGAACTCTTTAGCAGCCAAGTGACAGCGTACCCTACTCACTGGAATTCTTTTAGGTTATGGTACACCAATAGCAATTCAGTGACCTGATAAGTTAAGGGAGGAAGATTTATGCTACAGTATAGTGGAAATAATAAAAACTATGAGTAACAGATTCTAACCTCTTTATTTTAGCACATCCCCATCAGTTAGTCTATATTGCTAGCGTCTTGAAAATTTATATTTATGCGGAAGACCCCACTAAAAGGTCCTGAGAGCCATCAGATGTTATGAACTTCTTTTAATGAGAGCTAAATGATTAAACGCGAGTTTAACTTACCATATAAATTGATAGAGGCATGGAGAAGGCTGATGAATTTGATTTCTTTTTTTTTTTTTGTCTCAACAACGCAGAGAGATTCTCCTCTGCAACACTGCCTCTGCTGGCCATTCGATATAATCTGCAGATGGAAAAGTCCACTGTTAGTCCATTATTAGAACTTGAATATTTCCAAACTAAAGACAACACTACAAAATAACATTATTTTCATAAAGCATTAATAATTAGTACAATACCGTCTGTAATATTGTGAAAATTCAAAGTTCACTAAAAATTCTATTCTCCAGTTTAATTTCAACCTAGCACACTTCTCTCAATCCTATGCCTCATTGGCTACGACTCTCTACACAACTCTAGCACCTATATGAGGACATAGATGGAAAGAACTCTTTAGCAGCCAAGTGACAGCGTACCCTACTCACTGGAATTCTTTTAAGTTATGGTACACCAATAGCCATTCAGTGATCTGATAAGTTAAGGGAGGAAGATTTATGCTACAGTATAGTGGAAATAATGAAAACTATGAGTAACAGATTCTAACCTCTTTATTTTAGCACATCCCCATCAGTTAACCTATATTGCTAGCGTCTTGAAAATGTATATTTATGCGGAAGACCCCACTAAAAGGTCCTGAGAGCCATCAGATGTTATGAACTTCTTTTAATGAGAGCTAAATGATTAAACGCGAGTTTAACTTACCATATAAATTGATAGAGGCATGGAGAAGGCTGATGAATTTGATTTCTTTTTTTTTTTGTCTCAGCAACGCAGAGAGATTCTCCTCTGCAACACTGCCTCTGCTGGCCATTCAATATAATCTGCAGATGGAAAAGTCCACTGTCAGTCCATTATTAGAACTTGAATATTTCCAAACTAAAGCCAACACTACAAAATAACATTATTTTCATAAAGCATTAATAATTAGTACAATAGCGTCTGTAATATTGTGAAAATTCAAAGTTCACTAAAAATTCTATACTCCAGTTTAATTTCAACCTAGCACACTTCTCTCAATCCTATGCCTCATTGGCTACGACTCTCTACACAACTCTAGCACCTATATGAGGACATAGATAGAAAGAACTCTTTAGCAGCCAAGTGACAGCGTACCCTACTCACTGGAATTCTTTTAGGTTATGGTACACCAATAGCAATTCAGTGACCTGATAAGTTAAGGGAGGAAGATTTATGCTACAGTATAGTGGAAATAATAAAAACTATGAGTAACAGATTCTAACCTCTTTATTTTAGCACATCCCCATCAGTTAGTCTATATTGCTAGCGTCTTGAAAATTTATATTTATGCGGAAGACCCCACTAAAAGGTCCTGAGAGCCATCAGATGTTATGAACTTCTTTTAATGAGAGCAAAATGATTAAACGTGAGTTTAACTTACCATATAAATTGATAGAGGCATGGAGAAGGCTGATGAATTTGATTTCTTTTTTTTTGTCTCAGCAACGCAGAGAGATTGTCCTCTGCAACACTGCCTCTGCTGGCCATTCAATATAATCTGCAGATGGAAAAGTCCACTGTTAGTCCATTATTAGAACTTGAATATTTCCAAACTAAAGACAACACTACAAAATAACATTATTTTCATAAAGCATTAATAATTAGTACAATAGCGTCTGTAATATTGTGAAAATTCAAAGTTCACTAAAAATTCTATTCTCCAGTTTAATTTCAACCTAGCACACTTCTCTCAATCCTATGCCTCATTGGCTACGACTCTCTACACAACTCTAGCACCTATATGAGGACGTAGATAGAAAGAACTCTTTAGCAGCCAAGTGACAGCGTACCCTACTCACTGGAATTCTTTTAGGTTATGGTACACCAATAGCAATTCAGTGATCTGATAAGTTAAGGGAGGAAGATTTATGCTACAGTATAGTGGAAATAATAAAAACTATGAGTAACAGATTCTAACCTCTTTATTTTAGCACATCCCCATCAGTTAACCTATATTGCTAGCGTCTTGAAAATGTATATTTATGCGGAAGACCCCACTAAAAGGTCCTGAGAGCCATCAGATGTTATGAACTTCTTTTAATGAGAGCAAACTGATTAAACGTGAGTTTAACTTACCATATAAATTGATAGAGGCATGGAGAAGGCTGATGAATTTGATTTCTTTTTTTTTGTCTCAGCAACGCAGAGAGATTGTCCTCTGCAACACTGCCTCTGCTGGCCATTCAATATAATCTGCAGATGGAAAAGTCCACTGTTAGTCCATTATTAGAACTTGAATATTTCCAAACTAAAGACAACACTACAAAATAACATTATTTTCATAAAGCATTAATAATTAGTACAATAGCGTCTGTAATATTGTGAAAATTCAAAGTTCACTAAAAATTCTATTCTCCAGTTTAATTTCAACCTAGCACACTTCTCTCAATCCTATGCCTCATTGGCTACGACTCTCTACACAACTCTAGCACCTATATGAGGACGTAGATAGAAAGAACTCTTTAGCAGCCAAGTGACAGCGTACCCTACTCACTGGAATTCTTTTAGGTTATGGTACACCAATAGCAATTCAGTGATCTGATAAGTTAAGGGAGGAAGATTTATGCTACAGTATAGTGGAAATAATAAAAACTATGAGTAACAGATTCTAACCTTCGTTTAAGCACATCCCCATCAGTTAACCTATATTGCTAGCATCTTGAAAAGTTATATTTATGCGGAAGACCCCACTAAAAGGTCCTGAGAGCCATCAGATGTTATGAACTTCTTTTAATGAGAGCAAACTGATTAAACGTGAGTTTAACTTACCATATAAATTGATAGAGGCATGGAGAAGGCTGATGAATTTGATTTCTTTTTTTTTGTCTCAGCAACGCAGAGAGATTCTCCTCTGCAACACTGCCTCTGCTGGCCATTCAATATAATCTGCAGATGGAAAAATCCACTGTTAGTCCATTATTAGAACTTGAATATTTCCAAACTAAAGCCAACACTACAAAATAACATTATTTTCATAAAGCATTAATAATTAGTACAATAGCGTCTGTAATATTGTGAAAATTCAAAGTTCACTAAAAATTCTATTCTCCAGTTTAATTTCAACCTAGCATACTTCTCTCAATCCTATGCCTCATTGGCTACGACTCTCTACACAACTCTAGCACCTATATGAGGACATAGATAGAAAGAACTCTTTAGCAGCCAAGTGACAGCGTACCCTACTCACTGGAATTCTTTTAGGTTATGGTACACCAATAGCAATTCAGTGACCTGATAAGTTAAGGGAGGAAGATTTATGCTACAGTATAGTGGAAATAATAAAAACTATGAGTAACAGATTCTAACCTCTTTATTTTAGCACATCCCCATCAGTTAGTCTATATTGCTAGCGTCTTGAAAATTTATATTTATGCGGAAGACCCCACTAAAAGGTCCTGAGAGCCATCAGATGTTATGAACTTCTTTTAATGAGAGCAAAATGATTAAACGTGAGTTTAACTTACCATATAAATTGATAGAGGCATGGAGAAGGCTGATGAATTTGATTTCTTTTTTTTTGTCTCAGCAACGCAGAGAGATTGTCCTCTGCAACACTGCCTCTGCTGGCCATTCAATATAATCTGCAGATGGAAAAGTCCACTGTTAGTCCATTATTAGAACTTGAATATTTCCAAACTAAAGACAACACTACAAAATAACATTATTTTCATAAAGCATTAATAATTAGTACAATAGCGTCTGTAATATTGTGAAAATTCAAAGTTCACTAAAAATTCTATTCTCCAGTTTAATTTCAACCTAGCACACTTCTCTCAATCCTATGCCTCATTGGCTACGACTCTCTACACAACTCTAGCACCTATATGAGGACGTAGATAGAAAGAACTCTTTAGCAGCCAAGTGACAGCGTACCCTACTCACTGGAATTCTTTTAGGTTATGGTACACCAATAGCAATTCAGTGATCTGATAAGTTAAGGGAGGAAGATTTATGCTACAGTATAGTGCAAATAATAAAAACTATGAGTAACAGATTCTAACCTTCGTTTAAGCACATCCCCATCAGTTAACCTATACTGCTAGCGTCTTGAAAAGTTATATTTATGCGGAAGACCCCACTAAAAGGTCCTGAGAGCCATCAGATGTTATGAACTTCTTTTAATGAGAGCTAAATGATTAAACGTGAGTTTAACTTACCATATAAATTGATAGAGGCATGGAGAAGGCTGATGAATTTGATTTCTTTTTTTTTTTTTGTCTCAACAACGCAGAGAGATTCTCCTCTGCAACACTGCCTCTGCTGGCCATTCGATATAATCTGCAGATGGAAAAGTCCACTGTTAGTCCATTATTAGAACTTGAATATTTCCAAACTAAAGACAACACTACAAAATAACATTATTTTCATAAAGCATTAATAATTAGTACAATAGCGTGTGTAATATTGTGAAAATTCAAAGTTCACTAAAAATTCTATTCTCCAGTTTTATTTCAACCTAGCACACTTCTCTCAATCCTATGCCTCATTGGCTAGGACTCTCTACACAACTCTAGCACCTATATGAGGACTTAGATAGAAAGAACTCTTTAGCAGCCAAGTGACAGCGTACCCTACTCACTGGAATTCTTTTAGGTTATGGTACACCAATAGCAATTCAGTGATCTGATAAGTTAAGGGAGGAAGATTTATGCTACAGTATAGTGGAAATAATAAAAACTATGAGTAACAGATTCTAACCTCTTCATTTTAGCACATCCCCATCAGTTAACCTATATTGCTAGCGTCTTGAAAAGTTATATTTATGCGGAAGACCCCACTAAAAGGTCCTGAGAGCCATCAGATGTTATGAACTTCTTTTAATGAGAGCAAACTGATTAAACGTGAGTTTAACTTACCATATAAATTGATAGAGGCATGGAGAAGGCTGATGAATTTGATTTCTTTTTTTTTGTCTCAGCAACGCAGAGAGATTCTCCTCTGCAACACTGCCTCTGCTGGCCATTCAATATAATCTGCAGATGGAAAAGTCCACTGTCAGTCCATTATTAGAACTTGAATATTTCCAAACTAAAGCCAACACTACAAAATAACATTATTTTCATAAAGCATTAATAATTAGTACAATAGCGTCTGTAATATTGTGAAAATTCAAAGTTCACTAAAAATTCTATTCTCCAGTTTAATTTCAACCTAGCACACTTCTCTCAATCCTATGCCTCATTGGCTACGACTCTCTACACAACTCTAGCACCTATATGAGGACGTAGATAGAAAGAACTCTTTAGCAGCCAAGTGACAGCGTACCCTACTCACTGGAATTCTTTTAGGTTATGGTACACCAATAGCAATTCAGTGATCTGATAAGTTAAGGGAGGAAGATTTATGCTACAGTATAGTGGAAATAATAAAAACTATGAGTAACAGATTCTAACCTCTTCATTTAAGCACATCCCCATCAGTTAACCTATATTGCTAGCGTCTTGAAAAGTTATATTTATGCGGAAGACCCCACTAAAAGATCCTGAGAGCCATCAGATGTTATGAACTTCTTTTAATGAGAGCAAAATGATTAAACGCGAGTTTAACTTACCATATAAATTGATAGAGGCATGGAGAAGGCTGATGAATTTGATTTCTTTTTTTTTTGTCTCAGCAACGCAGAGAGATTCTCCTCTGCAACACTGCCTCTGCTGGCCATTCAATATAATCTGCAGATGGAAAAGTCCACTGTCAGTCCATTATTAGAACTTGAATATTTCCAAACTAAAGACAACACTACAAAATAACATTATTTTCATAAAGCATTAATAATTAGTACAATAGCGTCTGTAATATTGTGAAAATTCAAAGTTCACTAAAAATTCTATTCTCCAGTTTAATTTCAACCTAGCACACTTCTCTCAATCCTATGCCTCATTGGCTACGACTCTCTACACAACTCTAGCACCTATATGAGGACATAGATGGAAAGAACTCTTTAGCAGCCAAGTGACAGCGTACCCTACTCACTGGAATTCTTTTAAGTTATGGTACACCAATAGCCATTCAGTGATCTGATAAGTTAAGGGAGGAAGATTTATGCTACAGTATAGTGGAAATAATGAAAACTATGAGTAACAGATTCTAACCTCTTTATTTTAGCACATCCCCATCAGTTAACCTATATTGCTAGCGTCTTGAAAATGTATATTTATGCGGAAGACCCCACTAAAAGGTCCTGAGAGCCATCAGATGTTATGAACTTCTTTTAATGAGAGCAAACTGATTAAACGTGAGTTTAACTTACCATATAAATTGATAGAGGCATGGAGAAGGCTGATGAATTTGATTTCTTTTTTTTTGTCTCAGCAACGCAGAGAGATTGTCCTCTGCAACACTGCCTCTGCTGGCCATTCAATATAATCTGCAGATGGAAAAGTCCACTGTTAGTCCATTATTAGAACTTGAATATTTCCAAACTAAAGACAACACTACAAAATAACATTATTTTCATAAAGCATTAATAATTAGTACAATAGCGTCTGTAATATTGTGAAAATTCAAAGTTCACTAAAAATTCTATTCTCCAGTTTAATTTCAACCTAGCACACTTCTCTCAATCCTATGCCTCATTGGCTACGACTCTCTACACAACTCTAGCACCTATATGAGGACGTAGATAGAAAGAACTCTTTAGCAGCCAAGTGACAGCGTACCCTACTCACTGGAATTCTTTTAGGTTATGGTACACCAATAGCAATTCAGTGATCTGATAAGTTAAGGGAGGAAGATTTATGCTACAGTATAGTGGAAATAATAAAAACTATGAGTAACAGATTCTAACCTTCGTTTAAGCACATCCCCATCAGTTAACCTATATTGCTAGCATCTTGAAAAGTTATATTTATGCGGAAGACCCCACTAAAAGGTCCTGAGAGCCATCAGATGTTATGAACTTCTTTTAATGAGAGCAAACTGATTAAACGTGAGTTTAACTTACCATATAAATTGATAGAGGCATGGAGAAGGCTGATGAATTTGATTTCTTTTTTTTTGTCTCAGCAACGCAGAGAGATTCTCCTCTGCAACACTGCCTCTGCTGGCCATTCAATATAATCTGCAGATGGAAAAATCCACTGTTAGTCCATTATTAGAACTTGAATATTTCCAAACTAAAGCCAACACTACAAAATAACATTATTTTCATAAAGCATTAATAATTAGTACAATAGCGTCTGTAATATTGTGAAAATTCAAAGTTCACTAAAAATTCTATTCTCCAGTTTAATTTCAACCTAGCATACTTCTCTCAATCCTATGCCTCATTGGCTACGACTCTCTACACAACTCTAGCACCTATATGAGGACATAGATAGAAAGAACTCTTTAGCAGCCAAGTGACAGCGTACCCTACTCACTGGAATTCTTTTAGGTTATGGTACACCAATAGCAATTCAGTGACCTGATAAGTTAAGGGAGGAAGATTTATGCTACAGTATAGTGGAAATAATAAAAACTATGAGTAACAGATTCTAACCTCTTTATTTTAGCACATCCCCATCAGTTAGTCTATATTGCTAGCGTCTTGAAAATTTATATTTATGCGGAAGACCCCACTAAAAGGTCCTGAGAGCCATCAGATGTTATGAACTTCTTTTAATGAGAGCAAAATGATTAAACGTGAGTTTAACTTACCATATAAATTGATAGAGGCATGGAGAAGGCTGATGAATTTGATTTCTTTTTTTTTGTCTCAGCAACGCAGAGAGATTGTCCTCTGCAACACTGCCTCTGCTGGCCATTCAATATAATCTGCAGATGGAAAAGTCCACTGTTAGTCCATTATTAGAACTTGAATATTTCCAAACTAAAGACAACACTACAAAATAACATTATTTTCATAAAGCATTAATAATTAGTACAATAGCGTCTGTAATATTGTGAAAATTCAAAGTTCACTAAAAATTCTATTCTCCAGTTTAATTTCAACCTAGCACACTTCTCTCAATCCTATGCCTCATTGGCTACGACTCTCTACACAACTCTAGCACCTATATGAGGACGTAGATAGAAAGAACTCTTTAGCAGCCAAGTGACAGCGTACCCTACTCACTGGAATTCTTTTAGGTTATGGTACACCAATAGCAATTCAGTGATCTGATAAGTTAAGGGAGGAAGATTTATGCTACAGTATAGTGCAAATAATAAAAACTATGAGTAACAGATTCTAACCTTCGTTTAAGCACATCCCCATCAGTTAACCTATACTGCTAGCGTCTTGAAAAGTTATATTTATGCGGAAGACCCCACTAAAAGGTCCTGAGAGCCATCAGATGTTATGAACTTCTTTTAATGAGAGCTAAATGATTAAACGTGAGTTTAACTTACCATATAAATTGATAGAGGCATGGAGAAGGCTGATGAATTTGATTTCTTTTTTTTTTTTTGTCTCAACAACGCAGAGAGATTCTCCTCTGCAACACTGCCTCTGCTGGCCATTCGATATAATCTGCAGATGGAAAAGTCCACTGTTAGTCCATTATTAGAACTTGAATATTTCCAAACTAAAGACAACACTACAAAATAACATTATTTTCATAAAGAATTAATAATTAGTACAATAGCGTCTGTAATATTGTGAAAATTCAAAGTTCACTAAAAATTCTATTCTCCAGTTTTATTTCAACCTAGCACACTTCTCTCAATCCTATGCCTCATTGGCTAGGACTCTCTACACAACTCTAGCACCTATATGAGGACTTAGATAGAAAGAACTCTTTAGCAGCCAAGTGACAGCGTACCCTACTCACTGGAATTCTTTTAGGTTATGGTACACCAATAGCAATTCAGTGATCTGATAAGTTAAGGGAGGAAGATTTATGCTACAGTATAGTGGAAATAATAAAAACTATGAGTAACAGATTCTAACCTCTTCATTTTAGCACATCCCCATCAGTTAACCTATATTGCTAGCGTCTTGAAAAGTTATATTTATGCGGAAGACCCCACTAAAAGGTCCTGAGAGCCATCAGATGTTATGAACTTCTTTTAATGAGAGCAAACTGATTAAACGTGAGTTTAACTTACCATATAAATTGATAGAGGCATGGAGAAGGCTGATGAATTTGATTTCTTTTTTTTTTTCTCAGCAACGCAGAGAGATTCTCCTCTGCAACACTGCCTCTGCTGGCCATTCAATATAATCTGCAGATGGAAAAGTCCACTGTCAGTCCATTATTAGAACTTGAATATTTCCAAACTAAAGCCAACACTACAAAATAACATTATTTTCATAAAGCATTAATAATTAGTACAATAGCGTCTGTAATATTGTGAAAATTCAAAGTTCACTAAAAATTCTATTCTCCAGTTTAATTTCAACCTAGCACACTTCTCTCAATCCTATGCCTCATTGGCTACGACTCTCTACACAACTCTAGCACCTATATGAGGACATAGATGGAAAGAACTCTTTAGCAGCCAAGTGACAGCGTACCCTACTCACTGGAATTCTTTTAAGTTATGGTACACCAATAGCCATTCAGTGATCTGATAAGTTAAGGGAGGAAGATTTATGCTACAGTATAGTGGAAATAATGAAAACTATGAGTAACAGATTCTAACCTCTTTATTTTAGCACATCCCCATCAGTTAACCTATATTGCTAGCGTCTTGAAAATGTATATTTATGCGGAAGACCCCACTAAAAGGTCCTGAGAGCCATCAGATGTTATGAACTTCTTTTAATGAGAGCAAACTGATTAAACGTGAGTTTAACTTACCATATAAATTGATAGAGGCATGGAGAAGGCTGATGAATTTGATTTCTTTTTTTTGTCTCAGCAACGCAGAGAGATTGTCCTCTGCAACACTGCCTCTGCTGGCCATTCAATATAATCTGCAGATGGAAAAGTCCACTGTTAGTCCATTATTAGAACTTGAATATTTCCAAACTAAAGCCAACACTACAAAATAACATTATTTTCATAAAGCATTAATAATTAGTACAATAGCGTCTGTAATATTGTGAAAATTCAAAGTTCACTAAAAATTCTATTCTCCAGTTTAATTTCAACCTAGCACACTTCTCTCAATCCTATGCCTCATTGGCTACGACTCTCTACACAACTCTAGCACCTATATGAGGACGTAGATAGAAAGAACTCTTTAGCAGCCAAGTGACAGCGTACCCTACTCACTGGAATTCTTTTAAGTTATGGTACACCAATAGCCATTCAGTGATCTGATAAGTTAAGGGAGGAAGATTTATGCTACAGTATAGTGGAAATAATGAAAACTATGAGTAACAGATTCTAACCTCTTCATTTTAGCACATCCCCATCAGTTAACCTATATTGCTAGCGTCTTGAAAATGTATATTTATGCGGAAGACCCCACTAAAAGGTCCTGAGAGCCATCAGATGTTATGAACTTCTTTTAATGAGAGCAAACTGATTAAACGTGAGTTTAACTTACCATATAAATTGATAGAGGCATGGAGAAGGCTGATGAATTTGATTTTTTTTTTTTGTCTCAGCAACGCAGAGAGATTCTCCTCTGCAACACTGCCTCTGCTGGCCATTCAATATAATCTGCAGATGGAAAAATCCACTGTTAGTCCATTATTAGAACTTGAATATTTCCAAACTAAAGCCAACACTACAAAATAACATTATTTTCATAAAGCATTAATAATTAGTACAATAGCGTCTGTAATATTGTGAAAATTCAAAGTTCACTAAAAATTCTATTCTCCAGTTTAATTTCAACCTAGCATACTTCTCTCAATCCTATGCCTCATTGGCTACGACTCTCTACACAACTCTAGCACCTATATGAGGACATAGATAGAAAGAACTCTTTAGCAGCCAAGTGACAGCGTACCCTACTCACTGGAATTCTTTTAGGTTATGGTACACCAATCGCAATTCAGTGACCTGATAAGTTAAGGGAGGAAGATTTATGCTACAGTATAGTGGAAATAATAAAAACTATGAGTAACAGATTCTAACCTCTTTATTTTAGCACATCCCCATCAGTTAGTCTATATTGCTAGCGTCTTGAAAATTTATATTTATGCGGAAGACCCCACTAAAAGGTCCTGAGAGCCATCAGATGTTATGAACTTCTTTTAATGAGAGCAAAATGATTAAACGTGAGTTTAACTTACCATATAAATTGATAGAGGCATGGAGAAGGCTGATGAATTTGATTTCTTTTTTTTTGTCTCAGCAACGCAGAGAGATTGTCCTCTGCAACACTGCCTCTGCTGGCCATTCAATATAATCTGCAGATGGAAAAGTCCACTGTTAGTCCATTATTAGAACTTGAATATTTCCAAACTAAAGACAACACTACAAAATAACATTATTTTCATAAAGCATTAATAATTAGTACAATAGCGTCTGTAATATTGTGAAAATTCAAAGTTCACTAAAAATTCTATTCTCCAGTTTAATTTCAACCTAGCATACTTCTCTCAATCCTATGCCTCATTGGCTACGACTCTCTACACAACTCTAGCACCTATATGAGGACATAGATAGAAAGAACTCTTTAGCAGCCAAGTGACAGCGTACCCTACTCACTGGAATTCTTTTAGGTTATGGTACACCAATAGCAATTCAGTGACCTGATAAGTTAAGGGAGGAAGATTTATGCTACAGTATAGTGGAAATAATAAAAACTATGAGTAACAGATTCTAACCTCTTTATTTTAGCACATCCCCATCAGTTAGTCTATATTGCTAGCGTCTTGAAAATTTATATTTATGCGGAAGACCCCACTAAAAGGTCCTGAGAGCCATCAGATGTTATGAACTTCTTTTAATGAGAGCAAAATGATTAAACGTGAGTTTAACTTACCATATAAATTGATAAAGGCATGGAGAAGGCTGATGAATTTGATTTCTTTTTCATTGTCTCAGCAACGCAGAGAGATTGTCCTCTGCAACACTGCCTCTGCTGGCCATTCAATATAATCTGCAGATGGAAAAGTCCACTGTTAGTCCATTATTAGAACTTGAATATTTCCAAACTAAAGACAACACTACAAAATAACATTATTTTCATAAAGCATTAATAATTAGTACAATAGCGTCTGTAATATTGTGAAAATTCAAAATTCACTAAAAATTCTATTCTCCAGTTTAATTTCAACCTAGCACACTTCTCTCAATCCTATGCCTCATTGGCTACGACTCTCTACACAACTCTAGCACCTATATGAGGACGTAGATAGAAAGAACTCTTTAGCAGCCAAGTGACAGCGTACCCTACTCACTTGAATTCTTTTAGGTTATGGTACACCAATAGCAATTCAGTGATCTGATAAGTTAAGGGAAGAAGATTTATGCTACAGTATAGTGGAAATAATAAAAACTATGAGTAACAGATTCTAACCTTCGTTTAAGCACATCCCCATCAGTTAACCTATATTGCTAGCGTCTTGAAAAGTTATATTTATGCGGAAGACCCCACTAAAAGGTCCTGAGAGCCATCAGATGTTATGAACTTATTTTAATGAGAGCTAAATGATTAAACGCGAGTTTAACTTACCATATAAATTGATAGAGGCATGGAGAAGGCTGATGAATTTGATTTCTTTTTTTTTTTGTCTCAGCAACGCAGAGAGATTCTCCTCTGCAACACTGCCTCTGCTGGCCATTCAATATAATCTGCAGATGGAAAAGTCCACTGTCAGTCCATTATTAGAACTTGAATATTTCCAAACTAAAGCCAACACTACAAAATAACATTATTTTCATAAAGCATTAATAATTAGTACAATAGCGTCTGTAATATTGTGAAAATTCAAAGTTCACTAAAAATTCTATTCTCCAGTTTAATTTCAACCTAGCACACTTCTCTCAATCCTATGCCTCATTGGCTACGACTCTCTACACAACTCTAGCACCTATATGAGGACGTAGATAGAAAGAACTCTTTAGCAGCCAAGTGACAGCGTACCCTACTCACTGGAATTCTTTTAAGTTATGGTACACCAATAGCCATTCAGTGATCTGATAAGTTAAGGGAGGAAGATTTATGCTACAGTATAGTGGAAATAATGAAAACTATGAGTAACAGATTCTAACCTCTTTATTTTAGCACATCCCCATCAGTTAACCTATATTGCTAGCGTCTTGAAAATGTATATTTATGCGGAAGACCCCACTAAAAGGTCCTGAGAGCCATCAGATGTTATGAACTTCTTTTAATGAGAGCAAACTGATTAAACGTGAGTTTAACTTACCATATAAATTGATAGAGGCATGGAGAAGGCTGATGAATTTGATTTCTTTTTTTTTGTCTCAGCAACGCAGAGAGATTCTCCTCTGCAACACTGCCTCTGCTGGCCATTCAATATAATCTGCAGATGGAAAAATCCACTGTTAGTCCATTATTAGAACTTGAATATTTCCAAACTAAAGCCAACACTACAAAATAACATTATTTTCATAAAGCATTAATAATTAGTACAATAGCGTCTGTAATATTGTGAAAATTCAAAGTTCACTAAAAATTCTATTCTCCAGTTTAATTTCAACCTAGCATACTTCTCTCAATCCTATGCCTCATTGGCTACGACTCTCTACACAACTCTAGCACCTATATGAGGACATAGATAGAAAGAACTCTTTAGCAGCCAAGTGACAGCGTACCCTACTCACTGGAATTCTTTTAGGTTATGGTACACCAATAGCAATTCAGTGACCTGATAAGTTAAGGGAGGAAGATTTATGCTACAGTATAGTGGAAATAATAAAAACTATGAGTAACAGATTCTAACCTTCGTTTAAGCACATCCCCATCAGTTAACCTATATTGCTAGCGTCTTGAAAAGTTATATTTATGCGGAAGACCCCACTAAAAGGTCCTGAGAGCCATCAGATGTTATGAACTTCTTTTAATGAGAGCTAAATGATTAAACACGAGTTTAACTTACCATATAAATTGATATAGGCATGGAGAAGGCTGATGAATTTGATTTCTTTTTTTTTTTTTGTCTCAACAACGCAGAGAGATTCTCCTCTGCAACACTGCCTCTGCTGGCCATTCGATATAATCTGCAGATGGAAAAGTCCACTGTTAGTCCATTATTAGAACTTGAATATTTCCAAACTAAAGACAACACTACAAAATAACATTATTTTCATAAAGCATTAATAATTAGTGCAATAGCGTCTGTAATATTGTGAAAATTCAAAGTTCACTAAAAATTCTATTCTCCAGTTTAATTTCAACCTAGCACACTTCTCTCAATCCTATGCCTCATTGGCTACGACTCTCTACACAACTCTAGCACCTATATGAGGACATAGATAGAAAGAACTCTTTAGCAGCCAAGTGACAGCGTACCCTACTCACTGGAATTCTTTTAAGTTATGGTACACCAATAGCAATTCAGTGATCTGATAAGTTAAGGGAGGAAGATTTATGCTACAGTATAGTGGAAATAATAAAAACTATGAGTAACAGATTCTAACCTCTTTATTTTAGCACATCCCCATCAGTTAACCTATATTGCTAGCGTCTTGAAAATGTATATTTATGAGGAAGACCCCACTAAAAGGTCCTGAGAGCCATCAGATGTTATGAACTTCTTTTAATGAGAGCAAACTGATTAAACGTGAGTTTAACTTACCATATAAATTGATAGAGGCATGGAGAAGGCTGATGAATTTGATTTCTTTTTTTTTGTCTCAGCAACGCAGAGAGATTCTCCTCTGCAACACTGCCTCTGCTGGCCATTCAATATAATCTGCAGATGGAAAAATCCACTGTTAGTCCATTATTAGAACTTGAATATTTCCAAACTAAAGCCAACACTACAAAATAACATTATTTTCATAAAGCATTAATAATTAGTACAATAGCGTCTGTAATATTGTGAAAATTCAAAGTTCACTAAAAATTCTATTCTCCAGTTTAATTTCAACCTAGCATACTTCTCTCAATCCTATGCCTCATTGGCTACGACTCTCTACACAACTCTAGCACCTATATGAGGACATAGAAAGAACTCTTTAGCAGCCAAGTGACAGCGTACCCTACTCACTGGAATTCTTTTAGGTTATGGTACACCAATAGCAATTCAGTGATCTGATAAGTTAAGGGAGGAAGATTTATGCTACAGTATAGTGGAAATAATAAAAACTATGAGTAACAGATTCTAACCTCTTTATTTTAGCACATCCCCATCAGTTAGTCTATATTGCTAGCGTCTTGAAAATTTATATTTATGCGGAAGACCCCACTAAAAGGTCCTGAGAGCCATCAGATGTTATGAACTTCTTTTAATGAGAGCAAAATGATTAAACGTGAGTTTAACTTACCATATAAATTGATAGAGGCATGGAGAAGGCTGATGAATTTGATTTCTTTTTTTTTGTCTCAGCAACGCAGAGAGATTGTCCTCTGCAACACTGCCTCTGCTGGCCATTCAATATAATCGGCAGATGGAAAAGTCCACTGTTAGTCCATTATTAGAACTTGAATATTTCCAAACTAAAGACAACACTACAAAATAACATTATTTTCATAAAGCATTAATAATTAGTACAATAGCGTCTGTAATATTGTGAAAATTCAAAGTTCACTAAAAATTCTATTCTCCAGTTTAATTTCAACCTAGCACACTTCTCTCAATCCTATGCCTCATTGGCTACGACTCTCTACACAACTCTAGCACCTATATGAGGACGTAGATAGAAAGAACTCTTTAGCAGCCAAGTGACAGCGTACCCTACTCACTGGAATTCTTTTAGGTTATGGTACACCAATAGCAATTCAGTGATCCGATAAGTTAAGGGAGGAAGATTTATGCTACAGTATAGTGGAAATAATAAAAACTATGAGTAACAGATTCTAACCTTCGTTTAAGCACATCCCCATCAGTTAACCTATATTGCTAGCGTCTTGAAAAGTTATATTTATGCGGAAGACCCCACTAAAAGGTCCTGAGAGCCATCAGATGTTATGAACTTCTTTTAATGAGAGCAAACTGATTAAACGTGAGTTTAACTTACCATATAAATTGATAGAGGCATGGAGAAGGCTGATGAATTTGATTTCTTTTTTTTTGTCTCAGCAACGCAGAGAGATTCTCCTCTGCAACACTGCCTCTGCTGGCCATTCAATATAATCTGCAGATGGAAAAGTCCACTGTTAGTCCATTATTAGAACTTGAATATTTCCAAACTAAAGACAACACTACAAAATAACATTATTTTCATAAAGCATTAATAATTAGTACAATAGCGTCTGTAATATTGTGAAAATTCAAAGTTCACTAAAAATTCTATTCTCCAGTTTAATTTCAACCTAGCACACTTCTCTCAATCCTATGCCTCATTGGCTACGACTCTCTACACAACTCTAGCACCTATATGAGGACGTAGATTGAAAGAACTCTTTAGCAGCCAAGTGACAGCGTACCCTACTCACTGGAATTCTTTTAGGTTATGGTACACCAATAGCAATTCAGTGATCTGATAAGTTAAGGGAGGAAGATTTATGCTACAGTATGGTGGAAATAATAAAAACTATGAGTAACAGATTCTAACCTTCGTTTAAGCACATCCCCATCAGTTAACCTATATTGCTAGCGTCTTGAAAAGTTATATTTATGCGGAAGACCCCACTAAAAGGTCCTGAGAGCCATCAGATGTTATGGACTTCTTTTAATGAGAGCTAAATGATTAAACGCGAGTTTAACTTACCATATAAATTGATAGAGGCATGGAGAAGGCTGATGAATTTGATTTCTTTTTTTTTTTTTGTCTCAACAACGCAGAGAGATTCTCCTCTGCAACACTGCCTCTGCTGGCCATTCGATATAATCTGCAGATGGAAAAGTCCACTGTTAGTCCATTATTAGAACTTGAATATTTCCAAACTAAAGACAACACTACAAAATAACATTATTTTCATAAAGCATTAATAATTAGTACAATAGCGTCTGTAATATTGTGAAAATTCAAAGTTCACTAAAAATTCTATTCTCCAGTTTAATTTCAACCTAGCACACTTCTCTCAATCCTATGCCTCATTGGCTACGACTCTCTACACAACTCTAGCACCTATATGAGGACATAGATAGAAAGAACTCTTTAGCAGCCAAGTGACAGCGTACCCTACTCACTGGAATTCTTTTAAGTTATGGTACACCAATAGCAATTCAGTGATCTGATAAGTTAAGGGAGGAAGATTTATGCTACAGTATAGTGGAAATAATAAAAACTATGAGTAACAGATTCTAACCTCTTTATTTTAGCACATCCCCATCAGTTAGTCTATATTGCTAGCGTCTTGAAAATTTATATTTATGCGGAAGACCCCACTAAAAGGTCCTGAGAGCCATCAGATGTTATGAACTTCTTTTAATGAGAGCAAAATGATTAAACGTGAGTTTAACTTACCATATAAATTGATAGAGGCATGGAGAAGGCTGATGAATTTGATTTCTTTTTTTTTGTCTCAGCAACGCAGAGAGATTCTCCTCTGCAACACTGCCTCTGCTGGCCATTCAATATAATCTGCAGATGGAAAAATCCACTGTTAGTCCATTATTAGAACTTGAATATTTCCAAACTAAAGCCAACACTACAAAATAACATTATTTTCATAAAGCATTAATAATTAGTACAATAGCGTCTGTAATATTGTGAAAATTCAAAGTTCACTAAAAATTCTATTCTCCAGTTTAATTTCAACCTAGCATACTTCTCTCAATCCTATGCCTCATTGGCTACGACTCTCTACACAACTCTAGCACCTATATGAGGACATAGATAGAAAGAACTCTTTAGCAGCCAAGTGACAGCGTACCCTACTCACTGGAATTCTTTTAGGTTATGGTACACCAATAGCAATTCAGTGACCTGATAAGTTAAGGGAGGAAGATTTATGCTACAGTATAGTGGAAATAATAAAAACTATGAGTAACAGATTCTAACCTCTTTATTTTAGCACATCCCCATCAGTTAGTCTATATTGCTAGCGTCTTGAAAATTTATATTTATGCGGAAGACCCCACTAAAAGGTCCTGAGAGCCATCAGATGTTATGAACTTCTTTTAATGAGAGCAAAATGATTAAACGTGAGTTTAACTTACCATATAAATTGATAGAGGCATGGAGAAGGCTGATGAATTTGATTTCTTTTTTTTTGTCTCAGCAACGCAGAGAGATTGTCCTCTGCAACACTGCCTCTGCTGGCCATTCAATATAATCTGCAGATGGAAAAGTCCACTGTTAGTCCATTATTAGAACTTGAATATTTCCAAACTAAAGACAACACTACAAAATAACATTATTTTCATAAAGCATTAATAATTAGTACAATAGCGTCTGTAATATTGTGAAAATTCAAAGTTCACTAAAAATTCTATTCTCCAGTTTAATTTCAACCTAGCACACTTCTCTCAATCCTATGCCTCATTGGCTACGACTCTCTACACAACTCTAGCACCTATATGAGGACATAGATAGAAAGAACTCTTTAGCAGCCAAGTGACAGCGTACCCTACTCACTGGAATTCTTTTAAGTTATGGTACACCAATAGCAATTCAGTGATCTGATAAGTTAAGGGAGGAAGATTTATGCTACAGTATAGTGGAAATAATAAAAACTATGAGTAACAGATTCTAACCTCTTTATTTTAGCACATCCCCATCAGTTAGTCTATATTGCTAGCGTCTTGAAAATTTATATTTATGCGGAAGACCCCACTAAAAGGTCCTGAGAGCCATCAGATGTTATGAACTTCTTTTAATGAGAGCAAAATGATTAAACGTGAGTTTAACTTACCATATAAATTGATAGAGGCATGGAGAAGGCTGATGAATTTGATTTCTTTTTTTTTGTCTCAGCAACGCAGAGAGATTGTCCTCTGCAACACTGCCTCTGCTGGCCATTCAATATAATCGGCAGATGGAAAAGTCCACTGTTAGTCCATTATTAGAACTTGAATATTTCCAAACTAAAGACAACACTACAAAATAACATTATTTTCATAAAGCATTAATAATTAGTACAATAGCGTCTGTAATATTGTGAAAATTCAAAGTTCACTAAAAATTCTATTCTCCAGTTTAATTTCAACCTAGCACACTTCTCTCAATCCTATGCCTCATTGGCTACGACTCTCTACACAACTCTAGCACCTATATGAGGACGTAGATAGAAAGAACTCTTTAGCAGCCAAGTGACAGCGTACCCTACTCACTGGAATTCTTTTAGGTTATGGTACACCAATAGCAATTCAGTGATCCGATAAGTTAAGGGAGGAAGATTTATGCTACAGTATAGTGGAAATAATAAAAACTATGAGTAACAGATTCTAACCTTCGTTTAAGCACATCCCCATCAGTTAACCTATATTGCTAGCGTCTTGAAAAGTTATATTTATGCGGAAGACCCCACTAAAAGGTCCTGAGAGCCATCAGATGTTATGAACTTCTTTTAATGAGAGCAAACTGATTAAACGTGAGTTTAACTTACCATATAAATTGATAGAGGCATGGAGAAGGCTGATGAATTTGATTTCTTTTTTTTTGTCTCAGCAACGCAGAGAGATTCTCCTCTGCAACACTGCCTCTGCTGGCCATTCAATATAATCTGCAGATGGAAAAGTCCACTGTTAGTCCATTATTAGAACTTGAATATTTCCAAACTAAAGACAACACTACAAAATAACATTATTTTCATAAAGCATTAATAATTAGTACAATAGCGTCTGTAATATTGTGAAAATTCAAAGTTCACTAAAAATTCTATTCTCCAGTTTAATTTCAACCTAGCACACTTCTCTCAATCCTATGCCTCATTGGCTACGACTCTCTACACAACTCTAGCACCTATATGAGGACGTAGATAGAAAGAACTCTTTAGCAGCCAAGTGACAGCGTACCCTACTCACTGGAATTCTTTTAGGTTATGGTACACCAATAGCAATTCAGTGATCTGATAAGTTAAGGGAGGAAGATTTATGCTACAGTATAGTGGAAATAATAAAAACTATGAGTAACAGATTCTAACCTTCGTTTAAGCACATCCCCATCAGTTAACCTATATTGCTAGCGTCTTGAAAAGTTATATTTATGCGGAAGACCCCACTAAAAGGTCCTGAGAGCCATCAGATGTTATGAACTTCTTTTAATGAGAGCTAAATGATTAAACGCGAGTTTAACTTACCATATAAATTGATAGAGGCATGGAGAAGGCTGATGAATTTGATTTCTTTTTTTTTTTTGTCTCAACAACGCAGAGAGATTCTCCTCTGCAACACTGCCTCTGCTGGCCATTCAATATAATCTGCAGATGGAAAAGTCCACTGTCAGTCCATTATTAGAACTTGAATATTTCCAAACTAAAGACAACACTACAAAATAACATTATTTTCATAAAGCATTAATAATTAGTACAATAGCGTCTGTAATATTGTGAAAATTCAAAGTTCACTAAAAATTCTATTCTCCAGTTTAATTTCAACCTAGCACACTTCTCTCAATCCTATGCCTCATTGGCTACGACTCTCTACACAACTCTAGCACCTATATGAGGACGTAGATAGAAAGAACTCTTTAGCAGCCAAGTGACAGCGTACCCTACTCACTGGAATTCTTTTAGGTTATGGTACACCAATAGCCATTCAGTGATCTGATAAGTTAAGGGAGGAAGATTTATGCTACAGTATAGTGGAAATAATGAAAACTATGAGTAACAGATTCTAACCTCTTTATTTTAGCACATCCCCATCAGTTAACCTATATTGCTAGCGTCTTGAAAATGTATATTTATGCGGAAGACCCCACTAAAAGGTCCTGAGAGCCATCAGATGTTATGAACTTCTTTAATGAGAGCAAACTGATTAAACGTGAGTTTAACTTACCATATAAATTGATAGAGGCATGGAGAAGGCTGATGAATTTGATTTCTTTTTTTTTGTCTCAGCAACGCAGAGAGATTCTCCTCTGCAACACTGCCTCTGCTGGCCATTCAATATAATCTGCAGATGGAAAAATCCACTGTTAGTCCATTATTAGAACTTGAATATTTCCAAACTAAAGCCAACACTACAAAATAACATTATTTTCATAAAGCATTAATAATTAGTACAATAGCGTCTGTAATATTGTGAAAATTCAAAGTTCACTAAAAATTCTATTCTCCAGTTTAATTTCAACCTAGCATACTTCTCTCAATCCTATGCCTCATTGGCTATGACTCTCTACACAACTCTAGCACCTATATGAGGACATAGATAGAAAGAACTCTTTAGCAGCCAAGTGACAGCGTACCCTACTCACTGGAATTCTTTTAGGTTATGGTACACCAATAGCAATTCAGTGACCTGATAAGTTAAGGGAGGAAGATTTATGCTACAGTATAGTGGAAATAATAAAAACTATGAGTAACAGATTCTAACCTCTTTATTTTAGCACATCCCCATCAGTTAGTCTATATTGCTAGCGTCTTGAAAATTTATATTTATGCGGAAGACCCCACTAAAAGGTCCTGAGAGCCATCAGATGTTATGAACTTCTTTTAATGAGAGCAAAATGATTAAACGTGAGTTTAACTTACCATATAAATTGATAGAGGCATGGAGAAGGCTGATGAATTTGATTTCTTTTTTTTTGTCTCAGCAACGCAGAGAGATTGTCCTCTGCAACACTGCCTCTGCTGGCCATTCAATATAATCGGCAGATGGAAAAGTCCACTGTTAGTCCATTATTAGAACTTGAATATTTCCAAACTAAAGACAACACTACAAAATAACATTATTTTCATAAAGCATTAATAATTAGTACAATAGCGTCTGTAATATTGTGAAAATTCAAAGTTCACTAAAAATTCTATTCTCCAGTTTAATTTCAACCTAGCACACTTCTCTCAATCCTATGCCTCATTGGCTACGACTCTCTACACAACTCTAGCACCTATATGAGGACGTAGATAGAAAGAACTCTTTAGCAGCCAAGTGACAGCGTACCCTACTCACTGGAATTCTTTTAGGTTATGGTACACCAATAGCAATTCAGTGATCTGATAAGTTAAGGGAGGAAGATTTATGCTACAGTATAGTGGAAATAATAAAAACTATGAGTAACAGATTCTAACCTTCGTTTAAGCACATCCCCATCAGTTAACCTATATTGCTAGCGTCTTGAAAAGTTATATTTATGCGGAAGACCCCACTAAAAGGTCCTGAGAGCCATCAGATGTTATGAACTTCTTTTAATGAGAGCTAAATGATTAAACGCGAGTTTAACTTACCATATAAATTGATAGAGGCATGGAGAAGGCTGATGAATTTGATTTCTTTTTTTTTTTTGTCTCAACAATGCAGAGAGATTCTCCTCTGCAACACTGCCTCTGCTGGCCATTCGATATAATCTGCAGATGGAAAAGTCCACTGTTAGTCCTTTATTAGAACTTGAATATTTCCAAACTAAAGACAACACTACAAAATACCATTATTTTCATAAAGCATTAATAATTAGTACAATAGCGTCTGTAATATTGTGAAAATTCAAAGTTCACTAAAAATTCTATTCTCCAGTTTAATTTCAACCTAGCACACTTCTCTCAATCCTATGCCTCATTGGCTACGACTCTCTACACAACTCTAGCACCTATATGAGGACATAGATAGAAAGAACTCTTTAGCAGCCAAGTGACAGCGTACCCTACTCACTGGAATTCTTTTAAGTTATGGTACACCAATAGCAATTCAGTGATCTGATAAGTTAAGGGAGGACGATTTATGCTACAGTATATGTGGAAATAATAAAAACTATGAGTAACAGATTCTAACCTCTTTATTTTAGCACATCCCCATCAGTTAACCTATATTGCTAGCATCTTGAAAATGTATATTTATGAGGAAGACCCCACTAAAAGGTCCTGAGAGCCATCAGATGTTATGAACTTCTTTTAATGAGAGCAAACTGATTAAACGTGAGTTTAACTTACCATATAAATTGATAGAGGCATAGAGAAGGCTGATGAATTTGATTTCTTTATTTTTTTGTCTCAGCAACGCAGAGAGATTCTGCTCTGCAACACTGCCTCTGCTGGCCATTCAATATAATCTGCAGATGGAAAAGTCCACTGTCAGTCCATTATTAGAACTTGAATATTTCCAAACTAAAGACAACACTACAAAATAACATTATTTTCATAAAGCATTAATAATTAGTACAATAGCGTCTGTAATATTGTGAAAATTCAAAGTTCACTAAAAATTCTATTCTCCAGTTTAATTTCAACCTAGCACACTTCTCTCAATCCTATGCCTCATTGGCTACGACTCTCTACACAACTCTAGCACCTATATGAGGACATAGATGGAAAGAACTCTTTAGCAGCCAAGTGACAGCGTACCCTACTCACTGGAATTCTTTTAGGTTATGGTACACCAATAGCAATTCAGTGATCTGATAAGTTAAGGGAGGAAGATTTATGCTACAGTATAGTGGAAATAATAAAAACTATGAGTAACAGATTCTAACCTCTTCATTTAAGCACATCCCCATCAGTTAACCAATATTGCTAGCGCCTTGAAAAGTTATATTTATGCGGAAGACCCCACTAAAAGGTCCTGAGAGCCATCAGATGTTATGAACTTCTTTTAATGAGAGCAAAATGATTAAACGCAAGTTTAACTTACCATATAAATTGATAGAGGCATGGAGAAGGCTGATGAATTTGATTTCTTTTTTTTTGTCTCAGCAACGCAGAGAGATTCTCCTCTGCAACACTGCCTCTGCTGGCCATTCAATATAATCTGCAGATGGAAAGTCCACTGTTAGTCCATTATTAGAACTTGAATATTTCCAAACTAAAGACAACACTACAAAATAACATTATTTTCATAAAGCATTAATAATTAGTACAATAGCGTCTGTAATATTGTGAAAATTCAAAGTTCACTAAAAATTCTATTCTCCAGTTTAATTTCAACCTAGCACACTTCTCTCAATCCTATGCCTCATTGGCTACGACTCTCTACACAACTCTAGCACCTATATGAGGACGTAGATAGAAAGAACTCTTTAGCAGCCAAGTGACAGCGTACCCTACTCACTGGAATTCTTTTAGCTTATGGTACACCAATAGCAATTCAGTGATCTGATAAGTTAAGGGAGGAAGATTTATGCTACAGTATAGTGGAAATAATAAAAACTATGAGTAACAGATTCTAACCTCTTCATTTAAGCACATCCCCATCAGTTAACCTATATTGCTAGCGTCTTGAAAAGTTATATTCATGCGGAAGACCCCACTAAAAGATCCTGAGAGCCATCAGATGTTATGAACTTCTTTTAATGAGAGCAAAATGATTAAACGCAAGTTTAACTTACCATATAAATTGATAGAGGCATGGAGAAGGCTGATGAATTTGATTTCTTTTTTTTTTTTTGTCTCAGCAACGCAGAGAGATTCTCCTCTGCAACACTGCCTCTGCTGGCCATTCAATATAATCTGCAGATGGAAAAATCCACTGTTAGTCCATTATTAGAACTTGAATATTTCCAAACTAAAGCCAACACTACAAAATAACATTATTTTCATAAAGCATTAATAATTAGTACAATAGCGTCTGTAATATTGTGAAAATTCAAAGTTCACTAAAAATTCTATTCTCCAGTTTAATTTCAACCTAGCATACTTCTCTCAATCCTATGCCTCATTGGCTACGACTCTCTACACAACTCTAGCACCTATATGAGGACATAGATAGAAAGAACTCTTTAGCAGCCAAGTGACAGCGTACCCTACTCACTGGAATTCTTTTAGGTTATGGTACACCAATAGCAATTCAGTGACCTGATAAGTTAAGGGAGGAAGATTTATGCTACAGTATAGTGGAAATAATAAAAACTATGAGTAACAGATTCTAACCTCTTTATTTTAGCACATCCCCATCAGTTAGTCTATATTGCTAGCGTCTTGAAAATTTATATTTATGCGGAAGACCCCACTAAAAGGTCCTGAGAGCCATCAGATGTTATGAACTTCTTTTAATGAGAGCAAAATGATTAAACGTGAGTTTAACTTACCATATAAATTGATAGAGGCATGGAGAAGGCTGATGAATTTGATTTCTTTTTTTTTGTCTCAGCAACGCAGAGAGATTGTCCTCTGCAACACTGCCTCTGCTGGCCATTCAATATAATCGGCAGATGGAAAAGTCCACTGTTAGTCCATTATTAGAACTTGAATATTTCCAAACTAAAGACAACACTACAAAATAACATTATTTTCATAAAGCATTAATAATTAGTACAATAGCGTCTGTAATATTGTGAAAATTCAAAGTTCACTAAAAATTCTATTCTCCAGTTTAATTTCAACCTAGCACACTTCTCTCAATCCTATGCCTCATTGGCTACGACTCTCTACACAACTCTAGCACCTATATGAGGACGTAGATAGAAAGAACTCTTTAGCAGCCAAGTGACAGCGTACCCTACTCACTGGAATTCTTTTAGGTTATGGTACACCAATAGCAATTCAGTGATCTGATAAGTTAAGGGAGGAAGATTTATGCTACAGTATAGTGGAAATAATAAAAACTATGAGTAACAGATTCTAACCTTCGTTTAAGCACATCCCCATCAGTTAACCTATATTGCTAGCGTCTTGAAAAGTTATATTTATGCGGAAGACCCCACTAAAAGGTCCTGAGAGCCATCAGATGTTATGAACTTCTTTTAATGAGAGCTAAATGATTAAACGCGAGTTTAACTTACCATATAAATTGATAGAGGCATGGAGAAGGCTGATGAATTTGATTTCTTTTTTTTTTTGTCTCAGCAACGCAGAGAGATTCTCCTCTGCAACACTGCCTCTGCTGGCCATTCAATATAATCTGCAGATGGAAAAGTCCACTGTCAGTCCATTATTAGAACTTGAATATTTCCAAACTAAAGACAACACTACAAAATAACATTATTTTCATAAAGCATTAATAATTAGTACAATAGCGTCTGTAATATTGTGAAAATTCAAAGTTCACTAAAAATTCTATTCTCCAGTTTAATTTCAACCTAGCACACTTCTCTCAATCCTATGCCTCATTGGCTACGACTCTCTACACAACTCTAGCACCTATATGAGGACGTAGATAGAAAGAACTCTTTAGCAGCCAAGTGACAGCGTACCCTACTCACTGGAATTCTTTTAGGTTATGGTACACCAATAGCAATTCAGTGATCTGATAAGTTAAGGGAGGAAGATTTATGCTACAGTATAGTGGAAATAATAAAAACTATGAGTAACAGATTCTAACCTCTTCATTTTAGCACATCCCTATCAGTTAACCTATATTGCTACCGTCTTGAAAAGTTATATTTATGAGGAAGACCCCCCTAAAAGGTCCTGAGAGCCATCAGATATTATGAACTTCTTTTAATGAGAGCAAACTGATTAAACGTGAGTTTAACTTACCATATAAATTGATAGAGGCATGGAGAAGGCTGATGAATTTGATTTCTTTTTTTTTGTCTCAGCAACGCAGAGAGATTCTCCTCTGCAACACTGCCTCTGCTGGCCATTCAATATAATCTGCAGATGGAAAAATCCACTGTTAGTCCATTATTAGAACTTGAATATTTCCAAACTAAAGCCAACACTACAAAATAACATTATTTTCATAAAGCATTAATAATTAGTACAATAGCGTCTGTAATATTGTGAAAATTCAAAGTTCACTAAAAATTCTATTCTCCAGTTTAATTTCAACCTAGCATACTTCTCTCAATCCTATGCCTCATTGGCTACGACTCTCTACACAACTCTAGCAGCTATATGAGGACATAGATAGAAAGAACTCTTTAGCAGCCAAGTGACAGCGTACCCTACTCACTGGAATTCTTTTAGGTTATGGTACACCAATAGCAATTCAGTGATCTGATAAGTTAAGGGAGGAAGATTTATGCTACAGTATAGTGGAAATAATAAAAACTATGAGTAACAGATTCTAACCTCTTTATTTTAGCACATCCCCATCAGTTAGTCTATATTGCTAGCGTCTTGAAAAGTTATATTTATGCGGAAGACCCCACTAAAAGGTCCTGAGAGCCATCAGATGTTATGAACTTCTTTTAATGAGAGCTAAATGATTAAACGCGAGTTTAACTTACCATTTAAATTGATAGAGGCATGGAGAAGGCTGATGAATTTGATTTCTTTTTTTTTTGTCTCAGCAACGCAGAGAGATTCTCCTCTGCAACACTGCCTCTGCTGGCCATTCAATATAATCTGCAGATGGAAAAGTCCACTGTCAGTCCATTATTAGAACTTGAATATTTCCAAACTAAAGCCAACACTACAAAATAACATTATTTTCATAAAGCATTAATAATTAGTACAATAGCGTCTGTAATATTGTGAAAATTCAAAGTTCACTAAAAATTCTATTCTCCAGTTTAATTTCAACCTAGCATACTTCTCTCAATCCTATGCCTCATTGGCTACGACTCTCTACACAACTCTAGCACCTATATGAGGACATAGATAGAAAGAACTCTTTAGCAGCCAAGTGACAGCGTACCCTACTCACTGGAATTCTTTTAGGTTATGGTACACCAATAGCAATTCAGTGATCTGATAAGTTAAGGGAGGAAGATTTATGCTACAGTATAGTGGAAATAATAAAAACTATGAGTAACAGATTCTAACCTCTTCATTTTAGCCCATCCCTATCAGTTAACCTATATTGCTAGCGTCTTGAAAAGTTATATTTATGCGGAAGACCCCACTAAAAGGTCCTGAGAGCCATCAGATGTTATGAACTTCTTTTAATGAGAGCAAAATGATTAAACGCGAGTTTAACTTACCATATAAATTGATAGAGGCATGGAGAAGGCTGATGAATTTGATTTCTTTTTTTTTTTTGTCTCAGCAACGCAGAGAGATTCTCCTCTGCAACACTGCCTCTGCTGGCCATTCAATATAATCTGCAGATGGAAAAGTCCACTGTTAGTCCATTATTAGAACTTGAATATTTCCAAACTAAAGACAACACTAGAAAATAACATTATTTTCATAAAGCATTAATAATTAGTACAATAGCGTCTGTAATATTGTGAAAATTCAAAGTTCACTAAAAATTCTATTCTCCAGTTTAATTTCAACCTAGCACACTTCTCTCAATCCTATGCCTCATTGGCTACGACTCTCTACACAACTCTAGCACCTATATGAGGACGTAGATAGAAAGAACTCTTTAGCAGCCAAGTGACAGCGTACCCTACTCACTGGAATTCTTTTAGGTTATGGTACACCAATAGCAATTCAGTGATCTGATAAGTTAAGGGAGGAAGATTTATGCTACAGTATAGTGGAAATAATAAAAACTATGAGTAACAGATTCTAACCTCTTCATTTTAGCACATCCCTATCAGTTAACCTATATTGCTACCGTCTTGAAAAGTTATATTTATGAGGAAGACCCCCCTAAAAGGTCCTGAGAGCCATCAGATATTATGAACTTCTTTTAATGAGAGCAAACTGATTAAACGTGAGTTTAACTTACCATATAAATTGATAGAGGCATGGAGAAGGCTGATGAATTTGATTTCTTTTTTTTTGTCTCAGCAACGCAGAGAGATTCTCCTCTGCAACACTGCCTCTGCTGGCCATTCAATATAATCTGCAGATGGAAAAATCCACTGTTAGTCCATTATTAGAACTTGAATATTTCCAAACTAAAGCCAACACTACAAAATAACATTATTTTCATAAAGCATTAATAATTAGTACAATAGGGTCTGTAATATTGTGAAAATTCAAAGTTCACTAAAAATTCTATTCTCCAGTTTAATTTCAACCTAGCATACTTCTCTCAATCCTATGCCTCATTGGCTACGACTCTCTACACAACTCTAGCAGCTATATGAGGACATAGATAGAAAGAACTCTTTAGCAGCCAAGTGACAGCGTACCCTACTCACTGGAATTCTTTTAGGTTATGGTACACCAATAGCAATTCAGTGATCTGATAAGTTAAGAGAGGAAGATTTATGCTACAGTATAGTGGAAATAATAAAAACTATGAGTAACAGATTCTAACCTCTTTATTTTAGCACATCCCCATCAGTTAGTCTATATTGCTAGCGTCTTGAAAAGTTATATTTATGCGGAAGACCCCACTAAAAGGTCCTGAGAGCCATCAGATGTTATGAACTTCTTTTAATGAGAGCAAAATGATTAAACGCGAGTTTAACTTACCATATAAATTGATAGAGGCATGGAGAAGGCTGATGAATTTGATTTCTTTTTTTTTGTCTCAGCAACACAGAGAGATTCTCCTCTGCAACACTGCCTCTGCTAGCCATTCAATATAATCTGCAGATGGAAAAGTCCACCGTTAGTCCATTATTAGAACTTGAATATTTCCAAACTAAAGACAACACTACAAAATAACATTATTTTCATAAAGCATTATTAATTAGTACAATAGCGTCTGTAATATTGTAAAAATTCAAAGTTCACTAAAAATTCTATTCTCCAGTTTAATTTCAACCTAGCACACTTCTCTCAATCCTATGCCTCATTGGCTACGACTCTTTACACAACTCTAGCACCTATATGAGGACGTAGATAGAAAGAACTCTTTAGCAGCCAAGTGACAGCGTACCCTACTCACTGGAATTCTTTTAGGTTATGGTACACCAATAGCAATTCAGTGATCTGATAAGTTAAGGGAGGAAGATGTATGCTACAGTATAGTGGAAATAATAAAAACTATGAGTAACAGATTCTAACCTCTTCATTTTAGCACATCCCTATCAGTTAACCTATATTGCTACCGTCTTGAAAAGTTATATTTATGAGGAAGACCCCCCTAAAAGGTCCTGAGGTGCCATCAGATATTATGAACTTCTTTTAATGAGAGCAAACTGATTAAACGTGAGTTTAACTTACCATATAAATTGATAGAGGCATGGAGAAGGCTGATGAATTTGATTTCTTTTTTTTTTTTGTCTCAGCAACGCAGAGAGATTCTCCTCTGCAACACTGCCTCTGCTGGCCATTCAATATAATCTGCAGATGGAAAAGTCCACTGTTAGTCCATTATTAGAACTTGAATATTTCCAAACTAAAGACAACACTAGAAAATAACATTATTTTCATAAAGCATTAATAATTAGTACAATAGCGTCTGTAATATTGTGAAAATTCAAAGTTCACTAAAAATTCTATTCTCCAGTTTAATTTCAACCTAGCACACTTCTCTCAATCCTATGCCTCATTGGCTACGACTCTCTACACAACTCTAGCACCTATATGAGGACGTAGATAGAAAGAACTCTTTAGCAGCCAAGTGACAGCGTACCCTACTCACTGGAATTCTTTTAGGTTATGGTACACCAATAGCAATTCAGTGATCTGATAAGTTAAGGGAGGAAGATTTATGCTACAGTATAGTGGAAATAATAAAAACTATGAGTAACAGATTCTAACCTCTTCATTTTAGCACATCCCTATCAGTTAACCTATATTGCTACCGTCTTGAAAAGTTATATTTATGAGGAAGACCCCCCTAAAAGGTCCTGAGAGCCATCAGATATTATGAACTTCTTTTAATGAGAGCAAACTGAT
Source organism: Triturus cristatus (assembly GCF_964204655.1). Lineage (NCBI taxonomy): Eukaryota > Metazoa > Chordata > Amphibia > Caudata > Salamandridae > Triturus > Triturus cristatus. Next base: position 591,306,645 of record NC_140593.1, read on the forward strand.
TAAACGTGAGTTTAACTTACCATATAAATTGATAGAGGCATGGAGAAGGCTGATGAATTTGATTTCTTTTTTTTTGTCTCAGCAACGCAGAGAGATTCTCCTCTGCAACACTGCCTCTGCTGGCCATTCAATATAATCTGCAGATGGAAAAATCCACTGTTAGTCCATTATTAGAACTTGAATATTTCCAAACTAAAGCCAACACTACAAAATAACATTATTTTCATAAAGCATTAATAATTAGTACAATAGCGTCTGTAATATTGTGAAAATTCAAAGTTCACTAAAAATTCTATTCTCCAGTTTAATTTCAACCTAGCATACTTCTCTCAATCCTATGCCTCATTGGCTACGACTCTCTACACAACTCTAGCAGCTATATGAGGACATAGATAGAAAGAACTCTTTAGCAGCCAAGTGACAGCGTACCCTACTCACTGGAATTCTTTTAGGTTATGGTACACCAATAGCAATTCAGTGATCTGATAAGTTAAGGGAGGAAGATTTATGCTACAGTATAGTGGAAATAATAAAAACTATGAGTAACAGATTCTAACCTCTTTATTTTAGCACATCCCCATCAGTTAGTCTATATTGCTAGCGTCTTGAAAAGTTATATTTATGCGGAAGACCCCACTAAAAGGTCCTGAGAGCCATCAGATGTTATGAACTTCTTTTAATGAGAGCTAAATGATTAAACGCGAGTTTAACTTACCATTTAAATTGATAGAGGCATGGAGAAGGCTGATGAATTTGATTTCTTTTTTTTTTGTCTCAGCAACGCAGAGAGATTCTCCTCTGCAACACTGCCTCTGCTGGCCATTCAATATAATCTGCAGATGGAAAAGTCCACTGTCAGTCCATTATTAGAACTTGAATATTTCCAAACTAAAGCCAACACTACAAAATAACATTATTTTCATAAAGCATTAATAATTAGTACAATAGCGTCTGTAATATTGTGAAAATTCAAAGTTCACTAAAAATTCTATTCTCCAGTTTAATTTCAACCTAGCATACTTCTCTCAATCCTATGCCTCATTGGCTACGACTCTCTACACAACTCTAGCACCTATATGAGGACATAGATAGAAAGAACTCTTTAGCAGCCAAGTGACAGCGTACCCTACTCACTGGAATTCTTTTAGGTTATGGTACACCAATAGCAATTCAGTGATCTGATAAGTTAAGGGAGGAAGATTTATGCTACAGTATAGTGGAAATAATAAAAACTATGAGTAACAGATTCTAACCTCTTCATTTTAGCCCATCCCTATCAGTTAACCTATATTGCTAGCGTCTTGAAAAGTTATATTTATGCGGAAGACCCCACTAAAAGGTCCTGAGAGCCATCAGATGTTATGAACTTCTTTTAATGAGAGCAAAATGATTAAACGCGAGTTTAACTTACCATATAAATTGATAGAGGCATGGAGAAGGCTGATGAATTTGATTTCTTTTTTTTTTTTGTCTCAGCAACGCAGAGAGATTCTCCTCTGCAACACTGCCTCTGCTGGCCATTCAATATAATCTGCAGATGGAAAAGTCCACTGTTAGTCCATTATTAGAACTTGAATATTTCCAAACTAAAGACAACACTAGAAAATAACATTATTTTCATAAAGCATTAATAATTAGTACAATAGCGTCTGTAATATTGTAAAAATTCAAAGTTCCCTAAAAATTCTATTCTCCAGTTTAATTTCAACCTAGCACACTTCTCTCAATCCTATGCCTCATTGGCTACGACTCTCTACACAACTCTAGCACCTATATGAGGACATAGATAGAAAGAACTCTTTAGCAGCCAAGTGACAGCGTACCCTACTCACTGGAATTCTTTTAGGTTATGGTACACCAATAGCAATTCAGTGATCTGATAAGTTAAGGGAGGAAGATTTATGCTACAGTATAGTGGAAATAATAAAAACTATGAGTAACAGATTCTAACCTCTTCATTTTAGCACATCCCCATCAGTTAACCTATATTGCTAGCGTCTTGAAAAGTTATATTTATGCGGAAGACCCCACTAAAAGGTCCTGAGAGCCATCAGATGTTATGAACTTCTTTTAATGAGAGCAAAATGATTAAACGCGAGTTTAACTTACCATATAAATTGATAGAGGCATGGAGAAGGCTGATGAATTTGATTTCTTTTTTTTTGTCTCAGCAACACAGAGAGATTCTCCTCTGCAACACTGCCTCTGCTAGCCATTCAATATAATCTGCAGATGGAAAAGTCCACCGTTAGTCCATTATTAGAACTTGAATATTTCCAAACTAAAGACAACACTACAAAATAACATTATTTTCATAAAGCATTATTAATTAGTACAATAGCGTCTGTAATATTGTAAAAATTCAAAGTTCACTAAAAATTCTATTCTCCAGTTTAATTTCAACCTAGCACACTTCTCTCAATCCTATGCCTCATTGGCTACGACTCTTTACACAACTCTAGCACCTATATGAGGACGTAGATAGAAAGAACTCTTTAGCAGCCAAGTGACAGCGTACCCTACTCACTGGAATTCTTTTAGGTTATGGTACACCAATAGCAATTCAGTGATCTGATAAGTTAAGGGAGGAAGATGTATGCTACAGTATAGTGGAAATAATAAAAACTATGAGTAACAGATTCTAACCTCTTCATTTTAGCACATCCCTATCAGTTAACCTATATTGCTACCGTCTTGAAAAGTTATATTTATGAGGAAGACCCCCCTAAAAGGTCCTGAGGTGCCATCAGATATTATGAACTTCTTTTAATGAGAGCAAACTGATTAAACGTGAGTTTAACTTACCATATAAATTGATAGAGGCATGGAGAAGGCTGATGAATTTGATTTCTTTTTTTTTTTTGTCTCAGCAACGCAGAGAGATTCTCCTCTGCAACACTGCCTCTGCTGGCCATTCAATATAATCTGCAGATGGAAAAGTCCACTGTTAGTCCATTATTAGAACTTGAATATTTCCAAACTAAAGACAACACTAGAAAATAACATTATTTTCATAAAGCATTAATAATTAGTACAATAGCGTCTGTAATATTGTGAAAATTCAAAGTTCACTAAAAATTCTATTCTCCAGTTTAATTTCAACCTAGCACACTTCTCTCAATCCTATGCCTCATTGGCTACGACTCTCTACACAACTCTAGCACCTATATGAGGACGTAGATAGAAAGAACTCTTTAGCAGCCAAGTGACAGCGTACCCTACTCACTGGAATTCTTTTAGGTTATGGTACACCAATAGCAATTCAGTGATCTGATAAGTTAAGGGAGGAAGATTTATGCTACAGTATAGTGGAAATAATAAAAACTATGAGTAACAGATTCTAACCTCTTCATTTTAGCACATCCCTATCAGTTAACCTATATTGCTACCGTCTTGAAAAGTTATATTTATGAGGAAGACCCCCCTAAAAGGTCCTGAGAGCCATCAGATATTATGAACTTCTTTTAATGAGAGCAAACTGATTAAACGTGAGTTTAACTTACCATATAAATTGATAGAGGCATGGAGAAGGCTGATGAATTTGATTTCTTTTTTTTTGTCTCAGCAACGCAGAGAGATTCTCCTCTGCAACACTGCCTCTGCTGGCCATTCAATATAATCTGCAGATGGAAAAATCCACTGTTAGTCCATTATTAGAACTTGAATATTTCCAAACTAAAGCCAACACTACAAAATAACATTATTTTCATAAAGCATTAATAATTAGTACAATAGCGTCTGTAATATTGTGAAAATTCAAAGTTCACTAAAAATTCTATTCTCCAGTTTAATTTCAACCTAGCATACTTCTCTCAATCCTATGCCTCATTGGCTACGACTCTCTACACAACTCTAGCAGCTATATGAGGACATAGATAGAAAGAACTCTTTAGCAGCCAAGTGACAGCGTACCCTACTCACTGGAATTCTTTTAGGTTATGGTACACCAATAGCAATTCAGTGATCTGATAAGTTAAGGGAGGAAGATTTATGCTACAGTATAGTGGAAATAATAAAAACTATGAGTAACAGATTCTAACCTCTTTATTTTAGCACATCCCCATCAGTTAGTCTATATTGCTAGCGTCTTGAAAAGTTATATTTATGCGGAAGACCCCACTAAAAGGTCCTGAGAGCCATCAGATGTTATGAACTTCTTTTAATGAGAGCTAAATGATTAAACGCGAGTTTAACTTACCATTTAAATTGATAGAGGCATGGAGAAGGCTGATGAATTTGATTTCTTTTTTTTTTGTCTCAGCAACGCAGAGAGATTCTCCTCTGCAACACTGCCTCTGCTGGCCATTCAATATAATCTGCAGATGGAAAAGTCCACTGTCAGTCCATTATTAGAACTTGAATATTTCCAAACTAAAGCCAACACTACAAAATAACATTATTTTCATAAAGCATTAATAATTAGTACAATAGCGTCTGTAATATTGTGAAAATTCAAAGTTCACTAAAAATTCTATTCTCCAGTTTAATTTCAACCTAGCATACTTCTCTCAATCCTATGCCTCATTGGCTACGACTCTCTACACAACTCTAGCACCTATATGAGGACATAGATAGAAAGAACTCTTTAGCAGCCAAGTGACAGCGTACCCTACTCACTGGAATTCTTTTAGGTTATGGTACACCAATAGCAATTCAGTGATCTGATAAGTTAAGGGAGGAAGATTTATGCTACAGTATAGTGGAAATAATAAAAACTATGAGTAACAGATTCTAACCTCTTCATTTTAGCCCATCCCTATCAGTTAACCTATATTGCTAGCGTCTTGAAAAGTTATATTTATGCGGAAGACCCCACTAAAAGGTCCTGAGAGCCATCAGATGTTATGAACTTCTTTTAATGAGAGCAAAATGATTAAACGCGAGTTTAACTTACCATATAAATTGATAGAGGCATGGAGAAGGCTGATGAATTTGATTTCTTTTTTTTTTTTGTCTCAGCAACGCAGAGAGATTCTCCTCTGCAACACTGCCTCTGCTGGCCATTCAATATAATCTGCAGATGGAAAAGTCCACTGTTAGTCCATTATTAGAACTTGAATATTTCCAAACTAAAGACAACACTAGAAAATAACATTATTTTCATAAAGCATTAATAATTAGTACAATAGCGTCTGTAATATTGTAAAAATTCAAAGTTCCCTAAAAATTCTATTCTCCAGTTTAATTTCAACCTAGCACACTTCTCTCAATCCTATGCCTCATTGGCTACGACTCTCTACACAACTCTAGCACCTATATGAGGACATAGATAGAAAGAACTCTTTAGCAGCCAAGTGACAGCGTACCCTACTCACTGGAATTCTTTTAGGTTATGGTACACCAATAGCAATTCAGTGATCTGATAAGTTAAGGGAGGAAGATTTATGCTACAGTATAGTGGAAATAATAAAAACTATGAGTAACAGATTCTAACCTCTTCATTTTAGCACATCCCCATCAGTTAACCTATATTGCTAGCGTCTTGAAAAGTTATATTTATGCGGAAGACCCCACTAAAAGGTCCTGAGAGCCATCAGATGTTATGAACTTCTTTTAATGAGAGCAAAATGATTAAACGCGAGTTTAACTTACCATATAAATTGATAGAGGCATGGAGAAGGCTGATGAATTTGATTTCTTTTTTTTTGTCTCAGCAACACAGAGAGATTCTCCTCTGCAACACTGCCTCTGCTAGCCATTCAATATAATCTGCAGATGGAAAAGTCCACCGTTAGTCCATTATTAGAACTTGAATATTTCCAAACTAAAGACAACACTACAAAATAACATTATTTTCATAAAGCATTATTAATTAGTACAATAGCGTCTGTAATATTGTAAAAATTCAAAGTTCACTAAAAATTCTATTCTCCAGTTTAATTTCAACCTAGCACACTTCTCTCAATCCTATGCCTCATTGGCTACGACTCTTTACACAACTCTAGCACCTATATGAGGACGTAGATAGAAAGAACTCTTTAGCAGCCAAGTGACAGCGTACCCTACTCACTGGAATTCTTTTAGGTTATGGTACACCAATAGCAATTCAGTGATCTGATAAGTTAAGGGAGGAAGATGTATGCTACAGTATAGTGGAAATAATAAAAACTATGAGTAACAGATTCTAACCTCTTCATTTTAGCACATCCCTATCAGTTAACCTATATTGCTACCGTCTTGAAAAGTTATATTTATGAGGAAGACCCCCCTAAAAGGTCCTGAGGTGCCATCAGATATTATGAACTTCTTTTAATGAGAGCAAACTGATTAAACGTGAGTTTAACTTACCATATAAATTGATAGAGGCATGGAGAAGGCTGATGAATTTGATTTCTTTTTTTTTGTCTCAGCAACGCAGAGAGATTCTCCTCTGCAACACTGCCTCTGCTGGCCATTCAATATAATCTGCAGATGGAAAAATCCACTGTTAGTCCATTATTAGAACTTGAATATTTCCAAACTAAAGCCAACACTACAAAATAACATTATTTTCATAAAGCATTAATAATTAGTACAATAGCGTCTTTAATATTGTGAAAATGTAAAGTTCACTAAAAATTCTATTCTCCAGTTTAATTTCAACCTAGCATACTTCTCTCAATCCTATGCCTCATTGGCTACGACTCTCTACACAACTCTAGCACCTAAATGAGGACGTAGATAGAAAGAACTCTTTAGCAGCCAAGTGACAGCGTACCCTACTCACTGGAATTCTTTTAAGTTATGGTACACCAATAGCAATTCAGTGATCTGATAAGTTAAGGGAGGAAGATTTATGCTACAGTATAGTGGAAATAATAAAAAATATGAGTAACAGATTCTAACCTCTTTATTTTAGCACATCCCCATCAGTTAACCTATATTGCTAGCGTCTTGAAAATTTATATTTATGCGCAAGACCCCACTAAAAGGTCCTGAGAGCCATCAGATGTCATGAACTTCTTTTAATGAGAGCAAAATGATTAAACGCGAGTTTAACTTACCATATAAATTGATAGAGGCATGGAGAAGGCTGATGAATTTGATTTCTTTTTTTTTTGTCTCAGCAACGCAGAGATATTCTCCTCTGCAACACTGCCTCTGCTGGCCATTCAATATAATCTGCAGATGGAAAAGTCCACTGTCAGTCCATTATTAGAACTTGAATATTTCCAAACTAAAGACAACACTACAAAATAACATTATTTTCATAAAGCATTAATAATTAGTACAATAGCGTCTGTAATATTGTGAAAATTCAAAGTTCACTAAAAATTCTATTCTCCAGTTTAATTTCAACCTAGCACACTTCTCTCAATCCTATGCCTCATTGGCTACGACTCTCTACACAACTCTAGCACCTATATGAGGACGTAGATAGAAAGAACTCTTTAGCAGCCAAGTGACAGCGTACCCTACTCACTGGAATTCTTTTAGGTTATGGTACACCAATAGCAATTCAGTGATCTGATAAGTTAAGGGAGGAAGATTTATGCTACAGTATAGTGGAAATAATAAAAACTATGAGTAACAGATTCTAACCTCTTCATTTTAGCACATCCCTATCAGTTAACCTATATTGCTACCGTCTTGAAAAGTTATATTTATGAGGAAGACCCCCCTAAAAGGTCCTGAGAGCCATCAGATATTATGAACTTCTTTTAATGAGAGCAAACTGATTAAACGTGAGTTTAACTTACCATATAAATTGATAGAGGCATGGAGAAGGCTGATGAATTTGATTTCTTTTTTTTTGTCTCAGCAACGCAGAGAGATTCTCCTCTGCAACACTGCCTCTGCTGGCCATTCAATATAATCTGCAGATGGAAAAATCCACTGTTAGTCCATTATTAGAACTTGAATATTTCCAAACTAAAGCCAACACTACAAAATAACATTTTCATAAAGCATTAATAATTAGTACAATAGCGTCTGTAATATTGTGAAAATTCAAAGTTCACTAAAAATTCTATTCTCCAGTTTAATTTCAACCTAGCATACTTCTCTCAATCCTATGCCTCATTGGCTACGACTCTCTACACAACTCTAGCACCTATATGAGGACATAGATAGAAAGAACTCTTTAGCAGCCAAGTGACAGCGTACCCTACTCACTGGAATTCTTTTAGGTTATGGTACACCAATAGCAATTCAGTGATCTGATAAGTTAAGGGAGGAATATTTATGCTACAGTATAGTGGAAATAATAAAAACTATGAGTAACAGATTCTAACCTCTTCATTTTAGCCCATCCCCATCAGTTAACCTATATTGCTAGCGTCTTGAAAAGTTATATTTATGCGGAAGACCCCACTAAAAGGTCCTGAGAGCCATCAGATGTTATGAACTTCTTTTAATGAGAGCAAAATGATTAAACGCGAGTTTAACTTACCATATAAATTGATAGAGGCATGGAGAAGGCTGATGAATTTGATTTCTTTTTTTTTTTGTCTCAGCAACGCAGAGAGATTCTCCTCTGCAACACTGCCTCTGCTGGCCATTCAATATAATCTGCAGATGGAAAAGTCCACTGTTAGTCCATTATTAGAACTTGAATATTTCCAAACTAAAGACAACACTAGAAAATAACATTATTTTCATAAAGCATTAATAATTAGTACAATAGCGTCTGTAATATTGTAAAAATTCAAAGTTCCCTAAAAATTCTATTCTCCAGTTTAATTTCAACCTAGCACACTTCTCTCAATCCTATGCCTCATTGGCTACGACTTTCTACACAACTCTAGCACCTATATGAGGACATAGATAGAAAGAACTCTTTAGCAGCCAAGTGACAGCGTACCCTACTCACTGGAATTCTTTTAGGTTATGGTACACCAATAGCAATTCAGTGATCTGATAAGTTAAGGGAGGAAGATTTATGCTACAGTATAGTGGAAATAATAAAAACTATGAGTAACAGATTCTAACCTCTTCATTTTAGCACATCCCCATCAGTTAACCTATATTGCTAGCGTCTTGAAAAGTTATATTTATGCGGAAGACCCCACTAAAAGGTCCTGAGAGCCATCAGATGTTATGAACTTCTTTTAATGAGAGCAAAATGATTAAACGCGAGTTTAACTTACCATATAAATTGATAGAGGCATGGAGAAGGCTGATGAATTTGATTTCTTTTTTTTTGTCTCAGCAACGCAGAGAGATTCTCCTCTGCAACACTGCCTCTGCTAGCCATTCAATATAATCTGCAGATGGAAAAGTCCACCGTTAGTCCATTATTAGAACTTGAATATTTCCAAACTAAAGACAACACTACAAAATAACATTATTTTCATAAAGCATTAATAATTAGTACAATAGCGTCTGTAATATTGTAAAAATTCAAAGTTCACTAAAAATTCTATTCTCCAGTTTAATTTCAACCTAGCACACTTCTCTCAATCCTATGCCTCATTGGCTACGACTCTCTACACAACTCTAGCACCTATATGAGGACGTAGATAGAAAGAACTCTTTAGCAGCCAAGTGACAGCGTACCCTACTCACTGGAATTCTTTTAGGTTATGGTACACCAATAGCAATTCAGTGATCTGATAAGTTAAGGGAGGAAGATTTATGCTACAGTATAGTGGAAATAATAAAAACTATGAGTAACAGATTCTAACCTCTTCATTTTAGCACATCCCTATCAGTTAACCTATATTGCTACCGTCTTGAAAAGTTATATTTATGAGGAAGACCCCCCTAAAAGGTCCTGAGAGCCATCAGATATTATGAACTTCTTTTAATGAGAGCAAACTGATTAAACGTGAGTTTAACTTACCATATAAATTGATAGAGGCATGGAGAAGGCTGATGAATTTGATTTCTTTTTTTTTGTCTCAGCAACGCAGAGATTCTCCTCTGCAACACTGCCTCTGCTGGCCATTCAATATAATCTGCAGATGGAAAAATCCACTGTTAGTCCATTATTAGAACTTGAATATTTCCAAACTAAAGCCAACACTACAAAATAACATTATTTTCATAAAGCATTAATAATTAGTAGAATAGCGTCTGTAATATTGTGAAAATGTAAAGTTCACTAAAAATTCTATTCTCCAGTTTAATTTCAACCTAGCATACTTCTCTCAATCCTATGCCTCATTGGCTACGACTCTCTACAAAACTCTAGCACCTATATGAGGACATAGATAGAAAGAACTCTTTAGCAGCCAAGTGACAGCGTACCCTACTCACTGGAATTCTTTTAGGTTATGGTACACCAATAGCAATTCAGTGATCTGATAAGTTAAGGGAGGAAGATTTATGCTACAGTATAGTGGAAATAATAAAAACTATGAGTAACAGATTCTAACCTCTTTATTTTAGCACATCCCCATCAGTTAGTCTATATTGCTAGCGTCTTGAAAATTTATATTTATGCGGAAGACCCCACTAAAAGGTCCTGAAAGCCATCAGATGTTATGAACTTCTTTTAATGAGAGCAAAATGATAAAACGTGAGTTTAACTTACCATATAAATTGATAGAGGCATGGAGAAGGCTGATGAATTTGATTTCTTTTTTTTTGTCTCAGCAACGCAGAGAGATTCTCCTCTGCAACACTGCCTCTGCTGGCCATTCAATATAATCTGCAGATGGAAAAGTCCACTGTTAGTCCATTATTAGAACTTGAATATTTCCAAACTAAAGACAACACTACAAAATAACATTATTTTCATAAAGCATTAATAATTAGTAGAATAGCGTCTGTAATATTGTGAAAATGTAAAGTTCACTAAAAATTCTATTCTCCAGTTTAATTTCAACCTAGCATACTTCTCTCAATCCTATGCCTCATTGGCTACGACTCTCTACACAACTCTAGCACCTATATGAGGACATAGATAGAAAGAATTCTTTAGCAGCCAAGTGACAGCTTACCCTACTCACTGGAATTCTTTTAGGTTATGGTACACCAATAGCAATTCAGTGATCTGATAAGTTAAGGGAGGAAGATTTATGCTACAGTATAGTGGAAATAATAAAAACTATGAGTAACAGATTCTAACCTCTTCATTTTAGCACATCCCCATCAGTTAACCTATATTGCTACCGTCTTGAAAAGTTATATTTATGCGGAAGACCCCACTAAAAGGTCCTGAGAGCCATCAGATGTTATGAACTTCTTTTAATGAGAGCAAAATGATTAAACGCGAGTTTAACTTACCATATAAATTGATAGAGGCATGGAGAAGGCTGATGAATTTGATTTCTTTTTTTTTTGTCTCAGCAACGCAGAGAGATTCTCCTCTGCAACACTGCCTCTGCTGGCCATTCAATATAATCTGCAGATGGAAAAGTCCACTGTCAGTCCATTATTAGAACTTGAATATTTCCAAACTAAAGACAACACTACAAAATAACATTATTTTCATAAAGCATTAATAATTAGTACAATAGCGTCTGTAATATTGTAAAAATTCAAAGTTCCCTAAAAATTCTATTCTCCAGTTTAATTTCAACCTAGCACACTTCTCTCAATCCTATGCCTCATTGGCTACGACTCTCTACACAACTATAGCACCTATATGAGGACGTAGATAGAAAGAACTCTTTAGCAGCCAAGTGACAGCGTACCCTACTCACTGGAATTCTTTTAGGTTATGGTACACCAATAGCAATTCAGTGATCTGATAAGTTAAGGGAGGAAGATTTATGCTACAGTATAGTGGAAATAAAGACTATGAGTAACAGATTCTAACCTCTTCATTTTAGCACATCCCTATCAGTTAACCTATATTGCTACCGTCTTGAAAAGTTATATTTATGCGGAAGACCCCCCTAAAAGGTCCTGAGAGCCATCAGATGTTATGAACTTCTTTTAATGAGAGCAAAATGATTAAACGCGAGTTTAACTTACCATATAAATTGATAGAGGCATGGAGAAGGCTGATGAATTTGATTTCTTTTTTTTTTTGTCTCAGCAACGCAGAGAGATTCTCCTCTGCAACACTGCCTCAGCTGGCAATTCAATATAATCTGCAGTTGGAAAAGTCCACCGTTAGTCCATTATTAGAACTTGAATATTTCCAAACTAAAGACAACACTACAAAATAACATTATTTTCATAAAGCATTAATAATTAGTACAATAGCGTCTGTAATATTGTGAAAATTCAAAGTTCACTAAAAATTCTATTCTCCAGTTTAATTTCAACCTAGCACACTTCTCTCAATCCTATGCCTCATTGGCTACGACTCTCTACACAACTCTAGCACCTATATGAGGACGTAGATAGAAAGAACTCTTTAGCAGCCAAGTGACAGCGTACCCTACTCACTGGAATTCTTTTAGGTTATGGTACACCAATAGCAATTCAGTGATCTGATAAGTTAAGGGAGGAAGATTTATGCTACAGTATAGTGGAAATAATAAAAACTATGAGTAACAGATTCTAACCTCTTCATTTTAGCACATCCCTATCAGTTAACCTATATTGCTACCGTCTTGAAAAGTTATATTTATGAGGAAGACCCCCCTAAAAGGTCCTGAGAGCCATCAGATATTATGAACTTCTTTTAATGAGAGCAAACTGATTAAACGTGAGTTTAACTTACCATATAAATTGATAGAGGCATGGAGAAGGCTGATGAATTTGATTTCTTTTTTTTTGTCTCAGCAACGCAGAGAGATTCTCCTCTGCAACACTGCCTCTGCTGGCCATTCAATATAATCTGCAGATGGAAAAATCCACTGTTAGTCCATTATTAGAACTTGAATATTTCCAAACTAAAGCCAACACTACAAAATAACATTATTTTCATAAAGCATTAATAATTAGTACAATAGCGTCTGTAATATTGTGAAAATTCAAAGTTCACTAAAAATTCTATTCTCCAGTTTAATTTCAACCTAGCATACTTCTCTCAATCCTATGCCTCATTGGCTACGACTCTCTACACAACTCTAGCACCTATATGAGGACATAGATAGAAAGAACTCTTTAGCAGCCAAGTGACAGCGTACCCTACTCACTGGAATTCTTTTAGGTTATGGTACACCAATAGCAATTCAGTGATCTGATAAGTTAAGGGAGGAATATTTATGCTACAGTATAGTGGAAATAATAAAAACTATGAGTAACAGATTCTAACCTCTTCATTTTAGCCCATCCCCATCAGTTAACCTATATTGCTAGCGTCTTGAAAAGTTATATTTATGCGGAAGACCCCACTAAAAGGTCCTGAGAGCCATCAGATGTTATGAACTTCTTTTAATGAGAGCAAAATGATTAAACGCGAGTTTAACTTACCATATAAATTGATAGAGGCATGGAGAAGGCTGATGAATTTGATTTCTTTTTTTTTTTGTCTCAGCAACGCAGAGAGATTCTCCTCTGCAACACTGCCTCTGCTGGCCATTCAATATAATCTGCAGATGGAAAAGTCCACTGTTAGTCCATTATTAGAACTTGAATATTTCCAAACTAAAGACAACACTAGAAAATAACATTATTTTCATAAAGCATTAATAATTAGTACAATAGCGTCTGTAATATTGTAAAAATTCAAAGTTCCCTAAAAATTCTATTCTCCAGTTTAATTTCAACCTAGCACACTTCTCTCAATCCTATGCCTCATTGGCTACGACTCTCTACACAACTCTAGCACCTATATGAGGACATAGATAGAAAGAACTCTTTAGCAGCCAAGTGACAGCGTACCCTACTCACTGGAATTCTTTTAGGTTATGGTACACCAATAGCAATTCAGTGATCTGATAAGTTAAGGGAGGAAGATTTATGCTACAGTATAGTGGAAATAATAAAAACTATGAGTAACAGATTCTAACCTCTTCATTTTAGCACATCCCCATCAGTTAACCTATATTGCTAGCGTCTTGAAAAGTTATATTTATGCGGAAGACCCCACTAAAAGGTCCTGAGAGCCATCAGATGTTATGAACTTCTTTTAATGAGAGCAAAATGATTAAACGCGAGTTTAACTTACCATATAAATTGATAGAGGCATGGAGAAGGCTGATGAATTTGATTTCTTTTTTTTTGTCTCAGCAACGCAGAGAGATTCTCCTCTGCAACACTGCCTCTGCTAGCCATTCAATATAATCTGCAGATGGAAAAGTCCACCGTTAGTCCATTATTAGAACTTGAATATTTCCAAACTAAAGACAACACTACAAAATAACATTATTTTCATAAAGCATTAATAATTAGTACAATAGCGTCTGTAATATTGTAAAAATTCAAAGTTCACTAAAAATTCTATTCTCCAGTTTAATTTCAACCTAGCACACTTCTCTCAATCCTATGCCTCATTGGCTACGACTCTCTACACAACTCTAGCACCTATATGAGGACGTAGATAGAAAGAACTCTTTAGCAGCCAAGTGACAGCGTACCCTACTCACTGGAATTCTTTTAGGTTATGGTACACCAATAGCAATTCAGTGATCTGATAAGTTAAGGGAGGAAGATTTATGCTACAGTATAGTGGAAATAATAAAAACTATGAGTAACAGATTCTAACCTCTTCATTTTAGCACATCCCTATCAGTTAACCTATATTGCTACCGTCTTGAAAAGTTATATTTATGAGGAAGACCCCCCTAAAAGGTCCTGAGAGCCATCAGATATTATGAACTTCTTTTAATGAGAGCAAACTGATTAAACGTGAGTTTAACTTACCATATAAATTGATAGAGGCATGGAGAAGGCTGATGAATTTGATTTCTTTTTTTTTGTCTCAGCAACGCAGAGAGATTCTCCTCTGCAACACTGCCTCTGCTGGCCATTCAATATAATCTGCAGATGGAAAAATCCACTGTTAGTCCATTATTAGAACTTGAATATTTCCAAACTAAAGCCAACACTACAAAATAACATTATTTTCATAAAGCATTAATAATTAGTAGAATAGCGTCTGTAATATTGTGAAAATGTAAAGTTCACTAAAAATTCTATTCTCCAGTTTAATTTCAACCTAGCATACTTCTCTCAATCCTATGCCTCATTGGCTACGACTCTCTACAAAACTCTAGCACCTATATGAGGACATAGATAGAAAGAACTCTTTAGCAGCCAAGTGACAGCGTACCCTACTCACTGGAATTCTTTTAGGTTATGGTACACCAATAGCAATTCAGTGATCTGATAAGTTAAGGGAGGAAGATTTATGCTACAGTATAGTGGAAATAATAAAAACTATGAGTAACAGATTCTAACCTCTTTATTTTAGCACATCCCCATCAGTTAGTCTATATTGCTAGCGTCTTGAAAATTTATATTTATGCGGAAGACCCCACTAAAAGGTCCTGAAAGCCATCAGATGTTATGAACTTCTTTTAATGAGAGCAAAATGATAAAACGTGAGTTTAACTTACCATATAAATTGATAGAGGCATGGAGAAGGCTGATGAATTTGATTTCTTTTTTTTTGTCTCAGCAACGCAGAGAGATTCTCCTCTGCAACACTGCCTCTGCTGGCCATTCAATATAATCTGCAGATGGAAAAGTCCACTGTTAGTCCATTATTAGAACTTGAATATTTCCAAACTAAAGACAACACTACAAAATAACATTATTTTCATAAAGCATTAATAATTAGTACAATAGCGTCTGTAATATTGTAAAAATTCAAAGTTCCCTAAAAATTCTATTCTCCAGTTTAATTTCAACCTAGCACACTTCTCTCAATCCTATGCCTCATTGGCTACGACTCTCTACACAACTATAGCACCTATATGAGGACGTAGATAGAAAGAACTCTTTAGCAGCCAAGTGACAGCGTACCCTACTCACTGGAATTCTTTTAGGTTATGGTACACCAATAGCAATTCAGTGATCTGATAAGTTAAGGGAGGAAGATTTATGCTACAGTATAGTGGAAATAAAGACTATGAGTAACAGATTCTAACCTCTTCATTTTAGCACATCCCTATCAGTTAACCTATATTGCTACCGTCTTGAAAAGTTATATTTATGCGGAAGACCCCCCTAAAAGGTCCTGAGAGCCATCAGATGTTATGAACTTCTTTTAATGAGAGCAAAATGATTAAACGCGAGTTTAACTTACCATATAAATTGATAGAGGCATGGAGAAGGCTGATGAATTTGATTTCTTTTTTTTCTTGTCTCAGCAACGCAGAGAGATTCTCCTCTGCAACACTGCCTCAGCTGGCAATTCAATATAATCTGCAGATGGAAAAATCCACTGTTAGTCCATTATTAGAACTTGAATATTTCCAAACTAAAGCCAACACTACAAAATAACATTATTTTCATAAAGCATTAATAATTAGTAGAATAGCGTCTGTAATATTGTGAAAATGTAAAGTTCACTAAAAATTCTATTCTCCAGTTTAATTTCAACCTAGCATACTTCTCTCAATCCTATGCCTCATTGGCTACGACTCTCTACAAAACTCTAGCACCTATATGAGGACATAGATAGAAAGAACTCTTTAGCAGCCAAGTGACAGCGTACCCTACTCACTGGAATTCTTTTAGGTTATGGTACACCAATAGCAATTCAGTGATCTGATAAGTTAAGGGAGGAAGATTTATGCTACAGTATAGTGGAAATAATAAAAACTATGAGTAACAGATTCTAACCTCTTTATTTTAGCACATCCCCATCAGTTAGTCTATATTGCTAGCGTCTTGAAAATTTATATTTATGCGGAAGACCCCACTAAAAGGTCCTGAAAGCCATCAGATGTTATGAACTTCTTTTAATGAGAGCAAAATGATAAAACGTGAGTTTAACTTACCATATAAATTGATAGAGGCATGGAGAAGGCTGATGAATTTGATTTCTTTTTTTTTGTCTCAGCAACGCAGAGAGATTCTCCTCTGCAACACTGCCTCTGCTGGCCATTCAATATAATCTGCAGATGGAAAAGTCCACTGTTAGTCCATTATTAGAACTTGAATATTTCCAAACTAAAGACAACACTACAAAATAACATTATTTTCATAAAGCATTAATAATTAGTACAATAGCGTCTGTAATATTGTAAAAATTCAAAGTTCCCTAAAAATTCTATTCTCCAGTTTAATTTCAACCTAGCACACTTCTCTCAATCCTATGCCTCATTGGCTACGACTCTCTACACAACTATAGCACCTATATGAGGACGTAGATAGAAAGAACTCTTTAGCAGCCAAGTGACAGCGTACCCTACTCACTGGAATTCTTTTAGGTTATGGTACACCAATAGCAATTCAGTGATCTGATAAGTTAAGGGAGGAAGATTTATGCTACAGTATAGTGGAAATAAAGACTATGAGTAACAGATTCTAACCTCTTCATTTTAGCACATCCCTATCAGTTAACCTATATTGCTACCGTCTTGAAAAGTTATATTTATGCGGAAGACCCCCCTAAAAGGTCCTGAGAGCCATCAGATGTTATGAACTTCTTTTAATGAGAGCAAAATGATTAAACGCGAGTTTAACTTACCATATAAATTGATAGAGGCATGGAGAAGGCTGATGAATTTGATTTCTTTTTTTTTTTGTCTCAGCAACGCAGAGAGATTCTCCTCTGCAACACTGCTTCAGCTGGCAATTCAATATAATCTGCAGTTGGAAAAGTCCACCGTTAGTCCATTATTAGAACTTGAATATTTCCAAACTAAAGACAACACTACAAAATAACATTATTTTCATAAAGCATTAATAATTAGTACAATAGCGTCTGTAATATTGTAAAAATTCAAAGTTCCCTAAAAATTCTATTCTCCAGTTTAATTTCAACCTAGCATACTTCTCTCAATCCTATGCCTCATTGGCTACGACTCTCTACACAACTCTAGCACCTATATGAGGACGTAGATAGAAAGAATTCTTTAGCAGCCAAGTGACAGCTTACCCTACTCACTGGAATTCTTTTAGGTTATGGTACACCAATAGCAATTCAGTGATCTGATAAGTTAAGGGAGGAAGATTTATGCTACAGTATAGTGGAAATAATAAAAACTATGAGTAACAGATTCTAACATCTTCATTTTAGCACATCCCCATCAGTTAACCTATATTGCTACCGTCTTGAAAAGTTATATTTATGCGGAAGACCCCCCTAAAAGGTCCTGAGAGCCATCAGATGTTATAAACTTCTTTTAATGAGAGCAAAATGATTAAACGCGAGTTTAACTTACCATATAAATTGATAGAGGCATGGAGAAGGCTTATGAATTTGATTTCTTTTTTTTTTTGTCTCAGCAACGCAGAGAGATTCTCCTCTGCAACACTGCCTCTGCTGACCATTCAAGATAATCTGCAGATGGAAAAGTCCACTGTTAGTCCATTATTAGAACTTGAATATTTCCAAACTAAAGACAACACTAGCAAATAAAATTATTTTCATAAAGCTTTAATAATTAGTACAATAGCATCTGTCATATTGTGAAAATTCAAAGTTCACTAAAAATTCTATTCTCCAGTTTAATTTCAACCTAGCATACTTCTCTCAATCCTATGCCTCATTGGCTACGACTCTCTACACAACTCTAGCACCTATATGAGGACATAGATAGAAAGAATTCTTTAGCAGCCAAGTGACAGCTTACCCTACTCACTGGAATTCTTTTAGGTTATGGTACACCAATAGCAATTCAGTGATCTGATAAGTTAAGGGAGGAAGATTTATGCTACAGTATAGTGGAAATAATAAAAACTATGAGTAACAGATTCTAACCTCTTCATTTTAGCACATCCCCATCAGTTAACCTATATTGCTACCGTCTTGAAAAGTTATATTTATGCGGAAGACCCCACTAAAAGGTCCTGAGAGCCATCAGATGTTATGAACTTCTTTTAATGAGAGCAAAATGATTAAACGCGAGTTTAACTTACCATATAAATTGATAGAGGCATGGAGAAGGCTGATGAATTTGATTTCTTTTTTTTTTGTCTCAGCAACGCAGAGAGATTCTCCTCTGCAACACTGCCTCTGCTGGCCATTCAATATAATCTGCAGATGGAAAAGTCCACTGTCAGTCCATTATTAGAACTTGAATATTTCCAAACTAAAGACAACACTACAAAATAACATTATTTTCATAAAGCATTAATAATTAGTACAATAGCGTCTGTAATATTGTGAAAATTCAAAGTTCACTAAAAATTCTATTCTCCAGTTTAATTTCAACCTAGCACACTTCTCTCAATCCTATGCCTCATTGGCTACGACTCTCTACACAACTCTAGCACCTATATGAGGACATAGATAGAAAGAACTCTTTAGCAGCCAAGTGACAGCGTACCCTACTCACTGGAATTCTTTTAGGGTATGGTACACCAATAGCAATTCAGTGATCTGATAAGTTAAGGGAGGAAGATTTATGCTACAGTATAGTGGAAATAATAAAAACTATGAGTAACAGATTCTAACCTCTTTATTTTAGCACATCCCCATCAGTTAGTCTATATTGCTAGCGTCTTGAAAATTTATATTTATGCGGAAGACCCCATTAAAAGGTCCTGAAAGCCATCAGATGTTATGAACTTCTTTTAATGAGAGCAAAATGATAAAACGTGAGTTTAACTTACCATATAAATTGATAGAGGCATGGAGAAGGCTGATGAATTTGATTTCTTTTTTTTTGTCTCAGCAACGCAGAGAGATTCTCCTCTGCAACACTGCCTCTGCTGGCCATTCAATATAATCTGCAGATGGAAAAGTCCACTGTTAGTCCATTATTAGAACTTGAATATTTCCAAACTAAAGACAACACTACAAAATAACATTATTTTCATAAAGCATTAATAATTAGTACAATAGCGTCTGTAATATTGTAAAAATTCAAAGTTCACTAAAAATTCTATTCTCCAGTTTAATTTCAACCTAGCACACTTCTCTCAATCCTATGCCTCATTGGCTACGACTCTCTACACAACTCTAGCACCTATATGAGGACGTAGATAGAAAGAACTCTTTAGCAGCCAAGTGACAGCGTACCCTACTCACTGGAATTCTTTTAGGTTATGGTACACCAATAGCAATTCAGTGATCTGATAAGTTAAGGGAGGAAGATTTATGCTACAGTATAGTGGAAATAATAAAAACTATGAGTAACAGATTCTAACCTCTTCATTTTAGCACATCCCTATCAGTTAACCTATATTGCTACCGTCTTGAAAAGTTATATTTATGAGGAAGACCCCCCTAAAAGGTCCTGAGAGCCATCAGATATTATGAACTTCTTTTAATGAGAGCAAACTGATTAAACGTGAGTTTAACTTACCATATAAATTGATAGAGGCATGGAGAAGGCTGATGAATTTGATTTCTTTTTTTTTGTCTCAGCAACGCAGAGAGATTCTCCTCTGCAACACTGCCTCTGCTGGCCATTCAATATAATCTGCAGATGGAAAAATCCACTGTTAGTCCATTATTAGAACTTGAATATTTCCAAACTAAAGCCAACACTACAAAATAACATTATTTTCATAAAGCATTAATAATTAGTAGAATAGCGTCTGTAATATTGTGAAAATGTAAAGTTCACTAAAAATTCTATTCTCCAGTTTAATTTCAACCTAGCATACTTCTCTCAATCCTATGCCTCATTGGCTACGACTCTCTACAAAACTCTAGCACCTATATGAGGACATAGATAGAAAGAA
This sequence comes from Triturus cristatus, assembly GCF_964204655.1. Classification (NCBI taxonomy): domain Eukaryota; kingdom Metazoa; phylum Chordata; class Amphibia; order Caudata; family Salamandridae; genus Triturus; species Triturus cristatus. The sequence continues at coordinate 591,327,216 of NC_140593.1, forward strand.
CTCTTTAGCAGCCAAGTGACAGCGTACCCTACTCACTGGAATTCTTTTAGGTTATGGTACACCAATAGCAATTCAGTGATCTGATAAGTTAAGGGAGGAAGATTTATGCTACAGTATAGTGGAAATAATAAAAACTATGAGTAACAGATTCTAACCTCTTTATTTTAGCACATCCCCATCAGTTAGTCTATATTGCTAGCGTCTTGAAAATTTATATTTATGCGGAAGACCCCACTAAAAGGTCCTGAAAGCCATCAGATGTTATGAACTTCTTTTAATGAGAGCAAAATGATAAAACGTGAGTTTAACTTACCATATAAATTGATAGAGGCATGGAGAAGGCTGATGAATTTGATTTCTTTTTTTTTGTCTCAGCAACGCAGAGAGATTCTCCTCTGCAACACTGCCTCTGCTGGCCATTCAATATAATCTGCAGATGGAAAAGTCCACTGTTAGTCCATTATTAGAACTTGAATATTTCCAAACTAAAGACAACACTACAAAATAACATTATTTTCATAAAGCATTAATAATTAGTAGAATAGCGTCTGTAATATTGTGAAAATGTAAAGTTCACTAAAAATTCTATTCTCCAGTTTAATTTCAACCTAGCATACTTCTCTCAATCCTATGCCTCATTGGCTACGACTCTCTACACAACTCTAGCACCTATATGAGGACATAGATAGAAAGAATTCTTTAGCAGCCAAGTGACAGCTTACCCTACTCACTGGAATTCTTTTAGGTTATGGTACACCAATAGCAATTCAGTGATCTGATAAGTTAAGGGAGGAAGATTTATGCTACAGTATAGTGGAAATAATAAAAACTATGAGTAACAGATTCTAACCTCTTCATTTTAGCACATCCCCATCAGTTAACCTATATTGCTACCGTCTTGAAAAGTTATATTTATGCGGAAGACCCCACTAAAAGGTCCTGAGAGCCATCAGATGTTATGAACTTCTTTTAATGAGAGCAAAATGATTAAACGCGAGTTTAACTTACCATATAAATTGATAGAGGCATGGAGAAGGCTGATGAATTTGATTTCTTTTTTTTTTGTCTCAGCAACGCAGAGAGATTCTCCTCTGCAACACTGCCTCTGCTGGCCATTCAATATAATCTGCAGATGGAAAAGTCCACTGTCAGTCCATTATTAGAACTTGAATATTTCCAAACTAAAGACAACACTACAAAATAACATTATTTTCATAAAGCATTAATAATTAGTACAATAGCGTCTGTAATATTGTGAAAATTCAAAGTTCACTAAAAATTCTATTCTCCAGTTTAATTTCAACCTAGCACACTTCTCTCAATCCTATGCCTCATTGGCTACGACTCTCTACACAACTCTAGCACCTATATGAGGACATAGATAGAAAGAACTCTTTAGCAGCCAAGTGACAGCGTACCCTACTCACTGGAATTCTTTTAGGGTATGGTACACCAATAGCAATTCAGTGATCTGATAAGTTAAGGGAGGAAGATTTATGCTACAGTATAGTGGAAATAATAAAAACTATGAGTAACAGATTCTAACCTCTTTATTTTAGCACATCCCCATCAGTTAGTCTATATTGCTAGCGTCTTGAAAATTTATATTTATGCGGAAGACCCCATTAAAAGGTCCTGAAAGCCATCAGATGTTATGAACTTCTTTTAATGAGAGCAAAATGATAAAACGTGAGTTTAACTTACCATATAAATTGATAGAGGCATGGAGAAGGCTGATGAATTTGATTTCTTTTTTTTTGTCTCAGCAACGCAGAGAGATTCTCCTCTGCAACACTGCCTCTGCTGGCCATTCAATATAATCTGCAGATGGAAAAGTCCACTGTTAGTCCATTATTAGAACTTGAATATTTCCAAACTAAAGACAACACTACAAAATAACATTATTTTCATAAAGCATTAATAATTAGTACAATAGCGTCTGTAATATTGTAAAAATTCAAAGTTCCCTAAAAATTCTATTCTCCAGTTTAATTTCAACCTAGCACACTTCTCTCAATCCTATGCCTCATTGGCTACGACTCTCTACACAACTCTAGCACCTATATGAGGACGTAGATAGAAAGAACTCTTTAGCAGCCAAGTGACAGCGTACCCTACTCACTGGAATTCTTTTAGGTTATGGTACACCAATAGCAATTCAGTGATCTGATAAGTTAAGGGAGGAAGATTTATGCTACAGTATAGTGGAAATATTAAAAACTATGAGTAACAGATTCTAACCTCTTCATTTTAGCACATCCCCATCAGTTAACCTATATTGCTAGCGTCTTGAAAAGTTATATTTATGCGGAAGACCCCACTAAAAGGTCCTGAGAGCCATCAGATGTTATGAACTTCTTTTAATGAGAGCAAAATGATTAAACGCGAGTTTAACTTACCATATAAATTGATAGAGGCATGGAGAAGGCTGATGAATTTGATTTCTTTTTTTTTTTGTCTCAGCAACGCAGAGAGATTCTCCTCTGCAACACTGCCTCTGCTGGCCATTCAATATAATCTGCAGATGGAAAAGTCCACTGTTAGTCCATTATTAGAACTTGAATATTTCCAAACTAAAGACAACACTACAAAATAACATTATTTTCATAAAGCATTAATAATTAGTACAATAGCGTCTGTAATATTGTGAAAATTCAAAGTTCACTAAAAATTCTATTCTCCAGTTTAATTTCAACCTAGCACACTTCTCTCAATCCTATGCCTCATTGGCTACGACTCTCTACACAACTCTAGCACCTATATGAGGACATAGATAGAAAGAACTCTTTAGCAGCCAAGTGACAGCGTACCCTACTCACTGGAATTCTTTTAAGTTATGGTACACCAATAGCAATTCAGTGATCTGATAAGTTAAGGGAGGAAGATTTATGCTACAGTATAGTGGAAATAATAAAAACTATGAGTAACAGATTCTAACCTCTTTATTTTAGCACATCCCCATCAGTTAACCGATATTGCTAGCGTCTTGAAAATTTATATTTATGCGGAAGGCCCCACTAAAAGGTCCTGAGAGCCATCAGATGTTATGAACTTCTTTTAATGAGAGCAAAATGATTAAACGCGAGTTTAACTTACCATATAAATTGATAGAGGCATGGAGAAGGCTGATGAATTTGATTTCTTTTTTTTTTGTCTCAACAACGCAGAAGGATTCTCCTCTGCAACACTGCCTCTGCTGGCCATTCAATATAATCTGCAGATGGAAAAGTCCACTGTTAGTCCATTATTAGAACTTGAATATTTCCAAACTAAAGACAACACTACAAAATAACATTATTTTCATAAAGCATTAATAATTAGTACAATAGCGTCTGTAATATTGTAAAAATTCAAAGTTCCCTAAAAATTCTATTCTCCAGTTTAATTTCAACCTAGCACACTTCTCTCAATCCTATGCCTCATTGGCTACGACTCTCTACACAACTCTAGCACCTATATGAGGACATAGATAGAAAGAACTCTTTAGCAGCCAAGTGACAGCGTACCCTACTCACTGGAATTCTTTTAGGTTATGGTACACCAATAGCAATTCAGTGATCTGATAAGTTAAGGGAGGAAGATTTATGCTACAGTATAGTGGAAATAATAAAAACTATGAGTAACAGATTCTAACCTCTTCATTTTAGCACATCCCCATCAGTTAACCTATATTGCTAGCGTCTTGAAAAGTTATATTTATGCGGAAGACCCCACTAAAAGGTCCTGAGAGCCATCAGATGTTATGAACTTCTTTTAATGAGAGCAAAATGATTAAACGCGAGTTTAACTTACCATATAAATTGATAGAGGCATGGAGAAGGCTGATGAATTTGATTTCTTTTTTTTTGTCTCAGCAACGCAGAGAGATTCTCCTCTGCAACACTGCCTCTGCTAGCCATTCAATATAATCTGCAGATGGAAAAGTCCACCGTTAGTCCATTATTAGAACTTGAATATTTCCAAACTAAAGACAACACTAGCAAATAAAATTATTTTCATAAAGCTTTAATAATTAGTACAATAGCATCTGTCATATTGTGAAAATTCAAAGTTCACTAAAAATTCTATTCTCCAGTTTAATTTCAACCTAGCAGACTTCTCTCAATCCTATGCCTCATTGGCTACGACTCTCTACACAACTCTAGCACCTATATGAGGACATAGATAGAAAGAATTCTTTAGCAGCCAAGTGACAGCTTACCCTACTCACTGGAATTCTTTTAGGTTATGGTACACCAATAGCAATTCAGTGATCTGATAAGTTAAGGGAGGAAGATTTATGCTACAGTATAGTGGAAATAATAAAAACTATGAGTAACAGATTCTAACCTCTTCATTTTAGCACATCCCCATCAGTTAACCTATATTGCTACCGTCTTGAAAAGTTATATTTATGCGGAAGACCCCACTAAAAGGTCCTGAGAGCCATCAGATGTTATGAACTTCTTTTAATGAGAGCAAAATGATTAAACGCGAGTTTAACTTACCATATAAATTGATAGAGGCATGGAGAAGGCTGATGAATTTGATTTCTTTTTTTTTTTGTCTCAGCAACGCAGAGAGATTCTCTTCTGCAACACTGCCTCTGCTGGCCATTCAATATAATCTGCAGATGGAAAAGTCCACTGTCAGTCCATTATTAGAACTTGAATATTTCCAAACTAAAGACAACACTACAAAATAACATTATTTTCATAAAGCATTAATAATTAGTACAATAGCGTCTGTAATATTGTGAAAATTCAAAGTTCACTAAAAATTCTATTCTCCAGTTTAATTTCAACCTAGCACACTTCTCTCAATCCTATGCCTCATTGGCTACGACTCTCTACACAACTCTAGCACCTATATGAGGACATAGATAGAAAGAACTCTTTAGCAGCCAAGTGACAGCGTACCCTACTCACTGGAATTCTTTTAGGTTATGGTACACCAATAGCAATTCAGTGATCTGATAAGTTAAGGGAGGAAGATTTATGCTACAGTATAGTGGAAATAATAAAAACTATGAGTAACAGATTCTAACCTCTTCATTTTAGCACATCCCCATCAGTTAACCTATATTGCTAGCGTCTTGAAAAGTTATATTTATGCGGAAGACCCCACTAAAAGGTCCTGAGAGCCATCAGATGTTATGAACTTCTTTTAATGAGAGCAAAATGATTAAACGCGAGTTTAACTTACCATATAAATTGATAGAGGCATGGAGAAGGCTGATGAATTTGATTTCTTTTTTTTTGTCTCAGCAACGCAGAGAGATTCTCCTCTGCAACACTGCCTCTGCTAGCCATTCAATATAATCTGCAGATGGAAAAGTCCACCGTTAGTCCATTATTAGAACTTGAATATTTCCAAACTAAAGACAACACTACAAAATAACATTATTTTCATAAAGCATTAATAATTAGTACAATAGCGTCTGTAATATTGTGAAAATTCAAAGTTCACTAAAAATTCTATTCTCCAGTTTAATTTCAACCTAGCACACTTCTCTCAATCCTATGCCTCATTGGCTACGACTCTCTACACAACTCTAGCACCTATATGAGGACGTAGATAGAAAGAACTCTTTAGCAGCCAAGTGACAGCGTACCCTACTCACTGGAATTCTTTTAGGTTATGGTACACCAATTGCAATTCAGTGATCTGATAAGTTAAGGGAGGAAGATTTATGCTACAGTATAGTGGAAATAATAAAAACTATGAGTAACAGATTCTAACCTCTTTATTTTAGCACATCCCCATCAGTTAGTCTATATTGCTAGCGTCTTGAAAATGTATATTTATGCGGAAGACCCCACTAAAAGGTCCTGAGAGCCATCAGATGTTATGAACTTCTTTTAATGAGAGCAAAATGATTAAACGCGAGTTTAACTTACCATATAAATTGATAGAGGCATGGAGAAGGCTGATGAATTTGATTTCTTTTTTTTTTGTCTCAGCAACACAGAGAGATTCTCATCTGCAACACTGCCTCTGCTGGCCATTCAATATAATCTGCAGATGGAATAGTCACTGTTAGTCCATTATTAGAACTTGAATATTTCCAAACTAAAGACAACACTAGCAAATAAAATTATTTTCATAAAGCGTTAATAATTGGTACAATAGTGTCTGTAATATTGTGAAAATTCAAAGTTCACTAAAAATTCTATTCTCCAGTTTAATTTCAACGTAGCACACTTCTCTCAATCCTATGCCTCATTGGCTATGACTCTCTACACAACTCTAGCACCTATATGAGGACGTAGAGAGAATGAACTCTTTAGCAGCCAAGTGACAGCGTACCCTACTCACTGGAATCCTTTTAGGTTATGTACACCAATAGCAATTCAGTGATCTGATAAGTTAAGGGAACAAGATTTATGCTACAGTTAGTGGAAATAATAAAAACTATGAGTAACAGATTCTAACCTCTTCACTTTAGCACATCTCTATCAGTTAACCTATATTGCTATTGTCTTGAAAAGTTATATTTATGCGGAAGACCCCCCTACAAGGTCCTGAGAGCCATCAGATGTTATGAACTTCTTTTAATGAGAGCAAAATGATTAAACGCGAGTTTAAATTACCATATAAATTGATAGAGGCATGGAGAAGGCTGATGAATTATATTTCTTTTTTTTTGTCTCAGCAACGCAGAGAGATTCTCCTCTGCAACACTGCCTCTGCTGGCCATTCAATATAATCTGCAGATGGAAAAGTCCACTGTTAGTCCATTATTAGAACTTGAATATTTCCAAACTAAAGACAACACTAGCAAATAAAATTATTTTCATAAAGCGTTAATAATTAGTAAAATAGCGTCTGTCATATTGTGAAAATTCAAAGTTCACTAAAAATTCTATTCTCCAGTTTAATTTCAACCTAGCACACTTCTCTCAATCCTATGCCTCATTGGCTACGACTCTCTACACAACTCTAGCACCTATATGAGGACGTAGATAGAAAGAACTATTTAGCAGTCAAGTGACAGCGTACCCTACTCACTGCAATTCTTTTAGGTTATGGTACACCAATAGCAATTCAGTGATCTGATAAGTTAAGGGAGGAAGATTTATGCTACAGTATAGTGGAAATAATAAAAACTATGAGTAACAGATTCTAACCTCTTCGTTTAAGCACATCCCCATCAGTTAACCTATATTGCTAGCGTCTTGAAAAGTTATATTTATGCGGAAGACCCCACTAAAAGGTCCTGAGAGCCATCAGATGTTATGAACTTCTTTTAATGAGAGCTAAATGATTAAACGCGAGTTTAACTTACCATATAAATTGATAGAGGCATGGAGAAGGCTGATGAATTTGATTTCTTTTTTTTTGTCTCAGCAACGCAGAGAGATTCTCCTCTGCAACACTGCCTCTGCTGGCCATTCAATATAATCTGCAGATGGAAAAGTCCACTGTCAGTCCATTATTAGAACTTGAATATTTCCAAACTAAAGACAACACTACAAAATAACATTATTTTCATAAAGCATTAATAATTAGTACAATAGCGTCTGTAATATTGTGAAAATTCAAAGTTCACTAAAAATTCTATTCTCCAGTTTAATTTCAACCTAGCACACTTCTCTCAATCCTATGCCTCATTGGCTACGACTCTCTACACAACTCTAGCACCTATATGAGGACATAGATAGAAAGAACTCTTTAGCAGCCAAGTGACAGCGTACCCTACCCACTGGAATTCTTTTAAGTTATGGTACACCAATAGCAATTCAGTGATCTGATAAGTTAAGGGAGGAAGATTTATGCTACAGTTAGTGGAAATAATAAAAACTATGAGTAACAGATTCTAACCTCTTCATTTTAGCACATCCCCATCAGTTAACCTATATTGCTAGCGTCTTGAAAAGTTATATTTATGCGGAAGACCCCACTAAAAGGTCCTGAGAGCCATCAGATGTTATGAACTTCTTTTAATGAGAGCAAAATGATTAAACGCGAGTTTAACTTACCATATAAATTGATAGAGGCATGGAGAAGGCTGATGAATTTGATTTCTTTTTTTTTGTCTCAGCAACGCAGAGAGATTCTCCTCTGCAACACTGCCTCTGCTAGCCATTCAATATAATCTGCAGATGGAAAAGTCCACCGTTAGTCCATTATTAGAACTTGAATATTTCCAAACTAAAGACAACACTACAAAATAACATTATTTTCATAAAGCATTAATAATTAGTACAATAGCGTCTGTAATATTGTGAAAATTCAAAGTTCACTAAAAATTCTATTCTCCAGTTTAATTTCAACCTAGCACACTTCTCTCAATCCTATGCCTCATTGGCTACGACTCTCTACACAACTCTAGCACCTATATGAGGACGTAGATAGAAAGAACTCTTTAGCAGTCAAGTGACAGCGTACCCTACTCACTGGAATTCTTTTAGGTTATGGTACACCAATAGCAATTCAGTGATCTGATAAGTTAAGGGAGGAAGATTTATGCTACAGTATAGTGGAAATAATAAAAACTATGAGTAACAGATTCTAACCTCTTTATTTTAGCACATCCCCATCAGTTAGTCTATATTGCTAGCGTCTTGAAAATGTATATTTATGCGGAAGACCCCACTAAAAGGTCCTGAGAGCCATCAGATGTTATGAACTTCTTTTAATGAGAGCAAAATGATTAAACGTGAGTTTAACTTACCATATAAATTGATAGAGGCATGGAGAAGGCTGATGAATTTGATTTCTTTTTTTTTGTCTCAGCAACGCAGAGACATTCTCCTCTGCAACACTGCCTCTGCTGGCCATTCAATATAATCTGCAGATGGAAAAGTCCACTGTTAGTCCATTATTAGAACTTGAATATTTCCAAACTAAAGACAACACTACAAAATAACATTATTTTCATAAAGCATTAATAATTAGTACAATAGCGTCTGTAATATTGTGAAAATTCAAAGTTCACTAAAAATTCTATTCTCCAGTTTAATTTCAACCTAGCACACTTCTCTCAATCCTATGCCTCATTGGCTACGACTCTCTACACAACTCTAGCACCTATATGAGGACGTAGATAGAAAGAACTCTTTAGCAGCCAAGTGACAGCGTACCCTACTCACTGGAATTCTTTTAGGTTATGGTACACCAATAGCAATTCAGTGATCTGATAAGTTAAGGGAGGAAGATTTATGCTACAGTATAGTGGAAATAATAAAAACTATGAGTAACAGATTCTAACCTCTTCGTTTAAGCACATCCCCATCAGTTAACCTATATTGCTAGCGTCTTGAAAAGTTATATTTATGCGGAAGACCCCACTAAAAGGTCCTGAGAGCCATCAGATGTTATGAACTTCTTTTAATGAGAGCTAAATGATTAAACGCGAGTTTAACTTACCATATAAATTGATAGAGGCATGGAGAAGGCTGATGAATTTGATTTCTTTTTTTTTTGTCTCAGCAACGCAGAGAGATTCTCCTCTGCAACACTGCCTCTGCTGGCCATTCAATATAATCTGCAGATGGAAAAGTCCACTGTCAGTCCATTATTAGAACTTGAATATTTCCAAACTAAAGACAACACTACAAAATAACATTATTTTCATAAAGCATTAATAATTAGTACAATAGCGTCTGTAATATTGTGAAAATTCAAAGTTCACTAAAAATTCTATTCTCCAGTTTAATTTCAACCTAGCACACTTCTCTCAATCCTATGCCTCATTGGCTACGACTCTCTACACAACTCTAGCACCTATATGAGGACATAGATAGAAAGAACTCTTTAGCAGCCAAGTGACAGCGTACCCTACCCACTGGAATTCTTTTAAGTTATGGTACACCAATAGCAATTCAGTGATCTGATAAGTTAAGGGAGGAAGATTTATGCTACAGTTAGTGGAAATAATAAAAACTATGAGTAACAGATTCTAACCTCTTCATTTTAGCACATCCCTATCAGTTAACCTATATTGCTACAGTCTTGAAAAGTTATATTTATGCGGAAGACCCCCCTAAAAGGTCCTGAGAGCCATCAGATGTTATGAACTTCTTTTAATGAGAGCAAAATGATTAAACGCGAGTTTAACTTACCATATAAATTGATAGAGGCATGGAGAAGGCTGATGAATTGGATTTCTTTTTTTTTTGTCTCAGCAACACAGAGAGATTCTCGTCTGCAACACTGCCTCTGCTGGCCATTCAATATAATCTGCAGATGGAAAAGTCACTGTTAGTCCATTATTAGAACTTGAATATTTCCAAACTAAAGACAACACTAGCAAATAAAATTATTTTCATAAAGCGTTAATAATTAGTAAAATAGCGTCTGTCATATTGTGAAAATTCAAAGTTCACTAAAAATTCTATTCTCCAGTTTAATTTCAACCTAGCACACTTCTCTCAATCCTATGCCTCATTGGCTACGACTCTCTACACAACTCTAGCACCTATATGAGGACGTAGATAGAAAGAACTATTTAGCAGTCAAGTGACAGCGTACCCTACTCACTGCAATTCTTTTAGGTTATGGTACACCAATAGCAATTCAGTGATCTGATAAGTTAAGGGAACAAGATTTATGCTACAGTTAGTGGAAATAATAAAAACTATGAGTAACAGATTCTAACCTCTTCATTTTAGCAAATCCCTATCAGTTAACCTATATTGCTACCGTCTTGAAAAGTTATATTTATGCGGAAGACCCCCCTAAAAGGTCCTGAGAGCCATCAGATGTTATAAACTTCTTTTAATGAGAGCAAAATGATTAAAAGCGAGTTTAACTTACCATGTAAATTGATAGAGGCATGGAGAAGGCTTATGAATTTGATTTCTTTTTTTTTTCTCTCTGCAACGCAGAGAGATTCTCCTCTGCAACACTGCCTCTGGTGGCCAATTCAATATAATCTGCAGATGGAAAAGTCCACGGTTAGTCCATTATTAGAACTTGAATATTTCCAAACTAAAGACAACACTACAAAATAACATTATTTTCATAAAGCGTTAATAATTAGTACAATAGCGTCTGTAATATTGTGAAAATTCAAAGTTCATTAAAATTCTATTCTCCAGTTTAATTTCAACCTAGCACACTTCTCTCAATCCTATGCCTCATTGGCTACGACTCTCTACACAACTCTAGCACCTATATGAGGACGTAGATAGAAAGAACTCTTTAGCAGCCAAGTGACAGCGTACCCTACTCACTGGAATTCTTTTAGGTTATGGTACACCAATAGCAATTCAGTGATCTGATAAGTTAAGGGAGGAAGATTTATGCTACAGTATAGTGGAAATAATAAAAACTATGAGTAACAGATTCTAACCTCTTTATTTTAGCACATCCCCATCAGTTAGTCTATATTGCTAGCGTCTTGAAAATTTATATTTATGCGGGAGACCCCACTAAAAGGTCCTGAGAGCCATCAGATGTTATGAACTTCTTTTAATGAGAGCAAAATGATTAAACGTGAGTTTAACTTACCATATAAATTGATAGAGGCATGGAGAAGGCTGATGAATTTGATTTCTTTTCTTTTTGTCTCAGCAACGCAGAGAGATTCTCCTCTGCAACACTGCCTCTGCTGGCCATTCAATATAATCTGCAGATGGAAAAGTCCACTGTTAGTCCATTATTAGAACTTGAATATTTCCAAACTAAAGACAACACTAGCAAATAAAATTATTTTCATAAAGCGTTAATAATTAGTAAAATAGCGTCTGTCATATTGTGAAAATTCAAAGTTCACAAAAAATTCTATTCTCCAGTTTAATTTCAACCTAGCACACTTCTCGCAATCCTATGCCTCATTGGCTACGACTCTCTACACAACTCTAGCACCTATATGAGGACGTAGATAGAAAGAACTATTTAGCAGTCAAGTGACAGCGTACCCTACTCACTGCAATTCTTTTAGGTTATGGTACACCAATAGCAATTCAGTGATCTGATAAGTTAAGGGAACAAGATTTATGCTACAGTTAGTGGAAATAATAAAAACTATGAGTAACAGATTCTAACCTCTTCATTTTAGCACATCCCTATCAGTTAACCTATATTGCTACCGTCTTGAAAAGTTATATTTATGCGGAAGACCCCCCTAAAAGGTCCTGAGAGCCATCAGATGTTATAAACTTCTTTTAATGAGAGCAAAATGATTAAACGCGAGTTTAACTTACCATATAAATTGATAGAGGCATGGAGAAGGCTTATGAATTTGATTTTTTTTTTTTCTCTCAGCAACGCAGAGAGATTCTCCTCTGCAACACTGCCTCTGGTGGCCAATTCAATATAATCTGCAGATGGAAAAGTCCACTGTTAGTCCATTATTAGAACTTGAATATTTCCAAACTAAAGACAACACTAGCAAATAAAATTATTTTCATAAAGCGTTAATAATTAGTACAATAGCATCTGTCATATTGTGAAAATTCAAAGTTCACTAAAAATTCTGCTCTCCAGTTTAATTTCAACCTAGCACACTTGTCTCAATCCTATGCCTCATTGGGTACGACTCTCTACACAACTTTAGCACCTATATGAGGACGTAGATAGAAAGAACTATTTAGCAGCCAAGTGACAGCGTACCCTACTCACTGGAATTCTTTTATGTTATGGTACACCAATAGCAATTCAGTGATCTGATAAGTTAAGGGAGGAAGATTTATGCTACAGTATAGTAGAAATAATAAAAACTATGAGTAACGGATCCTAACCTCTTCATTTTAGCACATCCCTATCAGTTAACCTATATTGCTACCGTCTTGAAAAGTTATATTTATGCGGAAGACCCCACTAAAAGGTCCTGAGAGCCATCAGATGTTAAGATCTTTTAATGAGAGCAAACTGATTAAACGCGAGATTAACTTACCATATAAATTGATAGAGGCATGGAGAAGGCTGATGAATTTGATTTCTTTTATTTTTGTCTCAGCAACGCAGAGAGATTCTCCTCTGCAACACTGCCTCTGCTGGCCATTCAATATAATCTGCAGATGGAAAAGTCCACTGTTAGTCCATTATTAGAACTTGAATATTTCCAAACTAAAGACAACACTACCAAATAAAATTATTTTCATAAAGTGTTAATAATTAGTACAATAGCGTCTGCCATATTGTGAAAATTCAAAGTTTACTAAAAATTCTATTCTCCAGTTTAATTTCAACCTAGCACACTTCTCTCAATCCTATGCCTCATTGGCTACGACTCTCTACACAACTCTAGCACCTATAGGAGGACGTAGATAGAAAGAACTCTTTAGCAGCCAAGTGACAGCGTACACTACTCACTGGAATTCTTTTAGGTTATGGTACACCAATAGCAATTCAGTGATCTGATAAGTTAAGGGAGGAAGATTTATGCTACAGTATAGTGGAAATAATAAAAACTATGAGTAACAGATTCTAACCTCTTCATTTTAGCACATCCCTATCAGTTAACCTATATTGCTACCATCTTGAAAAGTTATATTTATGCGGAAGACCCCACTAAAAGGTCCTGAGAGCCATCAGATGTTAAGATCTTTTAATGAGAGCAAACTGATTAAACGCGAGATTAACTTACCATATAAATTGATAGAGGCATGGAGAAGGCTGATGAATTTGATTTCTTTTATTTTTGTCTCAGCAACGCAGAGAGATTCTCCTCTGCAACACTGCCTCTGATGGCCATTCAATATAATCTGCAGATGGAAAAGTCCACTGTTAGTCCATTATTAGAAGTTGAATATTTCCAAACTAAAGACAACACTACCAAATAAAATTATTTTCATAAAGCGTTAATAATTGGTACAATAGCGTCTGTAATATTGTGAAAATTCAAAGTTCACTAAAAATTCTATTCTCCAGTTTAATTTCAACCTAGCACACTTCTCTCAATCCTATGCCTCATTGGCTACGACTCTCTACACAACTCTAGCACCTAATATGAGGACGTAGATAGAAAGAACTATTTAGCAGCCAAGTGACAGCAGTCAAGTGACAGCGTACCCTACTCACTGCAATTCTTTTAGGTTATGGTACACCAATAGCAATTCAGTGATCTGATAAGTTAAGGGAACAAGATTTATGCTACAGTATAGTGGAAATAAAAACTATGAGTAACAGATTCTAACCTCTTCATTTTAGCACATCCCTATCAGTTAACCTATATTGCTACCATCTTGAAAAGTTATATTTATGCGGAAGACCCCCCTAAAAGGTCCTGAGAGCCATCAGATTTTATGAACTTCTTTTAATGAGAGCAAAATGATTAAACGCGAGTTTAACTTACCATGTAAATTGATAGAGGCATGGAGAAGGCGGATTGATTTCTTTTTTTTGTCTCAGCAACGCAGAGAGATTCTCCTCTGCAACACTGCCTCTGCTGGCCATTCAATATAATCTGCAGATGGAAAAGTCCACTGTTAGTCCATTATTAGAACTTGAATATTTCCAAACTAAAGACAACACTAGCAAATAAAATTATGTTCATAAAGCGTTAATAATTAGTACAATAGCGTCTGCCATATTGTGAAAATTCAAAGTTTACTAAAAATTCTATTCTCCAGTTTAATTTCAACCTAGCACACTTCTCTCAATCCTATGCCTCATTGGCTACGACTCTCTACACAACTCTAGCACCTATATGAGGACGTAGATAGAAAGAACTCTTTAGCAGCCAAGTGACAGCGTACACTACTCACTGGAATTCTTTTAGGTTATGGTACACCAATAGCAATTCAGTGATCTGATAAGTTAAGGGAACAAGATTTATGCTACAGTTAGTGGAAATAATAAAAACTATGAGTAACAGATTCTAACCTCTTCATTTTAGCACATCCCTATCAGTTAACCTATATTGCTACCGTCTTGAAAAGTTATATTTATGCGGAAGACCCCCCTAAAAGGTCCTGAGAGCCATCAGATGTTATAAACTTCTTTTAATGAGAGCAAAATGATTAAACGCGAGTTTAACTTACCATATAAATTGATAGAGGCATGGAGAAGGCTTATGAATTTGATTTCTTTTTTTTTTCTCTCAGCAACGCAGAGAGATTCTCCTCTGCAACACTGCCTCTGGTGGCCAATTCAATATAATCTGCAGATGGAAAAGTCCACTGTTAGTCCATTATTAGAACTTGAATATTTCCAAACTAAAGACAACACTAGCAAATAAAATTATTTTCATAAAGCGTTAATAATTAGTACAATAGCATCTGTCATATTGTGAAAATTCAAAGTTCACTAAAAATTCTATTCTCCAGTTTAATTTCAACCTAGCACACTTGTCTCAATCCTATGCCTTATTGGGTACGACTCTCTACACAACTCTAGCACCTATATGAGGACGTAGATAGAAAGAACTATTTAGCAGCCAAGTGACAGTGTAACGTTCTCACTGTCATTCTTTTAGGTTATGGTACACCAATAGCAATTCAGTGATCTGATAAGTTAAGGGAGGAAGATTTATGCTACAGTATAGTGGAAATAAAAACTATGAGTAACAGATTCTAACCTCTTCATTTTAGCACATCCCTATCAGTTAACCTATATTGCTACCGTCTTGAAAAGTTATATTTATGCGGAAGACCCCCCTAAAAGGTCCTGAGAGCCATCAGATTTTATGAACTTCTTTTAATGAGAGCAAAATGATTAAACGCGAGTTTAACTTACCATATAAATTGATAGAGGCATGGAGAAGGCTGATGAATTTGATTTCTTTTTTTTTTTGTCTCAGCAACGCAGAGAGATTCTCCTCTGCAACACTGCCTCTGCTGGCCATTCAATATAATCTGCAGATGGAAAAGTCCACTGTTAGTCCATTATTAGAACTTGAATATTTCCAAACTAAAGACAACACTAGCAAATAAAATTATTTTCATAAAGCGTTAATAATTAGTACAATAGCGTCTGCCATATTGTGAAAATTCAAAGTTTACTAAGAATTCTATTCTCCAGTTTAATTTCAACCTAGCACACTTCTCTCAATCCTATGCCTCATTGGCTACGACTCTCTACACAACTCTAGCACCTATATGAGGACGTAGATAGAAAGAACTCTTTAGCAGCCAAGTGACAGCGTACACTACTCACTGGAATTCTTTTAGGTTATGGTACACCAATAGCAATTCAGTGATCTGATAAGTTAAGGGAGGAAGATTTATGCTACAGTATAGTGGAAATAATAAAAACTATGAGTAACAGATTCTAACCTCTTCATTTTAGCACATTCCTATCAGTTAACCTAAATTGCTACCGTCTTGAAAAGTTATATTTATGCGGAAGACCTCACTAAAAGGTCCTGAGAGCCATCAGATGTTATGAACTTCTTTTAATGAGAGCAAAATGATTAAACGCGAGATTAACTTACCATATAAATTGATAGAGGCATGGAGAAGGCTGATGAATTTGATTTCTTTTATTTTTGTCTCAGCAACGCAGAGAGATTCTCCTCTGCAACACTGCCTCTGGTGGCCAATTCAATATAATCTGCAGATGGAAAAGTCCACTGTTAGTCCATTATTAAAACTTGAATATTTCCAAACTAAAGACAACACTACCAAATAAAATTATTTTCATAAAGCGTTAATAATTGGTACAATAGCATCTGTCATATTGTGAAAATTCAAAGTTCACTAAAAATTCTATTCTCCAGTTTAATTTCAACCTAGCACACTTGTCTCAATCCTATGCCTCATTGGGTACGACTCTCTACACAACTCTAGCACCTATATGAGGACGTAGATAGAAAGAACTATTTAGCAGCCAAGTGACAGTGTACCGTTCTCACTGTCATTCTTTTAGGTTATGGTACACCAATAGCAATTCAGTGATCTGATAAGTTAAGGGAGGAAGATTTATGCTACAGTATAGTGGAAATAAAAACTATGAGTAACAGATTCTAACCTCTTCATTTTAGCACATCCCTATCAGTTAACCTATATTGCTATTGTCTTGAAAAGTTATATTTATGCGGAAGACCCCCCTAAAAGGTCCTGAGAGCCATCAGATGTTATGAACTTCTTTTAATGAGAGCAAAATGATTAAACGCGAGTTTAACTTACCATATAAATTGATAGAGGCATGGAGAAGGCGGATTGATTTCTTTTTTTTGTCGCAGCAACGCAGAGAGATTCTCCTCTGCAACACTGCCTCTTCTGGCCAATTCAATATAATCTGCAGATGGAAAAGTCCACCGTTAGTCCATTATTAGAACTTGAATATTTCCAAACTAAAGACAACACTAGCAAATAAAATTATTTTCATAAAGCGTTAATAATTAGTACAATAGCGTCTGTCATATTGTGAAAATTGAAAGTTCACAAACAATTCTATTCTCCAGTTTAATTTCAACCTAGCACACTTCTCTCAATCCTATGCCTCATTGGCTACGACTCTCTACACAACTCTAGCACCTATATGAGGACGTAGAAAGAAAGAACTATTTAGCAGCCAAGTGACAGCGTACCCTACTCACTGGAATTCTTTTATGTTATGGTACACCAATAGCAATTCAGTGATCTGATAAGTTAAGGGAGGAAGATTTATGCTACAGTATAGTAGAAATAATAAAAACTATGAGTAACGGATCCTAACCTCTTCATTTTAGCACATCCCTATCAGTTAACCTATATTGCTACCGTCTTGAAAAGTTATATTTATGCGGAAGACCCCACTAAAAGGTCCTGAGAGCCATCAGATGTTATGAACTTCTTTTAATGAGAGCAAAATGATTAAACGCGAGTTTAACTTACCATATAAATTGATAGAGGCATGGAGAAGGCTGATGAATTATATTTATTTTTTTTTGTCTCAGCAACGCAGAGAGATTCTCCTCTGCAACACTGCCTCTGCTGGCCATTCAATATAATCTGCAGATGGAAAAGTCCACTGTTAGTCCATTATTAGAACTTGAATATTTCCAAACTAAAGACAACACTAGCAAATAAAATTATTTTCATAAAGCGTTAATAATTAGTAAAATAGCGTCTGTCATATTGTGAAAATTCAAAGTTCACTAAAAATTCTATTCTCCAGTTTAATTTCAACCTAGCACACTTCTCTCAATCCTATGCCTCATTGGCTACGACTCTCTACACAACTCTAGCACCTATATGAGGACGTAGATAGAAAGAACTATTTAGCAGTCAAGTGACAGCGTACCCTACTCACTGCAATTCTTTTAGGTTATGGTACACCAATAGCAATTCAGTGATCTGATAAGTTAAGGGAACAAGATTTATGCTACAGTTAGTGGAAATAATAAAAACTATGAGTAACAGATTCTAACCTCTTCATTTTAGCACATCCCTATCAGTTAACCTATATTGCTACCGTCTTGAAAAGTTATATTTATGCGGAAGACCCCACTAAAAGGTCCTGAGAGCCACCAGATGTTATGAACTTCTTTTAATGAGAGCAAAATGATTAAACGCGAGTTTAACGTACCATATAAATTGATAGAGGCATGGAGAAGGCTGATGAATTTGATTTCTTTTTTTTTTCTCTCAGCAACGCAGAGAGATTCTCCTCTGCAACACTGCCTCTGGTGGCCAATTCAATATAATCTGCAGATGGAAAAGTCCACTGTTAGTCCATTATAAGAACTTGAATATTTCCAAACTAAAGACAACACTAGCAAATGAAATTATTTTCATAAAGCGTTAATAATTAGTACAATAGCGTCTGTCATATTGTGAAAATTGAAAGTTCACAAAAAATTCTATTCTCCAGTTTAATTTCAACCTAGCACACTTCTCTCAATCCTATGCCTCATTAGCTACGACTCTCTACACAACTCTAGCACCTATAGGAGGACGTAGAGCGAAAGAACTCTTTAGCAGCCAAGTGACAGTGTACCCTACTCACTGGAATTCTTTTAGGTTATGGTACACCAATAGCAATTCAGTGATCTGATAAGTTAAGGGAGGAAGATTTATTCTACAGTATAGTAGAAATAATAAAAACTATGAGTAACAGATTCTAACCTCTTCATTTTAGCACATCCCTATCAGTTAACCTATATTGCTACCGTCTTGAAAAGTTATATTTATGCGGAAGACCCCCCCTAAAAGGTCCTGAGAGCCATCAGATGTTATGAACTTCTTTTAATGATTGCAAAATGATTAAACGCGAGTTTAAATTACCATGTAAATTGATAGAGGCATGGAGAAGGCTGATGAATTATATTTCTTTTTTTTTGTCTCAGCAACGCAGAGAGATTCTCGTCTGCAACACTGCCTCTGCTGGCCATTCAATATAATCTGCAGATGATAAAGTCACTGTTAGTCCATTATTAGAACTTGAATATTTCCAAACTAAAGACAACACTACAAAATAACATTATTTTCATAAAGCATTAATAATTAGTACAATAGCGTCTGCCATATTGTGAAAATTCAAAGTTTACTAAAAATTCTATTCTCCAGTTTAATTTCAACCTAGCACACTTCTCTCAATCCTATGCCTCATTGGCTACGACTCTCTACACAACTCTAGCACCTATATGAGGACGTAGATAGAAAGAACTCTTTAGCAGCCAAGTGACAGCGTACACTACTCACTGGAATTCTTTTAGGTTATGGTACACCAATAGCAATTCAGTGATCTGATAAGTTAAGGGAGGAAGATTTATGCTACAGTATAGTGGAAATAATAAAAACTATGAGTAACAGATTCTAACCTCTTCATTTTAGCACATTCCTATCAGTTAACCTAAATTGCTACCGTCTTGAAAAGTTATATTTATGCGGAAGACCCCACTAAAAGGTCCTGAGAGCCATCAGATGTTATGAACTTCTTTTAATGAGAGCAAACTGATTAAACGCGAGATTAACTTACCATATAAATTGATAGAGGCATGGAGAAGGCTGATGAATTTGATTTCTTTTATTTTTGTCTCAGCAACGCAGAGAGATTCTCCTCTGCAACACTGCCTCTGCTGGCCATTCAATATAATCTGCAGATGGAAAAGTCCACTGTTAGTCCATTATTAAAACTTGAATATTTCCAAACTAAAGACAACACTACCAAATAAAATTATTTTCATAAAGCGTTAATAATTGGTACAATAGCATCTGTAATATTGTGAAAATTCAAAGTTCACTAAAAATTCTATTCTCCAGTTTAATTTCAACCTAGCACACTTCTCTCAATCCTATGCCTCATTGGCTACGACTCTCTACACAACTCTAGCACCTAATATGAGGACGTAGATAGAAAGAACTATTTAGCAGCCAAGTGACAGCAGTCAAGTGACAGCGTACCCTACTCACTGCAATTCTTTTAGGTTATGGTACACCAATAGCAATTCAGTGATCTGATAAGTTAAGGGAACAAGATTTATGCTACAGTTAGTGGAAATAATAAAAACTATGAGTAACAGATTCTAACCTCTTCATTTTAGCACATCCCTATCAGTTAACCTATATTGCTACCGTCTTGAAAAGTTATATTTATGCGGAAGACCCCACTAAAAGGTCCTGAGAGCCATCAGATGTTATGAACTTCTTTTAATGAGAGCAAAATGATTAAACGCGAGTTTAACTTACCATATAAATTGATAGAGGCATGGAGAAGGCTGATGAATTTGATTTCTTTTTTTTTTGTCTCAGCAACACAGAGAGATTCTCGTCTGCAACACTGCCTCTGCTGGCCATTCAATATAATCGGCAGATGGAAAAGTCACTGTTAGTCCATTATTAGAACTTGAATATTTCCAAACTAAAGACAACACTAGCAAATAAAATTATTTTCATAAAGCGTTAATAATTGGTACAATAGTGTCTGTAATATTGTGAAAATTCAAAGTTCACTAAAAATTCTATTCTCCAGTTTAATTTCAACGTAGCACACTTCTCTCAATCCTATGCCTCATTGGCTACGACTCTCTACACAACTCTAGCACCTATATGAGGACGTAGAGAGAATGAACTATTTAGCAGTCAAGTGACAGCGTACCCTACTCACTGCAATTCTTTTAGGTTATGGTACACCAATAGCAATTCAGTGATCTGATAAGTTAAGGGAACAAGATTTATGCTACAGTTAGTGGAAATAATAAAAACTATGAGTAACAGATTCTAACCTCTTCATTTTAGCACATCCCTATCAGTTAACCTATATTGCTACCGTCTTGAAAAGTTATATTTATGCGGAAGACCCCCCTAAAAGGTCCTGAGAGCCATCAGATGTTATAAACTTCTTTTAATGAGAGCAAAATGATTAAACGCGAGTTTAACTTACCATATAAATTGATAGAGGCATGGAGAAGGCTTATGAATTTGATTTCTTTTTTTTTTCTCTCAGCAACGCAGAGAGATTCTCCTCTGCAACACTGCCTCTGGTGGCCAATTCAATATAATCTGCAGATGGAAAAGTCCACTGTTAGTCCATTATTAGAACTTGAATATTTCCAAACTAAAGACAACACTAGCAAATAAAATTATTTTCATAAAGCGTTAATAATTAGTACAATAGCATCTGTCATATTGTGAAAATTCAAAGTTCACTAAAAATTCTATTCTCCAGTTTAATTTCAACCTAGCACACTTGTCTCAATCCTATGCCTCATTGGGTACGACTCTCTACACAACTCTAGCACCTATATGAGGACGTAGATAGAAAGAACTATTTAGCAGCCAAGTGACAGTGTACCGTTCTCACTGTCATTCTTTTAGGTTATGGTACACCAATAGCAATTCAGTGATCTGATAAGTTAAGGGAGGAAGATTTATGCTACAGTATAGTGGAAATAAAAACTATGAGTAACAGATTCTAACCTCTTCATTTTAGCACATCCCTATCAGTTAACCTATATTGCTATTGTCTTGAAAAGTTATATTTATGCGGAAGACCCCCCTAAAAGGTCCTGAGAGCCATCAGATGTTATGAACTTCTTTTAATGAGAGCAAAATGATTAAACGCGAGTTTAACTTACCATATAAATTGATAGAGGCATGGAGAAGGCGGATTGATTTCTTTTTTTTGTCGCAGCAACGCAGAGAGATTCTCCTCTGCAACACTGCCTCTTCTGGCCAATTCAATATAATCTGCAGATGGAAAAGTCCACCGTTAGTCCATTATTAGAACTTGAATATTTCCAAACTAAAGACAACACTAGCAAATAAAATTATTTTCATAAAGCGTTAATAATTAGTACAATAGCGTCTGTCATATTGTGAAAATTGAAAGTTCACAAACAATTCTATTCTCCAGTTTAATTTCAACCTAGCACACTTCTCTCAATCCTATGCCTCATTGGCTACGACTCTCTACACAACTCTAGCACCTATATGAGGACGTAGAAAGAAAGAACTATTTAGCAGCCAAGTGACAGCGTACCCTACTCACTGGAATTCTTTTATGTTATGGTACACCAATAGCAATTCAGTGATCTGATAAGTTAAGGGAGGAAGATTTATGCTACAGTATAGTAGAAATAATAAAAACTATGAGTAACGGATCCTAACCTCTTCATTTTAGCACATCCCTATCAGTTAACCTATATTGCTACCGTCTTGAAAAGTTATATTTATGCGGAAGACCCCACTAAAAGGTCCTGAGAGCCATCAGATGTTATGAACTTCTTTTAATGAGAGCAAAATGATTAAACGCGAGTTTAACTTACCATATAAATTGATAGAGGCATGGAGAAGGCTGATGAATTATATTTATTTTTTTTTGTCTCAGCAACGCAGAGAGATTCTCCTCTGCAACACTGCCTCTGCTGGCCATTCAATATAATCTGCAGATGGAAAAGTCCACTGTTAGTCCATTATTAGAACTTGAATATTTCCAAACTAAAGACAACACTAGCAAATAAAATTATTTTCATAAAGCGTTAATAATTAGTAAAATAGCGTCTGTCATATTGTGAAAATTGAAAGTTCACAAACAATTCTATTCTCCAGTTTAATTTCAACCTAGCACACTTCTCTCAATCCTATGCCTCATTGGCTACGACTCTCTACACAACTCTAGCACCTATATGAGGACGTAGATAGAAAGAACTATTTAGCAGTCAAGTGACAGCGTACCCTACTCACTGCAATTCTTTTAGGTTATGGTACACCAATAGCAATTCAGTGATCTGATAAGTTAAGGGAACAAGATTTATGCTACAGTTAGTGGAAATAATAAAAACTATGAGTAATAGATTCTAACCTCTTCATTTTAGCACATCCCTATCAGTTAACCTATATTGCTACCGTCTTGAAAAGTTATATTTATGCGGAAGACCCCACTAAAAGGTCCTGAGAGCCACCAGATGTTATGAACTTCTTTTAATGAGAGCAAAATGATTAAACGCGAGTTTAACGTACCATATAAATTGATAGAGGCATGGAGAAGGCTGATGAATTTGATTTCTTTTTTTTTTCTCTCAGCAACGCAGAGAGATTCTCCTCTGCAACACTGCCTCTGGTGGCCAATTCAATATAATCTGCAGATGGAAAAGTCCACTGTTAGTCCATTATAAGAACTTGAATATTTCCAAACTAAAGACAACACTAGCAAATGAAATTATTTTCATAAAGCGTTAATAATTAGTACAATAGCGTCTGTCATATTGTGAAAATTGAAAGTTCACAAAAAATTCTATTCTCCAGTTTAATTTCAACCTAGCACACTTCTCTCAATCCTATGCCTCATTAGCTACGACTCTCTACACAACTCTAGCACCTATAGGAGGACGTAGAGCGAAAGAACTCTTTAGCAGCCAAGTGACAGTGTACCCTACTCACTGGAATTCTTTTAGGTTATGGTACACCAATAGCAATTCAGTGATCTGATAAGTTAAGGGAGGAAGATTTATTCTACAGTATAGTAGAAATAATAAAAACTATGAGTAACAGATTCTAACCTCTTCATTTTAGCACATCCCTATCAGTTAACCTATATTGCTACCGTCTTGAAAAGTTATATTTATGCGGAAGACCCCCCTAAAAGGTCCTGAGAGCCATCAGATGTTATGAACTTCTTTTAATGATTGCAAAATGATTAAACGCGAGTTTAAATTACCATGTAAATTGATAGAGGCATGGAGAAGGCTGATGAATTATATTTCTTTTTTTTTGTCTCAGCAACGCAGAGAGATTCTCGTCTGCAACACTGCCTCTGCTGGCCATTCAATATAATCTGCAGATGGAAAAGTCACTGTTAGTCCATTACTAGAACTTGAATATTTCCCAACTAAAGACAACACTACAAAATAACATTATTTTCATAAAGCATTAATAATTAGTACAATAGCGTCTGCCATATTGTGAAAATTCAAAGTTTACTAAAAATTCTATTCTCCAGTTTAATTTCAACCTAGCACACTTCTCTCAATCCTATGCCTCATTGGCTACGACTCTCTACACAACTCTAGCACCTATATGAGGACGTAGATAGAAAGAACTCTTTAGCAGCCAAGTGACAGCGTACACTACTCACTGGAATTCTTTTAGGTTATGGTACACCAATAGCAATTCAGTGATCTGATAAGTTAAGGGAGGAAGATTTATGCTACAGTATAGTGGAAATAATAAAAACTATGAGTAACAGATTCTAACCTCTTCATTTTAGCACATTCCTATCAGTTAACCTAAATTGCTACCGTCTTGAAAAGTTATATTTATGCGGAAGACCCCACTAAAAGGTCCTGAGAGCCATCAGATGTTATGAACTTCTTTTAATGAGAGCAAACTGATTAAACGCGAGATTAACTTACCATATAAATTGATAGAGGCATGGAGAAGGCTGATGAATTTGATTTCTTTTATTTTTGTCTCAGCAACGCAGAGAGATTCTCCTCTGCAACACTGCCTCTGCTGGCCATTCAATATAATCTGCAGATGGAAAAGTCCACTGTTAGTCCATTATTAAAACTTGAATATTTCCAAACTAAAGACAACACTACCAAATAAAATTATTTTCATAAAGCGTTAATAATTGGTACAATAGCATCTGTAATATTGTGAAAATTCAAAGTTCACTAAAAATTCTATTCTCCAGTTTAATTTCAACCTAGCACACTTCTCTCAATCCTATGCCTCATTGGCTACGACTCTCTACACAACTCTAGCACCTAATATGAGGACGTAGATAGAAAGAACTATTTAGCAGCCAAGTGACAGCAGTCAAGTGACAGCGTACCCTACTCACTGCAATTCTTTTAGGTTATGGTACACCAATAGCAATTCAGTGATCTGATAAGTTAAGGGAACAAGATTTATGCTACAGTTAGTGGAAATAATAAAAACTATGAGTAACAGATTCTAACCTCTTCATTTTAGCACATCCCTATCAGTTAACCTATATTGCTACCGTCTTGAAAAGTTATATTTATGCGGAAGACCCCACTAAAAGGTCCTGAGAGCCATCAGATGTTATGAACTTCTTTTAATGAGAGCAAAATGATTAAACGCGAGTTTAACTTACCATATAAATTGATAGAGGCATGGAGAAGGCTGATGAATTTGATTTCTTTTTTTTTTGTCTCAGCAACACAGAGAGATTCTCGTCTGCAACACTGCCTCTGCTGGCCATTCAATATAATCGGCAGATGGAAAAGTCACTGTTAGTCCATTATTAGAACTTGAATATTTCCAAACTAAAGACAACACTAGCAAATAAAATTATTTTCATAAAGCGTTAATAATTGGTACAATAGTGTCTGTAATATTGTGAAAATTCAAAGTTCACTAAAAATTCTATTCTCCAGTTTAATTTCAACGTAGCACACTTCTCTCAATCCTATGCCTCATTGGCTACGACTCTCTACACAACTCTAGCACCTATATGAGGACGTAGAGAGAATGAACTATTTAGCAGTCAAGTGACAGCGTACCCTACTCACTGCAATTCTTTTAGGTTATGGTACACCAATAGCAATTCAGTGATCTGATAAGTTAAGGGAACAAGATTTATGCTACAGTTAGTGGAAATAATAAAAACTATGAGTAACAGATTCTAACCTCTTCATTTTAGCACATCCCTATCAGTTAACCTATATTGCTACCGTCTTGAAAAGTTATATTTATGCGGAAGACCCCCCTAAAAGGTCCTGAGAGCCATCAGATGTTATAAACTTCTTTTAATGAGAGCAAAATGATTAAACGCGAGATTAACTTACCATATAAATTGATAGAGGCATGGAGAAGGCTTATGAATTTGATTTCTTTTTTTTTTTCTCTCAGCAACGCAGAGAGATTCTCCTCTGCAACACTGCCTCTGGTGGCCAATTCAATATAATCTGCAGATGGAAAAGTCCACTGTTAGTCCATTATTAGAACTTGAATATTTCCAAACTAAAGACAACACTAGCAAATAAAATTATTTTCATAAAGCGTTAATAATTAGTACAATAGCATCTGTCATATTGTGAAAATTCAAAGTTCACTAAAAATTCTATTCTCCAGTTTAATTTCAACCTAGCACACTTGTCTCAATCCTATGCCTCATTGGGTACGACTCTCTACACAACTCTAGCACCTATATGAGGACGTAGATAGAAAGAACTATTTAGCAGCCAAGTGACAGTGTACCGTTCTCACTGTCATTCTTTTAGGTTATGGTACACCAATAGCAATTCAGTGATCTGATAAGTTAAGGGAGGAAGATTTATGCTACAGTATAGTGGAAATAAAAACTATGAGTAACAGATTCTAACCTCTTCATTTTAGCACATCCTTATCAGTTAACCTATATTGCTATTGTCTTGAAAAGTTATATTTATGCGGAAGACCCCCCTAAAAGGTCCTGAGAGCCATCAGATGTTATGAACTTCTTTTAATGAGAGCAAAATGATTAAACGCGAGTTTAACTTACCATATAAATTGATAGAGGCATGGAGAAGGCGGATTGATTTCTTTTTTTTGTCGCAGCAACGCAGAGAGATTCTCCTCTGCAACACTGCCTCTTCTGGCCAATTCAATATAATCTGCAGATGGAAAAGTCCACCGTTAGTCCATTATTAGAACTTGAATATTTCCAAACTAAAGACAACACTAGCAAATAAAATTATTTTCATAAAGCGTTAATAATTAGTACAATAGCGTCTGTCATATTGTGAAAATTGAAAGTTCACAAACAATTCTATTCTCCAGTTTAATTTCAACCTAGCACACTTCTCTCAATCCTATGCCTCATTGGCTACGACTCTCTACACAACTCTAGCACCTATATGAGGACGTAGAAAGAAAGAACTATTTAGCAGCCAAGTGACAGCGTACCCTACTCACTGGAATTCTTTTATGTTATGGTACACCAATAGCAATTCAGTGATCTGATAAGTTAAGGGAGGAAGATTTATGCTACAGTATAGTAGAAATAATAAAAACTATGAGTAACGGATCCTAACCTCTTCATTTTAGCACATCCCTATCAGTTAACCTATATTGCTACCGTCTTGAAAAGTTATATTTATGCGGAAGACCCCACTAAAAGGTCCTGAGAGCCATCAGATGTTATGAACTTCTTTTAATGAGAGCAAAATGATTAAACGCGAGTTTAACTTACCATATAAATTGATAGAGGCATGGAGAAGGCTGATGAATTATATTTATTTTTTTTTGTCTCAGCAACGCAGAGAGATTCTCCTCTGCAACACTGCCTCTGCTGGCCATTCAATATAATCTGCAGATGGAAAAGTCCACTGTTAGTCCATTATTAGAACTTGAATATTTCCAAACTAAAGACAACACTAGCAAATAAAATTATTTTCATAAAGCGTTAATAATTAGTAAAATAGCGTCTGTCATATTGTGAAAATTCAAAGTTCACTAAAAATTCTATTCTCCAGTTTAATTTCAACCTAGCACACTTCTCTCAATCCTATGCCTCATTGGCTACGACTCTCTACACAACTCTAGCACCTATATGAGGACGTAGATAGAAAGAACTATTTAGCAGTCAAGTGACAGCGTACCCTACTCACTGCAATTCTTTTAGGTTATGGTACACCAATAGCAATTCAGTGATCTGATAAGTTAAGGGAACAAGATTTATGCTACAGTTAGTGGAAATAATAAAAACTATGAGTAACAGATTCTAACCTCTTCATTTTAGCACATCCCTATCAGTTAACCTATATTGCTACCGTCAAGAAAAGTTATATTTATGCGGAAGACCCCACTAAAAGGTCCTGAGAGCCACCAGATGTTATGAACTTCTTTTAATGAGAGCAAAATGATTAAACGCGAGTTTAACGTACCATATAAATTGATAGAGGCATGGAGAAGGCTGATGAATTTGATTTCTTTTTTTTTTCTCTCAGCAACGCAGAGAGATTCTCCTCTGCAACACTGCCTCTGGTGGCCAATTCAATATAATCTGCAGATGGAAAAGTCCACTGTTAGTCCATTATAAGAACTTGAATATTTCCAAACTAAAGACAACACTAGCAAATGAAATTATTTTCATAAAGCGTTAATAATTAGTACAATAGCGTCTGTCATATTGTGAAAATTGAAAGTTCACAAAAAATTCTATTCTCCAGTTTAAAATCAACCTAGCACACTTCTCTCAATCCTATGCCTCATTGGCTACGACTCTCTACACAACTCTAGCACCTATATGAGGACGTAGAGAGAATGAACTCTTTAGCAGCCAAGTGACAGCGTACCCAACTCACTGGAATTCTTTTAGGTTATGGTACACCAATAGCAATTCAGTGATCTGATAAGTTAAGGGAGGAAGATTTATTCTACAGTATAGTAGAAATAATAAAAACTATGAGTAACAGATTCTAACCTCTTCATTTTAGCACATCCCTATCAGTTAACCTATATTGCTACCGTCTTGAAAAGTTATATTTATGCGGAAGACCCCCCCTAAAAGGTCCTGAGAGCCATCAGATGTTATGAACTTCTTTTAATGATAGCAAAATGATTAAACGCGAGTTTAACTTACCATATAAATTGATAGAGGCATGGAGAAGGCTGATGAATTTGATTTCTTTTTTTTTTGTCTCAGCAACGCAGAGAGATTCTCCTCTGCAACACTGCCTCTGCTGGCCATTCAATATAATCTGCAGATGGAAAAGTCACTGTTAGTCCATTATTAGAACTTGAATATTTCCAAACTAAAGACAACACTAGCAAATAAAATTATTTTAATAAAGCGTTAATAATTAGTAAAATAGCGTCTGTCATATTGTGAAAATTGAAAGTTCACTAAAAATTCTATTCTCCAGTTTAATTTCAACCTAGCACACTTCTCTCAATCCTATGCCTCATTGGCTACGACTCTCTACACAACTCTAGCACCTATATGAGGACGTAGAGAGAATGAACTCTTTAGCAGCCAAGTAAAAGCGTACCCTACTCACTGGAATTCTTTTAGGTTATGTACACCAATAGCAATTCAGTGATCTGATAAGTTAAGGGAACAAGATTTATGCTACAGTTAGTGGAAATAATAAAAACTATGAGTAACAGATTCTAACCTCTTCACTTTAGCACATCTCTATCAGTTAACCTATATTGCTATTGTCTTGAAAAGTTATATTTGTGCGGAAGACCCCCCTAAAAGGTCCTGAGAGCCATCAGATGTTATGAACTTCTTTTAATGAGAGCAAAATGA
This sequence comes from Triturus cristatus, assembly GCF_964204655.1. NCBI lineage: Eukaryota > Metazoa > Chordata > Amphibia > Caudata > Salamandridae > Triturus > Triturus cristatus. Next base: position 591,356,715 of record NC_140593.1, read on the forward strand.
TTAAACGCAAGTTTAACTTACCATATAAATTGATAGAGGCATGGAGAAGGCTGATGAATTATATTTATTTTTTTTGTCTCAGCAACGCAGAGAGATTCTCCTCTGCAACACTGCCTCTGCTGGCCATTCAATATAATATGCAGATGGAAAAGTCCACTGTTAGTCCATTATAAGAACTTGAATATTTCCAAACTAAAGACAACACTAGCAAATGAAATTATTTTCATAAAGCGTTAATAATTAGTACAATAGCGTCTGTCATATTGTGAAAATTGAAAGTTCACAAAAAATTCTATTCTCCAGTTTAATTTCAACCTAGCACACTTCTCTCAATCCTATGCCTCATTAGCTACGACTCTCTACACAACTCTAGCACCTATAGGAGGACGTAGAGCGAAAGAACTCTTTAGCAGCCAAGTGACAGTGTACCCTACTCACTGGAATTCTTTTAGGTTATGGTACACCAATAGCAATTCAGTGATCTGATAAGTTAAGGGAGGAAGATTTATGCTACAGTATAGTGGAAATAATAACTATGAGTAACAGATTCTAACCTCTTCATTTTAGCACATCCCTATCAGTTAACCTATATTGCTACCGTCTTGAAAAGGTATATTTATGCGGAAGACCCCACTAGAAGGACCTGAGAGCCATCAGATGTTATGAACTTCTTTTAATGAGAGCAAAATGATTAAACGCGAGTTTAACGTACCATATAAATTGATAGAGGCATGGAGAAGGCTGATTGATTTCTTTTTTTTGTCTCAGCAACGCAGAGAGATTCTCCTCTGCAACACTGCCTCTGCTGGCCATTCAATATAATCTGCAGATGGAAAAGTCCACCGTTAGTCCATTATTAGAACTTGAATATTTCCAAACTAAAGACAACACTAGCAAATAAAATTATTTTCATAAAGCGTTAATAATTAGTACAATAGCGTCTGCCATATTGTGAAAATTCCAAGTTTACTAAAAATTCTATTCTCCAGTTTAATTTCAACCTAGCACACTTCTATCAATCCTATGCCTCATTGGCTACGACTCTCTACACAACTCTAGCACCTATATGAGGACGTAGATAGAAAGAACTCTTTAGCAGCCAAGTGACAGCGTACACTACTCACTGCAATTCGTTTAGGTTATGGTACACCAATAGCAATTCAGTGATCTGATAAGTTAAGGGAACAAGATTTATGCTACAGTTAGTGGAAATAATAAAAACTATGAGTAACAGATTCTAACCTCTTCATTTTAGCACATTCCTATCAGTTAACCTAAATTGCTACCATCTTGAAAAGTTATATTTATGCGGAAGACCCCACTAAAAGTTCCTGAGAGCCATCAGATGTTATGAACTTCTTTTAATGAGAGCAAAATGATTAAACGCGATTTTAACTTACCATATACATTGATAGAGGCATGGAGAAGGCAGATGAATTTGATTTCTTTTTTTTTGTCTCAGCAACGCAGAGAGATTCTCCTCTGCAACACTGCCTCTTCTGGCCAATTCAATATAATCTGCAGATGGAAAAGTCCACCGTTAGTCCATTATTAGAACTTGAATATTTCCAAACTAAAGACAACACTAGCAAATAAAATTATTTTCATAAAGCGTTAATAATTAGTAAAATAGCGTCTGTCATATTGTGAAAATTCAAAGTTCACTAAAAATTCTATTCTCCAGTTTAATTTCAACCTAGCACACTTCTCTCAATCCTATGCCTCATTGGCTACGACTCTCTACACAACTCTAGCACCTATATGAGGACGTAGATAGAAAGAACTATTTAGCAGTCAAGTGACAGCGTACCCTACTCACTGCAATTCTTTTAGGTTATGGTACACCAATAGCAATTCAGTGATCTGATAAGTTAAGGGAACAAGATTTATGCTACAGTTAGTGGAAATAATAAAAACTATGAGTAACAGATTCTAACCTCTTCATTTTAGCACATCCCTATCAGTTAACCTATATTGCTACCGTCTTGAAAAGTTATATTTATGCGGAAGACCCCACTAAAAGGTCCTGAGAGCCACCAGATGTTATGAACTTCTTTTAATGAGAGCAAAATGATTAAACGCGAGTTTAACGTACCATATAAATTGATAGAGGCATGGAGAAGGCTGATGAATTTGATTTCTTTTTTTTTTCTCTCAGCAACGCAGAGAGATTCTCCTCTGCAACACTGCCTCTGGTGGCCAATTCAATATAATCTGCAGATGGAAAAGTCCACTGTTAGTCCATTATAAGAACTTGAATATTTCCAAACTAAAGACAACACTAGCAAATGAAATTATTTTCATAAAGCGTTAATAATTAGTACAATAGCGTCTGTCATATTGTGAAAATTGAAAGTTCACAAAAAATTCTATTCTCCAGTTTAATTTCAACCTAGCACACTTCTCTCAATCCTATGCCTCATTAGCTACGACTCTCTACACAACTCTAGCACCTATAGGAGGACGTAGAGCGAAAGAACTCTTTAGCAGCCAAGTGACAGTGTACCCTACTCACTGGAATTCTTTTAGGTTATGGTACACCAATAGCAATTCAGTGATCTGATAAGTTAAGGGAGGAAGATTTATTCTACAGTATAGTAGAAATATTAAAAACTATGAGTAACAGATTCTAACCTCTTCATTTTAGCACATCCCTATCAGTTAACCTATATTGCTACCGTCTTGAAAAGTTATATTTATGCGGAAGACCCCCCCTAAAAGGTCCTGAGAGCCATCAGATGTTATGAACTTCTTTTAATGATTGCAAAATGATTAAACGCGAGTTTAAATTACCATGTAAATTGATAGAGGCATGGAGAAGGCTGATGAATTATATTTCTTTTTTTTTGTCTCAGCAACGCAGAGAGATTCTCGTCTGCAACACTGCCTCTGCTGGCCATTCAATATAATCTGCAGATGGAAAAGTCACTGTTAGTCCATTATTAGAACTTGAATATTTCCAAACTAAAGACAACACTAGCAAATAAAATTATTTTCATAAAGCGTTAATAATTAGTACAATAGCGTCTGTCATATTGTGAAAATTGAAAGTTCACAAAAAATTCTATTCTCCAGTTTAAAATCAACCTAGCACACTTCTCTCAATCCTATGCCTCATTGGCTACGACTCTCTACACAACTCTAGCACCTATATGAGGACGTAGGGAGAATGAACTCTTTAGCAGCCAAGTAAAAGCGTACCCTACTCACTGGAATTCTTTTAGGTTATGTACACCAATAGCAATTCAGTGATCTGATAAGTTAAGGGAACAAGATTTATGCTACAGTTAGTGGAAATAATAAAAACTATGAGTAACAGATTCTAACCTCTTCACTTTAGCACATCTCTATCAGTTAACCTATATTGCTATTGTCTTGAAAAGTTATATTTGTGCGGAAGACCCCCCTAAAAGGTCCTGAGAGCCATCAGATGTTATGAACTTCTTTTAATGAGAGCAAAATGATTAAACGCGAGTTTAACTTACCATATAAATTGATAGAGGCATGGAGAAGGCTGATGAATTATATATTTTTTTTTTGTCTCAGCAACGCAGAGAGATTCTCCTCTGCAACACTGCCTCTGCTGGCCATTCAATATAATATGCAGATGGAAAAGTCCACTGTTAGTCCATTATAAGAACTTGAATATTTCCAAACTAAAGACAACACTAGCAAATGAAATTATTTTCATAAAGCGTTAATAATTAGTACAATAGCGTCTGTCATATTGTGAAAATTGAAAGTTCACAAAAAATTCTATTCTCCAGTTTAATTTCAACCTAGCACACTTCTCTCAATCCTATGCCTCATTAGCTACGACTCTCTACACAACTCTAGCACCTATAGGAGGACGTAGAGCGAAAGAACTCTTTAGCAGCCAAGTGACAGTGTACCCTACTCACTGGAATTCTTTTAGGTTATGGTACACCAATAGCAATTCAGTGATCTGATAAGTTAAGGGAGGAAGATTTATGCTACAGTATAGTGGAAATAATAACTATGAGTAACAGATTCTAACCTCTTCATTTTAGCACATCCCTATCAGTTAACCTATATTGCTACCGTCTTGAAAAGGTATATTTATGCGGAAGACCCCACTAGAAGGACCTGAGAGCCATCAGATGTTATGAACTTCTTTTAATGAGAGCAAAATGATTAAACGCGAGTTTAACGTACCATATAAATTGATAGAGGCATGGAGAAGGCTGATTGATTTCTTTTTTTTGTCTCAGCAACGCAGAGAGATTCTCCTCTGCAACACTGCCTCTGCTGGCCATTCAATATAATCTGCAGATGGAAAAGTCCACCGTTAGTCCATTATTAGAACTTGAATATTTCCAAACTAAAGACAACACTAGCAAATAAAATTATTTTCATAAAGCGTTAATAATTAGTACAATAGCGTCTGCCATATTGTGAAAATTCCAAGTTTACTAAAAATTCTATTCTCCAGTTTAATTTCAACCTAGCACACTTCTCTCAATCCTATGCCTCATTGGCTACGACTCTCTACACAACTCTAGCACCTATATGAGGACGTAGATAGAAAGAACTCTTTAGCAGCCAAGTGACAGCGTACACTACTCACTGGAATTCGTTTAGGTTATGGTACACCAATAGCAATTCAGTGATCTGATAAGTTAAGGGAGGAAGATTTATGCTACAGTATAGTGGAAATAATAAAAACTATGAGTAACAGATTCTAACCTCTTCATTTTAGCACATTCCTATCAGTTAACCTAAATTGCTACCATCTTGAAAAGTTATATTTATGCGGAAGACCCCACTAAAAGTTCCTGAGAGCCATCAGATGTTATGAACTTCTTTTAATGAGAGCAAAATGATTAAACGCGATTTTAACTTACCATATACATTGATAGAGGCATGGAGAAGGCAGATGAATTTGATTTCTTTTTTTTTGTCTCAGCAACGCAGAGAGATTCTCCTCTGCAACACTGCCTCTTCTGGCCAATTCAATATAATCTGCAGATGGAAAAGTCCACCGTTAGTCCATTATTAGAACTTGAATATTTCCAAACTAAAGACAACACTAGCAAATAAAATTATTTTCATAAAGCGTTAATAATTAGTAAAATAGCGTCTGTCATATTGTGAAAATTCAAAGTTCACTAAAAATTCTATTCTCCAGTTTAATTTCAACCTAGCACACTTCTCTCAATCCTATGCCTCATTGGCTACGACTCTCTACACAACTCTAGCACCTATATGAGGACGTAGATAGAAAGAACTATTTAGCAGTCAAGTGACAGCGTACCCTACTCACTGCCATTCTTTTAGGTTATGGTACACCAATAGCAATTCAGTGATCTGATAAGTTAAGGGAACAAGATTTATGCTACAGTTAGTGGAAATAATAAAAACTATGATTAACAGATTCTAACCTCTTCATTTTAGCACATCCCTATCAGTTAACCTATATTGCTACCGTCTTGAAAAGTTATATTTATGCGGAAGACCCCCCCTAAAAGGTCCTGAGAGCCATCAGATGTTATGAACTTCTTTTAATGAGAGCAAAATGATTAAACGCGAGTTTAACTTACCATATACATTGATAGAGGCATGGAGAAGGCTTATGAATTTGATTTCTTTTTTTTTGTCTCAGCAACGCAGAGAGATTCTCCTCTGCAACACTGCCTCTTCTGGCCAATTCAATATAATCTGCAGATGGAAAAGTCCACCGTTAGTCCATTATTAGAACTTGAATATTTCCAAACTAAAGACAACACTAGCAAATAAAATTATTTTCATAAAGCGTTAATAATTAGTAAAATAGCGTCTGTCATATTGTGAAAATTCAAAGTTCACTAAAAATTCTATTCTCCAGTTTAATTTCAACCTAGCACACTTCTCTCAATCCTATGCCTCATTGGCTACGACTCTCTACACAACTCTAGCACCTCTATGAGGACGTAGATAGAAAGAACTATTTAGCAGTCAAGTGACAGCGTACCCTACTCACTGCAATTCTTTTAGGTTATGGTACACCAATAGCAATTCAGTGATCTGTTAAGTTAAGGGAGGAAGATTTATGCTACAGTATAGTGGAAATAATAAAAACTATGAGTAACAGATTCTAACCTCTTCACTTTTGCACATCTTTATCAGTTAACCTATATTGCTACCGTCTTGAAAAGTTATATTTATGCGGGAGACCCCCCTAAAAGGTCCTGAGAGCCATCAGATGTTATGAACTTCTTTTAATGAGAGCAAAATGATTAAACACGAGTTTAAATTACCATATAAATTGATAGCGGCATGCAGAAGGCTGATGAATTAGATTTCTTTTTTTTTGTCTCAGCAACGCAGAGAGATTCTCGTCTGCAACACTGCCTCTGCTGGCCATTCAATATAATCTGCAGATGGAAAAGTCACTGTTAGTCCATTATTAGAACTTGAATATTTCCAAACTAAAGACAACACTAGCAAATAAAATTATTTTCATAAAGCGTTAATAATTGGTACAATAGTGTCTGTAATATTGTGAAAATTCAAAGTTCACTAAAAATTCTATTCTCCAGTTTAATTTCAACCTAGCACACTTCTCTCAATCCTATGCCTCATTGGCTATGACTCTCTACACAACTCTAGCACCTATATGAGGACGTAGATAGAAAGAACTATTTAGCAGTCAAGTGACAGCGTACCCTACTCACTGCAATTCTTTTAGGTTATGGTACACCAATAGCAATTCAGTGATCTGATAAGTTAAGGGAACAAGATTTATGCTACAGTTAGTGGAAATAATAAAAACTATGATTAACAGATTCTAACCTCTTCATTTTAGCACATCCCTATCAGTTAACCTATATTGCTACCGTCTTGAAAAGTTATATTTATGCGGAAGACCCCCCTAAAAGGTCCTGAGAGCCATCAGATGTTATGAACTTCTTTTAATGAGAGCAAAATGATTAAACGCTAGTTTAACTTACCATATAAATTGATAGAGGCATGGAGAAGGCTGATGAATTTGATTTCTTTTTTTTGTCTCAGCAACGCAGAGAAATTCTCCTCTGCAACACTGCCTCTGCTGGCCATTCAATATAATCTGCAGATGGAAAAGTCACTGTTAGTCCATTATTAGAACTTGAATATTTCCAAACTAAAGACAACACTAGCAAATAAAATTATTTTCATAAAGCGTTAATAATTAGTACAATAGAGTCTGTCATAATGTGAAAATTCAAAGTTCACTAAAAATTCTATTCTCCAGTTTAATTTCAACCTAGCACACTTCTCTCAATCCTATGCCTCATTGGCTACGACTCTCTACACAACTCTAGCACCTATATGAGAACATAGATAGAAAGAACTCTTTAGCAGCCAAGTGACAGCGTACCCTACTCACTGGAATTCTTTTAGGTTATGGTACACCAATAGCAATTCAGTGATCTGATAAGTTAAGGGAGGAATATTTATGCTACAGTATAGTGGAAATAATAAAAACTATGAGTAACAGATTCTAACCTCTTCACTTTTGCACATCTTTATCAGTTAACCTATATTGCTACCGTCTTGAAAAGTTATATTTATGCGGGAGACCCCCCTAAAAGGTCCTGAGAGCCATCAGATGTTATGAACTTCTTTTAATGAGAGCAAAATGATTAAACGCGATTTTAACTTACCATATACATTGATAGAGGCATGGAGAAGGCTGATGAATTTGATTTCTTTTTTTTTGTCTCAGCAACGCAGAGAGATTCTCCTCTGCAACACTGCCTCTTCTGGCCAATTCAATATAATCTGCAGATGGAAAAGTCCACCGTTAGTCCATTATTAGAACTTGAATATTTCCAAACTAAAGACAACACTAGCAAATACAATTATTTTCATAAAGCGTTAATAATTAGTAAAATAGCGTCTGTCATATTGTGAAAATTCAAAGTTCACTAAAAATTCTATTCTCCAGTTTAATTTCAACCTAGCACACTTCTCTCAATCCTATGCCTCATTGGCTACGACTCTCTACACAACTCTAGCACCTATATGAGGACGTAGAGAGAATGAACTCTTTAGCAGCCAAGTGACAGCGTACCCTATTCACTGGAATTCTTTTAGGTTATGTACACCAATAGCAATTCAGTGATCTGATAAGTTAAGGGAACAAGATTTATGCTACAGTTAGTGGAAATAATAAAAACTATGAGTAACAGATTCTAACCTCTTCACTTTAGCACATCTCTATCAGTTAACCTATATTGCTATTGTCTTGAAAAGTTATATTTATGCGGAAGACCCCCCTACAAGGTCCTGAGAGCCATCAGATGTTATGAACTTCTTTTAATGAGAGCAAAATGATTAAACACGAGTTTAAATTACCATATAAATTGATAGCGGCATGGAGAAGGCTGATGAACTAGATTTCTTTTTTTTTGTCTCAGCAACGCAGAGAGATTCTCGTCTGCAACACTGCCTCTGCTGGCCATTCAATATAATCTGCAGATGGAAAAGTCACTGTTAGTCCATTATTAGAACTTGAATATTTCCAAACTAAAGACAACACTAGCAAACAAAATTATTTTCATAAAGCGTTAATAATTGGTACAATAGTGTCTGTAATATTGTGAAAATTCAAAGTTCACTAAAAATTCTATTCTCCAGTTTAATTTCAACCTAGCACACTTCTCTCAATCCTATGCCTCATTGGCTATGACTCTCTACACAACTCTAGCACCTATATGAGGACGTAGAGAGGACGAACTCTTTAGCAGCCAAGTGACAGCGTACCCTACTCACTGGAATTCTTTTAGGTTATGGTACACCAATAGCAATTCAGTGATCTGATAAGTTAAGGGAGGAATATTTATGCTACAGTATAGTGGAAATAATAAAAACTATGAGTAACAGATTCTAACCTCTTCACTTTAGCACATCTCTATCAGTTAACCTATATTGCTATTGTCTTGAAAAGTTATATTTATGCGGAAGACCCCCCTACAAGGTCCTGAGAGCCATCAGATGTTATGAACTTCTTTTAATGAGAGCAAAATGATTAAACGCGAGTTTAACTTACCATATAAATTGATAGAGGCATGGAGAAGGCTGATGAATTATATTTCTTTTTTTTTGTCTCAGCAACGCAGAGAGATTCTCCTCTGCAACACTGCCTCTGCTGGCCATTCAATATAATCTGCAGATGGAAAAATCCACTGTTAGTCCATTATTAGAACTTGAATATTTCCAAACTAAAGACAACACTAGCAAATAAAATTATTTTCATAAAGCGTTAATAATTAGTAAAATAGCGTCTGTCATATTGTGAAAATTCAAAGTTCACTAAAAATTCTATTCTCCAGTTTAATTTCAACCTAGCACACTTCTCTCAATCCTATGCCTCATTGGCTACGACTCTCTACACAACTCTAGCACCTATATGAGGACGTAGATAGAAAGAACTATTTAGCAGTCAAGTGACAGCGTACCCTACTCACTGCAATTCTTTTAGGTTATGGTACACCAATAGCAATTCAGTGATCTGATAAGTTAAGGGAACAAGATTTATGCTACAGTTAGTGGAAATAATAAAAACTATGAGTAACAGATTCTAACCTCTTCATTTTAGCACATCCCTATCAGTTAACCTATATTGCTACCGTCTTGAAAAGTTATATTTATGCGGAAGACCCCCCCTAAAAGGTCCTGAGAGCCATCAGATGTTATGAACTTCTTTTAATGAGAGCAAAATGATTAAACGCGAGTTTAACTTACCATATAAATTGATAGAGGCATGGAGAAGGCTGATGAATTTGATTTCTTTTTTTTTGTCTCAGCAACGCAGAGAGATTCTCCTCTGCAACACTGCCTCTGCTGGCCATTCAATATAATCTGCAGATGGAAAAGTCCACTGTTAGTCCATTATTAGAACTTGAATATTTCCAAACTAAAGACAACACTACCAAATAAAATTATTTTAATAAAGCGTTAATAATTAGTAAAATAGCGTCTGTCATATTGTGAAAATTCAAAGTTCACTAAAAATTCTATTCTCCAGTTTAATTTCAACCTAGCACACTTCTCTCAATCCTATGCCTCATTGGCTACGACTCTCTACACAACTCTAGCACCTATATGAGGACATAGATAGAAAGAACTCTTTAGCAGCCAAGTGACAGCGTACCCTACTCACTGGAATTCTTTTAGGTTATGGTACACCAATAGCAATTCAGTGATCTGATAAGTTAAGGGAGGAATATTTATGCTACAGTATAGTGGAAATAATAAAAACTATGAGTAACAGATTCTAACCTCTTCATTTTAGCACATCCCCATCAGTTAACCTATATTGCCACCATCTTGAAAAGTTATATTTATGCGAAAGACCCCACTAAAAGGTCACGAGAGCCATCAGATGTTATGAACTTCTTTTAATGAGAGCAAAACGAAAACACATGAGTTTGACTTACCATATAAATTCAAAGAGGCATGGAGAAGGCTGATGAATTTGCTTTCTGTTTTTTTTTGTCTCAGCAACGTAGAGAGATTCTCCTCTGCAACACTGCCTCTGCTGGCCATTCAATATAATCTGCAGATGGAAAAGTCCACTGTTAGTCCGTTATTAGAACTTGAATATTTCCAAACTAAAGACAACACTACCAAATAAAATTATTTTCATAGAGCGTTAATAATTAGTACAATAGCGTCTATTATATTGTGACAATTCAAAGTTCACTAAAAATTCTATTCTCCATTTTAATTTCAACCTAGCACACTTCTATCAATCCTATGCCTCATTGGCTACGACTCTCTACACAACTCTAGCACCTATATGAGGACGTAGATAGAAAGCACTATTTAGCAGCCAAGTGACAGCGTACCCTTCTCACTGGAATTATTTTAGGTTATTTGACACCAATAGCAATTCAGTGATCTGATAAGTTAAGGGAGAAAAATGAATACTACAGTTAGTGGAAATATTAAAAACTATGACTAACAAATTCTAACCTCTTCATTTTAGCACATCCCTATCAGTTAACCTATATTGCTACCGTCTTGCAACACTGCCTCAGCTGGCAATTCAATATAATCTGCAGATGGAAAAGTCCACCGTTAGTCCATTATTAGAACTTGAATATTTCCAAACTAAAGACAACACTACCAAATAAAATTATTTTCATAAAGCGTTAATAATTAGTACAATAGTGTCTGTAATATTGTGAAAATTCAAAGTCAACTAAAAATTCTATTCTCCATTTTAATTTCAACCTAGCACACTCGTCTCAATCCTATGCCTCATTGGCTACGACTCTCTACACAACTCTAGCACCTATATGAGGACGTAGATAGAAAGAACTATTTAGCAGCCAAGTGACCGCGTACCCTTCTCACTGGAATTCTTTTAGGTTATGGTACACCAATTGCAATTCAATGATCTGATAAGTTAAGGGAGGAAGATTTATGCTACAGTATAGTGGAAATAATAAAAACTATGAGTAACAGATTTTAATCTCTTCATTTTAGCACATCCCTATCTGTTAACCTATATTGCTACCGTCTTGAAAAGTTATATTTATGTGAAAGACCCCACTAAAAGGTCCCGAGAGCCATCAGATGTTATGAACTTCTTTTAATGAGAGCAAAACGAAAAAACATGACTTTGACTTACCAGATGGAAAAGTCCACTGTTAGTCCATTATTAGAACTTGAATATTTCCAACCTAAAGACAACACTACCAAATAAAATTATTTTCATAAAGCGTTAATAATTAGTACAATAGCGTCTATAATATTGTGAAAATTCAAAGTTCACTAAAAATTCTATTCTCCATTTTAATTTCAACCTAGCACACTTCTATCAATCCTATGCCTCATTGGCTACGACTCTCTCCACAACTCTAGCACCTATATGGGACGTAGATAGAAAGAACTGTTTAGCAGCCAAGTGACAGCGTACCCTACTCACTGGAATTCTTTTAGGTTATGGTACACCAACAGCAATTCAGTGATCTGATAAGTTAGGGGAGGAAAATGTATACTACAGTTAGTGGAAATAATAAAAACTATGAGTAACAGATTCTAACCTCTTCATTTTAGCACATCCCTATCAGTTAACCTATATTGCTACAGTCTTGAAAAGTTATATTTATGCGGAAGACCCCACTAAAAGGTCCCGAGAGCCATCAGATGTTATGAACTTCTTTTAATGAGAGCAAAACGAAAAAACATGAGTTTGACTTACCATATAAATTCAAAGAGGCATGGAGAAGGCTGATGAATTTGATTTCTTTTTTTTTGTCTCAGCAACGCAGAGAGATTATCCTCTGCAACACTGCCTCTGCTGGCCATTCAATATAATCTGCAGATCGAAAAGTCCACCGTTAGTCCATTATTAGAACTTGAATATTTCCAAACTAAAGACAACACTACCAAATAAAATTATTTTCCTAAAGCGTTAATAATTAGTACAATAGTGTCTGTAATATTGTGAAAATTCAAAGTCAACTAAAAATTCTATTCTCCATTTTAATTTCAACCTAGCACACTCGTCTCAATCCTATGCCTCATTGGCTACGACTCTCTACACAACTCTAGCACCTATATGAGGACGTAGAAATAAAGAACTATTTAGCAGCCAAGTGACAGCGTACCCTTCTCACTGGAATTATTTTAGGTTATGGTACACCAATACCAATTCAGTGATCTGATAAGTTAAGAGAGGAAAATGAATACTACAGTTAGTGGAAATATTAAAAACTATGACTAACAAATTCTAACCTCTTCATTTTAGCACATCCCTATCAGTTAACCTATATTGCTACCATCTTGCAACACTGCCTCAGCTGGCAATTCAATATAATCTGCAGATGGAAAAGTCCACCGTTAGTCCATTATTAGAACTTGAATATTTCCAAACTAAAGACAACACTACCAAATAAAATTATTTTCATAAAGCGTTCTTAGTACAATAGTGTCCATAATATTGTGAAAATTCAAAGTTCACTAAAAATTCTATTCTCCATTTTAATTTCAGCCTAGCACACTTCTATCAATCCTATGCCTCATTGGCTACGACTCTCTACACAACTCTAGCACCTATATGAGGACGTAGATAGAAAGCACTATTTAGCAGCCAAGTGACAGCGTACCCTTCTCACTGGAATTATTTTAGGTTATGGGACACCAATAGCAATTCAGTGATCTGATAAGTTAAGGGAGAAAAATGAATACTACAGTTAGTGGAAATATTAAAAACTATGACTAACAAATTCTAACCTCTTCATTTTAGCACATCCCTATCAGTTAACCTATATTGCTACCGTCTTGCAACACTGCCTCAGCTGGCAATTCAATATAATCTGCAGATGGAAAAGTCCACCGTTAGTCCATTATTAGAACTTGAATATTTCCAAACTAAAGACAACACTACCAAATAAAATTATTTTCATAAAGCGTTAATAATTAGTACAATAGTGTCTGTAATATTGTGAAAATTCAAAGTCAACTAAAAATTCTATTCTCCATTTTAATTTCAACCTAGCACACTCGTCTCAATCCTATGCCTCATTGGCTACGACTCTCTACACAACTCTAGCACCTAGATGAGGACGTAGATAGAAAGAACTATTTAGCAGCCAAGTGACCGCGTACCCTTCTCACTGGAATTCTTTTAGGTTATGGTACACCAATTGCAATTCAATGATCTGATAAGTTAAGGGAGGAAGATTTATGCTACAGTATAGTGGAAATAATAAAAACTATGAGTAACAGATTTTAATCTCTTCATTTTAGCACATCCCTACTAGTTAACCTATATTGCTACCGTCTTGAAAAGTTATATTTATGTGAAAGACCCCACTAAAAGGTCCCGAGAGCCATCAGATGTTATGAACTTCTTTTAATGAGAGCAAAACGAAAAAACATGACTTTGACTTACCATATAAATTCAAAGAGGCATGGAGAAGGCTGATGAATTTGATTTCTTTTTTTTTGTCTCAGCAACGCAGAGAGATTATCCTCTGCAACACTGCCTCTGCTGGCCATTCAATATAATCTGCAGATCGAAAAGTCCACCGTTAGTCCATTATTAGAACTTGAATATTTCCAAACTAAAGACAACACTACCAAATAAAATTATTTTCCTAAAGCGTTAATAATTAGTACAATAGTGTCTGTAATATTGTGAAAATTCAAAGTCAACTAAAAATTCTATTCTCCATTTTAATTTCAACCTAGCACACTCGTCTCAATCCTATGCCTCATTGGCTACGACTCTCTACACAACTCTAGCACCTATATGAGGACGTAGAAATAAAGAACTATTTAGCAGCCAAGTGACAGCGTACCCTTCTCACTGGAATTATTTTAGGTTATGGTACACCAATACCAATTCAGTGATCTGATAAGTTAAGGGAGGAAAATGAATACTACAGTTAGTGGAAATATTAAAAACTATGACTAACAAATTCTAACCTCTTCATTTTAGCACATCCCTATCAGTTAACCTATATTGCTACCATCTTGCAACACTGCCTCAGCTGGCAATTCAATATAATCTGCAGATGGAAAAGTCCACCGTTAGTCCATTATTAGAACTTGAATATTTCCAAACTAAAGACAACACTACCAAATAAAATTATTTTCATAAAGCGTTCTTAGTACAATAGTGTCCATAATATTGTGAAAATTCAAAGTTCACTAAAAATTCTATTCTCCATTTTAATTTCAGCCTAGCACACTTCTATCAATCCTATGCCTCATTGGCTACGACTCTCTACACAACTCTAGCACCTATATGAGGACGTAGATAGAAAGCACTATTTAGCAGCCAAGTGACAGCGTACCCTTCTCACTGGAATTATTTTAGGTTATGGGACACCAATAGCAATTCAGTGATCTGATAAGTTAAGGGAGAAAAATGAATACTACAGTTAGTGGAAATATTAAAAACTATGACTAACAAATTCTAACCTCTTCATTTTAGCACATCCCTATCAGTTAACCTATATTGCTACCATCTTGCAACACTGCCTCAGCTGGCAATTCAATATAATCTGCAGATGGAAAAGTCCACCGTTAGTCCATTATTAGAACTTGAATATTTCCAAACTAAAGACAACACTACCAAATAAAATTATTTTCATAAAGCGTTAATAATTAGTACAATAGCGTCTGTAATATTGTGAAAATTCAAAGTTCACTAAAAATTCTATTCTCCAGTTTAATTTCAACCTAGCACACTTCTCTCAAACCTATGCCTCATTGGCTACGACACTCTACACAACTCTAGCACCTATATGAGGACGCAGATAGAAAGAACTCTTTAGCAGCCAAGTGACAGCGTACCCTTATCACTGGAATTCTTTTAGGTTATGGTACACCAATTGCAATTCAATGATTTGATAAGTTAAGGGAGGAAGATTTATGCTACAGTATAGTGGAAATAATAAAAACTATGAGTAACAGATTCTAACCTCTTCATTTTAGCACATCCCTACCAGTTAACCTATATTGCTACCGTCTTGAAAAGTTATATTTATGCGAAAGACCCCACTAAAAGGTCCCGAGAGCCATCAGATGTTATGAACTTCTTTTAATGAGAGCAAAACAAAAAAACATGAGTTTGACTTACCATATAAATTCAAAGAGGCATGGAGAAGGCTGATAAATGTGATTTCTTTTTTTTTTTTGTCTCAGCAACGCAGAGAGATTCTCCTCTGCAACATTGCCTCTGCTGCCCATTCAATATAATCTACATATGGAAAAGTCCACTGTTAGTCCATTATTAGAACTTGAATATTTCCGAACTAAAGACAACACTACCAAATAATTTTTTTTTCATAAAGCGTTATTAGTACAATAGCGTCCATAATATTGTGAAAATTCAAAGTTCACTAAAAATTCTATTCTCCATTTTAATTTCAACCTAGCACACTTCTATCAATCCTATGCCTCATTGGCTACGACTCTCTACACAACTCTAGCACCTATATGAGGACGTAGATAGAAAGAACTATTTAGCAGCCAAGTGACAGCGTACCCTTCTCACTGGAGTTATTTTAGGTTATGGTACACCAATAGCAATTCAGTGATCTGATAAGTTAAGGGAGGAAAATGAATACTACAGTTAGTGGAAATATTCAAAACTATGAG
Organism: Triturus cristatus; assembly: GCF_964204655.1. Taxonomy (NCBI): domain Eukaryota; kingdom Metazoa; phylum Chordata; class Amphibia; order Caudata; family Salamandridae; genus Triturus; species Triturus cristatus. The sequence continues at coordinate 591,372,819 of NC_140593.1, forward strand.
TAACAAATTCTAACCTCTTCATTTTAGCACATCCCTATCAGTTAACCTATATTGCTACCATCTTGCAACACTGCCTCAGCTGGCAATTCAATATAATCTGCAGATGGAAAAGTCCACCGTTAGTCCATTATTAGAACTTGAATATTTCCAAACTAAAGACAACACTACCAAATAAAATTATTTTCATAAAGCGTTAATAATTAGTACAATAGCGTCTATTATATTGTGACAATTCAAAGTTCACTAAAAATTCTATTCTCCATTTTAATTTCAGCCTAGCACACTTCTATCAATCCTATGCCTCATTGGCTACGACTCTCTACACAACTCTAGCACCTATATGAGGACGTAGATAGAAAGCACTATTTAGCAGCCAAGTGACAGCGTACCCTTCTCACTGGAATTATTTTAGGTTATGGGACACCAATAGCAATTCAGTGATCTGATAAGTTAAGGGAGAAAAATGAATACTACAGTTAGTGGAAATATTAAAAACTATGACTAACAAATTCTAACCTCTTCATTTTAGCACATCCCTATCAGTTAACCTATATTGCTACCATCTTGCAACACTGCCTCAGCTGGCAATTCAATATAATCTGCAGATGGAAAAGTCCACCGTTAGTCCATTATTAGAACTTGAATATTTCCAAACTAAAGACAACACTACCAAATAAAATTATTTTCATAAAGCGTTAATAATTAGTACAATAGCGTCTGTAATATTGTGAAAATTCAAAGTTCACTAAAAATTCTATTCTCCAGTTTAATTTCAACCTAGCACACTTCTCTCAAACCTATGCCTCATTGGCTACGACACTCTACACAACTCTAGCACCTATATGAGGACGCAGATAGAAAGAACTCTTTAGCAGCCAAGTGACAGCGTACCCTTATCACTGGAATTCTTTTAGGTTATGGTACACCAATTGCAATTCAATGATTTGATAAGTTAAGGGAGGAAGATTTATGCTACAGTATAGTGGAAATAATAAAAACTATGAGTAACAGATTCTAACCTCTTCATTTTAGCACATCCCTACCAGTTAACCTATATTGCTACCGTCTTGAAAAGTTATATTTATGCGAAAGACCCCACTAAAAGGTCCCGAGAGCCATCAGATGTTATGAACTTCTTTTAATGAGAGCAAAACAAAAAAACATGAGTTTGACTTACCATATAAATTCAAAGAGGCATGGAGAAGGCTGATAAATGTGATTTCTTTTTTTTTTTTGTCTCAGCAACGCAGAGAGATTCTCCTCTGCAACATTGCCTCTGCTGCCCATTCAATATAATCTACATATGGAAAAGTCCACTGTTAGTCCATTATTAGAACTTGAATATTTCCGAACTAAAGACAACACTACCAAATAATTTTTTTTTCATAAAGCGTTATTAGAACAATAGCGTCCATAATATTGTGAAAATTCAAAGTTCACTAAAAATTCTATTCTCCATTTTAATTTCAACCTAGCACACTTCTATCAATCCTATGCCTCATTGGCTACGACTCTCTACACAACTCTAGCACCTATATGAGGACGTAGATAGAAAGCACTATTTAGCAGCCAAGTGACAGCGTACCCTTCTCACTGGAATTATTTTAGGTTATGGGACACCAATAGCAATTCAGTGATCTGATAAGTTAAGGGAGAAAAATGAATACTACAGTTAGTGGAAATATTAAAAACTATGACTAACAAATTCTAACCTCTTCATTTTAGCACATCCCTATCAGTTAACCTATATTGCTACCGTCTTGCAACACTGCCTCAGCTGGCAATTCAATATAATCTGCAGATGGAAAAGTCCACCGTTAGTCCATTATTAGAACTTGAATATTTCCAAACTAAAGACAACACTACCAAATAAAATTATTTTCATAAAGCGTTAATAATTAGTACAATAGTGTCTGTAATATTGTGAAAATTCAAAGTCAACTAAAAATTCTATTCTCCATTTTAATTTCAACCTAGCACACTTCTATCAATCCTATGCCTCATTGGCTACGACTCTCTACACAACTCTAGCACCTATATGAGGACGTAGATAGAAAGAACTCTTTAGCAGCCAAGTGACAGCGTACCCTTCTCACTGGAATTCTTTTAGGTTATGGTACACCAATAGCAAGTCAGTGATCTGATAAGTTAAGGCAGGAAGATTTATGCTACAGTTAGTGGAAATAATAAAAACTATGAGTAACAGATTTTAACCTCTTCATTTTAGCACATCCCTATCTGTTAACCTTTATTGCTACCGTCTTGAAAAGTTATATTTATGCGAAAGACCCCACTAAAAGGTCCCGAGAGCCATCAGATGTTATGAACTTCTTTTAATGAGAGCAAAACAAAAAAACATGAGTTTGACTTACCATATAAATTCAAAGAGGCATGGAGAAGGCTGATAAATGTGATTTCTTTTTTTTTTTTGTCTCAGCAACGCAGAGAGATTCTCCTCTGCAACATTGCCTCTGCTGCCCATTCAATATAATCTACATATGGAAAAGTCCACTGTTAGTCCATTATTAGAACTTGAATATTTCCGAACTAAAGACAACACTACCAAATAATTTTTTTTTCATAAAGCGTTATTAGTACAATAGCGTCCATAATATTGTGAAAATTCAAAGTTCACTAAAAATTCTATTCTCCATTTTAATTTCAACCTAGCACACTTCTATCAATCCTATGCCTCATTGGCTACGACTCTCTACACAACTCTAGCACCTATATGAGGACGTAGATAGAAAGAACTATTTAGCAGCCAAGTGACAGCGTACCCTTCTCACTGGAGTTATTTTAGGTTATGGTACACCAATAGCAATTCAGTGATCTGATAAGTTAAGGGAGGAAAATGAATACTACAGTTAGTGGAAATATTCAAAACTATGAGTAACAAATTCTAACCTCTTCATTTTAGCACATCCCTATCAGTTAACCTATATTGCTACCATCTTGCAACACTGCCTCAGCTGGCAATTCAATATAATCTGCAGATGGAAAAGTCCACCGTTAGTCCATTATTAGAACTTGAATATTTCCAAACTAAAGACAACACTACCAAATAAAATTATTTTCATAAAGCGTTAATAATTAGTACAATAGCGTCTATTATATTGTGACAATTCAAAGTTCACTAAAAATTCTATTCTCCATTTTAATTTCAACCTAGCACACTTCTATCAATCTTATGCCTCATTGGCTACGACTCTCTACACAACTCTAGCACCTATATGAGGACGTAGATAGAAAGCACTATTTAGCAGCCAAGTGACAGCGTACCCTTCTCACTGGAATTATTTTAGGTTATGGGACACCAATAGCAATTCAGTGATCTGATAAGTTAAGGGAGAAAAATGAATACTACAGTTAGTGGAAATATTAAAAACTATGAGTAACAGATTTTAACCTCTTCATTTTAGCACATCCCTATCTGTTAACCTTTATTGCTACCGTCTTGAAAAGTTATATTTATGCGAAAGACCCCACTAAAAGGTCCCGAGAGCCATCAGATGTTCTGAACTTCCTTTAATGAGAGCAAAACGAAAAAACATGAGTTTCACTTACCATATAAATGCAAAGAGGCATGGAGAAGGCTGATGAATTTGATTTCTTTCTTTTTATGTTTCAGCAACGCAGAGAGATTCTCCTCTGCAACACTGCCTCTGCTGGCCATTCAATATAATCTGCAGATGGAAAAGTCCACCGTTAGTCCATTATTAGAACTTGAATATTTCCAAACTAAAGACAACACTAGCAAATAAAATTATTTTCATAAAGCGTTAATAATTAGTACAATAGTGTCTGTAATATTGTGAAAATTCAAAGTCAACTAAAAATTCTATTCTCCATTTTAATTTCAACCTAGCACACTCGTCTCAATCCTATGCCTCATTGGCTACGACTCTCTACACAACTCTAGCACCTAGATGAGGACGTAGATAGAAAGAACTATTTAGCAGCCAAGTGACCGCGTACCCTTCTCACTGGAATTCTTTTAGGTTATGGTACACCAATTGCAATTCAATGATCTGATAAGTTAAGGGAGGAAGATTTATGCTACAGTATAGTGGAAATAATAAAAACTATGAGTAACAGATTTTAATCTCTTCATTTTAGCACATCCCTATCTGTTAACCTATATTGCTACCGTCTTGAAAAGTTATATTTATGTGAAAGACCCCACTAAAAGGTCCCGAGAGCCATCAGATGTTATGAACTTCTTTTAATGAGAGCAAAACGAAAAAACATGACTTTGACTTACCATATAAATTCAAAGAGGCATGGAGAAGGCTGATAAATGTGATTTCTTTTTTTTTTTTGTCTCAGCAACGCAGAGAGATTCTCCTCTGCAACATTGCCTCTGCTGCCCATTCAATATAATCTACATATGGAAAAGTCCACTGTTAGTCCATTATTAGAACTTGAATATTTCCAAACTAAAGACAACACTACCAAATAAAATGTTTTTCATAAAGTGTTATTAGTACAATAGCGTCCATAATATTGTGAAAATTCAAAGTTCACTAAAAATTCTATTCTCCATTTTAATTTCAACCTAGCACACTTCTATCAATCCTATGCCTCATTGGCTACGACTCTCTACACAACTCTAGCACCTATATGAGGACGTAGATAGAAAGAACTATTTAGCAGCCAAGTGACAGCGTACCCTTCTCACTGGAATTATTTTAGGTTATGGTACACCAATAGCAATTCAGTGATCTGATAAGTTAAGGGAGGAAAATGAATACTACAGTTAGTGGAAATATTCAAAACTATGAGTAACAAATTCTAACCTCTTCATTTTAGCACATCCCTATCAGTTAATCTATATTGCTACCGTCTTGAAAAGTTATATTTATGCGAAAGACCCCACTAAAAGGTCCCGAGAGCCATCAGATGTTATGAATTTCTTTTAATGAGAGCAAAACGAAAAAACATGAGTTTGACTTACCATATAAATTCAAAGAGGCATGGAGAAGGCTGATGAATTTGATTTCTTTTTTTTTGTCTCAGCAACGCAGAGAGATTCTCCTCTGCAACACTGCCTCTGCTGGCCATTCAATATAATCTGCAGATGGAAAAGTCCACCGTTAGTCCATTATTAGAACTTGAATATTTCCAAACTAAAGACAACACTACCAAATAAAATTATTTTCATAAAGCGTTAATAATTAGTACAATGGCGTCTGTAATATTGTGAAAATTCAAAGTTCACTAAAAATTCTATTCTCCATTTTAATTTCAACCTAGCACACTCGTCTCAATCCTATGCCTCATTGGCTACGACTCTCTACACAACTCTAGCACCTATATGAGGACGTAGAAATAAATAACTATTTAGCAGCCAAGTGGCAGCGTACCCTTCTCACTGGAATTATTTTAGGTTATGGTACACCAATACCAATTCAGTGATCTGATAAGTTAAGGGAGGAAAATGAATACTACAGTTAGTGGAAATATTAAAAACTATGACTAACAAATTCTAACCTCTTCATTTTAGCACATCCCTATCAGTTAACCTATATTGCTACCATCTTGCAACACTGCCTCAGCTGGCAATTCAATATAATCTGCAGATGGAAAAGTCCACCGTTAGTCCATTATTAGAACTTGAATATTTCCAAACTAAAGACAACACTACCAAATAAAATTATTTTCATAAAGCGTTATTAGTACAATAGCGTCCATAATATTGTGAAAATTCAAAGTTCACTAAAAATTCTATTCTCCATTTTAATTTCAGCCTAGCACACTTCTATCAATCCTATGCCTCATTGGCTACGACTCTCTACACAACTCTAGCACCTATATGAGGACGTAGATAGAAAGAACTCTTTAGCAGCCAAGTGACAGCGTACCCTACTCACTGGAATTCTTTTAGGTTATGGTACACCAATAGCAATTCAGTGATCTGATAAGTTAAGGCAGGAAGATTTATGCTACAGTTAGTGGAAATAATAAAAACTATGAGTAACAGATTTTAACCTCTTCATTTTAGCACATCCCTATCTGTTAACCTTTATTGCTACCGTCTTGAAAAGTTATATTTATGCGAAAGACCCCACTAAAAGGTCCCGAGAGCCATCAGATGTTCTGAACTTCCTTTAATGAGAGCAAAACGAAAAAACATGAGTTTCACTTACCATATAAATGCAAAGAGGCATGGAGAAGGCTGATGAATTTGATTTCTTTCTTTTTATGTTTCAGCAACGCAGAGAGATTCTCCTCTGCAACACTGCCTCTGCTGGCCATTCAATATAATCTGCAGATGGAAAAGTCCACCGTTAGTCCATTATTAGAACTTGAATATTTCCAAACTAAAGACAACACTAGCAAATAAAATTATTTTCATAAAGCGTTAATAATTAGTACAATAGTGTCTGTAATATTGTGAAAATTCAAAGTCAACTAAAAATTCTATTCTCCATTTTAATTTCAACCTAGCACACTCGTCTCAATCCTATGCCTCATTGGCTACGACTCTCTACACAACTCTAGCACCTATATGAGGACGTAGATAGAAAGAACTATTTAGCAGCCAAGTGACCGCGTACCCTTCTCACTGGAATTCTTTTAGGTTATGGTACACCAATTGCAATTCAATGATCTGATAAGTTAAGGGAGGAAGATTTATGCTACAGTATAGTGGAAATAATAAAAACTATGAGTAACAGATTTTAATCTCTTCATTTTAGCACATCCCTATCTGTTAACCTATATTGCTACGTCTTGAAAAGTTATATTTATGTGAAAGACCCCACTAAAAGGTCCCGAGAGCCATCAGATGTTATGAACTTCTTTTAATGAGAGCAAAACGAAAAAACATGACTTTGACTTACCATATAAATTCAAAGAGGCATGGAGAAGGATGATAAATGTGATTTCTTTTTTTTTTTTGTCTCAGCAACGCAGAGAGATTCTCCTCTGCAACATTGCCTCTGCTGCCCATTCAATATAATCTACATATGGAAAAGTCCACTGTTAGTCCATTATTAGAACTTGAATATTTCCAAACTAAAGACAACACTACCAAATAAAATGTTTTTCATAAAGTGTTATTAGTACAATAGCGTCCATAATATTGTGAAAATTCAAAGTTCACTAAAAATTCTATTCTCCATTTTAATTTCAACCTAGCACACTTCTATCAATCCTATGCCTCATTGGCTACGACTCTCTACACAACTCTAGCACCTATATGAGGACGTAGATAGAAAGAACTATTTAGCAGCCAAGTGACAGCGTACCCTTCTCACTGGAATTATTTTAGGTTATGGTACACCAATAGCAATTCAGTGATCTGATAAGTTAAGGGAGGAAAATGAATACTACAGTTAGTGGAAATATTCAAAACTATGAGTAACAAATTCTAACCTCTTCATTTTAGCACATCCCTATCAGTTAATCTATATTGCTACCGTCTTGAAAAGTTATATTTATGCGAAAGACCCCACTAAAAGGTCCCGAGAGCCATCAGATGTTATGAATTTCTTTTAATGAGAGCAAAACGAAAAAACATGAGTTTGACTTACCATATAAATTCAAAGAGGCATGGAGAAGGCTGATGAATTTGATTTCTTTTTTTTGTCTCAGCAACGCAGAGAGATTCTCCTCTGCAACACTGCCTCTGCTGGCCATTCAATATAATCTGCAGATGGAAAAGTCCACTGTTAGTCCATTATTAGAACTTGAATATTTCCAAACTAAAGACAACACTACCAAATAAAATTATTTTCATAAAGCGTTAATAATTAGTACCATAGTGTCTGTAATATTGTGAAAATTCAAAGTCAACTAAAAATTCTATTCTCCATTTTAATTTCAACCTAGCACACTCGTCTCAATCCTATGCCTCATTGGCTACGACTCTCTACACAACTCTAGCACCTATATGAGGACGTAGAAATAAAGAACTATTTAGCAGCCAAGTGACAGCGTACCCTTCTCACTGGAATTATTTTAGGTTATGGTACACCAATACCAATTCAGTGATCTGATAAGTTAAGGGAGGAAAATGAATACTACAGTTAGTGGAAATATTAAAAACTATGACTAACAAATTCTAACCTCTTCATTTTAGCACATCCCTATCAGTTAACCTATATTGCTACCATCTTGCAACACTGCCTCAGCTGGCAATTCAATATAATCTGCAGATGGAAAAGTCCACCGTTAGTCCATTATTAGAACTTGAATATTTCCAAACTAAAGACAACACTACCAAATAAAATTATTTTCATAAAGCGTTATTAGTACAATAGCGTCCATAATATTGTGAAAATTCAAAGTTCACTAAAAATTCTATTCTCCATTTTAATTTCAGCCTAGCACACTTCTATCAATCCTATGCCTCATTGGCTACGACTCTCTACACAACTCTAGCACCTATATGAGGACGTAGATAGAAAGAACTCTTTAGCAGCCAAGTGACAGCGTACCCTACTCACTGGAATTCTTTTAGGTTATGGTACACCAATAGCAATTCAGTGATCTGATAAGTTAAGGCAGGAAGATTTATGCTACAGTTAGTGGAAATAATAAAAACTATGAGTAACAGATTTTAACCTCTTCATTTTAGCACATCCCTATCTGTTAACCTTTATTGCTACCGTCTTGAAAAGTTATATTTATGCGAAAGACCCCACTAAAAGGTCCCGAGAGCCATCAGATGTTCTGAACTTCCTTTAATGAGAGCAAAACGAAAAAACATGAGTTTCACTTACCATATAAATGCAAAGAGGCATGGAGAAGGCTGATGAATTTGATTTCTTTCTTTTTATGTTTCAGCAACGCAGAGAGATTCTCCTCTGCAACACTGCCTCTGCTGGCCATTCAATATAATCTGCAGATGGAAAAGTCCACCGTTAGTCCATTATTAGAACTTGAATATTTCCAAACTAAAGACAACACTAGCAAATAAAATTATTTTCATAAAGCGTTAATAATTAGTACAATAGTGTCTGTAATATTGTGAAAATTCAAAGTCAACTAAAAATTCTATTCTCCATTTTAATTTCAACCTAGCACACTCGTCTCAATCCTATGCCTCATTGGCTACGACTCTCTACACAACTCTAGCACCTATATGAGGACGTAGATAGAAAGAACTATTTAGCAGCCAAGTGACCGCGTACCCTTCTCACTGGAATTCTTTTAGGTTATGGTACACCAATTGCAATTCAATGATCTGATAAGTTAAGGGAGGAAGATTTATGCTACAGTATAGTGGAAATAATAAAAACTATGAGTAACAGATTTTAATCTCTTCATTTTAGCACATCCCTATCTGTTAACCTATATTGCTACGTCTTGAAAAGTTATATTTATGTGAAAGACCCCACTAAAAGGTCCCGAGAGCCATCAGATGTTATGAACTTCTTTTAATGAGAGCAAAACGAAAAAACATGACTTTGACTTACCATATAAATTCAAAGAGGCATGGAGAAGGATGATAAATGTGATTTCTTTTTTTTTTTTGTCTCAGCAACGCAGAGAGATTCTCCTCTGCAACATTGCCTCTGCTGCCCATTCAATATAATCTACATATGGAAAAGTCCACTGTTAGTCCATTATTAGAACTTGAATATTTCCAAACTAAAGACAACACTACCAAATAAAATGTTTTTCATAAAGTGTTATTAGTACAATAGCGTCCATAATATTGTGAAAATTCAAAGTTCACTAAAAATTCTATTCTCCATTTTAATTTCAACCTAGCACACTTCTATCAATCCTATGCCTCATTGGCTACGACTCTCTACACAACTCTAGCACCTATATGAGGACGTAGATAGAAAGAACTCTTTAGCAGCCAAGTGACAGCGTACCCTACTCACTGGAATTCTTTTAGGTTATGGTACACCAATAGCAATTCAGTGATCTGATAAGTTAAGGCAGGAAGATTTATGCTACAGTTAGTGGAAATAATAAAAACTATGAGTAACAGATTTTAACCTCTTCATTTTAGCACATCCCTATCTGTTAACCTTTATTGCTACCGTCTTGAAAAGTTATATTTATGCGAAAGACCCCACTAAAAGGTCCCGAGAGCCATCAGATGTTATGAACTTCCTTTAATGAGAGCAAAACGAAAAAACATGAGTTTCACTTACCATATAAATTCAAAGAGGCATGGAGAAGGCTGATGAATTTGATTTCTTTCTTTTTTTGTTTCAGCAACGCAGAGAGATTCTCCTCTGCAACACTGCCTCTGCTGGCCATTCAATATAATCTGCAGATGGAAAAGTCCACCGTTAGTCCATTATTAGAACTTGAATATTTCCAAACTAAAGACAACACTACCAAATAAAATTATTTTCATAAAGCGTTAATAATTAGTACCATAGTGTCTGTAATATTGTGAAAATTCAAAGTCAACTAAAAATTCTATTCTCCATTTTAATTTCAACCTAGCACACTCGTCTCAATCCTATGCCTCATTGGCTACGACTCTCTACACAACTCTAGCACCTATATGAGGACGTAGATAGAAAGAACTATTTAGCAGCCAAGTGACAGCGTACCCTTCTCACTGGAATTCTTTTAGGTTATGGTACACCAATTGCAATTCAATGATCTGATAAGTTAAGGGAGGAAGATTTATGCTACAGTATAGTGGAAATAATAAAAACTATGACTAACAAATTCTAACCTCTTCATTTTAGCACATCCCTATCAGTTAACCTATATTGCTACCATCTTGCAACACTGCCTCAGCTGGCAATTCAATATAATCTGCAGATGGAAAAGTCCACCGTTAGTCCATTATTAGAACTTGAATATTTCCAAACTAAAGACAACACTACCAAATAAAATTATTTTCATAAAGCGTTATTAGTACAATAGCGTCCATAATATTGTGAAAATTCAAAGTTCACTAAAAATTCTATTCTCCATTTTAATTTCAGCCTAGCACACTTCTATCAATCCTATGCCTCATTGGCTACGACTCTCTACACAACTCTAGCACCTATATGAGGACGTAGATAGAAAGAACTCTTTAGCAGCCAAGTGACAGCGTACCCTACTCACTGGAATTCTTTTAGGTTATGGTACACCAATAGCAATTCAGTGATCTGATAAGTTAAGGCAGGAAGATTTATGCTACAGTTAGTGGAAATAATAAAAACTATGAGTAACAGATTTTAACCTCTTCATTTTAGCACATCCCTATCTGTTAACCTTTATTGCTACCGTCTTGAAAAGTTATATTTATGCGAAAGACCCCACTAAAAGGTCCCGAGAGCCATCAGATGTTCTGAACTTCCTTTAATGAGAGCAAAACGAAAAAACATGAGTTTCACTTACCATATAAATGCAAAGAGGCATGGAGAAGGCTGATGAATTTGATTTCTTTCTTTTTATGTTTCAGCAACGCAGAGAGATTCTCCTCTGCAACACTGCCTCTGCTGGCCATTCAATATAATCTGCAGATGGAAAAGTCCACCGTTAGTCCATTATTAGAACTTGAATATTTCCAAACTAAAGACAACACTAGCAAATAAAATTATTTTCATAAAGCGTTAATAATTAGTACAATAGTGTCTGTAATATTGTGAAAATTCAAAGTCAACTAAATATTCTATTCTCCATTTTAATTTCAACCTAGCACACTCGTCTCAATCCTATGCCTCATTGGCTACGACTCTCTACACAACTCTAGCACCTATATGAGGACGTAGATAGAAAGTACTATTTAGCAGCCAAGTGACAGCCTACCCTTCTCACTGGAATTCTTTTAGGTTATGGTACACCAATTGCAATTCAATGATCTGATAAGTTAAGGGAGGAAGATTTATGCTACAGTATAGTGGAAATAATAAAAACTATGAGTAACAGATTTTAATCTCTTCATTTTAGCACATCCCTACCAGTTAACCTATATTGCTACCGTCTTGAAAAGTTATATTTATGTGAAAGACCCCACTAAAATGTCCCGAGAGCCATCAGATGTTATGAACTTCTTTTAATGAGAGCAAAACGAAAAAACATGACTTTGACTTACCATATAAATTCAAAGAGGCATGGAGAAGGCCGATGAATTTGATTTCTTTCTTTTTTTGTCTCAGCAACGCAGAGAGATTATCCTCTGCAACACTGCCTCTGCTGGCCATTCAATATAATCTGCAGATGGAAAAGTCCACCGTTAGTCCATTATTAGAACTTGAATATTTCCAAACTAAAGACAACACTACCAAATAAAATTATTTTCATAAAGCGTTAATAATTAGTACCATAGTGTCTGTAATATTGTGAAAATTCAAAGTCAACTAAAAATTCTATTCTCCATTTTAATTTCAACCTAGCACACTCGTCTCAATCCTATGCCTCATTGGCTACGACTCTCTACACAACTCTAGCACCTATATGAGGACGTAGAAATAAAGAACTATTTAGCAGCCAAGTGACAGCGTACCCTTCTCACTGGAATTATTTTAGGTTATGGTACACCAATACCAATTCAGTGATCTGATAAGTTAAGGGAGGAAAATGAATACTACAGTTAGTGGAAATATTAAAAACTATGACTAACAAATTCTAACCTCTTCATTTTAGCACATCCCTATCAGTTAACCTATATTGCTACCATCTTGCAACACTGCCTCAGCTGGCAATTCAATATAATCTGCAGATGGAAAAGTCCACCGTTAGTCCATTATTAGAACTTGAATATTTCGAAACTAAAGACAACACTACCAAATAAAATTATTTTCATAAAGCGTTATTAGTACAATAGCGTCCATAATATTGTGAAAATTCAAAGTTCACTAAAAATTCTATTCTCCATTTTAATTTCAGCCTAGCACACTTCTATCAATCCTATGCCTCATTGGCTACGACTCTCTACACAACTCTAGCACCTATATGAGGACGTAGATAGAAAGCACTATTTAGCAGCCAAGTGACAGCGTACCCTTCTCACTGGAATTATTTTAGGTTATGGGACACCAATAGCAATTCAGTGATCTGATAAGTTAAGGGAGAAAAATGAATACTACAGTTAGTGGAAATATTAAAAACTATGACTAACAAATTCTAACCTCTTCATTTTAGCACATCCCTATCAGTTAACCTATATTGCTACCGTCTTGCAACACTGCCTCAGCTGGCAATTCAATATAATCTGCAGATGGAAAAGTCCACCGTTAGTCCATTATTAGAACTTGAATATTTCCAATCTAAAGACAACACTACCAAATAAAATTATTTTCATAAAGCGTTAATAATTAGTACAATAGTGTCTGTAATATTGTGAAAATTCAAAGTCAACTAAAAATTCTATTCTCCATTTTAATTTCAACCTAGCACACTCGTCTCAATCCTATGCCTCATTGGCTACGACTCTCTACACAACTCTAGCACCTATATGAGGACGTAGATAGAAAGAACTATTTAGCAGCCAAGTGACAGCGTACCCTTCTCACTGGAATTCTTTTAGGTTATGGTACACCAATTGCAATTCAATGATCTGATAAGTTAAGGGAGGAAGATTTATGCTACAGTATAGTGGAAATAATAAAAACTATGAGTAACAGATTTTAATCTCTTCATTTTAGCACATCCCTATCAGTTAACCTATATTGCTACCGTCTTGAAAAGTTATATTTATGCGAAAGACCCCACTAAAAGGTCTCGAGAGCCATCAGATGTTATGAACTTCTTTTAATGAGAGCAAAACGAAAAAACATGAGTTTGACTTACCATATAAATTCAAAGAGGCATGGAGAAGGCTGATGAATTTGATTTCTTTTTTTTTTTGTCTCAGCAACGCAGAGAGATTCTCCTCTGCAACACTGCCTCTGCTGGCCATTCAATATAATCTGCAGATGGAAAAGTCCACTGTTAGTCCATTATTAGAACTTGAATATTTCCAAACTAAAGACAACACTACCAAATAAAATTATTTTCATAAAGCGTTATTAGTACAATAGCGTCTATAATATTGTGAAAATTCAAAGTTCACTAAAAATTCTATTCTCCATTTTAATTTCAACCTAGCACACTCGTCTCAATCCTATGCCTCATTGGCTACGACTCTCTACACAACTCTAGCACATATGAGGACGTAGATAGAAAGAACTATTTAGCAGCCAAGTGACAGCGTACCCTTCTCACTGGAATTATTTTAGGTTATGGTACACCAATAGCAATTCAGTGATCTGATAAGTTAAGGGAGGAAAATGAATACTACAGTTAGTGGAAATATTCAAAACTATGAGTAACAAATTCTAACATCTTCATTTTAGCACATCCCTATCAGTTAATCTATATTGCTACCGTCTTGAAAAGTTATATTTATGCGAAAGACCCCACTAAAAGGTCCCGAGAGCCATCAGATGTTATGAATTTCTTTTAATGAGAGCAAAACGAAAAAACATGAGTTTGACTTACCATATAAATTCAAAGAGGCATGGAGAAGGCTGATGAATTAGATTTCTTTTTTTTGTCTCAGCAACGCAGAGAGATTCTCCTCTGCAACACTGCCTCTGCTGGCCATTCAATATAATCTGCAGATGGAAAAGTCCACTGTTAGTCCATTATTAGAACTTGAATATTTCCAAACTAAAGACAACACTACCAAATAAAATTATTTTCATAAAGCGTTATTAGTACAATAGCGTCCATAATATTGTGAAAATTCAAAGTTCACTAAAAATTCTATTCTCCATTTTAATTTCAGCCTAGCACACTTCTATCAATCCTATGCCTCATTGGCTACGACTCTCTACACAACTCTAGCACCTATATGAGGACGTAGAAATAAAGAACTATTTAGCAGCCAAGTGACAGCGTACCCTTCTCACTGGAATTATTTTAGGTTATGGTACACCAATACCAATTCAGTGATCTGATAAGTTAAGGGAGGAAAATGAATACTACAGTTAGTGGAAATATTAAAAACTATGACTAACAAATTCTAACCTCTTCATTTTAGCACATCCCTATCAGTTAACCTATATTGCTACCATCTTGCAACACTGCCTCAGCTGGCAATTCAATATAATCTGCAGATGGAAAAGTCCACCGTTAGTCCATTATTAGAACTTGAATATTTCCAAACTAAAGACAACACTACCAAATAAAATTATTTTCATAAAGCGTTATTAGTACAATAGCGTCCATAATATTGTGAAAATTCAAAGTTCACTAAAAATTCTATTCTCCATTTTAATTTCAGCCTAGCACACTTCTATCAATCCTATGCCTCATTGGCTACGACTCTCTACACAACTCTAGCACCTATATGAGGACGTAGATAGAAAGCACTATTTAGCAGCCAAGTGACAGCGTACCCTTCTCACTGGAATTATTTTAGGTTATGGGACACCAATAGCAATTCAGTGATCTGATAAGTTAAGGGAGAAAAATGAATACTACAGTTAGTGGAAATATTAAAAACTATGACTAACAAATTCTAACCTCTTCATTTTAGCACATCCCTATCAGTTAACCTATATTGCTACCGTCTTGCAACACTGCCTCAGCTGGCAATTCAATATAATCTGCAGATGGAAAAGTCCACCGTTAGTCCATTATTAGAACTTGAATATTTCCAAACTAAAGACAACATTACCAAATAAAATTATTTTCATAAAGCGTTAATAATTAGTACAATAGTGACTGTAATATTGTGAAAATTCAAAGTCAACTAAAAATTCTATTCTCCAGTTTAATTTCAACCTAGCACACTTCTATCAATCCTATGCCTCATTGGCTACGACTCTCTACACAACTCTAGCACCTATATGAGGACGTAGATAGAAAGAACTCTTTAGCAGCCAAGTGACAGCGTACCCTACTCACTGGAATTCTTTTAGGTTATGGTACACCAATAGCAATTCAGTGATCTGATAAGTTAAGGCAGGAAGATTTATGCTACAGTTAGTGGAAATAATAAAAACTATGAGTAACAGATTTTAACCTCTTCATTTTAGCACATCCCTATCTGTTAACCTTTATTGCTACCGTCTTGAAAAGTTATATTTATGCGAAAGACCCCACTAAAAGGTCCCGAGAGCCATCAGATGTTATGAACTTCCTTTAATGAGAGCAAAACGAAAAAACATGAGTTTCACTTACCATATAAATTCAAAGAGGCATGGAGAAGGCTGATGAATTTGATTTCTTTCTTTTTTTGTTTCAGCAACGCAGAGAGATTCTCCTCTGCAACACTGCCTCTGCTGGCCATTCAATATAATCTGCAGATGGAAAAGTCCACCGTTAGTCCATTATTAGAACTTGAATATTTCCAAACTAAAGACAACACTACCAAATAAAATTATTTTCATAAAGCGTTAATAATTAGTACCATAGTGTCTGTAATATTGTGAAAATTCAAAGTCAACTAAAAATTCTATTCTCCATTTTAATTTCAACCTAGCACACTCGTCTCAATCCTATGCCTCATTGGCTACGACTCTCTACACAACTCTAGCACCTATATGAGGACGTAGATAGAAAGAACTATTTAGCAGCCAAGTGACAGCGTACCCTTCTCACTGGAATTCTTTTAGGTTATGGTACACCAATTGCAATTCAATGATCTGATAAGTTAAGGGAGGAAGATTTATGCTACAGTATAGTGGAAATAATAAAAACTATGAGTAACAGATTTTAATCTCTTCATTTTAGCACAACCCTATCAGTTAACCTATATTGCTACCGTCTTGAAAAGTTATATTTATGCGAAAGACCCCACTAAAAGGTCTCGAGAGCCATCAGATGTTATGAACTTCTTTTAATGAGAGCAAAACGAAAAAACATGAGTTTGACTTACCATATAAATTCAAAGAGGCATGGAGAAGGCTGATGAATTTGATTTCTTTTTTTTTTTTGTCTCAGCAACGCAGAGAGATTCTCCTCTGCAACACTGCCTCAGCTGGCAATTCAATATAATCTGCAGATGGAAAAGTCCACTGTTAGTCCATTATTAGAACTTGAATATTTCCAAACTAAAGACAACACTACCAAATAAAATTATTTTCATAAAGCGTTATTAGTACAATAGCGTCTATAATATTGTGAAAATTCAAAGTTCACTAAAAATTCTATTCTCCATTTTAATTTCAACCTAGCACACTCGTCTCAATCCTATGCCTCATTGGCTACGACTCTCTACACAACTCTAGCACCTATATGAGGACGTAGATAGAAAGAACTCTTTAGCAGCCAAGTGACAGCGTACCCTTCTCACTGGAATTCTTTTAGGTTATGGTACACCAATTGCAATTCAATGATCTGATAAGTTAAGGGAGGAAGATTTATGCTACAGTATAGTGGAAATAATAAAAACTATGAGTAACAGATTCTAACCTCTTCATTTTAGCACATCCCTATCAGTTAATCTATATTGCTACCGTCTTGAAAAGTTATATTTATGCGAAAGACCCCACTAAAAGGTCCCGAGAGCCATCAGATGTTATGAATTTCTTTTAATGAGAGCAAAACGAAAAAACATGACTTTGACTTACCATATAAATTCAAAGAGGCATGGAGAAGGCTGATGAATTTGATTTCTTTTTTTTGTCTCAGCAACGCAGAGAGATTCTCCTCTGCAACACTGCCTCTGCTGGCCATTCAATATAATCTGCAGATGGAAAAGTCCACTGTTAGTCCATTATTAGAACTTGAATATTTCCAAACTAAAGACAACACTACCAAATAAAATTATTTTCATAAAGCGTTAATAATTAGTACAATGGCGTCTGTAATATTGTGAAAATTCAAAGTTCTCTAAAAATTCTATTCTCCATTTTAATTTCAACCTAGCACACTCGTCTCAATCCTATGCCTCATTGGCTACGACTCTCTACACAACTCTAGCACCTATATGAGGACGTAGATAGAAAGAACTATTTAGCAGCCAAGTGACAGCGTACCCTTCTCACTGGAATTATTTTAGGTTATGGTACACCAATAGCAATTCAGTGATCTGATAAGTTAAGGGAGGAAAATGAATACTACAGTTAGTGGAAATATTCAAAACTATGAGTAACAAATTCTAACCTCTTCATTTTAGCACATCCCTATCAGTTAATCTATATTGCTACCGTCTTGAAAAGTTATATTTATGCGAAAGACCCCACTAAAAGGTCCCGAGAGCCATCAGATGTTATGAATTTCTTTTAATGAGAGCAAAACGAAAAAACATGAGTTTGACTTACCATATAAATTCAAAGAGGCATGGAGAAGGCTGATGAATTAGATTTCTTTTTTTTGTCTCAGCAACGCAGAGAGATTCTCCTCTGCAACACTGCCTCTGCTGGCCATTCAATATAATCTGCAGATGGAAAAGTCCACCGTTAGTCCATTATTAGAACTTGAATATTTCCAAACTAAAGACAACACTACCAAATAAAATTATTTTCATAAAGCGTTAATAATTAGTACAATGGCGTCTGTAATATTGTGAAAATTCAAAGTTCTCTAAAAATTCTATTCTCCATTTTAATTTCAACCTAGCACACTCGTCTCAATCCTATGCCTCATTGGCTACGACTCTCTACACAACTCTAGCACCTATATGAGGACGTAGAAATAAAGAACTATTTAGCAGCCAAGTGACAGCGTACCCTTCTCACTGGAATTATTTTAGGTTATGGTACACCAATACCAATTCAGTGATCTGATAAGTTAAGGGAGGAAAATGAATACTACAGTTAGTGGAAATATTAAAAACTATGACTAACAAATTCTAACCTCTTCATTTTAGCACATCCCTATCAGTTAACCTATATTGCTACCATCTTGCAACACTGCCTCAGCTGGCAATTTAATATAATCTGCAGATGGAAAAGTCCACCGTTAGTCCATGATTAGAACTTGAATATTTCCAAACTAAAGACAACACTACCAAATAAAATTATTTTCATAAAGCGTTAATAATTAGTACAATAGCGTCTGTAATATTGTGAAAATTCAAAGTTCACTAAAAATTCTATTCTCCAGTTTAATTTCAACCTAGCACACTTCTCTCAAACCTGTGCCTCATTGGCTACGACATTCTACACAACTCTAGCACCTATATGAGGACGCAGATAGAAAGAACTCTTTAGCAGCCAAGTGACAGCGTACCCTTCTCACTGGAATTCTTTTAGGTTATGGTACACCAATTGCAATTCAATGATCTGATAAGTTAAGGGAGGAAGATTTATGCTACAGTATAGTGGAAATAATAAAAACTATGAGTAACAGATTCTAACCTCTTCATTTTAGCACATCCCTACCAGTTAACCTATATTGCTACCCTCTTGAAAAGTTATATTTATGCGAAAGACCCCACTAAAAGGTCCCGAGAGCCATCAGATGTTATGAACTTCTTTTAATGAGAGCAAAATGAAAAAACATGACTTTGACTTACCATATAAATTCAAAGAGGCATGGAGAAGGCTGATGAATTTGATTTCTTTTTTTTTTGTCTCAGCAACGCAGAGAGATTATCCTCTGCAACACTGCCTCTGCTGGCCATTCAATATAATCTGCAGATGGAAAAGTCCACCGTTAGTCCATTATTAGAACTTGAATATTTCCAAACTAAAGACAACACTACCAAATAAAATTATTTTCATAAAGCGTTAATAATTAGTACAATAGTGTCTGTAATATTGTGAAAATTCAAAGTCAACTAAAAATTCTATTCTCCATTTTAATTTCAACCTAGCACACTCGTCTCAATCCTATGCCTCATTGGCTACGACTCTCTACACAACTCTAGCACCTATATGAGTATGTAGATAGAAACAACTATTTAGCAGCCAAGTGACAGCGTACCCTTCTCACTGGAATTATTTTAGGTTATGGTACACCAATAGCAATTCAGTGATCTGATAAGTTAAGGGAGGAAAATGAATAATACAGTTAGTGGAAATATTAAAAACTATGACTAACAAATTCTAACCTCTTCATTTTAGCACATCCCTATCAGTTAACCTATATTGCTACCATATTGCAACACTGCCTCAGCTGGCAATTCAATATAATCTGCAGATGGAAAAGTCCACCGTTATTCCATTACTAGAACTTGAATATTTCCAAACTAAAGACAACACTACCAAATAAAATTATTTTCATAAAGCGTTAATAATTAGTACAATAGCGTCTATTATATTGTGACAATTCAAAGTTCACTAAAAATTCTATTCTCCATTTTAATTTCAACCTAGCACACTTCTATCAATCCTATGCCTCATTGGCTACGACTCTCTACACAAATCTAGCACCGTTATGAGGACGTAGATAGAAAGAACTATTTAGCAACCAAGTGACAGCGTACCCTACTCACTGGAATTCCTTTAGGTTATGGTACACCAATAGCAATTAAGTGATCTGATAAGTTAAGGCAGGAAGGTTTATGCTACAGTTAGTGGAAATAATAAAAACTATGAGTAACAGATTTTAACCTCTTCATTTTAGCACATCCCTATCAGTTAACCTATATTGCTACCGTCTTGAAAAGTTATATTTATGCGAAAGACCCCACTAAAAGGTCCCGAGAGCCATCAGATGTTATGAACTTCTTTTAATGAGAGCAAAACAAAAAAACATGAGTTTGACTTACCATATAAATTCAAAGAGGCATGGAGAAGGTTAACGAATTTGATTTCTTTTTTTTTTGTCTCAGCAACGCAGAGAGATTCTCCTCTGCAACACTGCCTCTGCTGGCCATTCAATATAATCTGCAGATGGAAAAGTCCACTGTTAGTCCATTATTAGAACTTGAATATTTCCAAACTAAAGACAACACTACCAAATAAAATTATTTTCATAAAGCGTTAATAATTAGTACAATGGCGTCTGTAATATTGTGAAAATTCAAAGTTCACTAAAAATTCTATTCTCCATTTTAATTTCAACCTAGCACACTCGTCTCAATCCTATGCCTCATTGGCTACGACTCTCTACACAACTCTAGCACCTATTTGAGGATGTAGATAGAAAGAACTATTTAGCAGCCAAGTGACAGCGTACCCTTCTCACTGGAATTATTTTAGGTTATGGTACACCAATAGCAATTCAGTGATCTGATAAGTTAAGGGAGGAAAATGAATACTACAGTTAGTGGAAATATTAAAAACTATGACTAACAAATTCTAACCTCTTCATTTTAGCACATCCCCATCAGTTAACCTATATTGCTACCGTCTTGCAACACTGCCTCAGCTGGCAATTCAATATAATCTGCAGATGGAAAAGTCCACCGTTAGTCCATTATTAGAACTTGAATATTTCCAAACTAAAGACAACACTACCAAACAAAATTATTTTCATAAAGCTTCAATAATTAGTACAATAGCGTCTAATATTGTGACAATTCAAAGTTCACTAAACATTCTATTCTCCATTTCAATTTCAACCTAGCACACTTCTATCAATCCTATGCCTCATTGGCTATGACTCTCTACACAACTCTAGCACCTATATGAGGACTTAGATAGAAAAACTATTTAGTAGCCAAGTGACAGCGTACCCTTCTCACTGGAATTATTTTAGGTTATGGTACACCAATAGTAATTCAGTGATCTGATAAGTTAAGGGAGGAAAATGAATACTACAGTTAGTGGAAATATTAAAAACTATGACTAACAAATTCTAACCTCTTCATTTTAGCACATCCCCATCAGTTAACCTATATTGCTACCGTCTTGCAACACTGCCTCAGCTGGCCATTCAATATAATCTGCAGATGGAAAAGTCCACAGTTAGTCCGATATTAGAACTTGAATATTTCCAAACTAAAGACATCACTACCAAACAAAATTATTTTCATAAAGCGTTAATAATTAGTACAATAGCGTCTGTAATATTGTGAAAATTCAAAGTCAACTAAAAATTCTATTCTCCATTTTAATTTCAACCTAGCACACTCGTCTCAATCCTATGCCTCATTGGCTACGACTCTCTACACAACTCTAGCACCTATATGAGGACGTAGATAGAAAGAACTATTTAGCAGCCAAGTGACAGCGTACCCTTCTCACTGGAATTCTTTTAGGTTATGGTACACCAATTGCAATTCAATGATCTGATAAGTTAAGGGAGGAAGATTTATGCTACAGTATAGTGGAAATAATAAAAACTATGAGTAACAGATTTTAATCTCTTCATTTTAGCACATCCCTATCAGTTAACCTATATTGCTACCGTCTTGAAAAGTTATATTTATGCGAAAGACCCCACTAAAAGGTCTCGAGAGCCATCAGATGTTATGAACTTCTTTTAATGAGAGCAAAACGAAAAAACATGAGTTTGACTTACCATATAAATTCAAAGAGGCATGGAGAAGGCTGATGAATTTGATTTCTTGTTTTTTTTTGTCTCAGCAACGCAGAGAGATTCTCCTCTGCAACACTGCCTCTGCTGGCCATTCAATATAATCTGCAGATGGAAAAGTCCACTGTTAGTCCATTATTAGAACTTGAATATTTCCAAACTAAAGACAACACTACCAAATAAAATTATTTTCATAAAGCGTTATTAGTACAATAGCGTCTATAATATTGTGAAAATTCAAAGTTCACTAAAAATTCTATTCTCCATTTTAATTTCAACCTAGCACACTCATCTCAATCCTATGCCTCATTGGCTACGACTCTCTACACAACTCTAGCACCTATATGAGGACGTAGATAGAAAGAACTATTTAGCAGCCAAGTGACAGCGTACCCTTCTCACTGGAATTATTTTAGGTTATGGTACACCAATAGCAATTCAGTGATCTGATAAGTTAAGGGAGGAAAATGAATACTACAGTTAGTGGAAATATTCAAAACTATGAGTAACAAATTCTAACCTCTTCATTTTAGCACATCCCTATCAGTTAACCTATATTGCTACCGTCTTGCAACACTGCCTCAGCTGGCAATTCAATATAATCTGCAGATGGAAAAGTCCACCGTTAGTCCATGATTAGAACTTGAATATTTCCAAACTAAAGACAACACTACCAAATAAAATTATTTTCATAAAGCGTTAATAATTAGTACAATAGCGTCTGTAATATTGTGAAAATTCAAAGTTCACTAAAAATTCTATTCTCCAGTTTAATTTCAACCTAGCACACTTCTCTCAAACCTGTGCCTCATTGGCTACGACATTCTACACAACTCTAGCACCTATATGAGGACGCAGATAGAAAGAACTCTTTAGCAGCCAAGTGACAGCGTACCCTTCTCACTGGAATTCTTTTAGGTTATGGTACACCAATTGCAATTCAATGATCTGATAAGTTAAGGGAGGAAGATTTATGCTACAGTATAGTGGAAATAATAAAAACTATGAGTAACAGATTCTAACCTCTTCATTTTAGCACATCCCTACCAGTTAACCTATATTGCTACCCTCTTGAAAAGTTATATTTATGCGAAAGACCCCACTAAAAGGTCCCGAGAGCCATCAGATGTTATGAACTTCTTTTAATGAGAGCAAAACAAAAAAACATGAGTTTGACTTACCATATAAAGTCAAAGAGGCATGGAGAAGGCTGATAAATGTGATTTCTTTTTTTTTTGTCTCAGCAACGCAGAGAGATTCTCCTCTGCAACATTGCCTCTGCTGGCCATTCAATATAATCTACATATGGAAAAGTCCACTGTTAGTCCGTTATTAGAACTTGAATATTTCCAAACTAAAGACAACACTAACAAATAAAATTATTTTCATAAAGCGTTATTAGTACAATAGCGTCTATAATATTGTGAAAATTCAAAGTTCACTAAAAATTCTATTCTCCATTTTAATTTCAACCTAGCACACTTCTATCAATCCTATGCCTCATTGGCTACGACTCTCTACACAACTCTAGCACCTATATGAGTATGTAGATAGAAAGAACTATTTAGCAGCCAAGTGACAGCGTACCCTTCACACTGGAATTATTTTAGGTTATGGTACACCAATAGCAATTCAGTGATCTGATAAGTTAAGGGAGGAAAATGAATACTACAGTTAGTGGAAATATTAAAAACTATGACTAACAAATTCTAACCTCTTCATTTTAGCACATCCCTATCAGTTAACCTATATTGCTACCATATTGCAACACTGCCTCAGCTGGCAATTCAATATAATCTGCAGATGGAAAAGTCCACCGTTATTCCATTATTAGAACTTGAATATTTCCAAACTAAAGACAACACTACCAAATAAAATTATTTTCATAAAGCGTTAATAATTAGTACAATAGCGTCTATTATATTGTGACAATTCAAAGTTCACTAAAAATTCTATTCTCCATTTTAATTTCAACCTAGCACACTTCTATCAATCCTATGCCTCATTGGCTACGACTCTCTACACAAATCTAGCACCGTTATGAGGACGTAGATAGAAAGAACTATTTAGCAACCAAGTGACAGCGTACCCTACTCACTGGAATTCCTTTAGGTTATGGTACACCAATAGCAATTAAGTGATATGATAAGTTAAGGCAGGAAGATTTATGCTACAGTTAGTGGAAATAATAAAAGATGAGTAACCGATTCTAACCTCTTCCTTTTAGCACATCCCTATCTGTTAACCTATATTGCTACCATCTTGAAAAGTTATATTTATGCAAAAGACCCCACTAAAAGGTCCCGAGAGCCATCAGATGTTATGAACTTCTTTTAATGAGAGCAAAACGAAAAAACATGAGTTTGACTTACCATATAAATTCAAAGAGGCATGGAGAAGGCTGATGAATTTGATTTCTTTTTTTTTTGTCTCAGCAACGCAGAGAGATTCTCCTCTGCAACACGGCCTCTGCTGGCCATTCAATATAATCTACATATGGAAAAGTCCACTGTTAGTCCATTATTAGAACTTGAATATTTCCAAACTAAAGACATCACTACCAAACAAAATTATTTTCATAAAGCGTTAATAATTAGTACAATAGAGTCTATAATATTGTGACAATTCAAAGTTCACTAAAAATTCTATTCTCCATTTTAATTTCAACCTAGCACACTTCTATCAATCCTATGCCTCATTGGCTACGACTCTCTACACAACTCTAGCACCTATATGAGGACGTATATAGTAAGAACTATTTAGCAGCCAAGTGACAGCGTACCCTTCTCACTGGAGTTATTTTAGGTTATGGTACACCAATAGCAATTCAGTGATCTGATAAGTTAAGGGAGGAAAATGAATACAACAGTTAGTGGAAATATTAAAAACTATGAGTAACAAATTCTAACCTCTTCATTTTAGCCCATCCCAATCAGTTAACCTATATTGCTACCATCTTGAAAAGTTATATTTATGCGAAAGACCCCACTAAAAGGTCTCGAGAGCCATCAGATGTTATGAACTTCTTTTAATGAGAGCAAAACGAAAAAACATGAGTTTGACTTACCATATAAATTCAAAGAGGCATGGAGAAGGCTGATGAATTTGATTTCTTTTTTTTTGTCTCAGCAACGCAGAGAGATTCTCCTCTGCAACACTGCCTCTGCTGGCCATTCAATATAATCTGCAGATGGAAAAGTCCACCGTTAGTCCATTATTAGAACTTGAATATTTCCAAACTAAAGACAACACTACCAAATAAAATTATTTTCATAAAGCGTTAATAATTAGTACAATGGCGTCTGTAATATTGTGAAAATTCAAAGTTCACTAAAAATTCTATTCTCCATTTTAATTTCAACCTAGCACACTCGTCTCAATCCTATGCCTCATTGGCTACGACTCTCTACACAACTCTAGCACCTATATGAGTATGTAGATAGAAAGAACTATTTAGCAGCCAAGTGACAGCGTACCCTACTCACTGGAATTCTTTTAGGTTATGGTACACCAATAGCAATTCAGTGATCTGATAAGTTAAGGCAGGAAGGTTTATGCTACAGTTAGTGGAAATAATAAAAACTATGAGTAACAGATTTTAACCTCTTCATTTTAGCACATCCCTATCTGTTAACCTTTATTGCTACCGTCTTGAAAAGTTATATTTATGCGAAAGACCCCACTAAAAGGTCCCGAGAGCCATCAGATGTTATGAACTTCCTTTAATGAGAGCAAAACGAAAAAACATGAGTTTCACTTACCATATAAATTTAAAGAGGCATGGAGAAGGCTGATGAATTTGATTTCTTTCTTTTTTTGTTTCAGCAACGCAGAGAGATTCTCCTCTGCAACACTGCCTCTGCTGGCCATTCAATATAATCTGCAGATGGAAAAGTCCACCGTTAGTCCATTATTAGAACTTGAATATTTCCAACTAAAGACAACACTACCAAATAAAATTATTTTCATAAAGCGTTAATAATTAGTACAATAGTGTCTGTAATATTGTGAAAATTCAAAGTCAACTAAAAATTCTATTCTCCATTTTAATTTCAACCTAGCACACTCGTCTCAATCCTATGCCTCATTGGCTACGACTCTCTACACAACTCTAGCACCTATATGAGGACGTAGATAGAAAGAACTATTTAGCAGCCAAGTGACAGCGTACCCTTCTCACTGGAATTCTTTTAGGTTATGGTACACCAATTGCAATTCAATGATCTGATAAGTTAAGGGAGGAAGATTTATGCTACAGTATAGTGGAAATAATAAAAACTATGAGTAACAGATTTTAATCTCTTCATTTTAGCACATCCCTATCAGTTAACCTATATTGCTACCGTCTTGAAAAGTTATATTTATGTGAAAGACCCCACTAAAAGGTCTCGAGAGCCATCAGATGTTATGAACTTCTTTTAATGAGAGCAAAACGAAAAAACATGAGTTTGACTTACCATATAAATTCAAAGAGGCATGGAGAAGGCTGATGAATTTGATTTCTTTTTTTTTTTTGTCTCAGCAATGCAGAGAGATTCTCCTCTGCAACACTGCCTCTGCTGGCCATTCAATATAATCTGCAGATGGAAAAGTCCACTGTTAGTCCATTATTAGAACTTGAATATTTCCAAACTAAAGACAACACTACCAAATAAAATTATTTTCATAAAGCGTTATTAGTACAATAGCGTCTATAATATTGTGAAAATTCAAAGTTCACTAAAAATTCTATTCTCCATTTTAATTTCAACCTAGCACACTCGTCTCAATCCTATGCCTCATTGGCTACGACTCTCTACACAACTCTAGCACCTATATGAGGACGTAGATAGAAAGAACTATTTAGCAGCCAAGTGACAGCGTACCCTTCTCACTGGAATTATTTTAGGTTATGGTACACCAATAGCAATTCAGTGATCTGATAAGTTAAGGGAGGAAAATGAATACTACAGTTAGTGGAAATATTAAAAACTATGACTAACAAATTCTAACCTCTTCATTTTAGCACATCCCTATCAGTTAACCTATATTGCTACCGTCTTGCAACACTGCCTCAGCTGGCAATTCAATATAATCTGCAGATGGAAAAGTCCACTGTTAGTCCATGATTAGAACTTGAATATTTCCAAACTAAAGACAACACTACCAAATAAAATTATTTTCATAAAGCTTTAATAATTAGTACAATAGCGTCTGTAATATTGTGAAAATTCAAAGTTCACTAAAAATTCTATTCTCCAGTTTAATTTCAACCTAGCACACTTCTCTCAAACCTGTGCCTCATTGGCTACGACATTCTACACAACTCTAGCACCTATATGAGGACGCAGATAGAAAGAACTCTTTAGCAGCCAAGTGACAGCGTACCCTTCTCACTGGAATTCTTTTAGGTTATGGTACACCAATTGCAATTCAATGATCTGATAAGTTAAGGGAGGAAGATTTATGCAACAGTATAGTGGAAATAATAAAAACTATGAGTAACAGATTCTAACCTCTTCATTTTAGCACATCCCTACCAGTTAACCTATATTGCTACCCTCTTGAAAAGTTATATTTATGCGAAAGACCCCACTAAAAGGTCCCGAGAGCCATCAGATGTTATGAACTTCTTTTAATGAGAGCAAAACAAAAAAACATGAGTTTGACTTACCATATAAATTCAAAGAGGCATGGAGAAGGCTGATAAATGTGATTTCTTTTTTTTTTGTCTCAGCAACGCAGAGAGATTCTCCTCTGCAACATTGCCTCTGCTGGCCATTCAATATAATCTACATATGGAAAAGTCCACTGTTAGTCCGTTATTAGAACTTGAATATTTCCAAACTAAAGACAACACTAACAAATAAAATTATTTTCATAAAGCGTTATTAGTACAATAGCGTCTATAATATTGTGAAAATTCAAAGTTCACTAAAAATTCTATTCTCCATTTTAATTTCAACCTAGCACACTTCTATCAATCCTATGCCTCATTGGCTACGACTCTCTACACAACTCTAGCACCTATATGAGTATGTAGATAGAAAGAACTATTTAGCAGCCAAGTGACAGCGTACCCTTCTCACTGGAATTATTTTAGGTTATGGTACACCAATAGCAATTCAGTGATCTGATAAGTTAAGGGAGGAAAATGAATACTACAGTTAGTGGAAATATTAAAAACTATGAGTAACAAATTCTAACCTCTTCATTTTAGCACATCCCTATCAGTTAACCTATATTGCTACCATATTGCAACACTGCCTCAGCTGGCAATTCAATATAATCTGCAGATGGAAAAGTCCACCGTTATTCCATTATTAGAACTTGAATATTTCCAAACTAAAGACAACACTACCAAATAAAATTATTTTCATAAAGCGTTAATAATTAGTACAATAGCGTCTATTATATTGTGACAATTCAAAGTTCACTAAAAATTCTATTCTCCATTTTAATTTCAACCTAGCACACTTCTATCAATCCTATGCCTGATTGGCTACGACTCTCTACACAAATCTAGCACCGTTATGAGGACGTAGATAGAAAGAACTATTTAGCAACCAAGTGACAGCGTACCCTACTCACTGGAATTCCTTTAGGTTATGGTACACCAATAGCAATTAAGTGATATGATAAGTTAAGGCAGGAAGATTTATGCTACAGTTAGTGGAAATAATAAAAGCTGAGTAACCGATTCTAACCTCTTCCTTTTAGCACATCCCTATCTGTTAACCTATATTGCTACCATCTTGAAAAGTTATATTTATGCAAAAGACCCCACTAAAAGGTCCCGAGAGCCATCAGATGTTATGAACTTCTTTTAATGAGAGCAAAACGAAAAAACATGAGTTTGACTTACCATATAAATTCAAAGAGGCATGGAGAAGGCTGATGAATTTGATTTCTTTTTTTTTTGTCTCAGCAACGCAGAGAGATTCTCCTCTGCAACACGGCCTCTGCTGGCCATTCAATATAATCTACATATGGAAAAGTCCACTGTTAGTCCATTATTAGAACTTGAATATTTCCAAACTAAAGACATCACTACCAAACAAAATTATTTTCATAAAGCGTTAATAATTAGTACAATAGAGTCTATAATATTGTGACAATTCAAAGTTCACTAAAAATTCTATTCTCCATTTTAATTTCAACCTAGCACACTTCTATCAATCCTATGCCTCATTGGCTACGACTCTCTACACAACTCTAGCACCTATATGAGGACGTAGATAGTAAGAACTATTTAGCAGCCAAGTGACAGCGTACCCTTCTCACTGGAGTTATTTTAGGTTATGGTACACCAATAGCAATTCAGTGATCTGATAAGTTAAGGGAGGAAAATGAATATAACAGTTAGTGGAAATATTAAAAACTATGAGTAACAAATTCTAACCTCTTCATTTTAGCCCATCCCTATCAGTTAACCTATATTGCTACCGTCTTGAAAAGTTATATTTATGCGAAAGACCCCACTAAAAGGTCCCGAGAGCCATCAGATGTTATGAATTTCTTTTAATGAGAGCAAAACGAAAAAACATGAGTTTGACTTACCATATAAATTCAAAGAGGCATGGAGAAGGCTGATGAATTAGATTTCTTTTTTTTGTCTCAGCAACGCAGAGAGATTCTCCTCTGAAACACTGCCTCTGCTGGCCATTCAATATAATCTGCAGATGGAAAAGTCCACTGTTAGTCCATTATTAGAACTTGAATATTTCCAAACTAAAGACAACACTACCAAATAAAATTATTTTCATAAAGCGTTAATAATTAGTACAATAGCGTCTGTAATATTGTGAAAATTCAAAGTTCACTAAAAATTCTATTCTCCATTTTAATTTCAACCTAGCACACTCGTCTCAATCCTATGCCTCATTGGCTACGACTCTCTACACAACTCTAGCACCTATATGAGGACGTAGATAGAAAGAACTATTTAGCAGCCAAGTGACAGCGTACCCTTCTCACTGGAATTATTTTAGGTTATGGTACACCAATAGCAATTCAGTGATCTGATAAGTTAAGGGAGGAAGATTTATGCTACAGTATAGTGGAAATAATAAAAACTATGAGTAACAGATTTTAATCTCTTCATTTTAGCACATCCCTACCAGTTAACCTATATTGCTACCGTCTTGAAAAGTTATATTTATGTGAAAGACCCCACTAAAAGGTCCCGAGAGCCATCAGATGTTATGAACTTCTTTTAATGAGAGCAAAACGAAAAAACATGACTTTGACTTACCATATAAATTCAAAGAGGCATGGAGAAGGCTGATGAATTTGATTTCTTTTTTTTTGTCTCAGCAACGCAGAGAGATTATCCTCTGCAACACTGCCTCTGCTGGCCATTCAATATAATCTGCAGATGGAAAAGTCCACCGTTAGTCCATTATTAGAACTTGAATATTTCCAAACTAAAGACAACACTACCAAATAAAATTATTTTCATAAAGCGTTAATAATTAGTACAATAGTGTCTGTAATATTGTGAAAATTCAAAGTCAACTAAAAATTCTATTCTCCATTTTAATTTCAACCTAGCACACTCGTCTCAATCCTATGCCTCATTGGCTACGACTCTCTACACAACTCTAGCACCTATATGAGGACGTAGAAATAAAGAACTATTTAGCAGCCAAGTGACAGCGTACCCTTCTCACTGGAATTATTTTAGGTTATGGTACACCAATACCAATTCAGTGATCTGATAAGTTAAGGGAGGAAAATGAATACTACAGTTAGTGGAAATATTAAAAACTATGACTAACAAATTCTAACCTCTTCATTTTAGCACATCCCTATCAGTTAACATATATTGCTACCATCTTGCAACACTGCCTCAGCTGGCAATTCAATATAATCTGCAGATGGAAAAGTCCACCGTTAGTCCATTATTAGAACTTGAATATTTCCAAACTAAAGACAACACTACCAAATAAAATTATTTTCATAAAGCGTTATTAGTACAATAGCGTCTATAATATTGTGAAAATTCAAAGTTCACTAAAAATTCTATTCTCCATTTTAATTTCAACCTAGCACACTCGTCTCAATCCTATGCCTCATTGGCTACGACTCTCTACACAACTCTAGCACCTATATGAGGACGTAGATAGAAAGAACTATTTAGCAGCCAAGTGACAGCGTACCCTTCTCACTGGAATTATTTTAGGTTATGGTACACCAATAGCAATTCAGTGATCTGATAAGTTAAGGGAGGAAAATGAATACTACAGTTAGTGGAAATATTCAAAACTATGAGTAACAAATTCTAACCTCTTCATTTTAGCACATCCCTATCAGTTAACCTATATTGCTACCGTCTTGCAACACTGCCTCAGCTGGCAATTCAATATAATCTGCAGATGGAAAAGTCCACCGTTAGTCCATGATTAGAACTTGAATATTTCCAAACTAAAGACAACACTACCAAATAAAATTATTTTCATAAAGCGTTAATAATTAGTACAATAGCGTCTGTAATATTGTGAAAATTCAAAGTTCACTAAAAATTCTATTCTCCAGTTTAATTTCAACCTAGCACACTTCTCTCAAACCTGTGCCTCATTGGCTACGACATTCTACACAACTCTAGCACCTATATGAGGACGCAGATAGAAAGAACTCTTTAGCAGCCAAGTGACAGCGTACCCTTCTCACTGGAATTCTTTTAGGTTATGGTACACCAATTTCAATTCAATGATCTGATAAGTTAAGGGAGGAAGATTTATGCTACAGTATAGTGGAAATAATAAAAACTATGAGTAACAGATTCTAACCTTTCATTTTAGCACATCCCTATCAGTTAATCTATATTGCTACCGTCTTGAAAAGTTATATTTATGCGAAAGACCCCACTAAAAGGTCCCGAGAGCCATCAGATGTTATGAATTTCTTTTAATGAGAGCAAAACGAAAAAACATGAGTTTGACTTACCATATAAATTCAAAGAGGCATGGAGAAGGCTGATGAATTAGATTTCTTTTTTTTGTCTCAGCAACGCAGAGAGATTCTCCTCTGAAACACTGCCTCTGCTGGCCATTCAATATAATCTGCAGATGGAAAAGTCCACTGTTAGTCCATTATTAGAACTTGAATATTTCCAAACTAAAGACAACACTACCAAATAAAATTATTTTCATAAAGCGTTAATAATTAGTACAATGGCGTCTGTAATATTGTGAAAATTCAAAGTTCACTAAAAATTCTATTCTCCATTTTAATTTCAACCTAGCACACTCGTCTCAATCCTATGCCTCATTGGCTACGACTCTCTACACAACTCTAGCACCTATATGAGGACGTAGATAGAAAGAACTATTTAGCAGCCAAGTGACAGCGTACCCTTCTCACTGGAATTATTTTAGGTTATGGTACACCAATAGCAATTCAGTGATCTGATAAGTTAAGGGAGGAAGATTTATGCTACAGTATAGTGGAAATAATAAAAACTATGAGTAACAGATTTTAATCTCTTCATTTTAGCACATCCCTACCAGTTAACCTATATTGCTACCGTCTTGAAAAGTTATATTTATGTGAAAGACCCCACTAAAAGGTCCCGAGAGCCATCAGATGTTATGAACTTCTTTTAATGAGAGCAAAACGAAAAAACATGACTTTGACTTACCATATAAATTCAAAGAGGCATGGAGAAGGCTGATGAATTTGATTTCTTTTTTTTTTGTCTCAGCAACGCAGAGAGATTATCCTCTGCAACACTGCCTCTGCTGGCCATTCAATATAATCTGCAGATGGAAAAGTCCACCGTTAGTCCATTATTAGAACTTGAATATTTCCAAACTAAAGACAACACTACCAAATAAAATTATTTTCATAAAGCGTTAATAATTAGTACAATAGTGTCTGTAATATTGTGAAAATTCAAAGTCAACTAAAAATTCTATTCTCCATTTTAATTTCAACCTAGCACACTCGTCTCAATCCTATGCCTCATTGGCTACGACTCTCTACACAACTCTAGCACCTATATGAGGACATAGAAATAAAGAACTATTTAGCAGCCAAGTGACAGCGTACCCTTCTCACTGGAATTATTTTAGGTTATGGTACACCAATACCAATTCAGTGATCTGATAAGTTAAGGGAGGAAAATGAATACTACAGTTAGTGGAAATATTAAAAACTATGACTAACAAATTCTAACCTCTTCATTTTAGCACATCCCTATCAGTTAACCTATATTGCTACCATCTTGCAACACTGCCTCAGCTGGCAATTCAATATAATCTGCAGATGGAAAAGTCCACCGTTAGTCCATTATTAGAACTTGAATATTTCCAAACTAAAGACAACACTACCAAATAAAATTATTTTCATAAAGCGTTATTAGTACAATAGCGTCCATAATATTGTGAAAATTCAAAGTTCACTAAAAATTCTATTCTCCATTTTAATTTCAGCCTAGCACACTTCTATCAATCCTATGCCTCATTGGCTACGACTCTCTACACAACTCTAGCACCTATATGAGGACGTAGAAATAAAGAACTATTTAGCAGCCAAGTGACAGCGTACCCTTCTCACTGGAATTATTTTAGGTTATGGTACACCAATACCAATTCAGTGATCTGATAAGTTAAGGGAGGAAAATGAATACAACAGTTAGTGGAAATATTAAAAACTATGAGTAACAAATTCTAACCTCTTCATTTTAGCACATCCCTATCAGTTAACCTATATTGCTACCGTCTTGAAAAGTTATATTTATGCGAAAGACCCCACTAAAAGGTCCCGAGAGCCATCAGATGTTATGAATTTCTTTTAATGAGAGCAAAACGAAAAAACATGAGTTTGACTTACCATATAAATTCAAAGAGGCATGGAGAAGGCTGATGATTTTGATTTCTTTTTTTTGTCTCAGCAACGCAGAGAGATTCTCCTCTGCAACACTGCCTCTGCTGGCCATTCAATATAATCTGCAGATGGAAAAGTCCACTGTTAGTCCATTATTAGAACTTGAATATTTCCAAACTAAAGACAACACTACCAAATAAAATTATTTTCATAAAGCGTTAATAATTAGTACAATGGCGTCTGTAATATTGTGAAAATTCAAAGTTCACTAAAAATTCTATTCTCCATTTTAATTTCAACCTAGCACACTCGTCTCAATCCTATGCCTCATTGGCTACGACTCTCTACACAACTCTAGCACCTATATGAGGACGTAGATAGAAAGAACTATTTAGCAGCCAAGTGACAGCGTACCCTTCTCACTGGAATTATTTTAGGTTATGGTACACCAATAGCAATTCAGTGATCTGATAAGTTAAGGGAGGAAAATGAATACTACAGTTAGTGGAAATATTAAAAACTATGACTAACAAATTCTAACCTCTTCATTTTAGCACATCCCTATCAGTTAACCTATATTGCTACCGTCTTGCAACACTGCCTCAGCTGGCAATTCAATATAATCTGCAGATGGAAAAGTCCACTGTTAGTCCATGATTAGAACTTGAATATTTCCAAACTAAAGACAACACTACCAAATAAAATTATTTTCATAAAGCGTTAATAATTAGTACAATAGCGTCTGTAATATTGTGAAAATTCAAAGTTCACTAAAAATTCTATTCTCCAGTTTAATTTCAACCTAGCACACTTCTCTCAAACCTGTGCCTCATTGGCTACGACATTCTACACAACTCTAGCACCTATATGAGGACGCAGATAGAAAGAACTCTTTAGCAGCCAAGTGACAGCGTACCCTTCTCACTGGAATTCTTTTAGGTTATGGTACACCAATTGCAATTCAATGATCTGATAAGTTAAGGGAGGAAGATTTATGCAACAGTATAGTGGAAATAATAAAAACTATGAGTAACAGATTCTAACCTCTTCATTTTAGCACATCCCTACCAGTTAACCTATATTGCTACCCTCTTGAAAAGTTATATTTATGCGAAAGACCCCACTAAAAGGTCCCGAGAGCCATCAGATGTTATGAACTTCTTTTAATGAGAGCAAAACAAAAAAACATGAGTTTGACTTACCATATAAATTCAAAGAGGCATGGAGAAGGTTAACGAATTTGATTTCTTTTTTTTTTGTCTCAGCAACGCAGAGAGATTCTCCTCTGCAACACTGCCTCTGCTGGCCATTCAATATAATCTGCAGATGGAAATGTCCACTGTTAGTCCGTTATTAGAACTTGAATATTTCCAAACTAAAGACAACACTAACAAATAAAATTATTTTCATAAAGCGTTATTAGTACAATAGCGTCTATAATATTGTGAAAATTCAAAGTTCACTAAAAATTCTATTCTCCATTTTAATTTCAACCTAGCACACTTCTATCAATCCTATGCCTCATTGGCTACGACTCTCTACACAACTCTAGCACCTATATGAGTATGTAGATAGAAAGAACTATTTAGCAGCCAAGTGACAGCGTACCCTTCTCACTGGAATTATTTTAGGTTATGGTACACCAATAGCAATTCAGTGATCTGATAAGTTAAGGGAGGAAAATGAATACTACAGTTAGTGGAAATATTAAAAACTATGACTAACAAATTCTAACCTCTTCATTTTAGCACATCCCTATCAGTTAACCTATATTGCTACCATATTGCACACTGCCTCAGCTGGCAATTCAATATAATCTGCAGATGGAAAAGTCCACCGTTATTCCATTATTAGAACTTGAATATTTCCAAACTAAAGACAACACTACCAAATAAAATTATTTTCATAAAGCGTTAATAATTAGTACAATAGCGTCTATTATATTGTGACAATTCAAAGTTCACTAAAAATTCTATTCTCCATTTTAATTTCAACCTAGCACACTTCTATCAATCCTATGCCTCATTGGCTACGACTCTCTACACAAATCTAGCACCGTTATGAGGACGTAGATAGAAAGAACTATTTAGCAACCAAGTGACAGCGTACCCTACTCACTGGAATTCCTTTAGGTTATGGTACACCAATAGCAATTAAGTGATATGATAAGTTAAGGCAGGAAGATTTATGCTACAGTTAGTGGAAATAATAAAAGCTGAGTAACCGATTCTAACCTCTTCCTTTTAGCACATCCCTATCTGTTAACCTATATTGCTACCATCTTGAAAAGTTATATTTATGCAAAAGACCCCACTAAAAGGTCCCGAGAGCCATCAGATGTTATGAACTTCTTTTAATGAGAGCAAAACGAAAAAACATGAGTTTGACTTACCATATAAATTCAAAGAGGCATGGAGAAGGCTGATGAATTAGATTTCTTTTTTTTGTCTCAGCAACGCAGAGAGATTCTCCTCTGCAACACTGCCTCTGCTGGCCATTCATTATAATCTGCAGATGGAAAAGTCCACCGTTAGTCCATTATTAGAACTTGAATATTTCCAAACTAAAGACAACACTACCAAATAAAATTATTTTCATAAAGCGTTAATAATTAGTACAATGGCGTCTGTAATATTGTGAAAATTCAAAGTTCACTAAAAATTCTATTCTCCATTTTAATTTCAACCTAGCACACTAGTCTCAATCCTATGCCTCTTTGGCTACGACTCTCTACACAACTCTAGCACCTATATGAGGACGTAGATAGAAAGAACTATTTAGCAGCCAAGTGACAGCGTACCCTTCTCACTGGAATTCTTTTAGGTTATGGTACACCAATTGCAATTCAATGATCTGATAAGTTAAGGGAGGAAGATTTATGCTACAGTATAGTGGAAATAATAAAAACTATGAGTAACAGATTTTAATCTCTTCATTTTAGCACATCCCTATCAGTTAACCTATATTGCTACCGTCTTGAAAAGTTATATTTATGCGAAAGACCCCACTAAAAGGTCTCGAGAGCCATCAGATGTTATGAACTTCTTTTAATGAGAGCAAAACGAAAAAACATGAGTTTGACTTACCATATAAATTCAAAGAGGCATGGAGAAGGCTGATGAATTTGATTTCTTTTTTTTTTTGTCTCAGCAACGCAGAGAGATTCTCCTCTGCAACACTGCCTCTGCTGGCCATTCAATATAATCTGCAGATGGAAAAGTCCACTGTTAGTCCATTATTAGAACTTGAATATTTCCAAACTAAAGACAACACTACCAAATAAAATTATTTTCATAAAGCGTTAATAATTAGTACAATGGCGTCTGTAATATTGTGAAAATTCAAAGTTCACTAAAAATTCTATTCTCCATTTTAATTTCAACCTAGCACACTCGTCTCAATCCTATGCCTCATTGGCTACGACTCTCTACACAACTCTAGCACCTATATGAGGACGTAGATAGAAAGAACTATTTAGCAGCCAAGTGACAGCGTACCCTTCTCACTGGAATTATTTTAGGTTATGGTACACCAATAGCAATTCAGTGATCTGATAAGTTAAGGGAGGAAAATGAATACTACAGTTAGTGGAAATATTAAAAACTATGACTAACAAATTCTAACCTCTTCATTTTAGCACATCCCTATCAGTTAACCTATATTGCTACCGTCTTGCAACACTGCCTCAGCTGGCAATTCAATATAATCTGCAGATGGAAAAGTCCACTGTTAGTCCATGATTAGAACTTGAATATTTCCAAACTAAAGACAACACTACCAAATAAAATTATTTTCATAAAGCGTTAATAATTAGTACAATAGCGTCTGTAATATTGTGAAAATTCAAAGTTCACTAAAAATTCTATTCTCCAGTTTAATTTCAACCTAGCACACTTCTATCAATCCTATGCCTCATTGGCTACGACTCTCTACACAACTCTAGCACCTATATGAGGACGTAGATAGTAAGAACTATTTAGCAGCCAAGTGACAGCGTACCCTTCTCACTGGAGTTATTTTAGGTTATGGTACACCAATAGCAATTCAGTGATCTGATAAGTTAAGGGAGGAAAATGAATACAACAGTTAGTGGAAATATTAAAAACTATGAGTAACAAATTCTAACCTCTTCATTTTAGCCCATCCCTATCAGTTAACCTATATTGCTACCGTCTTGAAAAGTTATATTTATGCGAAAGACCCCACTAAAAGGTCTCGAGAGCCATCAGATGTTATGAACTTCTTTTAATGAGAGCAAAACGAAAAAACATGAGTTTGACTTACCATATAAATTCAAAGAGGCATGGAGAAGGCTGATGATTTTGATTTCTTTTTTGTCTCAGCAACGCAGAGAGATTCTCCTCTGCAACACTGCCTCTGCTGGCCATTCAATATAATCTGCAGATGGAAAAGTCCACTGTTAGTCCATTATTAGAACTTGAATATTTCCAAACTAAAGACAACACTACCAAATAAAATTATTTTCATAAAGCGGTATTAGTACAATAGCGTCTATAATATTGTGAAAATTCAAAGTTCACTAAAAATTCTATTCTCCATTTTAATTTCAACCTAGCACACTCGTCTCAATCCTATGCCTCATTGGCTACGACTCTCTACACAACTCTAGCACCTATATGAGGACGTAGATAGAAAGAACTATTTAGCAGCCAAGTGACAGCGTACCCTTCTCACTGGAATTATTTTAGGTTATGGTACACCAATAGCAATTCAGTGATCTGATAAGTTAAGGGAGGAAAATGAATACTACAGTTAGTGGAAATATTCAAAACTATGAGTAACAAATTCTAACCTCTTCATTTTAGCACATCCCTATCAGTTAACCTATATTGCTACCGTCTTGCAACACTGCCTCAGCTGGCAATTCAATATAATCTGCAGATGGAAAAGTCCACCGTTAGTCCATGATTAGAACTTGAATATTTCCAAACTAAAGACAACACTACCAAATAAAATTATTTTCATAAAGCGTTAATAATTAGTACAATAGCGTCTGTAATATTGTGAAAATTCAAAGTTCACTAAAAATTCTATTCTCCAGTTTAATTTCAACCTAGCACACTTCTCTCAAACCTGTGCCTCATTGGCTACGACATTCTACACAACTCTAGCACCTATATGAGGACGCAGATAGAAAGAACTCTTTAGCAGCCAAGTGACAGCGTACCCTTCTCACTGGAATTCTTTTAGGTTATGGTACACCAATTGCAATTCAATGATCTGATAAGTTAAGGGAGGAAGATTTATGCTACAGTATAGTGGAAATAATAAAAACTATGAGTAACAGATTCTAACCTTTCATTTTAGCACATCCCTATCAGTTAATCTATATTGCTACCGTCTTGAAAAGTTATATTTATGCGAAAGACCCCACTAAAAGGTCCCGAGAGCCATCAGATGTTATGAATTTCTTTTAATGAGAGCAAAACGAAAAAACATGAGTTTGACTTACCATATAAATTCAAAGAGGCATGGAGAAGGCTGATGAATTAGATTTCTTTTTTTTGTCTCAGCAACGCAGAGAGATTCTCCTCTGCAACACTGCCTCTGCTGGCCATTCAATATAATCTGCAGATGGAAAAGTCCACTGTTAGTCCATTATTAGAACTTGAATATTTCCAAACTAAAGACAACACTACCAAATAAAATTATTTTCATAAAGCGTTAATAATTAGTACAATGGCGTCTGTAATATTGTGAAAATTCAAAGTTCACTAAAAATTCTATTCTCCATTTTAATTTCAACCTAGCACACTCGTCTCAATCCTATGCCTCATTGGCTACGACTCTCTACACAACTCTAGCACCTATATGAGGACGTAGATAGAAAGAACTATTTAGCAGCCAAGTGACAGCGTACCCTTCTCACTGGAATTATTTTAGGTTATGGTACACCAATAGCAATTCAGTGATCTGATAAGTTAAGGGAGGAAGATTTATGCTACAGTATAGTGGAAATAATAAAAACTATGAGTAACAAATTCTAACCTCTTCATTTTAGCACATCCCTATCAGTTAACCTATATTGCTACCATCTTGCAACACTGCCTCAGCTGGCAATTCAATATAATCTGCAGATGGAAAAGTCCACCGTTAGTCCATTATTAGAACTTGAATATTTCCAAACTAAAGACAACACTACCAAATAAAATTATTTTCATAAAGTGTTATTAGTACAATAGCGTCCATAATATTGTGAAAATTCAAAGTTCACTAAAAATTCTATTCTCCATTTTAATTTCAGCCTAGCACACTTCTATCAATCCTATGCCTCATTGGCTACGACTCTCTACACAACTCTAGCACCTATATGAGGACGTAGAAATAAAGAACTATTTAGCAGCCAAGTGACAGCGTACCCTTCTCACTGGAATTATTTTAGGTTATGGTACACCAATACCAATTCAGTGATCTGATAAGTTAAGGGAGGAAAATGAATACTACAGTTAGTGGAAATATTAAAAACTATGACTAACAAATTCTAACCTCTTCATTTTAGCACATCCCTATCAGTTAACCTATATTGCTACCATCTTGCAACACTGCCTCAGCTGCAATTCAATATAATCTGCAGATGGAAAAGTCCACCGTTAGTCCATTATTAGAACTTGAATATTTCCAAACTAAAGACAACACTACCAAATAAAATTATTTTCATAAAGCGTTATTAGTACAATAGCGTCCATAATATTGTGAAAATTCAAAGTTCACTAAAAATTCTATTCTCCATTTTAATTTCAGCCTAGCACACTTCTATCAATCCTATGCCTCATTGGCTACGACATTCTACACAACTCTAGCACCTATATGAGGACGCAGATAGAAAGAACTCTTTAGCAGCCAAGTGACAGCGTACCCTTCTCACTGGAATTCTTTTAGGTTATGGTACACCAATTGCAATTCAATGATCTGATAAGTTAAGGGAGGAAGATTTATGCTACAGTATAGTGGAAATAATAAAAACTATGAGTAACAGATTCTAACCTCTTCATTTTAGCACATCCCTATCAGTTAATCTATATTGCTACCGTCTTGAAAAGTTATATTTATGCGAAAGACCCCACTAAAAGGTCCCGAGAGCCATCAGATGTTATGAATTTCTTTTAATGAGAGCAAAACGAAAAAACATGAGTTTGACTTACCATATAAATTCAAAGAGGCATGGAGAAGGCTGATGAATTAGATTTCTTTTTTTTGTCTCAGCAACGCAGAGAGATTCTCCTCTGCAACACTGCCTCTGCTGGCCATTCAATATAATCTGCAGATGGAAAAGTCCACTGTTAGTCCATTATTAGAACTTGAATATTTCCAAACTAAAGACAACACTACCAAATAAAATTATTTTCATAAAGCGTTATTAGTACAATAGCGTCTGTAATATTGTGACAATTCAAAGTTCACTAAAAATTCTATTCTCCATTTTAATTTCATCCTAGCACACTTCTATCAATCCTATGCCTCATTGGCTACGACTCTCTACACAACTCTAGCACCTATTTGAGGATGTAGATAGAAAGAACTATTTAGCAGCCAAGTGACAGCGTACCCTTCTCACTGGAATTATTTTAGGTTATGGTACACCAATAGCAATTCAGTGATCTGATAAGTTAAGGGAGGAAAATGAATACTACAGTTAGTGGAAATATTAAAAACTATGACTAACAAATTCTAACCTCTTCATTTTAGCACATCCCCATCAGTTAACCTATATTGCTACCGTCTTGCAACACTGCCTCAGCTGGCAATTCAATATAATCTGCAGATGGAAAAGTCCACCGTTAGTCCATTATTAGAACTTGAATATTTCCAAACTAAAGACAACACTACCAAACAAAATTATTTTCATAAAGCTTCAATAATTAGTACAATAGCGTCTAATATTGTGACAATTCAAAGTTCACTAAACATTCTATTCTCCATTTCAATTTCAACCTAGCACACTTCTATCAATCCTATGCCTCATTGGCTATGACTCTCTACACAACTCTAGCACCTATATGAGGACTTAGATAGAAAAACTATTTAGTAGCCAAGTGACAGCGTACCCTTCTCACTGGAATTATTTTAGGTTATGGTACACCAATAGTAATTCAGTGATCTGATAAGTTAAGGGAGGAAAATGAATACTACAGTTAGTGGAAATATTAAAAACTATGACTAACAAATTCTAACCTCTTCATTTTAGCACATC
This sequence comes from Triturus cristatus, assembly GCF_964204655.1. NCBI lineage: Eukaryota > Metazoa > Chordata > Amphibia > Caudata > Salamandridae > Triturus > Triturus cristatus. The sequence continues at coordinate 591,415,114 of NC_140593.1, forward strand.
CCCATCAGTTAACCTATATTGCTACCGTCTTGCAACACTGCCTCAGCTGGCCATTCAATATAATCTGCAGATGGAAAAGTCCACAGTTAGTCCGATATTAGAACTTGAATATTTCCAAACTAAAGACATCACTACCAAACAAAATTATTTTCATAAAGCGTTAATAATTAGTACAATAGCGTCTGTAATATTGTGAAAATTCAAAGTCAACTAAAAATTCTATTCTCCATTTTAATTTCAACCTAGCACACTTCTATCAATCCTATGCCTCATTGGCTACGACTCTCTACACAAATCTAGCACCTATCTGAGGACGTAGATAGAAAGAACTCTTTAGCAACCAAGTGACAGCGTACCCTACTCACTGGAATTCTTTTAGGTTATGGTACACCAATAGCAATTCAGTGATATGATAAGTTAAGGCAGGAAGATTTATGCTACAGTTAGTGGAAATAATAAAAGCTGAGTAACCGATTCTAACCTCTTCATTTTAGCACATCCCTATCTGTTAACCTATATTGCTACCATCTTGAAAAGTTATATTTATGCAAAAGACCCCACTAAAAGGTCCCGAGAGCCATCAGATGTTATGAACTTCTTTTAATGAGAGCAAAACGAAAATACATGAGTTTGACTTACCATATAAATTCAGAGAAGGCTGATGAATTTGATTTCTTTTTTTGTCTCAGCAACGCAGAGAGATTCTCCTCTGCAACACTGCCTATGCTGGCCATTCAATATAATCTGCAGATGGAAAAGTCCACTGTTAGTCCATTATTAGAACTTGAATATTTCCAAACTAAAGACAACACTACCAAATAAAATTATTTTCATAAAGCGTTATTAGTACAATAGCGTCTATAATATTGTGAAAATTCAAAGTTCACTAAAAATTCTATTCTCCATTTTAATTTCAACCTAGCACACTTCTATCAATCCTATGCCTCATTGGCTACGACTCTCTACACAAATCTAGCACCGTTATGAGGACGTAGATAGAAAGAACTCTTTAGCAACCAAGTGACAGCGTACCCTACTCACTGGAATTCTTTTAGGCTATGGTACACCAATAGCAATTCAGTGATATGATAAGTTAAGGCAGGAAGATTTATGCTACAGTTAGTGGAAATAATAAAAGCTGAGTAACCGATTCTAACCTCTTCATTTTAGCACATCCCTATCTGTTAACCTATATTGCTACCATCTTGAAAAGTTATATTTATGCGAAAGACCCCACTAAAAGGTCCCGAGAGCCATCAGATGTTATGAACTTCTTTTAATGAGAGCAAAACGAAAAAACATGAGTTTGACTTACCATATAAATTCAAAGAGGCATGGAGAAGGCTGATGAATTTGATTTCTTTTTTTTTGTCTCAGCAACGCAGAGAGATTCTCCTCTGCAACACGGCCTCTGCTGGCCATTAAATATAATCTGCAGATGGAAAAGTCCACTGTTAGTCCATTATTAGAAATTGAATATCTCCAAACTAAAGACAACACTACCAAATAAAATTATTTTCATAAAGCTTCAATAATTAGTACAATAGCGTCTAATATTGTGACAATTCAAAGTTCACTAAACATTCTATTCTCCATTTCAATTTCAACCTAGCACACTTCTATCAATCCTATGCCTCATTGGCTATGACTCTCTACACAACTCTAGCACCTATATGAGGACTTAGATAGAAAAACTATTTAGTAGCCAAGTGACAGCGTACCCTTCTCACTGGAATTATTTTAGGTTATGGTACACCAATAGTAATTCAGTGATCTGATAAGTTAAGGGAGGAAAATGAATACTACAGTTAGTGGAAATATTAAAAACTATGACTAACAAATTCTAACCTCTTCATTTTAGCACATCCCCATCAGTTGACCTATATTGCTACCGTCTTGCAACACTGCCTCAGCTGGCCATTCAATATAATCTGCAGATGGAAAAGTCCACCGTTAGTCCATTATTAGAACTTGAAAATTTCCAAACTAAAGACAACACTACCAAATAAAATTATTTTCATAAAGCGTTAATATTTAGTACAATAGCGTCTGTAATATTGTGAAAATTCAAAGTTCACTAAAAATTCTATTCTCCAGTTTAATTTCAACCTAGCACACTTCTCTCAATCCTATGCCTCATTGGCTACGACTCTCTACACAACTCTAGCACCTATCTGAGGACGTAGATAGAAAGAATTCTTTAGCAGCCAAGTGACAGCGTACCCTACTCACTGGAATTCTTTTAGGTTATGGTACACCAATAGCAATTCAGTGATCTGATAAGTTAAGGGAGGAAGATTTATGCTACAGTTAGTGGAAATAATAAAAACTATGAGTAACAGATTTTAACCTCTTCATTTTAGCACATCCCTATCAGTTAACCTATATTGCTACCGTCTTGAAAAGTTATATTTATGCGAAAGACCCCACTAAAAGGTCCCGAGAGCCATCAGATGTTATGAACTTCTTTTAATGAGAGCAAAACAAAAAAACATGAGTTTGACTTACCATATAAATTCAAAGAGGCATGGAGAAGGTTAACGAATTTGATTTCTTTTTTTTTTGTCTCAGCAACGCAGAGAGATTCTCCTCTGCAACACTGCCTCTGCTGGCCATTCAATATAATCTGCAGATGGAAATGTCCACTGTTAGTCCATTATTAGAACTTGAATATTTCCAAACTAAAGACAACACTACCAAATAAAATTATTTTCATAAAGCGTTAATATTTAGTACAATAGCGTCTGTAATATTGTGACAATTCAAAGTTCACTAAAAATTCTATTCTCTATTTTAATTTCAACCTAGCACACTTCTATCAATCCTATGCCTCATTGGCTACGACTCTCTACACAACTCTAGCACCTATCTGAGGACGTAGATAGAAAGAATTCTTTAGCAACCAAGTGACAGCGTACCCTACTCACTGGAATTCTTTGAGGTTATGGTACACCAATAGCAATTCAGTGATCTGATAAGTTAAGGCAGGAAGATTTATGCTAAAGTTAGTGGAAATAATAAAAACTATGAGTAACAGATTTTAACCTCTTCATTTTAGCACATCCCTATCAGTTAACCCATATTGCTACCGTCTTGAAAAGTTATATTTACGCGAAAGACCCCACTAAAAGGTCCCGAGAGCCATCAGATGTTATGAACTTCTTTTATTGAGAGCAAAACAAAAAAACATGAGTTTGACTTACCATATAAATTCAAAGAGGCATGGAGAAGGCTGATGAATTTGATTTCTTTTTTTTTTTTGTCTCAGCAACGCAGAGAGATTCTCCTCTGCAACACTGCCTCTGCTGGCCATTCAATATAATCTGCAGATGGAAAAGTCCACTGTTAGTCCGATATTAGAACTTGAATATTTCCAAACTAAAGACATCACTACCAAACAAAATTATTTTCATAAAGCGTTAATAATTAGTACAATAGCGTCTATAATATTGTGACAATTCAAAGTTCACTAAAAATTCTATTCTCTATTTTAATTTCAACCTAGCACACTTCTATCAATCCTATGCCTCATTGGCTATGACTCTCTACACAACTCTAGCACCTATATGAGGACTTAGATAGAAGGAACTATTTAGCAGCCAAGTGACAGCGTATCCTTCTCACTGGAATTATTTTAGGTTATGGTACACCAATAGCAATTCAGTGATCTGATAAGTTAAGGGAGGAAAATGAATACTACAGTTAGTGGAAATATTAAAAACTATGACTAACAAATTCTAATCTCTTCATTTTAGCACATCCCCATCAGTTAACCTATATTGCTACCGTCTTGCAACACTGCCTCAGCTGGCAATTCAATATAATCTGCAGTTGGAAAAGTCCACCGTTAGTCCATTATTAGAACTTGAATATTTCCAAACTAAAGACAACACTACCAAATAAAATTATTTTCATAAAGCGTTAATATTTAGTACAATAGCGTCTGTAATATTGTGAAAATTTAAAGTTCACTAAAAATTGAATTCTCCAGTTTAATTTCAACCTAGCACACTTCTCTCAATCCTATGCCTCATTGGCTACGACTCTCTACACAACTCTAGCACCTATCTGAGGACGTAGATAGAAAGAATTCTTTAGCAGCCAAGTGACAGCGTACCCTACTCACTGGAATTCTTTTAGGTTATGGTACACCAATAGCAATTCAGTGATCTGATAAGTTAAGGGAGGGAGATTTATGCTACAGTTAGTGGAAATAATAAAAACTATGAGTAACTGATTTTAACCTCTTCATTTTAGCACATCCCCATCAGTTAACCTATATTGCTACCGTCTTGAAAAGTTATATTTATGCGAAAGACCCCACTAAAAGGTCCCGAGAGCCATCAGATGTTATGAACTTCTTTTAATGAGAGCAAAACAAAAAAACATGAGTTTGACTTACCATATAAATTCAAAGAGGCATGGAGAAGGCTGATGAATTTGATTTCTTTTTTTTTTGTCTCAGCAACGCAGAGAGATTCTCCTCTGCAACACTGCCTCTGCTGGCCATTCAATATAATCTGCAGATGGAAAAGTCCACTGTTAGTCCGATATTAGAACTTGAATATTTCCAAACTAAAGACATCACTACCAAACAAAATTATTTTTATAAAGCGTTAATAATTAGTACAATAGCGTCTATAATATTGTGACAATTCAAAGTTCACTAAACATTCTATTCTCCATTTCAATTTCAACCTAGCACACTTCTATCAATCCTATGCCTCATTGGCTACGACTCTCTACACAAATCTAGCACCGTTATGAGGACGTAGATAGAAAGAACTCTTTAGCAACCAAGTGACAGCGTACCCTACTCACTGGAATTCTTTTAGGCTATGGTACACCAATAGCAATTCAGTGATATGATAAGTTAAGGCAGGAAGATTTATGCTACAGTTAGTGGAAATAATAAAAGCTGAGTAACCGATTCTAACCTCTTCATTTTAGCACATCCCTATCTGTTAACCTATATTGCTACCATCTTGAAAAGTTATATTTATGCGAAAGACCCCACTAAAAGGTCCCGAGAGCCATCAGATGTTATGAACTTCTTTTAATGAGAGCAAAACGAAAAAACATGAGTTTGACTTACCATATAAATTCAAAGAGGCATGGAGAAGGCTGATGAATTTGATTTCTTTTTTTTTGTCTCAGCAACGCAGAGAGATTCTCCTCTGCAACACGGCCTCTGCTGGCCATTAAATATAATCTGCAGATGGAAAAGTCCACTGTTAGTCCATTATTAGAAATTGAATATCTCCAAACTAAAGACAACACTACCAAATAAAATTATTTTCATAAAGCTTCAATAATTAGTACAATAGCGTCTAATATTGTGACAATTCAAAGTTCACTAAACATTCTATTCTCCATTTCAATTTCAACCTAGCACACTTCTATCAATCCTATGCCTCATTGGCTATGACTCTCTACACAACTCTAGCACCTATATGAGGACTTAGATAGAAAAACTATTTAGTAGCCAAGTGACAGCGTACCCTTCTCACTGGAATTATTTTAGGTTATGGTACACCAATAGTAATTCAGTGATCTGATAAGTTAAGGGAGGAAAATGAATACTACAGTTAGTGGAAATATTAAAAACTATGACTAACAAATTCTAACCTCTTCATTTTAGCACATCCCCATCAGTTGACCTATATTGCTACCGTCTTGCAACACTGCCTCAGCTGGCCATTCAATATAATCTGCAGATGGAAAAGTCCACCGTTAGTCCATTATTAGAACTTGAAAATTTCCAAACTAAAGACAACACTACCAAATAAAATTATTTTCATAAAGCGTTAATATTTAGTACAATAGCGTCTGTAATATTGTGAAAATTCAAAGTTCACTAAAAATTCTATTCTCCAGTTTAATTTCAACCTAGCACACTTCTCTCAATCCTATGCCTCATTGGCTACGACTCTCTACACAACTCTAGCACCTATCTGAGGACGTAGATAGAAAGAATTCTTTAGCAGCCAAGTGACAGCGTACCCTACTCACTGGAATTCTTTTAGGTTATGGTACACCAATAGCAATTCAGTGATCTGATAAGTTAAGGGAGGAAGATTTATGCTACAGTTAGTGGAAATAATAAAAACTATGAGTAACAGATTTTAACCTCTTCATTTTAGCACATCCCTATCAGTTAACCTATATTGCTACCGTCTTGAAAAGTTATATTTATGCGAAAGACCCCACTAAAAGGTCCCGAGAGCCATCAGATGTTATGAACTTCTTTTAATGAGAGCAAAACAAAAAAACATGAGTTTGACTTACCATATAAATTCAAAGAGGCATGGAGAAGGTTAACGAATTTGATTTCTTTTTTTTTTGTCTCAGCAACGCAGAGAGATTCTCCTCTGCAACACTGCCTCTGCTGGCCATTCAATATAATCTGCAGATGGAAATGTCCACTGTTAGTCCATTATTAGAACTTGAATATTTCCAAACTAAAGACAACACTACCAAATAAAATTATTTTCATAAAGCGTTAATATTTAGTACAATAGCGTCTGTAATATTGTGACAATTCAAAGTTCACTAAAAATTCTATTCTCTATTTTAATTTCAACCTAGCACACTTCTATCAATCCTATGCCTCATTGGCTACGACTCTCTACACAACTCTAGCACCTATATGAGGACGTAGATAGAAAGAACTATTTAGCAACCAAGTGACAGCGTACCCTACTCACTGGAATTCTTTGAGGTTATGGTACACCAATAGCAATTCAGTGATCTGATAAGTTAAGGCAGGAAGATTTATGCTAAAGTTAGTGGAAATAATAAAAACTATGAGTAACAGATTTTAACCTCTTCATTTTAGCACATCCCTATCAGTTAACCCATATTGCTACAGTCTTGAAAAGTTATATTTATGCGAAAGACCCCACTAAAAGGTCCCGAGAGCCATCAGATGTTATGAACTTCTTTTAATGAGAGCAAAACGAAAAAACATGACTTTGACTTACCATATAAATTCAAAGAGGCATGGAGAAGGCTAATGAATTTGATTTTTTTTTTTTGTCTCAGCAACGCAGAGAGATTCTCCTCTGCAACACTGCATCTGCTGGCCATTCAATATAATCTGCAGATGGAAAAGTCCACTGTTAGTCCGATATTAGAACTTGAATATTTCCAAACTAAAGACATCACTACCAAACAAAATTATTTTTATAAAGCGTTAATAATTAGTACAATAGCGTCTATAATATTGTGACAATTCAAAGTTCACTAAAAATTCTATTCTCTATTTTAATTTCAACCTAGCACACTTCTATCAATCCTATGCCTCATTGGCTACGACTCTCTACACAACTCTAGCACCTATATGAGGACTTAGATAGAGGGAACTATTTAGTAGCCAAGTGACAGCGTACCTTTCTCACTGGAATTATTTTAGGTTATGGTACACCAATAGTAATTCAGTGATCTGATAAGTTAAGGGAGGAAAATGAATACTACAGTTAGTGGAAATATTAAAAACTATGACTAACAAATTCTAACCTCTTCATTTTAGCACATCCCCATCAGTTAACCTATATTGCTACCGTCTTGCAACACTGCCTCAGCTGGCAATTCAATATAATCTGCAGATGGAAAAGTCCACCGTTAGTCCATTATTAGAACTTGAATATTTCCAAACTAAAGACAACACTACCAAATAAAATTATTTTCATAAAGCGTTAATAATTAGTACAATAGCGTCTGTAATATTGTGAAAATTCAAAGTCAACTAAAAATTCTATTCTCCATTTTAATTTCAACCTAGCACACTTCTATCAATCCTATGCCTCATTGGCTACGACTCTCTACACAACTCTAGCACCTATCTGAGGACGTAGATAGAAAGAATTCTTTAGCAGCCAAGTGACAGCGTACCCTACTCACTGGAATTCTTTTAGGTTATGGTACACCAATAGCAATTCAGTGATCTGATAAGTTAAGGGAGGAAGATTTATGCTACAGTTAGTGGAAATAATAAAAACTATGAGTAACTGATTTTAACCTCTTCATTTTAGCACATCCCCATCAGTTAACCTATATTGCTACCGTCTTGAAAAGTTATATTTATGCGAAAGACCCCACTAAAAGGTCCCGAGAGCCATCAGATGTTATGAACTTCTTTTAATGAGAGCAAAACAAAAAAACATGAGTTTGACTTACCATATAAATTCAAAGAGGCATGGAGAAGGCTGATGAATTTGATTTCTTTTTTTTTTGTCTCAGCAACGCAGAGAGATTCTCCTCTGCAACACTGCCTCTGCTGGCCATTCAATATAATCTGCAGATGGAAAAGTCCACTGTTAGTCCGATATTAGAACTTGAATATTTCCAAACTAAAGACATCACTACCAAACAAAATTATTTTTATAAAGCGTTAATAATTAGTACAATAGCGTCTATAATATTGTGACAATTCAAAGTTCACTAAAAATTCTATTCTCTATTTTAATTTCAACCTAGCACACTTCTATCAATCCTATGCCTCATTGGCTACGACTCTCTACACAACTCTAGCACCTATATGAGGACTTAGATAGAGGGAACTATTTAGTAGCCAAGTGACAGCGTACCTTTCTCACTGGAATTATTTTAGGTTATGGTACACCAATAGTAATTCAGTGATCTGATAAGTTAAGGGAGGAAAATGAATACTACAGTTAGTGGAAATATTAAAAACTATGACTAACAAATTCTAACCTCTTCATTTTAGCACATCCCCATCAGTTAACCTATATTGCTACCGTCTTGCAACACTGCCTCAGCTGGCAATTCAATATAATCTGCAGATGGAAAAGTCCACCGTTAGTCCATTATTAGAACTTGAATATTTCCAAACTAAAGACAACACTACCAAATAAAATTATTTTCATAAAGCGTTAATAATTAGTACAATAGCGTCTGTAATATTGTGAAAATTCAAAGTTCACTAAACATTCTATTCTCCATTTCAATTTCAACCTAGCACACTTCTATCAATCCTATGCCTCATTGGCTACGACTCTCTACACAACTCTAGCACCTATATGAGGACTTAGATAGAAGGAACTATTTAGCAGCCAAGTGACAGCGTATCCTTCTCACTGGAATTATTTTAGGTTATGGTACACCAATAGCAATTCAGTGATCTGATAAGTTAAGGGAGGAAAATGAATACTACAGTTAGTGGAAATATTAAAAACTATGACTAACAAATTCTAACCTCTTCATTTTAGCACATCCCCATCAGTTAACCTATATTGCTACCGTCTTGCAACACTGCCTCAGCTGGCAATTCAATATAATCTGCAGATGGAAAAGTCCACCGTTAGTCCATTATTAGAACTTGAATATTTCCAAACTAAAGACAACACTACCAAATAAAATTATTTTCATAAAGCGTTAATAATTAGTACAATAACGTCTATAATATTGTGACAATTCAAAGTTCACTAAAAATTCTATTCTCCATTTTAATTTCAACCAAGCACACTTCTATCAATCCTATGCCTCATTGGCTACGACTCTCTACACAACTCTAGCACCTATATGAGGACGTAGATAGAAAGAACTATTTAGCAACCAAGTGACAGCGTACCCTACTCACTGGAATTCTTTGAGGTTATGGTACACCAATAGCAATTCAGTGATCTGATAAGTTAAGGCAGGAAGATTTATGCTAAAGTTAGTGGAAATAATAAAAACTATGAGTAACAGATTTTAACCTCTTCATTTTAGCACATCCCTATCAGTTAACCCATATTGCTACCGTCTTGAAAAGTTATATTTATGCGAAAGACCCCACTAAAAGGTCCCGAGAGCCATCAGATGTTATGAACTTCTTTTAATGAGAGCAAAACGAAAAAACATGAGTTTGACTTACCATATAAATTCAAAGAGGCATGGAGAAGGCTAATGAATTTGATTTATTTTTTTTTGTCTCAGCAACGCAGAGAGATTCTCCTCTGCAACACTGCCTCTGCTGGCCATTCAATATAATCTGCAGATGGAAAAGTCCACTGTTAGTCCATTATTAGAACTTGAATATTTCCAAACTAAAGACAACACTACCAAACAAAATTATTTTCATAAAGCTTCAATAATTAGTACAATAGCGTCTAATATTGTGACAATTCAAAGTTCACTAAACATTCTATTCTCCATTTCAATTTCAACCTAGCACACTTCTATCAATCCTATGCCTCATTGGCTATGACTCTCTACACAACTCTAGCACCTATGTGAGGACTTAGATAGAAAAACTATTTAGTAGCCAAGTGACAGCGTACCCTTCTCACTGGAATTATTTTAGGTTATGGTACACCAATAGTAATTCAGTGATCTGATAAGTTAAGGGAGGAAAATGAATACTACAGTTAGTGGAAATATTAAAAACTATGACTAACAAATTCTAACCTCTTCATTTTAGCACATCCCCATTAGTTAACCTATATTGCTACCGTCTTGCAACACTGCCTCAGCTGGCCATTCAATATAATCTGCAGATGGAAAAGTCCACCGTTAGTCCATTATTAGAACTTGAAAATTTCCAAACTAAAGACAACACTACCAAATAAAATTATTTTCATAAAGCGTTAATATTTAGTACAATAGCGTCTGTAATATTGTGAAAATTCAAAGTTCACTAAAAATTCTATTCTCCAGTTTAATTTCAACCTAGCACACTTCTCTCAATCCTATGCCTCATTGGCTACGACGACCTACACAACTCTAGCACCTATCTGAGGACGTAGATAGAAAGAATTCTTTAGCAGCCAAGTGACAGCGTACCCTACTCACTGGAATTCTTTTAGGTTATGGTACACCAATAGCAATTCAGTGATCTGATAAGTTAAGGGAGGAAGATTTATGCTACAGTTAGTGGAAATAATAAAAACTATGAGTAACAGATTTTAACCTCTTCATTTTAGCACATCCCTATCAGTTAATCTATATTGCTACCGTCTTGAAAAGTTATATTTATGCGAAAGACCCCACTAAAAGGTCCCGAGAGCCATCAGATGTTATGAACTTCTTTTAACGAGAGCAAAACAAAAAAACATGAGTTTGACTTACCATATAAATTCAAAGAGGCATGGAGAAGGTTAACGAATTTGATTTCTTTTTTTTTTTGTCTCAGCAACGCAGAGAGATTCTCCTCTGCAACACTGCCTCTGCTGGCCATTCAATATAATCTGCAGATGGAAATGTCCACTGTTAGTCCATTATTAGAACTTGAATATTTCCAAACTAAAGACAACACTACCAAATAAAATTATTTTCATAAAGTGTTAATATTTAGTACAATAGCGTCTGTAATATTGTGACAATTCAAAGTTCACTAAAAATTCTATTCTCCATTTTAATTTCAACCTAGCACACTTCTATCAATCCTATGCCTCATTGGCTACGACTCTCTACACAACTCTAGCACCTATATGAGGACGTAGATAGAAAGAACTATTTAGCAGCCAAGTGACAGCGTACCCTTCTCACTGGAATTATTTTAGGTTATGGTACACCAATAGCAATTCAGTGATCTGATAATTTAAGGGAGGAAAATGAATACTACAGTTAGTGGAAATATTAAAAACTATGAGTAACAAATTCTAACCTCTTCATTTTAGCACATCCCCATCAGTTAACCTATATTGCTACCGTCTTGCAACACTGCCTCAGCTGGCAATTCAATATATTCTGCAGATGGAAAAGTCCACCGTTAGTCCATTATTAGAACTTGAATATTTCCAAACTAAAGACAACACTACCAAACAAAATTATTTTCATAAAGCTTCAATAATTAGTACAATAGCGTCTAATATTGTGACAATTCAAAGTTCACTAAACATTCTATTCTCCATTTCAATTTCAACCTAGCACACTTCTATCAATCCTATGCCTCATTGGCTATGACTCTCTACACAACTCTAGCACCTATATGAGGACTTAGATAGAAAAACTATTTAGTAGCCAAGTGACAGCGTACCTTTCTCACTGGAATTATTTTAGGTTATGGTACACCAATAGTAATTCAGTGATCTGATAAGTTAAGGGAGGAAAATGAATACTACAGTTAGTGGAAATATTAAAAACTATGACTAACAAATTCTAACCTCTTCATTTTAGCACATCCCCATCAGTTAACCTATATTGCTACCGTCTTGCAACACTGCCTCAGCTGGCAATTCAATATAATCTGCAGTTGGAAAAGTCCACCGTTAGTCCATTATTAGAACTTGAATATTTCCAAACTAAAGACAACACTACCAAATAAAATTATTTTCATAAAGCGTTAATATTTAGTACAATAGCGTCTGTAATATTGTGAAAATTTAAAGTTCACTAAAAATTGAATTCTCCAGTTTAATTTCAACCTAGCACACTTCTCTCAATCCTATGCCTCATTGGCTACGACTCTCTACACAACTCTAGCACCTATCTGAGGACGTAGATAGAAAGAATTCTTTAGCAGCCAAGTGACAGCGTACCCTACTCACTGGAATTCTTTTAGGTTATGGTACACCAATAGCAATTCAGTGATCTGATAAGTTAAGGGAGGAAGATTTATGCTACAGTTAGTGGAAATAATAAAAACTATGAGTAACTGATTTTAACCTCTTCATTTTAGCACATCCCCATCAGTTAACCTATATTGCTACCGTCTTGAAAAGTTATATTTATGCGAAAGACCCCACTAAAAGGTCCCGAGAGCCATCAGATGTTATGAACTTCTTTTAATGAGAGCAAAACGAAAAAACATGAGTTTGACTTACCATATAAATTCAAAGAGGCATGGAGAAGGCTAATGAATTTGATTTTTTTTTTTGTCTCAGCAACGCAGAGAGATTCTCCTCTGCAACACTGCCTCTGCTGGCCATTCAATATAATCTGCAGATGGAAAAGTCCACTGTTAGTCCATTATTAGAACTTGAATATTTCCAAACTAAAGACAACACTACCAAACAAAATTATTTTCATAAAGCTTCAATAATTAGTACAATAGCGTCTAATATTGTGACAATTCAAAGTTCACTAAACATTCTATTCTCCCTTTCAATTTCAACCTAGCACACTTCTATCAATCCTATGCCTCATTGGCTATGACTCTCTACACAACTCTAGCACCTATATGAGGACTTAGATAGAAAAACTATTTAGTAGCCAAGTGACAGCGTACCCTTCTCACTGGAATTATTTTAGGTTATGGTACACCAATAGTAATTCAGTGATCTGATAAGTTAAGGGAGGAAAATGAATACTACAGTTAGTGGAAATATTAAAAACTATGACTAACAAATTCTAACCTCTTCATTTTAGCACATCCCCATTAGTTAACCTATATTGCTACCGTCTTGCAACACTGCCTCAGCTGGCCATTCAATATAATCTGCAGATGGAAAAGTCCACCGTTAGTCCATTATTAGAACTTGAAAATTTCCAAACTAAAGACAACACTACCAAATAAAATTATTTTCATAAAGCGTTAATATTTAGTACAATAGCGTCTGTAATATTGTGAAAATTCAAAGTTCACTAAAAATTCTATTCTCCAGTTTAATTTCAACCTAGCACACTTCTCTCAATCCTATGCCTCATTGGCTACGACTCTCTACACAACTCTAGCACCTATCTGAGGACGTAGATAGAAAGAATTCTTTAGCAGCCAAGTGACAGCGTACCCTACTCACTGGAATTCTTTTAGGTTATGGTACACCAATAGCAATTCAGTGATCTGATAAGTTAAGGGAGGAAGATTTATGCTACAGTTAGTGGAAATAATAAAAACTATGAGTAACAGATTTTAACCTCTTCATTTTAGCACATCCCTATCAGTTAACCTATATTGCTACCGTCTTGAAAATTTATATTTATGCGAAAGACCCCACTAAAAGGTCCCGAGAGCCATCAGATGTTATGAACTTCTTTTAACGAGAGCAAAACAAAAAAACATGAGTTTGACTTACCATATAAATTCAAAGAGGCATGGAGAAGGTTAACGAATTTGATTTCTTTTTTTTTTTGTCTCAGCAACGCAGAGAGATTCTCCTCTGGCCACACTGCCTCTGCTGGCCATTCAATATAATCTGCAGATGGAAATGTCCACTGTTAGTCCATTATTAGAACTTGAATATTTCCAAACTAAAGACAACACTACCAAATAAAATTATTTTCATAAAGTGTTCATATTTAGTACAATAGCGTCTATAATATTGTGACAATTCAAAGTTCACTAAAAATTCTATTCTCCATTTTAATTTCAACCTAGCACACTTCTATCAATCCTATGCCTCATTGGCTACGACTCTCTACACAACTCTAGCACCTATATGAGGACGTAGATAGAAAGAACTATTTAGCAGCCAAGTGACAGCGTACCCTTCTCACTGGAATTATTTTAGGTTATGGTACACCAATAGCAATTCAGTGATCTGATAATTTAAGGGAGGAAAATGAATACTACAGTTAGTGGAAATATTAAAAACTATGAGTAACAAATTCTAACCTCTTCATTTTAGCACATCCCCATCAGTTAACCTATATTGCTACCGTCTTGCAACACTGCCTCAGCTGGCAATTCAATATATTCTGCAGATGGAAAAGTCCACCGTTAGTCCATTATTAGAACTTGAATATTTCCAAACTAAAGACAACACTACCAAACAAAATTATTTTCATAAAGCTTCAATAATTAGTACAAAAGCGTCTAATATTGTGACAATTCAAAGTTCACTAAACATTCTATTCTCCATTTCAATTTCAACCTAGCACACTTCTATCAATCCTATGCCTCATTGGCTATGACTCTCTACACAACTCTAGCACCTATATGAGGACTTAGATAGAAAAACTATTTAGTAGCCAAGTGACAGCGTACCTTTCTCACTGGAATTATTTTAGGTTATGGTACACCAATAGTAATTCAGTGATCTGATAAGTTAAGGGAGGAAAATGAATACTACAGTTAGTGGAAATATTAAAAACTATGACTAACAAATTCTAACCTCTTCATTTTAGCACATCCCCATCAGTTAACCTATATTGCTACCGTCTTGCAACACTGCCTCAGCTGGCCATTCAATATAATCTGCAGATGGAAAAGTCCACCGTTAGTCCATTATTAGAACTTGAATATTTCCAAACTAAAGACAACACTACCAAATAAAATTATTTTCATAAAGCGTTAATAATTAGTACAATAGCGTCTGTAATATTGTGAAAATTCAAAGTCAAATAAAAATTCTATTCTCCATTTTAATTTCAACCTAGCACACTTCTATCAATCCTATGCCTCATTGGCTACGACTCTCTACACAACTCTAGCACCTATCTGAGGACGTAGATAGAAAGAATTCTTTAGCAGCCAAGTGACAGCGTACCCTACTCACTGGAATTCTTTGAGGTTATGGTACACCAATAGCAATTCAGTGATCTGATAAGTTAAGGCAGGAAGATTTATGCTAAAGTTAGTGGAAATAATAAAAACTATGAGTAACAGATTTTAACCACTTCATTTTAGCACATCCCTATCAGTTAACCCATATTGCTACTGTCTTGAAAAGTTATATTTATGCGAAAGACCCCACTAAAAGGTCCCGAGAGCCATCAGATGTTATGAACTTCTTTTAATGAGAGCAAAACAAAAAAACATGAGTTTGACTTACCATATAAATTCAAAGAGGCATGGAGAAGGCTGATGAATTTGATTTCTTTTTTTTTTTTGTCTCAGCAACGCAGAGAGATTCTCCTCTGCAACACTGCCTCTGCTGGCCATTCAATATAATCTGCAGATGGAAAAGTCCACTGTTAGTCCGATATTAGAACTTGAAAATTTCCAAACTAAAGACAACACTACCAAATAAAATTATTTTCATAAAGCGTTAATATTTAGTACAATAGCGTCTGTAATATTGTGAAAATTCAAAGTTCACTAAAAATTCTATTCTCCAGTTTAATTTCAACCTAGCACACTTCTCTCAATCCTATGCCTCATTGGCTACGACTCTCTACACAACTCTAGCACCTATCTGAGGACGTAGATAGAAAGAATTCTTTAGCAGCCAAGTGACAGCGTACCCTACTCACTGGAATTCTTTTAGGTTATGGTACACCAATAGCAATTCAGTGATCTGATAAGTTAAGGGAGGAAGATTTATGCTACAGTTAGTGGAAATAATAAAAACTATGAGTAACAGATTTTAACCTCTTCATTTTAGCACATCCCTATCAGTTAACCTATATTGCTACCGTCTTGAAAATTTATATTTATGCGAAAGACCCCACTAAAAGGTCCCGAGAGCCATCAGATGTTATGAACTTCTTTTAACGAGAGCAAAACAAAAAAACATGAGTTTGACTTACCATATAAATTCAAAGAGGCATGGAGAAGGTTAACGAATTTGATTTCTTTTTTTTTTTGTCTCAGCAACGCAGAGAGATTCTCCTCTGGCCACACTGCCTCTGCTGGCCATTCAATATAATCTGCAGATGGAAATGTCCACTGTTAGTCCATTATTAGAACTTGAATATTTCCAAACTAAAGACAACACTACCAAATAAAATTATTTTCATAAAGTGTTCATATTTAGTACAATAGCGTCTATAATATTGTGACAATTCAAAGTTCACTAAAAATTCTATTCTCCATTTTAATTTCAACCTAGCACACTTCTATCAATCCTATGCCTCATTGGCTACGACTCTCTACACAACTCTAGCACCTATATGAGGACGTAGATAGAAAGAACTATTTAGCAGCCAAGTGACAGCGTACCCTTCTCACTGGAATTATTTTAGGTTATGGTACACCAATAGCAATTCAGTGATCTGATAATTTAAGGGAGGAAAATGAATACTACAGTTAGTGGAAATATTAAAAACTATGAGTAACAAATTCTAACCTCTTCATTTTAGCACATCCCCATCAGTTAACCTATATTGCTACCGTCTTGCAACACTGCCTCAGCTGGCAATTCAATATATTCTGCAGATGGAAAAGTCCACCGTTAGTCCATTATTAGAACTTGAATATTTCCAAACTAAAGACAACACTACCAAACAAAATTATTTTCATAAAGCTTCAATAATTAGTACAATAGCGTCTAATATTGTGACAATTCAAAGTTCACTAAACATTCTATTCTCCATTTCAATTTCAACCTAGCACACTTCTATCAATCCTATGCCTCATTGGCTATGACTCTCTACACAACTCTAGCACCTATATGAGGACTTAGATAGAAAAACTATTTAGTAGCCAAGTGACAGCGTACCTTTCTCACTGGAATTATTTTAGGTTATGGTACACCAATAGTAATTCAGTGATCTGATAAGTTAAGGGAGGAAAATGAATACTACAGTTAGTGGAAATATTAAAAACTATGACTAACAAATTCTAACCTCTTCATTTTAGCACATCCCCATCAGTTAACCTATATTGCTACCGTCTTGCAACACTGCCTCAGCTGGCCATTCAATATAATCTGCAGATGGAAAAGTCCACCGTTAGTCCATTATTAGAACTTGAATATTTCCAAACTAAAGACAACACTACCAAATAAAATTATTTTCATAAAGCGTTAATAATTAGTACAATAGCGTCTGTAATATTGTGAAAATTCAAAGTCAACTAAAAATTCTATTCTCCATTTTAATTTCAACCTAGCACACTTCTATCAATCCTATGCCTCATTGGCTACGACTCTCTACACAACTCTAGCACCTATCTGAGGACGTAGATAGAAAGAATTCTTTAGCAGCCAAGTGACAGCGTACCCTACTCACTGGAATTCTTTGAGGTTATGGTACACCAATAGCAATTCAGTGATCTGATAAGTTAAGGCAGGAAGATTTATGCTAAAGTTAGTGGAAATAATAAAAACTATGAGTAACAGATTTTAACCACTTCATTTTAGCACATCCCTATCAGTTAACCCATATTGCTACTGTCTTGAAAAGTTATATTTATGCGAAAGACCCCACTAAAAGGTCCCGAGAGCCATCAGATGTTATGAACTTCTTTTAATGAGAGCAAAACAAAAAAACATGAGTTTGACTTACCATATAAATTCAAAGAGGCATGGAGAAGGCTGATGAATTTGATTTCTTTTTTTTTTTTGTCTCAGCAACGCAGAGAGATTCTCCTCTGCAACACTGCCTCTGCTGGCCATTCAATATAATCTGCAGATGGAAAAGTCCACTGTTAGTCCGATATTAGAACTTGAATATTTCCAAACTAAAGACATCACTACCAAACAAAATTATTTTCATAAAGCGTTAATAATTAGTACAATAGCGTCTATAATATTGTGACAATTCAAAGTTCACTAAAAATTCTATTCTCTATTTTAATTTCAACCTAGCACACTTCTATCAATCCTATGCCTCATTGGCTACGACTCTCTACACAACTCTAGCACCTATCTGAGGACGTAGATAGAAAGAATTCTTTAGCAGCCAAGTGACAGCGTACCCTACTCACTGGAATTCTTTGAGGTTATGGTACACCAATAGCAATTCAGTGATCTGATAAGTTAAGGGAGGAAAATGAATACTACAGTTAGTGGAAATATTAAAAACTATGACTAACAAATTCTAATCTCTTCATTTTAGCACATCCCCATCAGTTAACCTATATTGCTACCGTCTTGCAACACTGCCTCAGCTGGCAATTCAATATAATCTGCAGTTGGAAAAGTCCACCGTTAGTCCATTATTAGAACTTGAATATTTCCAAACTAAAGACAACACTACCAAATAAAATTATTTTCATAAAGCGTTAATATTTAGTACAATAGCGTCTGTAATATTGTGAAAATTCAAAGTTCACTAAAAATTGAATTCTCCAGTTTAATTTCAACCTAGCACACTTCTCTCAATCCTATGCCTCATTGGCTACGACTCTCTACACAACTCTAGCACCTATCTGAGGACGTAGATAGAAAGAATTCTTTAGCAGCCAAGTGACAGCGTACCCTACTCACTGGAATTCTTTGAGGTTATGGTACACCAATAGCAATTCAGTGATCTGATAAGTTAAGGCAGGAAGATTTATGCTAAAGTTAGTGGAAATAATAAAAACTATGAGTAACAGATTTTAACCTCTTCATTTTAGCACATCCCTATCAGTTAACCCATATTGCTACCGTCTTGAAAAGTTATATTTATGCGAAAGACCCCACTAAAAGGTCCCGAGAGCCATCAGATGTTATGAACTTCTTTTAATGAGAGCAAAACAAAAAAACATGAGTTTGACTTACCATATAAATTCAAAGAGGCATGGAGAAGGCTGATGAATTTGATTTCTTTTTTTTTTGTCTCAGCAACGCAGAGAGATTCTCCTCTGCAACACTGCCTCTGCTGGCCATTCAATATAATCTGCAGATGGAAAAGTCCACTGTTAGTCCGATATTAGAACTTGAATATTTCCAAACTAAAGACATCACTACCAAACAAAATTATTTTTATAAAACGTTAATAATTAGTACAATAGCGTCTATAATATTGTGACAATTCAAAGTTCACTAAACATTCTATTCTCCATTTCAATTTCAACCTAGCACACTTCTATCAATCCTATGCCTCATTGGCTACGACTCTCTACACAACTCTAGCACCTATATGAGGACTTAGATAGAAGGAACTATTTAGCAGCCAAGTGACAGCGTATCCTTCTCACTGGAATTATTTTAGGTTATGGTACACCAATAGCAATTCAGTGATCTGATAAGTTAAGGGAGGAAAATGAATACTACAGTTAGTGGAAATATTAAAAACTATGACTAACAAATTCTAACCTCTTCATTTTAGCACATCCCCATCAGTTAACCTATATTGCTACCGTCTTGCAACACTGCCTCAGCTGGCAATTCAATATAATCTGCAGATGGAAAAGTCCACCGTTAGTCCATTATTAGAACTTGAATATTTCCAAACTAAAGACAACACTACCAAATAAAATTATTTTCATAAAGCGTTAATAATTAGTACAATAGCGTCTATAATATTGTGACAATTCAAAGTTCACTAAAAATTCTATTCTCCATTTTAATTTCAACCAAGCACACTTCTATCAATCCTATGCCTCATTGGCTACGACTCTCTACACAACTCTAGCACCTATATGAGGACGTAGATAGAAAGAACTATTTAGCAACCAAGTGACAGCGTACCCTACTCACTGGAATTCTTTGAGGTTATGGTACACCAATAGCAATTCAGTGATCTGATAAGTTAAGGCAGGAAGATTTATGCTAAAGTTAGTGGAAATAATAAAAACTATGAGTAACAGATTTTAACCTCTTCATTTTAGCACATCCCTATCAGTTAACCCATATTGCTACCGTCTTGAAAAGTTATATTTATGCGAAAGACCCCACTAAAAGGTCCCGAGAGCCATCAGATGTTATGAACTTCTTTTAATGAGAGCAAAACGAAAAAACATGAGTTTGACTTACCATATAAATTCAAAGAGGCATGGAGAAGGCTAATGAATTTGATTTTTTTTTTTGTCTCAGCAACGCAGAGAGATTCTCCTCTGCAACACTGCCTCTGCTGGCCATTCAATATAATCTGCAGATGGAAAAGTCCACTGTTAGTCCATTATTAGAACTTGAATATTTCCAAACTAAAGACAACACTACCAAACAAAATTATTTTCATAAAGCTTCAATAATTAGTACAATAGCGTCTAATATTGTGACAATTCAAAGTTCACTAAACATTCTATTCTCCCTTTCAATTTCAACCTAGCACACTTCTATCAATCCTATGCCTCATTGGCTATGACTCTCTACACAACTCTAGCACCTATATGAGGACTTAGATAGAAAAACTATTTAGTAGCCAAGTGACAGCGTACCCTTCTCACTGGAATTATTTTAGGTTATGGTACACCAATAGTAATTCAGTGATCTGATAAGTTAAGGGAGGAAAATGAATACTACAGTTAGTGGAAATATTAAAAACTATGACTAACAAATTCTAACCTCTTCATTTTAGCACATCCCCATTAGTTAACCTATATTGCTACCGTCTTGCAACACTGCCTCAGCTGGCCATTCAATATAATCTGCAGATGGAAAAGTCCACCGTTAGTCCATTATTAGAACTTGAAAATTTCCAAACTAAAGACAACACTACCAAATAAAATTATTTTCATAAAGCGTTAATATTTAGTACAATAGCGTCTGTAATATTGTGAAAATTCAAAGTTCACTAAAAATTCTATTCTCCAGTTTAATTTCAACCTAGCACACTTCTCTCAATCCTATGCCTCATTGGCTACGACTCTCTACACAACTCTAGCACCTATCTGAGGACGTAGATAGAAAGAATTCTTTAGCAGCCAAGTGACAGCGTACCCTACTCACTGGAATTCTTTTAGGTTATGGTACACCAATAGCAATTCAGTGATCTGATAAGTTAAGGGAGGAAGATTTATGCTACAGTTAGTGGAAATAATAAAAACTATGAGTAACAGATTTTAACCTCTTCATTTTAGCACATCCCTATCAGTTAACCTATATTGCTACTGTCTTGAAAATTTATATTTATGCGAAAGACCCCACTAAAAGGTCCCGAGAGCCATCAGATGTTATGAACTTCTTTTAACGAGAGCAAAACAAAAAAACATGAGTTTGACTTACCATATAAATTCAAAGAGGCATGGAGAAGGTTAACGAATTTGATTTCTTTTTTTTTTTGTCTCAGCAACGCAGAGAGATTCTCCTCTGGCCACACTGCCTCTGCTGGCCATTCAATATAATCTGCAGATGGAAATGTCCACTGTTAGTCCATTATTAGAACTTGAATATTTCCAAACTAAAGACAACACTACCAAATAAAACTATTTTCATAAAGTGTTCATATTTAGTACAATAGCGTCTATAATATTGTGACAATTCAAAGTTCACTAAAAATTCTATTCTCCATTTTAATTTCAACCTAGCACACTTCTATCAATCCTATGCCTCATTGGCTACGACTCTCTACACAACTCTAGCACCTATATGAGGACGTAGATAGAAAGAACTATTTAGCAGCCAAGTGACAGCGTACCCTTCTCACTGGAATTATTTTAGGTTATGGTACACCAATAGCAATTCAGTGATCTGATAATTTAAGGGAGGAAAATGAATACTACAGTTAGTGGAAATATTAAAAACTATGAGTAACAAATTCTAACCTCTTCATTTTAGCACATCCCCATCAGTTAACCTATATTGCTACCGTCTTGCAACACTGCCTCAGCTGGCAATTCAATATATTCTGCAGATGGAAAAGTCCACCGTTAGTCCATTATTAGAACTTGAATATTTCCAAACTAAAGACAACACTACCAAACAAAATTATTTTCATAAAGCTTCAATAATTAGTACAATAGCGTCTAATATTGTGACAATTCAAAGTTCACTAAACATTCTATTCTCCATTTCAATTTCAACCTAGCACACTTCTATCAATCCTATGCCTCATTGGCTATGACTCTCTACACAACTCTAGCACCTATATGAGGACTTAGATAGAAAAACTATTTAGTAGCCAAGTGACAGCGTACCTTTCTCACTGGAATTATTTTAGGTTATGGTACACCAATAGTAATTCAGTGATCTGATAAGTTAAGGGAGGAAAATGAATACTACAGTTAGTGGAAATATTAAAAACTATGACTAACAAATTCTAACCTCTTCATTTTAGCACATCCCCATCAGTTAACCTATATTGCTACCGTCTTGCAACACTGCCTCAGCTGGCCATTCAATATAATCTGCAGATGGAAAAGTCCACCGTTAGTCCATTATTAGAACTTGAATATTTCCAAACTAAAGACAACACTACCAAATAAAATTATTTTCATAAAGCGTTAATAATTAGTACAATAGCGTCTGTAATATTGTGAAAATTCAAAGTCAACTAAAAATTCTATTCTCCATTTTAATTTCAACCTAGCACACTTCTATCAATCCTATGCCTCATTGGCTACGACTCTCTACACAACTCTAGCACCTATCTGAGGACGTAGATAGAAAGAATTCTTTAGCAGCCAAGTGACAGCGTACCCTACTCACTGGAATTCTTTGAGGTTATGGTACACCAATAGCAATTCAGTGATCTGATAAGTTAAGGCAGGAAGATTTATGCTAAAGTTAGTGGAAATAATAAAAACTATGAGTAACAGATTTTAACCACTTCATTTTAGCACATCCCTATCAGTTAACCCATATTGCTACTGTCTTGAAAAGTTATATTTATGCGAAAGACCCCACTAAAAGGTCCCGAGAGCCATCAGATGTTATGAACTTCTTTTAATGAGAGCAAAACAAAAAAACATGAGTTTGACTTACCATATAAATTCAAAGAGGCATGGAGAAGGCTGATGAATTTGATTTCTTTTTTTTTTTTGTCTCAGCAACGCAGAGAGATTCTCCTCTGCAACACTGCCTCTGCTGGCCATTCAATATAATCTGCAGATGGAAAAGTCCACTGTTAGTCCGATATTAGAACTTGAAAATTTCCAAACTAAAGACAACACTACCAAATAAAATTATTTTCATAAAGCGTTAATATTTAGTACAATAGCGTCTGTAATATTGTGAAAATTCAAAGTTCACTAAAAATTCTATTCTCCAGTTTAATTTCAACCTAGCACACTTCTCTCAATCCTATGCCTCATTGGCTACGACTCTCTACACAACTCTAGCACCTATCTGAGGACGTAGATAGAAAGAATTCTTTAGCAGCCAAGTGACAGCGTACCCTACTCACTGGAATTCTTTTAGGTTATGGTACACCAATAGCAATTCAGTGATCTGATAAGTTAAGGGAGGAAGATTTATGCTACAGTTAGTGGAAATAATAAAAACTATGAGTAACAGATTTTAACCTCTTCATTTTAGCACATCCCTATCAGTTAACCTATATTGCTACCGTCTTGAAAATTTATATTTATGCGAAAGACCCCACTAAAAGGTCCCGAGAGCCATCAGATGTTATGAACTTCTTTTAACGAGAGCAAAACAAAAAAACATGAGTTTGACTTACCATATAAATTCAAAGAGGCATGGAGAAGGTTAACGAATTTGATTTCTTTTTTTTTTTGTCTCAGCAACGCAGAGAGATTCTCCTCTGGCCACACTGCCTCTGCTGGCCATTCAATATAATCTGCAGATGGAAATGTCCACTGTTAGTCCATTATTAGAACTTGAATATTTCCAAACTAAAGACAACACTACCAAATAAAATTATTTTCATAAAGTGTTCATATTTAGTACAATAGCGTCTATAATATTGTGACAATTCAAAGTTCACTAAAAATTCTATTCTCCATTTTAATTTCAACCTAGCACACTTCTATCAATCCTATGCCTCATTGGCTACGACTCTCTACACAACTCTAGCACCTATATGAGGACGTAGATAGAAAGAACTATTTAGCAGCCAAGTGACAGCGTACCCTTCTCACTGGAATTATTTTAGGTTATGGTACACCAATAGCAATTCAGTGATCTGATAATTTAAGGGAGGAAAATGAATACTACAGTTAGTGGAAATATTAAAAACTATGAGTAACAAATTCTAACCTCTTCATTTTAGCACATCCCCATCAGTTAACCTATATTGCTACCGTCTTGCAACACTGCCTCAGCTGGCAATTCAATATATTCTGCAGATGGAAAAGTCCACCGTTAGTCCATTATTAGAACTTGAATATTTCCAAACTAAAGACAACACTACCAAACAAAATTATTTTCATAAAGCTTCAATAATTAGTACAATAGCGTCTAATATTGTGACAATTCAAAGTTCACTAAACATTCTATTCTCCATTTCAATTTCAACCTAGCACACTTCTATCAATCCTATGCCTCATTGGCTATGACTCTCTACACAACTCTAGCACCTATATGAGGACTTAGATAGAAAAACTATTTAGTAGCCAAGTGACAGCGTACCTTTCTCACTGGAATTATTTTAGGTTATGGTACACCAATAGTAATTCAGTGATCTGATAAGTTAAGGGAGGAAAATGAATACTACAGTTAGTGGAAATATTAAAAACTATGACTAACAAATTCTAACCTCTTCATTTTAGCACATCCCCATCAGTTAACCTATATTGCTACCGTCTTGCAACACTGCCTCAGCTGGCCATTCAATATAATCTGCAGATGGAAAAGTCCACCGTTAGTCCATTATTAGAACTTGAATATTTCCAAACTAAAGACAACACTACCAAATAAAATTATTTTCATAAAGCGTTAATAATTAGTACAATAGCGTCTGTAATATTGTGAAAATTCAAAGTCAACTAAAAATTCTATTCTCCATTTTAATTTCAACCTAGCACACTTCTATCAATCCTATGCCTCATTGGCTACGACTCTCTACACAACTCTAGCACCTATCTGAGGACGTAGATAGAAAGAATTCTTTAGCAGCCAAGTGACAGCGTACCCTACTCACTGGAATTCTTTGAGGTTATGGTACACCAATAGCAATTCAGTGATCTGATAAGTTAAGGCAGGAAGATTTATGCTAAAGTTAGTGGAAATAATAAAAACTGTGAGTAACAGATTTTAACCACTTCATTTTAGCACATCCCTATCAGTTAACCCATATTGCTACTGTCTTGAAAAGTTATATTTATGCGAAAGACCCCACTAAAAGGTCCCGAGAGCCATCAGATGTTATGAACTTCTTTTAATGAGAGCAAAACAAAAAAACATGAGTTTGACTTACCATATAAATTCAAAGAGGCATGGAGAAGGCTGATGAATTTGATTTCTTTTTTTTTTTTGTCTCAGCAACGCAGAGAGATTCTCCTCTGCAACACTGCCTCTGCTGGCCATTCAATATAATCTGCAGATGGAAAAGTCCACTGTTAGTCCGATATTAGAACTTGAATATTTCCAAACTAAAGACATCACTACCAAACAAAATTATTTTCATAAAGCGTTAATAATTAGTACAATAGCGTCTATAATATTGTGACAATTCAAAGTTCACTAAAAATTCTATTCTCTATTTTAATTTCAACCTAGCACACTTCTATCAATCCTATGCCTCATTGGCTACGACTCTCTACACAACTCTAGCACCTATCTGAGGACGTAGATAGAAAGAATTCTTTAGCAGCCAAGTGACAGCGTACCCTACTCACTGGAATTCTTTGAGGTTATGGTACACCAATAGCAATTCAGTGATCTGATAAGTTAAGGGAGGAAAATGAATACTACAGTTAGTGGAAATATTAAAAACTATGACTAACAAATTCTAATCTCTTCATTTTAGCACATCCCCATCAGTTAACCTATATTGCTACCGTCTTGCAACACTGCCTCAGCTGGCAATTCAATATAATCTGCAGTTGGAAAAGTCCACCGTTAGTCCATTATTAGAACTTGAATATTTCCAAACTAAAGACAACACTACCAAATAAAATTATTTTCATAAAGCGTTAATATTTAGTACAATAGCGTCTGTAATATTGTGAAAATTCAAAGTTCACTAAAAATTGAATTCTCCAGTTTAATTTCAACCTAGCACACTTCTCTCAATCCTATGCCTCATTGGCTACGACTCTCTACACAACTCTAGCACCTATCTGAGGACGTAGATAGAAAGAATTCTTTAGCAGCCAAGTGACAGCGTACCCTACTCACTGGAATTCTTTTAGGTTATGGTACACCAATAGCAATTCAGTGATCTGATAAGTTAAGGGAGGAAGATTTATGCTACAGTTAGTGGAAATAATAAAAACTATGAGTAACTGATTTTAACCTCTTCATTTTAGCACATCCCCATCAGTTAACCTATATTGCTACCGTCTTGAAAAGTTATATTTATGCGAAAGACCCCACTAAAAGGTCCCGAGAGCCATCAGATGTTATGAACTTCTTTTAATGAGAGCAAAACAAAAAAACATGAGTTTGACTTACCATATAAATTCAAAGAGGCATGGAGAAGGCTGATGAATTTGATTTCTTTTTTTTTTGTCTCAGCAACGCAGAGAGATTCTCCTCTGCAACACTGCCTCTGCTGGCCATTCAATATAATCTGCAGATGGAAAAGTCCACTGTTAGTCCGATATTAGAACTTGAATATTTCCAAACTAAAGACATCACTACCAAACAAAATTATTTTTATAAAGCGTTAATAATTAGTACAATAGCGTCTATAATATTGTGACAATTCAAAGTTCACTAAACATTCTATTCTCCATTTCAATTTCAACCTAGCACACTTCTATCAATCCTATGCCTCATTGGCTATGACTCTCTACACAACTCTAGCACCTATATGAGGACTTAGATAGAAGGAACTATTTAGCAGCCAAGTGACAGCGTATCCTTCTCACTGGAATTATTTTAGGTTATGGTACACCAATAGCAATTCAGTGATCTGATAAGTTAAGGGAGGAAAATGAATACTACAGTTAGTGGAAATATTAAAAACTATGACTAACAAATTCTAACCTCTTCATTTTAGCACATCCCCATCAGTTAACCTATATTGCTACCGTCTTGCAACACTGCCTCAGCTGGCAATTCAATATAATCTGCAGATGGAAAAGTCCACCGTTAGTCCATTATTAGAACTTGAATATTTCCAAACTAAAGACAACACTACCAAATAAAATTATTTTCATAAAGCGTTAATAATTAGTACAATAGCGTCTATAATATTGTGACAATTCAAAGTTCACTAAAAATTCTATTCTCCATTTTAATTTCAACCAAGCACACTTCTATCAATCCTATGCCTCATTGGCTACGACTCTCTACACAACTCTAGCACCTATATGAGGACGTAGATAGAAAGAACTATTTAGCAACCAAGTGACAGCGTACCCTACTCACTGGAATTCTTTGAGGTTATGGTACACCAATAGCAATTCAGTGATCTGATAAGTTAAGGCAGGAAGATTTATGCTAAAGTTAGTGGAAATAATAAAAACTATGAGTAACAGATTTTAACCTCTTCCTTTTAGCACATCCCTATCAGTTAACCCATATTGCTACCGTCTTGAAAAGTTATATTTATGCGAAAGACCCCACTAAAAGGTCCCGAGAGCCATCAGATGTTATGAACTTCTTTTAATGAGAGCAAAACGAAAAAACATGAGTTTGACTTACCATATAAATTCAAAGAGAAATGGAGAAGGCTAATGAATTTGATTTATTTTTTTTTGTCTCAGCAACGCAGAGAGATTCTCCTCTGCAACACTGCCTCTGCTGGCCATTCAATATAATCTGCAGATGGAAAAGTCCACTGTTAGTCCATTATTAGAACTTGAATATTTCCAAACTAAAGACAACACTACCAAACAAAATTATTTTCATAAAGCTTCAATAATTAGTACAATAGCGTCTAATATTGTGACAATTCAAAGTTCACTAAACATTCTATTCTCCATTTCAATTTCAACCTAGCACACTTCTATCAATCCTATGCCTCATTGGCTATGACTCTCTACACAACTCTAGCACCTATATGAGGACTTAGATAGAAAAACTATTTAGTAGCCAAGTGACAGCGTACCCTTCTCACTGGAATTATTTTAGGTTATGGTACACCAATAGTAATTCAGTGATCTGATAAGTTAAGGGAGGAAAATGAATACTACAGTTAGTGGAAATATTAAAAACTATGACTAACAAATTCTAATCTCTTCATTTTAGCACATCCCCATCAGTTAACCTATATTGCTACCGTCTTGCAACACTGCCTCAGCTGGCAATTCAATATAATCTGCAGTTGGAAAAGTCCACCGTTAGTCCATTATTAGAACTTGAATATTTCCAAACTAAAGACAACACTACCAAACAAAATTATTTTCATAAAGCTTCAATAATTAGTACAATAGCGTCTAATATTGTGACAATTCAAAGTTCACTAAACATTCTATTCTCCATTTCAATTTCAACCTAGCACACTTCTATCAATCCTATGCCTCATTGGCTATGACTCTCTACACAACTCTAGCACCTATATGAGGACTTAGATAGAAAAACTATTTAGTAGCCAAGTGACAGCGTACCTTTCTCACTGGAATTATTTTAGGTTATGGTACACCAATAGTAATTCAGTGATCTGATAAGTTAAGGGAGGAAAATGAATACTACAGTTAGTGGAAATATTAAAAACTATGACTAACAAATTCTAATCTCTTCATTTTAGCACATCCCCATCAGTTAACCTATATTGCTACCGTCTTGCAACACTGCCTCAGCTGGCAATTCAATATAATCTGCAGTTGGAAAAGTCCACCGTTAGTCCATTATTAGAACTTGAATATTTCCAAACTAAAGACAACACTACCAAATAAAATTATTTTCATAAAGCGTTAATATTTAGTACAATAGCGTCTGTAATATTGTGAAAATTTAAAGTTCACTAAAAATTGAATTCTCCAGTTTAATTTCAACCTAGCACACTTCTCTCAATCCTATGCCTCATTGGCTACGACTCTCTACACAACTCTAGCACCTATCTGAGGACGTAGATAGAAAGAATTCTTTAGCAGCCAAGTGACAGCGTACCCTACTCACTGGAATTCTTTTAGGTTATGGTACACCAATAGCAATTCAGTGATCTGATAAGTTAAGGGAGGAAGATTTATGCTACAGTTAGTGGAAATAATAAAAACTATGAGTAACTGATTTTAACCTCTTCATTTTAGCACATCCCCATCAGTTAACCTATATTGCTACCGTCTTGAAAAGTTATATTTATGCGAAAGACCCCACTAAAAGGTCCCGAGAGCCATCAGATGTTATGAACTTCTTTTAATGAGAGCAAAACAAAAAAACATGAGTTTGACTTACCATATAAATTCAAAGAGGCATGGAGAAGGCTGATGAATTTGATTTCTTTTTTTTTTGTCTCAGCAACGCAGAGAGATTCTCCTCTGCAACACTGCCTCTGCTGGCCATTCAATATAATCTGCAGATGGAAAAGTCCACTGTTAGTCCGATATTAGAACTTGAATATTTCCAAACTAAAGACATCACTATCAAACAAAATTATTTTTATAAAGCGTTAATAATTAGTACAATAGCGTCTATAATATTGTGACAATTCAAAGTTCACTAAACATTCTATTCTCCATTTCAATTTCAACCTAGCACACTTCTATCAATCCTATGCCTCATTGGCTATGACTCTACACAACTCTAGCACCTATGTGAGGACTTAGATAGAAAAACTATTTAGTAGCCAAGTGACAGCGTACCCTTCTCACTGGAATTATTTTAGGTTATGGTACACCAATAGTAATTCAGTGATCTGATAAGTTAAGGGAGGAAAATGAATACTACAGTTAGTGGAAATATTAAAAACTATGACTAACAAATTCTAACCTCTTCATTTTAGCACATCCCCATTAGTTAACCTATATTGCTACCGTCTTGCAACACTGCCTCAGCTGGCCATTCAATATAATCTGCAGATGGAAAAGTCCACCGTTAGTCCATTATTAGAACTTGAAAATTTCCAAACTAAAGACAACACTACCAAATAAAATTATTTTCATAAAGCGTTAATATTTAGTACAATAGCGTCTGTAATATTGTGAAAATTCAAAGTTCACTAAAAATTCTATTCTCCAGTTTAATTTCAACCTAGCACACTTCTCTCAATCCTATGCCTCATTGGCTACGACTCTCTACACAACTCTAGCACCTATCTGAGGACGTAGATAGAAAGAATTCTTTAGCAGCCAAGTGACAGCGTACCCTACTCACTGGAATTCTTTTAGGTTATGGTACACCAATAGCAATTCAGTGATCTGATAAGTTAAGGGAGGAAGATTTATGCTACAGTTAGTGGAAATAATAAAAACTATGAGTAACAGATTTTAGCCTCTTCATTTTAGCACATCCCTATCAGTTAACCTATATTGCTACCGTCTTGAAAAGTTATATTTATGCGAAAGACCCCACTAAAAGGTCCCGAGAGCCATCAGATGTTATGAACTTCTTTTAACGAGAGCAAAACAAAAAAACATGAGTTTGACTTACCATATAAATTCAAAGAGGCATGGAGAAGGTTAACGAATTTGATTTCTTTTTTTTTTTGTCTCAGCAACGCAGAGAGATTCTCCTCTGCAACACTGCCTCTGCTGACCATTCAATATAATCTGCAGATGGAAATGTCCACTGTTAGTCCATTATTAGAACTTGAATATTTCCAAACTAAAGACAACACTTCCAAATAAAATTATTTTCATAAAGTGTTAATATTTAGTACAATAGCGTCTATAATATTGTGACAATTCAAAGTTCACTAAAAATTCTATTCTCCATTTTAATTTCAACCTAGCACACTTCTATCAATCCTATGCCTCATTGGCTACGACTCTCTACACAACTCTAGCACCTATATGAGGACGTAGATAGAAAGAACTATTTAGCAGCCAAGTGACAGCGTACCCTTCTCACTGGAATTATTTTAGGTTATGGTACACCAATAGCAATTCAGTGATCTGATAATTTAAGGGAGGAAAATGAATACTACAGTTAGTGGAAATATTAAAAACTATGAGTAACAAATTCTAACCTCTTCATTTTAGCACATCCCCATCAGTTAACCTATATTGCTACCGTCTTGCAACACTGCCTCAGCTGGCAATTCAATATATTCTGCAGATGGAAAAGTCCACCGTTAGTCCATTATTAGAACTTGAATATTTCCAAACTAAAGACAACACTACCAAACAAAATTATTTTCATAAAGCTTCAATAATTAGTACAATAGCGTCTAATATTGTGACAATTCAAAGTTCACTAAACATTCTATTCTCCATTTCAATTTCAACCTAGCACACTTCTATCAATCCTATGCCTCATTGGCTATGACTCTCTACACAACTCTAGCACCTATATGAGGACTTAGATAGAAAAACTATTTAGTAGCCAAGTGACAGCGTACCTTTCTCACTGGAATTATTTTAGGTTATGGTACACCAATAGTAATTCAGTGATCTGATAAGTTAAGGGAGGAAAATGAATACTACAGTTAGTGGAAATATTAAAAACTATGACTAACAAATTCTAACCTCTTCATTTTAGCACATCCCCATCAGTTAACCTATATTGCTACCGTCTTGCAACACTGCCTCAGCTGGCCATTCAATATAATCTGCAGATGGAAAAGTCCACCGTTAGTCCATTATTAGAACTTGAATATTTCCAAACTAAAGACAACACTACCAAATAAAATTATTTTCATAAAGCGTTAATAATTAGTACAATAGCGTCTGTAATATTGTGAAAATTCAAAGTCAACTAAAAAATCTATTCTCCATTTTAATTTCAACCTAGCACACTTCTATCAATCCTATGCCTCATTGGCTACGACTCTCTACACAACTCTAGCACCTATCTGAGGACGTAGATAGAAAGAATTCTTTAGCAGCCAAGTGACAGCGTACCCTACTCACTGGAATTCTTTGAGGTTATGGTACACCAATAGCAATTCAGTGATCTGATAAGTTAAGGCAGGAAGATTTATGCTAAAGTTAGTGGAAATAATAAAAACTATGAGTAACAGATTTTAACCTCTTCATTTTAGCACATCCCTATCAGTTAACCCATATTGCTACCGTCTTGAAAAGTTATATTTATGCGAAAGACCCCACTAAAAGGTCCCGAGAGCCATCAGATGTTATGAACTTCTTTTAATGAGAGCAAAACAAAAAAACATGAGTTTGACTTACCATATAAATTCAAAGAGGCATGGAGAAGGCTGATGAATTTGATTTCTTTTTTTTTTGTCTCAGCAACGCAGAGAGATTCTCCTCTGCAACACTGCCTCTGCTGGCCATTCAATATAATCTGCAGATGGAAAAGTCCACTGTTAGTCCGATATTAGAACTTGAATATTTCCAAACTAAAGACATCACTACCAAACAAAATTATTTTTATAAAACGTTAATAATTAGTACAATAGCGTCTATAATATTGTGACAATTCAAAGTTCACTAAACATTCTATTCTCCATTTCAATTTCAACCTAGCACACTTCTATCAATCCTATGCCTCATTGGCTACGACTCTCTACACAACTCTAGCACCTATATGAGGACTTAGATAGAAGGAACTATTTAGCAGCCAAGTGACAGCGTATCCTTCTCACTGGAATTATTTTAGGTTATGGTACACCAATAGCAATTCAGTGATCTGATAAGTTAAGGGAGGAAAATGAATACTACAGTTAGTGGAAATATTAAAAACTATGACTAACAAATTCTAACCTCTTCATTTTAGCACATCCCCATCAGTTAACCTATATTGCTACCGTCTTGCAACACTGCCTCAGCTGGCAATTCAATATAATCTGCAGATGGAAAAGTCCACCGTTAGTCCATTATTAGAACTTGAATATTTCCAAACTAAAGACAACACTACCAAATAAAATTATTTTCATAAAGCGTTAATAATTAGTACAATAGCGTCTATAATATTGTGACAATTCAAAGTTCACTAAAAATTCTATTCTCCATTTTAATTTCAACCAAGCACACTTCTATCAATCCTATGCCTCATTGGCTACGACTATCTACACAACTCTAGCACCTATATGAGGACGTAGATAGAAAGAACTATTTAGCAACCAAGTGACAGCGTACCCTACTCACTGGAATTCTTTGAGGTTATGGTACACCAATAGCAATTCAGTGATCTGATAAGTTAAGGCAGGAAGATTTATGCTAAAGTTAGTGGAAATAATAAAAACTATGAGTAACAGATTTTAACCTCTTCATTTTAGCACATCCCTATCAGTTAACCCATATTGCTACCGTCTTGAAAAGTTATATTTATGCGAAAGACCCCACTAAAAGGTCCCGAGAGCCATCAGATGTTATGAACTTCTTTTAATGAGAGCAAAACGAAAAAACATGAGTTTGACTTACCATATAAATTCAAAGAGGCATGGAGAAGGCTAATGAATTTGATTTTTTTTTTTGTCTCAGCAACGCAGAGAGATTCTCCTCTGCAACACTGCCTCTGCTGGCCATTCAATATAATCTGCAGATGGAAAAGTCCACTGTTAGTCCATTATTAGAACTTGAATATTTCCAAACTAAAGACAACACTACCAAACAAAATTATTTTCATAAAGCTTCAATAATTAGTACAATAGCGTCTAATATTGTGACAATTCAAAGTTCACTAAACATTCTATTCTCCCTTTCAATTTCAACCTAGCACACTTCTATCAATCCTATGCCTCATTGGCTATGACTCTCTACACAACTCTAGCACCTATATGAGGACTTAGATAGAAAAACTATTTAGTAGCCAAGTGACAGCGTACCCTTCTCACTGGAATTATTTTAGGTTATGGTACACCAATAGTAATTCAGTGATCTGATAAGTTAAGGGAGGAAAATGAATACTACAGTTAGTGGAAATATTAAAAACTATGACTAACAAATTCTAACCTCTTCATTTTAGCACATCCCCATTAGTTAACCTATATTGCTACCGTCTTGCAACACTGCCTCAGCTGGCCATTCAATATAATCTGCAGATGGAAAAGTCCACCGTTAGTCCATTATTAGAACTTGAAAATTTCCAAACTAAAGACAACACTACCAAATAAAATTATTTTCATAAAGCGTTAATATTTAGTACAATAGCGTCTGTAATATTGTGAAAATTCAAAGTTCACTAAAAATTCTATTCTCCAGTTTAATTTCAACCTAGCACACTTCTCTCAATCCTATGCCTCATTGGCTACGACTCTCTACACAACTCTAGCACCTATCTGAGGACGTAGATAGAAAGAATTCTTTAGCAGCCAAGTGACAGCGTACCCTACTCACTGGAATTCTTTTAGGTTATGGTACACCAATAGCAATTCAGTGATCTGATAAGTTAAGGGAGGAAGATTTATGCTACAGTTAGTGGAAATAATAAAAACTATGAGTAACAGATTTTAGCCTCTTCATTTTAGCACATCCCTATCAGTTAACCTATATTGCTACCGTCTTGAAAAGTTATATTTATGCGAAAGACCCCACTAAAAGGTCCCGAGAGCCATCAGATGTTATGAACTTCTTTTAACGAGAGCAAAACAAAAAAACATGAGTTTGACTTACCATATAAATTCAAAGAGGCATGGAGAAGGTTAACGAATTTGATTTCTTTTTTTTTTTGTCTCAGCAACGCAGAGAGATTCTCCTCTGCAACACTGCCTCTGCTGACCATTCAATATAATCTGCAGATGGAAATGTCCACTGTTAGTCCATTATTAGAACTTGAATATTTCCAAACTAAAGACAACACTTCCAAATAAAATTATTTTCATAAAGTGTTAATATTTAGTACAATAGCGTCTATAATATTGTGACAATTCAAAGTTCACTAAAAATTCTATTCTCCATTTTAATTTCAACCTAGCACACTTCTATCAATCCTATGCCTCATTGGCTACGACTCTCTACACAACTCTAGCACCTATATGAGGACGTAGATAGAAAGAACTATTTAGCAGCCAAGTGACAGCGTACCCTTCTCACTGGAATTATTTTAGGTTATGGTACACCAATAGCAATTCAGTGATCTGATAATTTAAGGGAGGAAAATGAATACTACAGTTAGTGGAAATATTAAAAACTATGAGTAA
Source organism: Triturus cristatus (assembly GCF_964204655.1). NCBI lineage: Eukaryota > Metazoa > Chordata > Amphibia > Caudata > Salamandridae > Triturus > Triturus cristatus. The sequence goes on from NC_140593.1 coordinate 591,450,739, forward strand.
CAAATTCTAACCTCTTCATTTTAGCACATCCCCATCAGTTAACCTATATTGCTACCGTCTTGCAACACTGCCTCAGCTGGCAATTCAATATATTCTGCAGATGGAAAAGTCCACCGTTAGTCCATTATTAGAACTTGAATATTTCCAAACTAAAGACAACACTACCAAACAAAATTATTTTCATAAAGCTTCAATAATTAGTACAATAGCGTCTAATATTGTGACAATTCAAAGTTCACTAAACATTCTATTCTCCATTTCAATTTCAACCTAGCACACTTCTATCAATCCTATGCCTCATTGGCTACGACTCTCTACACAACTCTAGCACCTATATGAGGACGTAGATAGAAAGAACTATTTAGCAGCCAAGTGACAGCGTACCCTTCTCACTGGAATTATTTTAGGTTATGGTACACCAATAGCAATTCAGTGATCTGATAATTTAAGGGAGGAAAATGAATACTACAGTTAGTGGAAATATTAAAAACTATGAGTAACAAATTCTAACCTCTTCATTTTAGCACATCCCCATCAGTTAACCTATATTGCTACCGTCTTGCAACACTGCCTCAGCTGGCAATTCAATATATTCTGCAGATGGAAAAGTCCACCGTTAGTCCATTATTAGAACTTGAATATTTCCAAACTAAAGACAACACTACCAAACAAAATTATTTTCATAAAGCTTCAATAATTAGTACAATAGCGTCTAATATTGTGACAATTCAAAGTTCACTAAACATTCTATTCTCCATTTCAATTTCAACCTAGCACACTTCTATCAATCCTATGCCTCATTGGCTATGACTCTCTACACAACTCTAGCACCTATATGAGGACTTAGATAGAAAAACTATTTAGTAGCCAAGTGACAGCGTACCTTTCTCACTGGAATTATTTTAGGTTATGGTACACCAATAGTAATTCAGTGATCTGATAAGTTAAGGGAGGAAAATGAATACTACAGTTAGTGGAAATATTAAAAACTATGACTAACAAATTCTAACCTCTTCATTTTAGCACATCCCCATCAGTTAACCTATATTGCTACCGTCTTGCAACACTGCCTCAGCTGGCCATTCAATATAATCTGCAGATGGAAAAGTCCACCGTTAGTCCATTATTAGAACTTGAATATTTCCAAACTAAAGACAACACTACCAAATAAAATTATTTTCATAAAGCGTTAATAATTAGTACAATAGCGTCTGTAATATTGTGAAAATTCAAAGTCAACTAAAAAATCTATTCTCCATTTTAATTTCAACCTAGCACACTTCTATCAATCCTATGCCTCATTGGCTACGACTCTCTACACAACTCTAGCACCTATCTGAGGACGTAGATAGAAAGAATTCTTTAGCAGCCAAGTGACAGCGTACCCTACTCACTGGAATTCTTTGAGGTTATGGTACACCAATAGCAATTCAGTGATCTGATAAGTTAAGGCAGGAAGATTTATGCTAAAGTTAGTGGAAATAATAAAAACTATGAGTAACAGATTTTAACCTCTTCATTTTAGCACATCCCTATCAGTTAACCCATATTGCTACCGTCTTGAAAAGTTATATTTATGCGAAAGACCCCACTAAAAGGTCCCGAGAGCCATCAGATGTTATGAACTTCTTTTAATGAGAGCAAAACAAAAAAACATGAGTTTGACTTACCATATAAATTCAAAGAGGCATGGAGAAGGCTAATGAATTTGATTTCTTTTTTTTTTTTGTCTCAGCAACGCAGAGAGATTCTCCTCTGCAACACTGCCTCTGCTGGCCATTCAATATAATCTGCAGATGGAAAAGTCCACTGTTAGTCCGATATTAGAACTTGAATATTTCCAAACTAAAGACATCACTACCAAACAAAATTATTTTCATAAAGCGTTAATAATTAGTACAATAGCGTCTATAATATTGTGACAATTCAAAGTTCACTAAAAATTCTATTCTCTATTTTAATTTCAACCTAGCACACTTCTATCAATCCTATGCCTCATTGGCTACGACTCTCTACACAACTCTAGCACCTATCTGAGGACGTAGATAGAAAGAATTCTTTAGCAGCCAAGTGACAGCGTACCCTACTCACTGGAATTCTTTGAGGTTATGGTACACCAATAGCAATTCAGTGATCTGATAAGTTAAGGGAGGAAAATGAATACTACAGTTAGTGGAAATATTAAAAACTATGACTAACAAATTCTAATCTCTTCATTTTAGCACATCCCCATCAGTTAACCTATATTGCTACCGTCTTGCAACACTGCCTCAGCTGGCAATTCAATATAATCTGCAGTTGGAAAAGTCCACCGTTAGTCCATTATTAGAACTTGAATATTTCCAAACTAAAGACAACACTACCAAATAAAATTATTTTCATAAAGCGTTAATATTTAGTACAATAGCGTCTGTAATATTGTGAAAATTCAAAGTTCACTAAAAATTGAATTCTCCAGTTTAATTTCAACCTAGCACACTTCTCTCAATCCTATGCCTCATTGGCTACGACTCTCTACACAACTCTAGCACCTATCTGAGGACGTAGATAGAAAGAATTCTTTAGCAGCCAAGTGACAGCGTACCCTACTCACTGGAATTCTTTTAGGTTATGGTACACCAATAGCAATTCAGTGATCTGATAAGTTAAGGGAGGAAGATTTATGCTACAGTTAGTGGAAATAATAAAAACTATGAGTAACTGATTTTAACCTCTTCATTTTAGCACATCCCCATCAGTTAACCTATATTGCTACCGTCTTGAAAAGTTATATTTATGCGAAAGACCCCACTAAAAGGTCCCGAGAGCCATCAGATGTTATGAACTTCTTTTAATGAGAGCAAAACAAAAAAACATGAGTTTGACTTACCATATAAATTCAAAGAGGCATGGAGAAGGCTGATGAATTTGATTTCTTTTTTTTTTGTCTCAGCAACGCAGAGAGATTCTCCTCTGCAACACTGCCTCTGCTGGCCATTCAATATAATCTGCAGATGGAAAAGTCCACTGTTAGTCCGATATTAGAACTTGAATATTTCCAAACTAAAGACATCACTACCAAACAAAATTATTTTTATAAAGCGTTAATAATTAGTACAATAGCGTCTATAATATTGTGACAATTCAAAGTTCACTAAACATTCTATTCTCCATTTCAATTTCAACCTAGCACACTTCTATCAATCCTATGCCTCATTGGCTATGACTCTCTACACAACTCTAGCACCTATATGAGGACTTAGATAGAAGGAACTATTTAGCAGCCAAGTGACAGCGTATCCTTCTCACTGGAATTATTTTAGGTTATGGTACACCAATAGCAATTCAGTGATCTGATAATTTAAGGGAGGAAAATGAATACTACAGTTAGTGGAAATATTAAAAACTATGAGTAACAAATTCTAACCTCTTCATTTTAGCACATCCCCATCAGTTAACCTATATTGCTACCGTCTTGCAACACTGCCTCAGCTGGCAATTCAATATATTCTGCAGATGGAAAAGTCCACCGTTAGTCCATTCTTAGAACTTGAATATTTCCAAACTAAAGACATCACTACCAAACAAAATTATTTTCATTAAGCGTTAATAATTAGTACAATAGCGTCTATAATATTGTGACAATTCAAAGTTCACTAAAAATTCTATTCTCCATTTTAATTTCAACCTAGCACACTCGTCTCAATCCTATGCCTCATTGGCTATGACTCTCTACACAACTCTAGCACCTATCTGAGGACGTAGATAGAAAGAATTCTTTAGCAGCCAAGTGACAGCGTACCCTACTCACTGGAATTCTTTTAGGTTATGGTACACCAATAGCAATTCAGTGATCTGATAAGTTAAGGGAGGAAGATTTATGCTACAGTTAGTGGAAATAATAAAAACTATGAGTAACTGATTTTAACCTCTTCATTTTAGCACATCCCCATCAGTTAACCTATATTGCTACCGTCTTGAAAAGTTATATTTATGCGAAAGACCCCACTAAAAGGTCCCGAGAGCCATCAGATGTTATGAACTTCTTTTAATGAGAGCAAAACAAAAAAACATGAGTTTGACTTACCATATAAATTCAAAGAGGCATGGAGAAGGCTGATGAATTTGATTTCTTTTTTTTTTGTCTCAGCAACGCAGAGAGATTCTCCTCTGCAACACTGCCTCTGCTGGCCATTCAATATAATCTGCAGATGGAAAAGTCCACTGTTAGTCCGATATTAGAACTTGAATATTTCCAAACTAAAGACATCACTACCAAACAAAATTATTTTTATAAAGCGTTAATAATTAGTACAGTAGCGTCTATAATATTGTGACAATTCAAAGTTCACTAAAAATTCTATTCTCTATTTTAATTTCAACCTAGCACACTTCTATCAATCCTATGCCTCATTGGCTACGACTCTCTACACAACTCTAGCACCTATATGAGGACTTAGATAGAAGGAACTATTTAGCAGCCAAGTGACAGCGTATCCTTCTCACTGGAATTATTTTAGGTTATGGTACACCAATAGCAATTCAGTGATCTGATAAGTTAAGGGAGGAAAATGAATACTACAGTTAGTGGAAATATTAAAAACTATGACTAACAAATTCTAACCTCTTCATTTTAGCACATCCCCATCAGTTAACCTATATTGCTACCGTCTTGCAACACTGCCTCAGCTGGCAATTCAATATAATCTGCAGATGGAAAAGTCCACCGTTAGTCCATTATTAGAACTTGAATATTTCCAAACTAAAGACAACACTACCAAACAAAATTATTTCCATAAAGCTTCAATAATTAGTACAATAGCGTCTAATATTGTGACAATTCAAAGTTCACTAAACATTCTATTCTCCATTTCAATTTCAACCTAGCACACTTCTATCAATCCTATGCCTCATTGGCTATGACTCTCTACACAACTCTAGCACCTATATGAGGACTTAGATAGAAAAACTATTTAGTAGCCAAGTGACAGCGTACCCTTCTCACTGGAATTATTTTAGGTTATGGTACACCAATAGTAATTCAGTGATCTGATAAGTTAAGGGAGGAAAATGAATACTACAGTTAGTGGAAATATTAAAAACTATGACTAACAAATTCTAACCTCTTCATTTTAGCACATCCCCATTAGTTAACCTATATTGCTACCGTCTTGCAACACTGCCTCAGCTGGCCATTCAATATAATCTGCAGATGGAAAAGTCCACCGTTAGTCCATTATTAGAACTTGAAAATTTCCAAACTAAAGACAACACTACCAAATAAAATTATTTTCATAAAGCGTTAATATTTAGTACAATAGCGTCTGTAATATTGTGAAAATTCAAAGTTCACTAAAAATTCTATTCTCCAGTTTAATTTCAACCTAGCACACTTCTCTCAATCCTATGCCTCATTGGCTACGACTCTCTACACAACTCTAGCACCTATCTGAGGACGTAGATAGAAAGAATTCTTTAGCAGCCAAGTGACAGCGTACCCTACTCACTGGAATTCTTTTAGGTTATGGTACACCAATAGCAATTCAGTGATCTGATAAGTTAAGGGAGGAAGATTTATGCTACAGTTAGTGGAAATAATAAAAACTATGAGTAACAGATTTTAACCTCTTCATTTTAGCACATCCCTATCAGTTAACCTATATTGCTACCGTCTTGAAAATTTATATTTATGCGAAAGACCCCACTAAAAGGTCCCGAGAGCCATCAGATGTTATGAACTTCTTTTAACGAGAGCAAAACAAAAAAACATGAGTTTGACTTACCATATAAATTCAAAGAGGCATGGAGAAGGTTAACGAATTTGATTTCTTTTTTTTTTTGTCTCAGCAACGCAGAGAGATTCTCCTCTGGCCACACTGCCTCTGCTGGCCATTCAATATAATCTGCAGATGGAAATGTCCACTGTTAGTCCATTATTAGAACTTGAATATTTCCAAACTAAAGACAACACTACCAAATAAAATTATTTTCATAAAGTGTTCATATTTAGTACAATAGCGTCTATAATATTGTGACAATTCAAAGTTCACTAAAAATTCTATTCTCCATTTTAATTTCAACCTAGCACACTTCTATCAATCCTATGCCTCATTGGCTACGACTCTCTACACAACTCTAGCACCTATATGAGGACGTAGATAGAAAGAACTATTTAGCAGCCAAGTGACAGCGTACCCTTCTCACTGGAATTATTTTAGGTTATGGTACACCAATAGCAATTCAGTGATCTGATAATTTAAGGGAGGAAAATGAATACTACAGTTAGTGGAAATATTAAAAACTATGAGTAACAAATTCTAACCTCTTCATTTTAGCACATCCCCATCAGTTAACCTATATTGCTACCGTCTTGCAACACTGCCTCAGCTGGCAATTCAATATATTCTGCAGATGGAAAAGTCCACCGTTAGTCCATTATTAGAACTTGAATATTTCCAAACTAAAGACAACACTACCAAACAAAATTATTTTCATAAAGCTTCAATAATTAGTACAATAGCGTCTAATATTGTGACAATTCAAAGTTCACTAAACATTCTATTCTCCATTTCAATTTCAACCTAGCACACTTCTATCAATCCTATGCCTCATTGGCTATGACTCTCTACACAACTCTAGCACCTATATGAGGACTTAGATAGAAAAACTATTTAGTAGCCAAGTGACAGCGTACCTTTCTCACTGGAATTATTTTAGGTTATGGTACACCAATAGTAATTCAGTGATCTGATAAGTTAAGGGAGGAAAATGAATACTACAGTTAGTGGAAATATTAAAAACTATGACTAACAAATTCTAACCTCTTCATTTTAGCACATCCCCATCAGTTAACCTATATTGCTACCGTCTTGCAACACTGCCTCAGCTGGCCATTCAATATAATCTGCAGATGGAAAAGTCCACCGTTAGTCCATTATTAGAACTTGAATATTTCCAAACTAAAGACAACACTACCAAATAAAATTATTTTCATAAAGCGTTAATAATTAGTACAATAGCGTCTGTAATATTGTGAAAATTCAAAGTCAACTAAAAATTCTATTCTCCATTTTAATTTCAACCTAGCACACTTCTATCAATCCTATGCCTCATTGGCTACGACTCTCTACACAACTCTAGCACCTATCTGAGGACGTAGATAGAAAGAATTCTTTAGCAGCCAAGTGACAGCGTACCCTACTCACTGGAATTCTTTGAGGTTATGGTACACCAATAGCAATTCAGTGATCTGATAAGTTAAGGCAGGAAGATTTATGCTAAAGTTAGTGGAAATAATAAAAACTATGAGTAACAGATTTTAACCACTTCATTTTAGCACATCCCTATCAGTTAACCCATATTGCTACTGTCTTGAAAAGTTATATTTATGCGAAAGACCCCACTAAAAGGTCCCGAGAGCCATCAGATGTTATGAACTTCTTTTAATGAGAGCAAAACAAAAAAACATGAGTTTGACTTACCATATAAATTCAAAGAGGCATGGAGAAGGCTGATGAATTTGATTTCTTTTTTTTTTTTGTCTCAGCAACGCAGAGAGATTCTCCTCTGCAACACTGCCTCTGCTGGCCATTCAATATAATCTGCAGATGGAAAAGTCAACTGTTAGTCCGATATTAGAACTTGAATATTTCCAAACTAAAGACATCACTACCAAACAAAATTATTTTCATAAAGCGTTAATAATTAGTACAATAGCGTCTATAATATTGTGACAATTCAAAGTTCACTAAAAATTCTATTCTCTATTTTAATTTCAACCTAGCACACTTCTATCAATCCTATGCCTCATTGGCTACGACTCTCTACACAACTCTAGCACCTATCTGAGGACGTAGATAGAAAGAATTCTTTAGCAGCCAAGTGACAGCGTACCCTACTCACTGGAATTCTTTGAGGTTATGGTACACCAATAGCAATTCAGTGATCTGATAAGTTAAGGGAGGAAAATGAATACTACAGTTAGTGGAAATATTAAAAACTATGACTAACAAATTCTAATCTCTTCATTTTAGCACATCCCCATCAGTTAACCTATATTGCTACCGTCTTGCAACACTGCCTCAGCTGGCAATTCAATATAATCTGCAGTTGGAAAAGTCCACCGTTAGTCCATTATTAGAACTTGAATATTTCCAAACTAAAGACAACACTACCAAATAAAATTATTTTCATAAAGCGTTAATATTTAGTACAATAGCGTCTGTAATATTGTGAAAATTCAAAGTTCACTAAAAATTGAATTCTCCAGTTTAATTTCAACCTAGCACACTTCTCTCAATCCTATGCCTCATTGGCTACGACTCTCTACACAACTCTAGCACCTATCTGAGGACGTAGATAGAAAGAATTCTTTAGCAGCCAAGTGACAGCGTACCCTACTCACTGGAATTCTTTTAGGTTATGGTACACCAATAGCAATTCAGTGATCTGATAAGTTAAGGGAGGAAGATTTATGCTACAGTTAGTGGAAATAATAAAAACTATGAGTAACTGATTTTAACCTCTTCATTTTAGCACATCCCCATCAGTTAACCTATATTGCTACCGTCTTGAAAAGTTATATTTATGCGAAAGACCCCACTAAAAGGTCCCGAGAGCCATCAGATGTTATGAACTTCTTTTAATGAGAGCAAAACAAAAAAACATGAGTTTGACTTACCATATAAATTCAAAGAGGCATGGAGAAGGCTGATGAATTTGATTTCTTTTTTTTTTGTCTCAGCAACGCAGAGAGATTCTCCTCTGCAACACTGCCTCTGCTGGCCATTCAATATAATCTGCAGATGGAAAAGTCCACTGTTAGTCCGATATTAGAACTTGAATATTTCCAAACTAAAGACATCACTACCAAACAAAATTATTTTTATAAAGCGTTAATAATTAGTACAATAGCGTCTATAATATTGTGACAATTCAAAGTTCACTAAACATTCTATTCTCCATTTCAATTTCAACCTAGCACACTTCTATCAATCCTATGCCTCATTGGCTATGACTCTCTACACAACTCTAGCACCTATATGAGGACTTAGATAGAAGGAACTATTTAGCAGCCAAGTGACAGCGTATCCTTCTCACTGGAATTATTTTAGGTTATGGTACACCAATAGCAATTCAGTGATCTGATAAGTTAAGGGAGGAAAATGAATACTACAGTTAGTGGAAATATTAAAAACTATGACTAACAAATTCTAACCTCTTCATTTTAGCACATCCCCATCAGTTAACCTATATTGCTACCGTCTTGCAACACTGCCTCAGCTGGCAATTCAATATAATCTGCAGATGGAAAAGTCCACCGTTAGTCCATTATTAGAACTTGAATATTTCCAAACTAAAGACAACACTACCAAATAAAATTATTTTCATAAAGCGTTAATAATTAGTACAATAGCGTCTATAATATTGTGACAATTCAAAGTTCACTAAGAATTCTATTCTCCATTTTAATTTCAACCAAGCACACTTCTATCAATCCTATGCCTCATTGGCTACGACTCTCTACACAACTCTAGCACCTATATGAGGACGTAGATAGAAAGAACTATTTAGCAACCAAGTGACAGCGTACCCTACTCACTGGAATTCTTTGAGGTTATGGTACACCAATAGCAATTCAGTGATCTGATAAGTTAAGGCAGGAAGATTTATGCTAAAGTTAGTGGAAATAATAAAAACTATGAGTAACAGATTTTAACCTCTTCATTTTAGCACATCCCTATCAGTTAACCCATATTGCTACCGTCTTGAAAAGTTATATTTATGCGAAAGACCCCACTAAAAGGTCCCGAGAGCCATCAGATGTTATGAACTTCTTTTAATGAGAGCAAAACGAAAAAACATGAGTTTGACTTACCATATAAATTCAAAGAGAAATGGAGAAGGCTAATGAATTTGATTTATTTTTTTTTGTCTCAGCAACGCAGAGAGATTCTCCTCTGCAACACTGCCTCTGCTGGCCATTCAATATAATCTGCAGATGGAAAAGTCCACTGTTAGTCCATTATTAGAACTTGAATATTTCCAAACTAAAGACAACACTACCAAACAAAATTATTTTCATAAAGCTTCAATAATTAGTACAATAGCGTCTAATATTGTGACAATTCAAAGTTCACTAAACATTCTATTCTCCATTTCAATTTCAACCTAGCACACTTCTATCAATCCTATGCCTCATTGGCTATGACTCTCTACACAACTCTAGCACCTATATGAGGACTTAGATAGAAAAACTATTTAGTAGCCAAGTGACAGCGTACCCTTCTCACTGGAATTATTTTAGGTTATGGTACACCAATAGTAATTCAGTGATCTGATAAGTTAAGGGAGGAAAATGAATACTACAGTTAGTGGAAATATTAAAAACTATGACTAACAAATTCTAACCTCTTCATTTTAGCACATCCCCATTAGTTAACCTATATTGCTACCGTCTTGCAACACTGCCTCAGCTGGCCATTCAATATAATCTGCAGATGGAAAAGTCCACCGTTAGTCCATTATTAGAACTTGAAAATTTCCAAACTAAAGACAACACTACCAAATAAAATTATTTTCATAAAGCGTTAATATTTAGTACAATAGCGTCTATAATATTGTGACAATTCAAAGTTCACTAAAAATTCTATTCTCTATTTTAATTTCAACCTAGCACACTTCTATCAATCCTATGCCTCATTGGCTACGACTCTCTACACAACTCTAGCACCTATCTGAGGACGTAGATAGAAAGAATTCTTTAGCAGCCAAGTGACAGCGTACCTTTCTCACTGGAATTATTTTAGGTTATGGTACACCAATAGTAATTCAGTGATCTGATAAGTTAAGGGAGGAAAATGAATACTACAGTTAGTGGAAATATTAAAAACTATGAGTAACAAATTCTAACCTCTTCATTTTAGCACATCCCCATCAGTTAACCTATATTGCTACCGTCTTGCAACACTGCCTCAGCTGGCAATTCAATATATTCTGCAGATGGAAAAGTCCACCGTTAGTCCATTCTTAGAACTTGAATATTTCCAAACTAAAGACATCACTACCAAACAAAATTATTTTCATTAAGCGTTAATAATTAGTACAATAGCGTCTATAATATTGTGACAATTCAAAGTTCACTAAAAATTCTATTCTCCATTTTAATTTCAACCTAGCACACTCGTCTCAATCCTATGCCTCATTGGCTATGACTCTCTACACAACTCTAGCACCTATCTGAGGACGTAGATAGAAAGAATTCTTTAGCAGCCAAGTGACAGCGTACCCTACTCACTGGAATTCTTTTAGGTTATGGTACACCAATAGCAATTCAGTGATCTGATAAGTTAAGGGAGGAAGATTTATGCTACAGTTAGTGGAAATAATAAAAACTATGAGTAACTGATTTTAACCTCTTCATTTTAGCACATCCCCATCAGTTAACCTATATTGCTACCGTCTTGAAAAGTTATATTTATGCGAAAGACCCCACTAAAAGGTCCCGAGAGCCATCAGATGTTATGAACTTCTTTTAATGAGAGCAAAACAAAAAAACATGAGTTTGACTTACCATATAAATTCAAAGAGGCATGGAGAAGGCTGATGAATTTGATTTCTTTTTTTTTTGTCTCAGCAACGCAGAGAGATTCTCCTCTGCAACACTGCCTCTGCTGGCCATTCAATATAATCTGCAGATGGAAAAGTCCACTGTTAGTCCGATATTAGAACTTGAATATTTCCAAACTAAAGACATCACTACCAAACAAAATTATTTTTATAAAGCGTTAATAATTAGTACAGTAGCGTCTATAATATTGTGACAATTCAAAGTTCACTAAAAATTCTATTCTCTATTTTAATTTCAACCTAGCACACTTCTATCAATCCTATGCCTCATTGGCTACGACTCTCTACACAACTCTAGCACCTATATGAGGACTTAGATAGAAGGAACTATTTAGCAGCCAAGTGACAGCGTATCCTTCTCACTGGAATTATTTTAGGTTATGGTACACCAATAGCAATTCAGTGATCTGATAAGTTAAGGGAGGAAAATGAATACTACAGTTAGTGGAAATATTAAAAACTATGACTAACAAATTCTAACCTCTTCATTTTAGCACATCCCCATCAGTTAACCTATATTGCTACCGTCTTGCAACACTGCCTCAGCTGGCAATTCAATATAATCTGCAGATGGAAAAGTCCACCGTTAGTCCATTATTAGAACTTGAATATTTCCAAACTAAAGACAACACTACCAAACAAAATTATTTTCATAAAGCTTCAATAATTAGTACAATAGCGTCTAATATTGTGACAATTCAAAGTTCACTAAACATTCTATTCTCCATTTCAATTTCAACCTAGCACACTTCTATCAATCCTATGCCTCATTGGCTATGACTCTCTACACAACTCTAGCACCTATATGAGGACTTAGATAGAAAAACTATTTAGTAGCCAAGTGACAGCGTACCCTTCTCACTGGAATTATTTTAGGTTATGGTACACCAATAGTAATTCAGTGATCTGATAAGTTAAGGGAGGAAAATGAATACTACAGTTAGTGGAAATATTAAAAACTATGACTAACAAATTCTAACCTCTTCATTTTAGCACATCCCCATTAGTTAACCTATATTGCTACCGTCTTGCAACACTGCCTCAGCTGGCCATTCAATATAATCTGCAGATGGAAAAGTCCACCGTTAGTCCATTATTAGAACTTGAAAATTTCCAAACTAAAGACAACACTACCAAATAAAATTATTTTCATAAAGCGTTAATATTTAGTACAATAGCGTCTGTAATATTGTGAAAATTCAAAGTTCACTAAAAATTCTATTCTCCAGTTTAATTTCAACCTAGCACACTTCTCTCAATCCTATGCCTCATTGGCTACGACTCTCTACACAACTCTAGCACCTATCTGAGGACGTAGATAGAAAGAATTCTTTAGCAGCCAAGTGACAGCGTACCCTACTCACTGGAATTCTTTTAGGTTATGGTACACCAATAGCAATTCAGTGATCTGATAAGTTAAGGGAGGAAGATTTATGCTACAGTTAGTGGAAATAATAAAAACTATGAGTAACAGATTTTAACCTCTTCATTTTAGCACATCCCTATCAGTTAACCTATATTGCTACCGTCTTGAAAAGTTATATTTATGCGAAAGACCCCACTAAAAGGTCCCGAGAGCCATCAGATGTTATGAACTTCTTTTAACGAGAGCAAAACAAAAAAACATGAGTTTGACTTACCATATAAATTCAAAGAGGCATGGAGAAGGTTAACGAATTTGATTTCTTTTTTTTTTTGTCTCAGCAACGCAGAGAGATTCTCCTCTGCAACACTGCCTCTGCTGGCCATTCAATATAATCTGCAGATGGAAATGTCCACTGTTAGTCCATTATTAGAACTTGAATATTTCCAAACTAAAGACAACACTACCAAATAAAATTATTTTCATAAAGTGTTCATATTTAGTACAATAGCGTCTATAATATTGTGACAATTCAAAGTTCACTAAAAATTCTATTCTCCATTTTAATTTCAACCTAGCACACTTCTATCAATCCTATGCCTCATTGGCTACGACTCTCTACACAACTCTAGCACCTATATGAGGACGTAGATAGAAAGAACTATTTAGCAGCCAAGTGACAGCGTACCCTTCTCACTGGAATTATTTTAGGTTATGGTACACCAATAGCAATTCAGTGATCTGATAATTTAAGGGAGGAAAATGAATACTACAGTTAGTGGAAATATTAAAAACTATGAGTAACAAATTCTAACCTCTTCATTTTAGCACATCCCCATCAGTTAACCTATATTGCTACCGTCTTGCAACACTGCCTCAGCTGGCAATTCAATATATTCTGCAGATGGAAAAGTCCACCGTTAGTCCATTATTAGAACTTGAATATTTCCAAACTAAAGACAACACTACCAAACAAAATTATTTTCATAAAGCTTCAATAATTAGTTCAATAGCGTCTAATATTGTGACAATTCAAAGTTCACTAAACATTCTATTCTCCATTTCAATTTCAACCTAGCACACTTCTATCAATCCTATGCCTCATTGGCTATGACTCTCTACACAACTCTAGCACCTATATGAGGACTTAGATAGAAAAACTATTTAGTAGCCAAGTGACAGCGTACCTTTCTCACTGGAATTATTTTAGGTTATGGTACACCAATAGTAATTCAGTGATCTGATAAGTTAAGGGAGGAAAATGAATACTACAGTTAGTGGAAATATTAAAAACTATGACTAACAAATTCTAACCTCTTCATTTTAGCACATCCCCATCAGTTAACCTATATTGCTACCGTCTTGCAACACTGCCTCAGCTGGCCATTCAATATAATCTGCAGATGGAAAAGTCCACCGTTAGTCCATTATTAGAACTTGAATATTTCCAAACTAAAGACAACACTACCAAATAAAATTATTTTCATAAAGCGTTAATAATTAGTACAATAGCGTCTGTAATATTGTGAAAATTCAAAGTCAACTAAAAATTCTATTCTCCATTTTAATTTCAACCTAGCACACTTCTATCAATCCTATGCCTCATTGGCTACGACTCTCTACACAACTCTAGCACCTATCTGAGGACGTAGATAGAAAGAATTCTTTAGCAGCCACGTGACAGCGTACCCTACTCACTGGAATTCTTTGAGGTTATGGTACACCAATAGCAATTCAGTGATCTGATAAGTTAAGGCAGGATGATTTATGCTAAAGTTAGTGGAAATAATAAAAACTATGAGTAACAGATTTTAACCACTTCATTTTAGCACATCCCTATCAGTTAACCCATATTGCTACTGTCTTGAAAAGTTATATTTATGCGAAAGACCCCACTAAAAGGTCCCGAGAGCCATCAGATGTTATGAACTTCTTTTAATGAGAGCAAAACAAAAAAACATGAGTTTGACTTACCATATAAATTCAAAGAGGCATGGAGAAGGCTGATGAATTTGATTTCTTTTTTTTTTTTGTCTCAGCAACGCAGAGAGATTCTCCTCTGCAACACTGCCTCTGCTGGCCATTCAATATAATCTGCAGATGGAAAAGTCCACTGTTAGTCCGATATTAGAACTTGAATATTTCCAAACTAAAGACATCACTACCAAACAAAATTATTTTCATAAAGCGTTAATAATTAGTACAATAGCGTCTATAATATTGTGACAATTCAAAGTTCACTAAAAATTCTATTCTCTATTTTAATTTCAACCTAGCACACTTCTATCAATCCTATGCCTCATTGGCTACGACTCTCTACACAACTCTAGCACCTATCTGAGGACGTAGATAGAAAGAATTCTTTAGCAGCCAAGTGACAGCGTACCCTACTCACTGGAATTCTTTGAGGTTATGGTACACCAATAGCAATTCAGTGATCTGATAAGTTAAGGGAGGAAAATGAATACTACAGTTAGTGGAAATATTAAAAACTATGACTAACAAATTCTAATCTCTTCATTTTAGCACATCCCCATCAGTTAACCTATATTGCTACCGTCTTGCAACACTGCCTCAGGTGGCAATTCAATATAATCTGCAGTTGGAAAAGTCCACCGTTAGTCCATTATTAGAACTTGAATATTTCCAAACTAAAGACAACACTACCAAATAAAATTATTTTCATAAAGCGTTAATATTTAGTACAATAGCGTCTGTAATATTGTGAAAATTCAAAGTTCACTAAAAATTGAATTCTCCAGTTTAATTTCAACCTAGCACACTTCTCTCAATCCTATGCCTCATTGGCTACGACTCTCTACACAACTCTAGCACCTATCTGAGGACGTAGATAGAAAGAATTCTTTAGCAGCCAAGTGACAGCGTACCCTACTCACTGGAATTCTTTAGGTTATGGTACACCAATAGCAATTCAGTGATCTGATAAGTTAAGGGAGGAAGATTTATGCTACAGTTAGTGGAAATAATAAAAACTATGAGTAACTGATTTTAACCTCTTCATTTTAGCACATCCCCATCAGTTAACCTATATTGCTACCGTCTTGAAAAGTTATATTTATGCGAAAGACCCCACTAAAAGGTCCCGAGAGCCATCAGATGTTATGAACTTCTTTTAATGAGAGCAAAACAAAAAAACATGAGTTTGACTTACCATATAAATTCAAAGAGGCATGGAGAAGGCTGATGAATTTGATTTCTTTTTTTTTTGTCTCAGCAACGCAGAGAGATTCTCCTCTGCAACACTGCCTCTGCTGGCCATTCAATATAATCTGCAGATGGAAAAGTCCACTGTTAGTCCGATATTAGAACTTGAATATTTCCAAACTAAAGACATCACTACCAAACAAAATTATTTTTATAAAGCGTTAATAATTAGTACAATAGCGTCTATAATATTGTGACAATTCAAAGTTCACTAAACATTCTATTCTCTATTTTAATTTCAACCTAGCACACTTCTATCAATCCTATGCCTCATTGGCTACGACTCTCTACACAACTCTAGCACCTATATGAGGACTTAGATAGAAGGAACTATTTAGCAGCCAAGTGACAGCGTATCCTTCTCACTGGAATTATTTTAGGTTATGGTACACCAATAGCAATTCAGTGATCTGATAAGTTAAGGGAGGAAAATGAATACTACAGTTAGTGGAAATATTAAAAACTATGACTAACAAATTCTAACCTCTTCATTTTAGCACATCCCCATCAGTTAACCTATATTGCTACCGTCTTGCAACACTGCCTCAGCTGGCAATTCAATATAATCTGCAGATGGAAAAGTCCACCGTTAGTCCATTATTAGAACTTGAATATTTCCAAACTAAAGACAACACTACCAAATAAAATTATTTTCATAAAGCGTTAATAATTAGTACAATAGCGTCTGTAATATTGTGAAAATTCAAAGTCAACTAAAAATTCTATTCTCCATTTTAATTTCAACCTAGCACACTTCTATCAATCCTATGCCTCATTGGCTACGACTCTCTACACAACTCTAGCACCTATCTGAGGACGTAGATAGAAAGAATTCTTTAGCAGCCACGTGACAGCGTACCCTACTCACTGGAATTCTTTGAGGTTATGGTACACCAATAGCAATTCAGTGACCCGATAAGTTAAGGCAGGATGATTTATGCTAAAGTTAGTGGAAATAATAAAAACTATGAGTAACAGATTTTAACCACTTCATTTTAGCACATCCCTATCAGTTAACCCATATTGCTACTGTCTTGAAAAGTTATATTTATGCGAAAGACCCCACTAAAAGGTCCCGAGAGCCATCAGATGTTATGAACTTCTTTTAATGAGAGCAAAACAAAAAAACATGAGTTTGACTTACCATATAAATTCAAAGAGGCATGGAGAAGGCTGATGAATTTGATTTCTTTTTTTTTTTTGTCTCAGCAACGCAGAGAGATTCTCCTCTGCAACACTGCCTCTGCTGGCCATTCAATATAATCTGCAGATGGAAAAGTCCACTGTTAGTCCGATATTAGAACTTGAATATTTCCAAACTAAAGACATCACTACCAAACAAAATTATTTTCATAAAGCGTTAATAATTAGTACAATAGCGTCTATAATATTGTGACAATTCAAAGTTCACTAAAAATTCTATTCTCCATTTCAATTTCAACCTAGCACACTTCTATCAATCCTATGCCTCATTGGCTACGACTCTCTACACAACTCTAGCACCTATATGAGGACTTAGATAGAAGGAACTATTTAGCAGCCAAGTGACAGCGTATCCTTCTCAC
Source organism: Triturus cristatus (assembly GCF_964204655.1). Classification (NCBI taxonomy): domain Eukaryota; kingdom Metazoa; phylum Chordata; class Amphibia; order Caudata; family Salamandridae; genus Triturus; species Triturus cristatus. The sequence continues at coordinate 591,468,499 of NC_140593.1, forward strand.
TGGAATTATTTTAGGTTATGGTACACCAATAGCAATTCAGTGATCTGATAAGTTAAGGGAGGAAAATGAATACTACAGTTAGTGGAAATATTAAAAACTATGACTAACAAATTCTAACCTCTTCATTTTAGCACATCCCCATCAGTTAACCTATATTGCTACCGTCTTGCAACACTGCCTCAGGTGGCAATTCAATATAATCTGCAGATGGAAAAGTCCACCGTTAGTCCATTATTAGAATTTGAATATTTCCAAACTAAAGACAACACTACCAAATAAAATTATTTTCATAAAGTGTTAATATTTAGTACAATAGCGTCTATAATATTGTGACAATTCAAAGTTCACTAAAAATTCTATTCTCCATTTTAATTTCAACCTAGCACACTTCTATCAATCCTATGCCTCATTGGCTACGACTCTCTACACAACTCTAGCACCTATATGAGGACGTAGATAGAAAGAACTATTTAGCAGCCAAGTGACAGCGTACCCTTCTCACTGGAATTATTTTAGGTTATGGTACACCAATAGCAATTCAGTGATCTGATAATTTAAGGGAGGAAAATGAATACTACAGTTAGTGGAAATATTAAAAACTATGAGTAACAAATTCTAACCTCTTCATTTTAGCACATCCCCATCAGTTAACCTATATTGCTACCGTCTTGCAACACTGCCTCAGCTGGCAATTCAATATATTCTGCAGATGGAAAAGTCCACCGTTAGTCCATTCTTAGAACTTGAATATTTCCAAACTAAAGACATCACTACCAAACAAAATTATTTTCATTAAGCGTTAATAATTAGTACAATAGCGTCTATAATATTGTGACAATTCAAAGTTCAATAAAAATTCTATTCTCCATTTTAATTTCAACCTAGCACACTCGTCTCAATCCTATGCCTCATTGGCTATGACTCTCTACACAACTCTAGCACCTATCTGAGGACGTAGATAGAAAGAATTCTTTAGCAGCCAAGTGACAGCGTACCCTACTCACTGGAATTCTTTTAGGTTATGGTACACCAATAGCAATTCAGTGATCTGATAAGTTAAGGGAGGAAGATTTATGCTACAGTTAGTGGAAATAATAAAAACTATGAGTAACTGATTTTAACCTCTTCATTTTAGCACATCCCCATCAGTTAACCTATATTGCTACCGTCTTGAAAAGTTATATTTATGCGAAAGACCCCACTAAAAGGTCCCGAGAGCCATCAGATGTTATGAACTTCTTTTAATGAGAGCAAAACAAAAAAACATGAGTTTGACTTACCATATAAATTCAAAGAGGCATGGAGAAGGCTGATGAATTTGATTTCTTTTTTTTTTGTCTCAGCAACGCAGAGAGATTCTCCTCTGCAACACTGCCTCTGCTGGCCATTCAATATAATCTGCAGATGGAAAAGTCCACTGTTAGTCCGATATTAGAACTTGAATATTTCCAAACTAAAGACATCACTACCAAACAAAATTATTTTTATAAAGCGTTAATAATTAGTACAGTAGCGTCTATAATATTGTGACAATTCAAAGTTCACTAAAAATTCTATTCTCTATTTTAATTTCAACCTAGCACACTTCTATCAATCCTATGCCTCATTGGCTACGACTCTCTACACAACTCTAGCACCTATATGAGGACTTAGATAGAAGGAACTATTTAGCAGCCAAGTGACAGCGTATCCTTCTCACTGGAATTATTTTAGGTTATGGTACACCAATAGCAATTCAGTGATCTGATAAGTTAAGGGAGGAAAATGAATACTACAGTTAGTGGAAATATTAAAAACTATGACTAACAAATTCTAACCTCTTCATTTTAGCACATCCCCATCAGTTAACCTATATTGCTACCGTCTTGCAACACTGCCTCAGCTGGCAATTCAATATAATCTGCAGATGGAAAAGTCCACCGTTAGTCCATTATTAGAACTTGAATATTTCCAAACTAAAGACAACACTACCAAATAAAATTATTTTCATAAAGCGTTAATAATTAGTACAATAGCGTCTGTAATATTGTGAAAATTCAAAGTCAACTAAAAATTCTATTCTCCATTTTAATTTCAACCTAGCACACTTCTATCAATCCTATGCCTCATTGGCTACGACTCTCTACACAACTCTAGCACCTATCTGAGGACGTAGATAGAAAGAATTCTTTAGCAGCCACGTGACAGCGTACCCTACTCACTGGAATTCTTTGAGGTTATGGTACACCAATAGCAATTCAGTGACCCGATAAGTTAAGGCAGGATGATTTATGCTAAAGTTAGTGGAAATAATAAAAACTATGAGTAACAGATTTTAACCACTTCATTTTAGCACATCCCTATCAGTTAACCCATATTGCTACTGTCTTGAAAAGTTATATTTATGCGAAAGACCCCACTAAAAGGTCCCGAGAGCCATCAGATGTTATGAACTTCTTTTAATGAGAGCAAAACAAAAAAACATGAGTTTGACTTACCATATAAATTCAAAGAGGCATGGAGAAGGCTGATGAATTTGATTTCTTTTTTTTTTTTGTCTCAGCAACGCAGAGAGATTCTCCTCTGCAACACTGCCTCTGCTGGCCATTCAATATAATCTGCAGATGGAAAAGTCCACTGTTAGTCCGATATTAGAACTTGAATATTTCCAAACTAAAGACATCACTACCAAACAAAATTATTTTCATAAAGCGTTAATAATTAGTACAATAGCGTCTATAATATTGTGACAATTCAAAGTTCACTAAAAATTCTATTCTCCATTTCAATTTCAACCTAGCACACTTCTATCAATCCTATGCCTCATTGGCTACGACTCTCTACACAACTCTAGCACCTATATGAGGACTTAGATAGAAGGAACTATTTAGCAGCCAAGTGACAGCGTATCCTTCTCACTGGAATTATTTTAGGTTATGGTACACCAATAGCAATTCAGTGATCTGATAATTTAAGGGAGGAAAATGAATACTACAGTTAGTGGAAATATTAAAAACTATGAGTAACAAATTCTAACCTCTTCATTTTAGCACATCCCCATCAGTTAACCTATATTGCTACCGTCTTGCAACACTGCCTCAGCTGGCAATTCAATATATTCTGCAGATGGAAAAGTCCACCGTTAGTCCATTATTAGAACTTGAATATTTCCAAACTAAAGACAACACTACCAAACAAAATTATTTTCATAAAGCTTCAATAATTAGTTCAATAGCGTCTAATATTGTGACAATTCAAAGTTCACTAAACATTCTATTCTCCATTTCAATTTCAACCTAGCACACTTCTATCAATCCTATGCCTCATTGGCTATGACTCTCTACACAACTCTAGCACCTATATGAGGACTTAGATAGAAAAACTATTTAGTAGCCAAGTGACAGCGTACCCTTCTCACTGGAATTATTTTAGGTTATGGTACACCAATAGTAATTCAGTGATCTGATAAGTTAAGGGAGGAAAATGAATACTACAGTTAGTGGAAATATTAAAAACTATGACTAACAAATTCTAACCTCTTCATTTTAGCACATCCCCATTAGTTAACCTATATTGCTACCGTCTTGCAACACTGCCTCAGCTGGCCATTCAATATAATCTGCAGATGGAAAAGTCCACCGTTAGTCCATTATTAGAACTTGAAAATTTCCAAACTAAAGACAACACTACCAAATAAAATTATTTTCATAAAGCGTTAATATTTAGTACAATAGCGTCTGTAATATTGTGAAAATTCAAAGTTCACTAAAAATTCTATTCTCCAGTTTAATTTCAACCTAGCACACTTCTCTCAATCCTATGCCTCATTGGCTACGACTCTCTACACAACTCTAGCACCTATCTGAGGACGTAGATAGAAAGAATTCTTTAGCAGCCAAGTGACAGCGTACCCTACTCACTGGAATTCTTTTAGGTTATGGTACACCAATAGCAATTCAGTGATCTGATAAGTTAAGGGAGGAAGATTTATGCTACAGTTAGTGGAAATAATAAAAACTATGAGTAACAGATTTTAACCTCTTCATTTTAGCACATCCCTATCAGTTAACCTATATTGCTACCGTCTTGAAAAGTTATATTTATGCGAAAGACCCCACTAAAAGGTCCCGAGAGCCATCAGATGTTATGAACTTCTTTTAACGAGAGCAAAACAAAAAAACATGAGTTTGACTTACCATATAAATTCAAAGAGGCATGGAGAAGGTTAACGAATTTGATTTCTTTTTTTTTTTGTCTCAGCAACGCAGAGAGATTCTCCTCTGCAACACTGCCTCTGCTGGCCATTCAATATAATCTGCAGATGGAAATGTCCACTGTTAGTCCATTATTAGAACTTGAATATTTCCAAACTAAAGACAACACTACCAAATAAAATTATTTTCATAAAGTGTTCATATTTAGTACAATAGCGTCTATAATATTGTGACAATTCAAAGTTCACTAAAAATTCTATTCTCCATTTTAATTTCAACCTAGCACACTTCTATCAATCCTATGCCTCATTGGCTACGACTCTCTACACAACTCTAGCACCTATATGAGGACGTAGATAGAAAGAACTATTTAGCAGCCAAGTGACAGCGTACCCTTCTCACTGGAATTATTTTAGGTTATGGTACACCAATAGCAATTCAGTGATCTGATAATTTAAGGGAGGAAAATGAATACTACAGTTAGTGGAAATATTAAAAACTATGAGTAACAAATTCTAACCTCTTCATTTTAGCACATCCCCATCAGTTAACCTATATTGCTACCGTCTTGCAACACTGCCTCAGCTGGCAATTCAATATATTCTGCAGATGGAAAAGTCCACCGTTAGTCCATTATTAGAACTTGAATATTTCCAAACTAAAGACAACACTACCAAACAAAATTATTTTCATAAAGCTTCAATAATTAGTTCAATAGCGTCTAATATTGTGACAATTCAAAGTTCACTAAACATTCTATTCTCCATTTCAATTTCAACCTAGCACACTTCTATCAATCCTATGCCTCATTGGCTATGACTCTCTACACAACTCTAGCACCTATATGAGGACTTAGATAGAAAAACTATTTAGTAGCCAAGTGACAGCGTACCTTTCTCACTGGAATTATTTTAGGTTATGGTACACCAATAGTAATTCAGTGATCTGATAAGTTAAGGGAGGAAAATGAATACTACAGTTAGTGGAAATATTAAAAACTATGACTAACAAATTCTAACCTCTTCATTTTAGCACATCCCCATCAGTTAACCTATATTGCTACCGTCTTGCAACACTGCCTCAGCTGGCCATTCAATATAATCTGCAGATGGAAAAGTCCACCGTTAGTCCATTATTAGAACTTGAATATTTCCAAACTAAAGACAACACTACCAAATAAAATTATTTTCATAAAGCGTTAATAATTAGTACAATAGCGTCTGTAATATTGTGAAAATTCAAAGTCAACTAAAAATTCTATTCTCCATTTTAATTTCAACCTAGCACACTTCTATCAATCCTATGCCTCATTGGCTACGACTCTCTACACAACTCTAGCACCTATCTGAGGACGTAGATAGAAAGAATTCTTTAGCAGCCACGTGACAGCGTACCCTAATCACTGGAATTCTTTGAGGTTATGGTACACCAATAGCAATTCAGTGATCTGATAAGTTAAGGCAGGATGATTTATGCTAAAGTTAGTGGAAATAATAAAAACTATGAGTAACAGATTTTAACCACTTCATTTTAGCACATCCCTATCAGTTAACCCATATTGCTACTGTCTTGAAAAGTTATATTTATGCGAAAGACCCCACTAAAAGGTCCCGAGAGCCATCAGATGTTATGAACTTCTTTTAATGAGAGCAAAACAAAAAAACATGAGTTTGACTTACCATATAAATTCAAAGAGGCATGGAGAAGGCTGATGAATTTGATTTCTTTTTTTTTTTTGTCTCAGCAACGCAGAGAGATTCTCCTCTGCAACACTGCCTCTGCTGGCCATTCAATATAATCTGCAGATGGAAAAGTCCACTGTTAGTCCGATATTAGAACTTGAATATTTCCAAACTAAAGACATCACTACCAAACAAAATTATTTTCATAAAGCGTTAATAATTAGTACAATAGCGTCTATAATATTGTGACAATTCAAAGTTCACTAAAAATTCTATTCTCTATTTTAATTTCAACCTAGCACACTTCTATCAATCCTATGCCTCATTGGCTACGACTCTCTACACAACTCTAGCACCTATCTGAGGACGTAGATAGAAAGAATTCTTTAGCAGCCAAGTGACAGCGTACCCTACTCACTGGAATTCTTTGAGGTTATGGTACACCAATAGCAATTCAGTGATCTGATAAGTTAAGGGAGGAAAATGAATACTACAGTTAGTGGAAATATTAAAAACTATGACTAACAAATTCTAATCTCTTCATTTTAGCACATCCCCATCAGTTAACCTATATTGCTACCGTCTTGCAACACTGCCTCAGGTGGCAATTCAATATAATCTGCAGTTGGAAAAGTCCACCGTTAGTCCATTATTAGAACTTGAATATTTCCAAACTAAAGACAACACTACCAAATAAAATTATTTTCATAAAGCGTTAATATTTAGTACAATAGCGTCTGTAATATTGTGAAAATTCAAAGTTCACTAAAAATTGAATTCTCCAGTTTAATTTCAACCTAGCACACTTCTCTCAATCCTATGCCTCATTGGCTACGACTCTCTACACAACTCTAGCACCTATCTGAGGACGTAGATAGAAAGAATTCTTTAGCAGCCAAGTGACAGCGTACCCTACTCACTGGAATTCTTTTAGGTTATGGTACACCAATAGCAATTCAGTGATCTGATAAGTTAAGGGAGGAAGATTTATGCTACAGTTAGTGGAAATAATAAAAACTATGAGTAACTGATTTTAACCTCTTCATTTTAGCACATCCCCATCAGTTAACCTATATTGCTACCGTCTTGAAAAGTTATATTTATGCGAAAGACCCCACTAAAAGGTCCCGAGAGCCATCAGATGTTATGAACTTCTTTTAATGAGAGCAAAACAAAAAAACATGAGTTTGACTTACCATATAAATTCAAAGAGGCATGGAGAAGGCTGATGAATTTGATTTCTTTTTTTTTTGTCTCAGCAACGCAGAGAGATTCTCCTCTGCAACACTGCCTCTGCTGGCCATTCAATATAATCTGCAGATGGAAAAGTCCACTGTTAGTCCGATATTAGAACTTGAATATTTCCAAACTAAAGACATCACTACCAAACAAAATTATTTTTATAAAGCGTTAATAATTAGTACAATAGCGTCTATAATATTGTGACAATTCAAAGTTCACTAAACATTCTATTCTCTATTTTAATTTCAACCTAGCACACTTCTATCAATCCTATGCCTCATTGGCTACGACTCTCTACACAACTCTAGCACCTATATGAGGACTTAGATAGAAGGAACTATTTAGCAGCCAAGTGACAGCGTATCCTTCTCACTGGAATTATTTTAGGTTATGGTACACCAATAGCAATTCAGTGATCTGATAAGTTAAGGGAGGAAAATGAATACTACAGTTAGTGGAAATATTAAAAACTATGACTAACAAATTCTAACCTCTTCATTTTAGCACATCCCCATCAGTTAACCTATATTGCTACCGTCTTGCAACACTGCCTCAGCTGGCAATTCAATATAATCTGCAGATGGAAAAGTCCACCGTTAGTCCATTATTAGAACTTGAATATTTCCAAACTAAAGACAACACTACCAAATAAAATTATTTTCATAAAGCGTTAATAATTAGTACAATAGCGTCTGTAATATTGTGAAAATTCAAAGTCAACTAAAAATTCTATTCTCCATTTTAATTTCAACCTAGCACACTTCTATCAATCCTATGCCTCATTGGCTACGACTCTCTACACAACTCTAGCACCTATCTGAGGACGTAGATAGAAAGAATTCTTTAGCAGCCACGTGACAGCGTACCCTACTCACTGGAATTATTTTAGGTTATGGTACACCAATAGCAATTCAGTGATCTGATAATTTAAGGGAGGAAAATGAATACTACAGTTAGTGGAAATATTAAAAACTATGAGTAACAAATTCTAACCTCTTCATTTTAGCACATCCCCATCAGTTAACCTATATTGCTACCGTCTTGCAACACTGCCTCAGCTGGCAATTCAATATATTCTGCAGATGGAAAAGTCCACCGTTAGTCCATTCTTAGAACTTGAATATTTCCAAACTAAAGACATCACTACCAAACAAAATTATTTTCATTAAGCGTTAATAATTAGTACAATAGCGTCTATAATATTGTGACAATTCAAAGTTCAATAAAAATTCTATTCTCCATTTTAATTTCAACCTAGCACACTCGTCTCAATCCTATGCCTCATTGGCTATGACTCTCTACACAACTCTAGCACCTATCTGAGGACGTAGATAGAAAGAATTCTTTAGCAGCCAAGTGACAGCGTACCCTACTCACTGGAATTCTTTTAGGTTATGGTACACCAATAGCAATTCAGTGATCTGATAAGTTAAGGGAGGAAGATTTATGCTACAGTTAGTGGAAATAATAAAAACTATGAGTAACTGATTTTAACCTCTTCATTTTAGCACATCCCCATCAGTTAACCTATATTGCTACCGTCTTGAAAAGTTATATTTATGCGAAAGACCCCACTAAAAGGTCCCGAGAGCCATCAGATGTTATGAACTTCTTTTAATGAGAGCAAAACAAAAAAACATGAGTTTGACTTACCATATAAATTCAAAGAGGCATGGAGAAGGCTGATGAATTTGATTTCTTTTTTTTTTGTCTCAGCAACGCAGAGAGATTCTCCTCTGCAACACTGCCTCTGCTGGCCATTCAATATAATCTGCAGATGGAAAAGTCCACTGTTAGTCCGATATTAGAACTTGAATATTTCCAAACTAAAGACATCACTACCAAACAAAATTATTTTTATAAAGCGTTAATAATTAGTACAGTAGCGTCTATAATATTGTGACAATTCAAAGTTCACTAAAAATTCTATTCTCTATTTTAATTTCAACCTAGCACACTTCTATCAATCCTATGCCTCATTGGCTACGACTCTCTACACAACTCTAGCACCTATATGAGGACTTAGATAGAAGGAACTATTTAGCAGCCAAGTGACAGCGTATCCTTCTCACTGGAATTATTTTAGGTTATGGTACACCAATAGCAATTCAGTGATCTGATAAGTTAAGGGAGGAAAATGAATACTACAGTTAGTGGAAATATTAAAAACTATGACTAACAAATTCTAACCTCTTCATTTTAGCACATGCCCATCAGTTAACCTATATTGCTACCGTCTTGCAACACTGCCTCAGCTGGCAATTCAATATAATCTGCAGATGGAAAAGTCCACCGTTAGTCCATTATTAGAACTTGAATATTTCCAAACTAAAGACAACACTACCAAATAAAATTATTTTCATAAAGCGTTAATAATTAGTACAATAGCGTCTGTAATATTGTGAAAATTCAAAGTCAACTAAAAATTCTATTCTCCATTTTAATTTCAACCTAGCACACTTCTATCAATCCTATGCCTCATTGGCTACGACTCTCTACACAACTCTAGCACCTATCTGAGGACGTAGATAGAAAGAATTCTTTAGCAGCCACGTGACAGCGTACCCTACTCACTGGAATTCTTTGAGGTTATGGTACACCAATAGCAATTCAGTGACCCGATAAGTTAAGGCAGGATGATTTATGCTAAAGTTAGTGGAAATAATAAAAACTATGAGTAACAGATTTTAACCACTTCATTTTAGCACATCCCTATCAGTTAACCCATATTGCTACTGTCTTGAAAAGTTATATTTATGCGAAAGACCCCACTAAAAGGTCCCGAGAGCCATCAGATGTTATGAACTTCTTTTAATGAGAGCAAAACAAAAAAACATGAGTTTGACTTACCATATAAATTCAAAGAGGCATGGAGAAGGCTGATGAATTTGATTTCTTTTTTTTTTTTGTCTCAGCAACGCAGAGAGATTCTCCTCTGCAACACTGCCTCTGCTGGCCATTCAATATAATCTGCAGATGGAAAAGTCCACTGTTAGTCCGATATTAGAACTTGAATATTTCCAAACTAAAGACATCACTACCAAACAAAATTATTTTCATAAAGCGTTATTAATTAGTACAATAGCGTCTATAATATTGTGACAATTCAAAGTTCACTAAAAATTCTATTCTCCATTTCAATTTCAACCTAGCACACTTCTATCAATCCTATGCCTCATTGGCTACGACTCTCTACACAACTCTAGCACCTATATGAGGACTTAGATAGAAGGAACTATTTAGCAGCCAAGTGACAGCGTATCCTTCTCACTGGAATTATTTTAGGTTATGGTACACCAATAGCAATTCAGTGATCTGATAAGTTAAGGGAGGAAAATGAATACTACAGTTAGTGGAAATATTAAAAACTATGACTAACAAATTCTAACCTCTTCATTTTAGCACATCCCCATCAGTTAACCTATATTGCTACCGTCTTGCAACACTGCCTCAGCTGGCAATTCAATATAATCTGCAGATGGAAAAGTCCACCGTTAGTCCATTATTAGAATTTGAATATTTCCAAACTAAAGACAACACTACCAAATAAAATTATTTTCATAAAGCGTTAATAATTAGTACAATAGCGTCTATAATATTGTGACAATTCAAAGTTCACTAAAAATTCTATTCTCCATTTTAATTTCAACCAAGCACACTTCTATCAATCCTATGCCTCATTGGCTACGACTCTCTACACAACTCTAGCACCTATATGAGGACGTAGATAGAAAGAACTATTTAGCAACCAAGTGACAGCGTACCCTACTCACTGGAATTCTTTGAGGTTATGGTACACCAATAGCAATTCAGTGATCTGATAAGTTAAGGCAGGAAGATTTATGCTAAAGTTAGTGGAAATAATAAAAACTATGAGTAACAGATTTTAACCTCTTCATTTTAGCACATCCCTATCAGTTAACCCATATTGCTACCGTCTTGAAAAGTTATATTTATGCGAAAGACCCCACTAAAAGGTCCCGAGAGCCATCAGATGTTATGAACTTCTTTTAATGAGAGCAAAACAAAAAAACATGAGTTTGACTTACCATATAAATTCAAAGAGGCATGGAGAAGGCTGATGAATTTGATTTCTTTTTTTTTTTTGTCTCAGCAACGCAGAGAGATTCTCCTCTGCAACACTGCCTCTGCTGGCCATTCAATATAATCTGCAGATGGAAAAGTCCACTGTTAGTCCGATATTAGAACTTGAATATTTCCAAACTAAAGACATCACTACCAAACAAAATTATTTTCATAAAGCGTTAATAATTAGTACAATAGCGTCTATAATATTGTGACAATTCAAAGTTCACTAAAAATTCTATTCTCTATTTTAATTTCAACCTAGCACACTTCTATCAATCCTATGCCTCATTGGCTACGACTCTCTACACAACTCTAGCACCTATCTGAGGACGTAGATAGAAAGAATTCTTTAGCAGCCAAGTGACAGCGTACCCTACTCACTGGAATTCTTTGAGGTTATGGTACACCAATAGCAATTCAGTGATCTGATAAGTTAAGGGAGGAAAATGAATACTACAGTTAGTGGAAATATAAAAAACTATGACTAACAAATTCTAATCTCTTCATTTTAGCACATCCCCATCAGTTAACCTATATTGCTACCGTCTTGCAACACTGCCTCAGCTGGCAATTCAATATAATCTGCAGTTGGAAAAGTCCACCGTTAGTCCATTATTAGAACTTGAATATTTCCAAACTAAAGACAACACTACCAAATAAAATTATTTTCATAAAGCGTTAATATTTAGTACAATAGCGTCTGTAATATTGTGAAAATTCAAAGTTCACTAAAAATTGAATTCTCCAGTTTAATTTCAACCTAGCACACTTCTCTCAATCCTATGCCTCATTGGCTACGACTCTCTACACAACTCTAGCACCTATCTGAGGACGTAGATAGAAAGAATTCTTTAGCAGCCAAGTGACAGCGTACCCTACTCACTGGAATTCTTTTAGGTTATGGTACACCAATAGCAATTCAGTGATCTGATAAGTTAAGGGAGGAAGATTTATGCTACAGTTAGTGGAAATAATAAAAACTATGAGTAACTGATTTTAACCTCTTCATTTTAGCACATCCCCATCAGTTAACCTATATTGCTACCGTCTTGAAAAGTTATATTTATGCGAAAGACCCCACTAAAAGGTCCCGAGAGCCATCAGATGTTATGAACTTCTTTTAATGAGAGCAAAACAAAAAAACATGAGTTTGACTTACCATATAAATTCAAAGAGGCATGGAGAAGGCTGATGAATTTGATTTCTTTTTTTTTTGTCTCAGCAACGCAGAGAGATTCTCCTCTGCAACACTGCCTCTGCTGGCCATTCAATATAATCTGCAGATGGAAAAGTCCACTGTTAGTCCGATATTAGAACTTGAATATTTCCAAACTAAAGACATCACTACCAAACAAAATTATTTTTATAAAGCGTTAATAATTAGTACAGTAGCGTCTATAATATTGTGACAATTCAAAGTTCACTAAAAATTCTATTCTCTATTTTAATTTCAACCTAGCACACTTCTATCAATCCTATGCCTCATTGGATACGACTCTCTACACAACTCTAGCACCTATATGAGGACTTAGATAGAAGGAACTATTTAGCAGCCAAGTGACAGCGTATCCTTCTCACTGGAATTATTTTAGGTTATGGTACACCAATAGCAATTCAGTGATCTGATAAGTTAAGGGAGGAAAATGAATACTACAGTTAGTGGAAATATTAAAAACTATGACTAACAAATTCTAACCTCTTCATTTTAGCACATGCCCATCAGTTAACCTATATTGCTACCGTCTTGCAACACTGCCTCAGCTGGCAATTCAATATAATCTGCAGATGGAAAAGTCCACCGTTAGTCCATTATTAGAACTTGAATATTTCCAAACTAAAGACAACACTACCAAACAAAATTATTTTCATAAAGCTTCAATAATTAGTACAATAGCGTCTAATATTGTGACAATTCAAAGTTCACTAAACATTCTATTCTCCATTTCAATTTCAACCTAGCACACTTCTATCAATCCTATGCCTCATTGGCTATGACTCTCTACACAACTCTAGCACCTATATGAGGACTTAGATAGAAAAACTATTTAGTAGCCAAGTGACAGCGTACCCTTCTCACTGGAATTATTTTAGGTTATGGTACACCAATAGTAATTCAGTGATCTGATAAGTTAAGGGAGGAAAATGAATACTACAGTTAGTGAAAATATTAAAAACTATGACTAACAAATTCTAACCTCTTCATTTTAGCACATCCCCATCAGTTAACCTATATTGCTACCGTCTTGCAACACTGCCTCAGCTGGCCATTCAATATAATCTGCAGATGGAAAAGTCCACCGTTAGTCCATTATTAGAACTTGAATATTTCCAAACTAAAGACAACACTACCAAATAAAATTATTTTCATAAAGCGTTAATAATTAGTACAATAGCGTCTGTAATATTGTGAAAATTCAAAGTCAACTAAAAATTCTATTCTCCATTTTAATTTCAACCTAGCACACTTCTATCAATCCTATGCCTCATTGGCTACGACTCTCTACACAACTCTAGCACCTATCTGAGGACGTAGATAGAAAGAATTCTTTAGCAGCCAAGTGACAGCGTACCCTACTCACTGGAATTCTTTGAGGTTATGGTACACCAATAGCAATTCAGTGATCTGATAAGTTAAGGCAGGAAGATTTATGCTAAAGTTAGTGGAAATAATAAAAACTATGAGTAACAGATTTTAACCTCTTCATTTTAGCACATCCCTATCAGTTAACCCATATTGCTACCGTCTTGAAAAGTTATATTTATGCAAAAGACCCCACTAAAAGGTCCCGAGAGCCATCAGATGTTATGAACTTCTTTTATTGAGAGCAAAACAAAAAAACATGAGTTTGACTTACCATATAAATTCAAAGAGGCATGGAGAAGGCTGATGAATTTGATTTCTTTTTTTTTTTTGTCTCAGCAACGCAGAGAGATTCTCCTCTGCAACACTGCCTCTGCTGGCCATTCAATATAATCTGCAGATGGAAAAGTCCACTGTTAGTCCGATATTAGAACTTGAATATTTCCAAACTAAAGACATCACTACCAAACAAAATTATTTTCATAAAGCGTTAATAATTAGTACAATAGCGTCTATAATATTGTGACAATTCAAAGTTCACTAAAAATTCTATTCTCTATTTTAATTTCAACCTAGCACACTTCTATCAATCCTATGCCTCATTGGCTATGACTCTCTACACAACTCTAGCACCTATATGAGGACTTAGATAGAAGGAACTATTTAGCAGCCAAGTGACAGCGTATCCTTCTCACTGGAATTATTTTAGGTTATGGTACACCAATAGCAATTCAGTGATCTGATAAGTTAAGGGAGGAAAATGAATACTACAGTTAGTGGAAATATTAAAAACTATGACTAACAAATTCTAATCTCTTCATTTTAGCACATCCCCATCAGTTAACCTATATTGCTACCGTCTTGCAACACTGCCTCAGCTGGCAATTCAATATAATCTGCAGATGGAAAAGTCCACCGTTAGTCCATTATTAGAACTTGAATATTTCCAAACTAAAGACAACACTACCAAATAAAATTATTTTCATAAAGCGTTAATATTTAGTACAATAGCGTCTGTAATATTGTGACAATTCAAAGTTCACTAAAAATTCTATTCTCTATTTTAATTTCAACCTAGCACACTTCTATCAATCCTATGCCTCATTGGCTACGACTCTCTACACAACTCTAGCACCTATATGAGGACGTAGATAGAAAGAACTATTTAGCAACCAAGTGACAGCGTACCCTACTCACTGGAATTCTTTGAGGTTATGGTACACCAATAGCAATTCAGTGATCTGATAAGTTAAGGCAGGAAGATTTATGCTAAAGTTAGTGGAAATAATAAAAACTATGAGTAACAGATTTTAACCTCTTCATTTTAGCACATCCCTATCAGTTAACCCATATTGCTACCGTCTTGAAAAGTTATATTTATGCGAAAGACCCCACTAAAAGGTCCCGAGAGCCATCAGATGTTATGAACTTCTTTTAATGAGTGCAAAACGAAAAAACATGAGTTTGACTTACCATATAAATTCAAAGAGGCATGGAGAAGGCTAATGAATTTGATTTATTTTTTTTTGTCTCAGCAACGCAGAGAGATTCTCCTCTGCAACACTGCCTCTGCTGGCCATTCAATATAATCTGCAGATGGAAAAGTCCACTGTTAGTCCATTATTAGAACTTGAATATTTCCAAACTAAAGACAACACTACCAAACAAAATTATTTTCATAAAGCTTCAATAATTAGTACAATAGCGTCTAATATTGTGACAATTCAAAGTTCACTAAACATTCTATTCTCCATTTCAATTTCAACCTAGCACACTTCTATCAATCCTATGCCTCATTGGCTATGACTCTCTACACAACTCTAGCACCTATATGAGGACTTAGATAGAAAAACTATTTAGTAGCCAAGTGACAGCGTACCCTTCTCACTGGAATTATTTTAGGTTATGGTACACCAATAGTAATTCAGTGATCTGATAAGTTAAGGGAGGAAAATGAATACTACAGTTAGTGGAAATATTAAAAACTATGACTAACAAATTCTAACCTCTTCATTTTCGCACATCCCCATCAGTTAACCTATATTGCTACCATCTTGCAACACTGCCTCAGCTGGCCATTCAATATAATCTGCAGATGGAAAAGTCCACCGTTAGTCCATTATTAGAACTTGAAAATTTCCAAACTAAAGACAACACTACCAAATAAAATTATTTTCATAAAGCGTTAATATTTAGTACAATAGCGTCTGTAATATTGTGAAAATTCAAAGTTCACTAAAAATTCTATTCTCCAGTTTAATTTCAACCTAGCACACTTCTCTCAATCCTATGCCTCATTGGCTACGACTCTCTACACAACTCTAGCACCTATCTGAGGACGTAGATAGAAAGAATTCTTTAGCAGCCAAGTGACAGCGTACCCTACTCACTGGAATTCTTTTAGGTTATGGTACACCAATAGCAATTCAGTGATCTGATAAGTTAAGGGAGGAAGATTTATGCTACAGTTAGTGGAAATAATAAAAACTATGAGTAACAGATTTTAACCTCTTCATTTTAGCACATCCCTATCAGTTAACCTATATTGCTACCGTCTTGAAAAGTTATATTTATGCGAAAGACCCCACTAAAAGGTCCCGAGAGCCATCAGATGTTATGAACTTCTTTTAATGAGAGCAAAACAAAAAAACATGAGTTTGACTTACCATATAAATTCAAAGAGGCATGGAGAAGGTTAACGAATTTGATTTCTTTTTTTTTTGTCTCAGCAACGCAGAGAGATTCTCCTCTGCAACACTGCCTCTGCTGGCCATTCAATATAATCTGCAGATGGAAATGTCCACTGTTAGTCCATTATTAGAACTTGAATATTTCCAAACTAAAGACAACACTACCAAATAAAATTATTTTCATAAAGCGTTAATATTTAGTACAATTGCGTCTATAATATTGTGACAATTCAAAGTTCACTAAAAATTCTATTCTCTATTTTAATTTCAACCTAGCACACTTCTATCAATCCTATGCCTCATTGGCTACGACTCTCTACACAACTCTAGCACCTATATGAGGACTTAGATAGAAGGAACTATTTAGCAGCCAAGTGACAGCGTATCCTTCTCACTGGAATTATTTTAGGTTATGGTACACCAATAGCAATTCAGTGATCTGATAAGTTAAGGGAGGAAAATGAATACTACAGTTAGTGGAAATATTAAAAACTATGACTAACAAATTCTAATCTCTTCATTTTAGCACATCCCCATCAGTTAACCTATATTGCTACCGTCTTGCAACACTGCCTCAGCTGGCAATTCAATATAATCTGCAGATGGAAAAGTCCACCGTTAGTCCATTATTAGAACTTGAATATTTCCAAACTAAAGACAACACTACCAAACAAAATTATTTTCATAAAGCTTCAATAATTAGTACAATAGCGTCTAATATTGTGACAATTCAAAGTTCACTAAACATTCTATTCTCCATTTCAATTTCAACCTAGCACACTTCTATCAATCCTATGCCTCATTGGCTATGACTCTCTACACAACTCTAGCACCTATATGAGGACTTAGATAGAAAAACTATTTAGTAGCCAAGTGACAGCGTACCCTTCTCACTGGAATTATTTTAGGTTATGGTACACCAATAGTAATTCAGTGATCTGATAAGTTAAGGGAGGAAAATGAATACTACAGTTAGTGGAAATATTAAAAACTATGACTAACAAATTCTAACCTCTTCATTTTAGCACATCCCCATCAGTTAACCTATATTGCTATCGTCTTGCAACACTGCCTCAGCTGGCCATTCAATATAATCTGCAGATGGAAATGTCCACTGTTAGTCCATTATTAGAACTTGAATATTTCCAAACTAAAGACAACACTACCAAATAAAATTATTTTCATAAAGCGTTAATAATTAGTACAATAGCGTCTGTAATATTGTGAAAATTCAAAGTCAACTAAAAATTCTATTCTCCATTTTAATTTCAACCTAGCACACTTCTATCAATCCTATGCCTCATTGGCTACGACTCTCTACACAACTCTAGCACCTATCTGAGGACGTAGATAGAAAGAATTCTTTAGCAGCCAAGTGACAGCGTACCCTACTCACTGGAATTCTTTGAGGTTATGGTACACCAATAGCAATTCAGTGATCTGATAAGTTAAGGCAGGAAGATTTATGCTAAAGTTAGTGGAAATAATAAAAACTATGAGTAACAGATTTTAACCTCTTCATTTTAGCACATCCCTATCAGTTAACCCATATTGCTACCGTCTTGAAAAGTTATATTTATGCGAAAGACCCCACTAAAAGGTCCCGAGAGCCATCAGATGTTATGAACTTCTTTTAATGAGAGCAAAACAAAAAAACATGAGTTTGACTTACCATATAAATTCAAAGAGGCATGGAGAAGGCTGATGAATTTGATTTCTTTTTTTTTTTTGTCTCAGCAACGCAGAGAGATTCTCCTCTGCAACACTGCCTCTGCTGGCCATTCAATATAATCTGCAGATGGAAAAGTCCACTGTTAGTCCGATATTAGAACTTGAATATTTCCAAACTAAAGACATCACTACCAAACAAAATTATTTTTATAAAGCGTTAATAATTAGTACAATAGCGTCTATAATATTGTGACAATTCAAAGTTCACTAAAAATTCTATTCTCTATTTTAATTTCAACCTAGCACACTTCTATCAATCCTATGCCTCATTGGCTACGACTCTCTACACAACTCTAGCACCTATATGAGGACTTAGATAGAAGGAACTATTTAGCAGCCAAGTGACAGCGTATCCTTCTCACTGGAATTATTTTAGGTTATGGTACACCAATAGCAATTCAGTGATCTGATAAGTTAAGGGAGGAAAATGGATACTACAGTTAGTGGAAATATTAAAAACTATGACTAACAAATTCTAACCTCTTCATTTTAGCACATCCCCATCAGTTAACCTATATTGCTACCGTCTTGCAACACTGCCTCAGCTGGCCATTCAATATAATCTGCAGATGGAAAAGTCCACCGTTAGTCCATTATTAGAACTTGAATATTTCCAAACTAAAGACAACACTACCAAATAAAATTATTTTCATAAAGCGTTAATATTTAGTACAATTGCGTCTGTAATATTGTGACAATTCAAAGTTCACTAAAAATTCTATTCTCTATTTTAATTTCAACCTAGCACACTTCTATCAATCCTATGCCTCATTGGCTACGACTCTCTACACAACTCTAGCACCTATATGAGGACGTAGATAGAAAGAACTATTTAGCAACCAAGTGACAGCGTACCCTACTCACTGGAATTCTTTGAGGTTATGGTACACCAATAGCAATTCAGTGATCTGATAAGTTAAGGCAGGAAGATTTATGCTAAAGTTAGTGGAAATAATAAAAACTATGAGTAACAGATTTTAACCTCTTCATTTTAGCACATCCCTATCAGTTAACCCATATTGCTACCGTCTTGAAAAGTTATATTTATGCGAAAGACCCCACTAAAAGGTCCCGAGAGCCATCAGATGTTATGAACTTCTTTTAATGAGAGCAAAACGAAAAAACATGAGTTTGACTTACCATATAAATTCAAAGAGGCATGGAGAAGGCTAATGAATTTGATTTATTTTTTTTTGTCTCAGCAACGCAGAGAGATTCTCCTCTGCAACACTGCCTCTGCTGGCCATTCAATATAATCTGCAGATGGAAAAGTCCACCGTTAGTCCATTATTAGAACTTGAATATTTCCAAACTAAAGACAACACTACCAAACAAAATTATTTTCATAAAGCTTCAATAATTAGTACAATAGCGTCTAATATTGTGACAATTCAAAGTTCACTAAACATTCTATTCTCCATTTCAATTTCAACCTAGCACACTTCTATCAATCCTATGCCTCATTGGCTATGACTCTCTACACAACTCTAGCACCTATATGAGGACTTAGATAGAAAAACTATTTAGTAGCCAAGTGACAGCGTACCCTTCTCACTGGAATTATTTTAGGTTATGGTACACCAATAGTAATTCAGTGATCTGATAAGTTAAGGGAGGAAAATGAATACTACAGTTAGTGGAAATATTAAAAACTATGACTAACAAATTCTAACCTCTTCATTTTAGCACATCCCCATCAGTTAACCTATATTGCTACCGTCTTGCAACACTGCCTCAGCTGGCCATTCAATATAATCTGCAGATGGAAAAGTCCACCGTTAGTCCATTATTAGAACTTGAATATTTCCAAACTAAAGACAACACTACCAAATAAAATTATTTTCATAAAGCGTTAATATTTAGTACAATTGCGTCTGTAATATTGTGACAATTCAAAGTTCACTAAAAATTCTATTCTCTATTTTAATTTCAACCTAGCACACTTCTATCAATCCTATACCTCATTGGCTACGACTCTCTACACAACTCTAGCACCTATCTGAGGACGTAGATAGAAAGAATTCTTTAGCAGCCAAGTGACAGCGTACCCTACTCACTGGAATTCTTTGAGGTTATGGTACACCAATAGCAATTCAGTGATCTGATAAGTTAAGGCAGGAAGATTTATGCTAAAGTTAGTGGAAATAATAAAAACTATGAGTAACAGATTTTAACCTCTTCATTTTAGCACATTCCTATCAGTTAACCCATATTGCTACCGTCTTGAAAAGTTATATTTATGCGAAAGACCCCACTAAAAGGTCCCGAGAGCCATCAGATGTTATGAACTTCTTTTAATGAGAGCAAAACAAAAAAACATGAGTTTGACTTACCATATAAATTCAAAGAGGCATGGAGAAGGCTGATGAATTTGATTTCTTTTTTTTTTTTGTCTCAGCAACGCAGAGAGATTCTCCTCTGCAACACTGCCTCTGCTGGCCATTCAATATAATCTGCAGATGGAAAAGTCCACTGTTAGTCCGATATTAGAACTTGAATATTTCCAAACTAAAGACATCACTACCAAACAAAATTATTTTTATAAAGCGTTAATAATTAGTACAATAGCGTCTATAATATTGTGACAATTCAAAGTTCACTAAAAATTCTATTCTCTATTTTAATTTCAACCTAGCACACTTCTATCAATCCTATGCCTCATTGGCTACGACTCTCTACACAACTCTAGCACCTATATGAGGACTTAGATAGAAGGAACTATTTAGCAGCCAAGTGACAGCGTATCCTTCTCACTGGAATTATTTTAGGTTATGGTACACCAATAGCAATTCAGTGATCTGATAAGTTAAGGGAGGAAAATGAATACTACAGTTAGTGGAAATATTAAAAACTATGACTAACAAATTCTAATCTCTTCATTTTAGCACATCCCCATCAGTTAACCTATATTGCTACCGTCTTGCAACACTGCCTCAGCTGGCAATTCAATATAATCTGCAGATGGAAAAGTCCACCGTTAGTCCATTATTAGAACTTGAATATTTCCAAACTAAAGACAACACTACCAAACAAAATTATTTTCATAAAGCTTCAATAATTAGTACAATAGCGTCTAATATTGTGACAATTCAAAGTTCACTAAACATTCTATTCTCCATTTCAATTTCAACCTAGCACACTTCTATCAATCCTATGCCTCATTGGCTATGACTCTCTACACAACTCTAGCACCTATATGAGGACTTAGATAGAAAAACTATTTAGTAGCCAAGTGACAGCGTACCCTTCTCACTGGAATTATTTTAGGTTATGGTACACCAATAGTAATTCAGTGATCTGATAAGTTAAGGGAGGAAAATGAATACTACAGTTAGTGGAAATATTAAAAACTATGACTAACAAATTCTAACCTCTTCATTTTAGCACATCCCCATCAGTTAACCTATATTGCTATCGTCTTGCAACACTGCCTCAGCTGGCCATTCAATATAATCTGCAGATGGAAATGTCCACTGTTAGTCCATTATTAGAACTTGAATATTTCCAAACTAAAGACAACACTACCAAATAAAATTATTTTCATAAAGCGTTAATAATTAGTACAATAGCGTCTGTAATATTGTGAAAATTCAAAGTCAACTAAAAATTCTATTCTCCATTTTAATTTCAACCTAGCACACTTCTATCAATCCTATGCCTCATTGGCTACGACTCTCTACACAACTCTAGCACCTATCTGAGGACGTAGATAGAAAGAATTCTTTAGCAGCCAAGTGACAGCGTACCCTACTCACTGGAATTCTTTGAGGTTATGGTACACCAATAGCAATTCAGTGATCTGATAAGTTAAGGCAGGAAGATTTATGCTAAAGTTAGTGGAAATAATAAAAACTATGAGTAACAGATTTTAACCTCTTCATTTTAGCACATCCCTATCAGTTAACCCATATTGCTACCGTCTTGAAAAGTTATATTTATGCGAAAGACCCCACTAAAAGGTCCCGAGAGCCATCAGATGTTATGAACTTCTTTTAATGAGAGCAAAACAAAAAAACATGAGTTTGACTTACCATATAAATTCAAAGAGGCATGGAGAAGGCTGATGAATTTGATTTCTTTTTTTTTTTTGTCTCAGCAACGCAGAGAGATTCTCCTCTGCAACACTGCCTCTGCTGGCCATTCAATATAATCTGCAGATGGAAAAGTCCACTGTTAGTCCGATATTAGAACTTGAATATTTCCAAACTAAAGACATCACTACCAAACAAAATTATTTTTATAAAGCGTTAATA
Source organism: Triturus cristatus (assembly GCF_964204655.1). Taxonomy (NCBI): domain Eukaryota; kingdom Metazoa; phylum Chordata; class Amphibia; order Caudata; family Salamandridae; genus Triturus; species Triturus cristatus. Next base: position 591,490,960 of record NC_140593.1, read on the forward strand.
ATTAGTACAATAGCGTCTATAATATTGTGACAATTCAAAGTTCACTAAAAATTCTATTCTCTATTTTAATTTCAACCTAGCACACTTCTATCAATCCTATGCCTCATTGGCTACGACTCTCTACACAACTCTAGCACCTATATGAGGACTTAGATAGAAGGAACTATTTAGCAGCCAAGTGACAGCGTATCCTTCTCACTGGAATTATTTTAGGTTATGGTACACCAATAGCAATTCAGTGATCTGATAAGTTAAGGGAGGAAAATGAATACTACAGTTAGTGGAAATATTAAAAACTATGACTAACAAATTCTAATCTCTTCATTTTAGCACATCCCCATCAGTTAACCTATATTGCTACCGTCTTGCAACACTGCCTCAGCTGGCAATTCAATATAATCTGCAGATGGAAAAGTCCACCGTTAGTCCATTATTAGAACTTGAATATTTCCAAACTAAAGACAACACTACCAAACAAAATTATTTTCATAAAGCTTCAATAATTAGTACAATAGCGTCTAATATTGTGACAATTCAAAGTTCACTAAACATTCTATTCTCCATTTCAATTTCAACCTAGCACACTTCTATCAATCCTATGCCTCATTGGCTATGACTCTCTACACAACTCTAGCACCTATATGAGGACTTAGATAGAAGGAACTATTTAGCAGCCAAGTGACAGCGTATCCTTCTCACTGGAATTATTTTAGGTTATGGTACACCAATAGTAATTCAGTGATCTGATAAGTTAAGGGAGGAAAATGAATACTACAGTTAGTGGAAATATTAAAAACTATGACTAACAAATTCTAACCTCTTCATTTTAGCACATCCCCATCAGTTAACCTATATTGCTATCGTCTTGCAACACTGCCTCAGCTGGCCATTCAATATAATCTGCAGATGGAAATGTCCACTGTTAGTCCATTATTAGAACTTGAATATTTCCAAACTAAAGACAACACTACCAAATAAAATTATTTTCATAAAGCGTTAATAATTAGTACAATAGCGTCTGTAATATTGTGAAAATTCAAAGTTCACTAAAAATTCTATTCTCCAGTTTAATTTCAACCTAGCACACTTCTCTCAATCCTATGCCTCATTGGCTACGACTATCTACACAACTCTAGCACCTATCTGAGGACGTAGATAGAAAGAATTCTTTAGCAGCCAAGTGACAGCGTACCCTACTCACTGGAATTCTTTTAGGTTATGGTACACCAATAGCAATTCAGTGATATGATAAGTTAAGGCAGGAAGATTTATGCTACAGTTAGTGGAAATAATAAAAACTATGAGTAACAGATTTTAACCTCTTCATTTTAGCACATCCCTATCAGTTAACCTATATTGCTACCGTCTTGAAAAGTTATATTTATGCGAAAGACCCCACTAAAAGGTCCCGAGAGCCATCAGATGTTATGAACTTCTTTTAATGAGAGCAAAACAAAAAAACATGAGTTTGACTTACCATATAAATTCAAAGAGGCATGGAGAAGGTTAACGAATTTGATTTCTTTTTTTTTTGTCTCAGCAACGCAGAGAGATTCTCCTCTGCAACACTGCCTCTGCTGGCCATTCAATATAATCTGCAGATGGAAAAGTCCACTGTTAGTCCGATATTAGAACTTGAATATTTCCAAACTAAAGACATCACTACCAAACAAAATTATTTTTATAAAGCGTTAATAATTAGTACAATAGCGTCTATAATATTGTGACAATTCAAAGTTCACTAAAAATTCTATTCTCTATTTTAATTTCAACCTAGCACACTTCTATCAATCCTATGCCTCATTGGCTACGACTCTCTACACAACTCTAGCACCTATATGAGGACTTAGATAGAAGGAACTATTTAGCAGCCAAGTGACAGCGTATCCTTCTCACTGGAATTATTTTAGGTTATGGTACACCAATAGCAATTCAGTGATCTGATAAGTTAAGGGAGGAAAATGGATACTACAGTTAGTGGAAATATTAAAAACTATGACTAACAAATTCTAACCTCTTCATTTTAGCACATCCCCATCAGTTAACCTATATTGCTACCGTCTTGCAACACTGCCTCAGCTGGCCATTCAATATAATCTGCAGATGGAAAAGTCCACCGTTAGTCCATTATTAGAACTTGAATATTTCCAAACTAAAGACAACACTACCAAATAAAATTATTTTCATAAAGCGTTAATATTTAGTACAATTGCGTCTGTAATATTGTGACAATTCAAAGTTCACTAAAAATTCTATTCTCTATTTTAATTTCAACCTAGCACACTTCTATCAATCCTATGCCTCATTGGCTACGACTCTCTACACAACTCTAGCACCTATATGAGGACGTAGATAGAAAGAACTATTTAGCAACCAAGTGACAGCGTACCCTACTCACTGGAATTCTTTGAGGTTATGGTACACCAATAGCAATTCAGTGATCTGATAAGTTAAGGCAGGAAGATTTATGCTAAAGTTAGTGGAAATAATAAAAACTATGAGTAACAGATTTTAACCTCTTCATTTTAGCACATCCCTATCAGTTAACCCATATTGCTACCGTCTTGAAAAGTTATATTTATGCGAAAGACCCCACTAAAAGGTCCCGAGAGCCATCAGATGTTATGAACTTCTTTTAATGAGAGCAAAACGAAAAAACATGAGTTTGACTTACCATATAAATTCAAAGAGGCATGGAGAAGGCTAATGAATTTGATTTATTTTTTTTTGTCTCAGCAACGCAGAGAGATTCTCCTCTGCAACACTGCCTCTGCTGGCCATTCAATATAATCTGCAGATGGAAAAGTCCACTGTTAGTCCATTATTAGAACTTGAATATTTCCAAACTAAAGACAACACTACCAAACAAAATTATTTTCATAAAGCTTCAATAATTAGTACAATAGCGTCTAATATTGTGACAATTCAAAGTTCACTAAACATTCTATTCTCCATTTCAATTTCAACCTAGCACACTTCTATCAATCCTATGCCTCATTGGCTATGACTCTCTACACAACTCTAGCACCTATATGAGGACTTAGATAGAAAAACTATTTAGTAGCCAAGTGACAGCGTACCCTTCTCACTGGAATTATTTTAGGTTATGGTACACCAATAGTAATTCAGTGATCTGATAAGTTAAGGGAGGAAAATGAATACTACAGTTAGTGGAAATATTAAAAACTATGACTAACAAATTCTAACCTCTTCATTTTAGCACATCCCCATCAGTTAACCTATATTGCTACCATCTTGCAACACTGCCTCAGCTGGCCATTCAATATAATCTGCAGATGGAAAAGTCCACCGTTAGTCCATTATTAGAACTTGAAAATTTCCAAACTAAAGACAACACTACCAAATAAAATTATTTTCATAAAGCGTTAATATTTAGTACAATAGCGTCTGTAATATTGTGAAAATTCAAAGTTCACTAAAAATTCTATTCTCCAGTTTATTTTCAACCTAGCACACTTCTCTCAATCCTATGCCTCATTGGCTACGACTATCTACACAACTCTAGCACCTATCTGAGGACGTAGATAGAAAGAATTCTTTAGCAGCCAAGTGACAGCGTACCCTACTCACTGGAATTCTTTTAGGTTATGGTACACCAATAGCAATTCAGTGATATGATAAGTTAAGGCAGGAAGATTTATGCTACATTTAGTGGAAATAATAAAAGCTGAGTAACCGATTCTAACCTCTTCATTTTAGCACATCCCTATCTGTTAACCCATATTGCTACCGTCTTGAAAAGTTATATTTATGCGAAAGACCCCACTAAAAGGTCCCGAGAGCCATCAGATGTTATGAACTTCTTTTAATGAGAGCAAAACAAAAAAACATGAGTTTGGCTTACCATATAAATTCAAAGAGGCATGGAGAAGGCTGATGAATTTGATTTCTTTTTTTTTTGTCTCAGCAACGCAGAGAGATTCTCCTCTGCAACACTGCCTCTGCTGGCCATTCAATATAATCTGCAGATGGAAAAGTCCACTGTTAGTCCGATATTAGAACTTGAATATTTCCAAACTAAAGACATCACTACCAAACAAAATTATTTTTATAAAGCGTTAATAATTAGTACAATAGCGTCTATAATATTGTGACAATTCAAAGTTCACTAAAAATTCTATTCTCTATTTTAATTTCAACCTAGCACACTTCTATCAATCCTATGCCTCATTGGCTACGACTCTCTACACAACTCTAGCACCTATATGAGGACTTAGATAGAAGGAACTATTTAGCAGCCAAGTGACAGCGTATCCTTCTCACTGGAATTATTTTAGGTTATGGTACACCAATAGCAATTCAGTGATCTGATAAGTTAAGGGAGGAAAATGAATACTACAGTTAGTGGAAATATTAAAAACTATGACTAACAAATTCTAACCTCTTCATTTTAGCACATCCCCATCAGTTAACCTATATTGCTACCGTCTTGCAACACTGCCTCAGCTGGCAATTCAATATAATCTGCAGATGGAAAAGTCCACCGTTAGTCCATTATTAGAACTTGAATATTTCCAAACTAAAGACAACACTACCAAACAAAATTATTTTCATAAAGCTTCAATAATTAGTACAATAGCGTCTAATATTGTGACAATTCAAAGTTCACTAAACATTCTATTCTCCATTTCAATTTCAACCTAGCACACTTCTATCAATCCTATGCCTCATTGGCTATGACTCTCTACACAACTCTAGCACCTATATGAGGACTTAGATAGAATAACTATTTAGTAGCCAAGTGACAGCGTACCCTTCTCACTGGAATTATTTTAGGTTATGGTACACCAATAGTAATTCAGTGATCTGATAAGTTAAGGGAGGAAAATGAATACTACAGTTAGTGGAAATATTAAAAACTATGACTAACAAATTCTAACCTCTTCATTTTAGCACATCCCCATCAGTTAACCTATATTGCTACCGTCTTGCAACACTGCCTCAGCTGGCCATTCAATATAATCTGCAGATGGAAAAGTCCACCGTTAGTCCATTATTAGAACTTGAATATTTCCAAACTAAAGACAACACTACCAAATAAAATTATTTTCATAAAGCGTTAATAATTAGTACAATAGCGTCTGTAATATTGTGAAAATTCAAAGTCAACTAAAAATTCTATTCTCCATTTTAATTTCAACCTAGCACACTTCTATCAATCCTATGCCTCATTGGCTACGACTCTCTACACAACTCTAGCACCTATCTGAGGACGTAGATGGAAAGAATTCTTTAGCAGCCAAGTGACAGCGTACCCTACTCACTGGAATTCTTTGAGGTTATGGTACACCAATAGCAATTCAGTGATCTGATAAGTTAAGGCAGGAAGATTTATGCTAAAGTTAGTGGAAATAATAAAAACTATGAGTAACAGATTTTAACCTCTTCATTTTAGCACATCCCTATCAGTTAACCCATATTGCTACCGTCTTGAAAAGTTATATTTATGCGAAAGACCCCACTAAAAGGTCCCGAGAGCCATCAGATGTTATGAACTTCTTTTAATGAGAGCAAAACAAAAAAACATGAGTTTGACTTACCATATAAATTCAAAGAGGCATGGAGAAGGCTGATGAATTTGATTTCTTTTTTTTTTTTGTCTCAGCAACGCAGAGAGATTCTCCTCTGCAACACTGCCTCTGCTGGCCATTCAATATAATCTGCAGATGGAAAAGTCCACTGTTAGTCCGATATTAGAACTTGAATATTTCCAAACTAAAGACATCACTACCAAACAAAATTATTTTCATAAAGCGTTAATAATTAGTACAATAGCGTCTATAATATTGTGACAATTCAAAGTTCACTAAAAATTCTATTCTCTATTTTAATTTCAACCTAGCACACTTCTATCAATCCTATGCCTCATTGGCTATGACTCTCTACACAACTCTAGCACCTATATGAGGACTTAAATAGAAGGAACTATTTAGCAGCCAAGTGACAGCGTATCCTTCTCACTGGAATTATTTTAGGTTATGGTACACCAATAGCAATTCAGTGATCTGATAAGTTAAGGGAGGAAAATGGATACTACAGTTAGTGGAAATATTAAAAACTATGACTAACAAATTCTAACCTCTTCATTTTAGCACATCCCCATCAGTTAACCTATATTGCTACCGTCTTGCAACACTGCCTCTGCTGGCCATTCAATATAATCTGCAGATGGAAAAGTCCACCGTTAGTCCATTATTAGAACTTGAATATTTCCAAACTAAAGACAACACTACCAAATAAAATTATTTTCATAAAGCGTTAATATTTAGTACAATTGCGTCTGTAATATTGTGACAATTCAAAGTTCACTAAAAATTCTATTCTCTATTTTAATTTCAACCTAGCACACTTCTATCAATCCTATGCCTCATTGGCTACGACTCTCTACACAACTCTAGCACCTATATGAGGACGTAGATAGAAAGAACTATTTAGCAACCAAGTGACAGCGTACCCTACTCACTGGAATTCTTTGAGGTTATGGTACACCAATAGCAATTCAGTGATCTGATAAGTTAAGGCAGGAAGATTTATGCTAAAGTTAGTGGAAAAAATAAAAACTATGAGTAACAGATTTTAACCTCTTCATTTTAGCACATCCCTATCAGTTAACCCATATTGCTACCGTCTTGAAAAGTTATATTTATGCGAAAGACCCCACTAAAAGGTCCCGAGAGCCATCAGATGTTATGAACTTCTTTTAATGAGAGCAAAACGAAAAAACATGAGTTTGACTTACCATATAAATTCAAAGAGGCATGGAGAAGGCTAATGAATTTGATTTATTTTTTTTTGTCTCAGCAACGCAGAGAGATTCTCCTCTGCAACACTGCCTCTGCTGGCCATTCAATATAATCTGCAGATGGAAAAGTCCACTGTTAGTCCATTATTAGAACTTGAATATTTCCAAACTAAAGACAACACTACCAAACAAAATTATTTTCATAAAGCTTCAATAATTAGTACAATAGCGTCTAATATTGTGACAATTCAAAGTTCACTAAACATTCTATTCTCCATTTCAATTTCAACCTAGCACACTTCTATCAATCCTATGCCTCATTGGCTATGACTCTCTACACAACTCTAGCACCTATATGAGGACTTAGATAGAAAAACTATTTAGTAGCCAAGTGACAGCGTACCCTTCTCACTGGAATTATTTTAGGTTATGGTACACCAATAGTAATTCAGTGATCTGATAAGTTAAGGGAGGAAAATGAATACTACAGTTAGTGGAAATATTAAAAACTATGACTAACAAATTCTAACCTCTTCATTTTAGCACATCCCCATCAGTTAACCTATATTGCTACCATCTTGCAACACTGCCTCAGCTGGCCATTCAATATAATCTGCAGATGGAAAAGTCCACCGTTAGTCCATTATTAGAACTTGAAAATTTCCAAACTAAAGACAACACTACCAAATAAAATTATTTTCATAAAGCGTTAATATTTAGTACAATAGCGTCTGTAATATTGTGAAAATTCAAAGTTCACTAAAAATTCTATTCTCCAGTTTATTTTCAACCTAGCACACTTCTCTCAATCCTATGCCTCATTGGCTACGACTATCTACACAACTCTAGCACCTATCTGAGGACGTAGATAGAAAGAATTCTTTAGCAGCCAAGTGACAGCGTACCCTACTCACTGGAATTCTTTTAGGTTATGGTACACCAATAGCAATTCAGTGATATGATAAGTTAAGGCAGGAAGATTTATGCTACATTTAGTGGAAATAATAAAAGCTGAGTAACCGATTCTAACCTCTTCATTTTAGCACATCCCTATCTGTTAACCCATATTGCTACCGTCTTGAAAAGTTATATTTATGCGAAAGACCCCACTAAAAGGTCCCGAGAGCCATCAGATGTTATGAACTTCTTTTAATGAGAGCAAAACAAAAAAACATGAGTTTGGCTTACCATATAAATTCAAAGAGGCATGGAGAAGGCTGATGAATTTGATTTCTTTTTTTTTTGTCTCAGCAACGCAGAGAGATTCTCCTCTGCAACACTGCCTCTGCTGGCCATTCAATATAATCTGCAGATGGAAAAGTCCACTGTTAGTCCGATATTAGAACTTGAATATTTCCAAACTAAAGACATCACTACCAAACAAAATTATTTTTATAAAGCGTTAATAATTAGTACAATAGCGTCTATAATATTGTGACAATTCAAAGTTCACTAAAAATTCTATTCTCTATTTTAATTTCAACCTAGCACACTTCTATCAATCCTATGCCTCATTGGCTACGACTCTCTACACAACTCTAGCACCTATATGAGGACTTAGATAGAAGGAACTATTTAGCAGCCAAGTGACAGCGTATCCTTCTCACTGGAATTATTTTAGGTTATGGTACACCAATAGCAATTCAGTGATCTGATAAGTTAAGGGAGGAAAATGAATACTACAGTTAGTGGAAATATTAAAAACTATGACTAACAAATTCTAACCTCTTCATTTTAGCACATCCCCATCAGTTAACCTATATTGCTACCGTCTTGCAACACTGCCTCAGCTGGCAATTCAATATAATCTGCAGATGGAAAAGTCCACCGTTAGTCCATTATTAGAACTTGAATATTTCCAAACTAAAGACAACACTACCAAACAAAATTATTTTCATAAAGCTTCAATAATTAGTACAATAGCGTCTAATATTGTGACAATTCAAAGTTCACTAAACATTCTATTCTCCATTTCAATTTCAACCTAGCACACTTCTATCAATCCTATGCCTCATTGGCTATGACTCTCTACACAACTCTAGCACCTATATGAGGACTTAGATAGAAAAACTATTTAGTAGCCAAGTGACAGCGTACCCTTCTCACTGGAATTATTTTAGGTTATGGTACACCAATAGTAATTCAGTGATCTGATAAGTTAAGGGAGGAAAATGAATACTACAGTTAGTGGAAATATTAAAAACTATGACTAACAAATTCTAACCTCTTCATTTTAGCACATCCCCATCAGTTAACCTATATTGCTACCGTCTTGCAACACTGCCTCAGCTGGCCATTCAATATAATCTGCAGATGGAAAAGTCCACCGTTAGTCCATTATTAGAACTTGAATATTTCCAAACTAAAGACAACACTACCAAATAAAATTATTTTCATAAAGCGTTAATAATTAGTACAATAGCGTCTGTAATATTGTGAAAATTCAAAGTCAACTAAAAATTCTATTCTCCATTTTAATTTCAACCTAGCACACTTCTATCAATCCTATGCCTCATTGGCTACGACTCTCTACACAACTCTAGCACCTATCTGAGGACGTAGATGGAAAGAATTCTTTAGCAGCCAAGTGACAGCGTACCCTACTCACTGGAATTCTTTGAGGTTATGGTACACCAATAGCAATTCAGTGATCTGATAAGTTAAGGCAGGAAGATTTATGCTAAAGTTAGTGGAAATAATAAAAACTATGAGTAACAGATTTTAACCTCTTCATTTTAGCACATCCCTATCAGTTAACCCATATTGCTACCGTCTTGAAAAGTTATATTTATGCGAAAGACCCCACTAAAAGGTCCCGAGAGCCATCAGATGTTATGAACTTCTTTTAATGAGAGCAAAACAAAAAAACATGAGTTTGACTTACCATATAAATTCAAAGAGGCATGGAGAAGGCTGATGAATTTGATTTCTTTTTTTTTTTTGTCTCAGCAACGCAGAGAGATTCTCCTCTGCAACACTGCCTCTGCTGGCCATTCAATATAATCTGCAGATGGAAAAGTCCACTGTTAGTCCGATATTAGAACTTGAATATTTCCAAACTAAAGACATCACTACCAAACAAAATTATTTTCATAAAGCGTTAATAATTAGTACAATAGCGTCTATAATATTGTGACAATTCAAAGTTCACTAAAAATTCTATTTTAATTTCAACCTAGCACACTTCTATCAATCCTATGCCTCATTGGCTATGACTCTCTACACAACTCTAGCACCTATATGAGGACTTAAATAGAAGGAACTATTTAGCAGCCAAGTGACAGCGTATCCTTCTCACTGGAATTATTTTAGGTTATGGTACACCAATAGCAATTCAGTGATCTGATAAGTTAAGGGAGGAAAATGAATACTACAGTTAGTGGAAATATTAAAAACTATGACTAACAAATTCTAACCTCTTCATTTTAGCACATCCCCATCAGTTAACCTATATTGCTACCGTCTTGCAACACTGCCTCAGCTGGCCATTCAATATAATCTGCAGATGGAAAAGTCCACCGTTAGTCCATTATTAGAACTTGAAAATTTCCAAACTAAAGACAACACTACCAAATAAAATTATTTTCATAAAGCGTTAATATTTAGTACAATAGCATCTGTAATATTGTGAAAATTCAAAGTTCACTAAAAATTCTATTCTCCAGTTTAATTTCAACCTAGCACACTTCTCTCAATCCTATGCCTCATTGGCTACGACTCTCTACACAACTCTAGCACCTATCTCAGGACGTAGATAGAAAGAATTCTTTAGCAGCCAAGTGACAGCGTACCCTACTCACTGGAATTCTTTTAGGTTATGGTACACCAATAGCAATTCAGTGATCTGATAAGTTAAGGGAGGAAGATTTATGCTACAGTTAGTGGAAATAATAAAAACTATGAGTAACAGATTTTAACCTCTTCATTTTAGCACATCCCTATCAGTTAACCTATATTGCTACCGTCTTGAAAAGTTATATTTATGCGAAAGACCCCACTAAAAGGTCCCGAGAGCCATCAGATGTTATGAACTTCTTTTAATGAGAGCAAAACAAAAAAACATGAGTTTGACTTACCATATAAATTCAAAGAGGCATGGAGAAGGTTAACGAATTTGATTTCTTTTTTTTTTGTCTCAGCAACGCAGAGAGATTCTCCTCTGCAACACTGCCTCTGCTGGCCATTCAATATAATCTGCAGATGGAAATGTCCACTGTTAGTCCATTATTAGAACTTGAATATTTCCAAACTAAAGACAACACTACCAAATAAAATTATTTTCATAAAGCGTTAATATTTAGTACAATTGCGTCTGTAATATTGTGACAATTCAAAGTTCACTAAAAATTCTATTCTCTATTTTAATTTCAACCTAGCACACTTCTATCAATCCTATGCCTCATTGGCTACGACTCTCTACACAACTCTAGCACCTATATGAGGACGTAGATAGAAAGAACTATTTAGCAACCAAGTGACAGCGTACCCTACTCACTGGAATTCTTTGAGGTTATGGTACACCAATAGCAATTCAGTGATCTGATAAGTTAAGGCAGGAAGATTTATGCTAAAGTTAGTGGAAATAATAAAAACTATGAGTAACAGATTTTAACCTCTTCATTTTAGCACATCCCTATCAGTTAACCCATATTGCTACCGTCTTGAAAAGTTATATTTATGCGAAAGACCCCACTAAAAGGTCCCGAGAGCCATCAGATGTTATGAACTTCTTTTAATGAGAGCAAAACGAAAAAACATGAGTTTGACTTACCATATAAATTCAAAGAGGCATGGAGAAGGCTAATGAATTTGATTTATTTTTTTTTGTCTCAGCAACGCAGAGAGATTCTCCTCTGCAACACTGCCTCTGCTGGCCATTCAATATAATCTGCAGATGGAAAAGTCCACTGTTAGTCCATTATTAGAACTTGAATATTTCCAAACTAAAGACAACACTACCAAACAAAATTATTTTGATAAAGCTTCAATAATTAGTACAATAGCGTCTAATATTGTGACAATTCAAAGTTCACTAAACATTCTATTCTCCATTTCAATTTCAACCTAGCACACTTCTATCAATCCTATGCCTCATTGGCTATGACTCTCTACACAACTCTAGCACCTATATGAGGACTTAGATAGAAAAACTATTTAGTAGCCAAGTGACAGCGTACCCTTCTCACTGGAATTATTTTAGGTTATGGTACACCAATAGTAATTCAGTGATCTGATAAGTTAAGGGAGGAAAATGAATACTACAGTTAGTGGAAATATTAAAAACTATGACTAACAAATTCTAACCTCTTCATTTTAGCACATCCCCATCAGTTAACCTATATTGCTACCGTCTTGCAACACTGCCTCAGCTGGCCATTCAATATAATCTGCAGATGGAAAAGCCCACCGTTAGTCCATTATTAGAACTTGAAAATTTCCAAACTAAAGACAACACTACCAAATAAAATTGTTTTCATAAAGCGTTAATATTTAGTACAATAGCGTCTGTAATATTGTGAAAATTCAAAGTTCACTAAAAATTCTATTCTCCAGTTTAATTTCAACCTAGCACACTTCTCTCAATCCTATGCCTCATTGGCTACGACTCTCTACACAACTCTAGCACCTATCTGAGGACGTAGATAGAAAGAATTCTTTAGCAGCCAAGTGACAGCGTACCCTACTCACTGGAATTCTTTTAGGTTATGGTACACCAATAGCAATTCAGTGATCTGATAAGTTAAGGGAGGAAGATTTATGCTACAGTTAGTGGAAATAATAAAAACTATGAGTAACAGATTTTAACCTCTTCATTTTAGCACATCCCTATCAGTTAACCTATATTGCTACCGTCTTGAAAAGTTATATTTATGCGAAAGACCCCACTAAAAGGTCCCGAGAGCCATCAGATGTTATGAACTTCTTTTAATGAGAGCAAAACAAAAAAACATGAGTTTGACTAACCACATAAATTCAAAGAGGCATGGAGAAGGTTAACGAATTTGATTTCTTTTTTTTTTGTCTCAGCAACGCAGAGAGATTCTCCTCTGCAACACTGCCTCTGCTGGCCATTCAATATAATCTGCAGATGGAAATGTCCACTGTTAGTCCATTATTAGAACTTGAATATTTCCAAACTAAAGACAACACTACCAAATAAAATTATTTTCATAAAGTGTTAATATTTAGTACAATAGCGTCTATAATATTGTGACAATTCAAAGTTCACTAAAAATTCTATTCTCCATTTTAATTTCAACCTAGCACACTTCTCTCAATCCTATGCCTCATTTGCTACCACGCTCTACACAACTCTAGCACCTATATGAGGACGTAGATAGAAAGATCTCTTTAGCAGCCAAGTGACAGCGTACCCTTCTCACTGGAATTCTTTTAGGTTATGGTACACCAATAGCAATTCAGTGATCTGATAAGTTAAGGGAGGTAGATTTATGCTATAGTTAGATAGTTAGTGGAAATAATAAAAACTATGAGTAACAGATTCTAACCTCTTCATTTTAGCACATTCCTATCAGTTAGCCTATATTGCTACCGTCTTGAAAAGTTATATTTATGCGGAAGACCCCACTAAAAAGTCCTGAGAGCCATCAGATGTTATGAACTTCTTTTAATGAGAGCAAAACAATAAAACGCGAGTTTGACTTACCATATAAATTGATAGAGGCATGGAGAAGGCTGATGAATTTGATTTCTTTTTTTTTTTGTCTCAGCACCGCAGAGAGATTCTCCTCTGCAACACTGCCTCTGCTGGCCATTCAATATAATCTGCAGATGGAAACGTCCACCATTAGTCCATTAGACAGGAGGACCAGACATCAGCAATTACGCACTAGGGACCCATCTGTGATTATGACTGCAATACAAGTTGGAGGTGTGATGGGAAAGTACTCTGCACCATTGAAAACATCAGGCTCCTATTTAAAGTGGGCTGGAGTTAGAAGAGCACAGTCTCTAAACAGTAGTCTCTCTTGAGTTTCAGAGCCCCACACACAGAGTGCAAGGAAACAGGTCAAATAGCTTCCCTCCATGTGAAACTAATTCTAATCTCAATTTTAATTTCAATCTAGCACACTTCTCTCAATCCTATGCCTCATTTGCTACCACTCTCTACACAACTCTACCACCTACATGAGGACGTAGATAGAAACATCTCTTTAGCAGCCTCTCCCTCCACTACGAAACTAGCACCTCAGAGACACATTACTATACCCCCCGAGGTGATCCAGCAGTTTTTGAAGACATTACAAAACTACTTGTCGAGAAATTATACTACTGAGACCCCCATAGTTACCCTTTTGGAAACCATGAAGGTGGTGGTTAGAGGGGAATTTTTTGCAGTTGCCTCCTCGGATTATAAGATCCTTAGAAACAAGAGAGACATCCTGATGAAACAGGTACAGGAGCTAGAGCGCATATACCAGAGGACTAGCACACTCTTGTCTGGAAACAGCTAGAGACTGCAAAGGAGCAACTGACCAGCCTAGACATGGCCAATAAAATAACACAAGACCAGGCTGAGTCATTAGAGTCCCCTATCAGGAAAGGGGAGGTGATATCTGCCATCTCAAAACAGAAACTTCCTTTTTTTTATTGTAAGATCTTTTGCTCCATTTTGGCCCTTGTCCCCCACTAGAGTATACAATGCCATCAGAACCTCTTCACCACTTCGATCAACTATGCTGGAAGCCTCAGTGGTCTTAATACCCAAGCCCGGTAAGGACAGATGCTAGTGTGCCTCCTACAAGCCAATCTCTATCCTTGACGTAGACCTAAAACTGTTCACTGGGATTCTAGCATCACGACTATCACCCCTCCTTCCCAGCCTGATAGACCAAGACCAGGCGGGATTTGTGCCCAATCATCAATGCGCCGATAACACTAAGCCACTACTCCATATCATTGATAAAGCACAGCTCTTTGACACCGAACACATGCTCCTCTCTATCGATGCAGAAAAAGTGTTCATTAGGGTACATTGGCCTTATCTAAGAGACCTTGCAACATTTTGGCCTCCCGCTAGATTATTAAAATTGGTCTTAAATAGTGACAGTAGACCAGTGATAACACATGGCTTCACCTCCACCTCTTTTCCCATCCAGTGAGGTACGAGCAGGGGTGCCCAATTTCCCTCCTTCGCTTCCTTCTATACATGGAGCCAATAACCAAAAGGACTCGCAACAACCCTCTTATTGCTGGGGTGCACTTCAGGAGGGGATGATCACACACTTAGCTTATATGCGGATGATGTAGTGGCAACATTAGAAGACATACAGACTTCCTTTCTGGCCTTTTTGGCCAAATTGGAGCAATTTACCCAAGCAGTAGGCTTCAAGATCAATATCCATAAATCCCAAGCTATCAGCCTATCCGTTACAGTTCCCACACTGGTGGAATTGCAACACACCGACCCCATTCAATGGGCACCACCTGTAATACCTTATTCTGGGGATAAAACTCACTGCGAATACACAACGCATAATATCATTGAATTACACCACATTATTCCACCAAATACAAACAGACCAACGCCGCTGCAGCCCACACACGCTGTCTTGGCCTGGTCTAGTAGTGGCAGTAAAAATGACAATACTACCAAAGATACTATTCTTCTTCCAAACCCTCCGGCTGGAACCCCCCAGGCATAATACACCCCTTACAGCATAAGGTGGAATGTTTCACATGGGCAAACCAGAGACCTCGCCTGTACAAAGAACTGTGCTATACATCGCCGAAGGAGGGAGGCTTGGGGGTGCTGAACTTACTGGAGAACTTCTGGGCGTTACAGCTGAAGACATTTGTGGAGTGGACACGCCCTGAATCCGAAATGCCACGGCTTTTTGTGGATAGAGCAGCAACGGGACAATCTCTGTGGAAGCTCCCCTTCCTTCCCTGGTCGATATGCCCCCAAAGTCTCTCTCTCTCGCCTGTCACGCAGGCCCCTCTGGTGGTGTGGGAGGGGCCGTAGAGAAAAGAGCCTTAACATTTCCATCGCCACTAACACCCAAAGTGGGTGTAACCCAGAATGCAACAGCAGTGAATTTACCACCGGTCTCGACTCAGGGGACTTTTATTCAGGGGACCCAGGAAGGCCAGAGGTCTAGTTGACACTTCTTTAACAAGTCCAGCCCCCTGACTTTCGAGGACTTCCGCCTACAACAGTAGCTCATGAAAAATTAACATGATCGATATCAGCAGATCAGACACTAGATGACCCATCCTGGGGTTCGACGCCAGGTGCAACACCTTATAACTACATTTGAGAGGTGGTTGCTGTCTAAATCATTAACACTCGCCTCACACCTGAACTATACAGCCTACTTCGACCACCTCCAGAGGTTAATAAATCCCTGAGTCAGAGGAGATGGGACTCAGAACTAAGCCACACATTTACACAATGAGAATGGGAGGACATTTACTATAGAGCCCGACACACTGCACACAATGTAGCAAGTATAGACAACTACTAAAATAGCCAATTATTGGTACTTCACACCCCCTAGACTTAATGGGGGAAACCTGCTAGAGACCCCCTATATTGGCACAACTGTGGTTCCCCGGGTAGATTGAAACACTTATTATGGGAATGCCTTAAATGACTTTGAACCCATCTGGGCTGGCAACATCACATATGGTTTCTTCTGGGTATTACATGCATCCCTCGCTCACCAACCAAGGAGCATCATTCCCTGATCTCTGGAAACCATTTCTATCAATTCTCACCTCTGAATTCCAAGAACTCACTTGTCCTAAGTACTTACAGCTTCTAAGACTCACTGGGCCCCTACCGGCAACACCGTGAGATGCAGCGGTGGCTTACACAAACGTATCTGATTTATAACAGGTGGGATGGGGGTTCTGCTCTGGCAATTTCATATGCTCTCCTATGATTAGTAGGGTTCCAGATTTGTATGTGATTACTTTGTTTTCCCCTGTGCATTTCCTGTAAATCAATACATATCAGGTCTATCAAGCCTCAGAATAGAATAATCCAGGGGAATATTGGGGGTGGCCTGCAGCCAGGTTTTCCAATAGGAACGTGCAACCAACTGGTGGCTGAAAATGAGGTCAACACCTATGGCTTTGTGCTTTAGAAGAGATCACCGATCGAGTAAAAAAATAAAAAAATAAAAACACTGAGCGGACTTAGGGCTATTCCCCTCGAGCTTCATCATAGACACTGCAGAGAGTGTGGAGTGGCACTTACCACAATTAGTCATACCAGTAGACAGGTCCATAGTGTGGTGGCAGCTTACCAGTAGACAGGTCCATAGTGTGGTGGCAGCTTTCCATAAATGCAGGGGTGAGGGAAAGATGCTCAGTCACCCAGTAGCACAAGATAGGTGGAGCGAAACAGCCAGGGGGCCTGGCCCGTGGCACCATCCAGGCAGACAAGAGCAGAAGGACTTGTCTTTGGCGTTACTTCGGCAGCTGCCATGCATTTATAGCCCGCCTCCGCAGAAGCTGTGGCTAAAATGCCAAGAATCGGTAGGACATTAAAATACGAACTGGAGCCCGGAAACTACGCTCCAAACTAATTATGTGCTCGTTGCAAGGGTTAACCTTGCCCGCCCTCCACACACTTTCCTTCGGATGCCACCTTGGGGGTGGCTTGGCTTTCCAGAAAACCCCGGCGTGGTGGAGGACAGACTTTGTTAACTGTGATTGGAAGAGGTACAAGCATACTGACGTCTGCATGCGTGTAACTCTTCCGATCACAAGTTTCAATTCTAATGTGTGTTTTTTCTTTTACAGCCCAGAGGTACAGTCTAACCTGAATATCTCCCAACCCCCTGAGCCCTAAATGTTGATGGACAACCGGTCACATCCAGTAAGTGTTATTTCTTACTGATCTCTTTCTGCGCCACATCAGAACACATTTCAGCGAGGATAAGTGGAACTGCATGCTATCTAGTCGAATTACAACTGTTACGCCTTCTTCTATCACACCAGTCATGCTCAATTGCAAGTCTGAGCCTTAAACATCCATGAACGAAGTGGCGATTGAATACAGTACGGCCTTCTTAGTAAACCATGCTTGTAAACTGTACCTGCATATTTAAAACTGTGGAATGTATTAAAATGTGTATATTTACAAGTTTGTTTCTTGTCCAGTACAGCCCATCCCAACAGATCAACCTTGGGCCATCCCCACGTCAAGCCGACAGACATCCACGTTTTGAAAGTGATTAAAACATGCAGTTTAGGAAAGGTGGGTATTCCTTACCTCAAATGACACCCTGTGTATACAGCTGGAGACAAGCTATAATTTGTACTGGACTACATAATCATTGGCGAGGTGGGTGCCCTTTTTAAATTCCTGCCTCGTTACATTCCTTGGCCCGTCTGTTGCCCTGTCCAAATATAAAATCTAAACATTGAGTTGGGTGGTTTCTGGAATGTACCGCACCGTCATAGGCTGCCAGGCTTCTGTTAGCTTCTGGCTCCAGTCCTCTTCTGGGTATTTTCTCAAGACTCCCTCCTCTGAGGTGGGTACCTACGCCAAACTCCATGCACTGTTTAATCTGTACTTGGCACAGTGAATAACACCCTGCCTTCTATAACTTATGCTGCTGTTCCACCATCTCCAGAGCGAACGTTGCTTCCTGGAACCAAGGGCTCATTTTTATGCTCCTAAAATTGCCAGTGCACCGGGCTATTTACATTCACTGAACATAGTGTACAGCTGAGCAGTTATTACCGGTTTATTCAGTGTAAGCTGCTGCGAAGAACTTTGTTTTCTGTACTCTCTACCTACCTCCCCTGCAATGCGCAAGCCTGCACAACTAATATTTCTTGCAAACATTATGGCCGTCACCCCCTTTTTACCAAATAGGTCACTTTTGACCCGTAAACATTTCGGAGGTCAAAAATATATTTTCCCTATCTGTTCTAAACAGGAGTTAGATAAGCATGCTGGTGGGCCCCAGGCGTCCTGCGGTGATGCTGCTGACTGCCTTTTCAAGGGTATTTTTTTTTAACATCTTTCGATTGAAAAGGAGCCCCCATTTCTTAAAATTCTGCATAAAAAAAAAGACTAAACGAACCCCTATAATCTCTCCCCCCCCCCCCACCCTCCAGTCTTTCTAGGCACTTTCAACACCTACAACTAAAAGGTTCAGTTTTTTTTTTTAAGATCCTTGTAGTTGCATTCACTTTCAGATAACTGACAAATGCTAATTTCTGTTAGATGTACACTGGATACCTTTCAAACAATTTAATTGTGGCATGCTTTAATTCTTTTAGTCTTGCAGCCAGAGAACATACTGCACTACTCTTGGGCCGCATCATCTTTGCCTGACTTTGGACTGTGCAAAGAAAACCTCCAACACACCAGCACAATATCCACCTTCTGCGGCACACCAGAAGTAAGCAAAGATGGCGTATGACTCCCTTAATATCATGGGGCCACTGGCAAGCTCGGATAACAAAATGATATTATATAAAAATAGCCACGCTCAGGGTAGAGTTGTTTTAAGTAGAAGCGTTTCACATGTGATTTAATCCTTTGGACCGCTACGTTTCATTGGACTTGGTACTTTAATCACATTTGCAGTGCAACATAAATGTGTCACTCTCTTGCTGTCATAAATCTGAACCACCTGAAGCACCCCACTTAATTAAAATCCACTACATAACGCTCCACAACACAATATACCAATCCACATATTTAAACTCCATTACACACAATTCCACTCCACATAATTCCTGACACTCAAAACCACAAAATTACCATCCACATAATTTAACAGCACACCATGCCACATAATTCCCACTACACAGATCCACTCCACACAATTCCATGCCACATAATTACACAACTAACCCAATCCAAACCACATAATTCCACTACACACATACATTCACTCCATGACAGAGATAAACATACATTGCCATTTACAATCTGACTAGCTCCAACAAATGGGAGACCGATTGCGCTTCGAATGTTGATTTGCATTTAGCACGATCTACCCCAGTAATGGACTCGTAGCGCTGCAGGTGATTAAAAGGCAGTGAACTGACAAGCCAGATCTCAACTCTATGGCTTACAGGTTGTGTCCCGGTACCAGATGCAAGCCTTGGCCACTTGTTTAAAATGCAAACGCTACATCGACCCAAGCCGATGTGAGCTTTTCACACATTCCACTACCTTTTGTAAAAGCCCCCTCCTCTCACCACCTAGGAGTACTGCATATCTCCGTGCTAATTAAATATGAGATGAATCGCGTCCATTAAAAGGGCGCATTTGTGTGAAAGGCACTGCTAAGAAGTTGTTTTTCCTTCAATTTGCTTGTTATCCCTTCCCCGCTATAAAACTGTCCAAATCATCACCAGAACAAGCTCCCCTCTTTTTAACCCACCAACAAAAATGTAACTTTCTCTAGCCTTTTACAAACACTGAATTATTGGCGTAAGTACCCGGAGCAGTCAGAAAGGAAATGTTTATTTTACCCAAGACATCGCGCATCTTCTGGAACACCTAGAACATCACCCACACTGCTTCAAGCGACTAAAGCACTTAAAAGAAAATGAATGTTTATAAACCGAAATGCGCGAGAGTTTACCCTTCATAAATTGCGGTTCCGCCGTACACCAGTCTTTATGTGAAATTTGACCTGTAACACACCATTTTAACATTTTTACAAAAATAGTGTGTGCAATTAAGTGTGCCATTAACTTTTCTGCCGGGGTTTTGTGTCCAGTGGAGTAGTTGAAAAACTTAATTCACGACAGCAGAAGTCAATAAATCTCCCTTCAAATCAGAAAGCCATTATTACCCGACTCGTCCTACTTGCAAAGATGAGAATCTGATCTCCGCGTGCTTAAATGTTTTAGCAACCATGAACGCAAGCTGTCTGCTCACATAAAACGAAAAGCACGAGAAACGCCATAGCCGCGCTTTTACGGCCCACAACAGCTGTCTGCCATCTCACTCTCGTACTTACCCCAAACACAAGACTTTGCTGATGACGTACCTTCCGGCGCCACCTGAAGTGCGTAGGAGTCATGCATTCCGACCAGCTCCCGTGTTGGTAATCGAATTGATCCAGAACTTCTGGATGCGTTTGGTTTTGTTACTTCTGGACCAGAAGTAACAAAACAAAACGCATCCATGGAAAAGGAAATGCTAATGGGGAAAGAGCATTTGAATGTCTGATTGGTGCAGTAAATTAGATGTTTGTTTGGGAGTACCTTCAGCAGGTTTTCTTTCCTTTCAGGCATTGCATTCTGGAACATGTAGTTCTATATTTAGATTCACTATCAACAGCAAAATCCATGGGGAAAAACCACAAGAAAAGTGCAGAGAAAAATAATTGGTGCCTTGTCTAATAGTTTTTAAAATCGGCATAGCACAGACGTCGTAGTAGCCTTTTCAGCATATACACTTTTTTTTATAGAAATATAATGCCTTCAGCAAAATTTGCATAGACCTATGTAAAAATATTTACATAGCTCTACCTTTAGCCACATCTTTGGTCCGGAATTGGGTCTAGAATTAAATTTCTTATTCAATTGAAACAGCCTTACTGCAAACATATAGCAAACAATCATTGGTATATGCATTAGGTTTTGCCTATGTGATTATCAATATATTTTTTTAAATTGAAATTTGTACGTTTGTAGTTGAGCAATATAAGTTACTGTTAGTACATTAAAGTGTTATGAGTTGTTTATTGATAAAGTTAATATGTTTTGCTTTTACTGATGGTATTATAAAATAAAGGGTGAAGGTTAATTCTCTAATTAAAATGTACCTTATAAATCCGGTATAAGCATGTGCAGCTATCAGCAGACTAATAAAAGGGGGGGATGAAAAACAAAACAAGCAGAATGAGGAGATAGATGTGCAGAGAGAATAATGAGTAGAGAAGCACTGGTTATCCCTCAAGTTCATTCCATCCCAGAGAACCACTGGGTTGGGTAATAATTAACGCTTGTTATCAGAGACTAGGCATACCATGTAAGTGTGCTTTCTAAGTGTATCGCCCTAATGAAGCTGATAGTTACAGTCCCCGGTCCAGCCACAAGTCACGATTAATAGTTAACTGTAACGCAAAAGGCATGGCTAGGATATATCCTACATTAAAAAACAAGCATTGGTAATGCATCGGTTTCGCCTATGTAATGAATAAAAAGCTGTTTTTATCAATCATCGTCTAGGACGAAGGAAAAAGGTTCCTGACAACTAACACAGGAGTCGAGAGGATGTGGCTGCAGTGGCCAGATCTGCTGACTTAAGAGCTGGGGATCACGGTTCGAGTTCGGCGTGGCGCAACATCCTATGATTATGGGCAAATCACTTAACCTCGCTGGGTGATAAGCTGCTATATAAATCTGCTGCAAGCCGAAAAAGCAAAAAGAGGCAAACATTTATGGAAAAATAGTTCCACCAAAGTGAATGTTAACATTATTTCGACTATGGGAAACTGATAAGAGAAGCAGACGAGGAACAAGCATTGGTAAATGCAGGAAATTTGCTACAGCCAATAGAAATGGTGGAAAAGTAAGTGGCACACACAGGAACCAATGAAAAGTCAGGTAAGAGAGGACGTAAGCCCCTTTTTAGTTTATATTGAAAACAATAGAATTCACAAGCACAGGTGTAGGTGAAACCTAAAAAGACGAACAAGGTAAATAAGACATGACTGCATCAACTTCACTTGCAGAACGTATTGAAACCGACCCTTCAGCCCGCCAGAGTTCTCAAAAAGATGCATCCGAATACAGTCAAAATGCAGTAAGAATAATGACTAAAATGACTGAAAACTGCATACTTCTCACAGCGATGTATGACGGCAGAAACGTGAAAGCAGGCCTTAATGCAACAGAAACAAAGGGTCTACTAATACAGGCTGTCATGAAATTTCAGATGCCGTAAATGGCAGAATCAGTGCCCGAGTCACATGCACTGCTAATGCAATTAAAGACACACTCGTAATAAACAAGACAACACTAATTCTTTTACCCTTTGCTTTCAGTGACTGCTTGATCCAAGTGCTTGAAGATATCCTGAAACAGACCGCAGCTAGCTCGACCGTATATGTCATACCTGTAGCCCCGCATCCAGTACTACTTCAGGTCATTCCAATACTCTAGTATCTGGAAGGAGAAACCAGACAATCTGTTAGATACCAAAAGGCTTGTTTTATTCTATAACGGGCAAAAGTCATACACTCTTTGAGCGGTAACAAGAGGAATCAACAAATATCACTGGAGTGGAGAGGATGTGGTGCAGCGAGCAGAGCTGCTGGCTCAAAAGATATGGATCCCGGTTCGAGTCTTGGCGGTGCAACATCCTGTGATTCTGGGAAAATCACTTAATCTCTCCAGGTGATAAGTTGGCCATATAAATCTGCTGCAAGTAGAAAATCAGAAAGAGGCAAAACTTCAAGAAGAAAATAGTTCCACCAAAGCGAATATTAACAGTATTTCGGCTACAGGAAGCTGATAAGAGAAGCAGATGAGGAACAAGCTTTGGTAAATGTAGGAAAATATGCTACATCCAATAGAAATGGAGGAAAAGCAAGTGGCAAGTACATGAACCAATGAAAAGCCAGGAAAGAGAGGAAGCAGGATGTAAGCCCCTTTTAAGTTTATATTGAAAACAATATATTTCACAAGCACAGCGCAAGCACTGTGCATGCGAAACCTAAAAAATAAATGAGTGCCAGATTAGAACAGAGAAAATATTGATCTACAATAGCAAGTAGAAGAACTTCAGAAACCTAAAATGTTTTCAATCGTTTTTGAAGTTGCAGATCAACATGTCCTAATACACCTTGCATTAGAAATCTGTGCAATATCTGCTAAAGTATAAATGTAAAACACCCTTAAATGACTCAGAGGCACAGTTTCAAATGCCACACTCACTAGAACCAATCCATTGAGAATTAGAGATGTGATAAACAGACTTGCCAAGTACCATGCATCAGGGTTTACTGTCATTGTTCGCGGCCAGCGCGCCTGCCCAGCCTACAACCCCCAGAAGTCCATGGGAGATGGGGAGGAGTCGCGTCCATAAAAGGACGTAACGCACACAGGATGCTGTGCGTAATTCCAGTCACGAGTCGGTCGTTTGGATTTCCTGTTCCTTCCGTGTGGGAAGGAGTCCGTCGTTTGGTTTCCCGTTCCTTCCGTATGGAACGAAGCCGCCGATTCTTTGAGTCCCGCAGCGTCAAAGACGACCTCGCTCCCAGCAGCGGAAGTATTCCGCACTGAGTAGCTACCGGCCTTCCCTGACTGAGAGATGCGGCCAGTACCCTCCCTCGCCTTAGACGACCGCCGTCTTCATCTCAGCTGTCAAGAAGACAACGCCAAGGCCCGTGACACGCTTTCACCATCTGGGCAACATCTTGATTTCCCATTACCCCCACCTCCGTGCTCTGGACCGCGGGCTCGGGGGGCTGAAGTAAGGAGAGCCTTTGGCCGGTTCTTCAGAACAGTGAGTAAGGCCCCCCTAACCAACACCTGCCAGGTATTAGGGGAGCTGGACACTTCAGCGGTGTATTTTCTGTTTTGTTTGGATAAGTTCCTCAGGGCGGTGATGTAACCGCAGTTAACGGAACGCCTGTTAAGCAAGTGGATTTCCCTATCAGAACTGGTCTTCAGTATGAGCCGGTAACGCTGGGTTTCACCCTTAAACATAGTGCACGACATTGTACATTCCCTGTGTAGATCATTACTCCTGGACTTGGTCCTGTGAAGGGTGCTGGATTGTGGGGAAACCCTTCAGATCCCACGGCCCGGATATCTTTTTCTCCTGATGAGGGTTCTTCCCTCACAGGTTCTAGGGGGGGACACATAGAGTGATGGATGGGTGTTGACGGCCGAGTAACCCTTCTGTGTCTGCTTGCTAGTATGATAGTAATTCTGTGGCTAACAGGAGAGACAAGACTAAGCACCTGGTGGCCAGATTAAGGGTGTGTCGTTCCTAGCGAGAATTTACTGAGAGTAGCGTTGCATGTCTTGGTAATGCTTTTGTGGTGTGCCTTTTGTGTTTTTTGTTGCAGGTTCTACTCCCCGCTGTTCCCTTCCTACCCTTCCCTCGCTTGATCACTCTAACCCTCCGTGCAATAACTGCTGGAGTTGGAGATGTCAAGAGGTGGATACCCTATAGCATCATCCGAATCCTGAGGAGTACTGGACCGGGGACGGAAGCGTAACAGTTAGACTAACACATTTTAGTGCTAAAATGCATTAGTTACCCAATTGTAGCGCCCCACGAACCACTCCAAGTCACACTCTATGAGGGGAGGCTGAAACGTGTTCAAAACAGTGAGCTTGCTGTACTGTTCTGTGCAGCTCCGTGCTCTGTTGTCCTAACTGTAGCTGCCTCAATCTTAATGTACTAATTTTCCCTAAATTGTATTAGTTGATGCACTGCGCAGTGGGCTAGAAAACGAATTACCTTCCATTTGCAAGGTAATTGAAGTTGAGCTGCCCCATAATTTCATACTCCATTGCTGCTTAATTCCATTGGGCCTTCCTAAACCTGATCAATTGAAATAGAAAATTAACATGTTTTGAACATTGTATCACAATATACTTGTTAATACTGATTATTATAAATAAAAATTATGTAAAATAAAAATAAGTCATTAAATATTTACCTGTGACTATTATTACTTTGCTTATGAAGCACACTGTATGCTAATTTGCAATTAAAGAAAACTCTTTTAATACCTAAATAGTGTTCACTGAGTAGTAATCCGCAAATAATTCTAAAATCACACAGCAGGTTGGACCTTTCTGACAAAAAATTAAACCAAAATAGTGGTTGTGTTCTTGGAGTAATCAGCAATCATTCTCAAAACATCAGGAGCAGTTAAAAAGAAAGGATGCTTGGGGAGTTTTAGATGTTTTATGTTAAAATCATCTAGAACAATTGGATTTTATGAAGCAATCAGATACTGTTTAAAGGCATGAATGCTGATTCAATATTTAAGGTTTTCCTTGAATCGGAGGAGGGTAGTGTCAGTGCTAATCAGTAGCAAAAAAACAAACAGTGAAACAGGTCTCTACAGGGCCTTATTTATAAGTCCTGCACATTTACATTTCAAAACACTGATCTCTTGCTCGACATGCGAGAACCCTTAGTAGTGATACAGACCCTATAACACTTCACAGGTTTTATTTGTACAATAACCTATTTCCTTTTTCCAGGTGCAATTCTATAGTTTAGTTCTTCAAACAACCAGGGCCACTGGAGTTATGTGATTCTGCAACCGCGGCGTTTTCCACATAGTCATTAATTTGCAGCACGTTTTACATACTTTATCATCTCCTGCATAATTTGCAGATTTAATCCAAAAATAAATTGTGTCTAGCTCAAACAGATCTAAAGCTGCTAAAAACGGGATAGCATGTGTTCCACAGAGGCTGACTGTGGACGGTTCGGACAGACGACTCAGGACACGGCGTCTAGTTAGAGAGGGTTTTATTTGCGGAAGTACGATTCTGTGCTTTCTATCCAGGTTCTGGCGTCTCTTCCCCAAGGGGTCGGCTTTCCAGTTCGTCTAGGCGTGGAGTGGCCAAAGGACGGGTCCCGGTGGTGGACGTCAGAGGACTCCCGATGCCGGCCTCACCGATATAGGGGAGACAAAACCAACAAAGACTGTGATCAGTAGGGTGGTTATGCGAAGGACAGAACAGGGCCCAGGACGTGAAGGGTACACTCCGGTGCTCTCGTGTCAATCTCCTAACCTCTGTAAACGACCGGGGTGCTCAGAAAAGGTAGTGCAAGTGAAGGGGGGGGCAGAAAGGAGCAAGTGCTTGAAGTATTTACAAGTGCGGCGGCGAGAGGCATTTAGGTTCTTTTTCAGCCTTCTCCCTCCTCCCGACCCAGCCCGTGAAACGTTCACGCACCTGGGTCAGCCACGCTCCTCCGTGGGCGCGGCTCGGCGAAACGTGGGTGCGGAGTCCTCCCTTCTCCGACTTCTCCTTCGACGTAGTCTCTCCCGTCTCCGACCCCTCCGTCGCTGTAGCCTCTCTCGTCTCCGACCTCTCCGTTGCTGTAGTCTCTCTCGACTCTGTTCTCCTTCGCTCTCCTGCTTCCGCTCCGGTGTAGCCACACACCACGGGTCTGTCTGCCTCCGATCTTATTGGATGTTCGTCGACCACGTCACAGTTGTGGGCGTGCGCACCAGGGAGCTGATCCCAGTTAAAGGGGAAGACGTCTGAGGATGTTTCTTCCGTGGCTGTCACTCTCCAGTCGTCTTCCTGTAAATCATAAACAACACTGTCCGTGACCTCCGGCACCTCCCACCAGTCCGCCCCATGCCGTCCGGTGTCCCCGCTCGCCTCGTGACACTCCTCCACCACCGGTTTCTCCCGATCGGGGAGAGGAAAGGTCCGGGACAAGTAGTCCGCACTAGCGTTCTCCTTCCCCTTTCGATGTTTCAAGGTGAAGGAAAAGGGCTGGAGGGATAGAAACCAACGAAGAACCCTGGGATTGTTGGAGAGGTTCCGGCTCATCCACTGGAGGGGTGCATGGTCAGAATAGAGGAGAAAGGGACGACCCTCTAAGTAGTAACGCAACTTGTCGGTAGCCCACTTGATCGCCAGACATTCGCGTTTAATGGTGGGGTACCGAACTTCCCTAGGGAATAGTTTCCTGCTGATAAAAACCACTGGATGCTCTACCCCCTCCTCCGTTTCCTGAGACAACACTGCTCCCACCCCGTGATCTGACGCATCAGTGTGCAAAATAAAGGGGCGAGAGAAGTCAGGGGAGGCTAACACTGGACTCGAGGTGATGGTCTGCTTCAGCGAGTCAAAGGCCTGTACCATCTGGGTGGTGGGTCGGTGGAAGACCTGGGGGCTTACATGTTTCTGCAGGGTATCTGTAAGAGGGCTAGCCACCTCAGCAAAGCTGGGTATAAAGCGCCGATAATACCCTATCAACCCCAGAAAGGCTCTCATCTCCTTTTTTGTGGAAGGGAAGGGGGTGTCCGTGATGGCTTTAACCTTTTCGCTTTGTGGGGCTATAAGGCCATGACCTAAGACGTACCCTAAATACTTCACTTTGTGGAACGCCATCCGGGACTTTTTGGCATTGATATGTAGTCCGGCGTTTCGTAGTGCCAAAAAGATGGTGTGTAGATGTTTGAGATGTGTGTTCCAGTCTGGGCTGAATATCACAATGTCGTCAAGGTAGGCTGACGAAAAGGACTGGTAAGTTTGCAGGACAGTATTCATGAGTCTCTGAAAGGTGGCCGGGGCGCCATGCAACCCGAAGGGTAGAACCGTAAATTCAAACAAGCCATCGGGTGTCGAGAACGCCGTTTTTTTCCGATCCTCCTCTCTTAAGGGTACTTGCCAGTACCCTTTCGTTAGGTCGATGGTCGAGATGTACCTGGCATTTCCTAGTTTCTCAATCAGCTCATCAATGCGAGGAATGGGATAGGCGTCGAATGAGGAGATATTATTCAGTGCACGGAAGTCCATGCAGAATCTTATGCTGCCATCGGGTTTAGGCACCATCACTATGGGTGAGGACCACTCACTCCTGGAGGGTCTGACCACCCCCAACCGCAGCATCTCCTGGATTTCCTGCTGTACTGCTTGTCTCCTTGCCGCGGGAATCCTATAAGGACGTAGTTTGACGACCTTTCCTGGGGTGGTCTCTATTTTATGTTCAGCGAGATGGGTGCGACCCGGTAGGTCCGAAAAAATGGGAGCGTGGGTTTGTAGGACCTTCATGAGCTCGGTCTTCTCCTTTGGGCTTAATTCGTCGCTGATCTGGAGCTGTTGTAACGTATCCCCTTCTTTTCCCTTGGTGGGAAGGGATAGGGAGGCGGTCTTCGGAGGAGGTCCTATCCACTTCTTCAACATGTTCATATGATACACCTGAGTCCGACTGGGTGACAGCTGTAACTTGTAAGTAGTCTTCCCAATGGCTTCAATGACTCGAAATGGACCTTTCCATTCATTCTTCAATTTGTTCATGCTGTTGGGAAGTAAGACCAGGGCCCAATCGTTCACTGTCAAGGTCCGCCACTTCTTCCCTCGATTTTAATAGGCGGCCTGTTTTTCTTGACTTTTGGCCAGGTTTGAATATGCCAAATCTCTGAGTTTCCCGAGTTTTGTTTTTAAGGTTTGGGTATACTCTAACATCTCTCTTGTATCCAGCATCTCCTCCTTTTCCCAGGCCTCCTTGGTCATCTCTAGGAGACTGCGAGGTCTACGTCCGTACAACAACTCAAAGGCAGAGCATCCGAGGCTACTCTGTACCTGGCTTCGGATGACGTATAAGGCCAAGGGTAATAGCCTGTCCCACTCTGGTCCTTCCACCTCCAACATTTTCTTGAGCGTGTTCTTCAGAGTGCCGTCATACTGCTCGACTAGTCCGTCCGTCTGGGGGTGGTAAACCGACGTACGGATGTGGCGTAGATCCAGTAGGCGACATACCTCTTTCATGAGTCTAGAGATGAAAGGGGTTCCCTGATCCGTCAATATTTCTTTTGGGAACCCCACTCTGGAAAACAGCTCCAGGAAACAATCGGCGATGTTGCGAGTGTTGGGGGTCCTTAAGGGGAAGGCCTCGGGGAAGCGAGTGGCGTAATCCACTATCACCAACACGTATAAGTGGCCTTTTTTTGTCCGGGGTAGAGGGCCGATGAGATCCATCCCGACCCTCTCAAATGGAGTCCCTATTATGGGTAAGGGCTGTAAGGGGACACCCGGTGGCCTGTGGGTGTTCCTTCTCTGGCAAATCTCACATGACTGACAATGGTTTTTAACGTCCTGGTATATCCCTGGCCAGTAAAAATGACGTAGTATGGTTTGGGTTGTCTTTTCTGTCCCTGTGTGTCCTGCCAGAAGATGTGCATGGGAAAAGAACATTATCTGTTCCCTAAAGGGAATAGGCACCAGTAGCTGGTGGGTGTCTGATGGAGATGCCTGTCTGTATAAGAGCCCTGACTTAATGATGAATCTGGGGTACCCCGGAGAATCTATATCTGCTGAGCTGTGGGCTTGTTCCCATGCATTGTATAGAGTAGCGTCATTTGCTTGGGCGAACTTAAAACTACGGTCCGTAAGCCTTGGTTCGGGGGTTAACAAGGCCGATGATGGTGGGGACTGCTCTTCGCTTTTTGGTCTGCCTTGCCCTGGGGTATGGAGGACCCGTCGGAACATCTCCAGAAAATCGGGGTTGTCAGTGCCTATAATGAGGTCTTCGGGAAGGTTGTCCATAACCCCCACCCTTATGTGTGATTTCCACCCCTTCCCTGGATGTACGAGGGAGATAACAGCGACTGGGTAAGGCTTTACATCGCCATGCACACACCTAATGTGCACTGTTGCCTCGGGGACTAGTTGTTTAGGAGATACCCATGTTCCCTGTATCACCGATTGCTTACAGCCTGAGTCTAAGAGGGCCTTTAGGGGGTTACCGTTTACCTGCACACTCACGTGGAAAGCCGTCCCCATCTCCGCCGTATAGAGAATGGACTTGGGTATGTACCCCACCTCCATCGGTTCTTCCGTTGGTCTCTTTTTTTGGCACACCCGGGCTATATGACCCCACTCCCCGCACTCGAAGCATTGAGGACCCTTCAACCCGGGCATTTCGAGCCGTAGCTGTCGGGTCTTCGGCGGCTCCAGGGTTTTGGGTCTCCGTTCCATTCGGTAGGGACTACTACGAGTCTTTTCCCCTTCTGTTCCGAATCCCTTAGGTTGCGCTCTGGAAAAGGTGGTAGCCATTTCCACTGCCTGTTGTATGGTCAGGTGGCTATGTTGCCTTAACCACCTTTGGGTGTGATACGGTAGGGCCTCGAGATATTGTTCCAAGTAGATCTTTTCCATGATCTCCTCCTTGGAACTTACTCCGGGTGTCAACCATTTATCGGCCGCCATTTTGAGCCGGAAGAAGAGCGTTTTGGGATTTTCCCCGGGAGCCCCTTTCTCCTTCCGGAATCGCACCCTATACGCCTCCGCATCCAGTCCCAGATGATCCAATATGATCCCCTTAATGGTCCCATAAGGTGTGTCCCCGTTGGCGTTAGCCACCTGATATGCCGACTGGGCTTCACCTATCAGGAGCGGAGCCAGGAAGAAAGGCCATTTTTCCAGGGGCCAACTACATGCACGGGCCACCCTCTCGAAGTTAGTGAGGAAGGCATCAGGGTCCTCGCCGGGAATGTATTTCTGCAAGGACAGCCCGGAAGGGGTATGGTGGCTAGGACCCCTGGGTTCCCGTACAACACCCGCCTGAGGTTCGGTTATCGCTTTTTGCAGTCCTTCAATCTGGGCTGATATCGTGTCCTTGAACACCTCACGATCCGCAGTAGCGGAGGCCATTTGTCGTTCCACCGCCCATTCTAACTTCTCTTGTCCTTTGATCATATGTTGAATCAATGCATCCATCTTCACCGTACAGATGGTCGGGTCAGTGCCCGCATTCTCCACCACTGTGGACGGTTCGGACAGACGACTCAGGACACGGCGTCTAGTTAGAGAGGGTTTTATTTGCGGAAGTACGATTCTGTGCTTTCTATCCAGGTTCTGGCGTCTCTTCCCCAAGGGGTCGGCTTTCCAGTTCGTCTAGGCGTGGAGTGGCCAAAGGACGGGTCCCGGTGGTGGACGTCAGAGGACTCCCGATGCCGGCCTCACCGATATAGGGGAGACAAAACCAACAAAGACTGTGATCAGTAGGGTGGTTATGCGAAGGACAGAACAGTGCCCAGGACGTGAAGGGTACACTCCGGTGCTCTCGTGTCAATCTCCTAACCTCTGTAAACGACCGGGGTGCTCAGAAAAGGTAGTGCAAGTGAAGGGGGGGGGGCAGAAAGGAGCAAGTGCTTGAAGTATTTACAAGTGCGGCGGCGAGAGGCATTTAGGTTCTTTTTCAGCCTTCTCCCTCCTCCCGACCCAGCCCGTGAAACGTTCACGCACCTGGGTCAGCCACGCTCCTCCGTGGGCGCAGCTCGGCGAAACGTGGGTGCGGAGTCCTCCCTTCTCCGACTTCTCCTTCGACGTAGTCTCTCCCGTCTCCGACCCCTTCGTCGCTGTAGCCTCTCTCGTCTCCGACCTCTCCGTTGCTGTAGTCTCTCTCGACTCTGTTCTCCTTCGCTCTCCTGCTTCCGCTCCGGTGTAGCCACACACCACGGGTCTGTCTGCCTCCGATCTTATTGGATGTTCGTCGACCACGTCACAGTTGTGGGCGTGCGCACCAGGGAGCTGATCCCAGTTAAAGGGGAAGACGTCTGAGGATGTTTCTTCCGTGGCTGTCACTCTCCAGTCGTCTTCCTGTAAATCATAAACAACACTGTCCGTGACCTCCGGCACCTCCCACCAGTCCGCCCCATGCCGTCCGGTGTCCCCGCTCGCCTCGTGACACTGACCATCTTACAGTTGCTAATAGCTGTATTTAGGTTTTGAACTTGTATCCTTTAGTGTTTACATGTGTTAAAATACAAAATAGTGAAGCATTACTGCTTCAAAATGGGCCACATTATGCCACATAATTTGCTTTCTCTTTCTTGCCACCTAATTTAGTGATCCCTGCCACATAATTCTGGTGGCCATGCTTATGACTCTTCCTAGCGCATTCTGTCAACTGAGTCCTAATGTCTGGGTGAGTTCAGCTTGTTGGTGCGTGTTCTAGAAAGGCATGATTCACAGCTCTAGAGAAGAGTCTGAAGTCAGTGCGTGTTTTTCGCAGTGCCTGGCAGTGGATCACAAATGTGTTACCTCATCCAATTCTTGGTCTTTCTGCTAAGAGCACAGAGCAATCGCTGTATATTTGTCAATCATAATTATCGTTTATGTGAAAGTGCTTACAATCGGTACATAAATACTGCTGTCAAAACATTAGCACCGAAAGAAATGAAATGCAGTGTTTCTGTGTATGTGGTTGTAAGAGAGGGGATGTGGAAGTTGAGGTGACAAAAGAAAGAATGCAGAATGAGAAAATGAAAAGAAAAGGCACAAGATGAAGTCTGACACATGCAAATGGAGATAGACTTCAGAAGAAGATGTGATGAGAAAAGAGTGTAAGCAACTAACACACAGATGGAGACTACAGTGGAAAGAGATGAGAAGGGAAGAATACTAATTTATATGATATTGAATAAAAATCTGTGCAAATAAGCACTGGTAAAGTCAAATGGTCTGACTTGTTTTATGTGTTTTTTCTGTGATGTATTTGGATTCACTAACAGCAGAGAGATTCAAATACTGATTAGGTGGCACGCCTTGAAAACACAGGATCTGTGCTTATGTTTTAGGCCACATCCATAGTTACATTAACGCCTCTCTTGTAAAAGATTCCTAGTTACATTTTTTGGTCACAACCACTGTAAAGACCCTATCCATCTTTTTCATCCCACTTAAAGCACTAGCTCAATTGCAAAGGCGTGTTTAAAAATAGTACTGTTTTGGGCTCTATTAGGCTGCAAACTCATCAGCTTTCAAACAGCCCAAGGCACAGCTCTGTGACAAGAGCGTTCATCACCTGATCTAACTGGTTATTGGCAGGTTCTTCATTTACTCAAGCTATCTCCAACAATTAACCATGTAACACTGACCAACAAATGTTTTGTGAAAGAATGTGAATGGTGAATGAGGGCCACTTTTTTGAGGATGCCCGGGCCTATTTTTGATCCCAAACCAACCCTGGTAGCAACTCAGTTATCGAGCATGGAAGAGAAAGTCTCATCTTATATCTGTCTGGTCATGTTTGAGGGCCTGCTTGACATGAACAGGGATTAAGGACTGCACTCAGACACTAGAGGTTGAAGTGTCAAAACACTAGCAAAATATCTGGAGCTGTGGGCGAAGGCTGACGGCACTAGCATACGACAGGTATGGTGTCTGTCCTGCTGTTCATTGCCTGTTGTGTGTAGATTTAGATTCCGTATATAGGTTTCCCGATTTATGCCCTTATATAGGTACAATTAATATTGCCCTTATTTAGGCATTGTCCATGTTAACCAAATACAGGCATGGTCTCCTACATCCGTCAATCCACGTCAAAACAAGTTCTTGGAAAACCAGACTCTTTACCCTTTAGGAATTTCCCTTGCTTGGATATTGATTTCTCCAAGAACTCATTTACTATGCATGAACATCTATTCCTTAGGGGTTCATTCATGACGTTCCAATGCCCGACTTTTACGTCAATACAGGCATTCCTAAACACCTTCAAGGTATAAAGATACCTGCACTTGCCCTAGCAAACCACTGTTCCGGTACGGCCCAGTTCGACTGCCTACTTGCAGTTCGCCACAGCAAGTTCGGAAGGAGATCAAGTTCCCGCCTGATGCACTGACCAGACGCTGTCATCCTGCTCACAGAGAATCCAGCTCCAGTGTTTCTGACTCCCCTTGTGGGTTGTTAGATATCGAGTCCCGGAAAGAGATTCCAACCTCACACATTCTAAGGTATGGAGCAGACCAGAAATTAGAGAAACTTTTGGCAACTCTTGGCAAAACTAAAACTATAGCTAGCTATACTTTAGAAAACAGCACCTACTTCTTACCTCGTACTACACTTAGGTTAGGTACACTGGGGTAGAACTATTTAGAAGCATCAGATGAGTAGTCACATTTTAGCCTGTGTTATTTATGTATGTATTTTATGAATATATATCATAGCAACAAACCGTGCTATTGCAGTATTATTTTATCTTACTGCTAACCCTGTACGTATTTTACTTCGCATCCTGTCTTACGATTGTAGCAGTTCATATCTCTTGCATGAGAAATAAGACTGTTCAATAAAGCCTTTTTATTGAAACAAGCCTTTTTATTGAAACGCCCGTCTCTCTATTTCTGTGCAACTCTGTAGAAACGAAGCATGCACGATTGACTAAGTGACACTGTTATCTATTGTTTCCACGGTTCTGAGATTGTTCCGACTCTAAGGGAAACAAAGTTGTCATGTTTATGCGGTTGTCAGAAACTAATTCCTTCTTGTTTATTCGAGAAGTTTCTAGAGACCTCTTAGTTAGCTGGCACGCACAAGTAATTAAGTTTAATGTACTCGATAGAGACATACTGACCTCAGTCCTATGTCAAAACTATAGTGTATATTATTCCAATGCGCAGAGCCTATCAGGGATATAGGAACTACAATACATGCCAGCATAACTCTTCTTGTGGAACGTTTCCCAAAATACTGTGCACCTGCAGGCAAAGGGGATAAGTGCTCTAAATCGAAACTCTGAAGCGCAGATACCAGGGTTTTAAGTGGACCGCGTCCTGCCGATGCTGAGCACCAGCAGTTTTAACAAGCATTTGCAATGCAATATGTCTTGCATTTGTGACATTTAGAGTGT
Organism: Triturus cristatus; assembly: GCF_964204655.1. Lineage (NCBI taxonomy): Eukaryota > Metazoa > Chordata > Amphibia > Caudata > Salamandridae > Triturus > Triturus cristatus. Next base: position 591,526,023 of record NC_140593.1, read on the forward strand.
TGTTATAAATGATAATGTTTTTTATACATGTGTTCACCTTTGCGACATTATAAGTGTTTAGCCATGCAGCAGATTATCCATAACTCCTGCACACACCCACAGATGTAAACGTATTCATGACCCATTAAACAAGCATTTGCAATGCAATTGGTCTTGCATTTGCGAGTGTTTGAGCTATTGGCATCGTAAATGTCAATGCCTTCTATTTATGTGTTTTGAAAACCTGCAAGAGGTGCATAAACATGCACTTTGTAGTTATATTCCTTGCTTACAAGAAGTTAAGCTGGCAGTAACTGCGCCTCTTTTACTGCCAGCCTGTGGTGCTGAGTGATGTTGAGTTGGTGCTGTGCTGAGGTAGTGGTGCACTGATGCTGAGGTGGGACTGTGTTGGATGTGGTGCACTGATGCTGAGATAGTGCTGTGCAGTGCTGATGCTGAGTTTGTGATGTACTGGTGGTGCACTGATGAAGAGGTGGTGCTGTGTTGATGCTGAGATGGTGCTCAGGTGATGTTGAGGTAAGGCTGAGTGATGGGGATTCCCTCACCACCACTCTTTAACGGTATCCCTTAAGGCTCCATAACCACTAATGTTAAGATGCATTTAATTCGTTATAAAGTGCCATACATACCAGTGTAGGGTGTCAGAGCACTTTGCATCACAACCAAATTACACAGAGACAATCATAAGTGTGTAAATTAGAGTAAAGGAAATGTTACATAACACAGAGGACTACATGGTGTAGAAGTCACAAGTCATACATATTGGTAGGCAGCATTGCTAAAGAGTTCTTGAGCCCCAGAAGCACAAACTCAGAATTGAAAACAGAACACCATAGTTGGGGGTTCTCTTAAATAAAAAGAATCTATTTCCATCCAGATGAACCCTTTTTGCAACTTTAATATCTCCTCTAATCTTTACTTTACAGTGCATGCAGTTCTTTGATGACAGTTATAAATTCACTGTTCTGTTAGGATTTTAACTTATAAGCTGCAAGTAACAGAGAGCAGTGACCCATTGACCTATTTACATTTTATGCACTTTGTAATCTGCATGGTACACTTTCTTCACAGCTGCCATGTTAACCCTCTGGCTACCTTGCAATGAGTTAAAACTTCTTCCACTAGACAACTCTGATCTCTCCAGCAAGAACATCAACCACCGGAGTTGTCTTGACATTTTTATTGTCTGGAAATTGCAGGAGGCCAGGAATGTGTGGTGTGCTTTTAAAAGCAAAATAACCTCGGAAACATTGCCCCTCTGAAGTCAGTATCTAGTGCGATTGCACAGCCCTTGTGCTGGTCCTGTGTTCTTGTTCTGCTTTTATTTAATGTAATACATTCAAATGCACATTTTAAGGGGGAAATTTTTCCAGAAGGAAATATTTTGGCCTCAGCGCAAAACTGATGAGGAGAAACGTCCAACTCCTCAGCCAGCAGCCAAGCACAAGTCCTGGAGGGGAGGAAAAAACACACGCAGAATGCATATTGAAATATCATTTCAAGCTGTGTTTAAGTTTTGGTTTAGCTTTTTACATTATTTAGAGCTGCAGTAACTAGAAAGCATGGCTGGCTGCTGCTGGCTTTGGGCAGGAAGGACAAGACATGAATGCTGCCATAAAATGTAAGCAGTTACGTCTGAGCACCCACAGTGTAACAACAGGTTGAAAACATAATAAAATAGTCCCCCCCACGACCAGATCAACAGAACAAAGTGTAATGATATTGTCATAAGTCCCTGCTCCTTGGAGGAAAAAGGAGGGACAAAGAGGCAGGACTGACCACTAGTAAGCAAGGATTTTTAAAGGACATTGAAACAAACAAATGAGAAGCAAGTAATGGCATTTGGCCCACAGAGATATATGTATACTAAAGTATACAAGAGGTTGTATGCTTACGCTCAACCTAAAAACTACACAAGGAATTCGTACTCTGTAATGCTCCCCAGCTTCCATTTTCACAGAACGCCAAGTAAAAACCTTTTCAAAATGATGTGCCATTCAGCTATCATCTCACAACAGATGGAAAAGTGATGAAATAAAAAAAAAGTGCAAAAGAGCTGCAAGTGCTTCAGAGAGCAATTTTATTTTACAGGCTCAAATTCTACAAGTCCCTGATGATGAATAAGTTCTGCCTCAGTGGGGTGACATTAAAAGCAGAGCATTCATAAATAGGCCCAAGGAGCCCTCCTCTTGCATTTAAATGTGCCACTGAAATGGGGGGGAGGTGAGTGCAGAGTGCTGCAGGTTTTAGGGGTTACTGGCATGGAGCCACGTGTAAAACATGTATTTAATCCAGCTGCTGGGTTCGAAATGTGGGGCACTCCTATGAACTTTACAGACAAACGTGATAGAATCCAGTCCTACAATGGTGAAAATGAAACTTTGCATGTTCATGTATGTCCACTATTCCACTCCGGTCCAACATAACCTAATAGTACTGTTGCATCTGAACTACATATAGAGTGTCTAGTGGGGAGCATTTTACCAAGTGATTAAGAAGTTCCAGACAATCCAGAAGGCAGCGCGAGACAACTCCTTAACCTCAATATAATGTCCTGTATCTCCCCGTCTCTTCGCACTATAAACTGGCTGCCTTTATCAAGATGTCCATCTTCAAAGTAAAGCAAATAGCTCTTTGTAACACAAAGAGCTCAAGATACCACTTTGTTCAACAAAAAGTTGAATCCAGACTGGCTGCACTCTGGTGTGTCTCATCCTTTAACCAATCTAGTACCAGGGGAAACTCCTTCCTTAATATACTGCTCTTCTCATAACCTAGGCCCTAATATTATGACTAGAGACTGTTGTAGAGACAAAATAAGTTATAGTATTTAAAAAAAAGGTAGTAAAAAGAGAAAGAAGAGTGATCACAGTGTAATAAAAAGACAGAGCTGGAGACTGGAGTGTACAGTGGTGCAGAATGGACATCATGTATTGTGCCAAACTTTACACATGCCAAGCAGTGGGTAAATTGTGCACTGTGGACAAGGTGACCTACCATCAAAATCCCAATTTCCCACTTGACACATTGTGTCACCTTGGCCAAACCAAATTTGTGGTCAATCACAAGTCAGCTGGTAATCTTGATCTGGTTGCAGTAACCATCTGAATCAGGACTAGGAGTCCAGCTATACCACTGATGGCCATTTTGCCTGCCAAAAGCAGGTGAAATGTTCAGGTGTAAAACCATCTAAAATTGCACATACCAAGTTACAATCTGCATGGATACCCCGATTACTACATGCTATTTGGAATTCCATACGTAGAAGCTCATAAATACCGGTGCTGCTGCGAGAGTAGCACGCAATGAGAGTAATACTGCAGCTGGTATTACCAGACACTGTGTACCAAGCCACTCTCTGTGCCTCTGTTCCCATAACGACAAAATCTGGAGTGTTTACAAGTAGGATAAATCGTAAACGAAGGCCTAACATGTTATGTGACAAAGTGGACATTTATCCTTTCCCGACACCATGATGAGGCGCGTGGTGCTCCCACAAATGGCCATAAAATGTATGTACTTACCTACAGCCCTAAAGAAGGCCTCTTAGTTCTCCTGGGTCTTCATATGCCAAGCTCTGGCGAAGGCCATGGCAGGAGAAGTTTAGACCTGTTAGTGAAAATTTGGCTCTTATGTTACCTCTTATATCTCAGGCAGCACATGCTTCTGAATGTAGTTTCTCAGGAGGGCCTCGTCCAGACATAGGGAAGGCATGGTAACGGAGTCCTGTGTATCAATAATTCACAGGCAGCAGCACTCCGCAATGCCTGCCCTACATGGACTAAGTGTGCATAGCACCCGTTATTAAAGAAAACTCTGATCCAATAACAGATATTTCGAAACCTGACATCTCCTCCGCAATGCCTGCCCTACATGGACTAAGTGTGCATAGCACCCGTTATTAAAGAAAACTCCAATCCAATAACAGATATTTTGAAACCTGACATCTCTGTCCGTGTTAGCCACCCATTACTGCACGTCTAGGCTTTCCTTTTACAAAGCATGTAAAGCATAGCCTCCTCTCTCAATGGTTAGTGAGAAATGCCCATGTTATTCCTGATCCAAACATGGTAGCCTCTCACATGGTTAGATAAGCCACTGCCATTTTAGCCACTGTAGATGCAGCAGTGTCTGACGGCACCTGCATCTGTACTGAAAGAGAGCCCTCCTCCCATTAAAAAGGCTCTTTCAAGACATCGGAAGGTACTGGGGCAAGCTTTTAAATTGTACCAGAAAAACAAACATCTTTAGACACTGTAAATGTTATTCATTCTTGGATTTCATTTTCTTTAGAAACAAAATTGAAAAAACCAATTTTAAAGAGTTGTAACTATATATGTGGCAGTATTTACCATATAATACAATGTGTTACAAATTTTCTGTAGTACATATGTGTAAAGAGTACCATCAATGGTTGATGTCATTTTATAGGTTATTTTACCATGGATTCCTGAAAAACATTGTAATTTCAAGATGGGCACCATGTTAAGACAAAGGCCTACATTTTCATGACCAATCACAGTGGTGAAGCTGGGCCTTCCTACTATGCGTCAGCGTGGGTGTCATATACCCGTCCGCGGTCATTCTCCTCATGATTTTATTTGTAGTGTAACAGTTCCTTCCTTGCTGAGACTGGGAAGCGTGGAATTGTGAAGCACATGCACGTTGTTGCAACAACAGGGAAAGGAGGGGGCAGGAGGGAAGCTACACACATACTCACAGTGTAACACAAGCAGGAAAGAAATAAAAAAAATAGTCCCAAAGCGTAATTATACAGTACTTAGTCCGTGCTCTATGGGAGGAAACGAAAGACAATAAGAAGGAACAAAGATGCAGGACTTTCCACTGGCAAGCACGGATTTTTAATGGACACTGAAACAAACCAAAGAAAAGCAGTGGGTAGGCTTTGGGCCCACAAAGAAGTATACTAAAGTATACAATAGGTTGAAAGCTCGACCTAAAAAAGGGGGCATTGAAACGGGTCCTTATCGGGCTCTGTTTCATCGGCCCCTGCCTTCTTATGCCCAGTCCTGGCAAAGAAAACTGTAGGGCACGCCTAACAAACATGACATGCAGCACTACATGAGCCACACATAACGTTTCATTTGGTGTTTAAAGGCATACCAGGCAGGCCTTTCTCCAGGGTTGGATTAGCAATGCGGGCAGTCAGCTGCCGGCCGATGGGCCGGTGCCTGAGTGCCAGCTGTGGGCCAGTTTCTTGGAGAGGGCAACAGCCCACAATGTCCTACTGACCACACAGTCCTCTCCATGTTCACCTGCTCGAGCCACTATTATACAAGGCATGAGCAGGCAGCATGCAGGCACACAGTGCTGCACTTACAGGTGGGAGGCTGGGACGAGTGAGCATGCAGTGGCATTGTTGAGAGGCCGGTTTTGTGGCTGTAGCGGGGCCATCTTCTATTTTGTCCAGACCCCTGAAGCAGTGCCTTTCCCCACTCCTACCCACCAGTCCATCACACTGAGGCCATGATGGATGAAGGCAACAACCTCCCTGGAGGGGCCAGGTGTACATTTGACCATTTAGCTATTCACACCTTGGCCTTTGTGGAGCTAATGGGGTTATGGGGGGGGGGGGGGCGGCAGAAGCTCAGCATAGAAGCAGAGTCTTTGATGTTCTCCTCTTCAAGGCAGTCACACTGAGGCTATGATGGGTGGAGAGAAGAGAGTGTGAAGAGGCTTAGAGGCCATGCTGGTAGGCCAGGTCAGGTGTTGAGGTCATTGGGCCATTTTCACCTCTACCCATATGGACAGAATATCAATAATTACGTGCAAATGTACCTGTTTTTCAGACAGTGACAAAAGTACTTTCAGGAAAGATTTGTGCTTTATCTAGTAACATCTTTTACTTATCATGATTTAGCACAGAGGGTTAATGTGCCTTCTGCAAAACAAAATGTGTAACATGCAGATCATATATTAGTTTTTTATGTAGATAGGTCAGTGGGTTACTGCTCTTATGTCAGAGGTCCTTTTGTTACTTGCAGTACACAAGATACAATTATTTCACAGTGAGTTATGAATTAGTATCAAGGCGCTACATACAAACTGCAAGGCATAGGAAAGCACTGTATTTTCTTTTTACTTAATCTTCCTCTATTCTAAGGTTGCTAAAGAAGGGCCCTTTGGGTAATAGTAAAGTCGTATTAGCAGTGAATAAAGGTAATTATACACTACTGGTTCTATTAAAAAACGAGCATTGGCAAAAACTAATAGGTCTCAGCTATGCAAACTATTGTCTTTGGCACTGTTTTAGTTATGTTGCACAGCAACGTGGCTTCTGTGCTGCATGGCTGAAACTGGAAAAAAGAGCACTGTGATGCAGCCAGCAATGTCCATGTCATAGTGACTTTTTGTGTTATGGCTGGTGGGTGGGGGCAAGCAGTGTCAATGGGGGTTAGGGGCAAGCAACAACAGGAGGAGTGGAGGGAGGGATTGATGAAAGTTTTAAAAAAAGCTCTATGAAACGGCATTTACTGTCCACATCTTAGTGCTTTTTATGGTGATGGTGGGTGGGGGAGGGGGCAACACAGACAACAGAGGGAGAATGGCAGGGGAAGGCAATAACATGGATAGTGGAAGGGGGCAGGCAACAAATCAGAGGGTGGGGGAACAAGCAACAACATGTTGGGTGGGAGGGAGATAACGCAACAGTCCTGTGGGCAGGAGGAGCAAGCAACAGCACAGATAGCAGCTGGAGGCAAGCAATGCCATGGAAGGTGGAAGGGGGCAAGCAGCAACACGGACAGTGAGTGGGGGTAAGCAACAAAACAGAGGGGTGAAGGTGGCAAGCAACAATACTCAATATCAAATAGGGACACCAAGCTTCGACAAAAATCCACTTTCTGACATCTGAACCACCAAGTTCCCATTGAAATACTAACATTTGAACAGGCAGTAATGCAGGAAGTTGAGGTTTTAAAAGACCATACCAAAAAACCATTCATGAATATCTCAAGATCACAACAACTAGCACTTGACGAACTGCGACAAAACAAAGACCTAGTGATCAAGCCAGCAGATAAAGGGGGAGGCATAGTCCTACTAACAAAAGAGGGATACAACCAACAATGCCTGGACCTATTAACGGACGAGAAATTCCACAAGATAATCAACATAGACCCCACAGAAAGACTTCACAGAACTATTGAACTAATGGTCAATGAGGCAGAACTCCATGACTGGATATCTAGAAATGAGGCAGCATTTCTTAGGAATACAACACCTAGAGTACCTTACTTCTACTCACTGTCCAAGACTCACAAAGAACGTCGACCACCACCAGGACGCCCGATCGCCTAATGTATAGGTTCCATCTTGGAACCACTCTCACAGTTTGCAGATCAATACCTGAGACCTCTAGTACAGAAAACATCGACATATCTTAAAGATACCAGAGACCTACTTAACCATCTTAAGGAACAGACTTACTCAGAGGAGAAGATGCTCCTCGTAAGTTTTGATGTCGAAAGCCTATATACAAGCTTACCACAACAAGAAACACTAGACACCCTGGAAACAATACTCTACAACGAACAATGGGATTTTAAAACACTGAAACACGTCGTCATAGAATGCTGTAAACTAGAACTCACTGAGAACTATTTCGAGTACAATGACACCCTATACCTACAATGCCACGGTACATCAATGGGCAGTACATTTGCTCCAAGTGTGGCAGGGCTGTACGTGAGTAATTTCGAGACTACCTTTGTACACAATGTGACCAATCCCTTCCTGTCAAAAATACGCTTCTGTAAGCGTTACATTGACAACATAATTGTAATCTGGGAAGGCAACAAAGAGAATCTACAAGATTTCCATAGATGGATCAGCACAAGAGACCAATGCCTTAAGTTCACCTACACTTCAGACAAAAAACAACTGGCCTTTCTGGACATAACCATTTATATTGAAAATGATATGATCAAAACGAGGACCTTCTTCAAATCTAAATCCAAAAACAGTCTTTTGTCCTATAACAGCTTTCATCCGCGCCCTCTAAGGGACAATCTTCCATATAGCCAATTCCTCCGCTTGAGACGCAATTGTACTGATTTAAGTGAGTATAAGAACCAGGCGAAAGATCTCTGTGACAAATTGAGGAAGCGCGACTATCCAGAAAGAACCATTAATAAATGCCAGAAAAGAGCCTGGAACCAACCGAGAGAAAGTCTGTTGGGAAGTACACACAAAGAAGCAATAAAAGACATCACAACATGTGTCAGTACATACAGCATAGCCTCAAACAATGTCAAGAAGATCATTAACAAAAACTGGCGGATCCTGACATCAGGAGTACTAGATTGGCCAAAACCAAGATTTGCCAACAAAAGAACAAAAAATCTTAAGGACATATTATTCCACACAAGACCACCACCAACGACAATCCAGAATGAGGTAACAACCACATTATGGAACATGCTTCCAGTCACTGGACACTACCCCTGTGGATCCTGCTCAGTTTGCCCCCTCACCAAGCCTACAAAAGTAATTCAACTCCTACTGGAATTCAAGTGGACAATAAAACATCACACCAACTGCAACTCAAAGCATGTGATCTATATGATCACTTGCCCTTGCTCCCTACAATATATAGGAATGATATGTCGCAAAGCCAAACAAAGAATATGTGAACATAGGAGCAATGTCAAATGCAAGAGGGCAACCACCAAAATGAGTAATCATTACATCGAGTTCAAACACACAACTGAGGACCTCAAATGGGTGATACTTGAAACTTTACAGACCAAAAATCAAAATGCAGAATGCAAACTCTTCGAAAAAGAGCAGAGGTGGGTGCATCGCCTCAAAAGTAACATCCATGGGCTAAATGACAATATGCCATGGCTTAGTCTGAGCTACAAACATTGGCGTCAAACTAAACACTGAACGTTATCGAGATTACTTAAGCCATTTATGAACATTATATAAAAACGCTTAAAAGTTATCCTACAAGTGACACTATCATACTGCATAATCACAATGCCGGAATATACAGACTAACCAATCCATGGAACTAGACAATCAGAATGCGTACTTGAAAAACACACACGTACCAAGAAAATCCTTCTTCCCCTTTTCTCCCCCCTTTTTTATTGAGATCAAATTCAATCTTTTTTATTGAGATCAAATTCAATTTTTTATTAAAACCTAAACCTCTAATCTGGAGTGTTTAAAACTTAGTCCGTCCCATATCAAAATACATGCACAATGTAGTCTTTTTTCCATGACAATGCACCTGTAGTCTTTAATACCGGAACACCTACGAGCCCGCCTCATCCAGGGTAGCATAGGAAGAGTGAGCACAAGTCGCTCACAACGGCGGCCGCAGGTACCACAACAGGAAAAGACAGGACAATGCGAGGAGTCATACAAAACACGTATTGTATACCTTTTACTACTTCTAAAATACTGAATCTCTTCCTTTAGCTGGTCCATAGTGCTCGCCAGCTACCCTGTTGAAGCCCTCCATTACGGGCTTAAAGGTATGCCGCAACATGACTGAAGTCTCTAAATTGTATAAACAAGATTTACACACGTGCCAGAAAAAGATATACGCAGCGTAATACTAAGAGCGCACCAATAATTTTTGTTCAAATCCCCTCTTGTTTGGAACATGTCGAATCGGAAAACCCAACATCGTGGGTGCATTTCAGTCTCTGCGTGCTACGTTTGGTATCAAACACGCTGCTCACTCGATTAACTCGGCACCACAGTTGCCACTTTTAAATTGCGCAGCGTAATACTAAGAGCGCGCCACTTTTTGAGTAGATCCCCTCTAGCTTTGAACGTGCCGAATAGGAGAACCCAACACCGTTGATACATTTCAGTTTCTGCATGCTACGTTTGGTTTCAATCACGCTACTCACTCGACAAACTCAGCACCACAGTTGCCACATTTAATTGCGCACCACTCTGTATATCCATTATGCCGCGCTCTACCGCGTTATTTAATCTCGCAAAAAATACATCACTCGGATAGTTGTGAGTTCTTGGGTTGGTTCCTGCCTTGACTCATTTTGAACAAAACACTCCCATATACTGAATGTGATGCATGCGGGGTTTCTAACTACTGTTAATACATGCCATGTAACTATGTGCCCTCGAGTGCAAAGAAACCTCATAAAGATCAAATAGATTACATATTCCTTCGCAACTAGAAGCTCACTCATTTTTAGATATGTACAAGTGACTTTTGCCAAATTCCACAAGATATCTACTGATGCCACATCACTCTGTGTTGTAGAGACAGTTCCTAACAAGATCAGCCCTAGTTGGCCGAATAGTCAATCCCCCTTTTTTTCCCTCCTCCCTACTAATGATAAAGAATTGCCATTTTTAAGTTACTTTTTCTTCCTTCCTCCTTATAGCGCATTACATATTTATACATTTTTAAAGACAGCACCCACGCTCATCAGAAAATCAGCAGGTATACGAAAAGAATGCCAATTGTGAACCTTAATGATTTCCCCCCCCCCCCACTTCTCTCAACTTAACAGGTACCATGCGACCTTCCCAAAGAAGAGTGAACTACAAATCGTTTACTTAGGTAGCTATACTAATTGACATAGCTACCCTCACATTTTTAGAGGTCCTGAAGAAAGCCCCCACCGACCCATAAGGGCGACAGCAAGGGCTGAAACATGTCAACCCACTTTGGACACTAAGAGTGTGTTAGACTACTAATTCGTCTACTCATGCACCACACTGTTTTTACTCACCTCTATTCCGGACCAATTGAAACATTGTCCAGGACATATGAGGTCTTTTTTAATTCACTTCACCAGAGCACCAGAAATTCACTTGTTTCTGATCACTACTGCAATAACCAGTGGTTTATCCTCTGGACGGAGGTAAGCATACAAAAACAAGCCCTATGATGATGCTGTCACGTTTTTAAACTTGGCGGAGAACCAAGATATACCGCCACTGACCGATACACGTGAATGAGGGTTTTTATCTGAACACATTGCAAACCCTGGTTACTCAGGTCAAGTGATCCATTCCCTATTTGATATTGAGCATTACTTCAAGGAAGCTGAATGGATCTCAACCTCTTGCTTCTCCTCCCACCTGATTAATCGTATGGCAAGCAACAATAGCAAGGAGGAAAAAAGCACACAGGTAAAAGAGAGACACAGGGTGGAGAGAAGTACAGGAGGGAAATGGCCTTCAAAGACATGCACTCTTATGGAGTGCTTCAACAAAAAAACAAAAAAAAGAAGCTCCAAAAGTGCGCGCAGTAGAAGTACTTGGTCATGCTTCAGGTGAAGACTAAGGGAAGCCGGATCATGCTGACCAAAGAGAAGCAAGCAAATGAGAATGATGATGAAGCCAACCAATAGTAAGCAATGGGAGGGCTCTAAGCCCACATTAAGTTAACAAAATGTCTCAAAGGAACAGCGCATGTGCTGTTTCAAGTGAGATCTAAAAAGATAACAGAAACTAGGCAGAGCTGCCACTGAAAAGGAGCTTTCATGCTCTCAAACCTTTCTGTAGTGAATCATGGAGATGAAGAATGACCTTGCCCTTCCCTCATGACTTTGTGTTCAACTTGTGATTTATGTGATAATCTGGATCAAAGACACAGTTTAGAATTTAACTTTGTGTTATTTCCAGTCTTGACAAATAATACTGACCCTACAAGCTCTGAAAATACTTAATTTACCCCCGCATTTCTCCAAGGTCACGCTCCTCGAATGTGGGCAACTTTTTTGGGGGTGCCAGGGCCTATTTTCGGTCTTAATATGACCATGCATGCCTGCACTTTGACCCTCATCCACCCTCCCTGCTTCAGTAGCCTAGACCCCATCTAGTTCCCAGCTCAGTATTTACTCAGTTTTATGGTCCCTTAGCAGGTGAATGGGTGGATCTCCAGTCCCTTGTACTCTGCCCATCTTTTAAAATGTATATTTATTTATTAGAGATGTTAGAGAGCGAGGACCAAATGGAGTTGAACTTGGAGCGCTTTAGGGTGGAGTGAGAGAAAGAAGCAATCCATTACTAGAACATGCATACATAAACACAACATCAGTTGTTGAAGTTTAGAAACGTGTTACTTTCCAGGAATGCCCCTGCATTTATTTATTCCTTGCTCTTTTTGTGTATTTAAAATGAGGTGTCTCCATTGTGCAAGAAAAGGCTTCTGCATCCACCTCAGTGGGCTGTCCGGCCTGATCCTTGCCACCTAAGGTCACACATTGATATGTTTTCCAAATGACTCAATGTCACGAAGGATGCAAAACTGTTGTCCTGGGATTTTGTTTTGAATTGTACATATCCTTGTTTTCCGATGTTTGTTAAATTGCATCTACCGGCACTCCAGGCCCCAGAATGCATTTAGCATTTTAAACTAAAGCTATCAATGTAACACTGCATCCTGGTACCATGGAACCTTCTGGTAACCTTACATGCGGACATCAGGCATTGAAAGCTCAAAGGCTTATTATTGCATTTGAAACACTTCAACTCGCCTCAACGCATAGGGTTGACCATACCCTGCCTACCCCCCCCCCAGAACTCACTGTATAAGCTTCATGGGGAGCATGTTTCCTTCAGTGCAATGGAAAACACACCTCGATCAGAAGTAGGATGGGCCCTTGGCTGCAGCTCTGTGCATCTGCGCTCCGACCTGCCCTTCTGCCAGATGTTTGACATCAATGGTTCCGAAGCAACTTGGAATCACACCCCACACCCCACTGTTGTTCCATGGTGATGGGAAACATGCACCACCTCCACACAAGTGCTTTTGATCTTAACAGGCAGAAGCTCCCAGGAAGGGAATTCGTCTTTGTCTAGCTGACTATGCCCTTCTTTGATGTGTCTGTTTGCTCCTCCTTGATCCTGCTAGTCCCTGTCTGGTGGTCTGAGAGAGCCCTAGGAAACCCCCAGCATAAAACCCTGCCTCAAACCTTACAGATTTCAGGAACTGGACTCCAGAGCACCAGAACACATGTGAAAGAAGAAAGATAGATGTCCCTGACCTTCAGCAGAGTTCTCAGGTTTTCCAGGTCCATGCATGAGTAGCTCATTCAGTGCTTTGCATTCTAGTACTTTGTCCTGATTTTAGAATGGGATAAACTGGACTTCAATACCCAGAATGCAAAGTAAAACACTTGTCTGAGAGAGATATTACCTCACAGACCTGGGAAAATTGAGAGCTCTGCTCCAGAGCTGGTGAAGATTGGTGAGGCTGAGAGCAAGTGGCCTCTCCATTCCCAAGCAAGCCACTTTTGCTGTCCATGCCCAACCTAAAAGTAAGATTACCAGATAACTGGTGAGAATTAATGACCACATGTCATCAGAACATCAGGTTTCTATTACTGGGCTTTGCTTTTACATATCATTGATATCAGGTGTATTCATCCAATTGTCCCAAATAAAACGAGCCAAGAATAAACTGCTAAGCACTGATATGTTAAAAAAAAACATAAAAAGTATGTTCCGGTGTCACGGAGTTGTGTGATCACCCTACAGATGACTCCATGGCACCAGGAATTCAGTGATCTAGTCCTCTGATTTTCTCTTATAAATGATCTCAGATGTGTTGGTTTAATGGCTGTGAATAAGGACTACAACTTTCAGAATGCATTACATTTTTTTTAAATAAAGACTACAAGGGGAACGGTGAGTCCTTGGTGACATGAAGGCTGGATAAGACTCAACATAGCTCATTGATCCCCCAAACACCCCTGGTAGGATCTGCCCATCATTCATAAATCTGTTCTAAAGCTGTACCGAAACAATGATAATTGAGCAAATAAGAATTGGCAAGCTCAGTAGGAGTGCTTTTGTTTTGAGTCCAGAAGAAAAGATTTTAAAAAGCCTGCTGCACTAAAAAGGGAAAGCAAAAATGTATGTTTTCTACATAGAGTCTTCTATGAGTTCTAGAATTAAACATATAACGATTCACTGTAATTTTGGGATTTCAAATAGTCCTCTCCATTGCACTGCAGAGCAAGCACTCAATGTGAGGCGGAATGATACAGAGATCTGCCAATAGCATGAAGAAAGGGAAAATACTCCTCTGTGCACCCACCCTATATAGATTTTAAAGAATTGGTCACAGTAGGTCTGTGCTGTCAGACATAAAAACGAAAGCTCTCTATTACAGACCTGAGTTTTCTTTTTACATATCATTATATCTGGTGTTTTATTCCAACTGGCAAAATAGTACAAAAACTGCAACTGTCACAATGTTCTGACGTGTTATACAGAGTAGCTGATGTCCTGTTAATTAGCTATCTGACTGCTCTTGATTTGTATTGGAATCATACAACTGGTCCCAACTTTAAAACCAGCAAACGTTTACTTCCAAAGCACTCAACGTATGAAAATGTCACAAGTGTAAAACTAACTATTGTATAACTTCCTAGGGCAGTGGTGTTTAACTTTATGAATTTTATGGACCCCCCTCAATCACTACTGAAATCTGGGGAGCAGTTTCTAGCTTTAAATGTCAAAACAATACGCACTACAAATAAGCAAGCATACATCAAACAATACACAGATTATACCTTTATTTAATTCAAAAGAAAAACAATATTTAAATTTTAATGGGAAGGTTGAAGCTTTTCAAAGATTGGTTTCTAAATGACAAAGTAGCTCTACATATCACTTTGCCTTTTTTGCTCCTAATGCTTTGTCTGTTTTTGTCAGTGCATACCAGTGCTTCTACTGAGACCCCTAATGGTCTATGCTAGATTCTGTTTGCTGTACTCGCGTGCCCAAGAACCAAGTTAAGGATACCAATTTCCAATTTCAAATTCCTTCAAATTTACAGAGCGTTTTTTAGAATTTCAATTTTACATGGCTACATACTTTATTAGTCTTCTTATATTATTTGATTTTAAACAGTTGCAGACTCCAAGTTAACAACTGCTGTCCTTGGGAGGATGCCAAGTGCAATAAATGTTTAGGGTAATCAGCAAATGTAATGGATGAGCTTGTACTGTCTTTAATTGGTTGAATAATTCAAAGCTTTGTGATGACAAAGATTTATTCTTTTGCAGAGGTGGTGCAAAGAGTTAACAACTGAGCTGTGAATGCGTACTTCCGATTGGAATTGTATTTATATAGCCCTTACTATCCCTGACCATCCCTGACTAGGTGTTGAAGGGACAATTATGTGAGAAAACATGAATTATGTACAGTCTGGGTATTATTAAAATCTGTATTTGGGAAGCACCATTTTATCTTACACCTTTTTGTGCATTTTGTAGCTGTGTATATTATACTGTATGTAATGCAATTTTTAAATAATAACTTACATATTCACACAGGCTCTGAACTCACAGCACTAAAAATACACAAGTCACTATTCTCCCAATCCGGCACCAGGAGCAACCACAGCAACGAGGCTGCATTCCTTGCTGCCACCGATGGCATCCGCTCCCTCCTCAACCGTGGTGAAACTGCAGACATCATCCTACTGGATCTCTTGGCCACCTTTGACACCATCTTCCATCACACCCTACTCAAGAGACTCCACGACACCAGCATCCGCAACAAGCCCCTGGACTCGATCCACTCCTTCCTCACTTGGCGTACACAGCAATTCAGACTTCCTCTGTTCATCTCCGAACTCACACAGATCAGCTGCGGAGTTGCCCAGGGCTCCTCCCTGAGCCCCACCATCTTCAACGTCTACATGGCCCTCCTCGCCTCCATTGTCAGGAACTAACAACTCAACATTGTCTCCTATACCAACGAGACCCAACTGATCCTCTCCCTCACCAACAAACCAACAACCCCCAGAAACAACTTCCACAGAGAAATGAAGGCCGTTGCCATCTGAAAGAAGAGCAGCTGCATCAAACTGAATTCAGACACAACTGAAGTCCTCCTCCTAGGACTCTCACCCTCAGCATAGAATGACTCCTGGTGGCACTCCACACTGGGAACCTCGTCCAACCCTCCAGACCACGCACCAAACCGTGGCATCATACTGGACTCCTTACTCACAATGAACCATTAGATCAACGCCATCGCCTCATCATGCTTCCACACTCTCCATCTGCTTCAAATGACATTCAGATGGATCCCCACTGAATCCAGAAAAACAGTCACCCACGCACTCATCAGCAGCCGTCTCGACTACGGCAACACGCTCTGTGCCGGAATCATCCAGAATCTCTTCAGGAAACTTCAGAACATTCGAAACGCTGCAGCCAGGTTGGGCCTCGACATCCTTCACCGCAGCCACATCTCTGAACACTTCCGACAACTCCACTGGCTCCCAGTCAACAAAAGGATCACCTTCAAGCTCCTACAAGCCCTCCACAACGCAGGAGCAGCATACCTCAACCACCCCCTTTCATTCCACGTCCCCACCAGACACCTTTGCTCCACCCAGCTGGCCTGGCCACCATCCCTCGGATCCACAAGTCAAGAACTGGAGGAAAGTCCTTCTCCTAACTCGCCATAAAGACCTGGAACACCCTGCTGACCCACCTCAGACAATCCCTGTCGCTGACCCAATTCAGGAAGGACCTCACCACCTGGTGCTTCGACTGAACACCATAGCGCAGATGGACCAGCAGTCTCCCCCCCCCCCCCCAGTGCCATGAGACCCTCACGGGTGAGTAGCCGCACTTTACAAACCCTGATTGATTGATTGAATCTTTATTTCGGTAGCCTATACTTCAAGATGTTGCAATATAAGACAGGCAAATATTTTTTCAGGCTAAATCCAGAAGAGACATTGGCCTAAATGAAGAGGGATCCTTCCCGCCACTGAGGTGTTCTCTTGAGTAGGGTTAGTTCCTATTCATGTTTGACACCATAATTCATTCCACTATGTCTCCATCTCATGTTCCATTGCTGGATAGGCATGCTAAGAAGATTTAATTGATAGTGGTCCTACACATCTTTAGTTATAAGTGGGTGTGGGTTAGCCTTGTGGAGAGAGCACTAGTTACCAGAATTTTCTAACATCATATTTTTCAATGGCCGCCTCCATATCTAACCAGGCATACTCCCTTCCCTCTGTTTTCTTAGACTCACAGAACCCCATCCCTGATGGATCCTAAACCAGTCAATGTTTCCTCTGGTTGGGTCTCAGGATTGGGACATTCTTTAGCACTATAGCATAAGAGGTCTCATCTGACGGGAGTTGCAGAGAGGATTGCCCTTCATCAGTATTGGAGCAAAAATGAAATGAGCCTGGAAGGGTCAAAGTAAATTCGACTTGATCCTCTATTCTGACACCATCTCATTAAATTGCCAAATCTCTATCTATTCTCAGGGTATTTCTACCTGAGACGCCGCATTTTGGGAAAGTTAGATTTTAATTTCAAAGCATTGTTTTGAACCTTAGCACACAAATACTAATTCTCCACAACATGCTGGTAACTTGCCCCTTCTGCAGATCCCTTCTCATCTCTGCTAATTATTTAACCCTAAACAATAGCATTTCAATATCTTTTAATTTGGCAAACACCAAATCAAAGTATCAAACCGATTTTTAGCCAAAAGCTCCAGGTTATTCAAACAGTTAGGCACCCAGACTGAGCATTGCTCTGTTAAAGCATCAAGTGTGTGTCTGATAATACTGCCCTTATCACCATACCTATTTGAGACAGTCTTCAAGAAGTCCACCGCCTTTGGGATTTTCTGGTCGACATCATTTTTCTTCTTTGCCAGAAGGGGATTATAGATTTCAATTAGCAAGATACCATCAAAAACACAATTGTTCACCTAAACCTCTGCAACTTTATCTCCTTTTGAAATATTAGGGGTAGATAGACCAGGGGCCGTATTACACATTATCATTGTTGGCGCCCGGCGCACCTTTCAAAAGGTGCTCTGGGCGCAAACAATGATACTGCACCCCATTATGGTGTATGCGCTGCCTCCAGGGCAGTTGCGACCTCGTGCTGCCCTGGGGGTAGCGCATTCATGTGAAAACATGGAGCAGCTTCTCCGTGTTTTCACAGTGCAGGCTGCACTTTGAAAGAGGATTAGAGATGCCCTTGCAGGCAGGTGTAGTCAGTGGTTGCACCCACCTGCAAGGGATGTCCGGGGGTTCCATGGGACCCCCTTTACACCCTGCAGAGGGCTGCTCTCATGGGGCGCACTGACATTGAGCCACCTTTTAAATGGTGCGCTGTCAGTGTGCCTCCTGAGGGCTTCTTTGACTCTGCGCCTGCATCTGTAATATGGCCCAGGCGCAGAGTCAAAGGAATTCCCTCATTTACATTGGGCCCGTCCGTATGCAAATGAGGGAACACCCTCTGAAGGTAGGGCTGGCGCTTTACGTGCGCCAGCGCTATTTGTATTATAGAAGAGGACGCACCAGCATCTGCGCCCCCTTCTAAAATACCAAAGTGCCCCGGGGCACACAATGCAGGCGCAAACGTCCATTGCTCCTGGGGCGCCTTCTGTAATACGGCTCCAGGAGTGGACAGTTTTAAGGTGGAAGGATTCCCTGTACCCAGTCTTTCTTCAACCGTATTTGTTAGACCTAGCATCCCTGGAGTGGTTTCCCCTAACGTTTTGCCTTCTGACATCCTATTTTCCTGACTTCATTTTTGCTGCTTTTAGGATTCTGGACACTTTACCACTGCTAACCAGGGCAATGGGCATGTGCTCTGTACTCTAAGCATGGTGACATTGACTTATCCCCAATTGGCATATTTGATTTACTTATAACTCTCTAGTAAAGTGCACTACAGGTGCCCAGGACATATACATCAAATGCTGCTAGTGGGCCTGCAGCACTGATTGTGCCACCCACTTAAGAAGCCCTGTAAACATAGCTCAAGGCTGCTATTGCAGAGCTTGTGTGTGCGGTTTTAAACTTCAATTTTGACTTGGCAAGAAAACCTACTTGCCAGGCCCAAACCTTTCTTTTTTATTACATATCAGTTAGGCCCAAGACAGCCCTAAGGGAGGGTGTAGTGTATTTAAAAAGGTCAATGGGCACAGATGTTCTGGATTTTATTGCAGGGAGATTGGAGGACATGATGTGTAACAGTTTTATGTGGTGCAAGGTGGAAGACTGAGCCTGCAGAGACCCGAAGGTCAGACCGCCTGGGCAGCCCGAGCATAGCAGTCCGTAGGAGCGAGCAGTGTGGCCCCCTCCAGCTCTACGGTTACACCTTTCGCTCCGGCGATGGCAAGTGCATCCACCAGCCCCTTCAGCTTGTATCAAGTCTCCCGAGTCAGTCAGACCTGCAGGAGTCCGAGGATTGGGGCTTGATTGGGGGTTGATGCTCCATTGGTGCTTAGAGGCGGTCTGCCTTTCTTCTCTGATCCGCTCTTGGCCCGAGCACCCGTCGATGGACAGTACAGAGGGTGGAGAGAGCTCTAGGTAGCTGCGGGCGCCCAGTGATACATGGAAGTGGCCAGCATGAGGCCAGTGTGGCATGTGCCTTCTGGGCCACCAGTGCCGCCCGAAAGTGCCCTGGAAATGTAATTAATTAATTTTGAAGATGCCAGAGGGCCACATGAACTCTTGGGTGTAAGAGGCCATGGTGAAGTGACAGGAGGCTTCTGGAGGCTGGTTGCATTGGCAGCTGCTCAGGTAGAACCCCTGGACGACCTTTGGTTGAGTGCAGAATCGCTGAAGTGAGCTGCGTGTGCTCAGCTGCCATCATGCAGGAGATCAAGAGGGGGTACAGAGGGTCATAAGCGCATACGTTTTCACAAATTGCGCTAACGCTGAGTGGTATATTGGAGCAGTATATTGGTAACTGAAGGGCAGACCACCAGGCTCAGTGAGGAGTCAAGTAAAAAAAGGTCACAGAGGTTGGGGGTTTTGAGGCTGCGTTAACTGTGGCTTCCATCTCCAGCCAGCCCAGGATATTCTATCCAACCAGCCCAGGTGTGCTCATGACCCTCCCCTTCACTTTTTGTCAGCAGTTGTCAGGGAGGTGTGGCAGCGCCTTACAGCCAACTATTGACCATTGGAAAGGCCAGGCAGCGTGGAAGTGAAACCTGGACATTCAGGCATGCCCACCCTCTTTATGACCTCACTCACCACAAACACGAAAGGAAGAGCAAATAAACTGGTCCCCTGCAAGCAATGCGTGAATCATTTCTGCAGGGAACCTCTTACGAGAGCCCAGACAAGGGTTCAGCTAGAGGGACCAACAGAGAGATCTACAACCAATTTTAAACCAGGCACTAGGCCACCACCAAAAAATATTGCCACAGGCTTCAGGCTCTATCCACATACACAACTAATTGCCTAACCAAGACAAATCAAGGCTGCAATAGTCAGTGCCCCAAAGTACATCAAGACCAGCAGTGCCTGCACTTTTGGCTTTTGGAAACTCTCCCTTGGGATTCTCCTTCAGAAGGGCCCTCTTAGCCCTCTTGGAATGCTCAAAGAGTTGTCGGAAAATGACAGGAAAGACAAGAGCAAAAGTAAGATTGCAGCAACATCCCGTACATAACTCCCTTTTCCAAACACATCTTGGAGCAGCCCAAGATACAGCAGAGACAGGAACATGGAGATAATGGCCTACTTCAAAACAACAAACAAGGGATTAAATTCTGAGGTGAGCATTGAGCAGCTGGTCTCCCATGCTCCCTTATTAACACCCAAATGAATGGCAACAGCCCCCAGTGAGAAGAGCACCTACTTCTGGGGAAGAAATAGACCCAGCTCCTGCCCAAAGTTAGGTGACTCTAAATGGATAATCTAAATTATTGACCTATCCTCAGCTATAATATACCCCCATTCATCACTGCGGAAGGATGGACTCAGGGCTCTTTTGAGCTTCTTAGAGTGCCCATCAAACAATTTAGTTCAGTGCAGGGACCTAGTTATGGCACCACTCCATCACAGGTCCTGGGGTTACACAGATGTGGTCGGCAGGAAGCTGCCAGCTTTTTAAAATGCTGAACCCCCCCTCTCCCAGAAATGAAAACAATTGGGTCCACACTAACAGGGAAGCTTTTCCACATGGGCACCACGACTCAGACTTAAAGCTCCTTCTCAGTCACAATTAAACTATTCTCTACAAACATCTCCAGTTCTTCTGTGCTTTGAACTCTTTGACATGCAGGACAACTTGCTTAGGTCTATACATGCCTCCTTAACAGATGCAACAAATGCTCTTTTGTGGCAATCATAAAAGCTGGAAATACAGATGGAAATGCTTCAAGTAATGGCCGCGGCCATGGCGGATATGGCAAGAAAGTTGGCACACTCTATGAAACAAATAAAAGCGTGAAGTTGTCCGCAGATTGTACATGCTGACATCATGGACAAATTAGGTTCACTTCCTTTGGTCCTAACCACTTTAGTTATCGAACTGAAAGCTGAAAATGATAGAGGACACGTCTGCACAGCACAGGGACTAACCTTGGAGGCACCCATACACCCATAAGGGAGGCTTGCCATCTGAATCTATCTCAAAAGTCCAAACAACTACAAAAGTGGGTAGCAACAAATTCATTCAAGATCAAATATCTTGAATCAACAAGATGCAGAAAGAAGTTCGATTACTAAACCTCTCCAGGCCAACCTCAGGATTGTATCCAAAATTCTACACCAAATGAAGGCAATACAGCTAATTAAATAGTCACCCGGACACCTGATACAGTGACCACCAAGGAACAGAATGCCCTCTACCTCACACACAGGGATAATGAATCAAGGAACCATCCCACATTTACACCCCAGTCAACTCACTTTCAGGCAAAGCATGGCCCCAGCAAGGCTCAGCAACCCTCAATGGCAGCGGGGAGCCCTCATGGATTAGGTATCACTCACGGATCAGGGCCTCAGACTTGTTTGTCGAAGCATACACACTTACCTACAGCCAATTCACTCCAAGCTAAGGGCACTGGAACCCGGCCAACTTCAAGCAGTCACCTGGTGTGCCCCTGAGTCCACCTATGAATAACGTAGGCCTGGCGATACAGATGGAGCAGGCTTGGGGAATCGGCCTCCATCCGGAGCGATGGAAGTCGTCTGAGGAATGCCCCAAGCACTTTCGCCACCACAGCATGGGGATTTTGGGCTCCCACTCAGAGGAAATATCAAGTGCATTTGTGCCTTGCGCTGTAACGAGTGGCATTGTAGGGTGGAAGTATTTCACAGATAAGAATCCCCACTCTGTAATATACATCTAGAGGCAATATGGACATTCTTAACAGAACAAATATTTTAATGCTGCTACAACACATTCCATTTCTGGCTTCAATTACTACCCATGACATATCTCGGGATCAGTTTGCCAGCACTGCCACGGAGTTAGGACGAGAATCTACAATCGTAACCTGGTGAGATGCCATCTGCTCCACAAAGTTCCACAAGAAAAAGCACAGTTCGCTAAATGGGGTATACTCATCAGGCCAATGGAAGAAAACAAATACCCTCACATCCTAAGGGCTCGCTTAAAAACTAGCCCAAAGAAGGGCCTGCTAAAGGGAACAAAAAGACATGAAATCCCAAGCAGCTATGATAACCTACAAATCCAGTGCAGATTAAATGGTCAGGAATCGGCTTGCAAAGTCACCTCTACTCACAGCAGCACAATCCTGCAAACACCGGACGTTGCTTACTGGAACTGGGTGACTACAAGCTTGGCTCAAAGAAAGCCAACCTTCTTTTAGCATAAAGAGAACAAAAAATTAAAACCAAATTAATAACATCAAAATACTAACATGGAATGTGTCTGTCATTACTAAGATCTTACATAGTAAGGGCGCGCTTACATTTCTCAACACAGCGCAAATAATTTGCCTACAGGAGATAAGGCCAAACGCTGCTAGCAGGTTATGCAGAATTCGACAAGTCCGCAAAAAAAGTACATCTATTCGGGAGACCGTTGGGTGGCATTTCAATCTACATTAGACATTCAATAAATATGACTTTCACAGAAATATATAGTCACTCTGAAAAGTTTCAAGCAGGCATTTTAAAGGGCCTAATGGGCCCAGCTGGTCATCTGACTATGATAAATTTTCCTTTTTTTTAATTCTCTTTATTGGATTTTCATAATAAACAAAGACATTGCTGCCACACAAGGCAGTGCAATCAAAAATGAAAACCGCAAACAAACAAATTAACCATAACTTCTGTGAGGAGAATACACGTTGATTATCAGTATAGAGGTCTTTACATAGTCTGTTATATGCACACTTAGAGTAGTACATTAATACAACATTACAGATGTTCAACAGGATGACATGGTATCATTTTGGGCTTGACGTGATAGGTATTGCCTTAACGGTTCCCAAATGTCCTTGGGTCTGGATGTTACAGGTAGTTCTTCAGCATACAGTTCCAGATTTTCTCGACAATATACTAGGTCCTTGACCCACCCTTCAATCTGCGGAGTAAGTTTGCTCTCCCATGTGAACGCTATCCACCTTTTGGCCAACAAGAGGGCAACTCTAGCAAATCTACCCAATGTGCCCTTTAGCTGAGGAACATAACCAAGCAGGCATGTAAGGAGTGAGCAGTGTCCAGGGTCCTTGTCATGGTATGTATACGCTTTAGCACCTTCTCCCAGTATTGTAAAACCAGCCTACAATTCCATGCAAGGTGATAGAAATCAGCTTCATCATGCCCGCAGCGTTTGCATTGATAAGACTCCCAGAGCCCCATTTTGTACAGTTTGATAGGAGTGTAGTACATTTGATGAATACATTTGAAATGAATGATACGCAAATTTCTGTTGGGCCTGAGTTTACCAGTCAACATACATTTTTGCTCCCATTCTTTCAGTGTGATCGGGGGGTCCAATATGGTGTTCCAGCGCTCAAGGCTTTTATCCGCCGGTCTCACTGTTTCCTCTTGCACTATCCTATATAATTTAGTGATAAGCTTTCTTCTGGTGGGGGCAACTAAAAGTAGTTGCAGTGAGTGAAGAGGAGGGGGTTCAGCGGGAAAATTCGGGTAGTGGTCCCTAAGAGCACGCTTTAGGCGATGATAGGAATATTGAAAAAGCAGGGTGGGGTTAGCAATGTACTCTAGATCACTACCCGTAATGTAACTACCTTCAGGGTAGAGATCGCGAATATGCGTTATTCCAATTTCTTTTAAAGATTTTATGGGACCTGCCTCCTGGGTGACGGATAGAGCCGCATGGCCAGTCAAAGGCAGAGCTGAAGCGTATTTGGGAAGTTTGTGTGCGAGTTTGCCAATTGTTGCCATGCTGCGATAGTAGTGTCAATGGTGTTTATTTCCGTTTTTGAGGGCAAATAGGAGGGGCGATAGGGGGCACCCTTGTCTGGTGCCTCGCTCAATAGAGAATGGTTCGGAGGTGAGGCCTCCCACTGGCACCCTCGCTGACGTGTCAGTGTATAAGAACCGCAGCCGATGACTGCTGCAGCTGGCAGGTCAGGGTTTAAAATGTGAAACATGGCAAATATGGTTCTGAGATTATGGGAGGTGGAGCATTCCGGCACAAAACCAGATTGATCAGGTAATACTAAGCTGGGCAATAAAGGTTGAATTTTGGTGGCCAGAATTTTTGCCAATATTTTCGCGTCTAGGTTAATCAATGATAAGGGGCAGTATGATTCACATAGTGTAGGTGATTTATCTTTTTTAAGAAGTGTTATAATGGGGGCCTGTCTGAGGGAAGGGGGTAGGATGCCTGAGTCGTGAGCCTCAGCATACATTTCTAATAAATAGGGATGAGGAGATCTGCATACGTCTTATAAAATTCAGCTGTTAGGCCGTCTGGCCCTGGGGCCTTATTGTTAGGGAGAGAGAGAATTACCTCTTTAACGTCAGCTTCTTCTATAGGTTGGCCAAGGTATTCTGTATGTGCATTCGACAACCACGCACAGGCGATGTCAGATAGATATTCATTCAGGGCGTCGTCATCCACGCCCCCCGTGTGGTGTATATTTCTCTGTAACAGTCTCTGAACTGGTCAACTATTGCTTGGGGCGTGAAGTGCTCCAGCCCTTGGTCGTCTACTATCTTAGTAATTTGGTGATGGTCTGATCTGAATTTCAGCATAAAATCCAAATTTCTGCCTGGGCGTCCTCCTTCCCCATATGCTCTAGCTACATGGCGTTGTGCTATATATCTTGCCTCAGAATCAGCTAGTGTGTGATATTCCGCCAAGAGCTCTTGAACACGAACAAGAGAGGTGGCAGAGGGGGTAGTCGAGTACTGTTTTTCTAGTGCTTTCTCTGTCTTGGAGAGTTGACCCCTAATGTCTCTCAGAATACCCGGTGTTGTACTTATGCACAGCCCCCCGTATCGTAACCTTAAAGGCCTCCCAAAGCATGGCCAAGCTTCCCACTGAACCCACATTTAATTCAAAATACTGTGTGATCCCTTTTCTGATAGTGTCATCGTATACAGGGTTGAGTAGGGCCTCAGCCTGGGATCACCATGTGAAGGGGCGGTGTGGGTTTGTAGGGATTTGGATACCTAGATATACAGGGTTATGATCAGAAAGATTGCGTGGTAAGTTGTGTATGCATGTGACCCACCCATTGGCCTCTTCATTTAACAACCAATAATCCAAACGTGACCAGCTGTTATATGCCGGGGTGACATGTGTGCCCACTTTAACATTGGAATTACGAAGGCGCCATACATCCACTAGACCCAACTCCGACATGGCCTCCCAAACACACTGAGCCAATTTAAGGATACGTGCGCCAAGCGGGTTACATTTTTCCATAGTTGGGTTGAGGTGTGTATTAAAATCGCCCCCCCAGAGAATGGCCAGCTCCGGTAATGTACGCAGCACATTGAGCATCTGTACAAAAGCTTGTGGGTCATCTACCACCGGACCATATATATTAATAATCGTTAACAATGTCATGCCCATTTTACCCTGTACCATGGCCCAGCGACCTTCATTATCGGTGTGAGAGTGATTAGGAAGGAAAGATACTTCCTTTTTGATTAGTATAAGTACCCCTCTAGCGTAGGTGGAGAAAGACGAAGCCAGCCTGTATCCCGCCCATTTGTGTGCAATATTAGCTTCCGTCTGTTTATTCAAATTTGACTTTTGTAGCAAAGCAATTTGGACACCATGCTGATCTAGATATGCAAGTACTTGACAGACTTTTTTGGGGGTGTTGTGTCCGCAAATATTCCATGTAAGGCAGGTATACCTCTCACCCATCGTCAAGCATGAGAATTCTTGTCACACTCTAAGTAATTATTGAACTGTATTCGAAGAGTTCAATGATTAGACCTCCATCTTGGACTAATATTCCAATCACAGTAAGCATATCAATATAAAACAGTGAAACACCCCCTCCCCCACCCACTTTAGCAACCCAATTTTCCAAAGACATAACCCAAATGCGAACAGCCCCATAAAAGCAAAAATTCTACAAATTAGATAGTGGGGTACACCCAACAGGAGACGTAGCGGCACATACCACTCCCGGATGAGATAGGGAGGGGGCCGCCGCATTAGGTATAGGGCTCTACTATGTAAACCATCTATGTAGACAGAAAGAAAGAGATGCTCAGAGCGGTATAAAAGGTATGATCAGAGACCAGAATCCACCAGTGCAGCAGTAACCGCAGACTGAAGCAGAGCGAGATCAGCGGCCTCTGCAGTACCTGTAAAAGAATGTAGTCATGACCTGCCATTATGTAGTGGGCACAATTGAAGACACAGGTGGACATTATAATCAAATACGAGTGAGCTGAGCTCGTGAGTGAGACTAGCCTCTGCACCGTATGTAAGCACCAGCCGGGTCTGCTGACCTCGCAGCCCGATACAATAACACAGATGAGTAACATGTTTTCATGCGAATGTTGCCATGCCTGTAGCCGAGTGGGCGAGGTCCATAGAACTAGTATGTATATCAATCATCAATATCTGAGGTATTGATAGGAGATTGTTTTTTGCGTCTCAGAGATTTGGCGAAATCCATAGCCACTTTCGGGATTGCAAATATCTTTGTATTTTCATCTGTGCCTATACGAAGGCGAGCGGGGTAGAGCATGGCGTAGGGAATTTGTTCTTTCATTAGTAGTTTTTTGACACCTTGAAACTCTTTCCGCGCCCTCTGGACTGTGGCCGTAAAATCAGGATAGAAAGACAGAACTTTTCCCTGGTAATTTATGGTGCCCTTCTGATGAGTAATGCGCAATATAGTATCCCGGTCTCTGAAATTCAGTAGACGTGCGACAATGGGCCTGGGGGAGGCGCTGGGTGGTGGACGCGCTGCTAGAGACCTGTGAGCTTGCTCCACAACTAACATGTTTGAGAGATTTTCAGCTCCGCAAATGTCCCGAAGCAAGGTCTCAATATATTCTTCCAGTCACCCCACATTTGTGGATTCCGGCAGGCTCAAAATGCGCACGTTATTGCGCCTAGTGCGCGCTTCGATGTCCTCATTTTTGGCCGGAATCACTGCCAGGATTTTTTCAATATCTGTGGTTTTGGCGGCAACTTGTTGCAGGCCATCTTCAGTATCAGAGACACGCTGTTCTGCTTCTCCGAGTCTGACTGCCTGTTTATCCAGCTTGGATGACATGTGGTCCATGCGGCCATTAAGCGCGCCTATTTTGCCGTCTATGGATTGTAAGCTGGCTTGGATTGCTGCTAAAGTTTTTTACAGGGCAGTAGGGGCCTGAGAGACAGCATCCAGCTCCGAATCCGAGGCAGCAGTTTGTGTTGATTTGCCCCCCTTACGCAGTTCGAAGTTGAGGAGCGGCTGGTTCTTCTCTGGTTTGCCCATGGTGCCTTTGAGAGAGAGGGACACTTTAAACAGTTCTAATCAAGGCTCACGGGGAGCTGCAATATACAACAGTGTCCGGATGGGCAATTTGTGCTGCGTGACGTGGGGCCTGCCTATGTAGCAAGTGAGTTACTGTAGAACGCGGCAGCTTAGATGTACAAACCAGGATAGCGCATGGCTGGTAGGTGTCCAGACGCACCACATAAACCTGTTGATAAGCAGGTCAAAACCAATGTGTATCTTTGCCTTCGTGGTGCCGCAGGAGAGCAGATCAGGGGTCCTCTATGCCACAATCGCTAATTGCAACACACTGTACCAAATTGTGTCTGGGTGAGGAACACAGCCATTCGAGGAACTCGCAGCAGGGTAATGTGCGCCACAGTCACGCAACGCTGTTCACCAAGTCAATATTAAACAAATAGATCCAGGCGATCATCGTGCCCCGGGTCCACAGATGCGCTTGTCTCACCTCGTCAGCGGGGACCGATATGCAGCTTTAGCCAGGTGCCCGCGCACTCCAATTTGATAGGACAAATTACAGCTCACCTGTGTTGGTGGCTCCAGCCACAAGGTTCAGCACAGTTGATGGCAACGCTGTGGGATCCTCAGCGGGTGTCTACGGTGTGGCGGGTGACGATGCCGGCAGCCGCACGGCCACCATCATGGACTCGGCACTTGCTCCAGCAGTCACTGCTCGGGCTCCGCAACTACTTCTCTCGCCCTCAAACCTCGCCAGCTGGTTGCCCTAAGCTGCAGCACGGACCTCCGCTCTGAGATTACCGTCGTTGGTCACAATTAGAGCAGGATATATGGTAGGAATATAACGGCGGCCGGCAGAGCTACACTACTGTGCGGCCATCTTGCCGTGCACCAAGCCACGCCCCCCCATCTGACTATGATAATTATTACTAATTCCATTCATACACACGGCACGGGCACCTTTGACAAATTGGACCAAATGATACAGCATTTGGAAAACTTAATAAAACAGTACCCAGCCTCAGAAAGTCTATTGGGGGATTTTAATATGTATCATTTGGGGAGGATGCTGCAGAATGCAGGACCTACAGTGAAACAATCAGGTTTAACATCTTTCTGCAAACCTATAACCTCAATTCAGTGGAGGCAATAGCCACAACAAATAATTTACGAGCAACACATGCCCCTTCTTTCAAAAATCAATCCACTATTGACTATATTTTCCCTTTAAAGGGTCTAAGCGAGTGCCTCACCACCTACAAGGTGTTACAACAAAATGAGAGCAACCACGCCGCCCTACAGGTCAAATTAGATATTTCAGACAGAAACCACAACCACGCAAGCACCTTAGGGAATACTAATGACGAAGAATACTACAAGCTCATGCGGGGGATTAAATGGTCTGCTATGACCGAAGAAAAGTTTGATACCTAGAAAACAAGCTGGGCTGGGTGGCCAACTTCTCCAGAGATAATTAAATGCTGGTCCAAGCTGTCCTCCGTCCTATGTACCTTACTACAAGGAAAACCCCCAAATGCTACAAAACTAAAAAACACTTACACACTAGGCCCAGTTATAAACAATTAAGAAAAGTATGCAGCATTTAAGGGCCATATAAAGGGCGCACAGGAAAATGAATACCAGACATTAAAAGGAGCAGCTTCACAGTGTCGCGAGAACACAAACATCTGGTGTGGGAACACAGGAGGAAGATGCAGGAGGTTAAATGGATTAAAATGTTTGACTTGATAGCCAAAAACCAACATCATCAATTTTGGCAGTATGTTATCGCCATATTCTACTGGGAAAAAAATAGAGGGAACTATGTGAAATGAAGGAAAGGGATTGCCCACGTCCAAGCACTTTATTGTGAGACGCAGGACCAACGCTCCCCAACCAATGTTGTTGACAAAAAGGAAACAGATGCAGAGGACAAAGAGAGGAAGCCTTCATCTTCCCCACGTAAACCGGCAATCCATAACATCCTAAAACAGATTAGAAAGGATGGGACCCCTGGGCCGAATGGGCTTCCAGGGTCACTATTTAGGGAAGACACACAGATTTGGGCCTCAGCATTGGCACCACTGTATGCAGAATTTTGGCTCCATGAAGATGTCCCAGCGTCATGGAGAGGATCTATTCTCCAACCCATCTTTAAGAAGGGGTCTAACACTAACCCAAGAAACTATCACCTAATTGCGCTACTGGACATTGAGGTCAAAGCATACACCAGCATCCTGCTCCAGTAACTAGCACATTGGGCTTGCATGGCAGGCCTCTTACCCTTCTATCAAACAGGGTCCACGCAGGAGCATCAACAGTGGACAACATTGTCGTCCTCTCATATCTTGCCCAGCAAGCAGCAAATCATCAATCATTTCCACTGTTTGCATGCTTTATCGATTACTCGGCTGCCTTTGACAGAGTTGCCCAGAACATCTTATGGTAGAAGCTTGAGAGGTGGAACATCTGCCCCAAATTGCTACCAGCAATCATGACCCTATACACCAGGGCCTGGGTACATTTAAAACTTGCAGGGGCTACAGCAACTGCTAGGATCAACATGGACAGAGGACTAACACAGGGCTGAGTGCTGTACCCTTTGTTAGTTAATCTCTATATGGCAGACCTGGGTGTATCGCTAGCTGGACCGCTCTAGTCACCCCAAGAATTGGTGACAAGAGAATTCCCCATATGCAGTATGTGGACGACCTAGTGCTGCTAGAACATTCCACTTAGCAGTATGCGGATGATCTAGTACTGCCAGACCACACAAAAACTGGTCTGTAAAAATCCCTCAAAGCCCTGAATATATATAACCTCAGGAATGAGCTTGTGGCCAATGGGAGCAAAATAAAAGTTGTGATCTTTGGGAGAGACCCAAAAAAAAGGCTGGCCAGATGGGGATTGAGCTCACAGAAGCTGAACTGTGTTCAACATTACAATTATCTGGATGTCTGGATATGTGATACAGTTTTAAAGGACAAGGGAACCCAATAAACAATTGATCAGGGACCTTGGGTAAGAATATTTGTCCCTAGACAATTTAGGATTATAGGAAAAATAAATATAGGCTAAATAGAAGCTATATTCTTTGTCCAGCCGGACAGGGTTTAATCTCCAAATAGATATATGTCAAAAAATACATACAGAAAGTTCAAGAGGGACACATCCAGCGTCCTACTAATACAAGGAAACAAAGAGACAAAACACAAATATAGGAAAGGTTCAGGCAAAATGGAACGTATCTGCGTTATATAAATTATAGCAGACTCATGTAACGTGAAAACACCATTGCACATTTAACTTTACAATATATTAATTGCATATGATGTAAAGACTGTCTACGGCGTTTCGATCCCTTGCAAAAATTATTGGGACCATCTTCAGGAAATTATATTTATACATGCCTGCTTACATTTGGCTTAAGATTAGATAATGTTGCCAGTGTATATACAGGGTGAAAAAGTGCTTGTGCCTCGGGTTTGAATACACCGAGAGTGTCAGTGGGGGATGATGGAGGGCGCCGGGATGATTAGAGAATTAAGGGTTCCACATTGGGAATCAAGTCAGTCGAGTTGCGGCAATAGTCTGGGACAGCAGATGCAATTATCCTCAAGAGATATCGAAAGGTTTCGGTTTCCAATCCAATAATTGAATTCCCGGCGCCAAACAATGAGACCTCTGTCCGGCTGGACAAGTTTAACCAGTATAGTACTAGTTGGGTCTATATCCATTTATGTACGTTTATCCCTATTTTCCTAGGGACCATTGCAGTTTAAAATAATTGAATCCCGAGGTCCCTGTCTGACTTTACTTGGGTCCCCTTGTTGTCTCAAAATATAACATTAAAGGTGGGACATTTTGCTTGCAGATGCGCCAACACCTTGCGGCGGCGGCTGATGCTGATTGGGAGTGATAGTTGACGATTATTATTGCGGATGTCTATTCATCCCTGGGACGCAATAATTTGGGTGCCAGGCCATTTACACAAGTACAGAATAAAGCCTCTCCAGATAAGGAGGGGCATCCAGTCTTTCCAAAAAAGACATGGAGCAAAAATATGCAACAGCAGAAGCCTAGGTCTCGTGCTGGTTCGGCTCCACCTGATGCTTCTGAGCGTAGCTATGATTTACTTGACCGCTCTAAAATTAAAACTCCTAAGAGGTTCCATGTTCCTAATCCCCGTTTCAGGAATCATCAGATCAACAACTTGGCAGAGGGTGACGACAGGATCGAAGACAGGGTGAGTCCACGCAACAAAGGCAAGACCCGCAGCACCAGTTTGACGTGAAAGTCAAACAGGAGGAACCACCTCAATATCAAGTCCTTTTCGTATGAAAAAAGTTGCCGCTTTGACTGCAAGGTATGCCCCAGATGGTGAGAACCCTCCTCCTAGACAGGAGTTGGGCAATAACTCTCCTCAACAGCGCAGCGGAGGTTACCATAGTCCGGCAGACACTCCACCAGCACCTGGAGGCAAAAGCAACTGACACTTTTATAACTGTTGAAACCACGGACACCTGCATTGCCCCACCTGATAGACTCTGTGAAGTGAATCTCCAAATTGAAGGTAACATTAAACGCATGATAAAGGTAGTCTTTTGGGACAATTTACGTCTTCCTTTGACATTTTGCTTGCAGAGGTTGATTGGCCTCCACCTTTTGTCCTCGCTTTCTCTAGGGGTGATGAAGTAATCATCCTGTCTTTTTCACAATATGTCCCAGATGAGACTAAACACGCATATGCTTCAGAGTGGGCTCTAGGCTTGGCTCCTGCTTTATATTGCAATCAAGCAGCTTGGGATAAGGATTCCCTGTTGCATGTTATTCCTTTACGATATACACCTCAGCCCCAATCGCAATATCCCATTAAACGAGATGCTAAAACATCAGTTAGTGAAATTCCCATTCAATTGGAATATCAGGGTGTAATTGAACCCTGTGTCTCGGCTATGAATAATCCCTGTTTTCCTATATTGAAACCGGATGGTTCATATCGCATAGTTTTAGATTACAGACATTGGAACAGTCATGTTCGCACCTTTGCAGTACGGAATACACATAGCTCAGCGTTAGTAAATTACATTGTCTGAAATAAGTTCAAAACTACGTTGGGTATTTCCAATGGCTTTTTGAGCCACACTTTGGATCCTGAAAGCCGTGACTTGACTGCATTCAGCGCTCTCGGCAATCAGAAACGCTATACGAGATTGCTTATGGGGTATAAGAATAGTCCTGAGGTTTTTGCGGCACGCATAGTGTCAATTTTACACGAGATTGACTCTGATGCTTTTTCATATGTTGATGATATATACTTGATGGATGATGAACTAAATACGCATCTCAGGCATGTGGATCACATTATCATGCATTTTGCCACTTTAGGTTACAAATTCAATTTTGCTAAATCACATTTTGCTTTTTTGGCCATGCATTTTCTTGGTTACGAATTGACTATTGAAAGTAGGTGGTTGGCACCCCACTTTTTGGAGAAATGTGCTTAACTGCAACCTCCAACTACCCTAAAAAAAGTAAAGTCCCTGCTGGGTTTCTTGAACTTCGGGGAACCTACATTCCAGATTATGACCAGCGTATCAAACCATTTTACGCTTTGATATAACCTTCTTTTTCATCTTCCAGTTGGCTTCCGGAACATACTGCAGTTCTGCGGTCTTTGGCGTCTGATTTGCTTGCAACTCAATTCTTGTTAACTAGAGATAATACTACAAATTTGATCACAAGGATTGTACCAGGCACGTTAGGACTCACCTACGCGACATTTACTGAGGGGAACACAGTTCCCATTGCTTATAAATCGCATTTGTATACTTCTGCTGAAATGCGTTTTTCTTCTAATTACTTTTTTTTAACAGCAGTACAGATGGCAATTCTAAAGAAACACTCTCTGGTTCGGGGCAAACGTAGTTTTATGATTTCACCTGCACCTGCTTTGGAAGCAGTCATAAAGGTGAGTGTACCAAATTCTAAGGCTCTGCATCCTCTTTGGATACAATGGGCTGCGTTGTAATGATTGTTTCCCAGGGCTGCTTGACTCATCTCTTTGGGGTTCAACGTGCACTTAATAATCTCCCAAGAAGATCTCTGGGTGGGTGGACACCGTATGAAATTCTCTTTGGCATCAAGATGTTTGTGCCAGACCTTGACGGTCTAGACTTTGTTGCGGCTGCCGCAACATTTGACGTAGATAACCTTTGTGCTATGTTACAGGATCTGCAAAAGAACCGAAATGCTCTAGGAACAACCGATTTGCTCTCGCCTACGGATGCAGCAGTGGTCGTCCCGGTTTCTGGCTGGCTTCCTAAAGTTGGTGATCTGGCCAGAGAGATTTTAGTTCTACATACCGTGGTCCAGTTCCAGTCCTTGTTTTTAAAGGCGCCAACATGGTGCTCTTACCTCTGACACCTGGTTGCAAAGACAATCGGCTCATTTCCATTGAACATGTCAAGTATACCATATAGCCGACACTCAATAGTATGCCTATAAGCATTCCGCTTAGGGATGCTTCACACCATCAGATGAGTTCTGTTTTTCTTGAGTCTCCCCAGCATCTAGGAGGGGAGACTGAGTCTTCCATTGTTTTGTTGCCTGTTTTACTTTTGAATTCAACAACTTTGGTAAACGAGTATACTTCCCCACCTGTTTAAATTACAGTCAATATTCCAGAGACTTTAATACATTCAGCTGGTAATGAAGACCAACTGCTGTTTTTTCAATTCAGTTCCAGCGGTTACTATATTAACCAAGATAACTTTTCTTCAGGTACATCATCGTTGTCTTCGTCTGTTGCTGTGCCTCCCACAAGGATTAGTGTTTTCATCTCGTGGTTGAAGAGCACATGCCTAGTTCCACATTGGACTTACATCTGGATTGTGTTGTCAATGGTGTTCCTCTTCATGTGGATTGGATTTGTTATCATCTTTTTCCTTATGATTAATGGCCACTACTTACCTGAATGCTCTGCAGTTGAACTGGTCGATGGAGTACTGGCCCGCATACGTCTTCACATAAAATGAGAAGAGACCAAACCTTTGGTAATATTTCAGCAGTCCCGATCGCTGATGGCATTGTTTGGGACAAACTGCCGTTCGATGTATATGGTCCTACGGAGACCCTACAAATTCCATATGTATTCCGTGTTTCTTTGGGGGATGTTGTTTTACCTGTAATGCATTCAGATGATTGGGATGTCAGCGCTGTTAATTCTTTGTTTTCTGATTTGCAATATGATGCTGTGTTTGATATGAAGGATCTGTATTTAAATTCAGCAATTATGCTGATTTATTTTGTTACCAGCATTAGGGACATTATTTTCTTCACAAAACCAGTTCGCTAAGACCAGTTTTCAATTATATACAATGAGAACATTGCCCTATACCATCTAAAATAAGTTCCATTACACAGAAAAAGAAGTTTACATCTTTTACTGGTTACAATCCATCTGACCCAGCGTCATTATTTTTTTAAATTGAATATCCCCACATTGAACAAATATATTCTTACGCAGACTAAATTAATGTATTCCTCATCTCTTATAGACGATCTGTCCCTGAAAGGTTACAATTGTTGGAAAGACACTGTTCATTTAAAGTCTATTTGGGACACGAAAGTTTAGCAAGTCAAGGGAGTGATCCTTGCAACGTGCATGTTTAATACCGTCTCAAATAGTATTTTTAGATCAGACAGTTGAACAAACTACCTGTTTCGGTTTGGCCACTGCTAAAAATATAAATGCTCCATCTAGTCCATCTTTGGCTCAATATGAGTCATGGAACATGCAGACCAAATATACTATTGATGAATTGACTCATATGATACAGAATGGCTCTTTAAATTCATCTACGATAAATCCAGAGGGTTGGGTGTTATTGCCTACACACACCAATGCTTGTCATTTACGTTTATTGTATGCTGCCAATGGGTTTACCCAAAATAGACATGATCCTCGTTACCCCGACTTACATACAGTTACCACTTAATAGGTTGGAAAATTATGTCAACAGTGGTTGGACCATTCCACACTAGCGTCAGTGAAACACCATGTTTCCCTTTTGTCAGGTGACATTGATCTTTCAGATTTTCTTTTAGGTCCAAAATCCCCTTGCAGTAAATGTTTAGTTTAGTCACAAATGGAAGCGGCACTACGCTTACGCCAAATTGATCAGGATAAGTTGGACAAAGTTCTAGATGAGGTTGATAATAGCATAAACACACTGTCTTCTCGTATCTATACCTTAGACAATATTGTGTCGTCTGTTGTTGTCATTGTCCTGAATGAAGTATCTACTTTGTATCATGGCCAAAATCAGTTAAATTCTGTTATGCAATTTGGTTGGACATTACAGACACTCACAAATGGGAGAGTACCATGGGATTACCTTAATACTACTGCACTACTTTTGCTATTCAATTTGAGAGATAAACAGAAAATGATGTCTATGAAGGATGTAACTTACACTATGTTACACACTGAGAAACTAGTACGGTTACTGTTTAGTGGAGCGGAAATATACTCAGCGATGTGGTTAATACATGGTGTTATTTCATTGCCCATCTCACTTTTCAAGTTTACAGTCTGCATGCAAAATTACCCTATAGGCTGATACGAATCCCCCAGGAGTAGTTTCATGCATGAATTGTGGTCCTTACCATTCACTTTCCGTTGGCAGTGTGCAGAGACAGAAGTGTTCCTTACAGGGGAGGAGTGTGACTCTACTGTTGGACACTTCCTTGTCTTTAAACAAGTAAAACTCCACGGTGCCTACAATGTTTC
Organism: Triturus cristatus; assembly: GCF_964204655.1. Classification (NCBI taxonomy): domain Eukaryota; kingdom Metazoa; phylum Chordata; class Amphibia; order Caudata; family Salamandridae; genus Triturus; species Triturus cristatus. Next base: position 591,562,450 of record NC_140593.1, read on the forward strand.
AGCACCTAATTTGGCTTTTTTTTTTTTTCTTTTCCTTTGTTTCTTCCTAGGGTACGCCGACAGGGTCCTAGAAAAAGTGCTTTGAAAGAAGAAAGGAAGAAAAAGGATATTAACCAGGGACACTTTGTTCTCACAGTCTGAGTATTTGTGTTCTTCCAAGATTGACCAAGGAACTACAAGAACATTGATTACATTTGAGTTTGTCTTCTTTTCTTCTGTTCTATCTCAAATAAATAATCATTGCAAAGCTATTGCTTAAAAAGCCTCCTAAGCATTATATCCAACCCATCCTCTCACACCCACTTAATTGTTATTTTATATGAAAAACAAATTGACATGTATTTTGCTACTTTCTAGTGGTTTGAATAGATTTGTTTACCTTAGTTTGCTTTCCCTTGATTAATACAAGAAACCCTGCTGTTAAATTCTAGTCCAAACCTTGCAGAAATTGCTCTAAGAAGCCATTGATCTTGCAAATGTATTTCAGTACCTAATGTTGGTGGGCAGTTTACAAAAGTGTCCATCTTCACTTCCTTCAGTTTCCATCATAGCTTCAGATCAAGAAGAATCTTCAGAACCAGTTGGTAGAACTGTTGGATATGAGATAAAATAAATGTTCCCTTTGATAAATAAACATACAAATCAGTTACAGCTGAGAATTTAAATTGCTTATAAAAAGTACCAGGTATATTTGCACCCACTCTATGTATTCTTTAAGAAAGAATCAATGTGTCTGGATGAAAAAAGAGTATGAAGAAAGGAGAGTGAGGAAAGAAGAGGAGAGGAGATAACAAACATGAATATTACAGAGGATCCATGTGCAGAGAGCAAAGGTCATAACAGAATAATCTAGTAATAGAAGATGATTATATTGATACTGTCTTAAAGAAGCCGCCCCCAAGCTCACTACCAGCCAGCCAGAATAGCATTTTAGGTTTCATTGTGACATTAATGGAACAGTCCCCAAATAAAGGAAAAGAGTACCAAGCGTGTTTAGAAGTTAGCATGATTTTAGCAAACAGAAAGTTTATGAGAAAGAGATCAGGAAATGGGAAGACAGGGCTAGAATTTCGCCTTTCTGGTCAAACTTGTGAAAATAGTTTAGGTTTACTTGCAATATTGCAACAGCCAACACCTATAACAATAGAGATACATTTTCCAGATTTGAAATAGGTAGCAGTATTTTAGACTTCCTCAGAGAAACGTTTTAATGGGCATAACAGTAGCCAATGCTGCAGCTTACATTTTAGAACTGTGCATAGGTTTAGATGTGATTGGGGCTAGCATGATGAAGTGCATAAAACCTCTGCACTGAACCAGATATATTTCTTGGTGTTTGTGAAAAATGCATACTTAAATGTGAGTCCTTTATAAATGGATGTTTCTGTCTTTTGATTACAATTCATATAACTCTAGGATTACTCTGTAATTTGTCTACGCCTTGCAATATTGTTACTGTAATTGCATCTATATTTCTTTTGTTACCACTGATGAGGTGCTAAAGCTTTTCACCCCATGAAGCATGCTGCTCCAGAATCCAAGGTTAATAGATAATCCAGTGTTATTGGTTATTGTGGTTAATTGGGATTAGTCTTGTGCTCTCAAGCTAAACATCTCATGCATTCACTCCAGTTGCTTTCTGGTACACTAAAGAAAAAGGAGTTACGTATGATCAATAGTGGGGAAAGTGCCACATGTGAGTTCATGCAGGTGTTTAGTGGGGTTAATAGATGAGCTAGAGAAGATTAGGTAGTGTTAAGTTGCAGAAGTATCTCTTTCCAAAAGAGGATAGGTTGTGATCTTTGATATGAGTTTTGGGAAATTTGCAGAAATACATTACTCAAGACATTAATCGAGACTAAATCAAACCTGCATGTGATTTAGGGAAGGCTATTCTCAAAGAGAAGAGGCAGACAGTGAATGGAGAGGAAGGAGAGAGACATTTGAAATGAAACAGGGGAAGTGACCATCTGAAGTTTTAATTAAAATAATGTTTATGCCATGCTTTAGGAATATAGAGAGCTACCATGTTATTTGAGCATACAAGACTAGACAGAAACAACATTATTTACATGTGAAGATAGGTCTATATTAGGTACTTTGATAGGCAGTAGATTAAGATGAAAAGTCTTTCCATAATTAGGATACCACTAGTCCACTGCTTCAGCAAGGACAGCTGACAGACTAAGGAGGTGGATGCCTAAAATAATGGCTGGACACAAACAATGTTCTGCACCTGTTGGAGTGGATATCTATTAATGCGCATCCTCAAGTTTGGCTATGGGTATTAGCTATAAAGCATAGTTGGATCTAGTAGCACCTCTAGTTTGAATTGCAGCAAATTGAGGTTAGGGACAGCTTCTCTGAATAATGGAAGTACATTGCCTGCTTTGCTGTGTATGGCGATCCAGACACTAAAGTAAGGGGCCTCCCTTTAAAAATTAAAAGTTAACATTCAGCTACCCCAAAGACCCCAATAAGAAAACTGCAGGTGAGCCAGAACTCCACTGCCCGGCTGCATCTACCTAAACATCAACCAACCTGACAAGCCCTGGTTTCTCTTCATTGCTTCCAGTGGCAGAGATGATCAAGTTCATATCACTTTGCATAGCCCACAGGGCACTCCTTGATAAAGGGCCCATAATCTCTCGTACTTTAGCAGTACCCTATCTTCCCAGTAGAACTTTGTGCTCCTCCACGGCCCATCTAGCTATATTTCCTAGGATCAGATTGATGAAATTTGGAGGGAGCTCTTAATCTTACAAAGCGGCTAAACTTTGGTATTGCCTTCTGCTTTCTCTCAGATTAGCTAAAGTGGAACTTCCCTTCCGAAAATCTTAAAAGACTTGACTCTTCCAGATCAGATCCCTCTAATCCCTCTCTAACTCGGTTGTGCCGCAGTATCAGCGCTGGGATGCCTAAGGGTAGCTAGGCGCTATATAAGTGTAGTATAGAATAGAATAGAAATGGCGACTTTGGGGCTCATTTATGAAAGACTTGCGCCACCGCAGCGTCACTTTTTATGATGCTCTGGCGGCGCAAGCCTCTCAATCCCTTATCTATGAGGTGACGCAAAGAACCCTGCATTGCTTTGCATGGCCTTTTAGATATGGAGTAAGGCAAAGCAGCGCAAGTCGCTGACTTGCCTTATTCTGCATCAAGGAGGCATTCCATGGGTGTTTTGGTGGGTGTTGCTGCTCCAAATTTACTTACCACGTAAACCTGGGGCAGTGCCAAAACTTTACGCCTCCCCAGCAAAGGCTTAATGCGGAGAAATATTTTTATTTCTCCTTGTTTTTTTCTCTTTCTATGTGTACTACATTCTGCAGGACACAGGGAAAGAGGAAAACTCCTCCCTGGATTGTTTTTGTGCAGGAAGGTGCCCCTTCCTGAACAAAAAACATTACTGCCCTCAAACTGAGGCACCCCTTACAACATAGTGCAAGGGTGCCTATGTAAGCAGTAGGCAGCAAATTGTGCGCCAGCACAAATGACATAAATGCACCATATTTCATAAATAAGGTGCATTCCTGCCCTTTCACGTTGAAATAGAGCTGCACAGCAAGAAGACTTGCAGTGCTGCCCTATACCTATTCCTTATGAATGAGGCCCTTTGTTAGCAAGGGTTTGCTGTTTAGGCTACCTGAAGTACTACCCTTAGATAGATGAGGGGTGAGGGGTATACCTGCAGATTATGTCCTGCATGGTAAATGGGACCCTTTAGGTGAGGCCAAGCCTTTTGTCTTTCTTGATCACACTTTCAGATTGGCTGATGATAGGGAACTGCTGACACTTCACACCTCTTTATACATCTGTTCTAATGTCCCATGCTGGAGACTACCCTGCTGTGAGCGGCCTCATTACCCAAAGGATGAGTCTGGGAAGCAGGAATTACATTTTCAATACTGCTTGGAAATATTAATTTCTTTGTGGGCCTCATCTTTTGATTCAATCAATCAGAGCCATTTCATTTATACATCTTGATCACTTCTGAGGAGGATTCCATCAATGGATGTTACTCAGCTTAGTGATAACTTGATTCATATCCAATATTCACTTTTTATATTAGTTTGCCTTTTTTTGAAGTGGTACATACCACATGATGGCAGCCTCACAGTGCTTGAGGTCAGAAGGAACGTTGAATTGAACAATCATAAGATCACATGAAACAGTTGATGGACCAGTAGCATAATTAAATCTGCCTTTGGAATCTCTTCCATAAAAATAGGTTAAAGATCTCAAATGGCTTGGAATGAACGGTCTAGAGTCCTATGTTTGACCTGCAGTGGAGCATCAAAGTGCTGTCCTCAATCATCTCACTGGTACTTAACCAAAGTTCTCTAGCTTTACATCTAGATTTAATTCTACTTTTTTGATACAAATGTTCTGTCCATTTTGAAAGAATAAACTGCTGAACATAAATCGAAGACACAGTCTTTGCTAAATCCCTGCCTAGAGTTGTGTTTTTTTCTATCCGAAACACTAGGGAATATTAGACACTATCGCTCTCTACCTAATCAAATTTGCAAGTATAGTGAAAAGCATGCTTAGCATTTTTCAATTAAACTGGATAAAGAGACCGAAAATAGAGACAATGATGCTCTATTACCCAGCCTCCAGAAGAGCAACAGTTAAGGGCACTGGCTGAACAGCAGAGCACACTATGCCCTACAATTGGACTGCATTTTAAAAACATAAGTGGGGAGTGTTTTATGGGGCATGGGATCAATGCATGATCAAGTGAATTACCTATTGCGCTATGTTCATGGTTCCTGTCCCTGTGTCTGTTTTAATCCCTTTGGGAAACCAGGATGGAAAATCTAAAAACGTTCAACAGATACATGATTCAACCTTTGTGGTCTCAACGGGTGAATATAACCTAGGTAATTAGCAGGACGCATAGGGTAATCTGGTCCTGAAGGAAGCCCATGGATGTTAAGTGCTGAAACATGTTGACCCAAGCAGGGTTGTGAGGAACGTAACCCAGCCCAACTAGTACCAAGTTACTTCCTTCCCTGAAGTTATTTTAAATTGTGTAGGCTACAAATCAATCACAGACAATACAATGAATTCTTAGTACACCCGCCCCAATACAATTTTAACAGTATTACGTCAGGCCCTCCACATCAGTCAAAAATACTCTTACATGTCATAAAGCACTGTAAGGGCCAAGTGCTAAGAATCAACTTGCACAAAGTCATCACAAAAAACATGCACCAACGTTTGCCAATCGGTTCAGATTTTACTAACTGACATATACTAACATCTAATTGGCAACATTCCAAATCAAAATGGGTCACAATCTGATCAACCTCAGGATTATTAATGAGATAGTTACAAATTGCCACCCACTCTCAGTAGAGAGCATCACATGGATGTAGCCTGCTAGGGTCAGCAGACCACCATGTCTGTCTTTTCCTTTCAATACAACATTATTTTTAAACATGCAACCCATTTTCCTTAAAGGAAATAGGGCTGCTGTTTAAACAGAAGTTTTGTTTTTAACATTCTTAAAGTGGAAGGTGTATCGGGGTGGGGGGTCATACACAGTGTCACAGAGTCTACCAGTCTCTCAAATTTTGCGGATACCAATTAATATTTGAACATTATTTGGTGATAGATCCTTAAGCCAGTAATTCCACAGACAATGCACTCTGGTTCATCTTAGAATTGCAGGAACTACAAAATCAAAAATCATCACAAAGTCATCCTTGATCATCTTGCGAACCTGGTTTATGAGAACCCTTGTCCTGCACAAGGATATTTAAGTAAATATCTCAAGCTTTTTGGAGAGATAATAAGAAAATACTATTTCATGTGTTGCATGGAGATGGGCATCCTTTTAAGCACTACGTCCATCATCTTGTTGCGTGTGTTACACCCTTTTAAGACCGAACAATAACCATAAACATTCTTTCCTGACCCACTATCAATGTTTCTTGCATGAAGTAATGAGCCAGGAAGTTTTCTATAGAATTAGGTTTTAAAATGACAGAAACTAGAGACATTATGAAGAATTATGCTGCTCGTTATACAAATGCCCTGATTTGTTAACACAAAGGAAAACAAACTCAAATTCCAGTTATAAAGAGAAGGCTGGTTCGGGGGGGGGGGGGGGGGGACGGGGGGGGGCATTCACAAGTCATTTTGAGCCAGAATTTTAATTTATTGATTAAAATGCCTCCTGCTAACCTTGTTAGGTATCCTCAAAGAATACCTAGCACGAGTAACCTTTTTTTCCACTGAATAATTCCACATCCTGACTGTGTACAGTAATACAGCAGTAAGACCAAGACAAGTTTTTGAGACTTCATTTTCTGACTCCAAGATGGCTGCAAGCTGCCACCAAACAAAATATCATTTTACTGTATAGTTTACTAAAAATGAAAATTAACATTTTCATCTCTAGCCAACACAATTATACACACACTCCAGTACATTTTACAGGAATCTAAAGTTTGGTGAATGGTTGTAATGTCAATTGAACCTATTTACAAATTTGAGATTCTACAATCAATGCTCTGCTTCAGGTGGGGCACGGAGCATGGTTTTATATTATGGGGATGCAGCAGAGAAAGGAGAAAGATTGAACTATGCTGAAACCTTGCCATTATAAAGTCAATCAAGATCTTACTTGTTTGGAGTTTTCAACAAATGGTAGCTTGAAATGTAAGTAGCTGCAAATATCACATTTCTTTAGACCATGCAAGGAAAGAAATGTACAGCGGTTCTTTGCTGACGCACCATGTGTGTGATCAAAGGAAATAGTGTTAGCTAAACTTAAAGAGGCACAAAAAATCTTTGTAAATAACTTTTTGTATATAAATTATTTAATAGAAACTTTACGATCATGGAGACTGTCCTATCTTTTTATGTGCGGAGTTCTCTGTCCCGAATGGGGAGTCTCCATAGTCGTAAAGTTACTATTAAATTGTTTGCCTGTGAATACCGAAAAAGAGTAAACTTACTGAGAAGTGTCAGTTTCCTTTGAGAAATGGCATTCTGTGATGCTCTCTGTAACACTGAATAAACTACATTTCCAGCTTACCTGATTCCTCAAGCATCATTTCACATTCTCCACCCCTCTCCCTAGCGCCGGCACTGATTTCAGCAGACATGCGTCGGGCACATACTTTAGCGCCATAGCGCTAGGGTGAGTGCCTTAGTCTAGCATAGGATTTTATACAGGAAGGGTACCCTTCCTGTACAAAATACTATGCCTAGACATGTCCAAAAGCAATTCCTACTTTGTATGTGTGCTGCACAGTGCAGCATGCATGCAAAGTCGGAAAAGGATGAAGAAATGAAAACATTTCTCTGAGTAAAGCCTGCTTTTCAGTGGGGTTAATTTCTGGCACTTAAACATTTCCACCAGTGTTAGTGAATAGGGTTTAGCGTCATAAAGGATGGGAGGTTGCATGGGAATGCCCAAGTACCACCCATGTAACATTCCCTTAACGCAAAGTAATGCAAAGCAGTGTTTTGCGTTGTTTTGCGTTCCTTTACCATACACACCAACTCAAATATTTATTTGCGTTGGTTTGTGAATCCCAAAACGGGTTTAGCATCAGGTTAGGGTTAAAACAGTAACGCTAACCCAACACTAAACCTTTGAGAATCTGGGCCTATGTGTATTTGAATACTTTGTAAAACTATTCCCAGATATGTGCATTTCAAATGAACACAACTTGTTTCCTTTTTTTGATCGATAATTGCTCCTCCTTTCTATATCCCACCCACAATGCACCTTTGCTTCTGGCTCTCGGCCATTTGGCCATACCAATGCTTGTTTTCTTGGATTCAGATCTTTGCAAAACTTTTTGCGTGGGGGAGCATCCAGGGCCACACAATATGTACAAAAAATGCCCAAAACCAATAACTGTTTTTGAACTTCAAAAGCAGATCTTGCCATAGTACTCCATATCACTGAAGGGAACTACGTTCTGTGCAGGTGAGAACTTGTGAAAGAGCAGAATGCTATCACTCACAATGAACTTAACCAGTGCCTGGTCGGAAGAAAAATGTGAATGACACAAAGACCAGTGAACGAAGAGGACTGACCGAAAGCACCTACAGTAAAGTATTATATATACTTTCAATAAAATCAAAAAGTCTTAGGTAACTCCAGACCGTAAAAAACCTTTCTGCAGTAGCCCTTCATGAACCTTGTCTGTCCCATCACAATGTGAGCATGAAGCATTCACAGAAAGTTTTCTTTTGTCATTGCTTGTTATTGAAATGGAATTGTGCATGGGGACGGGCGTGATGTTTCCTCTCCATTAACTGAGCTATATGTGGATGGCAATAAAGACAACCATTGGACCACAAAAGACTACAGCAATAAAATTTGTCCAGATAAAACAAAGATTATAAATGCTTCTCTACGACAGGATTCCATGCCCAATGCTTTCAATTAAAGGACAGGCTCTCCCTTACTTTCAAAAGAAATGTCAGGGCCACCGGAGCTCTCCATCTGCATACCCTTGCCTGACCTATCATTCACTAGCAAAATCAAGGAGCAAAAGTAGCACCCCAGCAGCATGATTTGGTACAATCATACAACATACTACATGACATACAATCAGGCTGGGAACAGAAATGACTATGGTAAATGGTAAGAAAGAACTTCTGTCCTGCCTCTAAGTACAAAAATGGATATATAAACACTGCTAGTATTTCTGGAAAAATAGGCTGTGATCACTCAGGGGCACAACCCAGGGCCCTGATCCCCTGCAGAGCAGCGTGTCCCTAACCCTGTTCTGGACTGCCAATACTTCAGGGGGGCCTCATGCAGCCCCTGCACTGCAATGGGCCCCTAACCCTTCCAAGGGCCACCTATCCGTCATGGGGCCCCCATTCAGCCAAAGGCCAATGAATATCTGTGAGATATGTGAGACTCAGGGGCCCCTCAACACATTTTTCAAGGGGGGTCCCATCTTTATGCGCTACATGTTCAGTTGGTGATTTGAAAACTGAATTGCTGCCACATTATCCATGCAGGAGCCTCCGCGAAAGAAGTCATGAAAGTACAAAACCAGACAACTCACTGTGCTTCCACCATAAGAAATCAGAGCACATCACCCTGACTCTTAAAGCTCTTTCCTCGCTTCCATTGACACAGAGAAAAAAGTTCAGAATTTTCTGCACTGTTTTCATATGCTCGGTAACACAGGCCTGAGTACTCGCCCCTAGTGGCTTCTCCTCCGCTAAGGCAGAGGAGCGTCGCCCCCCTGCTCTTTGAGAAGGACAAAAAAAGTCAAAGAAAATGATAATAGCAAGACGTTATTATCATTTCATTTTTCTGTGCAGACTCAGAGCCGGGTCGGGCGGAGCTAGTTGGCCAGAGCAGAGGGAGGAGTGGTTTGCACTCTCTAAGTGCGCATGACGGTTTGGCAGGCCCTCTTTGGCTGACCAAACCGTTATGTGCACTTAGCATGTTCTACACCTGGCTCTGTTGCACAGCCGGGTGGAGGACATGGCCATGCTCCCAGGCACTGCCTGAGTGGCAAAACAGGCCACTCAGACCAATCACAACTCTGCTGATGCAGCATCGTGATTGGCTGGGAGAGTCTGAGGAGAGGCAGCGTTGGCGACGTTAGCGTTGTTTAAAGGTAAGTTTATTTTATTTATTATTTTATCCCCCCTGCCCCACCACCCCTGTTCCAAGGCAGCCACCACTGCTTGCTGCATGGAGGCAGGCCCATTCGAGGGAAAGGCACACATCTCTGAAATACATTGCATCTGGATCTAAAGTCCATCCAAATCGGGTTGCTTTAAAAAAACATAAATGTCTCTTTAAAGGAGCTTTTCCTTCTCATCATGAGAGTGCTCGGGCTAATCTACCTTAAGAAAGAAACAGGGCCGCATCAAGCTCAACTTGAACCTCACCAGTTTCTGGATCAGGGCTCAGGGATTTTATGTGGATGCACATATGGCCCCTGAGCTCTGTAGATGCATTTATGTAGAGTAACAGCGGTTTTAGAACTTACAACAAACCACCACCAGTGCTGCAAAGTGGTTTGGGCCAAATGTTTGGGTTCTACAAAACAATTGAATGAATACACATAATTGCTGATGCTAGACAGTGTAGGGCATGGTTATGTCCTCTACGAAACAAATTCTAGCCACCTTGCATTTTTTGAGAAATTATAAACTAGCTGGGAGCATATTGTAAGCTTCTGCACTAGTCTGGAAGCATAGTGCCAAAGAACGCCTGCAACTCGACACCTATGACTGATACTGCCTTCCAATCTAGAGTGACCACATTGGAACCGTAAATACAGACTGACATTGGGTCAGGAAAAGTTCTCTGCCCCTATACAGGTACCAAACCCTTCCTTCCAAGCTTCCTGGTCGCCCAACCCATGCTTGTTTTCTTTCAGACCATTAATGTTTTTTCCCTTCCATTGTCATATGGTTTTATGAGGTGCAAAGAAACAGGTTTATTTATTTATGTGGGGCTACTCTTACCCCAAGGAGTGTCAATGTGCTTTACGTTTAAAAAAGAAGGACACAGTTGGGATAGATTGGGTTGGCATGCCTTCTCAGTTGTCCTGTTAGATTAATCATGCCTCCACCTTGGGGGGCCTCTCAAACGATTTTCCCGATAAAATCAATGAAGGGATATTAAAAAAGAAATAACAAAGAAGGCAACCAGGATGTTCAGCATTCGTGCAAAAAGAAGAAACAACATCAAGCGAATCAGTAACTCAAAGCCTGTGTGTGATGGTAAATGAAAAGAAGGAAGGTGGAAGGGACAAAGTATGAAACAATCGGGGATCTAAAGAAAAGACGGATTTGATTGTCATAGGTTGCGAATATGGAGACACAAAATGTTCTTGCTGTACATTGCCCCACACTAAAACAGGAAAGATTCTCAATTCAGTGCAGGCAGCCAATCCTCCCCAAGTACACCATACACCTCTTTATCCTTATAGCTGATTTGTTTTCCTTAAGATGTGTAATATTATTTTGTGTTTAGAGTTGCACCATTTTAAAAAAAAACATTATCTACCATTTTGTCATAAAACAAACAGCCTTCTAGTACATATCCATAGTGCAACATTTAAAGGAAATATAACATAAATGAAACCCACTTTACAACGTATACTACTTTTGTCAACTCCATATACAGCAATCCCCCCATTCTACACAAGATTTATTTATTTTGCATTTCCTGACTGACCAATCGTAGGTTGGTGGAGAGGTCTTCACCCCACACCAGTGGGAACTATCCCAGGCGGAGTCTGGGACGAGGAGGTCTGGTCAGTTTCTAATAAGTATGTTTTCAAGGGCACTCAAATATCCTTGGGCCTGGAAGTCACCGGCAATATGGAGGAAAATAAATTACTGTGTGTGTTGCGGTAAATAAGACTATTTAGCCAAGCCTTAACAGTAGGGATACGCTTGCACCCCCAGGCTGTAGCTATTTCCCTTTTGGCTGATAATAATGCTTTTGAGGTGTAACAACAGAGCTTCTTAGGGATATTCCGAACGTACCCCAGCAGGGCGACCTGCGGGGTGTGCTGAAGGTCCGGACCAGTCATCCGGCTCAGGGTCACATAGATCACCCTCCAGTAATTAGCCACTTTCGCACAGTTCCAGGTCATGTGGGCAAAGTTTGCATGGTGTGTCCCACATATGGGGCACGCATGTGGTCTTGAGGGATCTATGGAATGGAGTTTCGTTGGCGACATGTATGCCCTCCACAGAAACTTGAAATGCCTGCTGTTCAGAGCGACTTCTTTAATCTGTGAGCAACAGAAGGCCCACTGTGAGTCATCAATAGGGTGTCCACGATCGCGTTCCCAGACAGCGGGGATTTTAGTATCTCTGGCCAGTATCAGTGATATAGAGGTTTTGTACAGTTTTGAAACTAAGTGGTCTCCCTGTGCACTTGTAATCAGGGTTCTCAATGGCAAGAATCATTCTGGTTCTAGGGGAAATTCGGGCAACAATGTTCTAAGTGCGCAGCACAGTCTGTTAAGTATGAATTTATCCATGAAGGATGCTTCGCTGAATGTGAAATATCTGTCCGCCCAGAAAAAGATCACCTCAGGCAACTAGTGAATTTGTAGTGAATGTCTTTTGAACTATCTTTTCTGCAGTGATGGGCACCCATGGATTGTTTGCGATTGGGATAGCCGATGAGTATAACTTGCACCCCCCAGTGACTATTTCTAGTTTCCGCCAAGCCCAGCTAGTTGTGGAGATAGTTTGTATATCAACAGGGTGCCTGGGGAAGCCCTTCGGTAACACCATGTTTAGCGGGGCTGGACTCAGAAGGTCCGCTTCCAGCTTAGAGTAGGGTATGCGGGCATCCGGGTGGTACCATGAATACCCAAAGCTGCACTGCACCACTAAGTAATAAATATGAAAGTTCAGGACCCCCAGGCCACCCCTTTGGTATGGGAGGGTCAAAGTGTCCTGCTGACCCTTGCTTTCTTACCATCCCATGTAAGTCTAATGAGGACTGAGCGTAGCGTAAGAAAAAATTTGTTAGGGAGTGGAATTGGTATATTTTGGAGCAGGTACAGGAACCTAGGAAGCACTATCATTTTAATAAGGGCCACTCTACCGGCCAGTGAGAGAGGGAGTTTAATCCAGCGCTCTACCTGTTGTTCTAGAGTGTATATTGCTGAACCGTAGTTTAGTCGTACAACCTGCTCCACCTCTTTATGTAGGTGAATCCCAAAGTATTTAGTGGTGCCATTGCACCATACCAGCGGAAATTCACAGTCCCATCTAGCTGTGCTGGGTGCTGACAGGAATATCTCGGATTTACTCCAGTTGATGGCCAAACCAGAAACCCCCCGAAATGGATGACTTCTCTAATTAAAGGGTCGAGATTTTCTTGTGATCTTCGATCGTACAGGACTACATCGTCCGCATATTGTGATATTAACTCCGCCCCGGTGTTAAATTGGAGCAAACTGTGTAAATGCCGCTCCTGTAGGTGTCTAACCAAAGAGTCGAGTGCTATTGGGGGGAGAGCGTGCCATTTAATCTAAGCCTGGCAGTGGGTGAGATGTAAAGAAGTGCAGTAAGTTCAATGAAACCCTTTGGCATACCCATCTTCCTCATGACTGCTAAGAAAAAGGGCCACTCCAGGGAGTCAAATGTTTTTCCGTGTCTAAAAGCACTGCCGCCGCTGGGGTGTTGAGGTCGATCCTGTTTATGGTGGCAAATAACGTTCGAAGATTCAAAGCTGTGGACCGGTGTGGCACAAAACCCAACTGCACCAGTGAGATTATTCTGTTGCGTAGTAGTGCCAAACGTAGTGCTATCAATTTAGCCAGTATTCTATAATCTAGGTTCAGCAACAACAGAGGCCTATAGGAGCCGCATAGTAAAGGTTCTTTTCCTGGTTTTGGAAGCAGTACAATCACTGCCTCGCGTAATGTGGGAGGCAGAATCCGCTGTTCCAGCGCTTCATTATAAACCTCCAGTAAATACGGGGCCAGTATGTTCTTATAGGCTTTATAGAAGATATCTGTGTACCCGTCAAGGCCCAGGGCTGTAGAGCCATTAATGTCATCAATTGCACTTATAATTTCATCCTTGGAAAAAGAGGCCACAGGAAATTGTTACATAGCTTTTTCTAGCCACACCACCGCCACTTCTGCCAGATATTTTGCTTGTTCTTCCTCGCAGTGTGACATACGTGAGGTGTATAACTGAGAATCATACCCTAAAAACTCATCCCAGATATCTGGGGTGCCAGTGAGTAGCTGTACCTGTGCAGTGTGAAGCGCTGTAATACAGGAACGCCCCACTGGGGGACGCAGCAAACTCGCAAGCGTGCGGCCTGGGCGCTCACCCCCGCCGTATCTTCGTGCTGTGGAGTATTTACTCACAAAGTGTGCTTCCCGCTCAGCTGCCTCCCTAAACTCTGTTAGAAACGTCAACCTTCTACTCTGCTCATCCTGGCCCGGGTTCTCTACAAGCTCCTGGTCCAGAGCGCCCAGCTGTTGCTCAACCTGTTTGAGTGTAGTTCTCATGTCCTGCAGGACCCCAGCATGTTTAGAGATGCACACCCCTCTCATATAAGCCTTAAAGGCTTCCCAGAGAGTAGCCCATGATGTGAGTGAACTAGTGTTAATATCGAAATACTCAATCATCGCTTCAGTGCCTGACTAGGGAACCTCCATTGTCTCTCACATCCCTCCGGCCTCGGAAACTTGAGGGTCAGAACCACCGTTGAATGATCCGAAAGGGTTCTGGGCAGGTGTTGGGCTGCCCTGAACAAGGGAACCAGTGCAGGGGACACAAGCCAGCAATCAAGCCGCATCCAGGTATGATGCGGAGAAGAGTAATGTCTGTATGCCAGTTCACCAGGATGACAATGGCTCCAAATATCTAACAGATCTAGGTCAACACATAGTTCTGTCAAAGTGCGGCGAGCGCGGGGCCTAGCTTCCACTGCCGTGGATGTACCATCCCGTGCTGGATCTATTGAAGTCCTCCCCATACATATGTGATCTGCATCTAGTTGTTGTATTTGCAGATGTAGTGTCCTGAAAAAATCTGGATTGTCAATATTCAGGGCGTATAGGCTAACAAATGCTATCTTGTGTCCCATAAGGTGTAGAGTTGCACCATTTTTTTATTTTCATATAGTCTGCATATATATGCTGTGAAATGTTGATTATACTTTCCCAGATTTAAATTATTTGTACAGTTTTTATTTATGTATAAGACACATCTGTAAAGAAAACTTGAATAAATAAAATAACCTTCACGGATTTGACAAGATTCAATTCCCTGTAGACAGAGACCTATAGAAATCAGTTTAACTGGAGACCTGTTGGCTGCATGCTTGTAGGTTTGTCTACATCCTCAAGATGAGCACCTTTGTGGCTGAACAACAGTACACTCCATGGCCTACAATTGCACTGTATTTTGAAAACATGAGTGGGGAGTGTTTTATGGTGGACGGGATCAATGTGTGATCAAGTGCATTACCTATTGCACTACGTTCATGGTTCCTGTCCCTGTGTATGTTTGAATCACTTTTGGAATCCGGGATTGAAAATTTTAAAATCGTCAACAGATACATGATTCAACCTTATTTGTCTCAACAGGTTGATATAACCTAGGTAATTAGCAGGAGACATAGGATCATCTGGTCCTGAAGAAAGCCCATGGATGTTAAGTGCTGATACATGTTGACCCAAGCAGGGTTGTGAGGAACGTATTCCAGCCTAACTAGTAGCAAGTTACTTTGTCTCCTGAAGTTATTTTTAATTGTGTAGGCTACAAATCAATCATAGACAATAAAATGAATTATTAGTACACTCACCCCGATACATTTTTAACATTATCAAGTCAGGGCCCTCCACATCAGTCAAAAAGCACTCTAAGTGCCAAGTGCTAAGAATCAATTTGCAAAACGTCATCACAAAACGTGCACCAACATTTTGTCAATAGGTTCAGATTTTACTAACTGACACATGCTAACAGGTCTAATTGGAAAAATTACAAATCAGAATGGGTCACAATCTGATCAACCTCATGATTGTTAATGATATAGGTCCAAATTGCCACCCACTCTGTGTAGAGAGCATCACATGGATGTAGCCTGCTAGGGTCAGCAGACCACCAAGCCTGTCTTTGCCTTTCAATACAATATTATTTTTTAACATGCAACCCATTTTCCTTAAAAGAAATAGGACTGCTGTTTAAAAAGAAAAGTTATCTTTTTTACCATTCTTAAAGGGAAAGTTGTACGAGGGGTCCGTACACAGTGTCACAGAGTCTACCAGTCTCAAACATTTTGGGGAAAATCAATTAATGATTTTAGCATTATTTGGTGATAGATCCTTAAGCCCACACACAGTGCACTCTGGTTCATTTTAGAATCGCAGGAACTACAGAATCAATATTCATCACAAAGTCATCCTTCATCAACTTGTGAAGGCGGTTTATGAGAACCCTTGTCCTGCACAAGGATATTTAAGTAAATATCTCAAGCTTTTTGGGGAGATAATAAGAAACGACTATTTCATGTGTTACATGGAGATGGGCATCCTTTTAAGCACTACTTCTTCATCTTGTTGTGTGTGCTACAACCTTTTAAGACAGAACAATAACCATAAACATTCTATCCTGACCCACCATAAACGTTTCTTGCATGAAGTAATGAGGCAGGACGTTTTCTATAGAATTAGGTTTTAAAATGACAGAAACTAGAAAAATTAGGAAGAATTATGCTGCTCGTTATACAAAGGCCTTGATTTGTTAACACAAATGAAAACAAACTCAAATTCCAGTTATAAAGAGAAGGCTCATTCACAAGTCATTTTGAGCCAGAATTTTCATTTATTGATTTATTGATAAAATGGCTCCGGCTACCCTTGTTAGGTATCCTCAAAGAATGACTAGCGTGAGTAACGTTTTTTTCCACTGAATAATTCCACATCCTGACTGTGTACAGTAATACAGTAGTAAGACCAAGCCAAGGTCTTGAGACCTCATTTTCTGACTCTAAGATGGCTGCTAGCTGCCACCAAACAAAATATCATTTTATTGTATAGTTTACTAAAAATGAAAATGCCCATTTTCGTCTCTAGGGCACAAAATGATGCACACACTCCAGTACATTTTATAGGAATCTAAAGTTTGGTGAACGGTTGTAATGTCAATTGAACCTTTTTACAAATTTGAGATTCTACGATCAATGTTCCTCTGCAGGTGGAGCACGGAGCAATGTCTTTATCTTATGGGGTTGCAGCAGAGAAAGGAGAATGATTGAACTATGCTAAAACATTGCCATAATAAAGTCAATCAAGATCTAACTAGTTTGGAGTTTTAAACAAATGGTCGCTTGAAATGTAAGTAGTCACAAATATAAAATTTCTTTAGACCACTCAAGGAAAGAATTGCGCAGAGGTGCTTTTCTGACGCACCATGTGTGTGATCAAAGGAAATATGCACAACAAATCTTTGTAAAGAACTTTTTATATAAAAACAATTTAATAGAAACTTTACGATCGTGGAGACTGTCCCATCTTTTTATGTGCAGAGTTCTCTGTCACGAATGCGGAGTCTCCATAGTCGTAAAGTTACTATTAAATTGTTTGCTTGTGAATATCGAAAAAGAGTTAACTTACTGAAAAGTGTAAGTTTATCTTTGTGAATTGTGCACTATGGCCCAGATTTTGAACACTGTCACCCAATGCAGTGCTGCCTCCTAAGAGGATGTGCTGCGATGCTTGACAGGGAGAGAGCAGGAGAGCTCCATATTCACAGAGAAATGTCACTCTCCTCCCCTCTCCCTAGAGCTGGCACTGATTTCAGCAGACATGCGTCGGACACATACTTTAGCGCCACAGCGCTAGGGTGAGTACCTGAGTCTAGCATAGGTTTTGTACAGGAAGGCAGGGCCGGACTGGTCATTCCGGGCACCGGGCAATCCTCCGGTAGGCTGGATGGGGTGGGGGCCGGTTTCGTGACAGGGGGGCCGGTTCTGTTGTTGGGGCCGATTTGGACCGGTCGGTCCAAATCGGCCCCAACAACAGAACACAGTGCTTACAGTTACAGGCAGCCGTTGTACATTAAGCACAATCAGATCTGAGAGGCCTGGTGTGAGCTGCGGACTGGGCAGCGCTGCGGCGGCCTGATCAAAATTAAATAATAATGTATTTGAAATCTGCGCGGGCCATCCCGATTTCAAATAAATTATTATTTCATTTTGATCAGGCTGCCGCGGCGCCGCCCGGCCCTACTCATTAATGTTATATCACACACACACTACGTTACCACTGAACTCACCTCCTGTCACCTGACCATGACGATGTTTTGTTGTTGAAGAAGCGCGCATATGTCACCGCCTCCGCGGCGCCGCTGTTTTTTTTAGTGTGGGGGTCTGTGCAGTGATGCTCATGTGCATTGGGAAGTGCGCGTGCCTGAGGCGAGGTCGAGGCAGGCATTTCAGAGCAGGACAGGTCAGCCAGGAAAGAGATCCGCACCCGTAAGCACAGGTGAGTGCTATTTGTATTTATGAATATTTCCAAGGGTGAGATGGGGTATTTTGAGAGTTTGAGAAACCCCGGAGTTCCAAACGATCCTAAAATAGCTGATCTATTCCCATATTTAGGATTTACCCATATCATAGTTGTGAAATAACACTCGTGGGTATTAAAAAATAAAATTGCACTCATAAGGCCTGATTCACAGAGGCGTTGCTCTGACTCAATCTTCCGCCGTGATTTCCCATTTGGCATTGCCTTCACCACATCTGGGATGTCTTTGTTCATTATTTCTCCATTTAACCCTTCTCCGAGTGCTTCAGCTAATTGTACGATTGGCAGATTAGTCGTGAAAACCTTTTTGGCAGTTTAGTCTACAGTTGTGTCAGAGGTATAGTATATATTAAAAAATAAAAGTAAAATTCGGCAAATTCCGCTGGCACAGCACTACTGTGCTAAAAAGACATTTTGCATCCAGCCAATGAAATATTCGGCATGCGGGCCCGCACAATTTTTTTCATTTCATGATACAACTTGAACTCCGTGTAAAACTGCATTCAATGCTGCGCAGCGCTACCCGATTTTTTGTTAATCTGGCCTGGGGCTCTGTTTCACATCTTAATCTTTAATTCTTCCCTCCAGTTTGCTTTAGGTTGTTACTTGCTATCTATTGTTTGTGCATGTTGTTTCTGATAGTTCTTTATTTAGTGAAGCCGTTTTCTACAGTGATAACATGTATGCCAGCAACCACTTCAGAGCTCTTGGTTGAGACTTTCTATCCACACGACTGTGGGTTGGCATCTCTGGAGGGGAAGGGTTTCCAATCTTTCCAGAAGAGACAGCAGTGTCCTTATTGCCTATCAATAGGTCAGGACCATTCTAGAGGTCTGGGCCAGGGCACTTTGTGGTTCTTACTTCGTGTCTTTTTCTTTTTGATGTGGTTGGGACAAGGAGAGCTGATTTGAACGATCTTCGGTTCATTGTGAGACGGTTACCACAGCACTGCACTGTCTGCGCCTGGGGCCGGGGGGCAGCGTCAGTCTTGGGTATGGGAGGAATAGACCAGCTAACCGGAAGCAGCCTGAAGGCACATGAACCGAAGGTCTAAAGAAAGCTGTGCTTTAAATGGGCAGGTATAGTCCGGTACATTACCTATTATCCACACTACTTTAATTTAAAGTGAGACCAAGGGCTCTGCTCGGCAGGGGTGTAAGAAAATGCATTTAATGGGAGAGTACAGTACAGACACTTCTCAGGCACATGCAGATACACTGGGTCAGGGTGGGACCCAGACTAACCTGCAGTTCTGTATCCCATTTCATGCGTTGCTTGCTATTATGTGTGACGTGATGTGACACCAAGACAAGGGGAGAGAGCAGCAAGGATTAGGGAAGACTCTGACAATTCATCTAGAAGGCCTTGTTCCGATTACCCCCCATTTTCAGGAGGAGGTGCCTGTGCGCAGCGTGCGGAATGATGCACTGTCTCCTCCTCCACCGCGTCTGCGCGCCTTAGAGTGCGGCTGATGTCAACAACATGCCGCATGCGCGTTGGGCCTCGCGCAATTAAAAGTGCGCGTGACTGGCTGCCTGCAGCATCACAAGTGGAGTGAGACAACACGCAATACATGAATGTGCTTGTAAATTAGCAGGAGACAGAAAAGTTAATGCCACCACCAAGGTTCCACAATCCCTCAAAACAAACAAGAAATAAAGCTTTCTATTTTCTAAATGTGTTCCTTCCGCAGGTTGCTTTTTACATTTATGAATTGTTTTTAAAAGTGTTGGATCTCGGGTTGCATTTTACATTTATGAATTGCCTCTCTGGTGCTAGAATCATTTTAGTGTAAAATATGTAAGACCATTGGCATAGTATTTTTTTTTATGTGTAGCCGCCGTGTTATCATCTTTATCGCATAACGACAGAGCAACAGAACACTGGATGGATTCATTTCTTTTGCACCTAATTCAAGCGTTTTCCCAATCTGTACGTTTTCAAGCCCATAGAAAATTACCTAGGTTCTATGATGGAAGCGAAGAGGGAAAGATAAATACCCCCACAGTCAAATCAGGAGCAGGGAATACCAATTATGTGACTGTAATTGCCCACTTGGTTTAACTTAGATTTTCTTCAGTCACTCCATCAGATCATGGCTGGTTCATTGCTCCGGCAGCTTACAGAGCCCGGGCTCTGCAGTACTGTACCTGCATTGCAGTTCTCACAAAACATGCATTGTAAAATGCATATGCTAGACTGCTAAGCATTAACATCTCTGCATTCAAAAACCATTACTTTGTCTTTTATGCATGGTCTTCCCTCACATTCTGTCTTTTTGTCTTAGTGCCTACCAATTTAAAAGAGGCAACATTCACCTTTTTGATTTTGTGAATGTCATATAGTCTATTTAAATCACTGTATTGTTCTCATAGCACGAGTTACTGAATCACTCTACAGATTAGAGTCAGAGTTCAGAATTCAGAATCCTCAAAGAACTTGAATTTGAAGCATTCTTTTAAGGTCTGCAGTGGAGGAGAGTCCCCGGGTCACAATGGGCTTTTTTTTAAATATGTATACACATGAGTGGGGCAGGTTGCCACAGGGCATTAGAGACGTTTTCTTTTTTTAAATATTGTTTTGCTGGAGGGGGTTTAAGGCACCTATCAGAGACGAGACATAGTGGAATGCTAATATGTTTGTAGCAAGACTCCTCCCAAAAGTATGACATTCTTGCACGTATTATCTCAAAGAGCTAGACATCTTCAATGTGTCTCAGCCTCTATTATAGGCATATAGATTGACTCATTCCTTCTCTGTACAGTGGTGGGTGGCACAGTAACTTGGCACTGGGCGGGCGTCGCACGCCTCGAGCAGTGGTGGTGGATTCAATTTTATTTGATTGCATTGCTGTGTTGTGTGACTGAGTGATTGTTGTGAGCAGGGCAGAGGCAGTGCGGAGCGAGGACGGTGGCCTCACTGGCCTGAGTTGCAACTTGCGCCCTCAGCCTCTCACAGGACCGTCGCGGGTGGTTGGTGCTGGGCAGGCAATAAATCAAAATGTGTCATTATGATGATGAATCAATCATCATCATGATTACAAATTTTGATTTGGTGCGCATGGTGCGGGGCTAGATCAGCACCCAGTGCACAACCTCCAGAATGCAGGCCTCGGTGCACTGCCCAGGACCCTCAGGGCCGGCTCTGTCCTCGCCCCCCGCAGTGCAAATTAGCGGGAGTCGGAGCGCAGCACTGGAGAGTTGACCAGCATGTGATGTGTCCCGCAGGTGCGTGTAGGTCCTCTGGGGAGAGTTGCCGGTCGGTGGTGCTTGTGCCTGAGTAGCGCTGCATGAACTCCTCAAAGACTAGCGCTTGTTCTTGAATTTCTCCTGTTCTGAGGGTGGGATGTGCGGGGATCAGCAGGAGACACGCACAGGCCTACGGGGTTTCCCTTCGGCCCCTAGGAATGATGGACAACCAACAATAGGAGATGTAGAGGCCACGAGGTAGTTGAGGTTTGGGTGGCATCTGCCCTTTCTCTAATTCAGAATTTTGACCCCGTTTTGCTGGATGAAACTTGCTATACATTCAGCTGTTTATTTGAAGTCCCTGTGAATAAGAAGCAGCTGGGGACTGTGTGGGCTCAGACATAACACCTGCAAGTATTCAGTCATATACCTGCATGAAATTGAACCAAACCACATGAAAATGAGAGAAGTGCACTGGCATAGCAGGTTTGTAGGCCCCCTCAACAGTCAGCTCCTTACTGGCTAGCACTGCACTTCAAGCCAACATCAGAGGCCAACTGGGTGAGAAGTGCACTGGCATAGCAGGTCTGTAGGCCCCCTCATCAGTCAGCTCCTTACTGGCTAGCACTGCACTTGAAGACAACATCAGAGGCCAACTGGGTGAGATGTGCAGTTATTCTAAGTATCCTTAAGGCCCTGCTGGCCTCTCAGTTATTTGACTGATCCAGTTTGTTTAACTTATTTGAGGCTTCCTGAGATGGGAAATGTCATGCAAGAGCTCAGACGCTTACATGCGAGTTCGCCTCAGTAAATGGTCACTGATATCTGGAATACTTGGTGGTCTGTCTCAATTTCGTCATCTTTGAGGGATTTGAAATCCTGCCTAAACATATCACAACATCTATTCACTATAATCTATTCATTTTAATTACCTTTGGAATGCATTAGATAGCAATACAGTAAATGGTGAGCTTTCACATCAGCATCTTTGTTTCCCAATTGCCTAAGACTGCTTTAATAAGCGCAACTGGTCCTAACCGTGCTCAAGGCAAGTGATAAAGAGGGGATCTGGTCGTAGCACGCTATTGTTCCATTGGACTAGAAATACCACAATAATTCACAGTTCATCTCTTTCCCTTAATGCAAGTCCTTCTCTCCTTTCTTTAAGTTGCTGCCTCAGGAGGGATAAGGTACCATCTGCGTTCATCCCTGCTGACCTCTCACATATCCAGGTCACTGGAGACCAAAGGCCCACAGCCCACGGGGAGCATTAAGGTATAGAGAGAGAGCGAGAGAGTGAGAGAGAGAGAGAGAGAGAGAGTGAGAGAGAGAGAGTGAGAGAGAGTCTCTCTCTATCCCTCTCTTGCTCCCTCACGGGCTCTCTATTTATCCCTCTCAATCTTTCTCTCTATACCTATCCCTCACTCGCTCTCTCCCGCTCTCTCTCTCCCTCCCTCTATCCCCCTTCTCTCCTTCTCTATCCCCAGATCTCTGTCGCTCTCTATCCCTTGCTCTCTAGCCTTTTCTGTCTCTCGCTCTATCTCTCCCCCTCTCTCTTTTCTATTCCTATATTTCTCTCACTCCCTCTCTCTCCCTCCCCCCCTCTCTCTCCCTACCCCCTCTCTCTCTCTCTCTCTCTCTCGTCCCTCTCTCTCTCGCTCCCTCTCTTAGTCTTTCCATCCCTCTCCCCGTCTTTCTCTCATTCCTCTATCTCTCATTCTCTTCCTCTTTTTCTCCCTCTTCTTCTCCCTTTCTCTTCTTCTGTCTTCCTCTCTCTCTTTCCCCCTCGCTCTCTCATCCCCACGTAAAAACATAGCTAGACCTATTGCCACAGTCAGTGCTTGTTCATGCTCCTCCCAGCGTTTCTATACAATATTTTTTGTCAATGAATGTATTATGCAGACATCTTCATTTGTTTTTCATGAGTGTTCAGACCTCTTGGTGGACCCGCCTGGGGGTTGGGGTAGAGGGGGCAGGGAGCCTCATCACTATTCAGACCACGTGTACCAGAGACAACTGATCTTGCACAAACTGCTTAAATTCAGAGGAATAATTGCAATCATTATTAAGAGTTACACTGCATGGGTGTGATGTTTCCATAGTTTCTGGCCTCTGTGCCTAGGTGCTTATGAGTGACATTTCCCCAGTTTCTGGCCTCGGTGGCCTTTGTGACATGACATCTCAGTGCTTAATGTGTGAGAACGTGAGTGATAATTTATTGAAAATACAAAAAAGAATATCAGAATGTAGTTTTTATACTGTAAAGTTATGACGTTGAAACAGTCTTAAAAAAAAAAAAGACTAAAATTTGTTGAAAAGACAAGAGTGGCCCGAAGGGTGCTGTGATCATCACTGTACGGCCCCTTAAAGAGTCCTGGGCAGCATTGTATGCAATTTCATTTACTATGCTTTCAAAGTTAATACAATCTAATATGTAATGAAAAATGTGTTGAAAAATGCTTTGTTTTGGCCTGTCTCCCAAATTTTCTTGGGGGGGGAGAAGTTCAACCCCCCAAACTCCCCATAGTAGTGGTTGCTCACCGCGCTTGCTCGCTACACACCATGTGGGGGCTGGTCTCACTTTTTCTTTGTTCTCTCTGATTCACTACTTGTGTCTCTTTTTGATGCTCTCTGAAAGAACGTCTATGAGTACAAATGACTGGGTGGGTCACCTGATGTTCTTTAAGGTCATCATCTACTATTTACTGTGCTTTGAAAGTTGATACAAATTGAATATGTAATGAAAAATATACTGTAAAATGCATCATTTTGGTCTGTCGTTTTCTAAAATTTTCCCCAAACCCCCCTAGTAGCGGTCGGGCTCGCTTGCTGGGCTCGCTTGCTGTGCTCGCTCGCTACGCGCCGGACGGGGGCTGGTCTGGCAAATTTTGCCAGGGCTGCTTTCAGTTCCCAGTCTGGCCCTGCAGGAAGGGTACCATTCCTATACAAAATACTATTCCTAAACATGTCCAAAAGCATTTCCTACTTTGTATGTGTGCTGCACAGTGCAGCATGCATGCAAAGTCGGAAAAGCATGAAGAAATGTAAACAATTCTCTGTGTAAAGCCTGCTTTTCAGTGGCGTTAATTTCTGGCACTAAAACCTTTCCACTAGTGTTAATGAATAGGGTTTAGCGTCAAAAAAGATAGGTGGTTGCACGGGAATGCCCATGTACCACCCATGTAACACCCCCTTAACGCAAAGTAATGCAAAGTAGTGTTTTGCGCTGTTTTGTGTTCCTTCACCATACACACCAACTCAAATATTTGCATTGGTTTGTGAATCCCTAAAACGGGTTTAGCATCGGGTTACAGTTAAAACAGTACCACTAACCCAACACTAAACCTTTGAGAATCTGGGCCTATGTGCATTTGAAAACTTTGTGAAACTATTCCCAAATATGTGCATTTCAAACTAACACAGCTTGTTTCCTTTTTTATTGATAATTGCTCCTCTTTCTATATCCCACCCAACATTGCTCCTCTGCTTCTGGCTCTCGGCCATTTGGCCATACCAATGCTTGTTTTCTTGGATTCAGATTTTTGTGAAACTTTGTGCGTGAGGAAGCATCCAGGGCCACACAATATGTACAAAAAATGCCCAAAACCAATAACTGTTTTTGAACTTCAAAAGCAGATCTTGCCATAGTACTCCATATCACTGAAGGGAACTACGTTCTGTGCAGGTGTGAGCTTGTGAAAGAGCAGAATGCTATCACTCACAATGAACTTAACCAGTGCCTGGGTGGAAGAAAAATGTGAATGACACAAAAGACCAGTGAACGAAGAGGACTGACCGAAAGCACCTACAGTAAAGTATTATATATACTTTCAATAAAATCCAAAAGTCTTGGGTAACTCCAGACCGTAAAAAACCTTTCTGCAGTAGCCTTTCATGAACCCTGTCTGTCCCATCACAATGTGAGCATGAAGCATTCACAGAAAGTTTTCTTTGGTATTTGCTTGTTATTGAAGTGGAATTGTGCATGGGGATGGGCATGAGGTTTCTTCTCCATTAAGTGAGCTATATGTGGATGGCAATAAAGACAACCATTCGACCACAAAAGACTACAGTAATATACTTTGTCCAGATAAAAAAAAGATTATAAATGCTTCTCTACAACAGGATTCCATGCCCAATGCTTTAAATTAAACAACAGGCTCTCCCTTACTTTTGAGAGGAATGTCAGTGCCACCAGAGCTCTCCATCTGTATACCCTTGCCTAACCTATCATTCACTAGCAAAATCAAGGATAGAAAGTGGCACCCCAACAGCACGATTTGATCGAATCATACAACATATTACATGACATACAATCAGGTTTCACACTAAGGCTGGGAACAGAAATTACTATGGTCAATGGTAGGAAAGAACTGCTGTCCTGCCTCTAAGTGTGAAAATGGATATCAAAACACTGCTAGTATGCCTGGAAAAATAGTCTGTGATCACTCACGGGTAGAAGCTAGGGCCATGATCCCCTGCAGAGCAGGGTACCCCTAACCCTGTTCTGGACTGCCAATACTTCAGGGGGGCCTCATGCAGCTCCTGCACTGCAATGGGCCCCTAACCCTTCCGAGGGCCACCTAGCCATCATGTCACCGCCATTCAGCCCAAGGACAATGAATATCCGTGAGATATGTGAGACTCAGGGGCTCCACACCACATTTTGCAAAGTGGACCCCATCTTTATGCACTACACGTTCAGTTGGAAAATTCAATTGCGGCAACATTATCCATGTAGGAGCCTCAGCAAAAAAAATCATTAAATTACAAAACCAGACAGTTCACTGTGCTTCCACCATAAGAAATCAGAGCTCCTCACTGTGACTCTTAAAGCTCTTTCCTCGCTTCCATTGACACATAGGAAAGAGTTCAGAATTCTCTGCACTGTTTTCTTATGTTCGGCAACACAGACTTGAGTACTCATCCCCAGTGGCGGTTTCTCCGCTAAGCGGGAGGAGCGTCGCCCCAGTGCAAAAAAATAAACAGAAAATGATAAGAACAAGTTATTATCATTTTATTTTTCTGTGTAGACTCGGAGCCAGGTCAGGCAGAGCTGGGCTGGGCAGAGAAGAGGGAGGAGTGGTTTGCTCTCGCTAAGTGCGCATGACGGTTTGGCCGGCCCTCTTTTGCTGGCCACACAATTATGCGTACTTAGCATGTTCTCCACCTGGCACTGTTGCACAGCTGGGTGGATAACATGGCCGGGCTCCCAGGCACTGCCAGAGTGGCAAAACAGGCCGCTCATGCCAATCACAATGCTGCTGATGCAGCATTGTGATTGGCTGGAAGAATCTGGGAGCCTGGGTGCTTCTGTTCCTGCTGCCAAAGCATAGACTGAGGACAGAGGAGAGGCAGCGGTGGCGGCGGTGGCGTTGTTCACAGGTACGTTCATTTTATTTATTTTTCATCCCCCCTGCCCCACCACCCCTGTTCCGAGGCAACCACCACTGCTTATCGCATGGACGCAGGCCCGTTTGAGTGAAAGACACACACCTCTGAAATACATTGCACCCAGATTTAATGGCCACCCAAATCGGGTTGATTTAAAAAAAAAAATTATCTTCAAAGGAGCTTTTCCTTCCTATCATGACACTGCTCAGACTAATCCACCTTAAGAAAGGAACTGGGCCGCACAGAGATCACCAGTTCCTAGCTCAGGACTCAGGGATTTTCTGTGGATGCACATTAGGCCAGTGAGCTCAGTAGATGCGTTTATATAGAGTAACAGCGGTTTTAGAAGTTACAAAAAACCACCACCAGTGCTGTAAAGTGGTTTTGGCCAAGGTTTTGGGGTCTACAAAACAATTGACTGAATACACATAATTGATGACGCTAGAAAGTAAATGCAAAAACAACAGTTGATGGACAGAATGCAGAACAATGTCATACATTCACCCCAGTACTGAGATCTGGGCCTAAATCCCTCGTTTTTTTGCTCACTATACCATTCCAGTTTGAACCCAGCCATATGCAAATCAGTATTGACCCTGTGCCTCATGGGAACAGTCCAGCCCGAACTGCCAAGCCAGGTCCTCCCTGGACTGGAACCAAGCATCCTAGGACCAGTTTAGGGGTTTCACCCCTCTTCAGCCAGGATAGCTTGATTCCAGTGGCATGGAGAGCACGGGACTCACGTCTGAGCATACCCGTCCCACTGACAAATACAAAAACAACAGTTGATGGACAGAATGCAGAACAATGTCATACATACACCCTAGTACAGAGATATAGGCCTAAATCCATCGTTTTTTTGCTCACCATGCCATTCCAGTTTGAACCCAGCCATATGCAAATCAGTCTTGACCTTGTGCCTCATGGGAACAAGCATCCTAGGACTGGTTTGGGGTTTCACCCCTCTTCAGCCAGGATAGCTTGATTCCAGTGGCATGGAGAGCACGAGACAGTAAAGGGCATGGTTATGCCCCCTTGCATTTTTTAAGAAATTATCAACTAGCTGGGAGCATGTTGTAAGCTTCAGCACTCGTCTGGAAGCACAGTGCCAAAGAACGCCTGCATCTCGACGCCAATGACTGACACTGCCTTTCACTCTACAGTGACCACACTGGAACCGTAAATACAGGCTGAATTGGGTCAGGAAAGGTTCTCTAACCCCATACAGTTCCCAAACCCTTCCCCAATGGCGTAGCTAGCCTTTTGGGCGCCTGTGGCGGTACCTGTGTTTGCCGCCCCGTGGCAACATTGAAGAGCGGAGGGGGGTTCTGGCCAGATTCTGCCAACAATTGCCAACTCGTGATGCCCACTTGGTAGGGGGTATTGCCGTCCGAGATGGCAAATAAGTGGGGGAGGAGACCAACGCCCCCAAAACTCGTGCCGCCTGGAGCGGATCGCACCCCACCCCACCCCCTTGCTACACCACTGCCCTTATTTCCAAACCTCCTGGTCGCCTAACCTATGCTTGTTTTCTTACAGACCATTAATGGTTTTTGCCTTCGACTGTCATAGGGCTTCATTAGGTGCAAAGGAACAGGTTTATTTATTTATTTATGTAGTGCCACTCTTACACCAAGGAGTGTAAATGTGCTTTGCGTTTAAAAAAGAAGGACGCAGTTGGAAAGGATTGGATTGGCAGGCCTTCTCACTTGTCCTGTTAGATTAATCATGCCTCCACGTTAGGGAACCTCTCTTGTGATTATTCCATTGAATTCAATAAAGAAATATTAAAAAAAGAAATAATAAAGAAGGAGACCGGGGTCTCCAGCATACGTTGAGAAACGAAGAAACATCAAGCCAATCTGTAACTCCAACCCTGTGTGTGATGGTGAATGAAAGGAAGGAAGGTGGTAGAGGCCAAGTATGAAACAATAGGGGATCTAAAGAAAAGCCGGATTTGATTGTCGTAGGTTGCAAATATGGAGATCCAAAATGTTCTTGCTGTACGTTGCCCAGCACTAAAAAAACAGGAAAGATTCTCAGTTCAGTGCAGGCTGGCACTCCTCCCCAAGTACACCGAGGCACCTCTTTATCTTTCCAGCTGATTTGTTATCCTCAAGATCTTTAATATTATTTTCTTTTTAGGGTTGCACCATTTTGTATTTTCATATAGTCTGCATATATATGCTGTCCAATTTTGATTACACTTTGCCAGATTTAAATTATATGTACGTTTTTATTTATGTCTAAGACACATCTGTAAAGGAAACTTGAATACACGGATTTGACAAGATTCCCTTCCCTGCAGACAGAGCCCTATAGAAATCAGTTTAACTGGAGCCCTGTTGGCTGCATGCTTGTAGGTTTGTCTACATCCTCAAGCTGAGCACCTTTGTGACTGACTCCCATGGCGTATTGGATTTTCCGGTAAGCTTCACTTTGACAATTGGAAATGCTATAAACTGCCACCATGAGGGAAATAAATTGCATCAGATGCTGAGAGAATTTCTGTTAGATCAATAGCAGGTTAAATATGTGCACGCTGTGTCAGTAAGCACCAAGTGGTGCACTGCAGTTCAGCTGCACAAAGAGTCCCATCATCACAGTAATAGAGATGTATATGTGGGAGAAGAATTCTTGTTTCAGTTTTAAAGGCACACAGCCGTTGACATGAGAAACTTAAATATATTATGCAATAGTTATGGTCCAGGCAGTTGTGATGTCACCACCCATTATTCACTGTGGTTACGTCATACGTGTGAATTATTTACCCACACTTTAGTGGAATACCATCATTTCCATGAACTGCATACTTCAAAGAGAAGTCTAAAATATACATATAAAGCAAATTGTGAGAAGCTGCTAAGGTTTAAAATCACAGTTTATTATCATGAAACCAAGATTTTTCTATGAGAACATATAAAAACTCTTGGTCTGTATTTGTCATCAACAAAACACAGCATCAGCAAGTATTTTATCAATTATTTATGTGACTGGGAATATCATATAATATTTACTTTACCTCACAACATATATATTTAATAAATTACTCTTAAATCGATATTTAGGGATAAAGGATGCCACTGAAAAGAGTCTCTGCGCCGTAGTAAATCATGGCAAAAAAACATATCTGCAGGGGGGAAATTCATTCATCCTAATTTAAAAAAAGAGGGTCCGCAGATGTTTCCTTCGACTGATTATATTTATTCTTGTGAAACAATCCACCGGTTTAGCAGGCAGTGGAGTAAATCCGAGACCCAAGGGATGAGGTGGTGTTCTTAGGAGGTGTGTATGTCAACAATATCCTGACAAGAGGTGTACACAAATGTTTTTGTCAAGCATACTCCAGAAAATTATCCACTCCTTACCTAAAGACTGTAAACATACTACAATCAAAAGGTTTTCTGCTTTACAACATATAGCAAATTCAGCCATTGCTTAAAGACACTACCATTCACATCTTGGATCAGCCTAGAGGAGTATTTTTTCCTTCCTACATTGCTGTGGGGTGTGTTATTTCTCCTCCTAGGGAATACTTCCATTTTAGTGCATTTGGTGCATTATTATCTGCTTCTAGCAGGAACTAAGGACCATTTTACAATGGACTCAAAATGCATAAGGTCCTGTTTCCTGAATACAAGTGCCAACTTGTAGAGAATACTTCCTTCTTCCACATTAGAAGACTTCCCAGTTATATCAAACATAAAGGGCACTGGTGGCGCTTATAGGTCTAACATACATGCTCCTAGGGTATATGCATTAGAACCAAGGTATGCAGTTCATTGGGAATGTTGAAAAGAAAAGTAGAGGACTGGTTGGTGTAAATTAATTTCCAAAAGGGGGAGGGGGTGTCTCCCACTTTAGGAACTAGGGCCCGCACACACCCGGCTGGGTGTCATGCTTCATCATAGGGCATGCTCCTCATCTTCCCAGTTCCCACACTAAAAGCAACACATGTTTCATGCTAGGTAATTGCTTAGTTTAAGTATTTTTTGAGTAAAAAAAGGTGCAAAAAAAATAATATTAAATGCACAATACTGAAAATTAACCCTGACCAGTAGTGTATTTTAATGACATACTTTTCTTGATCATAGTTCAAGTAAGCCGATGCTTCTTATTTCACTGATGCTGTTTTTAACGCTAAAAGACACCCTTCGAGGGGCTGGATTACACAAGTGCCCCGGGGGCACAACAGGCGTTTAGGCCCACTTTGCTAGCCACCGGGGCACTTTGGTATTACAGAAGGTGCCGCAGACACTTGTGTGTCCCCTTTGGTAATACTGAAAGCGCTGGTGCACATACATCACCAGCGCTTCCTCAAGAAGATGTTCACTAATTTGCATGGGGGTGTGCCCCATGCACATGAGGTAATCGCTTTGCCTCTGTGCCCGCGCCGTATTACAGACGCGGGCGCAGAGTCAATGAAGCTATCAGGAGGTGCACTGACAGTGCACCATCTAAAAGATGGCTCACTGATGGCAGCCCTCTGGAGGGGAAAAAGACGGTTCCCATGGACCCACCTGACATCCCCTTGCAGGCGGGTGCAGTCACTCACTGCACCCACCTGAAAAGGGATCTCTATTCCCCCTTCAAAGTGCAGGGGAGTTGCCGCCTGTACTGTGAAAACACGGAGCAGCTTCAAAGCAGCTGCTCCGTTTTTCATATGAATGCGCTGCCCTGGGGCAGCGCATTTATCATAATACAGCGCATATCCCTTCATGTGCTGGACGCACATTTCAAAAGTGTGCCGGGCGCAATGAAGGAAAATTGGCTGTACGTATAATATGGCCCCAGATGGTTTCTTTCACCGTAGAGTGCTTGGTTTTGAAAGAAATACCTGCTTGCCTATCGAGAGAGAAGGCAGGCCAAAAAAAGAGCAAGCAGCTTCCTTCTCAGAGAATTCCACCACGTGCGCAAAGTAGTGTCATAGTGGGAGATGTGCAGTGACATTCGATTATACTGTTTATTTACGATATGTAGCTGTCAAAGCCTCCTTTCTGACATGGTTTTTACCAGTGTAGCATGCTTCTAGTTGAAAGATGCAGACACACGCCCTAAAGCCGCCCTTCCGCTCTTTCTGAGCAATGGTACTGCTTCCTATGGATCAAAGTATACCTGTATTAGAGAGTACACCATTTATTTGCCAATAGTGTGAAAAATAAAAGATCAATCAAAAACATGCCCATATATACCTTTAGAAACATTCATATTTTTCTTAGCAATGCACTCATTTTTGTCGGAATTGAGGGCTGCACTATTTATGTAGTTTGAATATATATGATACCACTGATGCAGAGTTGGGCCATCCCTCTTACCATTATTAACCGGTGGCCATATTTCGCCAACTGAAAGTAAAGGGAGTTAGCATTTAATCAAACAATGTCATTAACAGTGCAACCCGTTTGGCTACAAATAGGCTTTCCTGTTTTCAGTTTCTATTTTTGGTAAATTCTGGTGGGGTTTTTTCAGTGTTTTCAAGTGATTTCCATACCTTAAAAAAACAGTGGTTATCAGTAGTTACACATTTTCGTGCCATTACAAACTACAGAAACAGTGTTTTTCCAGTGTTTATGGAATGTTTTGCTTTTATTATTGCTTGCTTTCTGCACTGATAGTGCATGGTATGGACAGTGTAAGTATAGTGTATATGAGATCCAAATAGATTTTTGCAAATTAAACTTATTATAGTACACCATAAAATACTTCTTCAGTGAGTCTTTGGTCATGTGTGCTCGCTCTTTCCCATGTAAACTTCTGTGAAAAGGCCCTCTCAACATTGGCACTTGAGATGGACAACGCAAAAGTAGCCAGTACACAATTTTGTAACTCTGGCCACTGACACAGCTTTCCATGCCAATACTGGCTCACTTAAAGATTGCGATTCTCAGGGTAGGTTCTGCAACATTTGCACTGACACGGGAGCTTATGCCCTCAGAGTTATTTGCTTACCAAGTGGCAGGCACTACAACCTAGAACTTGCTGCAGTTCCAAAGTCACTAAAGGTGTCGCCAAGCCCACATCTACACCAATTATGCTGAACACTTGGCAGACAATGGTGTTTTCAGACTCTAGTCTTTTTATTATGTCCACTACAGCAGTAATGTTTTCCTGTAAAAACCTAAGAATGCAGTAGAGTGTACTTTTATCCCATCCCTATCAATATGTGACCAAAGATCCTCACATTTCTTGCCTTTGGCATATCACTCTGCAAAGATTCTGTAAACGGTTGCCACATGGATAATATAGCATTCATAGCCCCTTGGACTGAGAACCATCAGCTAAGGGACACAGTTGGGAGGACTCTTTCTTTGATGCCCCACAAAGCACGAAATGGTAAATAATTGCGTTTTAGTTGCTGTGCATAAGAAAACAGTGCACCAGAATGGACTAAAAAGTCAATAGCATTCCTCATAAACTCTGAAGATTGTAAAGATGCTTTCAGCATACCATCTAACAATTGGCAAGGATCTCTTACAGGCAAGCACTTCCACTCAGGTATCAATTTTGACAGGTCATCACACAACATTTTCAAATACATAGCTGAATCACTGAAAATACAAACAATCTCACTCCAATCTTTGTGTAACTTGGAAAGAACCTTTTTTGCACAGCATTCCAAGTGACTCTGCGTTCCATGTTTTCCAAAAGTCTGATGTCATGTTTTAACCACTTCCCAGATGCTTGGTGATAGCGCTCTTTTCATATATACTTGTCACTATACCTTGCATTGAATGTTTAAAGCCTGAGGTGTTGGCAATTCGCCTACAATCAATACTGACTCACTAGAAACTGGGAGCTGATGTATTAAGGGTTTTTACCCATTCTCTGTGGGTAAACGTAATGACACATATTAGGAAAGATTCTTATGAAACCAGCCATTTTACCTATCAGTGAAAGAATCAAACGCAGCCAAATTATCAAAAATGATTTTGCTATTTCCTGATTCGCTACAGTTTATAAAATAATTAAACAAACCTAAAACATGCTTCTAAACCCTGTACCTTTAGACCAAAGACCACAAAACTGAAAAAAACAAAAGGAAGAAGAAACAATATTTTAGTGGCATCCCTAAACAACAAAACTCAAGCAGAATAATGTTAGCCCAGACTTTCTTACTGCTAGCTTGTATAACAAAGTTACATTGTGTTGGCCCTTTTAGGAAGAAAGAAATGACTCTTTCACTCTCTTTTTCCTTTCTTTGAATGGCATTTAGTTTGTGGTTGTGAAGGTGTTTTTTCAGTGTTTATATGTTTTCACTGGTATGGGCTATTTCTCTTTCAGTGGGGTTTTATCAGTTATTATAGGTTTAAACCTAAAACCGGACAGCCTAGCTACAAAATAAGGACCTGGAATCAGTGACCAAGATTCATTACAAGTTAGCAGTCAGGTTAAGGTAAACATATCTTAAAACCATACTGCAATGATACAGAATAACAACTTGGTAGCCCAGCCTCATAAAGAAGTTCAGGTGTACCAGAATAAGGCAGACTAGAAGTTCAGTGACAGCAATACAAAAGATCAAAAACTGAATTTTATGCTCAGAGATAAGTTTCTGTCTCTATCTTCTATACATGGGTGAAGGTTAAAATAATCCAGATTAAGTACAAACTAAGAGGATGGTTTAAACCCAAAAAGGATCTAAAAAATCAGTGAAATGCAAAAAAATAGGGAACTGCAGGAAAGTGCAGGAAGGTGCTATAATTTCAAAAGCTCGGTAAAGAGTCTTCTTGGGACAGAAAATGAGTGTTAGCCTGAGCTACTCTCTGCAAGAGTCAAAGGGGAAGCATAGAGGTCTAAACCTTTCAAAGTCCACCGGAAAGTGGCATAACCAGTGCTTAATTTGCCCGGGTAGATTCCGGTGCTAAGCACCGGCAAATAATTGCCACCACTGGCACATATGACAGTCTGCCACATGGTGGCACTATTTATCTTTGTTGGGAAGAGCTTGGGGAGCTGGACTTGGAACCCCTTGTTTATGACGATGTCCTGACAACGCAGGTACGGGACGAGACCGGTCCCTTTAACATGCCAGGAAGCCGTCAGGAGGAGGAGTCAGGATGAGTGACTCCAGCCCTGTGGACCCTATCCGGCTTCACTGATGTATTGAAGAGGAAGGAGTCCGGAACAACCTGTAGTGCCACGGAAGAGCCGAGGGACATGGCGGGAAGGGAGAAAACGCCGGACCAGCCGCCTGCTGGGAATCGACTGTCCAGAAGTGCACCGGAGGCCGCCGCAACAACCCTGACACCAGGAGAAACAATCAGCAGGGTCCGAAACTGTGCCACAACCCGCCACTCTCCATTCGGAGGGTGGCTGGAACAGGTACGTGGGCGTGTCCTGGGACTCGTTAAAACACCGGGAGGGAACAGGTAGTAAGGTGGGAGGTCACCGCTGCTTTCTTCGCTTCTTTGATTTCCAGCCGTATAGCAGGATCTGTGCTTCCCTCACTTCTGTCTCCCCCCCTCAGTTTGGTTCTCCATAGATCGTCCACTGAACCTTGGTTTCTTTTGTTTTTGGGGACTTCCTCGTCTTCCGGAGCCAGCCAGGAACTCAATCCGGAGCATCGGAGTTGGAACCGTCCTCCTTATTGTTCGCGGACCGGTGAATTCAAGAGGAATACTCTTCAAACGGACCTTACACTTATATTGTGTTCTTTTTTTGTTTTTGAATGGACCGTTGGCAATAAAGCCTTCCACCTTGAACTTCCTGAGTACCTATGTTTCCTTGCGGTGCCCCCCCCCCAGTAAGGTGTAACAATCTTATTTAAAAATAAGCAGAAGAATAGTTGTTTATTAATTCAATATACATAAAAAATTACAAATGCTGCACCATAAGCCATTATTACAGCTTCGGGTGCCTGGGATAGAGTGCACTGTAACACTTGTATAAGTGTGATGGTTAGTAGTCGTGTAGGTTCTGTCATTGGCAGGGGCAATCGATGGTGCGTGCTGCAGTGACCTCCTGATGAGGGTCGTGGCTCTTATATTCTTTACAAATTAAGCACTGGATGTAATCTCAGACAGTGTGAACTCCAGTTATTTCCACCGGAATCTCCCAAGTAACACCCCTTTGTTTGCATCATCAAGGGCTCCATAGCCCTTTCCATTCTCATGTGATGAGCTGAAACATCAACAATATTTCCCAGGCCAGACATGGAAACAATATAGTCCTTGGTCACCTGTGAGCCTTTGCAACAGCGCTGGATGTAAACGTTCAGTTAACGCTTTGGCACTGCATGTTCCTTGTCATGGTTTTCTTCTCGGGCTCTCTCTATTGCAAGTACAGTGTTAAATCTGTTCTCAAACTAACAAACCATGTAAATGTACCTGCAATGAGAAGGCACACAAGCAGAAAATGGAAAACATCATTTCATGCTGAAAGAAATGCAGACCTAGTTGTTAGCATTTTAAATCAATGGTGCACATTTAATATACCTGTGCACATTCAACCGCAAACTGAATAAAAACTGTCAGTATATTAGAGTCATATTGCACGTTACATACAGATGAAATAACTTAAAGTACAAGTGTATAGGTCTGACCAAGAACTACATTATAAATGCAAATATGAAACATTAGGGCACACATTAGATATGTCTTTCTTGTTTCTAAAGTATATACATTTTAACAGTGTACAGATGATTTTCCTCAGATATCATTTAATACGGTTAAGGCACACAGTGTATGTATGAGTCTCTAATCCTACAGTAAATGTACTTCAATAGTGATGTCAAGTGCAACACTTTACATTATTAACTTTAGGGTACATAAATATGAAGTGCTAATTGAACATATATATTGTGTATTTATGACGTGGTGTTTACCACACATATTGCTAAGCTCCCAGGAGTTCATGCTGTAGAGATTCTGACACCCAGCAGCAGTGCACAGATCTTAGTACCACATCAAGCTACACCATTGTGGCTCCTATTTCTCTGGCAGTAAAGGGACCTCGGCTCCTTCTGTTTCTTCTGGAGCCTCTATGTGTGGTTTCCTCTCAAGTGGCGGGCTTGAGGTGCCAGGGAAGTTCACTCTGCTGGTGGGTGGGCACTGCAGCACTCCTGATAGACTATGGTGGCTCGTGCATTGGAATCCCAGGGGGGGGGGAGGGGGCCATGATGGATACCAAGGACATGAAGGCAGCGAGGGGGTAGAAGGCTGATGCCAAAGCACCGGCTAAGTCCCAGGCTCTTCCTATGGATTCCCAGGAGCCCAATCTGGAGCCTAACAGGCCCACAGAGCCCACAAAGTACCCAGATGCCAAGGTTACAACTGGTCTTTTTTCTGTGGTGTTCGTTTTAAAAAAGAGCAAACTCTGCTGGAGATTCCGGGTGCAGCACAGAAGGTTTAATTACTGGTGAAGTTGCTGGGGCTTGATCCATGGAAGCAGAATTATAGATAGGCCCCCAAGTTGGTGCTCTTGCTGCATCTGTCCCGGTTGATCATCTGCAGACAATCAGCCAGATCCCAAACCAGTGAACTATGGTTAATTTGTTTGGCCCCAAAGGTTGTGGTCTGTCTAATCCTGACCTCCCTCCATCAGTCTCTTTTTCATTCATGCAGGAGTCTATAGGTGGGGCAAATAGGACTAACTCCACAGTCTGATTGGCTGCAAAAACACAGGAACAGACAATCCATTGTGACTAATATTGAGGATGCCCGTACAGAGAAAGATACTACCCTGCTTAGTGCTCAGATGGAGATGTTGCACGTGGGAGGCCACGCTATTAGAGAGGGGGGATTACATGAGAATCAGGAAGCCCTGGCAGCCTTTTTTTCCAGTCTTAGATTTTAATAAAAATGGTAGTCTATGTAGTTCAGATTTTGATGCTGATCCTGATTAAGAGGCGGTGGGGGAGGAAGAGGAATTGGAGACTCCTAAGGAACAAGCATATGGGATGTCCGAGCTTCACTGCCATCCATAAAATCATAGAGAATTAGTGCTGATATGGGGATCACAGGTAACTCTGGTCTTGCGGGGACATCAGATGAAATCGCTCTCAATGGCTAGGAGGAATTGCTCTGGTATTTCCCGGGTGTGGAAGTGACTCCCACTAATGCAATTAGAAATGACAGATCGTTCGGGGGCCTTTCTGTCCAGTCAACTGTCATAATACCTCCTGTGCTGTACAATCCTCAGATTATATGCCCACCTCCAAAATGGACTCAAAATGACAAACTATGTCTCACCTCAGTGCTGATGGCAAGGCCCTGGGGTCTGAGTTCTCCCTACATTTCATCTATTTATATTCTGCTTCAGCTTCTTGGGGAGGAGTATAAAAAGTAATTGTATGATCGCCTGAATAATTTGGAATCAGAAGTTGCTGCCCTCAATACATCAGCCAGAGCCACAACAAGTCAGGTTGCTTAACACGATGGAAAAATCAGGGACATTTCTCAGAAGATGGCAGGTATTCAAAATCGTATGAGGCGGAACACCCTACGTGGTCTAGGAATCCTGGAGGACAATGAGGGTGATAATCATCGATGATACATAGTCCATTTGTTTAAGGAGTTGTTTGCTCAGCTCAATGATTGGAACATTGACTGCCAGATCCAGTGTGCACACAGGTTTCCCTGCCACAAGCCGCTCAAGGTAGGGCAGCACAGTATCCTCACACCATATTAGATCTACATGAAGAAATTAATTCTGAAGCAGCTTATATTTCAGTTGGAGCACCCCTGTAACCCACTAAAAGCATGCAGGGTAGAGTTTTTTTATCAGGTCTGACTTTTGTCGTTAAACTGTCGAACGCAGAGGGCGATTATGAGAGAAAATTGCTTCTTCTCAGAAACTCTTCACCACTGTTTCACTATTAGAGCCAGCTAATTTAAAGGTATGCCATAAGGGCCAGACAATGTACTGTCAGGACTCTGAAAAAGCTAACGATCTGTTGAAACAATAGGGGAGGAGTCTGCTGCCTATTGATTATAATTGTTTCCAGGCACTTGGGACTGTGAAGAATGGCACTTGAGAGTTATTTTTTTCCTTGGCTTGCGTGGGTTATCTGTTGGGCCGGTGAAGATTTTTTACTCACTGAGGGGTTGTCTTGTTAGACCTGCTGCAACCGCCAATATGTTTTGTGAATTTTGAGGGGCCTGTGGATTCTGTGTTCATACAAGTTATTTTCTCTGGTTAGAGAACAGGACAGGAATGGAAGAGGTGGGGGGTTGTGGGTGACTAGGTGGAGTTTGTTTGGGTGCGGGTGAGTTTGGGGTTGTGGGTGGGTAAGGTCTCGGCACACTGGATTATTTCTCAGCTTGAAGTAACTCAAGGGGGTCTCAGAGGGTATAATGATTGAAAAGGAAAGCATGTGGTACTAATTAAGGTAAATTCTCATATCATGCATGGGCAAACTTTATTCTTTGATGGGTAGGAGTTCTGGTGTATGTAACCAGGAGGCTCATATATTTAGCGGGAACATCAATGACATTCACTCAGCTGTGAAGGTCAAATATAGT
Source organism: Triturus cristatus (assembly GCF_964204655.1). NCBI lineage: Eukaryota > Metazoa > Chordata > Amphibia > Caudata > Salamandridae > Triturus > Triturus cristatus. The sequence continues at coordinate 591,601,516 of NC_140593.1, forward strand.
AAAAAAGAACTTTCTTCTTTAATCTCGCATATTCGTTGTTTTTAAGAAACCCATCTTACCACTATTGTCAACTGCGCAGGCTAGGCTTTTATATTCGAGCTGCAGCTGGGATTGATGTTCCAAAGTGGGGAGTCACGTTACTGGCTAATAGGAAGGAGTGGGTCACACATCAGGTAAAGCTGGACAACAAATAGATGACCCACCAGTATTTAACTTTCTCCTTGGGAACCTTGGTTTGTGTCAGGAACTTATCATGTGTGTGGATTTTAACTTCTCCATCCACCCATGGGTGGATTCAACAGCGACTCCTGATTCAAGTCAGTGGTGTGTGTCGAAGTACAGATTGGCACTGAAGAAAATTCATGAGACTCGTGCATTGAGGGCTATCTGGCGCATTTGAGGGATGAGGCAGTCCATTGTGACTATTATTGAGGATGCTCCTACTGGGAAAGATATCTCCTTTCTTAGTGCACTGAGGAATGTCTGTCATGTGGGGGTTAAAGTGGTTTTACGTTCTATTCTATTCCACATGGGACATCTTCTCGCATAGGCATGTTTCTGGCTAGCAACAACCTTTTACATGCCTTGACTATTAAAAACAATCCAATGATAGTGTCAGATCATAAATCTTCAATCTAATTAGTTGTCTGTTAAGTCAAGTAAGCTGACTGATGCAGTATTGCGTCGGCGATGGACCTTTCATAAGAAGTTGTTAATGGATTCAACGTATATTAGTTTTATTGGTTTGTGTCTACGGGAGTTCATTAATATTAATATTAATAGGGGCTCAACCAGCCCAATAATTGTTTGAGATACCCTAAGGCTTTTGCTCCCAGCCAAACGCTAGCTTTCACCATTCGTAAGGATGTATTGGATTGGACCATTGAGGAGCAGGAGCAGGAAAAACATTCCCTTATGCAGGGGTCTCAAAATAGCTCTGCTGGCGCATCTAGAATTTTTGAACAGTTAACCTCTCTGCGAATGCAATTTACCTAAAGGATTTGGGGCCGGGCAAGGTTGAAATATCAGTCAAAACGCCTGGCATGTTTCAAAAATAGTGTTGAGATGGGCCGCCTATTGCCATTCCAAATAAAGGATGAGAAATTTAAATTTCGAAATTGAGATTTGAAAACCTATAAAGCTCATTATACCAGAGGATGTCAAAGTGTAGTAGGAACCTTATACAAGGTGTTAAGGTTGTAACACTCAGAAATTCTGGTTGTGGTGCATTGTATACCAATGAATGCATGGCCACTCTGGGCATGATACATTTCTATCTGCAGGTGGTTCATCTTAACAAACTTGTAGAAGAACAGTTAATCGATCATGATGCTCTAATTACACTGGAAGGGGTTTAAAGAGCTAGCGTCAGGAAAGGCTACTGGCCTTAACTCCATTCCATCAGAATTCTAAGAAATCTCAAGAAATAATCAATCCACTCCTTTTAAAGATCGTCAAATCCACCGCCTTCTTAAATTCGGTGTCATATTCTTGGGGGGAAAACTTTTATTACTGTGTTCGTAAAGCAAGATAAGGATCCACTTAATTGGGGGTCATTGCGGTCAATTTCCTTAATAAACGGTGATTTCGAATCGCTTAGCAGCAGTAATAACCTGCTTAGTTGACTCCATGCAACATGGTTTTATCCCCTCTTGAGACACTCCATCCCATATAAATCTGGCAATTTCCACTCTTGATGTGGCTTGTGAAGACCAGCGGCCCACCGGGAGGATCCTGTTGCATGCCAAAAAGGCATTCAACAGGGTTCCTTGGCACTAGCTTTACTATACAGAGCAGGGTGCTCTATTCCACTTTAACTGCCAGGATAGTCTGTATTAGTGGCATTTCAGAAATCATTCGTATTAATCGAGGCACGATGCCGGGATGTACCCTTTCCCTGCTTTATTTGCTCTTTATTTAAATCCATTCATACAAACCCTCAAGTTATCACCTCTAATTTCTCCATTAAACTTGAATCAATGGAAAGAGCTAACTTATTAACATACGCTGATGACATTGCTATATTAACATCACCTCCTCAAAAGGTTCTCCCAATGTATTGTAAATGCATCACTAGCTTGTGGGCTCATTTCGGGATCCAAATTAAACATGGATAAGATGGAAATTCTATCAAATGGTCCAGCAAGATTAGATGCCCGATATGTTTCATTGGAATAATATGTTGGTGTTCATATTTCAATGAAAATGGAAATCATTGTTTCTCAGAATTACGATGCCTTATATATCGAAACTCTTACCATTTTTAAAAAAGGAGATTGGCTGCATGTGGGCTTAATAATGCAATATCATCAAATGGTTATATTACCTCAGTACTTTTACTTATTCAGGTCTATCCTATTTCCTTGAATAAAGGTTTTTATGAAAAAGGTAGAAAACAGCTGGCAAAATACATTTGGCAACACAAAAATCCTTGGTGTGCTATAAAGTATCTTCAGCTTCCTCTTAATGAAGGGGAGGGGGCTTTGCTGTCATTGTGGTACTACTACATTTCCTCATTTATATTTAGACGCTCTGCAGTTATTGTGCCCCAGGTATGGGACCTTGATGGACAATGCCCTGAGTATCAGTTAGTTCCAAAAATAACCCTACCGGCTATCAGTCTGATAGATACTTTTAATTTCAAGCACACGCTCTTTAAATCCCTTCATGTATACCATAAGGTTTTGTGAGTTATTTGCTCAATTTGTAAAATAATGATGTTTCATCAATATACAGCCTTTGGGTATAAACTAAATTTTCCACCATCTGTTCATGAGGGTTATGTTAGTTGTTGGCAGGGTGTGCAATACTTGACCTTAGGCCAACATTTTAGGAATTATACTTTGCTATCTTATCAGGAGTTGAGGAAGAACTTAAGGATCCCAAAAACTGGATTTTCCCGGTTCCTGCAATTAAGGGATTTCCTTCTTCATCTCTTCCCCCCAAAAATGTTGGTTGTCTCATAATGAATTCTTCTGAAATGTCATCAAAGTTTCTAACCGTGGATACAGCTGTATCTTTTATTGCATCCTGATTAATTATAATCACACAACAAATAAACTTGATGTAATATCACTGAAGTTGATCTTGCAAACTGAATATCAGGGTCCCTCCTGCAGAAATTACTCATATAAATGTACTCGCCCAGAACATCTTGAATGTTTCTCACCTTAAGATTTACTTTTTCTAAACTTCTTATGACTTGTACTACACACCATATAAACTACATACATGGGGTCTCAGGGAGACATCTGAGTTTTTGGGGTGTACCAAATCTCAGGTAGACACTAAACGTATTTTTGCTACTTGTCACATCATTGCACTTTATTGGGATAAAGTTTTGATTTCATCAATCGATTTCTGAAGACATGTATCAGTCGGAGCCTAAAATCACCATGCTGGATGGACTATGCATCCAGTGTCCCATCTAGGGTCATAGGGGTCTTTCTATTCGCTATAATTTCTGCCAGGTTATTTATAGCTCACACATGGCTTCAGAAAGAAGCCCGGGATCCCCTTGCTTGGTGGCAAGAATTTTTTTCCTGTGCAGGCTGGAAATGGCAGTAATATAGGCGTGGAGGGCTTCAAAAGATGTGGGAGCCAGTTTGTCTGCTCTAACACCTAGTTTCGTGCTATAGATGTATGGTTTCACTTTTATTCTTCTTTTTGTAGTAGTCATGTGTGTTTCCTGCACTATCTCGTTTTCCTATTTTACGTGTAGTTTTTGAACCTATGAATGATTTATTTATTCCATATTTTCAATCTCAAATTTGAATAAATCTTTATGCGATGTTATTCTGTACTTAATTGCTGAATCTCAAATACCATAGTGTTATGTTGTTTGATATTGGGTTGTGTCCGTTAGCCGGGTTAGGTATATGTGGGCTAACACTAGAGAATGACGATCATTTGATCCACTTTGCGCATAACGAGAGTGGTGAGATGTTAAACGAGATCTTATTCTCACATGATCTCGACTTTGCGAACCGTTTATACTTACCTAGGGTGGATTTTGGGCATACCTTTATAGGTAGGGGTTGAGAATCCACAATAGATTTTATAATCACTCCTAATAGATACGCTCACTATATCAAGGGCTATAAAATACATAAAAACGTTTTAAGCGATCACTTGCCCCATAACATCAACCTCACCTTCCCAACAATTTTAGATCGTAAACGCAGTAACCAAGTAGTGTGGACCCAGAACGTTGAAATAGGAAAACAGAATGGTTACACACTGCGATGGTCGAGTCAAGACTCGCAGGAGCTCAACAAACAAATTGTCACCACGGCGTACAAATCAATATTAAACTGTTTGGATGAAGCTAGCTCTCATGAACTGATACTGAGTTCATTTTCCCAAATCACAACAACTATTGAAAACTTGCTGTATGTGGAGAGCAAGGGCACACATGCTCGTAAGAATGGGTGGTTTGACTCGAGATGTACAAAAGCATACACAAATTTAAAATAGGCCCTTCACAAGGCAGTGAGAGACAAGGAGGAAGTTAGAAGATGCAGGAAACTCTATAATGAGGCAAGGAGACTACGACATAAAGAAATAAAAGAAAAAGCATGGGATACCCTCCATGAGGCCTCTTTGAGCAAAGATAGCTCCTTGATCTGGTGGGCTGTGAAAGCACCATTCTTTACGAACAAATCTCATGCCCCCAAAATAGAAGTCGCAATAGATGAGAAACCGTGGGTAGATTTTTTCTCCTCTGTTTATAATTCTAAGATGGAAACAGAGTCGAGGAACCATTTGGAAGGGGGTATTGACCCTTTTACACCAATTGATTTTTCTATCACACACAAAGATGTATTAGCGGCAATAAAAGCCAGCAAGTCTGGCAAGGCCCCGGGCCCGGATGGGGTGCCAATCGATTTGTTTAAATCGATTCCGTCACTATGGTCCCCATTGTTAACACAGGTCCTTCAAGCATGCTGTGCGAAAGGTTTTATCACTACCTGGTCAGAGTCCATAATTGTGCCAATTTTTTAGAAAGGAGATAGGGAAAATCCCACATGTTATCGCCCTATCTCCCTATTAGATTCTTTCATGAAGGTTGCGGGCAGAATAGTTTTAGATCGACTTCAGACATGGGCTGAAGAAAATAGTATCTTAAGTGATGTGCAATATGGTTTCAGATCAGGTTTAGGCACAAACAAGCAGGTCCTCAATCTCAGTATTTTAATTGGAAAATACACACAGACGAAAGCTGGGAGATTCTACCTGGCTTTTGTTGACCTCACAGCCGTGTTCGACTGTGTCGTTCACAATAAGCTGTGGGATATTTTGAACGATTTAAAGGTAGAACCGGCACTAGTACAGTTTTTTAAGACAACTGTACATAGGGGCAAAAGCCAAGATTCGATATGGAATGAAAGGGGAATGTACTGCGTCATTCAAAGTAGAAAGGAGAGTAAGACGAGGCTGTGTTTTGGCTCCATTCACTCTCTATACAAACGCTTTGGAGCAGGAATTGGTGTCAAATACCAGGGACCCACCTTATGTCACCAAACGCCCGATAGTCTCCCTTCTCTACGCAGACGACGCAGTACTTATGGCACGCACACAGATAGGTCAACAAACGCCACTCACTGCTTATACCGGTTTTATGAATGAACTTGGATTGCAGATGAACGCTAAGAAAACTTTTATTATGTCCTGTGGGCAGGGAAAGCAAAAAAGTAGTAGTATCTGTGTGGGTGGAACCAGAATAGACTCCACAAACACATTTACTTATCTGGGTGTTCTTTTTAACCGGACCTGCTACTGGTCACAGGCAATCAGGTGTAGGAGTCTTCTTTTTATGAAATCGACAGCGGCTGTAGTAAACTTCTCTAAAAAACTTGGTAAAAGGCTGCCTGAAATTCTTTTAAAGATTTACAAGGCAAAATTTGTAAGCATAGCTACATACGGGGCAGGAATTTGGGGCTTCCAGGATTGTTCACCTATCCAATATGTTGAAAACGCATTTTTAAGATTTATTTTAGCATGCCCTGTTAGTTCTCCTGTTTTTAACTGTCATATGGAACTGGGGGTCCCATACATCTCTGATGTTATCAAGATACAACCTGTGTTACTTTGGCACTGAATTTGGAACTCCGACTCCACAGACTTAAACAGAGAAATGTTGAGAGAAATTGGAGCATGCAACAAAAATTACCTGGTTAAAGTATGTAAAAACTTCTTTTATGATCTTGGCGGCCTAGATTATTTTACTTCACCAGAGACCTTAAAGTCCATCTGTTGGAAAGAATTTAAATCAATCTGCATGTCTCACCTTGAGAATAACAGGCTAGTATTGGAAATGAGCAAACCTGTGGTCGTACAACATCAATTGTCTGTTACAACATATGACATTCAACCTTATCTCTTACGCTGTACAGGGGAATATGACAGATATGTTTTAACACGTTTCAGGCTCGGAACATTTCACCGACTGATTAGCTATCCAGAGATGAATAACTGGTATAGAGAGTTATGCTTATGCCCCTGCGATGATCTTTCCCCACAATCAACTATCCACATGATTTTTTTGTGCAAATCTTACTTAAAGGAAAGATCTAGGTGGATTATACCACTGCTGAGAAAAGGGAATTGGAGGCAATGTCAACCTGCGTTTCTGAACTTACAATTGTTGGACAGCGATTACTGTATTGGAGTCATGGCTGGTTACTTAAAGAGTATACTGAGAGCTAGGAAAACTATTAATGCCCAACACCCGTTTTAAATAGAGTAGTATGTATGAAATCAATTTATGCAGGACCGCTTTAACTATGCATGTCTTTCTTATCTTGATTATTTGATGCTAACCGTACATTTGCACTTTTTAATATGTAATCAGTTTTATACATAATTTTTTTAATGCTTTTAAATGTCTTTTTAAATTGTGACTGCTTTTGGGATTTTATATGTCTAAAATCGAATAAAGATCTTTTTGATTTGATTTGATTTGATGTTGTTTGATATTTTTCATATAAAAAAGAATATATTTTGGCACATTATTATTTCAAGCATGATATTCTGACACAGTCATGTTTTGAAATTTATCAGAGCAGAACATTTAGTTGCATTCTATTTCTTGAGTTCGTTAATGAATATTAATTTTCTGGTTCATTGTGCATTGAGCTCTGGGCAAGGGGTAGGATTGTCTGATAACACAACACTGACAGTGAATGAAACTGGCCCTGAGATGCCAAAGCAAACCGGTGGCCTTGAAAGGCCCACTGTTTCTGAGTTTAATATCCTAACATGTGCAAACACAAACATGCACAAACAGTGTTGGAATTTTTTGCAAGAGTAAAATCAGATCTATTGGATTTTCCAGTGCTTGTTTTCTTTAGCACACTGTGTTGAAATAATAGTAGAGTCAATGTAATCAGACCTCAGCGTCATTACCAACACTTGGCTTTTCCAATGCTATGCATGAAGTTGGGCTGATACATGGCAACATATTCCATATTTAGCTTTAGCTCTCACCCCATGAGTGCCCACTTGGCACATCCTCCCATTCAAATCAAATTAAGCTATTTGACTGGGTGACCAGAGAAATAAACACACAGAGCAAAAAGATCAGAAAACTCTCAACTCCGTTCTAGACTCTGAATTTGTTCACAATTGGAGCTGCTGTGGGATGGAAGTGGAAATTTGTTAATGTTAGGTTGGATTAGAAAATGATACGGTGTCGCGATTGCTGCAGGGAAAGGCCAGGGCGAGGCTCTGACTTCTGTAGAAATCATTGCACGAAACCTACTACGTCTGGTGAGACTCATCAACATACTCAAGCTGAGTACCTAGCATCAGGGGTGGAAACTGTGGCCCCGTGTTACTCAGCCCCACTTCCAGAGGAGTACCTGGCGTTTCAGACCGTCTTTGACAAACAAAAGGCCACCCGACTACCACCTCATCGGCCGTACGATTGCCGCATAGATTTATTGCCAGGAGCTGACATTCCCTGTAGTCGAGTTTACGCCCTTACCGAACCCGAAAATTTGTATCTCAAAAAATATCTGGATGATAACCTAGCGTCAGGATTCATACGACACTCCTCATCCCCACTCTTTTTTATAACTAAAAAGGACTGTGACGAGTTGAGAACATGCATCGACTATAGAGCCCTCAACAAAATCACCGTGAAAAATAGGTATCCGTTACCATTGATACCAGTGTTACTCGATCAATTGAAGGGGGCTCAAGTCTATACCAAACTGGATCTTCGAGGGGCATATCACTTGGTAAGAGTCAGAACAGGAGACGAATGGAAAACCGCTTTTCGGACCAAGTATGGGTTGTTCGAGTACCAAGTGATGCCCTTCGGACTGTGCAACGCCCCAGCAGCATTCCAGTTTTTTATGGACGAGGTTTTGCGTAGCTTACTGGATTCTATATGCATCGTCTATATCGATGATATTCTCATCTATTCCTCAAACCTCTCGGAACATGTCGTGCATGTGAGAACTGTGCTGGAACGCCTTCAACAACACTCTCTCTACGCCAAGTTAGAGAAATGTATTTTTCATGTGCCCGAAGTAGCTTTTTTGGGGTACATCATGAACGCCCGGGGCTTCCAAATGGATATGGCAAAGGTCTCAGCAATAACCCAATGGAAGGCACCTCTCAATGTGAAATCCGTGCAGAGTTTCCTTGGTTTTCCAAATTACTACAGACGGTTCATTAAAGACTTCTCCAAAGTAATTCACCCCATAACCCGTCTTTTGCGGAAGAATACTCCCTTCGTGTGGAACGAAGAAGCAGACCAAGCATTTGAAGATTTGAAACAAAGATTCACTCAGGCACCCATCCTGCGTCATCCGGATTCCCGATTGCCCTTCATTCTCGAAACAGATGCCTCACAACATGCCTTGGGTGGGGTATTGTCGCAGCGTCATCCGACAACAGGACAACTTCACCCGGTAGCCTTCTATTCGAAAAAACTCACCCCTAGTGAGGTAAACTACTCAATCACGGACAAGGAACTCCTAGCTATCAAGAGGGCCTGCGAAGAGTGGAGGCATTATCTTCTGGGAGCTCACCACACTGTAGAAATGTATACGGATCACAGAAACTTGTTATTCCTCAAAACAGCCAAAGCCATAACGCCCCGACAACTTCGATGGTCTCTTTTCTTTTCTGATTATGACTTCGTCATCAAATTCAAACCCGGTCTTCAGAACGGTAAGGCGGATGCTTTATCTCGGCAAGACGAAACAGCAGAGGGGCCAACAGAAGTAACGGAACCTCCTACTATCTTACCCCACCAGGCCTTTTCTGAGATGCTCGGTGCCACTTTCCTGTCACAGACCTTTCTTGAAGACATCAAAACAGCCTTGGCCAACGTGAATCTTCAACAATGGATGGACGAAGACCCCGAAAATCGACTACTCCACGAACATCTGGCATATCACAAGCATGCCTTGTATGTTCCCTTGGTCACCCTTCAAAACCAGGCATTGGCTTGGGTTCATGATTCCACCCTCGGAGGGCATCTGGGAGAACAGAAGACGATAGCGACATTGAAAAGATCCTTTTGGTGGCCCTCACTGCATAAAGACACGCAAGAATACATACGTACCTGTTCAGTTTGTGCTCAAAGCAAAGCGTATCACTCGAAGCCCGCAGGCCTTTTGCGACCCATTCCTATTCCTCCATTTCCGTGGCACACAGTCTCTATGGACTTTATTGTAGAACTGCCTCCCTGCGAAGGGTACACCGTCATTCTTGTACTCATAGACCACCTGACTAAGATGGGTCACTTCATTCCGCTGAAGAAACTTCCAACGTCTTCTGAACTTCCCAGAGTTCTCATCACTGACCGGGGCACTCAGTTTACTTCGCGTTTTGGAAGGCACTTTGCTCCACCATGAAGATAGATGCGTGGTTGTCCACCAGTTACCACCCACAAACCGACGGCAAAACAGAACGATTAAATCAATCTTTGGAGCAATACCTGCGGTGTTTTACCTTACAAAACACATTAGACTGGTACCCCCTGATTTGGACAGCGGAGTTCGCATACAACAACGCTGAATACGCCATCCTGGGTTGTTCACCCTTCTTCTGTCTGTCAGGGTTTCATCCAAACATGCTTCCATTCGATTGGCCTGTGGTTTCCAAACATCCTACCATTCAAGAACATCATGCTCATCTTCGAACAGTGCTGACAGAAGCAAAGAACCAATTACAGAAGGCTCAAGACGCCCACAAGCGCTTCGCAGACAAGAACAGAAGTCCTGAGCCACCTTATCAAATAGGAGACAGGGTTTGGCTGTCTACTAAGAACCTACATCTGAAGGGAGGGGGTAAGCTGTCACCCAAATACATAGGGCCGTACGAAGTGGAGGAAATCATTAACCCAGTCGCTCTACGACTGGCAATTCCCCGTGCCTGGCATTTACACCCAGTATTTCACGTCTCCTTACTGAAACCATGTCCTAGCACTATGAGAATTCCCTCTCACCCAGCCCCTATTGAAGTAGAGGGTCAGGAAGAATACGAAGTGAGAGCCATACTGAACTCTCGCTTAGTCAGAGGGCGGGTGCAGTACCTGATCGACTGGGTAGGTTACGGGGTGGAAGATCGAACCTGGGAACCTGCTAGTAATCTACATTACCCCTGTTAGTGACACGATTTCATGCTCAAAATCCCGGGAAGCCAGGCCGACCGCCGAGACGGCAGTCCTCGAGAGGGGGCTCTGTTGCGATTGCTGCAGGGAAAGGCCAGGGCGAGGCGCGCACCAAGCATTCGTCCCTCAGCGCGTCCAGAGTCCAGAGCGCGTTTGGCTATGCAGGGCGCGTAAGGGGTAGTAGCGGCACGCAACAGCACCGAACACTACAACTCCCAGCATGCCCTCAGACAAGGACCGGAAGTAGTACTCGGCAGTGTGGTCGGAATCGGATAAAGCACTTCCCTTTCCCAGGGTTCAGTGCTTGTCAATGAATTCCCAACGGACTCGTAGCGGACGGTATTCCCCGCTGGATTTTGCTCGACGACGAAGCTCAGCACCTGTGGACCGGTAAAACCTTGACAAGTTGTAGATTCCACGTCGCGTTTCCAAGGTCGCTACCTTTCTGTATCCCGATAGCTCGCTCGGCACCTAGGGGTGTTTGAGGCGCCTCTCGGATTGAAGCCGTACTGTGAGTAGAGTGTGTACAAGGATTCTGGCTTGCTTCCCTCTGTTTCCGTGACCCGTGACCCGCCCGAGAACTCCTCTTCTGCTTTGTCTCCTGCTGTCTTGCTGCACTCGTTTGTTTGTAGACCAGCGCATGGTCCTTCCTTTATGCCCAGAAGCCTGCTGCCTTTCAGAGTTTAACTGAACAGTGATCTTGGAAGCTGTATTACAATTCCTTACCTACTGTGACGTAACAGGTTGGGGGGAAAAGAACTATACCACAGCACTGTCCTGAGATTTTAGTTCGCGCTCAACTTTGGGTCTGCAGTACATTCCCTTTGAACTTGATTCCCTATAGCTGCTGCTGCTGCAATCCTTAGTAAGTCGCGCGTGTCCGGAGAACAACATACTTTAGAGCTTTGAATAAGACAGGGGGTGGGCAGCGTGTACTGACCTCTCTGTTGCTTCTCGTCCCTCTATAGTTCCTTCTCGGGAGGTCCCTTGCTGAGACACAGAATTCCTCCTAGACGCAGGATCAGAAGATATCGCAGCAACCTTTTCTTATTTTATCCACTTCCCTTTTCCCCGGGGGGCTTTCCCGCGCAGCAGTGTAGTTATTGCTCTGTGAGGGTCTGCGCCTCAGGGTCGAGGGGGGATAAATCACGCTCCATCGCTCCCGAAGGCTGCTTTCCGAGGTTAGTGGCAAACTTGTGTTCTGTAACCACTGACTGCACGACATACGGTTATGCACTGCTGAAAGCCAGGGGCATAGCTTGGTCAGGAAGATTGGGGGGGGGGTTAATCTTCAGATTGTCCAATAATCACACTAGCTTATCGTTTTAAAATACATTATAGGACAACCAGGGAGCATGAGAGGGGCTAAAGGGGCAGTGGTAAGGAGACAAATATGGATTGGTGGTGGTACCAAGTGAGAGAAAACACAATATTGTGTAAAATAGCCAACATTTTTTTAATTTGTTTTAAAAAATCTTTTTATTAACTTTTGCTCAAATGACCATACATTCCAGCAGTTACAGTAATATGTACACGGTTGATATCTTAACCACTCAATATTTTTTTTCACAGGGAGGTATGGGGACACGGGTCCCACCTAATTCAAAAGACCCAAATGTGTAACAGGCCATACATACAATTCATAAAAAAGACATTTCAGTAAATCAGGTCTCCATGCTCTCCTGATCATGCATGTCTAATTTGTATCCCTCCACCCCCTGCCATGCTCTTATGCTTACGCCATGGTGACCATATTTTCTACCACTTTTTGACCCTCCCCCATGTTTATATACCGTTTCTTCGGCCCGTTGACACCAATCAAGGTAGCGTTCCCACTCTCCCAAAGATGGTGGCGAAGGTGCTCCCCACCTCCTTGCAATGTTCCTTTTGGCAATCACTGCTGCGAGAGTGAGCCATATTCGTGTATGTCTGAGCCAGTCAGAGTCCCCCTTAATCATCAGGAGAACCCATTTGGCGTCCATAGGGACTGTTACTCCTGAAACCCTTGACATAACGTCCCTGACCCCTTGCCAATATCCTGCTATCATCGAACGTTCCCACAGAATGTGAATAAAGGTTCCCTCCTGCTTATAGCTAACATTTTTGAAGACTTACAAAACAGAGAGGGAGAAAGAGTCTGTGTATATGTAAAAATTACTGGTGTAATCCGACAGACACCTCACCATACCCGACTGAAAGCACCTGCACCTAACTATTTAGCAGAAAATAAATTCAGTAAGGGTGGTGTAAAACAACAAACAGCCCCCCACCGCCCCTGAATCTACGCCCCTGCTAACAGCACTGGTTCTGGGACAAGATGGTGTAGTTCAGTATGATGAACCATTGGTGGCAACTGTGTACCATAGTGTCTGGTCTCTGGACTGTGCTCTTGGCTGTAAGTGTTTGTTTTCTTTTGTTTTTCATAGAGACTGGGCCTCAAAAAGTTGTGTATTGGGCCTAATACCCTAGTAGTTCACTTCCTGAGGACTGAAATGGTCTTCGATGAGATACAGTGTAAAAGAGACTAGTTGTTCAAGATCTGTGAACCCTTGAGTTTCACAGCTCTCTTTGCATTCTGCCCTACAATCTTTGAAAATGACACTGAATATTAAACCTGAACCCTCAATTCCATTCCTCTGCCTTTTTCAATACATCTTCCCACACATGATATTGTACCCAATTTGTAAATTTAAAAAAAAACGTAATATGGAGCATTTCTGTGTGATAGGAAAAACTGGTGGTATTGTGTTATTGTTTACGTTTATTGGGCTTGCACAACATGCCCTAATTAGTTACAGCAAAAAAGCCATATTAAAGGCTGCAAATGAGTCATGCTTTTATAAAGAATCTACTGCCGATAGCTCATTTGTTTCCCCTTTTATCGGTTCGCATAAAGCAGATTATTCCTAGCAACGACATCAGCATTACAATGTCTTACAACAAATCCACGTGTTATTGCATTTGTTCTCTGTTACATGTTCTGCTCTTTCGGCCGAATCCTTCTACCCGCATGAAAGAGACATAAAAGACGGGGATGCTCACATTATCCGATGACTTATTTATCATTCGTGTTCCTGTTATCCAACAGGTTGCCTAGACAACTTTACCTCACGGGAACTCAGATATTTACCGACTTGGCGGAACAGCTCTAACAGGCTCACATGCTGGAAGAAAATCATTTCATGCTCTTTTTATTTTTTATTTTTAAAAGTCTTTCTGTACCAGCGCAAATGACATATTCCACTGGCAGTCTACCTCACAGCAGATGCCCCAACATTTATTAAAAAACACATGACACATCATGTTTAAATTCTTGGAACAACGGTGGTTACTTTTTTATCAACATGTGTGTGTCTGTAAAATATATTGAATTATTTGAAGGTAAATGCTTATTTCAAAAGAGTAGAGAGATATTTCCAGGACCCTTCCATATACTTCTCTGCCAAATTCGTCCTTTTTTTCCCTGAATAGGCCTGTATTCGTTTTGCATTAACCGCAAAGTTTATTTGTGGAGTCGCCTCTTTGGTAACACCAATTCTGGTTAGTTTTAATGAAATAGTAAACGTTTTGAAACCAGGTCCCCAGCACGAGGCATATAGGGGCCCCATGCACCAAACCAAAAACCAGTCGCAAATGGGCAGATTCACAGAATCTGCCCCTCTGCGACCGGTATTTTTGCATTTGGGATGCATCATCCCAAATGCAAAAATCACAACTTAAGGAATCGCTAAAATTGTGATTACTGTAATTGCGATTGCATTTAAGGAATTGCAAACTGCGATTCCTTAAATGCAATGCATTAAATAAAAAATTATTGCGATTTTGCTATTAGGAATCGCAAATTACCATCAAACTAAAGTATGGTAATTTGCGATTTCTTGTCGCATTTTACACACACACACATGCACTTGCGGCATGTGTGTGAGCAACATGTGTAAAGATTGGAATTTCAGGGGTGCAGCAGGGTATCCTTTTGGAACCCTTGCACCCTTGAAATTGCATGCGCAATTTGCGAGTATCTATTGGGTGCTCGCAAATTGCGCATGCAATTTTAATCATTTCCTTAATTGCGACTTGCAATTTGCGAGTCGCAATTAAGGAGTTTTAAGGAATCACATTTTTTTGGGCGATTCCTACATGCATTGCATTTTGCGATTTCTAAATAGCGAATCGGTAAAATTTCCTATTTAGAAACCGCAAAATGCGGGCTTGATGCATGTGCCTCCTAGCTCCTGGGAAGCCACCAATACGTGAATAAGCAAAAGACAATGGGCCAGATGTTTCAAGGGTTTTCCCGTTCGCAAACGGACCGATTTGCAGAATCGGCCTGTTTGTGAACGGGAAAAAAACTTTTGGGATGTATCATCCCAAAAGGCCATGGCAAAATAAGAAATCGCAAAATTTGCGATTCCCTATTCGGTGAATGCATTTAAGGAATTGCAAATTGTGATTCCTTAAATGCAATTCTGGAAGCACCCAAAATTTACGATCTGGCCTTAAAGAA
Organism: Triturus cristatus; assembly: GCF_964204655.1. Taxonomy (NCBI): domain Eukaryota; kingdom Metazoa; phylum Chordata; class Amphibia; order Caudata; family Salamandridae; genus Triturus; species Triturus cristatus. Next base: position 591,616,650 of record NC_140593.1, read on the forward strand.
TTGCAAATTACTACCGACTTCAAGTTGGTGGTAATTTGAGATTTCCTAGAAAAATACACTTTTTTGCATTTTTCAAAGTTCCATGTGGTGCACATAAATGCCTATTTCAGGGGTGCAACAGGGTGTCCTTTTGGCACCCTTGAAATTGCATGCACAATTTGTGAGTACCTATTGGGTACTCGCAAATTGCGCATGCAATTCCCATTCATTTCTATGGGCCTCTTGGCCCATAGAAATGAATGAGAAGGCATTCCTTATTGTGCAGTCACGTCCAGTTTGCTATTGATGATTGTTCCAAGGTTTCTGGCATGGGTGCTGGTTGTGGGTGTGGGTGTTGTCCGATTTTGTCTGGCCAACAGTAAGAGTACCATGTGAGATTTTCTTGCCTAAGATCACTACTTCTGTCTTGTCGGTGTTGAGCTTAAGACAGTCAGCTTTCATCCAGTTAGTGACTTCTGTCATGCAGGCGGTGAACTTGTTTCTTGTGTTGGGGGTCTTATCCGAGATGAAGAGTATGAGTTGTGGTCAATTTAGGAGAGGATGTTGATGTCCTGTGCATAAATTATGTTTACTAGAGGGATCATGCATGTGTTGAAGAGTGTGGTGCTGAGCAATAAACCTTGAGGCACTCCACAGATGAGTTTGCATGCTTTCGAGGAGTAAAGTACCAGGTTGACAGCTTGTGTACTAGCGTTAAGAATGGGCACATTCAGCTTAGAGCAGATCCTTAAATGCCAATCTCATGCAGGCATCTGATGAGGATAGGACGTGAGACCATGTCAAAGGCTGCACAGAGGTCCAGGACAATGAGGGCTGCCATGTCTCCTCTGTCAAGGAGCATGAAGATGTCATCTGTGGCAACGATGAGCACTGTTTCTGTACTATGGCTGTGCCTGAATCCATACAGTGTGGTGTCTAAGAGATGCTGTTTGTTAAGGTGGTTGGTGAGGAGTTGGTTGATTTGTTTCTCGAAGAGCTTTGCCAAGTATGGTGGGAGTGAAATGGGTCTGTAGTTGGAAAGTGCGGCTGGGTCAGTTGATGTTTCCTTCAGCAGAGGCAAGAAGGTGGCATGTTTCCAGGTGGCCAGGAATGTGGCTGGGATGATGGAGGTGATTAGTGGTTTGCTGATCAGGAGGAGTCCTTTGAAGAAGGTGTGATGCAGGCAAGGGTCAAATTGGGCCCTTGAGTGGATAGTCTTCATGGGAGAAGCAATTTTGATGATGGTGATGCTGGGCTACGAGGTCAGGGTTCTTTCTTTGGCCATGATGGGAAGTTCATTTTTTAATGGTGAAGGGGTATTGTTGAGGGCTGAAGATGGTGTATATGGAGGTGATTTTGGTACAGAAAAATTTAGAGAGCTTATTGCAAATGTCTTGTTAGAGGGTGGTGTTGCAGGAGGCGGCAGTATGAGAAATCTTTGATAATGACAATGGTTTCCTTGCTGCTACTATTGCTGGCGTTAATGTGATCTGCTGGTTGTAGCATCTTAGGGCTGATTTGAAGATACCTTTATCTGTGGTGTCTTGACTTGTTCTCCATTTGTGCTCCAGTTGCTTACAGTGGCATTTCGTCATCCTGAGTTTCACTGTGTACCAACTGGCCTGTGGCTGGGCTCTTACTATTGAGTTGCACTTCAGTGGAGTCAGGATGTCAGCGCATGCAGTGATAAAGATTTTAAGGTTCTTGATGACTTCTTGCAAGTTGATTGTGTGCTCTGGCCAGCGCACAGAGTGGGCGGAAGCCCACTCCTCTTCTGTGATGCTTTTTCAGCTGTAGCTGGCGGTTCTGGTGGTGCTAGTTCTGTGGTGGTGCAGGATAAGTATGTTGAAACTGATGAGGATGTGGTCTGTCCAGGTCATAGTTGCTCGTTGGTCAACTGTGATGCTGCTGATTGAGGACAAAATTAGGTCCAATAGATGTCCAGCAGTGTGGGTGAGTTTGGAAACATTCTGGGTGAGGCCAAGGTCTGTAAGATTTTCTAGAAGGGCTGTAGACTCTAGTTTTGTTAAGTCTTCTAGGTGAAAGTTAAGGCCTCCGAGAAATATTTGGTGTTGGTGTTAATGATGAGATGTGCGACAAAGTCCTTGATGTTGTAGACAAAATTTGTGTGGGATCTTGGTGGTCTGTATATGAGGGTTCTGGCCTCGTGAGGTGAGGTGATGTGAGGTGTTCCATTTAGCTGGTGGGGCTGTCCATTTAGGTGGTGCAGCCGATGGTATATTTGATTATGATGACAACTCAACCTCCAGGTCTGTGCTGATAGTCTTGCCTAGCAACTATGAGGCCGATGGGTCTGGCTGTAATGTTGTCTAGTGCAAAGGTTGTGTATAGCCATGTTTCTGTGTGAAAGAGCATGTATGGAGAGTGATCCTACTCTGGGGCCCATGTATGGTGAGTGTGTGGCTGTTGAGGAGCATGCAGGACAGTGTGCCATGGCATGTTGAGCAGAGACGTTTTAAGGCATGGGCAATGTGGGCTTTGACCCAGGGCCCAAGCCCCAGCTGAGATAGCCAACTCTGTTCTGCAGAGTCTTGTCTTGATTGCCTTGATTTATTCTGAAACAGATTGTTTTAAATACAGTTTTCCTTTAATTTATTTTTAATGTGGGTGATGTGTGAAAGTCTATTACAGACATTTTACAGAGTAATGTAGGGTTTATTTTTCATGCCGTATCCATAAAAAAGGTTTCTTTTAGATAACAATATGACCTTACATATGAGATATGGGGGGTATCCCATAGATTATTTGCAGTATTATTATTGAACTGCTGCTGTGTTACAATATTGAAAACTCACATCACTATCCCTGAATATTAGATGTAAACACATTGGAATTTGAACAATTGCACCTGCGCGCTGTTAGGGACCTAGCCAAAGAATTAATGGAAGAGCTGAAATTGAATCAGAAATTCAAACCTGTTCTGCACAGGGGCTCTATGGCTCAGGGCCCCAAAATCCTTAAGATGTCTTTGGTGTTGAGCGGGTGGTGTTTGGACTGTGTGAGTGGGTGGCTGGTTTGTATGAGTGTGAGCAAGTGATGGTGCTGTTAGCATGGGGGTGGAGGGTCAGAGATGTGAGAGGAGGCATGAGAACTTGCAGGAGGTACATGTGAATGCTCCTTCCGTGTCATGTTGTGTGGTGCAGTGAGGCAACAATGCGGTGAGTGGGGGGCCCGGGTTGAGAGAATGGAGGAATGAAGCAATATAGCAGTGGGTAGGGGTGAACCACAGTTCCTGATGCTGGGGGAAGTCCATGGGTGGATGGGTGCAGACAGGCATGCCTTTGATGTGCCAGTGGCATGCCCCCACCATGTCTGCATTGCAGCTGCCATTAAGGAGGTCCTGAGAGCTGGGAGGAGCACAGGATACTGTGGGAGGGAATCCGGTGATGACACTTTCTGTGCAGATGGATGAAGGGCAATCCAGTAATGTCACTTACTGTGCTGATGAATGATGGGGAGGTCAAATTATGTCACTTCCTGTGTTGGGCAATTAAGTCCTCTTTCTTGGATTTTTCTTTTGAAGATTGCATTGGCAGGAAACCAGTGTACTTCCTGTGCAGATGGATGATGGGAAATCCAATGATGTCACTTCCCATGGCAAGTGAGAGGAAATGTGGATTACTGTGAGCATAATTTTGACAAATTGGTCAGCACAGAGTTGGTAACTGTCCCCTTCTGCCACTCGAAAGTGCAGAAAGTTTATCAGTTGCCCAGTGGTGTGGCCATATGACAAGGACAGTGAGCACCCCATACCATTCCTTTTACAGAACACCAATCCCTCCATGGCATAAGAACTGGTGGTCTCCTTTCTGCCCTCCCTACAGGAGCAGAAAGACTCATGACTGCTCATGGTGTGGTGTGCAGACCAATGCCAGGAATGGAAAGCTTCCCACCCCATTCCTTTTCTCACTTGTTTCTCCTGGTTGTATGCTGGGCTGTCTGTCCCAAACACCCCAGTCTACTCACTCAATGGGGCAGAAATCCAAATGACCAGCAGGAAAAATAAAATGGTTTGGGTGGCCAGTCTATCATTGAATTAGACACTGCCCTAATTCTTTAAGCCCTGAGAGTAATTTTGTGTCCCATTGGGGCATATAGGGGTGAGTACCACAAATGTTCCCATCTGAAGAGGACAGAAAGCGCGCCAGACCAACAGACAGGTCTCCAGCCTCTTTCAGCATTGGACCTCACCCCCTTGCACCAGATAGACTTTGCCATTTAAGCCAGACCATATATCACAACAATGCTAAAAAAAGATCCCAATTTCCTCCCACTTGCCATTGTGAGATTGCTGCAGTAATCGGACTCTGGGTCAGCCATTACCAAGGAACCCTAGTAACATGTTCATTTCTAAAAGCTAGAAAACCACATGAATTCAAGCAGTTGTTACTTGCATGGATCTCAGCACTTTTTACCCAGAAACAGTTGCAAACAACAAAGCTATGCCTGCAAGCACATCTTTCTTTCCTTGGGGATGGATACAACATTTGGCCCCAGGGTCGGCTGTGACACAGCACACCCAACAAACCCTGGCCATTTCTAAAGAATAGAGACCCCGCAGAATCCAGGTTAGTGTGACTTACATGTACCCCAGCATGTTTCCCTATCTAGGAATGCCCAGTGAACATCAAAACTGTGCATGTGTGTACGTATGTGGTGTTTTTATAGTGCAAACCTGGCTCTTCGACTGAACTGGAGCTGCACCCCCCAGTGCTTTGAGACCCTCACGGGTGAGAAGGATGCTTTATAAATCCCTGATTGATTGATTGATTGATTGATTGATTGATCGAAACCTAGACAAAGGCAGCGGAACCCTGTGCAGGGGCATAGATACATTGCTTCCTAATAGTCAATTATCAATTTTTATAATACTGCTGAATCGCAATAGGTGTAGAGTATATCTTACAATACAGGAATATAATAAAAGAGCATCAGCGTTTCAACTCGGAGAATTAATAATTTATGGAACTAGGTCTTCATCAGGACCTAATTAGCGAATGCACCATTAAGGTGTTGAAAACTACTACTTGTAGAGGACACAGAAAGGTGCAATGAGTCACCACTGAACAGTTAATACAAAGGGATCAAAGTATTCCTTACATTGTCAGATTTATACAACACAAGGAGCACCTTTCTGCACCAAAACAATCATTAAAGGTGTTTTCCTCTTCGATGTGTGCTGCCGGATGCAGCACGCTTAGAAAGAGGAAAAAACTTCTCTTTGCGCTTCCTTGCACCTCCCCTGTAGAAGCGTAGGATTTTGAAGCATTCCCAGGTTTACCACATCTTGTAAATCTGGAAATGGAGCAGAATCCATGGATGTTGCGTGGGAACACCCTGTTGCAGCCTTGGATCCTCAGGGTCGTATGTTGCTCTTTATGGTCCACCTCTTGATACCACCACGGTCTGGTTTAGTATTACAGACTCAATGGAGTGATCAAGCGGGGGAAGGGAAGGATGGGAACAGCGGGGAAGGAGACCTGCAAAGAATAACAACCAGGTAATGTACAGTGAATACACACAAACAGGAATCTACGATAAGACTACAGATACATATTACTCTGTCTATGTACCTGTAAAGAAAAATTCCTCCGTATTCTAGTCAGCATATAGTAGTTATCAAGGCTCCATACACATCTATGAATGAAACAACACGTTAACACTAAGTGCGCACTGACTCACCAACCTACCCAAGGATATGCAGTGCTTAACAGGGGTGCAGCTCTGACTTGAGTGAACTCAGGTTCCCCTGTAGTGAAATAACCCAAAAGAGGGCCCAATGCATAGGCACATAATAATATGGTGAAAAAATCCGAAGATCCTTCAAATCAGGAATGGTTCATAACACAAACTCCACAGTAGTCAAGCTTTTAGGAAGTGGAATATGTACCCATAGTTTCTGATACGTCTCAGAACATAAATATATAGAACAGATTGTTTGTCATCAACTTCTATATATGGGACTGTTTTATCTCACAACAGTAGCATGTAATAACGCACTCTCAATTTACTCCTTGCATGGGAATTCAAAGGAAGATCCACAATAGTGTGCTCATCAATGATTGACCAAGGAAAACAAGCCTTTCAGAAACACGGCTTGTGCTTTTACATCCACGCGTTCTCTCTACAAAAGTATTAGACTTGCCAAACTGGAGAGAACGCCTCAAGAGTTATGGAAGGCAGCCGCCTCCCTACAGTATCACAAGAACAAGTTCAGGAAACCCAGCACCCTGTTTGTTCACTATATAGAAACAAGCGGGGCTCGTTCTGCTCTCCCGCAAGAACCTAGTACTAGGTTCAGCCAATGGGGCAGCAGAGAATTACGATCGGATCGTCAAAAGTTTGCCGCATCCACTGAGCAACAAGGAATTACAACAAAGGAAATGCGGTGCAAGTTACATCCTTACCAGACCTCTACGGACTCCGGCGTCTCAGCGGCAAGAGTAACCGGCACCCGCTGCTTCCGCGGAGGAGATGAAATAACTTCCTTGCGGGTACGCGATGACGTCCCCGCATAGGATCATGGGAATTGTAGTCCGGATCGCTTCCGAGGCGTTTTTGCAGTACGTTATGCCTCTTCAGTGTTTTCTCTGGTGAAACCTGACACACCCACAGCAATACCCATAGCTCACCCAAATTCACGCAAAGTGCTGCATGAAAAGGGAACATATTTACAAGGACACAAAAAGCCAGCAGGGTGGCTTTCCGTGTCCTTATTTATATGGAGCACCAAATTGCGCCACCGGTGCATCACAAAAAGTGACGCACTGGCAGCACAAGGGGCTTGCAATTATACCTCTAAGTCTCTAAAAGCTCAAACTAATGCACTAATTTAGACGCAGCTTTAGTCTAGTATATTGTGCAAGCTGAAGAGGAAACCTTAATGTGGAACACAATGGATAAGGATAGAAGGTCTCAAACATTGGAATTGTTTTGAGAAAGAGAAAGGAAAATGATTAGGGGCACATATGGCCAGTGGATACGCACACAGAAATAGGAACTGGCTGGATATGAAAATGGAGTTAGGGAAAAGGGCATAGAGCAGAGGAGAGTAGCACTTTCTGGCACTTTTTCTTTTTTCCTCCACTAAAGGCAACCGCCACACCACTTCTGCACAAGGGGCACCTGATAAGGAAAAATGCATGGTAACACTTATTAAGTAATATGAAATTCCTTCAGCTGTTTCTGGTAGAATTTTGATGATGTAATTTCATTGAGTTTCAGACTAGTTCTGATATAACTCTATCTTTTATTCTATGGAGTTGTGCTTTCATTCTATTGTACTCACTGACATTTTTTTTAAAGTTTTCCTTAGCAACATATAGGTATGGTATGGTATGTATACTTTATTCGATAAAAATAATTCATCATAAAAGTAAATATACAGTAGTCATGACCTATATGAACATCACAATATAAAAGTACAATTAAATCATTAAAATTGCTCTACTTGAAACATCATGATACATCATAATACAAGGGGATACAATTAAAACTCATCAAGCTTGTTCTGCATTAATCAACATAACTACACCTTTCCCCTGCTGTATAAATGGCTGTGGCAACTATCCTAACCCTAGGAGCATTCCTTCATAAAGACGCTCCGACCTGCAAGGTATGTTGGGTCTTGAGTCTTCTCATACGTATCATCCAAGCACTTCCAATAAATTTGGCAACACCACACACCAACGAGGGAGAGGATGTCTCGGTACAGAGGACACGCAGGGCCATTACATGACATCTAAGGCCCAAGCCCTTGCATAGGGGTTTTAGCCATATTCTCCTAGCCACCTTGTAGGCTGGGCAAGCAAACATAAGGTGCGCCACGGACTCACTAGGGGCTACACAGCACGGACAGGCCTTTAATAAGCCACTTTGAATGTTCCACCCAGAAGTAAAAGCATTTACAGGAAGGATTCCAAACCTGATTTCTAAATATAGTGATCTATCCAGGGGTTTCTCAATAAAGTCAAGGAGTGGTTCAAATAACCTAATCCCCTTAAACTCTAGGAAGCGCTCAGTGAGAGAACCCCCTACACCTCTACAAGAAGTCTCCTGCTGGACCCACTCCCAGTACATCTTCTTGATAACTAGTTTGGGTGGCGGGGATTGGCTCTTCCAAAGGTCACTTAGGCCTATATATCCGACCAGCTGCCTCAAGTTACTCAGCCACTTAATCCTATTGCCTTTATCTAGCAAGATGAGTTCGTCCAAAGCAGCTGCATAGTTCTTGAGCTCCTCAGTCCTTCTCAGTCGGACCCAAAAGAGTAGAGGGCGAAGGCGCACTATTTCTCTAAGAGGGCGCCTGCCCATATCTAAACGTAATGGTATTAATGGGGTGGAAACTGGTAAGGCAACCAGTTCTCTCAAGAACTTGTTTTCTGAAGTAATTAGGTCCGGGGTATTCTCGAACCCCCAGAGTTCAGAGCCATACAAGGCAGTTGGTAGTATTTGGCCTTCATAAATTGCGAGGGCAGGAGCCACAGGTTTACTCGCAGACGCCCTATGCTCTCGCATTACCACCCCTGCAACTCTTTTGAAATTTAATAGCATTTTGGCCAGATGATCATTCCAGCGCATCCGGCTATTCACCCTAACACCCAAGTAGTCAAAGGAGTCCACCATCTCCAAAGACTCACCATTAAGCGTAAGACTATTCTTAAATCTTTTGGAAGGGGAGAGGGCCATAAGTTTGGTTTTAGAGGTGTTAATTGTGAGTCCCCTATCATTACAAAACTCACTGAAGCGGTGTAATAACTTTTGGAGACCTGCTGGGGTTTTCAAGATCAGAATAGTATCGTCCGCGAAGAGGAGGGTAGGGGTTTTTTCCCCTGCCAGGGATGGCGCATCCGCCGACTCTTCTCTCAGATGGTCCACCACACCATTCACAAATAAAGAGAAAAGGGTCGGCGCCATAACACATCCCTGGCGAACTCCCCTTCTCACGGGCACCCTCTCGGTCAATTGGCCTTGGGTACCCCATCTGATTCTCGCATAGTTACCCTCGTGGAGCAAAGTTAATAAGGGGGAGGGGCCAGGAAGAGGCACCAGGTGCGATGTATGAGAGCACCCTGGGCCTCGCAGTCCCAGCGTCCGATGTCAGCCTTCAAGGGTAAGATTCGCCAGATGTACCAATGTCCCCACAGCTCCTCGAGGGTTTTAAAGCACAATGAAAGCAGATTCCAACCTCCGCGCCTACGAACGGCACCCCCTATAGTTGGGGGATTAAGTCCCCTTGAATCCTGAGGGTCCCTGGGGGGCAACTAGCCCACCAGGTACCTCCAGTAAATGCCACAGACCTGTGTTGCAGAGAGGTGGTCCGAGGCCACGCTCCTTTTTTTACACCATGCTGAAAACGCAGAGTCTGGCGCACTTCTGCTCAGAAGATGAAGTCCACTTGTGTCCCGAGGTCCTCAGGATTCAAGAGGACCTCATCGCCCCATCAGCAATGCACCAGAAGCCTTGTTTGCAGAGTGGTGTAAAAAGGGGTGTGACCTCAGACCACCTCTCTGCAACGTAGCTCTGTGGTGCTTACTGGAGGTACCTGATAAGCTAGCTCGTCCCCAGGGACCCTCAGGATTCAAAGGGACTTAATCCCCCAACCTACAGCATGTCAGGGGGGCATTTGCACACTTGTTAGATCAGGCCCTGCCCCACCCCTGCACCACTCTGTAAACACACCCCCCGGTGCTTTGTAAGTTGGGGGATTAAGTCCCCTTAAATCCTGAGGGTCCCTGGGGGCCAACTAGCCCACCAGGTACCTCAAGTAAGCGCCACAGAGCTGAATTGCAGAGAGGTGTTCTGGGGCCTTGCCCCTTTTTACACCACGCTGCAAACGCAGTTTCTGGTCCCCACAGAACACACATTCTATTTAATAAAAATAGGAGCCCCGGGGAGGTGGCGTGCCTACCTCCGCAAATCATCAACAAAGTCCCGGGGAGGTGCCGGTCCCCGGGGCTGCGGGGTACCCCGTAGGCCCCCGCTATATAATTTGGGCATGCCCCCGGGACCTGGCACACCCGGGGGCTTTCATAAACGAAGCTCGGGAGCCCACGCTTCGTTTTTAAATTATTGTCTGTGAGCTTCTCCCATGTTCTTTATATGAATTGTGTTTTAATATATGGAATACATAAAGATAGATATGTTTTTTTAAAATAATAATTTTGTGATATGTTTTCTGTAATTTTAAAAAGGATTTGATCAAATAAAAACAGATTGTATGGTAATCTTTTGGTTTCTAGTCAACTTTGGTGATTTGACTGAACAGAAACAAAATCAAATTACCCATGTTTGTCAACATCATCTGGCAAACATTTCGATTTTTACTAAAGAGTTTTACCTTCACATTACTACATTAAATTTATTTAAAAATATAATGTAATAAAGCTACATTTGGTGTTTAAAAGGGATTTTAATATTGCTAAATACAGACTGATTTTGTACATTGACTATGTACATTTTTGATAAAATATAATTGTATGTTATAGTCATTTATGAAAATACTGATATCATTAAGCTAGCAATGCTGTTTATTAATCTATATATGTAAAATGGCTACATGTGGTAAATGTATCACAGCTCCAATCTCTTAATTTTTGCATATGCATTATAGGTTGCACTTTGTAAAAAATGACATTTACTTTATGAAATGCATATTTATATTATAACTTTTTATTTATAAAGGGACTGCATGCCCCCCTTCCTGGGCCATATACGGCCCGGAGACCACCACCTTCTCAGGGCTGGCTCAAGAAAAGAGTAGGGGGGGAGTGCAGCCCCCTTCCTGGAGCCAATAATGTCCCTGGGAATCGCCACCCTCCCAGGTCATAGGTCCAGGGTGCCCACTCCCAGGACATAGCTGTTTTCTTTTGCTTGGCTGAAGCTTTGACAACTCCCGCCAAGCACAAGTAAATAGTCCTGTTCCAGCGGGTGGGAGCTGCATGGGTGTATGAGGGAGTGTGTGAGTGTCTGTATGGCTGAGTGAGTGGGTGCATGAGTGTGTGTAAATATGAGTGATTGGTTGTATGAGTAGCTATATGGGTAAGTGAGTGGTTGAGTGAGTACGTGTATGGGTCTGTGAATGGGTATGTGAGTGGTTGCGTGGGTGTGAGTGGGTGTATGACACGATGTATACAGGTTTGAGTGGGTGTGTGTGGTTCTGTGGATGATGTCATCAGTGATGTCATTTGAGATGTCATGAGTGATGTCACAGACCATGTCATGAGTGATGTAATATGTGAGGTCATAAACAGTGCATTGCGAGGGCATAAGTTATAGTTAGCTCAGGTAACTTTGGTAACTATAACTGCTGGAATATATGGGTTTTTGTACGAGTGAAATAGGAGCCTAACTATAACATCCCTATAACCTTATATATATCACCCAATGGCGGTTGCCAGTGGATAATTATAGTTAGGTCTGCATTTCCATAAGAAAAGCATTTGTTTGTTTGCTAATAACTTTGGTGCAGTTTGACAAATACTTATTCAGGAGTGGAGTGTGCATGGGTCTCCCTTCGTGAGCCGATTAGGGCCCCAGAACCTCATCACTGGCACCCAACATAATTAGGAAAGGGGAGGCTGACGCATGTTCCCCCCTCCCAAGTAAATCATAGACCTTGGGACCCCATCCCCAGAGCCCATGCATTATTCAATGGGAAGGGGGGCCAGTGGCCCTCTACCTAAGCTGATCACGGCCCCGGAAAAACCATCCCCTGGGGCCAGCACAATTATTAAAGGGGAGGGGGTACATTGACCCTCCCTGAGCATTAAAAATGCTTCCGCGGGGTGGGAGCAGACATTTGTGCCCCTACCCACATTCTTGTTGGCCGGGAAACTCAGATTGCTCCTGCCTGACACCGCTCCTTCCTCCACTTAATAAAAAGAAAAGGCCGGGGGTGGGGTGCCTAGGGCCTGTAGTAGCTCGAGGAGGGTGTTTGCAGCCCCCTACCCTTGAAATAGAAAGGCTCTGGTGGGGGTCCGCATACCCCCTCCCCAATAATTATAAAATAGTAAGTCCTAGGTGGGCACTGAGACCTGCCACTCATTTATCACTCACTGCACCAGGAAGTAGCATCCCTAACTGATATAGATATTGATTTTAAATCAATGCACATTATATTTAGCTCCATTTAGTAAATACTAATCTGTCAACTGCACTGGGCGCAATCTCAAAACTCTAAAAAAGAATCAGTTTTTATGCACTTTGTTTTTATGAAGGGACTTTTGACTGTCCTCAGCACTTTATCGGGAGGCCCTAGGAAGGTAGATGCCTTAGGCCTGTCTATGTTCTTAATTGGTGCAGCATTCAATACAGAGTGCTAATTTGCATTAAAGCTAATTTGCATTAATTTTAAAACTGTGTTCAAGTACTCTGAAAATGCAAGCAACACTGAAGTCTAGAAATCCTTTTCTAACGTTAGTGATTGTACTGACTTTACAGAAATGAATATGCATAAAATGCAATTGTGAAAATCATAGTTTATCTTATGTAGTTCTGCGATAGCTGTGGTGAAATGCTTTTATTCTGCAGTGTGTTGCAGGCATTTCACTTTTACTCCTTAGAAGGAGTTGTAACATTTCCATTTCTAGACAATTTTAGAGGTCATTATTCTTTTACTGACACCGTTTTGTGCTGCAACTGAGGCACAACAAATTATTTAGAGGCAAGATTCCTGGACATATCTAGCCTCCCCAGCTCTTTCAAAACTGAACAGTGTGCGGTGCGCCCCCTATGGCTAGAGCCTTGTCAAGCCTGACATTTCTCTGCAGGACATTGTTGCTAATTTTATTTGCTGTATCACAATTAGGGAAGCTTGTAGCCTTTCTAATGACAGACATAGTAAAAATATTGCTCACATATTCTTCCCAGCGAACGAGAGAGGTCTCTGATAATTGCAGAGGATGTATATTGCTGTTTCAATCTATTCTGCAAACACACCACAGTGTCCTTTTAACTTGAAAACCCATTTTCAGACTCTAAAAAAATGCAATTCTGCTGACAATAATTCCTACTGAGCAGCTTTGCAGAGCAGAACAGTGATGGCGAGGGTCACAGATGGCAGCCACCGATCGGGTACAGCGTTGCTCAGCTCACATGGAGCTCCCACAGAAATCCACATTCATTTTCAATAGCTCTTCTGTAACTACAGCTGCATATAATATGACTCCATGGGAAAGTCTAAACTGCTGCTTTACGCTCCACTGTCACAGTGCACTGACACATCCATATTCAGAATATAAACTGCATTTGGCCTGCGCTGGAACGCTATCCTCAGAGTCAGAATTAAACAGTGCTTAATTTGTCCCAGTGGTGACAGGTGCTGGGCATCGACACTCATTTTTGAGGACTTATTGTTCATTAGTAGATTTTGACCCAGAGAGAAACATGAATAGAGTGCCAAAGGTATAAAGCAGGGACGAAAAAGAACCTTCAAAATTGAGATAAAACGACAGGGGGCTGCATCAGATAATGCGAAAACTGGGGGGGCTAAGTTTAGACTCTGCGGCATGGTTGGGCTGATTCATACCTTAATAAGTTGAGGAGCTCGAGACATATTATTTTATCCCCTTACACAGCGGTAAATACTTGCTTGTCACAGTATTCAAGGCATGCGCTTCTTTTAGTGGATATGCATTAACAATTTTTGACATCTCTAAAGTAAACAACAGAACGTTGCACTATGACACACACAAAGCAACATAGCAATTACATTTAAACGTAACAAGAGACTGCACAACAAAACAGTAAAAAATGGCATCACACCTGAAGTATAACAGAATAGAATCTCATTGCAATAATACAACACAAAAACAAAGCAGCAAAAAAAAAAACCCAATACGGAACACATCACCACCACCACAAGATGCCGCAAACAAATATGAACAAACGTCCTTGCACAGCATTACCACCTTCAGAATCCTGTATCCATTTTATGGTACAAAAGGTGTTTGGATCAACCACTGAATCTCTTTTCAAATAAATCACTAGAATTTGAAGACCAATATGAGCTATAAAATAAAACAAATCATGAGGATTATGATTATCAGTCATTCAGCCAATTATACTTAATTGTTTTATTGGTTATGGGGATATTCTGGAATAATGCAGAAAAAATCTGTTTTACTAAAAAAAGAGGAAGAAGATGTTTTATGTAGTATTCACTGAGTCCTGTAGTAAAGCGCATAATATCCAAGTGGGTCTCTTGCCGCTGGTCTTATGACTTCCTGACTCACACTAAAGACTGGTTACAGATTTTTCCTGAAGATAGTGAGTGTGGGGAAATGAATAGGTTCCAAGTGGTTAGTGCTGTGAAGAATTATTTGCTGCAGAAAGAAAGATGGAACTTTAGTGTGGACAGCAAAGACTAAGCTTTACTCATTAGTGTGCAGCTAGGTGGACTAGGGTGAACTCTCAAAGCCAAATAAAGTGGGACTAGACAGTTAAGGCTTTTAAATCAAAGACATTTAAAAACAGATGTGGTCTGCCACGGACAACTAACATAGAGAGTGTACTGCTGAATTACTCGTGCATTTCAAGAGTATTGGACTATCAATGGGTTAAACATTTAAATAAAACTAAGGTTGTAGTTGCATAGACATAACGCATCTTGAACATATGTTGAACAGTTCACTAGATTTTCATCCATCCAATCACCATTCCTAACCAGTTTTAGATGAATCTTATCTGCTGGCAACCATTCCTCTACATGTTCTCAGTCAACCATCCACACTAGGGCCCTCTTCCATTAGTCATCTAGTTGTTGCCTTGCATATAAGGAGGAGCAGTGTTTATAATGTCACTTTTTTACGAATTTAAGTTTTGGTCTTTCTCGGGAAGTCTTTTGGAGTAAGTTGGAGCTGTGTTGTGTAGTATGTTAATGAGTGATTCAAAAATAGCTTTGCTTAGGATTTCCTAATGTGTGCAAAAGTTTTTTTCTTTTTGTTTGACAACAAATTCCACTTTACAGTATAATTCACCTTCTTTGGGATGCCGTGCATGAAGCCTTCATATTGTTCAGTGATGACACAACAGGGGCAAGCAGATACACCAACCATGGGTCTCTTGCTACCTAAAGATTCTTTTGTAGTACTGAAGTGGACCACAACCTAGTATGTGGCATGGCTTTTCTTGTGTTTTGATGATGTTAAATACATGATCATGTTTAGTGTGTTGAATATGTTGAAGGTAATGAGAGGGCCTGAGGAGACAGACTTGTTCATTGCAAGCTTGCTAGTGTAATGCAGACTTAGGGCCTTATTTAAAGCTTGGCAGCATTGCTGCTGTTCTTCCGCAATGGCTGAATGCTGATTTCTGTTAGAGTGGCTGATGATCAGTCTCCATAATTAGGATATATATTTGTCGAACTTGCCAACCACCACAGTAGAGCAACAAGAAGTCATGCTATTTTCTGTTGATAGTTCCACCTTTCCTCCACTGATGGTCATGCATCCATAAATAATGGTGTGGCAGAACACTGTCAGCCACATCTAGAGTTGTCCACTATCATGGTGCAACAGATGAGGCATTATGACAGAAGAGAGTAATGGCAGACAGCAAAATGTATTGCGAATATCCACCAAAATTAAATGGGCAACCCGTCAAGGCACCAGATGTACACATGTCCATTGCCAACACTTACTGCCTCATCTACAAAACATGTTCCACAAAAAAACCATTACCACTCACATATACCTGTGCAGATCCGCATTAGAAGTGACTACCATAGTAAGCATGAAAGCCCCTCCCTTGCCTGAGATTGAGCTAACCTTAATGGGGAATGAAATTTTGAGGGTTGAGCCACAGTTGTTTGGAGCTCAGGTGGAGACCACAGCTGTGAGTCAACATAGAGAAACGTGGGACAGAATAATGCATAGGGAGAATGCACTGTCCAAATTGCGTTTACTGACATCCACATAAAGTGGAACATCTGGTGGTTGAGAATCCATTTCTTCTATGCCCACTTCCCCAACTTGAAATAGAGACTGGTGGTGGGTGTCTCATACCCTTCAACCACGTGCCCTCAGATGATAAGGTTATGGTAGTACTCCACACTAAAAGCATTGTGGGTATTGAAGGCAGAGCTGATAGTGGTATGTAATTTGTAAACACATTTTAGGTATGGTCTGCCATTACTTACTTTGGAGACACCTTTCATACTTTCACACAGTTCACATTTAACCTACAGAGTGTCCTACATAAACAGTCTCACTTGGGTCAGAGTCCACACTATTCAAAGGCTTAGAATGTCACACTTCCATCTTGCCTCATCCACAAAAACTGCAAATTTCTATGACATTAGGATGACCACCGCAATCGAGGTCATCATGATGACAGACCCTTATTTTACATTTGCACAAAGTCTACTCTGGCTCCAATATGGGGGTCGATTCCGATCTCGCTCGGAAGGCTCTCGGAGAGCCGTCCGTGGCGTTACCTTCCGACCAACTCGTTATGGCAGCCGATCCATCCAAACGACGAAGTAAGATGCGCAAAAGTCACCTATTCTTGAGCAACACGTACGCTCCGATTCCAGCACAATTTACCGTACGACCCGGCTCCGTAAACACTGAATGGACTCACCCGGAGCCATTTCCAAAGCAGTGTCCAGCCGGCCAAGTATGGTGCGTACTCCCTATGCGCCGAACTGGTCACTACCTCCAGCACGTCACAGCATCTGGAAGAGCTGTATCTCAGCTTAGATTCCTGCCACAACACAATCACTGCATACAAGCCGAAGCAGCAATGTAGCCGATCGCACAGGTCATCCACATACTGTATGCATACGGTTAAATCGACAACTGGAACCAACGCATCTGTCACAGGTCGGTAAGTCAGACACCTACCACACACAAAAATGACACGATCCAGCGAAAGCCAAAACACCCATGGGGGTAGATGCCTAACACTACCAGCATTGCCCACCCCATAGAGGGTCGATGCCTAACACTACCAGCATTGCCCACCCTATAGAGGGTGGATGCCCATCACAACCAGCATTGCCCACCCCATAGGGGGTGGATGCCCAACACTACCAGCATTGCCCACCCCATTGGGGGTGGATACCCAACACTACCAGCATTGCCCATCCCATAAGGGGGGATGCCTAACACCACCAGCATTGCCCAATCCATAGGGAGTGGATGCCTAACACCACCAGCATTGCCCACTCCATAGGGGGTGGATGCCTAACACTACCAGCATTGCCCACACCATAGGGGTTGGATGCAGAACACTCCCCCAGTGCTGCCATGCCTAAATTGTGTTTAATGTGTACAGTGCTTGCAAAATTGACACATTAAGTGATACATTGGACAAAAAACCCATATCTGTAGTGAAAAAAAGGTGAGTGATGGGTTCAATCCCTCATCATTTTCAAGCACATAGGGATAATGGGGTATAACCCCCCCCCTCACTGTAGTGACATAAAGGTAAGTGTGGGGTGCAATCCCCCAGCTAGTGCAAGCACATACGGGTAATGGGGGATAAGTCCCCCATCTCTGTAGTGACAAAAAGGGGAATGTATGTCTCACACACCCAACATGTCTGACCAATCATGTTCTTTTTGGGCCTAAAACACAAGCAATGTAGTGATAAAGTAGGGGTTTTGTGCAAAACAACAACAGAACTGTTGAGGCCAACATTGTTGTGTGTGTCAGATACCCTCAGCCATGTACAGCCAATCCGTGCTCTTGGGGGCTAACACTGCCAGCAATGTTCAATTGGACAATGTAACATGTGACCATCCAAAATGGCTAAACACACATTTTTGTCACAAGCAGACACAATTATAAAGGATTCAATCTGAATCTACATTCTTAATGAGAACCAGTACCACACTCTGGCAGCAAGGTCAAATGCAAAACATAAGGGATGTGCATTGTGTAGATGTAGGAGTCCTAGGGCCATTAGAGGAAGAACCTACACTAAACATCCACCCAATGCCATTGAAACACACTCGAAAAACATGGGTGAAGAAATTTAGGGGTGGGCGAAATTTGCGTAGTCGCGCTACGCAAAGCTTCGCGAAACGGTAAAAAATCTCCGAGAGCACGCAGAAATTCCGCGAACATGTGGATTTGCTTGTTCACAATGCTTTTTTCCTGTTCGCGAACGCTGTTTGCGTGCTCGGGGGAAATATCTTGCGAACACGCATTTTGAGAACGCGAACAAGCAAAAAATACCGTAAAGCTGCGGAACGCAGAATTTTGGGTAATTCCGCATTCTCCGCGGAACGCAAAATTACCCAAATTCCCCAAATTCCGCGAGCGGAACGGAATTTACCGCCCAGGCCTAGTGAAGATGCACAAAGACAACCAACCAGCCGAACACTGCAGAACAAACACAACATCTGTGTGAGTGTTGAGGTATCTTTTTTTCCCTGGCACAGTACACATGATGTGGGTCAGAACTCCACTGAGACGTATGCATGCGGAGAATAATCTGGAAGGATACCATAATTTGGGATAGTGAATGTGGCCAATCAGGTATAGTTTGTGGAGTCCCATGTGGAACAAGCCTGGTGGAACACCAAACAAAACATCAAGAGAATGACTCCCTTCCGCAGTACCATCAAGGCCACATCACTGTGGTGACAGTATCAGGTATGTTGAGCCTCTGGCATGCTAAATTAGGATGTGTGCCATACTTCAGAGCCCAATCACTCTTGCGTACTGTGTCACGTTCCTTGAAGAACCACTGTCATCTCACATACCAAAACATTACTCCCACGGCATGGCCCGTAATGGAAGGCCACATAATAGGTATGGGCGTTGCCAAGAGACAAGTGACATTTGGCCAGTCTAAACACCACACACCTTGTTCAGCATCAATGTGCCTCATATAAGCCTAAATTGACTGGTGACTTTGCACAGGCACACATTACAGTGTGTATCGCTGGCTGCATGATGAGTAACACATCACTGACCACACATCATTGTGATCAAACTACAAACATGGATCCATGTACTATTGTGTATGACCAATGTGTCAATCACCGTATCAACAAGGTGCACCCAGCATGCCACATACTAGGACACACACAGTTTATGGTTGAACACGAGGTGCCAGACACACATATGTATGGGACACAAACTCACAGTATCTGTCCACAACAACACATACCCAAACCCTGCAGGGCAACAGGAGTAAACATACTCACAGAAGAATGACATTTTGGTGTGTATTTGTACAATGAAGCACACAGGAGACAGCCCACAACAACACACAACTCCACAGGCAATCAAAATACATACATGATGCTCCCACTGCAACAAACATGAGGTGGTTGTGTCACAGCTGTCAGCGCTACATGTGTAGACCAGATTCCGACTTGAGGGGTAGAAAAGCATTGGGCAACAATGTAAAAGGCAGTCAACATGTGTTGGCTATGTGCGTTGCACACAACTCAAGGTCAGACCAGTACAACGTTAACTTCTTTGGTATGTCTATTACATCAACTCTGCATCTAGCCACAAAATCTGCATCAGGTGCAGATCATCACAATTGTCAAAATGAATATGCTGACTGTTTACTGCAGAAGACTTGGAATATACATGTCTCACCAGATAGGGCACACAACAACTGTCAGTAGGCTCCAATGCACAGGTAAATGTGCCAGCTAATCGCCCTGCGCTGTTGATAACTCCAGGGGTTTTGGTTGGATTTGCGTTGAACAAACACAATACACATAGATAGGCATAACAAATGTGGAAACTTGTAAACCTGTTTAGGATGGAGTAAATGTGCATAACGTGATATATATTGGACACATTTGTAATTTGAAGACTGTCTCAGAATAAATAAACACTCAAGGAGACCTACAAATAGGACATGTTGCCATCAGGCCATAGGCAAGGCTAGAAACTGCTGAGGTCGAGCAGTCATAGACATATACAAGTGCCAAATTTGGTAAAACAGATGACTGATTAAAAATACGCAGATGTTGCTAGCACAAATCTGCCTCTGGGAATTAAATATGTGACATGTGTGTTTTCCCATAGTGCAGGCCCTTGTCTACACCCAACCAGGGATGTCACCATCATGACTCCATTCTACTGGGTCACCCACATCTCGGACACTTAATTTCCAATAGGTAGAGAAAGCAGTGGGCTACTCAGCACACAAAAAGATTCTCAAACAGGAACATCTGCAGGGACTACAGGCTTGGCAGGAATTGGGATTTGCAGACAGAGACCAATGCTCACACGACACACACCAAGGTCTCAGGATATGTCACAGATTTACACACTGCTATGAGGTGATTTCACTCCTGTGTAAGGTCAGCTGTGTCAAGCTTGGTCTTAGCAGGGGTCTCCCATGTAACAATGAAACCTGGACATGGATCAAACTATTCCAACACACAGAATACTTTGTTTCCATCAGCTTGCGTACGTGTGTCACAAAAATCACCGGCACGTAGGGAAACTCCATGTTTAACAAGTTGCACTGATGGGACCGATGAGGTGTTCATCATCAATGTACTAACCTGCATGTCCATCGTAGACGCTTGTACCGTAGGAAAATTGTACAATGTTTACAAATGTCAGAACAACCTATCTGAAAAAGTGTAAGTCAAAGTGATGAAGGGTAAGTATTTCTCTTCTGTTGTGGTCACGGGCCCCTCAAACACTGCTTATCTAAAAGTAATGAACACGGATGTGAAACAAAGGTCTTACGTTGACGTGGCACTTTTATTCATTAAGTCATTAGCACAGCGAGGGAAAATATATTCATCAATTCATTAGCTCAGACATAACATCATAATCATAATTTCAATCCGTCAGAAATAGCAACACAAATACATTTTAATAAACATGCAAGTGCCTAGAAGGCAGACCTGAAATGAGAAAACTAACCATCCACGAATTACAATTCTTAAAGTGCGTTAAATGCAATGAAAGGGTGAAATTTCATGGTCCTGCGGGCACTGGACCAAGGCAGCTTAATTTGCGGGGGTGCTTCTGCAAAATTATGACAACATAGACGTGCAAACGATAGAAATTGAATGCTAGGAATGCACATGTTAAGTTAGGAGGAACAAACATTACTGCTTTGCAATTGCAATAATGTTTTAGAATAAGGGCAATACATAGGAGAGAGAAAGAGACAATTTCAAAGTACAATAAGCACGTAGAGCTTCAGCCAAAGATGCTAGATAGATGGCTGAAGGAGACCACACAGGCGTTAGCGACCCAAGGGGTCACTGCAGCGGGGTAGTCCGTCGAATGGCCTGAGGAGCAGATCTTTATACTCTTTCAATGATGAACTATTGACCACAAAATGATGACATTATCAGGTGCCTCTGACCTATAGGACATGACGCATTTTGGTCACTTCTCGGAAATATTTAAGAAAACAGAAGTGACAACCACGCTACAAAAAGTTTCCCAAAAGGTCACAGGATGTTTGACCATGAATAATAATGAAATTGAACATCTATTGAACAGGATTTGCGTCACTTCAGGGAAACTTTTATAAGAAAGAGGAACATTTAGAAAGATATAGGTCATATTCTCACGCCATGTTTGCATGTCTTAGTTACATCAAAGCTAGCAACAGATATAATAATTTGAAAGATTGACAGATGGCAAGTGGCCCCCACCATCAGATATTGCGTGATGTCTCTTGTAGCTCGGGAAGTTCCCTATTCTTGCGGTATCTATGTGGGTGTAAGAGAAGAAGAGCACATCGAGGGAGTGGGGAGCCCGGGGGAGCTGGGCCTCGCTTAGGAGATGTAGTGTGAGAGAGACACTTTGGGGCCTATTCATAGAAAAAGAACAGCTGGGATAGTTTGGTCAACTTAACAGATTCCTATATGCTAGCTGGTGAGGCCTTTTCTGGGCCTCATGCCTCAGGTGTGGGCAGAATTGGCCTGGGGTACTATATGATAAAAAATAGACCCTTCTTCATTCCCTCCTCTTGTTCATTTGTTTGAACAAAATTCCTACATTTAGTGTAGTCCTATTGTTGTTACTTCTACAACTTCTATAAGTGCTAAGTTATCCACATTCCCTGTTCTATCCTTGCTCTCCCCGTGCTAATTCTGCTATTCTTGGGAGGGGCATCTGCTACGGACATGGTGTGCTGGCTGAATCGCTCATTAGAACACAGCCCACGTATTTAGAGACAGGTATGACATTGTAACACATGCTGTTTTCTGTGTCTTTAGGCCAGTGTGTGCAAACATGACATTCCGCCCTGTCAACTGTCCCCCTGTCCCATCTTTATCAATGGCTATTTATTCAGTTTGTGTCATTTAAGCAATATCTCAGGTATAGCACTGTGAACATAATATACTATGAAGAGCGTAGTCATTATAATGGCAATAATGGGGCACAATACTGCTAGCAGCACCCATAGTCATATTTTCTCATTGTTCTGAAAGTCTTGAGGTATTGTTCCAATCGTTGGTACGTGTGGCTAGTGTGACTAGTTGGAAGAATGTCTCATCTTCTGCTGTACTTTTACTCTTTTCAAACGTTTGCTGAGGAATTATGCAGAGCTTCATTGATCATATCTGTAAACAGAAAAAGTTACCGTTTGTGCCTGTCTTCAAGTAATTTGAGAGGCTTGCAAGCACTTCTATTACTTAGGCACTTTCAAAAATGAAGAAAACAAAGTGATGAAGAAGGTAAAGATGTCTCGTTGTCGCAACTTGTAGACTGAGGGGTTGGGGCGTTGATGTTCCCAGACTTTCTTTAGGTGATGTATCCTTGGGGCCTGCTTACACACTCTTCCTTTCTTTTCTGTGTAGCACGTGCAACCATTCAGGATGAGCTTGGGATACCATCCCCACATTGTTTTTTTTGTGGAACACATGTAGTTTCTGTGTAGCTCCTTGCCCCTTGCACAACCCCTCAATCACATGTGAGATGAACGCCGGTCCATTGTCAGAATCCAAAAGCATAGGTACTTTAAAGCGCGGTATGAACTCTTTCAGGAGGCATTTGGCAATAGTTTGTACATTGCAGTTCTTGGATCGGTATGCCTCAGTCCATTTGCTGAACGTGCACACAATAAACAACACATACTTGTAGTTTGAGAAGGGTGGTATGTTGATGAAGTCCATTTCATGAGGGTAAGAGAAGTAGCCTGGGGCAATGGAAGTACCCTTTCCAATTTAACCTTTGTACCAGCATTTAGAAAAACAGTCTGATCATCCCATCACGTCCTACAAGTGATGAACCATGAAAAAATCGGGCCATGTGAGAAAGCATTATCGTTGGTAAACATATCTTTCCGTTTGGGCCTATCCATATTCCCTCTTCTGTTTGACTTCATCCTCCCCTTTCCATTCTTCCTTTTCTTCCACCCCTTCCAATAATATACTTAGGGACATAGAACATATCATCATCCTTTATCTTTATATCATGGTATCATGTGCAGTAGAAGCAATTTGAACCATTGTGTACTCACAACCAGTTAATGCTATTCCTTTTATACGTCTGCATCAATAAATTCTTTACCTCTTGATACATAGTCCTTGGAGGAGGTGTGTGCAGCACATTCTACAATTGAAACTCCCTTTAATAGCAACAGGCCTTGCAATAATTGTGCTATTAATGATGCATGCTGTATGTTGCATCCCTATACGACACTAAAAAGAAATCCATTATCTCCAAAAGCAAAAGAAGAATTAAAACATTGTACTACAGCTTGTCCCAACAGCAAACATAGTTGGAAATCTCTGTCACAGTAACACCTTTGGGAATCAAAATACTCATAGTTGTCAAACTGTGCCAATCCTTTAAACCTTGAATTCTAATTGCAAACACACTTAAAGACTGCACCTGTATATTAAAAGACATATTTAAATCTGTAAATGGTGTATCCTTAGAACATGATAATACAAAGCACTGTTATTCAATGTACACTGTCCTTCTGTATTGGCATATACTCATATTCTCATTAATAAACCTCAATACATACATTTAATCTTACGATATATTATCCATCCTTTGTAGTCCCTAGTGAATGCACTGCATTAGAATGCATTTTAGCACATTCCACCTTACAGTCTAATTTGTTACAACAATATTCTCTTCAACTCTGAAGAACCTAGAAACGAAAACATTAATATACATACACATTATTTCTTTTAGATACACATATAAAATAGTACTTCTCCTTGTGCCATTCAAGTGAGCAAAACCTTTCCAGAATGCAATATACCTAGTGCCATTCTATATATATGCTTGTGAAGATGGCGGTCAGAACACTGGAATATTCGTGAGTGAAAACAGAGTGATCCATGGGCAAGAAACTATTTTGCTTCCTCTTAAATTTAATTTATTTATTTCCCTCAATTGTGGCGCTTATTTTGCCTATTTTATTTTTAAGGAGTCCATTCAGGCATTGCTGCGAGCTGTTGCTGCTTTAATATCATAATGGCCACATGGTCCAGCTGTGATCCAAACGTGTGGGAAATTGACAACTCTTTCCTGTTGCAGTCTGCCTATAGATTACATCTAAGGGATCTAATCTTACTCTCCTCTTATATTTTATTTCTAACCAAACAAGAGGTGATGAAAACAATAATATTGAGCTTATCTATGCAAACAAACCGAAGACAGGGAATCCAGTACACTTCTTGGAAATGCAGGGAAGAACTAAAAAAAAATGTTGCAAAAACCTTGAAACATCAATTAACTCCGACAGCCGAAAGCGAACGAAGAACCAAAACATTGTACTCTTAACAGTTCCCAGGAGATGGGAGATAGGAGGAAACTCGTAGTGGTCAAACTGCAAAATATATGCAACCACCTCTAAAGTCTGCAAATGTACTTTTAAAAGGCCTTTTAAAATCTGCACATTTTATTCTGACAATATTGAGATACTGAGCATTGCTTACTTCATGCATACTGTTCTTTAACATATTCCACAATTTATTCCTTTTCACACAGCTACACTGATAGTGGACCTGTGTTATGAAGGCCTCTAATGTGTCACTAATTAGAACAGCAGTGTATTTAATTAAGAGATGTCTCCGTCTCTTTTGTTGGACATGTTCCTGTCCTGTCGTATTTTGCCACTTTTCATGGTCATTGTCTGCAAAATGTGTCACTCTTGGATATGCGTACACTTAGCTTACTTTATCTTAAACAGTACAGTTGTCAGAAGGGAGCAAAGCATGCATGTATCTACATAGATACACGCATACCCAGTCACTAAACTGAATAACGTGAAACCTAAAACACTTTATTTTAATCACGGCTGCCCCCTTTTACCAAATCGTGTGATCCTAGGCAATTTATTTCTCTTTACACAGCTCTCCGTATTCCAACTGTATACATACATATTTGTACATGAACTCCCTCAATCTCCTGTTCGTTACTAACCACAGGAAGTCTCTTTCCTGCCTTGCTCAACACCCAGAATCTGCGGTCGGCCAGGAGTGCTACTCCTGAAGGCAGCCCAAGAAAAAAACTATTAACCCTTCAACACCACGTAATATCTAAAAACATGTGTTGTCTTTAATTGTAATATGCAAAATATATTTGGCTTATTTTAAAATAACATGGCTTTCTTGCAAAGCGCACGTTCACTTAGAATGGTATTTTGACGCTAAACAGCAGATCCTTATTGTTCCCTCAACTCAATGGTAATCCTTTTATCCACCTCGAAATGCTCAATAGACCTCATAGCACATGAACCTGTGATCTTGAAGTCAAACCCAGGCTCACGTTCTCTATGTGTCATGCACGTTCTGTAATATGTCGTATCTGCTAGTCTAGTCTCGTCTTTTACTCCTAAGGGCCTATAATAATGTATTGGATCTATATATTTATCCAAATCGAAAATTGGGTGTAGTTAGTGTGCATTCTATTCCATCATTTGATCATGTCTGATGATCACCATCTGCTCAAATATTTACTTTGCTCTTAGTCCAGTGTTACTAACTGCCTTTCACATTGGTCAAAAAGTCAAAATCTCTCAGGTATTAGCTAACTCCAACTGTGTACGCTCTGTGCCAGTACTTCCTGGATCAGTGCTTGCATTCGGGCTATTGCTTGTGCCTTCCTCCGCCGCTGCTGAATTCAGATGCAGGTAGGAGTCAATTATTCCGTACTTAGTATCTTGGGGCTGCAGTATTTTGTGTAATCTTCAGCTTGAATCTAGCCTACCAGGTCAGCCGTTTTATTTTGTGCATTGATGTATGGATTCCTAAAGATATTCATTAGGTCTATAAAAACATTCTTTTATGAATTATAATTAGTCATCTAAATAGAGAGATATTCATATGCATTTGAAACTGAAAGTATTTTCCTGCCAGGAAACTATATTACTTATATTGATAGTATTTTTAGTCTTTTAACATTGTGGGCCATAGAACATTGTATATACTATGTTAAGCCTATGATCCAAAGATATCAAAGGGAATAGCTCCATTTTACCTGGTATTACGTCTTCTATCATTGGCCTCTGGGCGGTAAGAGTCAGTGACCTCAACTTATTATGTCACTTTTTTCTTTTGTGTGGCTGGTCTATCATTGGATGCTGGGCCAAGTCTAGGACGTAATAGCAACCAGAAAATGTAAAAAGGTTGCTGTGTGTTGTGGCGAGAAATGCATGCAAAAGCCTTCCTCCCCCTCCTTCTACCACTTGACTGTATAGGCAAGTGGGAAGACCTATTACTATGGGGCCAAGCAATCAGAAAAGGTGGCGGATGAAGTGTGTGGGGGGATGATCAAGGAAGCAGACAAAAAATATATCCACATATATGTAACAGACATAAAATAAAAAAGAAGACAATCGACGTGGAGTTGTGCAATGAACCCCGTGCAACCAAGACATTAAAAATGAGACAGATAAAAGGACACTAAATGCAGTTTAGAAAACTACGTATTACATCTCGCTAAAGCATTAAGAAGACTGCAGGCGTAAGAAAGAAGTACACCCATATATAAGACAAACAGTGGCGAAATCCGGTGGTACCACTGTGAGAGAAAGAGATGAGAAAGGCCTATAAGCCAGGTAAGAGAGGGAGAGACGCTAAATGCAAACCGCGAGAAGGAGAGAGATAGCTGCCGAAAAAGGAGAAGAGCAGAGGGCACTCTCCACAATGTGGAGAGAGAAGTCGAAAGGTGTCGGCCGCTGCCAGGCCTGAGAGAGGAAACCACAAGGGAAGTGATGAAGGAAAGTAGCCCCCCATGTAGAAAGCACATATTGAAAAGGGACCCCGAGCAAGAAAGCAAAACCACAATAAGTTAACCACATTATAGTAAAAATAAAGTTTTAATAATACAGATGGAAGACAATGGAGCATAAATGCAGTCAAGAAGAGCAAGCCAAGTGCAAAGCCAATATTACCACAATGAGGACTCAAACCTGCAATATAACCACAAGGAGGATGTGAACCTCGCGAACCACAATGAGGACTAGAACCCCGCAAACCACAACGAGGACTTGAACCTCGTGAGGACTTGAACCTCGATATACAATACACAATGAGGACTCGAACCTCGAGAAACACAATGAGGACTTGAACCTCGTGAGGACTTGAACCTCGATATACAATACACAATGAGGACTTGAACCTCGAGAAACACAATGAGGACTTGAACCTCATGCGGACTTGAACCTCAGTATACAATAAACAATGAGGACTCGAACCTCGAGAAACACAATGAGGACTTGAACCTCATGATGACTTGAACATCAATATATATACAATACACAATAAGGACTTGAACCTCGAGAAACGCAATGAGGACTTGAACCTTGTGAGGACTTGAACCTCAATATACAATACACAATGAAGACTTGAACCTCAAGAACCACAATGAGGACTTGAACCTCGAGAACCACAATGAGGACTTGAACCTCGTGAGGACTTGAACCTCGATATACAATAAAACCCAATAGAATTAGAACCAGGACTCGAACCTGGGCTGGGAGACAAATCAAAAACAACCTAATGCAAATACAAACGCCATACCAAGAACATCACCTCCGGACTGAAACCGGGAAACCCACAAGAAAATGTAACAGGAAAATGTAACCACAAGACGTATGTAATAAAAACCGACATTGTACCTATCCAAAACAAAGGCGAGAGCCGTGACCACACACAGACATAGGGGGTGATAATCGTGGCAAGACAGACCACTACAGGGGATCGAGGACTCAGACAGAGAGACCCCAAAGCCCCCACCTCACAACCACATACCAGGGACCGGAGTAACTCAAGGAAAAAAAAAACGAAAAATATCCCTGACTCACCCAGTTGCCGGCAGTGGGGAGAGAAGGGGGTTTGTGGGCAATCCGCCGGAATGTCCCAGGTCCACCGCAGGTAGGAACAGTCCGCACAATGGATTCGTGGTCGCCACCTGATGAAGGGTAAGTATTTCCCTTCTGTTGTGGTCACGGGCCACTCAAACACTGCTTATCTAAAAGTAATGAACACGGATGTGAAACAAACGTCTTACCTTGACATGGCACTTTTATTCATTAAGTCATTAACACGGCGAAAGAAAATATATTCATCCATTCATTAGCTCAGAAATAACATCAAAATCATAATTTCAATCCGTCAGATATAGCAACACAAATACATTTTAATAAACTTGCAAGTGCCTAGAAGGCAGACCTGCAATGAGTAGTAAACAAGGGGGACAATGAGGGCTTGATAAAGGTCCACCGTACTTGCCCTGGGTAGAACTAGAAGACAAAAGAGGTACGGTGTTCCTGGGTGGCAGGTTGGCCACCTGGTGAGTACTCAGAGTGGTGGGGAGGTGGGAAATACCTCCTTTCGGAACTAGGACCCTCACACACCCAGCAAGCTAGGTGTCATGCTTCATCATATGGGTCTGCTCCTCGTCGAGCCGGCGCTGCAATGCTCGACGGGCACCCATAAAGGGGCTCTTTATCGGAGATCTTTTGTTCCTCGCCGTATAGGTGCCGTGGGTGTGAGGGGCCTGGTAAGATGTAGATGTGGTGTGTGGGTTAAAACAGGTAAGGGAATCCTCTATAATTATTTTTATTCTGGAGAGGTCACAACCTGATTAAAAAGTAAAAAGAAGAAGGAGGGCGACTATTTTGTTTTAATCTGACAAAAATTACGCTCTACCCCTTAGTGGTCAACATGTTTCTCGCCTATAAAATGTCTCTAATAGATCAGTTGGCGATTCCTCAGGACCTAGTGACTAAATTAAAACTATCTACAGTGTGTGGTGTGGTTCTACATACCACTTCTTCCCTCGGTAGGATGTTCCCCCAGAGAAAAGCAGCCAACCTCTTATGCATCCTCTTATGCGGAGCAGGTATTGCGTGATGTCTCTTGTAGCTCGGGAAGTTCCCTATTCTTGCGGTATCTACGTGGGTATATGAGAAGAGCACATCGAGGGAGTGGGGGGCCCGGGGGAGCTGGGCCTCGCTGAGGAGATGTAGTGTGAGAGAGACACTTTGGGGCCTATTGATAGAAAAAGAACAGCTGGGATAGTTTGGTCAACTTAACAGATTCCTATATGCTAGCTGGTGAGGCCTTATCTGGGCCTCATGCCTCAGGTGTGGGCAGAATTGGCCTGGGGTACTATATGATAAAAAATAGACCCTGTTTCAAAAGATGAGATGTTGTCAAAAGCAGGTCACACTTCATGTACAAAACCTTGTGGTTCATGACAACCTGCAATTGCTGTCAATGATGACTCTGATACATACTGTAATAGGACACATATACCATGGACCACAGGCAGTCCCTCACATTGCTAAAACATCATTTACAGTAAACAAGATTTCAACATCAATTTCTCTAGGACTCATTAAAAATGTATGTACACAAAATGCAATTCTACAAAAGAAAATGTAATGCTTTATTCAGCCTTTGAAAACAAATGTTTATTGCATCAAGAACAATATGGCCAATGGCCAGTCCATATCTTGTGAGTCCTTTAGGGGTGAAACCTAATACTTCAGACTCACTCACTTGCCTGCACTGCTATAACCAGGGGACATCTCCCCTCGGAGGGATATCTTTAGGTGCATGTCAGGCACCACAGGGACAGGATTATGGTGTACCAGTATGGGTCATGGGAGAGATGGGGGCTACTGGAGTGTTGGGTTCCACTGCAGTGGACAGGTCTGATGGAGGGGACGTGTGCTCCACTACAGTGGAGAGGTCTGGTTGAGGGGTCGTGAGCTCCACTGCAGGGGGGTTGCAGGAAAGTCAAGGATAGGGGTTTTGGAGGGAGAGGTAGCTGAGGAATGCGGAGTGGTTGTGGATGTGTGTGTGTGTTTTTTGGCCTATCCCCTGTGTGTGTGTGATGTCAGTCCCCTGAATGTGCATGTGTGTTTTCCTGGACTTTGTTTTAGGTGGCTGTGTGCTGCTTGGGTCTGTTGGGGTGTGTGCATGTGCCTGTGTAAGTGTGCTTTGGTCAGGTAGGTTAGTGGGGACTATGGATGGGGCACAGATAGGAGGGGTGAGGGACTGCTGTAAGAGGGACACTGCTGCCATCAGTGAGGAGGCCATGGACTGACTTGTCCACTGTGTGGCAGACATGTTTGATGACATGCCCTCCATGTATGACACCAATTGGGTCAAAAGACTGGTGTGTGCATGGAGGACACTCAGCATGGATGTCTGCCCCACATGTACCTTTTGAGCAAATCCACAGACTTCACACTCAGGGCAGCAGGGGGGACAGATGCAGGGGGTGCAGTGCCTGGCCCAAAGGAGACATGATCCCTAACACGGGAGGGTCCACGGACACTTGGTATGGGAGCAGCTTTGAGGGTGGAAATGGTGGTGGTGGCAGGGCCAGACTCTGATGTTGTGGCCTCTGCTCTGGTAACACCCACCACCACAAGGGAGTAATCACTGGAGCTTTATTGGTCCTCGGCAGTTGTCGATGTTTCAGACCGGCCCTCAGTGTGGCTCCCCTCACCCTCCGTGCCACTGGGTCTCTCCTCCTCCTCCCATGTGGACCTAGTCTGGCTAGCCGCTTCCTCTTGTTCCATGGAACTGTCTCCTCCAGTATCCGTAGATGATGCTGTGAACAAGGATGAGAGACAGGATCACATCCCTCATCTGCATAGACTTGACACATGAGTTTAAACACAACACATCACCGAGCAAACATGTGCATTACGTTAATGTCACTTTTTATAATCATTGCACATATGTGAACATGGCACTTGACAGTCTGCCAGTGAACCATGGTTCCCAAAACCATGATGGCAATGGAACCATCAGTCAGATGTTTTTCTAAGACCACTGAACACATGTTCAAAAACGCACTATTCTGCCTGTTGCCTGATCTCTAATACTCCTGACTGTCATGTGTTGTGACGCACATGTCTCATCTCATACAAGGGAGTCTGGAAGTGACAGAGCAAATGGGAATGACAAATTTAAACGTTGACATGTTGAACATAATGCCATTCCCAGTCATCATGATGGCCTTATGTCTTGAAGGTCAATGCTATAATGGTCTGCATGCAGGAGAACAGATCCTGGCTGAAGAGGGGTGAAACCCCGAAACCGGTCCTAGGATGCTTGGTTCCAGTCCAGAGAGGAACAGACTTGGCAGTTCGGGCTGGACTGTTCCCATGAGGCACAGGGTCAAGACTGATTTGCATATGGCTGGGTTCAAACTGGAATGGCATGGTGAGCAAAAAACCGAAGGATTCAGGCCCAGATCTCTGTACTGGGGTGAATGTATGACATTGTTCTGCATTCTGTCCATCAACTGTTGTTTTTGCATTTGTCACCCCGAGTGGGACGGGTATGCTCAGACATGAGTCCCATGCTCTCCATGCCACTGGAATCAAGCTATCCTGGCTGAAGAGGGGTGAAACCCCGAAACCAGTCCTAGGATGCTTGGTTCCAGTCCAGGGTGGATCTGGCTTGGCAGTTCGGGCTGGACTGTTCCCATGAGGCACAGGGTCAAGACTGATTTGCATGTGGCTGGGTCCAAACTGGAATGGCATAGAGAGCAATAAAACGATGAATTTAGGCCCAGATCTGTGTACTGGGGTGAATGTATGACATTGTTCTGCATTCTGTCCATCAATAGTTCTTTTTGCATTTGTCACCCCGAGTGGGACGGTTATGCTCAGACATGAGTCCCGTGCTCTCCATGCTACTGGAGTGAAGCTATCCTGGCTGAAGAGGGGTGAATCCCCAAAACCGGTCCTAGGATGCTTATTTCCAGTCCAGGGAGGACCTGGCCTGGCAGTTTGGGCTGGACTGTTCCCATTGGGCACAGGGTCAAGACTGATTTGCATGTGGCTGGGTCCAAACTGTAATGGCATGGAGAGCAATAAAACGATGGATTTAGGCCCAGATCTCTGTATTGGGGTGAATGTATGACATTGTTCTGCATT
Source organism: Triturus cristatus (assembly GCF_964204655.1). Lineage (NCBI taxonomy): Eukaryota > Metazoa > Chordata > Amphibia > Caudata > Salamandridae > Triturus > Triturus cristatus. The sequence continues at coordinate 591,648,972 of NC_140593.1, forward strand.
CTGTCCATCAATAGTTCTTTTTGCATTTGTCACTCCGAGTGGGACGGGTATGCTCAGACGTGAGTCCCGTGCTCTCCATGCCACTGGAATGAAGCTATCCTGGCTGAAGAGGGGTGAAACCCCGAAACCGGTCCTAGGATGCTTATTTCCAGTCCAGGAAGGACCTGGCCTGGCAGTTCGGGCTGGACTGTTCCCATTGGGCACAGGGTCAAGACTGATTTGCATGTGACTGGGTCCAAACTGGAATGGCATGGAGAGCAAAAAACGATGGATTTAGGCCCAGATCTTTGTACTTGGGTGAATGTATGACATTGGTCTGCATTCTGTCCATCAATAGTTCTTTTTGCATTTGTCACCCCGAGTGGGAAGGGTATGCTCAGACGTGAGTCCCGTGCTCTCCATTCCACTGGAATTAAGCTATCTTGGCTGAAGAGGGGTGAAACCCCGAAACCGGTCCTAGGATGCTTATTTTTAGTCCAGGGAGGACCTGGCCTGGCAGTTCGGGCTGGAATGTTCCCATTGGGCACAGGGTCAAGACTGATTTGCATGTGGCTGGGTCCAAACTGGAATGGCATGGAGAGCAAAAAAACTATGGATTTAGGCCCAGATCTCTGTACTGGGGTGAATGTATGATATTGCTCTGCATTCTGTCCATCAATAGTTCTTTTTGCATTTGTCACCCCGAGTGGGACGGGTATGCTCAGACGTGAGTCCCGTGCTCTCCATGCCACTGGAATGAAGCTATCCTGGCTGAAGGGGGGTGAAACCCCGAAACCGGTCATAGGATGCTTATTTCCAGTCCAGGGAGGACCTGGCCTGGCAGTTCGGACTGGACTGTTCCCATTGGGCACAGGGTCAAGACTGATTTGCATGTGGCTGGGTCCAAACTGGAATGGCATGGAGAGCAAAAAAACGATGGATTTAGGCCCAGATCTCTGTACTGGGGTGAATGTATGACATTGTTCTGCATTCTGTCCATCAATAGTTCTTTTTGCATGTTAGACAATTACATCACTCATGATGGACAACTCACTGCACCTGTTGTATATGGTTCTGATCACATTAACCTTAGACTACAGCAAATACACAGGGCCTAAGTGACCCATGTCACTGACGGAAAGGGACACACCTGTGCATCAGTTGATAATGGGGTATCATTACATTTAGCCACAGAAGTGGTGTCTCAGCAGATAAACGACCTGTGAGAGGGTTACCAGGCTGAGGGAGTGCAACATGCATGTCAAACATAGTTCAGTGACATGGCACATACTCACCCCCTCCTTGCTGCTGTCTGGCCTTCAACTGCCCATCCAGGTCAGGGAAGACCAGTACCCTGAGCATGTGGGTGGTCAGGGTCCGTCTTCCACCCCTTTTGCGAGGAGGTGGCAGCTTCAGCTGGACTCTTGCAATCCTCCTGGTCCAGCCACGGAGGTCCTGCTACCTCTTCTAGCAGTGCCGGATGTGGCCTTTGAAGATCCCCACAGATCTCACAACCCAGACAATGGTCAGCCAAATGTCCTGCTTCTGATGTGCGTCGACCTGTAAGCATGACATAGTGACACACCATTACTACACATGCTACATGTTTGTTCATCACACACTTTGACATTTAGGTCATGGTTAGAAGGGCAGATAATGTAGAATGGTTGCAGAAGCATCATCAGGGGCAGTTGTCCTGTGTGCAAGGCTGCCTTAGCAACATGAGAACAGTACATGAAAATCAAACCCACAAAATACACTTTTACATCATTGTACCTGTCCTGGACATTAATCAACACACTGTAAGACTTACAATAACTATGTGTGCATACTTGCCCTTGGGGATCACAATGCCAGTAGTGTCTGTTTTTAACAATGGTCATTTGAAAAGGCAGTGTAATCAACACTCACCTGCTTTCCAGGTTTTCCATACAGCTTGCTGTACTGTGGAAGGAAGCTGTCCAGCAGGGCCTGGTTCTCTTCCTCTGTGAAAGCTGGTGCCCTCTCCACAGTACGTGCCATTGCAGATCCCAGGGGATGCAGAGACATCAGCAGTGGTAGCCAGAAATGGAGTACAGTAGCATGGAGTGCAGGCAAGTGAAGTCTCTTGGGAACAGACAGAGTTATATCTGTGCAGCAGAGGCGGATTTTGTTCCATGCGTCCAAAGCGATAGGTCCCAGTCGTTCGCATTATCCGAATTGGGCCAATCCATGATATTACACACATCTGACAAGCCTACCGCGTCGTTCAAATATTCCGCATCATAACACTATTGAGTTTGATACATTGTAGTTGTAAACCAACAGAATATGTTTGCACGCGATTCGTACACGAAGCGAAACTGCGTCTGTCCCCATGATGACCAATAGCCAATGTGTGCATCCGCCTCTGTTCGGATGTGTCCAACACGTCTTTTAAATACTCACCCACGTTTGTCCCCATGACGACCAATAGCCAATGTGTGCGTCCGCCTCTGTTCGGATGTGTCCAACGCATCTTTTAAAAAAATCACCCACATCTGTCACCATTACAGTCAACAGCCAAAGGATGCCTACCACATGTTTTGTTTGAGCCCTACACTATTCAATCAGCATGTCAGACAGTATATCAAAACATCATGTTCTGCTGTTTTACATGTTTGGGTACAGTGATTCACATGTTATATTGGACAGAGCACTTCATAGCTCACACTCCCATGATGATCCAACCTTCATATGCACCAAATACATTGTTTGTGAGGAACATCACAACTGTGAGTGACCACTTCACAGATCACCCTCCTAGGCCTGGACACAGTCCCAGGGTACCATTGTGTTATCACAGGTCACATACACCCATAATAACGGCTTCAATGGACTGTGTGTTCGAATGTGCATTGTGTGAAGTTTTTTTGAGTGAATACCCAGTATCTGAGGCTTCTACAACGCACAAACTCCATTGTTGATGTTGTTGATGATATTTACTTGAAACATCAACTTGTGTTTGGCATGTGAGTTGCTGTTGTGTCTTTGTGTCACAGTCATACCTGTATGTTAGTGTAACAAAATGTGATGCACATCATGAGGGTTTATGTATGTGATGGTACATGTATGTCAGACCTTACATCATGACAGTGTCCAGGTGGCATTACATGATCCTTGTGTGTGTACCTTTCCACAATGTGTCAGTTGTTACAAAGATCTATCTTTGATAGCTGGTTAGGTGTGTGTTTAGTGATCAATGTTTGATTGAATGGACTGTGACAGACATCATTGATTATTCACAGCACAGGCTTGCAATTGTGCAGAAACCATTATGAATTGGAATGTTGTGTGAGGGTCACATAGCTGGCCTTTGTGTCAATGCTCAACAATACACACCTGACTTCATTGAGTCTTGCTTTGATATAGCATATGATATATTGCATATTACTTACCAGATTGGAAAGTTTATTGAGAAAGTTTTTTCTGTAACCTATGTACCGCAGGAGACCAGCTGTCCACAGACCCTTCCCCAACCTAAAGACCATGGTAGAACGTGACTGCATCAGACGTTACCGCTTCACCAGAGCACTCATTGAGGAGTTGGCAAAGCAGTTGGCCCCACATCTGCAGCCCGGGAGCACATATCCTACTGCGCTGATCCCCAAGGTGAAGGTGTTGGCAGCCCTACATTTCTTTACCACAGGAACCTTCCAGTATACTGTGGCTGCTGCTGGTGGGATGTCACAGACAATGTTTAGCTGTATGCTTAGAGACTTCTTGGTCGCAATGTTACATTTCCTGAACACGTACATCAAGTTCCCAACACCAGGACAGTTTGCTGACATCAAGAGTGACTTTTATGCTTTGGGCAGGATGCCACATGTCACTGGCTCCATTGATGGTACACATGTGGCTTTGGTCCCACCACATGCAAATGAACAAACATACAGGAATCATAAGCATTACCACTCTATAAATGCCCTGGTGGTATGTCTGCCTAACATGACAATCTGCCATGTCTGTGCGCGTTGTCCCGGATCAGCACAAAACGCCTACATTATGAGAAGCAGTAGGATCCCACAGATGATATCTCAGCTGCCAAATCAGTGTGCCTGGCTTGTTGGTGGCTGTTTATGCTGTGTGTTGCTTGTATGTCAGGTTGTGCCCTGTTTTTAGACACATGATTTATTTTATCTATTTTAATTTAGGAGACTCTGGATATCCCAACATGCCGTGGTTGCTGATCCCACTCAGGATCCCTGTCACCCCTGCTGAGTTTCGTTTTAATGAGGCACATCGGCGGACCAGCCGAGTGATTGAGTGGACCTTTGGGCTACTGAAAAGCAGATTTCGCGGCCTCGACCGTACAGGAGGAGCCCTCCAATATGCACCAGCGAAGGTGTGTAAGATCATCATCGTGTGTTGCATGCTACACAACATGGCAGTGATGAATGAGCTACCTCTCATTCAAGATGACGGTGACCAGCAGCCTCCATCAGGGGAGGATACAGGCCTGGGGCATGTTGCCAGTGATGATGATGAGGAGGAGTATGTTCGGAGATGGCGCATCAACAACTTTTTCTCATGAGTGTAAGTATGCATTGATGAGTTTACAAAGCACTTACTTTGCATGGTATGTGTCTGTTGTACAATATCTCTGTATTTGTGTGGGTGCATGCTACTTCACATGATCCTTGGAGTTGTTTGGTGTCTTTTGAGTTAGTATGTTCACCAGTACAGTGTTGACATGACTCCTAGCTAGTGTTCACAAATTAAACATTTTAAGTATGAAATGTCTCTTGGAGATGAATGAGGAAAATGTTGTATTTCAAGACTGTTCTATGTCTCTCCTTCACAGGGTTCTTTGGCTGTTGTATGGAGACATGTGACCTCCCAGACACACAATGCAGTTACAGAGTGCAACTTTTCTTGGGATCAGGAATCGTGCCACACACTCAATTCTGACATTTTTCAAATGTCTCGTTTAATTTGTGCATATTGTTACAGTGTGGTTTTATTTTATTTGTTGTGGAGGCAACATGTTGTGCCTGTGTAATAAACCTGTGCTCCACATTGAGGTGTGCCTCGTCTGTATACACACATCCAACATTCATTTGCATACTGTATATGTGCCCTGATGTTAAGTTTGTCTAACAATGATTGGTGTTTATGCATTGAAATGTGGTTTCAGTTTACAACAGTGGAGGCAATGAGGATGTATGTCATGTACTATTTATGTTGTGTTGACCTTGTTGTGTGTATCTCTTATATGTGGCATGTTACATTAACTCACAAGACAGTAGGTACATTGTTGTAATAGTTTTTCCTCCAAAGCATTTTTTTACAGGACATCATCTCTATATTACAAACAGTGTTTAATTCACGACAGAAGCAAGTATTGTGTGATTAAAGATTTATTGCAGTGCATGTGTGAAATTTTAAGAGTAAGTGATAGTGCTGTACACATTTTTGAAATCCAAAGTTCACAGAGGAGCTGTTGGTGGTAGTAGATGAAATTTTCAGAGCCAAGTCCACAGTCATTTGAGTCATTGATCCAACTTAGACCCTCCATCCCATGTGGGGTAGTTCAGTGACAGTCAACAAAGTGAACGCTTCGCACACAATAGAGGATATCAGGAGCAGGTTGTCACTTCCTGGGGGTATGCATAGCCATCTGTCTCCTAATTATCCTTCTTCATAGGACCCCTCCCACACTTGGTGGGGGGACCCTCAGGTGCAGGATGCCACGGGGCAGGGGACTCACCACCAGACTCCTCCCTGTGGCAGTTGCAGGAGTAGTAGCAACAGATGTAATGGGCACACAGGGAGGTGGGGTCATGTTGTTACCAATTTGGCGGAGGCAGGTAAGTATGTCCCTTTGCACCGCAGTCAGGTCATCAATTTTGTCCATTTTGGACTCCATCCATGCATGTGTTGCTCTATTTTGGCATGATGGGCAGCCTGTTGCTGTTGCATGTCCCTGAGGATCCCAACTACCTGGCCAAAGTCTCCGGTGCAATCTCGGTATGCATGGAGAATGTGTGTCAGCTTGATCATCAGCACCAGCTGCCTGATTTAACCTCTCCCCACGACTCCTCCCACCACCCCTACCCACACGAGCACTACCTTTTGTTGCAGGCACAGACAACACTGAGCCTCCTTCATCGTCGACAGTGGTGTTGTTGTCGGCCAACTCCAGAGTGCCTTGCAATGCTGTGCTCTCTGTGTCTTGTTGCCTTTGTGTGTCCGTGTGTATAGAGGTCATCTGGGTGTTGACAGATGTTGCAGGAGATGTCTCAGGTGGTGCTGGTGGCACAGCTGCTGGTGTTGCATGCTGACCCATGCCGGAGGGGCCAGGTAGTTCCTCGCCATCCGTTTAGGGCTGTGAGACGTCCACACCAGAGAGCTCAGGGTCAACCAGAGTCTGGGACTGGGATTCGTGTTCTGTTACTGCAGTGTCCCTAGCAGGCCCTGTGGTAAGATGAGAGACACAATGTTTGTTGAGTTTTCACACAGTTCACCGTATCATACACATAACATTAGCTATTGTACATTATAATGAGTGTAGGTACATTAAATAGTCCTGTATCATCACAGACCCTGGCCTATGTTTTTGGCAAACATTGTGTTTTTAACAAGAAGTGTTTTGCTGAGCATGTCTAGCTCTGTGCATGAATGGGCATGTTTTGTTCATTTGTCTGTACATAGGCATTGACTGGCAAGTGACACCCTGTGCATGACACTGGTGTGTTGGTATTTCCCACAACCGTGCTTTTCAAATGATATACGTACTCTTCCTCTTACAATATGTTTGAAGATATGTGCATGTGTGCGGCATTTGTGCATGTCGTTTGCAGTCAAATTGGTGTGGCTACCTACACAATCACAGTCTGGGATGTATGTGGCGTTTGATTTATGTTATTATGATAAATGGGTTCCTAGTTCTTGTCTCATTGCACACATGTGATTGGCTGTCAGTAGCAAATGGTTTGACTGCTTTGCTTTGTGCCTGATCACAGTATGTATATTGTCCTTGTCTTCCATGGACAGATGAGGTAACCAAGGCTGCTTTCCTGCTTTTCCAGGCTCAGAGTTGTGAGGTACATATGTTTGTGTGCTTGTGTTATGCTGCTGGAAGTTGTACTCCTCCTCTCACCCAGTCCAGCTCACTCTTCGTGGACAAAGTATCAATGACAGTGAGGGGAGTATAGTGGCAAGGATGTTGACAACGCTGCATGATGTAGGAGTTGAATGCAACTCCCAAGAGTGCTTTGTGTACATTACACCATGCAACAGTGTCAGCCATCTTGTTGTGGCCCTTCCATTCACTGTCAGGTATCCCTTGTCACGGAGGGACATGTTGCTTTGTGTGTGGGTAGTGATGAATGCTATGACTGCAGCTCACACCATGTCCTGTACTCCACAGAGCTTCCCAGCCAGCCCAGGGAGCATAACTGGGACAATGCATCCCAGACAATGAGTAGAAATGTACAGTGAAGATGGCTGAGAGTGTGGACTGGTGTTGGAGGGCCAGGGCCTTGTTGTGACATGTAGCCAATTCATACATAAGGCCCATGTGTCAGCCATCTTGCCGGTACATTTCTACTCCCTGTGAGATGGGCATGGTTCAAGGTGGGACTGTTGGGCCATGTGGGAGGGGGACTGTTGGCTATGACTACAACTCCCATCATGCTTTCAGCTATGTCCACCTTCCCAGCAAACCCAACCTTCCTTCCTGTGACTCTGCTTTCCTGGTAATGAATGTGTGCCAACAAGATGGCTGCTGAATGTTACTGGTGTTTGGATCACATTGCCCTGCTGTGGGTTGGTGCTTAGTTAGTACATTTTTGTGAATGGTGAGCTTCCCACTTACATTGCAGGTATGTTGTTAGTAAACATCACTTTTTGAACACATATCCCAGCATGGACTTATGATCCCCACACCAGTGCCCAGTGTGAGGCATCTATGTAGAACTTAACTCTCAAGGAGTGCATAGTCCCAGGTGGGTATTGGTGGGAGGGCTGTTTGTGTGACAGGGCCGGCTGGTAGATGTAGTCCGAGCTAGCACGCCTCCTTTCCCCCAGACCAGAGAGGCCACCATGAACCATGCTTCCATAACAGTGAGTCAAACTTTACATTCAAGATGTCAGGCAGTGGGGCCTGGTGTTTGTTTGAGCACAACTCCCAACATGGCCGTGTGCTCCCTACACCAGAGCCCAGAGTCAGCCATCTTGGCAGTTCTTTTCCACTCCCTGTGAGATGAGCATGGTTCAAGGTGGGATTGTCGGGCCATGTGGGGGCGCGACTGTTGGCTGTGACTACAATTCCCATCATGCTTTCAGCTACACCCACCTTCCCAGCAAATTCAACCTTCCTTCCTGTGACTCTGCTTCCCTCTGAGTGAGTGAAACAGTGCTGGCAAGATGGCTGACAGTGGTGGTTGCTGTTTTGAGCCCAAAGCCTTGCTGTGTTATGTAGTAAGTTGTTACATATCATGAAACGGTTACATATTACTCTGAGATTGCAGGTATTTTGTTTGTCTAACTGGCATACAAGTCACAGGCTCATTAGCTTGATGTTGTTATGACTTTGCTGACAGTGAATTGTATTGCTGTGTCCTTGACAGTGATGTCGGTGGCTGTTTATTTGCTATCAATATTGGCTGTTTGAGTCTGTACTCACCCAGCTCTGGTACTCATGATAATCCATGTACGCCCTCCGGTGGAAGGATGGTACATTTGAATTAATGGAGCCAGTGGTCTGAAAATCGAATTTCTTAACTTTTTGACTAGGGCAGTGCCTTTGTGTTGAAGTGAGTGCTGGCTTTTTACAATTTGTGGGGCCCATGACTGTGTGCTGGTCATCCTCATCCTGACTGGAGGAAAACTTGCTGCTGTTTTTCATCACCGATCGTGATTACTAGATTACGATCGTTTTTGCTCTTCCAGGAAGGAGACTGTTATCATTCATTCTTAATATCCGGACTTGGATTATAGATATTCCTGGTTGCGGTTTTGACCTAAAGGATATCATCTTCGGTATATCCTTCACTATTTATGGAGGCTCATTGATTCCCATCGCACTCAAAGCCCTGAAGAAGTCCTATATCAGAATGAAACGCGTTGGCTGTGTTGTGCTCCTAACATGAAAATGGAATAAAGAGATGATATCAAGGAACTCTCTCTTTCTTATTGATTGGACTTGGACTATATAGTTGTCCTAACTGACCTGATTGACTTAGTGTGGTGCACCTGTGCTTTTGTTTTACTTGCCCCCAGGTGGTCGAATAGTTATGCTCCCCCTGAACGACTTATGTAAATTGAATGTCATGAATTTGGTTTTTGAAGTATTTAATTGTAGACCAAATTCCTCACAGGCCACACCGAACTGACCCATTATATTTTGGAGCCCTATTGGGGTTCTGGAAAGGTGTCATCTGTGAAAAGTAGTGAGGCACTGCTTTTACAGCACGCTTGGGGGGAATTGCCTCTACAGTTTTTTAGTGATTCGATCAGACCATTGATGTAAAGGGTGAACAGAGTGAGTGCAAAGACACAACCTTGTTGCATTCCTCTGTTCACCCTAATCTGGTTGGTCAACCCCCCTTGCTCCCCCACCTGACGAGCATAAATATCTTTATGGAGTCTAATGATGATCTGCAGTAAATTTCATGGGACCCCCATTTTGTTTACTACTGACCAAAGTTTCTCGCTGGGACTAGGTCAAATGCTGCTCAGAGGTTCACAAACACAACTTATAAGTGATTTTTTGGTATTGTCATTTATTTCTGTAGGATCAGTAGAAATCGGAACAGTTGGTCTATTGTGCTTGTGTAACATCTGAAACCTGCCTGCTGTGGTGACAGTATATTCCCTTCCTTCATCCAGATGAGGAGTCTCCCCAGAAAATGCCAACAGAATATTTTCTGCACAATATCAATGCGGCTGATGAGCCTATAATTCGCCAAGTTGGTTTTGTCCCCTTTTTTGAATATGGCCACTACCTCTGCTCCCAACAAGGAATCCAGCATTTCTGCTCCCTTTAATATGGCATTAAAACTGTGATTTAGAGATCACACCCCGAATTCCAAGTTCAGAGAGATAAAGGTCACCTGGGATTTTGTCGAGGCCTGACGATTTACACCATTACAGAGTGGCAATTGCTCCCTGTCTTTCTTCAGTAATAAAAGTAAGTTGATCTATTTCCTGATCTGGAGTGGGGTACACAACAGGTGCTTGACTAGTGTCCTTTGGACCTGCATATAGTTGACCTAAGGGAACATCCCCAAACTGTGTCTGAATATGTAAGTTTTCCTCTGTGACTAGATTTTTCAACCCTTTAGAAATCAAATGCCAAAATAGTTTACTGTTTTTGGCTTGCGTCGCGACTAAAACTTCTCTCCAAAAACCTTGTGCCAATTTCTTTTTGCCTCAATTTCGGTGTTTTTGTATACTTTCCTTTTCATGGACACCATAGTTCTTGAGCCAGCTTGAATAGCCCCCATCAGATCTTGTTAAGCTAGCTTACAGGACTCGACAAACCACTCATTCTTGTTTTTGCCTTTATCTTGCCCCTGCCTTCCTTGCAGAAAACCTTTTTGAGGTTACTCAATAAACTCATTAATGTGTCCACCGGAGATTGCATCTCCAGTCCCTGGTTACCCAAATCAACCAGTGAGTGGAATACTATGTTATACATTTGTGCTATAGTGTCTGTTCTCCTCTCTATCATGGGCCATTTAACCCCCTTCTGTTATTACAAAGAACAGTTGGAGTGGGTAAGCTACTCTCTGAGCAAGGATGATAGGATGTGAACATGTCAGATAATTCTAGGGATAAGACATTGTGGTCACTATCAAATCTCTCGATTACCCACATGTCCACTAGCTTGTACCACAAACGAACACCGAGCAGAATGTAGTCAATCCTTGTTTTACAATTTGTTCTTTTGTATGTGTGGCCGGGCTCTTGAACATATTTGGAACGCCCGTTACCAGCCCTCATCCCCTATTTAAAAGTGAGAAAGACAACTTGAAATGCTACCTTCACGTTTTTAGCTGGCTTTACCTACCTTAAGCGCGTAATGCCCAGTTCAGCATCCTCCTCATCCGTAACATTCATGGTTACCTCTAGGGGCTCAAAGGTGATGTTAAGGTCCCTAGCTAGAATTGTGTTGTAGCTGGCCCTTCCCTTTCCAGGAACTCATGTAGAGCTAAAATTGTGGGAGAATCATGGTGCTTGGAGAGAAATCCATTGAAGATGTTGACCAGGAGCACTGATCTATTAGTAGTGATTCCCTTGATGTTCAAGGCCAGTACATTTGTGGAGTTTATGTCATATTTTTTTGATGTGGACCCCTAAATTAATTTTGATTCAGATTATAAGACCCCCTGCTGTGTGTCCCTCCTTTGACGGTGTAGCTTCCACACTGTGATTGGTGAAACCTACTCTGAATATTTTATCAGTGACCCATGTCTCCTGAAAAGGTATATATCATAGCTGTCCATCAATTTCACCCATTCTTCACAAACAATCTTGGCCCTGAGACCTGTTATATTCCAAGATATTAGTCTCAGTTTCTTGGTTGGCTCTGGGTTTGGGGGCACTTGCAGCTCTTCTTTGCTGGACAAACTAGTCATGGTAGTTGGTAATATGATCATTGGAATAAGGGACTGCCCCTCCTTGTCACTATTCATGCTGTCCTCAGCTGGCTGTACTAACTCAGTTAGTGTATGGAAATAGTAGCCTTCCTTTGGTGAATTTATTGTGGCACAGTGAGGCGACAGTCAAAATGCATGGTAACTGGATCTCTCTGTCCCTTGGGTGTTATACTATAGCTGTTATTTAATTGTCTCTCATGCTTTAGATCAGTTGCCATGGTCTTGTTTGGTGGTGAATGTTTATACTGGATCAACAATTCGTTAGGCGGTAAAGTACGCATGTCCAAATTAACTAGACCATCCGCTATGTCTCTTCCGGCCAGATCCAGTATGATGTAATCTAATTCCTTATCTGTGGAGCAGTGTTTTGCAGTTATTATATCTGATCTTATGGCTGAGCAGCATTGCCTCACCTGTCTTATCCAATGAATAACGTTGTTAATCAAAGCTTTATTTGTTTCTCCTGCTTCATATTCCAGTTTGGATACATTTATCATGAACACTCTATTTCTACCCTCTCTAGACAATTCCAGGGGGCTGTAATTACTGGCCCCATGCCGGGGCCTAGGGATCTCACCATCAATATGAGATCTTTCATCAAATACATTTGGGCCTAGCACCCCTAGCAGCCCTATCGGAGATATTGCAGGTGGGGGTCCTGCTACCAAGATGATTTTTCCCTTGCATCCCTCCTTGGTCATAGAAGTTGCCCTGAGTCCACTAGCCTTTATGTGGATTGCAGAACGTGTACTTTTCCCAGTAACCTCCCTTTGGTTAAGTGTGGGGACGCTAGTGTTTTTAAATGCTGCATGTGGGTGTGGTGGATTTCGGATGTACTCGGAGGACACGTGCTGATGCATGACACTCGCGCTAGCTGCGATTTATCTTTTAGTGAATTTGGACTCTGTTTTTAAAAATGTTCAAATCAATTGCCGCTCATTTCACTTTTGGGGCATTGTGTTTTTAAAGACTCCTACCTCAGCAGGTTTTGACCTCGTTACCTCCTACTCCGGTCCACCGCGGGTTCGCACGATTGTAGTGGAGAGTAGAGAGGATTGCCGGCTTTCCATTTCCGGCAGCCTTGGGGGGGCGGTACTAGCGGGTTAGCACACTAGCTCCCCCACACTATTTAAAACCTGACATTTTCGTCGTGTAGCGGACGCGCGCTGATGCATGACACTCGCGCTAGCTGCGATTTATCTTTTAGTGAATTTGGACTCTGTTTTTAAAAATGTTCTAATCAATTGCCGCTCATTTCACTTTTGGGGCATTGTGTTTTTAAAGACTCCTAACTCAGCAGGTTTTGACTTCGTTACCTCCTACTCCGATCCACCGCGGGTAGTCTGATTGTAGTGGAGAGTAGAGAGGATTGCCGGCTTTCCATTTCCGGCGGCCTCGGGGGGTGGTACTAGCGGGTTAGCAAACTAGCTCCCGCACACTATTTAAAACCTGGCATTTTCGTTGCGCAGCGGAGTCGCACAGCGGCCACTCCGCTGGCGCCCCAAAGGCAAGCCCGTCTGTGCACGTCTGTGCCTGGATGTCACCAGGAGCCAGGACCGCTGCTGCTTCTCCCCCAGATATCTGCAATGTTGTGAGTCCACGGTGCTGCTACACACGGGACGAGCTGCTTATGATAAGATAATAACCCCTGTGAGCTCTTGACACTTTCACACATCTTACTAGAAGGCCCTTTTTCATGCAGGGTGTGCAGATTCCAGAGCTTTCCTCCCTTTCACTCCCTACAGCATGGATTACTCCCTAAACAGATTAAAGTATCTGGGTCTCGGGGGAAAATCCCTCATAGCGGTGTCCTGACTCAACCCCCCAACATAGGCTGGAACTGCTTTCTAGCTAACGTAGATCCCTCCCTAAACACGCTGTAAACATATGGGATCTCCTGACTGAAAATGATCCTGACATTGGATTTCTCACTGAACCCTGGGTCAAACCCCTCTATTGCAATGGCACTCCCGGATGGCTATCAAATTCAAAAACTAGACAGGACAGGACGGGCAGGGGGTGGTATAGCTCTAATATATATGGAATCCATATCCATTTCTATTTTAGATCAGATGTGTATGGACGAAATAGAATGCCTTGTTTTCAGACTCCATCTGCACCCCCAACATAGTTGGAAAAGGGCTCTTGTTTATAGACCCCCAGGCCCGCTACTAGGTTTTACTAGCCAACTGATGGATTTTATCTCCCCACATGTCATTTCCACCCGAAACGTTCTACTCCTGGGGGATTTTAACATCCACAGTGAGAATGCCCTTAACCTTGATGCCGCATCTTGTCTAAAAGACCTGACCATAATTGGCCTCTTGAAGATCAACAACGCCCCTACTCATTCAGCAGGACACACTTTAGATCTCATTCTATCCAACTCCACGAATATCATCTGTGGGGACAGTGCATTGCTCCTTTACTATCTGGCGAACTTCAAGCTGCCTTTCAGGCCACCAATCCCGCAGGAACCACTCCCTATGCAGAGGTTAAACGGGCCATCTTAGAGAGATTAGGGTGTGACCACGAATATTACCGAGCCCGCTTTCGGAAGGAAAAATGGGTGACTGGAGACAATCCGAGGGCTCTGTACTATAGGATAAGAGACCTGGGAATCGGTGGCTCCAACCTTCCACTGCAACAATGGACAACATGACAGAGAAAATCTATTTGGAACAGTATTTGGAGGCCCGCCCTCCCCAGACTAAGTCATTGGTTAACCAGCATCCCAATCTCACAGTGACAGTCGCCGTCGACCTGGCATGTGCCTACCACAGATCCCCCGATTTGAGAACACAGCCTCAAAGACCTTCCCTAAATCTCCTGCGACCCCAAACCAAAACAGCCCCAGACAGTCGTCCCCTCCCCTCCCCCATGAGACAGATATCCAGACCGCCTGTAGGATCTCAACCATTACAGGGACCACAGTGTTTTCACTGTGCAGAGTAGGGACACATAGCCCGAAACTGCCCTTCTCGACCCCCTACCCAGGAACCTATGGACGTAGGATACACTCGAGGCCGCATTTACATGGCGGGGGAACCCTCACAGAGATACCAGAAACTAATACTGGTAAATGGGAAACCAGTCATGGCTTTTCTGGACACAGGATGTCACCACACAGTGGTTAGCGAGGAACTGTTGTCTAACACCCAAACCCCAGGGAAGGAATACGTACAGGTCACGTGTGTACATGGGGAAAAGAAGGTATACCCTTCAGTAGAGGCCTTGTTGACTATAGACGGGGAACCACTTCTACGAAAAGTAGGGGTAATACCCTCCCTTCCCAAAACAGTGCTCTTAGGGACTGACCTTCTCCGTTTTCATGAGTATCTATCATCCCTTTCTCCTCCTTCAGTCGTATCGGGGTGGCTGGGAAGCGCTCCGTTTGCACAAACTCCAATAGAGGGAGGCCCATACAAAAGAACAAAGACACGTAGGGAAAAGAGGGCAGAAAGGCTGAAATACCATCAGGCCTGTGATGTGTTGTCTGCTCCTATTCTTGTCTCCCCAGAAGAACCCCAGGTACTGAGCCGAAACTTCAGAGCCGCACAGAGAGATGATACCACATTACAACACGCCTGGAACCAAGCACAGGAGGATGACCCGGTGAAGGTAGGCCCCGTTTTTTGTGTAGAAAAATGTTTGTTATACCAGGTAACAAGAGAAAAAGGGCACCCTAAAGAACAATTGCTGGTACCTAGGCCCTTCCGCTAATACATTTTGAATCTTACACATAACCAGGCAGGGGGTGGTCACTACGGGAAAGAACACACCATAAAGTATCTGCTCCATAGGTTTTATTGGCCAGGGGTATACCAGGAGGTAGTGAAGTATTGTGCATCCTGAGTCCGATGTCAATTGACTAATAACCATGTCCTCCCTCGAGCTCCCCTCCAGCCACTACCAATCATCGATATCCCGTTCCAATGGGTAGGCAAGACCTTGTAGGTCCACTACATCCTTCAGCGCGGGGCCACCAATATATACTGGTCCTAGTGGATTATACCACAAGATACCCAGAAGCAATACCCTTAACCAGTACAACCACCACGGCCATCGCCCAGGCTATGGTCTCCTTCTTCTCCCGTGTGGGGTTTCCCCAGGAGCTCTTAACCGATCAGGGTACACCATTTATGTCCCGACTAATAAAACAGATCTGTACGTTGTTTGGCATTAAACAGATCCGAACAGCTGTATACCATCCACAAACCGACGGCTTGGTCGAGAGATATAACAAGACAATTAAGACCATGCTAAGGAAGACCATAGAAAAGACGGGGAGGGACTGGGATCGGTAATTGCCCCTGGTGTTATTCGCTATTAGGACCCATGAGCAGAAGTCTACAGGGTTTTTCCCCTTACGAGTTGCTGTTCGGGCGACCACCCCGTACTCTTCTGGACATGGCAGTCGAGCAATGGGTTGAAGAGGAAGACGAGAGCAAACCATTGCTACAATATAGCACAACACTAAGAGATACTCTAGTATCCCTGTGGGAGAAAGTCCACACAAACATTGAGAAGGCCCAGGTACAACAAAAACGCTCCTATGATAAAAACATTAGAATAAGAGAATTTAATGTAGGAGATCTCATCCTCATATTACTACCGTCCACCGAAAAGAAACTGCTGGCCACATGGCAAGGGCCTTACAGAATCTTGGACAAAGTAACCCCTGTATCCTACCGAGTGGCTGTCCCCCACAAGACACAGACAGGACAAACCTATCACGTTAACCTTTTAAAGGCTTGGGAAGGACACCCCTACCGACCATACGACGAAACAGCTCCCCCATATACCACATCTCCCTGAATAGACACCTTGACATCCCTTCAGTCAATTCGAACCTTGACCAGGCAAGTTCACATAGGCCCCCAACTCACAGAAGAACAAAGACAACAGCTGTTGACCTTATGTTCTTTCTTTTTGGACGTCATGTCAGGTACACCAGGGCGTACAGACCTGGTTGAACACCACATAGACACAGCAAACGCTAAACCAATCAGGTTAAGACCATATCATATACCCGCTGCCAGAAGACAGGCCATTAACCAAGAGATACAAGCAATGCTAACAGCAGACATTATTGAACCCTCCCACAGTGCTTGGTCCTCCCCAGTCATGCTGGTTCCCAAACCCGATGGGAGCATTAGGTTTTGTATGGATTTTCGACAACTGAACTCCATATCCAAATTCGACGCCTACCCCATGCCCCGAGTGGACGAACTTATAGACTGTCTAGGAGATGCCAGAGTGATCTCTACGATTGAACTCACCAAAGGTTACTGGCAGATTCCAATGTCCCCAGACTCCCGAGAAAAGACTACCTTCTCTATCCCTTTCGGTCTGTTCCACTTCAAAGTCCTCCCCTTTGGGCTACACGGAGCCCCAGCAACATTCCAAAGGCTAATGGACATCCTGCTGCGTGAACATCACACTTATGCAGTAGTATATTTAGACGACATCGTTGTCCATAGCCCCGACTGGGAGACGCACCTTGTACACATACAAAATGTTCTACAGACACTTAAAAGGCCGGTCTAACCGTCAATCCCAGGAAAACCACCCTTGGTACAGACCATATTCATTACCTCGGGTATGACATCCAGGCTGGACAAATCAGGCCACAGATAGATAAACTAGAGGCTATAAATAACATACCCCGTTCCACCACAAAGAAAGAGGTCCGTTCCTTCCTTGGACTTATAGGGTATTACCGCCGGTTCATTCCTCACTTTGCAGCCCTTGCAAGCCCCCTCACTGACCTTCTCACAACAGCCATGTCAGGGAAACCCCTCCACTGGTCATCTGCACAGGAGCATAGTTTTACCCAACTCAAAAAAGCCATAAGTAACGCACCCGTCCTTGTATGCCCTGACTACCAGAAGACCTTTGTGCTTCAAACCAATGCCTCAGGCAGGGGTCTGGGTGCAGTCCTCTCCCAACTTGACAAGGACGGATATCTCCGCCCTATCCTGTTCCTGAGCCGCAAGCTGTTCCCTAGGGAGACACGTTATGCCACAATAGAACAGTAATGCTTAGCCATTAAGTGGGCCATCGAAGCCCTCCATTACTATCTGCTAGGATGGCAGTTCCTATTATTAACCGATCACGCCCCATTGACTTGGCTCTCTCTAAACAAAGACTCCAACCCTAAAATTCTCTGTTGGTTCCTTGCCTTGCAGCCCTTTTCTTTCTGCACCATGCACACCCCGGGGAGACTACAGACGAACGTTGACTTCCTCTCCCGGCATCCAGTATCTGAATGGCCCACACGTCCATTCTAGGAGTGGAGGTATTGTGAGGATTCCCCTCTGCTGCTACATAGCGCAGCACGCGATCAATGCAATACGGCGGCCGCTATATGGCAAACAGGAAGTCGGGACAGAGGCCTAGCGGACCAACCGGACGTTCCTGACGATGCACCAATCAGAGTCGACCCAGGCAGAACTATGGGGAATAAGAAGGCGGAGTCGGGAACACCGAGGCACGCGGAAAAAGGAGAGGAGACGAACGCAGAAGCAGAGGCGAGTACAGACGGAGTAAACGAGGAAGAGGAAAAGGCGACAGAGGAGACGGTGTCCGAGGATGTACAGCACTCAGACGAGCAGAAGCAGTGCACCGACGGCCGCTCCAGGAGCAACAAGCTTTAGTCCAGCACTCCAACGGTTGGATGAGAAGCTGCGACTCCCTCCCCCATGGCCCAGGAGGGTCGTGGGTCAAGGCAAGTACCCAGGGCTGGGTTCTTTGCACTAAAGGGCTGGTGGGCAGGGGTCAAGGCTCACAACCCCTTTTATCACTAAATATCCCCTAGCACTTAGGCACCGCACGATAGGGACAACGGTGACGGGTGCACTTCCCCTTATTTCTTCATGACCCCAGATCAGAGATCTGAATTTTGTTTTTCTTTGTTTCTCCCTACATCTTCCTCCTTCCCCATGACGTCCACTGCCAAGCTCCATCTCTTGTTACATCCGAAGGATCCCAGCGAGACGAGACGACACCAATAAGAAGAAAAACACCCCCAGTGGACTTGAACTGTACCTTCCCATACTCCCTGATGCAGCCCTGTTCCCGGACCAGGAGGGAACCACCAAGCAGGAAGCTACCATTTTTTTTGTTTGTTATTATACCTCTTTACAATAACGCATCCTCATACGAGTCCCCTGAAAAGAACCTCCCCAGTGTGTTCTTTTGCGTATATAGCACTGAGCAACCCGCCCCAACCAGTGAAAACCTCACACCCCCCTAGATATTATTCCTGCAAAAATCTCTTCTAGATTATCTGCACAGTTAGCTAACCCATCTGTACCATTCTTAACAGGTCCTTGAGGATTGGCAGACAACCCCCAGAATGGAAAGCAGCTCATGTTGTACCTATTCGTAAACATCTTAAGATATCCACAACCGAGCTTTCCAATTACCGCCCCATCTCTTTACTCCCACTTCAGAGCAAGCTTATTGAAAAGCGTATAAACAGACATTTGTCTGATTTATTGAAACCTCTCATTGCCTTGATGTCTCCCAGTCAGGTTTCCGGGCCAAGCACAGTACCGAATCTGCCTTAATTGAGGTAACTGATAACATCAGAATGGTCAGGCGGCACTGCTGGTGCTGCTTGACCTATCGGTGGCGTTTGACACCATCTCGCACCAGACCCTACTGGAGAGACTTCAAGGCATTGGAGTACAGGGGGTCGCACTGAAGTGGTTGACAGATTTTCTCACAGATAGAACCCAGACGGTTACATTGGGGGACCTTTAGATCTAAAACCACTAAGGTTACCAAGGGGGTACCGCAGGGCTCTTGCTTGAGCCCTACTCTCTTTACCATTTATGTTACCCCCTTGGCCAAACTCATGAGGAACTTAGGGTTTCCTATGTGGACAACACCCAGCTCATCCTTACCTTTGATAAAAATGGACCTGAGATACAACTCATCTTTTCTGAGGGCATGAAGACCATTGTTGCCTGGATGAGAATCAACTTCCTCCAACTGAATGCCGAGAAATTGGAGATCATGCTGTTTGGAGGAGCAGCTTTAAGCTGGACCCCCAGATGGTGCCCGGAGGAGCTGGGCACGGCCCCTTTTCCTAAAGAAGTGGTCAAGAATTTAGGAATCAGGATCAACCAGAACCTCACACTCGATGCTCACGCTGCTACTACTGCTGGCACCTGCTTCCACACACTAGGCTTGCTCAGAAGAGTTTTCCCCCTGTTGCGTTCTTCCACTAAAAAAACATTGATGCAAGCCCTAGTTTTAAGCCGTCTGGACTATTGTAACGCACTGCTAGCCTCGACCGATGAAGCCTCCTTAAACAAATTACAAGTTGTACAGAACACGGCCGCCCATCTAGTAGCAAATGCCCCACCCAGAACGGCTTCGATCCCACTTCTTAACAAACTTCATTGGCTCCCTGTGAGAAAGCAGGTGAAATTCAAGATCGACTGCACTGTTTATAAAGCTCTCAATGGACAGGGGCCTTCCTACTTGTCTGCTAAACTTACCAAGTACACCCCCTCACGGCCTCTTCTATCAGGCTCCAAGCTACTACTTTGTACCCTTAGAATTAAAAAAGCTCACAAGGGTGGCAAAGCATTTTCACATCTTGCCCCTACTCTTTAGAACAAATTGCCCCTCCAGCTTCGTGACTGTCAGAGCCTCTCTCAATTCAAGAAACTTTTAAAGACCGTTCTTTTCTGAGTCCTTTGGGCCTGTCTGCAGCACAACCGTGCTAAGCGCAGAGATACCCCTTTGGGGTGATTCAGCGCCATAGAAATGAATAAATATCAAATATTAACTACAGTCAAAGGTTGTGAAGCAAACGCTGCACAGCTGTTTCCCCCACCCTTACCCACCCAATCTTTAATCTGCTGGTGTGTAATATTGCCCGTTCCCATCCCTCTGCTTATGCCTAGGCATGTCCTCCTAAGCTGATCTGTGAAGGCCCCTACTGTCATTTCACTAAAAGTACCTCTTAAATTAGTTGCTTGACATTTGTTTTGAGCTCGCTCAGTTTACTATAGAGAATATGGGTGTCCTCTTTTAATAGGCTGTTCCCCTTCCTTCTCTTGGCCTCTGCCTCACAAACCTTAGGGGTGGATGCGATGTCATTCATGTCCTTGATGGCAATGGCTTCAGTGCTAGTAAGAAGAGGCTCAAACAGATTGGTGCGTTCAATATCCAGGGCTACTGTTTCCTCAACAATAAAGTTCGTATGGCTGTTAATGGAGGGTACAGGTGTGGGGATAGGCTCCAGCTGTTTCCCATTGCTAGTGATTCTGGAATGTGCTGAGCACGTAACAATACTGCTGGTGGCAGGGAGTGTGAGTGGAGTTTTTTTAGGGGGATTCTTTTGCAAGAAAATGTCTGCCACATTCTGGCCCAATTTAAGAGTGCTTTTCTGGCCACTGAGTAGGCTTTCGACTCCCTTGATTAGAGTGTTTTTATGTCGTCCACCACGAAGGTTGTTTCTGCACTCACTATGGGTCTTTTGGCTTGCTTGGTAGCTCCATTTAGACACCCCTTGGCCTTTCTTTTGCACATTCTACCATGGTACTCCTGGTGTCACCTAATGTGGTCAGGAAGCCTATCGGACGCGATTCCTATCAGAAGGAGTGAATCCTGCCTACTGGTTTTTATTTTTGACCATCTCGCTGGCTATGATCGCAGAGAGAAGAGCAAAAGGAACAGTACAAGGATTGATGCTTGGTGATGGTATCTTCTTTACATTCCCATCATCTTGAGCCGAGAATCAAGGGGGGTGGCCCAGCTCAGCCTCCTCCGGGCTCTGATGGGAGTGGACAGGTGTAGACAGGCATGGAATGGCCCGCACTTGGCCCAGGTGCATCACATGCCACGGGACCACGCAGCGCTTAACAACGCGAAGGTGGTGCGGCCTCCTGACAGGAGTGCTAGGAGCTGAAGTCCTCCTTTGGTCGTCCCAGTGGCGAGTGGAGTTACAGCCTCCATGGGACCATTCAGCCCTTAAGAGCGCGGAGGGGGCGTGGCCTCCTGACAGGAGTGCTGGGAGCTGAAGTACTCATTCGGTCATCCGGGAGGCAAGTGGCAGTTACCTACCAACCTATACGTGAGCACAGCCATATATAAGAGCAAAATGTTAAACAGCAACCTCAATGTATGGCTCACATCAAATATAATTCCATCACATCACCATATAGTTTAACCTTCCAATACTGCAACATACAAGTACCAATGGTAATTGACTGTGTAATGTGTGAGACTTCACCATAGGGTCCCCATATATACTGACAAACACATGACACCCATACAAAATGTAGTGTCACTCAGATTGAGATATGCAACAATCATCTATGTACTGTAGTGGTTGTTACAAAGCTAGCAGATGTGAGACACTATCCCCTAATGAGCAATGTTGGTGTGTTTGCATCCATCATAGTAATCTAACTAAATATGAATTTTACCGTGTTGATGTGTTGTATGTTTCACACCGTGGACAATATGTGTAATGAACACAACAAGATGATGGATGGAGTGCTGAAACATTTCAAGCACTCACCCTCAGTCACAGATCTGGGTTTAATCTATCATTCTTTTGCTCACTATGCCATCCCAGTTTAGAGCCAGCGGTATGCAAATCAGTCTTGACCCTCTTCCTCATGGGAACAGTCCAGCCCGAACTGCCAGGTTAGGTCGTCCATGGACCGGAAACAAGCATCCTGGGACCGGTTTCCGGGTATTACCTCTAATCAGCCAGGCTAGCTTAAATCCAGTGGCACAGCGAGCAAGGGGCCACGTGAGAAAAATAACAATGGATTAAACACAGTTCTGGGACTGGGGGGAATGTTTGACATTGTTCAACATTCTGTCAATCATCTTAATGTAATGACAAATATAAATAGGACATACATGTGTAAGGCACTGGTCAACAGTACCGAAGACATCAATGTACAAATTTAAAGAAATGTGCATGAGTTAGCTTGCATACATAAAGCACAAAGGTGCACATCCATCAAACTAAGAAATAGAGATTCCTAAATAGCGAAAAATAAGGAATTGCTATTTAAAAATCGCTATTTCCAATGCATTACCAAATTTGTGATTTTTTACCAATTCGGTAAAATTCACAATCGCAAAAGGCGATACGGGCGTCGAGTAGCGCTATTTTCGAAAAGCTCAATACCCACATCGCTATTAGCAAAATCGCAAATAGCGAAATCGCAAACAGCGAGGTCACTTTTTGATGCATGGTGATGACATCACAACCAGGAAATCATCCTGCCCATGCTTCATTCAGTGCTCAGTGAGAGTGAGAGGAGGAGGCTGAGTGCAGAAGCAGAACAGGAGATCCAACAACTGTGCTTGCAGTCCTGTCCCTTGTTAAAAATGGATACTTCAGCATCAGGGGAGAGTACACCAGGCAGGAAACGCAAGCTGAAATTTAGTGAGAGGGAAATTGAACACCATATTGAGGAGGTAGTCAGCAGCCATGACAAGCTATTTGGCAAACTGTCGATGAAGGTCCCAGAGGCATAGAAGTGCAAAATCTGGCTAAGGATCCAGAATAAAATGAATGCAGTGGGGGGTCATCCACCGATCAATAGACGAACTGAAGAAGCGTTGGTACGACCTGCGCAGCGGTGCCAAAGAGAGCATTGCTGAGAGGCTGAAGGAGGCCAAGAAGACCGGAGGGGGACCAGCAACACAGCCTGGGAACACACCCATGGAGGACCTGGTGGTGTCCACACTCCAGCCTGAAGCCGTGGGGGGAGTGACCCAGCTGGACACATCAGGAGTGCCCAGCACATCTCACGGTAAGATGCATGCAAGTGACCATTACAAGAGACAGATCAAAATGTGCACATCACCCCAGTTCAGCACAAGTATACAGAAAGCAACTCCAGTCCACATTTTCCTCCCACACCCAAATGCGTTATGGGAGACACAGCCAGGGTAGGCAAACAGAAAATAAGAAGTTAAAACAAGTGAACAAAATGTGACAGTCAATAACTTATTGAGAGCCAAAGTATGCTTAATGTGACACGACATAACCTTTCCAAAATAATAAACCTTGCACTGTTTAACATCACAGATGCAGCAGAAGGAGAGGCTGAGGACAGTGATTGTGGGGACACCCAGGATACTCCGGCTGTGGCTGACATCGATACACCTGTGGTCCCACAAACAACAGCCCGTACCCCCACTACACGCAGGGCCACTGTTCCACCACTGCAGACCATGGAAACCGAGGATGAGCCAGTAGAAACACCAGAGACAAGCTAGCCTCAAGGTACCCCCACGACAACACCCTAAGCACAGGTCTGGCACAGCATAGTCCAAAGCCGGAGGCGCAGAGCAAGGTCCCACTTTCCACTGCAGGAGGACCAATCCACAAATCTCTGGGGTGGGCTGGAGGCACAGATGGTCCGGGTGAAGTGCCTGCAGGCCAAAAACATGCAGTTAGTGCAGGCCCAAATCAGCACGATGGCAAGTAACATCGCTGTCATGAGTGAATGCATGTCATGAGCCGAGAACAGGTGGCGCGCTGTTCGCATTACCGCGAACTCCTGTTCCACAACACGGCCTCGGCTCGAACTACACTCCCCATAATGCTCGGATGAGCACGCCCCACGTGACCCACGTTACGCACGGCAGAGCGGATATAGCCCAACGCGCCCAGAGAGCAGTGCCGATGATTCCTGGTTGTTCTTCTGCCTCGGCTTCCTGCAGACCTTTCGAACCTCAGTCCAAAGAAACCTTCGCTCCTGCTCCGACGACCGCTCCAGGATTACCGGGCTCCGGAAGACGGCGCCAGAGAACCTCCGCCCATGAAAGTCCGGGCTCCTGGAAACTGCTCAAGCGCTCCTCTGCCCACAGAGTTCCGGGTTCAGAGTCGCAGCGCGAATAGGTGCGCTCCTCTGCCCACAGAGTTCCGGGTTCAGAGTCGCAGCGCGAACGGTGCGCTCCTCTGCCCACGGAGTTCCGGGTTCAGAGTCGCAGCGCGAACGGTGCGCTCCTCTGCCCACGGAGTTCCGGGTTCAGAGTCGCAGCGCCCTCCTCCGATTATCTCACTTCTGAACCGTGAGTACTGTTTAGGCGATCGGTCGCCTTTTGCCTTCAGGGAGGCACCTTCTTTTGTTTGCTCTTGTGACCCTGTTATTGCGTGCGCTCTGGAGCATTAAGCACTGGTAGGAAGTGCTGTCCTTTGCTCCCAGAGGTACTGTGCACCATTTCCAGAGGGACCCGCTGCTGGTCACGCCCTAGCTCAGAGACCGTCATCCAGTGCCCCCCCTTAACTGGATTACGGATATTCCCCGGGCCTAGCGCCTTCCACTCCCAGGTGCTGGAGGAGGTGGCAGGTGAGAGAGTAAAGAGAGAGGAT
Source organism: Triturus cristatus (assembly GCF_964204655.1). Taxonomy (NCBI): domain Eukaryota; kingdom Metazoa; phylum Chordata; class Amphibia; order Caudata; family Salamandridae; genus Triturus; species Triturus cristatus. The sequence goes on from NC_140593.1 coordinate 591,673,944, forward strand.
TGGGTATCAGGTCAGGGGTATAAAAGATATCGTTTGTCTTATGGTGTGCTTGTGTCTTTCCAGGTCCCTCTCCCAGCTGTTCCTCCCCTTCCTTCCCTCGCTCACCTGTCTCCTGAGTCCGTGTGTGTAATACGTCTTCCGGACTGGGGGCAGATGAGAGGTGGACCCCTATAGAGCATCAGCGCCATCCTGATGAGAGGAAACCCCGGCCATCGTGACAATGCATGAGGGAACTCACTACACCTGTGGTGGATGGCAACAGACAGTCAAATGCGGACATGCAGGAGCTGACCAGTGTTATGCAGGAGGGCCAGCTGACACAGAGGAGACGGCATCGCCAGTTGATGCAGCGCTTACAGGGCTATACACAATCAAACAATCGCCTGAGCGCCAACACTGCACTTCTGTTCCGTAGGTCTTTCTCCATGCAAATCGAGATGACCCATTGTCGTGGGGATGTGGCCAAGGCACTGGGCCAGGTAACCAATGCCATGGAACTATTGCAGTCTGCCACTGTTGGGGCTAGCAATGTGACGGGGGTAGAGGGGAGTGAGGAGGCCTCAATCCTCAGCAGCCTGTCAGTGCCAGTCACCACTTGTAGGAGGTGCACCACACGCAGTACCACTCCCTCCATAGGCTCCATGAGGGATGGAGATGAAGCAAGCAAAAAGGCGTCTGGGTTGCTTGTAAGAAAAAGATGGACAGGCATGTCCAGAGCCAAACAACCATGGTGAAGTAACCATTGCCACTGAAATTACTAGTGACTGAGTTTCAAGTCTTATGATTATGTCATTGTATAATTTTTTAAAAATGCAATCCCTGTACTACTTGGCATGTGATATGTGTGCTTCAACACTACAACATTATTTAATTGTGAGAAATATAGTACATTTCGGAAATGCTGTGTCTTGTCTCATCATTACTCACCTCAGAATAAATGTTGCGTTATTTCTGCACGTCTCTTTTGCCCTTCTGCTGAGCTTGCCCCATGTACTGTTCTTAGTTGTGGCCCCTGCTGGTTGTCCTCCTCTGGTTCACTGTCTGTGAGTTCAATGGGCATGCCCCTCCTCGTGGCAATATTGTGCAACATGACACATACAGCCACAATTCTGCAGCAGGTGTAGGGCTGGTACTGCAATGCACCACCAGTCTTGTGGATGCAGCGGAAGTGACTTTTCATCAGCCCAAAGGTCCATTTGATGACATTTTGTGTGGCAATGTGCGCTGCTTTGTACCTCTGCTAATTTGGGGTGGCTGGGTTGAGGTAAAGCGTCATTATGTAGTTTTGCATAGCATATACACTGTCACCTACAGGGTAGTGAGCAAAGGGTTAGTAACAGTTTAGCATTGCCATTTGACCATTGTGTGAGGAATCATTATATGAGTTTACCAAGCAGATGTCCTCCGCCAAAATCACCCCTGAGCAGGCGGATGTGTATGCCACTTAGTCTGAATATATAGGAGTCACGTGTGCTCCCAGGGTATTGAGCCACAATATCTGTGATGATATGGTTGGCGTTGCAGACTACTTGTATGTTGATTGAGTGATATGATTTACAGTTCCTAAAAATGTATTCATTCACAGCTGGGGGACAATTGGGAACATGCATTCCATCTATGCATCCTATTATGTGTGGGAACCGGGCTACCTGGTAGAAGTCCTGTTTGGTCCTATTCAATTCCTGTGGGGTTGTGGGGAAGCTAATGTGGTTATGGATCCTAGTCATCTTGGCGTTCAGGAAAGAAAGATACATGAAAGAAAACTTTGTGACACCCCTCCAGCAACAGCTACTACCTCCTGGAAACTGCGGGATGCAAGTACCTGTAGGCAACATAGGACCGGCACATGAGTGGGGATGGCATGGGTCCTACTGGTGTGGCGCTGCATTAGGGGTTCCAATTCTGCTAATATGTCAAGGATCATGTCACCATTCAGCCTGTAGATTTCTTCACCTGTTTTCCTAACAATGTGATGCGCACTCTGAAGATGCACTCCTGTATTCTCCTTCTTCGCTGTGCTGCTGCCTGGAGCCTCATCCTCCTTGCCATCAGGTAGAGCGCTGCCATTGTGGAAGTTTCTGTGGCCTCCTGGGTCGGTTTAAATAGGTTTCTGATAATTTGCACCTGTATGACATTTTCACTCATGGTTACCACCTGATTGTGATCCTTCCTAAATTGCACTTGCAAAATTGCGGATTTTGACCAAATTGCAATTTGCGATTGTTCATGCATTTGTTTGCGATTCCTTATTTGCGAATGTTTATTTGGGATTCAAAAATAAGGATTTTGCTAATAAGGATTCGCAAATTATGTCTCCGTAAAATTAGCGATTCCTTACTTTTGCGATTTCAGGGTTTTTCTCCGGTTTGTGTTCATGCATTGGGATTAGCTAAATTGTGCTCGCAAAGAGGGTTTGTTTACGATTCACAAGTTTTGCGAGCGCTATTTAGCTTGATGCATGTGCCTGATAGTTAGTAATGTGTAAATAACAATGTACTGAATCATTGACTGTTGATATTTTCAACTTTTCTGGTGATCAAAGAAATGAAATGCAGCCGTGGCTCTGTACCCCATTCCAAAATTCACATAGAGGGCCAAAATAAGTTCAACGACACTCTGACCAAAACAGAAAAGGTCATTCCACTGCCTGGATGAATCCGGGGTAAGACTACTGCACTTGCATCCTAAGGTCTGCAAAATAATACTTGTATGTGCAATTTTGCATTACATCTGTTTGCAAACCAATGTGCAGTGGGCAAAGAGGCAGACATCCCACAATGAGTGGAAGAGATGGGTAACAAAGATGCTGATATTGAGAACACATCGAGGTCGAGGGAGGCGGGACCCAATTGTGGCTAATTTTTGTTCTCATTAAAATGGAAATGATGACAACAATCACAGAAACTATGTCAACTTATCAACCAATAAATATATTTTTATAACCCATCCATTTTGTGGTGGATATGTGAATGTTACAGTACCTACATAGTAGCTCACATCTTCTCAACTAGATGTAGGCCTCAACATGTATAATTTTGATTTCTGAGCTGTTGACAAACATGGGGGCATATCTCTAAGAACAAGTTAACGCAACAAGCCAATGTTTTGCAGTTCATTGCATGAAAGGGAAAGGACAGGATTGCCCCATACCTAGATGTATATGGGACCTTCCAGTCCTCCCTGTCTTAAGCAGTGCTGTGCAGAAGAGCAAGCTCTCTTGCTGTGTTCTGTAGCATCAAAGTGTGTTAAATGTGGCGCTCAGAGTATGATGGATCACAAATCACCCAATAAGTCATTCACTGAGGCAATTCTTCAAATTGATGTTTGTTTCACATATGGACTAGCATGCAGAGTAGCAGCACTTTGCTGGTACAAATGTTGCAGCAGATACCATTACAAATCATGGGAGACATCTGTCAAGGCTAAAGGTCTAGTCTCAGTTGTAGATGTCTAAATTACATTAGCAAAGATTGTATTTATGCATGTGTGGGGATCCATAAAACACCACACATCCAACACCTTTCCAGGGCTGCTTGATGTGAGGTCTACATATTCCAACACATGATACAATACACATTTACCATGCTTTGAAGAGCAATGCAAGGAGGCTTAAAGGCCCATTTTAAAATATACTAAATTGCTGAAGTAGTTATGCGTAACATTTATCAGAAAAGTAAGACAAGGGAGATGTTTGCCAACCATCACATCACTTCAGGAAGACAGAGATGGGCAATCCGGAAAGCATGTATGTTTAAATGCAAGCACAAATGGTGGTGGAAATAAACAAATTTATTAAATATAATGTTGGGTAGGGCATTTCCCCTGCCTGGTTAGAGTTGTGTACCCTTGGCCTGAGTACTCAACTGTATTGTGTGGATCACTCATGCTGGTGTATTATATAGGGGAACATGTAATATGTGTGTGTGCCATGACATATGCCTGTGTCATGGATTGCAGTCTGGTTGGACCAGGAGGACCCACCAAAGACCTACCCTCATAGTTGCTGTACGCTACTACCTTCACCAGAAGTAAAACAGAGCCAACGTGGGGTGGCAGCATACTGTCTAGTGATCAGTGGTAGTGAACATGACCATTCAACTCTGGATCACTGCAGTGAGGCCTACTGGCTCACTCACCTCTTCTAAAGTTCTTCTGCTGTGTGTTCCACTCACCCCTGGCCAAGATCAGTTTGATCTGAAAGTGTGTACGTGATAAAATCATGTGCAGAATGCATGTGCCTGTGCAAGACAAACACAACCCAAAGGTTGAAATGTGGAACAGTATGCACATGGTTAATGTGTGTGTGCTGGTAGAGTATGCTCAAAGTGACACACTCTAGTAAAGTACAAAGGGGCTGTAGTACTAAACAGTGTGTGCAGACTAGGTGTGTATGCTGCATGTCAGTATGTTGGTGGTAGCATGATAAATGTGTATTACAGTACTGTCACTGAATCTTCTGTAACTGTACACTGAGTGCAGAAGTGCCTGCCCCGCCACATAACATGGAGGACCTTGAGTTCCTTTTTAGGTAAGACAAGCCTGCCTGGGAAAAACTTAAGGATTAGAGGAATCCCACCAGATGGAGTCTGATAGTCCAACAAAGCTGCAAGCTGGGTGGCACATACACTGGAGTATGGGAGATACAGCCTGTCTCCGTTCTTCCCTAACTGTGTGTTAAATCCGTGATACATCACAAGGAAGGTGTCTGGACACATCTCAGGAAGAGAAAGATTGGGCTGAATAGGGAACTTAGTGCGGGGAAGAGGCCCTGGATCAGCCTTTTAATGCACATATGATTGTAGCTGAAATCCAGGTGTGTATCTTGGTAACTCATATGGAAATTGATCTGGGGGCTATCAGCTCTGGACTCCTGCCTTGCTTTGCTGCCCTTCTGCCTACTGTTTCCCTGGCTGGGTGATAAGGACTGTACATGCATCCCTTTAATCCAGAGTGACTCCAAGAGTAATCTGGCTGGCCTCCTGCTATGAATTCTCAGGGACATTAAAGACTTCTAACGACCCTGCTTCAGCACCTCGACATCTGTCAGTCTGCCCTGCTAAGTGGTGTCACCCCAGTCCTGGACTCATGGAAGTGGGCTTAAGGTGTTTGCTCCATCAGAAGCTCAGTTTCTTCTGCAGATCCTGTGCATCGTCTCTGTTGCACGGTTCGGAACCGGCACATCGCCGCTGTTTGGCAGGTCAAAACTGGCACATCACCTCCGTTGTGTTGTTCAGAACTAGCGCATTGCCCCTGTTGCTTGGCTCGAAACCAGTGGATCACCACCATTGCGTGGGCTTTAAAGTAACTGCATAAGTGCAACTGCGCAGTGCGTCATACAATGTACATGTGCATAGCCATGTATCAGAAAAATATCCGAAACTGTTGAAAACATGCCAGTTACACCCAGAAAATGAGGCAATGTGTTTGGCAGGTTGCATACTAGGAAGTGTGAAAGTTACTCTCACTTTCTGTCAGTGTTTGCTGTTTGGAGTTGGTTGTTGTTGGAGTGGAGAAAGAGTTTTGCTGAGATTTTTGCTGTTTGTGGTGTATTCAGTGTCTGGTCCATTCCCGTTTTCTATATATTTTGTACTTTTTGAGTAAGTTGCAATTTTATTTGTCTTTGCATTGTTAGGTGTTTGTCCTTTTTTGTTAATTGAGGCATAGTTTGTTGTTTAAGAGGTGTTATTAGTTAGTTTAGAGTGTTAAGGAGGGATAGAGCCACGCCTGGGAAGATTAAAGGTAAAAACGTTTCTGAGAAGAGGTTTTTGGATTGATATGACTGGTGATGCACTACCTGCCACAGATCTTGGCTATTAGGGGTAGGGTGACCCAAGGTTACCCCCAAAGGATCAAAAGGACAGATGGAAGAGTGGGCGGTGGCACATGGCCTAGGTTTTCGAGGAGAGCGGACTGTTTTGCAGCTCAAGTACCACTGGGCAGATGTGATAGACTGTGAGGTGGATGTGGTGAACCTGCTGGGTGATGAGTTTGGAAGCCCCGTAGGTATGTATTTATGTACCATCAGCAGTAGTATTGTTGCTATATTAGTCATGCTAAAATTAAGACACAAAATGTAGCTGCAATGTGTGGCTGCCTTGTGACACACAAGGTACGAGAGAGTGATACCAAGTGGCAGAAGTATCAAAGAGTCACAATAAGCAGCACACCTGGCATAAAATCTGTCTTGTGTTATATGGAGCAACCACTCATGGGGCCAAGAAATTGCAAGCAGCCCTTTCCTCAATCGAGTGTCACTATTGACCAATAACCTGCCCTGATGAATGTTATGGCATGTCAATGTCATGGTGTACATGATGTATTGCTGTTTTGGCTCACTTAGCTGATGCTGACACTGCACATTATGTCAGACAAACTGCCCCTATGGCTAGATTCACATTACATAATGCCATCCACACTATACACGGTAAAAAGTATGTCTGTGTGGCAAGGCTAGTATGTATGCACCAAGTTGCGCCAAAGTGAATGGGCCGGAATGCATTATCTTTAACCTTTATGGTATATTGCTGTCCTTTCCCATCGCAGGAACACTTTGTATGCCTAGTACCAGTGGTTGCACCCTTGTGTCATGGTGCAGTGGGGCCTGTGATGATGCTGGCCAGCGGGACTTAAAACATCACATGCCCGAAGCATGATTCTGGTATGTGATGTGAGATATCTCTGACCTTATACCTCCAGCCAGGTCAGCCTTGATAGGTGACTAGCTGCATTCCATGCTCTGACTATGGATACAAATGTGTGTAAGGGTGTTTAAATGTGCCATTAAACTTGGATATCATAGTGATTCGTTTTGAATTTGAACTGTGTGTAGTTGCACCATTTACAATGCAATTTCTAAATCAATGTCTTGCAGGTGGACATGTGCCTCACAGCTGGGGAGAAGTGGACAACATCTGGGGACCTGATGTACCAAGTAAGTGTGATAAGTATATGGTTGTAGCTCTGTGACTTCTGTGTCTGATCCATGATAGTTGTAACAGTGTAATGTATATGGGGAGGTATGACATTCAGTTTGCCAACATAACAGTTTGTGCCCACAGAATCATTTGGAATTGACGAGGAGCCATGTTCATGTGAATGTAGTATAGGCAGGGCCACTGGAATTATGCAATTTTGCGGTTGTGACGATTTTGGCATATTCATAAATTTTACGTGTTTGCCACATAATCCACCATCTGGAGCATATTCTGCTGATGTAATTAAAAAGAAATTATTCACATGGATTGGCCTCCTATCAGTGAGACACCCACCCTCCATCTATGGACTGGCTCCCTGACGCAGAGTAAGGCAAGTCAGCAATGTATGCTGCCTTGCGTAACAACAGACTACTTATGAAATGCAAGCTGGATTAGTTTACCTTAACACCTCTCACATAGGTTGTGCCAAAAATTCCCAATTGACACATCGGAACAAGTGTGAATCACTGGTATGAGTGATGTGCATGTTATTATATTGTGACTAAATAGATATATTGTACACCTACACTGACCCCACATGGGTCAGTTTGACATATTGCATTAGGAGTTGGATTGTACTGAAGGTATATTGTACATATATCTATCTCAAGATTTGTTGTAGGTGCGGACTGGCACTTATCATTGCATGTCAAAGTCAGACCAAATGTGGGAAATGTCCTGTAGATTTGCAACTTGAGCTAATGTGTTTACATTTACTCCGTAGATAATATGACAGCAGACATGGCCAAGAGCTTTGAGCTTCGATGGGCATGCTATTTTCAAGTCCATAGGATTGCCCATGGCTATCGATAAATGGGTGGGCTATACGAGAAGGCAAAGGCAAGTGGCACATAGAGATCAGGTCCTGACCCATAGAAGACCCCTGCAGCAAAAGATTCTCAGGATGGACAGCAGCAGCAGGGCAGCACACAGTCCACTCCGGGACCCTCAAGTGGATCAAAAAGGGCAGCCACAGGGAAAAAGAGAGGCAGACATGCTGCACCCTCCACTTTCAACTTGGCCATGGTGAAAATGATGTGGCGAATGGACAGGAGAATGGCTCTCATCGAGAAAGAGCAGGCAAGGATTCAATAAAATATTGACATGCCAGGAGGCACTGGAGCAGATTTCAACACAAACCTGACTCTCTGCCTCAGGACATTCTCTTCCCAGTTATTTTTATTGTTGCTAATTTTTTATTTTTAGTAGGCATACTGATAGTTAGGGTTTACTGTAGGTATCGGTTTAGTTTAGTTAAGTTTTAGATAATTAAGACGTTTTATGGAGTAGTTTTATGATGTGTTTTTAGTATGATAGGCTTTTAAGTTGGTGGGGGGTTGATATTTTGTGTGTAGGATAAGAAAGAACTATTTAAAAAACAAATATATATATATATATATATATATATATATATATATATATATATCAAGTCCAATCCCACTTCAAAGAAACGGGTCCGACACATGCTCAGTGGAGAAGATGGATTTATTGCAAAGGTTTCCCAGTTCAAAGTCCTGTTAAAATGGTGAAACGCTGGGCAGACGCGTTTCAGTGCCCGCTTCACTTTGATAGTGTTCTGCCTGGGGGCTTGTATTTGAAGGTAGATAGTACTTCCCTCATTGGAGCATAATGCTCTTGACCCCGCCTCTCTCAGCCTTTGACTCCGCCACTCCTGCTGTGATCCGTCTCGGGTTTTCATGTCCCACGCTGTGATTGCAGATACAGTGATCTGCTTTTTCATACACCAGGTGGTGTCCCATTGCTGGCTGCGTGTTTGCAATCATCCTCCGGCAGTCAAGGCAGGGTGCAATGATGTCATCTCCATTTTCAACCACCTTAAAGCAGCATACTGCTACTTCTTCTCTCCCCGTATGGTCCCTTGCTCAGGTGAGTATCTGAAACCAGCTGGGGGGGCACGCGTTTGTGTCTTCCAAACACCTAACCAAAATGATGCAAGCCGAGCGCGTGCTCCTGACCGAGAAGGCGTGTCGGTAAACGGTGCCTGCTACCGGTACAACATCAAGTCCAATCCCACTTCAAAGAATATATATATTATCTACTGGCAGTCGCCAGTAGATAGTTATAGTTAGGACCGTGTTTCCATAGGAAATCTGCAACATTCTATTTGGAATAACTTTGGCGCCGGTTGACGAATCCTCGCGAAATTTTCAAAATAGGTGGGGCGCTCCGCTCCGCTCCTACCCTGAAAGTCTCGGGGGATTCGTCAAGCGGGGGCTGAGAAAAAAGGGGGGTCCCAAAACGCGTTTTCCCCATGCAATTTTCCATAGGGACCTTTAGTCCAAGGTACAGCCCGAACGGCTGAACAGAATTACTTGAAATTTGGCAAAGAGGTAGTCCTCAGGTCAGGCATGTGCCTTTTGCATATATGGTGTCAATCTGTTCAGTAGTTCCTGAGAAAATCGAAATTAAAATCACATACATATCTGGGCGGAGCCTAACCACACATCTCATCGTGAGATCTGATTGGCTGTCAGTACTTCATCCAAGAAGTGTTGGCAGCCATCTTGGGACCAATATACATGATAGCACCTCATTAAAAAGCATTGCAGTTAATAGAAGGTTTTAAGACTTTAGTTACATTATAAATCATTTGTTGATGGTACCATACTCATTTTAGGAATTGTGGTGTGTTCTAAGGTGATTTTACCATGTGAAAAAGCCTTCTGCTGTGATATCACGAACCATGTTTGAGAGAAAACTATTTTCTCATACTTTTCCCACAGAGGTTTGGAAGGTGATCTATAAGCTAAACTGAGAGCATATTTTCTGTAAATTCACATTATCTTTCTCAGTCATGTAAGAATTAAGTCTGACATTCTCAGTAAAACATGTACATCCAACAAGGGCAGAGACTGTCAGTTGATTCCTTTGTGTTCTACTGCAGCTTCCCAGAGTGCTCTAAAGAACAACTAGAGCGCTAACAGTCTTACTCATGACAAAAGTATGGCACACCTGAAGCCATCTTGATTGGAATAAAGTGGTAACACTTAAAACATTTTATTTACATAGGAACAAAATGAGGGGGTTCATTTAAATTATGATTAGTGCTGCAGAAAGAAAAACTAGGGCACATTTTGACTTCTGAAATCCTCTTTTATTTCATAAAAACATTCTGACATGCAGACTGAAACATGCACTTTGAATACCAGCAGCAGACTTGCCTGGTGAGCAGTAGCTTTACTACAGTGATCTAATGAGCAACTAGAGTGCTAACATTCAGAATTTATGGAAAATGTGTGACACATCTGAATGCCTTCTTGATGGAATCAAAGTAAAAAACTGAAAGTATTTCCTACTGAGGAGACTGCAGTAAATGAGGAAATTAGGAAATTCAGAACAAATAAATCTCCCAAGATGGCCACCAGAGACAAAAGAGCCCAAATGTGGCCCAAATATCACCCAGATGTAGCCCAAGTATAGCCCAACGACAGAATGCCCCAGAGTGTTCTTAAGAACAACTAGAGCGCTTACTGTCTTACTTATGACAAAAGTATGGCACACCTGAAGCCATCTTGATTGGAATAAACTGGTAACACTTAAAACATTTAATTTAAAAAGGAACACAATGAGGGGGTTCTTTTTGCCATAGAAATTATGATTAGTGCTGAAGAAAGAAAAATTAGGGCACATTTTGAGTGACTTCTCAAATCCTCTTCTATTTCATTAAAAAATTCTGATATGCAGACTGAAACATGCACTTCTAATACTAGCAGCAGACTTCCGTGGAGAGCAGTAGCTTTACTACAGTGATCTAATGAGCAACTAGAGTGCTAATATTCAGAATTTATGGCAAATGTGTGACATATCTGAATACCTTCTTGATGGAATCAAAGTAAAAAACTGAAAGCATTTCCTACTGAGGAGACTGCAGTAAATGAGGAAATTAGGAAACTTCATAACAAATAAATCTCCTAAAATGGCCACCAGAGATAAAAGAGCCCAAATGTAGCCCAAATATCACCCAGATGTAGCACAAATGTAGCCCAATGACAGAAGTGTGCAAAACACTTATTTTTTGTGTATTTGCAGTTTTATATAGTGCAGACTTGTCAGGTATTGGAGTGCTTTACATGAACATTGGTTACATCACACAAGATCAAATTCATTTTGGTTGTAGACATGGGAGATTAAGTGATTTGACCAGAATCACAGAATGTTGAGCTGAAGCAGAAACTCCAACCTGGTTCCCCAGTTGCAAAGTCTGCAGCTCTGGAAGTAACACCACACCCTCTCCCCTTGGATGCAACATTTAATCAAGTGGTCAACTGGATAAAAAAACTAAGATTACAAATAATTTAAAAGTTCTTTGTCGCTATTTGAAAACTCAGAAAATATGTCCTCATTTTAGTTTTTTAGAGCACTAACCATAATTTTGATGTAAATAAGACCCTCTCATATATGTAATTTCTAAAGGAAATGCTCTAGGCATTACAGTTTTGATTACATCAAGATGACGTCAGGCATTCCACACTTTTGTAATAAATATAGAATGTTAGCAATCTAGTTGTTCATTGGGATACTGTTGAGAGGCAGAGGCCAGGGGCACAGACTCTGAAAATTGAAGGCAGGTAGGAGAGTGCAGAGGCAACAATTTGACCACACTAGGCAGGCAGGAAGGGCAGTGGCAGCACAACAGACTATGAAGGGCAGTGGAAAGGGGGGCAGGGGCAACAAACCAACAATACAGGACTGGCAAGAGAGGCTGTGGCAATATAATAGACCATTGTGGGCAGAAGGAAGAGGCAGTGGTCATACAACCATACATGCCAACAGACCCGTTTCAGCCAGGAAACGTCCAATGTTTTTAAGCTCAAATGGGCTTTACTTGACCTGTTTCCTGTCTACAATCTTCTCTTTTTCAATGTAACTCAAAGGGGAAAATCAATACCCCAGTTTTATTTCAAAATCTCCCTCTTACCAAGTTCAAAATGTTCGCAAGTATGGTACATTGGATCATGGTAGGCAGGAGGAATTGGGGTAGGGACATGGACTCGGATAACAGAGGACAGGAGGGACATTGAGAGGTGCACCAAACTGACCCTACAGGGCAGGCATCAGGGTTTGCAGTAGCACAATACACCACACAGGGCATGCGGGACGGGAGTGCAGCACAACAATCCATAGAAAGCAATAGGGAGGGGACAGGACCATGCACATGGACAACAGACAACAGAGGGGAAAGAGGCAATGGTAGCTAGCTGACCATAATGGACAGACAGGAGAGAAAGCTGCAGCATAACAGACCATAAAGGGCAGGAGGGACGGATCAGGGGCATTACAATGGAACCGACAAGCCAGGAGGGAGGGAATAGGGGTCTGCACATGGAAACAGAGGGCTGGGGCAAGGGGGCAGGGCAGGAGCAGCAAGATGACCATGGAGGTCAGGCAGGATGGGCACTAGAAACAAGACACACCATGGAGAGCAACAGTGAGACTATGATGGCATACACACAGACCATGGAGGGAAGGTGGGAGGGGGTCAGGAGCAGCTAGCTGACCACACAGGGAAGGTGGGAGGGGCCATGGCAGCACAGAAGACCATGCATGGCAAGCGGGAGGGTTAGGGGCAGCACAATTGCTATGATGGGCAAGAAGGAGGGTGCAGGGGCATGCACAAAGGACCATGGAGGATAGAAGGGAGGGCCAGGACCTGGGCACAGACAAGAGAGTTCAGGGGAAGGGGCCTCACAACAGACCGCGCGGGGCAGGCAGGAGGAGCAGTTGCAGCACAACAGACCAGGGAGGGCAGAAGGGTGTGGCAGTAAAATGGACCATGGAGGACAGGAGGAAGGGGATAGGGGCATGGCATGTGGACAGGCTGAGTGGAGGTGGCAGGGCAGGTTGCAGTCATCTGACAATGCTAGGCAGGTGGTAGGGGAGTGGCAGCTCAACAGAACACTCAGAGTAGATAGGAGTGGCAGGTCCATGGAACATGGTGGTCAAAAAGGATGGAGCAGGGGCATGCACAAAGACATCGGAGGGCAGGGGGAAGGAGAATAGGGGCAGCAAGCAAAGCACAGAGGCTAAGCAGGAGGTCAATGATGGGCCATAGAATTGGGCAATGGAGGGCAGGATGAGAGGACTGGTACATCATGCTAAATGCAGGGCAGTGGCAGCACATCAGACCATGCATGGCAGGAGGGAGGAGGCTAGTCCATGGATTCAGACAACAGAGGATAGGGAGGAGGTGGATGGGGCAGCAAGCTAACTGTTCATAGAAGGTGGGTATTAGGAATTTTATTGTTTTTAAAATGTGTGACTTTGCGAACAACTTAAAATATGAACAAGTATGCAGCATAATCTCACTTTTATTCAGGAAGAAGAGGACGTTTGGGACTGTGACTCCGGGCTCACTTGGCAGAAACATCCCCTGACCCTCCACCCCCCATCGCAAAATGTAATGCCCGTGAAAAGGGTAGGTGGACGCAGTGTTATATAGAACATAGTCCTGAGAGCACGTTTGAAAATGAAAACTAGATATAGTATATGGTATAAACTATGCACCAAAAAGTGTGATATAAGATGAACCGGGGCGTGAAATATAATATGCAATACATTGTGCGCAATGACAGATTCATTGGAGAGCGCGAGATAGCACAGGCACTAGCGCTTGCTATGTGATATGCGCCTTGGAGTGTAATATGCACAGGGCAGTGTTGTGTAACCTAAGTGGTCTCTAAAGTTGTAATATAAAATATGTGCTGGGTAGTGTAACATTGCATATGCACTGTGACAAAGATATGGATCCCAGATTGTAATATGTATGGCATAGCGCTGTGCTTTATAACATAGGCATCGAGGAAGGCACGTTAGATGGGGCAATATAACCCGTGCGAAGGCAAGTGTGGCATGACATATTCACGGGGTGGTGTTACAGTGCACATGGGCTAGAGAGTGTCATAGCATACGCACTAGCTGGTGGAATACAACACTGAGGTGTGTGGCACTCGGCGGGCACTGGTGGGTGTAACACAGCATTGGGCTCAGCCAGGAGCACGCTGTGACTCTCAAGTGAGGTTTGTCTCCTTTCCAGAGAGTAAAATAAAAAGTATTACACATCCGGCGGTGGATGTGTGTTTTATTTACTGTGAGGGGGTTTCTTGCATAGTTTGGTCGAATTTTTGTCGAATCCCCTTTGAATGGCTTGGTGTGCATGTGTATTAAATGTGCCCGTCAATAGCTACCCATGTTTGTATAAATAAACGACAAGGGTGTCTACTTGGAGAGTACTCACCAGCGGGGGCGCCGGGATTAGGCACGGTAGGATGTCAGACATGTCAGAGCTTCACTAGCGGTGTGAATACATTCTACGTGGATTCATTGTATGCATAGTCGCCTTTTAATGAATATCACGCAAATCGTCATGGTGATAGGTACATACGGTTTGTCCAGCATTTCCTAGGTGTTTCTATAAATATATATTTTTTAAAACGAATAAAAAACAAAGGCCGGCCCCGGGGGATGGGGTCGCCGGGGCCATAAGTGGCCTGAGGAGGGGGGCAACACAGCCCCCCTCCTAAAGAATACAAAAATAAAAAAAAAGGCCATGATCTGGGGGTTGGGGTCCCCGGGGCCGATTAAGGTCTTGGGAGGGCCAAATTAATTTTTTTCAACTAAAAAAAATTAGGGTGCAGGCCCTGGGGGATGGGGTCCCCAGGGCTAATAAATTAGAAAAAGAAAGGGGGCCACACAGCCCTCCTTCTTAAAAATAAATAGATAAAAGACCGGCATCGCGCCGGAGGCCACGCCCCCTCCTTGCAGCACTCTGCAAACGCACCCCCTGGCCAGTTGTAAGTTGAGGAATTAATTCCCCTTCAATACTGAGGGTCCCTGAGGGCCAACTAGCCCAACAGGTATCTCCAGTATGAGCCAGGGAGCTGCGTTGCAGACAGGTGTTCTGAGGCCATGCCCCTTTTTACACCTCCATGCAACGCAGCTCTGTGGCGCTTACTGGAGGTACCTAGTGGGCTAGTTTGACCCAGGGACCCTTAGGATTCAAGGGGACTTAATCTCTCAACTCAGAACGCCCACAGGCCCTGTGGCGCATTTTTAAGTTGGGGAAATAATTCCCTTTCAATCCTGAGGGACCCTGGGGTCCAACTAGCCCACCAGGTGCTTCCAGTAAGCACCACTGCTCTGCGTTGCAGAGAGGTGGTGCAGGCCGTGCCACTTTTTACACCTCTCTGCAACGCAGCTCTGTGGCGCTTACTGGAGGTACCTAGTGGTCTAGTTGGACCCTAGGGACCCTCAGGATTCAAGGGGACTTAATCTCCCAACTTAAAACGGCTACAGGGCGTGTTTACACAGTGGGGAAGGGAGGGGACGGGGCATGAGGTGACGTGTTCAAACACGCCCTGTGGTGCGTTTTAAGAGGTAGTTTTAATCCCCTGCCCTATTATATACTAGGGGCTTACAGAGGAGATCATGCTAATCACAGGGGGACCCCAACACATAGTGTGCCCTAGTGTACTTAGGTGTTTTCACTGTATTCTGAGTGTCTTTTAACATAGCACTGGCTCTAGGACTGGTTAGTCAGACTCAGTTACCACCAGTATCCGTCTGAAAAAGTTGAGGGTACAGGATGATTTTGCAACAAGGCTTGTTTCTGCTCTACTGTTTGTTCTTTCTGCACGTTATACTTCTTCCTGCACTTTTCTACGTCTTTGAGGACTTCTGTTGCTTCTTTCTGCATTTTTTTTTTCTTTCTGTGCGTTTTTCCTCCTTTCTTCACATGTCCTATCTCTGTAGGCATAGCTAGAAATTAGCATTTAAAAAAAACCTTTGAAATTCACTGAAAAAAACATAGGTTTCAGGCACGTTATAGCTAGGAATTAGCATTTAAAAAACCTTAGAAATTCACTGAAAAAACCATAGGTTTCAGGGGCGTTATAGTTAGCTGGACTTTTCACTCGTACAAAACCATAGAAATTCCCCCGTTATAGTTAGTTCAGCTAACTATAACTTGCGCGCCCGCAATGCACTGCTGATGACGTCACATATTACATCACTCATGACATGGTCATGCCTAACAAACCCCATTTATAGGTGACAAGTTTGTGTGTACTTTGTCATAGCTCTCTCACTCTATCAAGAAAATACATTTTGTTGGTACACTCTAACATGACATTGATATGGTACGTTTCCTCATCAAACCATTACAATGGATTTAATTGGTGTAGCTGCACATACAAAAGCAGCATGTGCAATTAAGTTGAGCTCTCTCTTCTTCAGCTGCAAAAATGTAGTTAAGAATTTTAAAG
Source organism: Triturus cristatus (assembly GCF_964204655.1). Taxonomy (NCBI): domain Eukaryota; kingdom Metazoa; phylum Chordata; class Amphibia; order Caudata; family Salamandridae; genus Triturus; species Triturus cristatus. The sequence continues at coordinate 591,690,199 of NC_140593.1, forward strand.
TTACATTTTATATGTAGAGTTTTCAGAAACAACCATTCAAAACTCATTATGGTTTTCAACAAAAATATTTTTTATTCCTGAAGTTTGGATCCTCACATTATAACATGCGAGTAGATGATTTGAAATTGAAATAAACATGTATCCTAAATTGTTAGGGTTTGTGCATAAAACAAATTCCTTTGTGGACACTTCTCAGATGACATTTACATGTGAGGATTATGTTCAGTGAGGAGGAACAAATTGTCATTAGCAAATGTAGGCTTTTTTATATACCACTAATTGACAAGTTAAACTACGACACAAACAAATAGTACTGTACTGGGTTCCAAAAAAGGTGGCATGATGTTCTACACAGGATAGTTGGAAAAACATTCCAGGGGACACTCACAAATGTTTATCTGGCAGTTCTTTAATGGAAATTGCGGAACTCCACATTTTTCTCCTTTGATGCATGTGCTGCCTCCCTCGGGGATTGGTGGTGTTTGAATGGAAGGCAACTGAGTACTTTCACTACCTTCAGGCACACACATATCAGAGGCAGAAGATGTGACTCTCCTGTTCCCACCAGCTTTTTGTGAGTGCTAGTAAGGCAGTATGGTAATCACTGGCAAGGATTTTCTGGTTTACCAACAAAGCAATGATGTTGCTATTGAGGGCACACATTGATGCAATGAAGCAGTCAATCTTGTGCTCCAGGACTGCATGGTATTATGTATGGCCCCCAGCTGCCTGACAATTTCACAGGTGTCAGGTTTAGTAGGCTGGTGTTGTTCCTTCTGCATCTTGACACCAGTGATGGCAGCTAGGAACTCATCAATCCCATGGAGCCAAGAGTAAGTGCCTGTGATGGCGTTAGTTAACCCCCCATTAGGGCTAAGACATTGAGGTACTCCTTCAAAAGTGCCCGTCATGGTCTCCATCCCCGATCGGACCTCATCAGCCATTCACTGCTAAACTCCTACCACTCACCATTGTACAACTTGGCAGTCCTTGGAGTCCACAGCTGTGATGGTAGAGTTGGATGGTTCATGTCCAGTGTGTCAGTTCATCTGGAGATCCTGCACAACCTCTTTCTTTTGCCCAGACCGGAGGAGAAGTATCAAAAGTGTCCAGGAGCTGTTGGAAGGTGTTGTCATCCATGGGGGCAGGAGGGTATCACCAACAGGTTGGGCATCACGGACAGGCTGGTCTACAGGAGGTGTGGTTTGTCCCTCTGGAAAGAAATAGAAATATGTTTCAAGAATACATGAAATATGTTACGAAGAATACATGATTACATTCATTTGACATAAGTGATTTTTGTAACATTGAGACATTTTATTTAATCACTTCCAATTACACAGGGATATGTGGAACATATGTTTCCACAAGTAAATCACTTTTGTTGCTTTTCACATGGCAATACCTGTACATTGTTCAAGCAACCTCTGTATTAGCTAGGGGGCCTATTTGTGTAATTACACACATCGCAACGCAGCTGGCAGCTTGCTCGCCTGCCCAGCCTGAAAGAGTTAGTGCAGGAACAGGCTACATTTTACATATTACAGTGCATTTCTGCTTTCTGCCTGCACAGAAGAAAAATGTGCTTCTCAGCTCCACTGCTGAGACCATTGCAACATGTAGCAATGGCGTCTGCATTTACTTTAGCCACCAGTTGGCGCCCCCACACTAACCAAGATTATTCATACTTTGTTCCTGCTCTCACAATCCTGAACCCTGCCTTTCACACAGCACAGCACACCAAGCTGTCTTGCTGTACTGTCTTGCATACAATCTCTGCAACATTGTGCCCTGGGGGTCATATTTGACAAACATCCACAAAACTCTACACAACAAGCAACCTTGCCGCACTGCCTGAAAGGGGAAAGGCAGGTATATGCCATGATTAAAATTTTCAGGGCAATCCTGTAGTTTCCTAGCACATACACAGTCAACTTCAGGCTCCGCAACAGTAGAAACTGAGAACCATCTCTGAAGTGGAAAGCCACTGTCACACTTGGAAGTATGCAACAGCTCAAGCTCACTACATTTCCTCAGAACCCAAGGAGCTCATCTGCAGAGTCGTACAAATCTCTTCACCTAGCCCCACTCTCTTAAACATGTACATGACACCTGTGGCAATCATCATTCAGACCCATAGACTCTACATAATCTCTTACACTGAAGAAACCCAGATCAAACATTAACTCTCGGAAGACACCAACACCACCAACAGTTGTTACATTATGCAATTGACCAACTATGTGAGATGAGTTGCTCATACTCAACATGACAAGATAGCAGTAATGATATTCTGCACCATGAACTAACCATGTTTGCCCACATGACTAGGCCCAAATCCCTCATTCTCCAACCACCCCAGAACCCTATCTATCGTTCTGGAAACCTACCTCACCATGAGTCTTGAAATTACCACTATTTCTTCCCCCTGCTTTCACATAATGTGCATGGTCAGACATTTATTCATATGGCTCCCTCAGGACACCTGTAAGACCATCACCCAGACCCTCATTACTTGTTGACTGCACTACAGCAATGCCCTCTACTTCAGCATCACTGCACAGTTGCTACACAAGAGGCAAACTATCCAATACACCACTGCCAGACTATAACTCAGCTTACATTGCATCACACACATCACACCACAACTCAGTAAAATGCCTCCCCATTCAGACACAGTGACAGTTCAAGATGCTCAGCCACACCTACAAGGCACTAAACTATCAGGGCTTCACCTAGCTTACACACCATCTACGCTTCCACCAAACAATCATGGTCCTCCGCTCTGCATAATTTGCACTCACCCCCACTTACAATATCCATATGAGCAAGACAAGAGGTAGAGTGCTCTCTTACATGGCAGGCAACACCAGTAAAAACCTCACCCAGCACATCAGGACAGCTGCGTCAAATATGAATGTGTGTACTAGTAACTGTACACCTGGCTCTTCAAGTGACCCTACATGGAGAGCATGCACATGCGCAGCACCTGGATACCCTCTCAGGTGACAAATTGACCCTCTACAAAGCCACATGTAGATCCACGTTTGGCTGCCTGGCGCCAACACAGACATACTTGATCATGGTGCAAGGGGGCCTACATTGGCACTCGTATATCTGCCATGTTTCCAAGGTCCATGCATGATGTGTATAGAAATACCTTCACTGGGCCAGCACATCACGCATGGACCTAGGAGACTTGGCAGGGCTGGAATGGGATGGCAAAATGGGTAGTGCCTAAGGAAAGGACAGTTATTTGAAGGATGAGTTAACATGTGATGCATTCCTGCCTTTTCCCTTTCACATAGCGCAGCACAACAAAGTGTGTTGCTGCATTGCCCTGCATGATAGTTTGCTAATATATGGTCCCTTGTTTTCACCATATAGTTATTGTTGGTCCTCTACTTCAGCACTGTCCTGCCCTTCCACTCCTCCTACCAACTCTGTTGGAATGAGGGATGACACCTGCTCTTCCAGTGGATCCAACTCCTCCAGGACATCAGGTTCTCCTTAGTTCTCAATGGCTGCCTTAAGGTTCCTGGCCAGTTTTTCTTTGGTGCTGCACTTGTAGTTGTGCCACCTCTTCTTGTACTCCAGTACTGTCCTTTTTGTTAGTGCTATGATGTTTACCTTGACCACTATGGTTTTGCAAAGTTTACCTTCCTTCCTAATGCCAATTTTGAGGTGAAAAATAGTAGCTGTTCATTCCTTCACCTCACTTTTAAGTGATTCTGCTCATCACTAAACTTAGACTTCCTCTTCCCCAGGGCTGGTGTGGAGTCTTTTGTGTTGGGGATGGTACCCTCCAGGCTCCCTGAGGCTCCTTCCATTCTTCTCAGTATTGTGGATTATTGCTGTGTGGATTCTGTCGCTTTTCAAATTCTCCCATGATGCAAAGCACTCCTGTGTAACGCACTGCTGATTTGCAGCACCCAGATGTGCTTTATGACATGCAAACCAGCTTTGCGTCACTCAGGGTGCTCTTGCCTTATGGTACCTTGCGCGATTCCTGACACCGTTTAGTCGGAATTCGTGACCCATCTTTGTTCCTTGTGCCATGATGCGTCGTACAATAAATATGGTGCATCTGGGGTGCAAGGAAATACTACAACACAGAGCAGATTTTTCTGGTGCAACGCTGCTTTGCACAGCATTGCAACAGTGTTGATAAATATGGCCCAAACTATCCACTTATTTGAAAGAACTTAGAGGGATCAATCTGATATGAAGGTCTAAATAAAGGCCACATAAATCCAATTAATATATTGTGGAATTAATCTGGCTGATGAAAGGTAGCATTGTTGGAACATAATATTTTTGGACAAGTGTTCATCCTTCTATTGAATACAAATGTATTGCTCAGACTTCACAGTGTCTCTTGGTTTGCAATGTCACATAGATCACAAAGTCACATGGAGAACAAATGATTGTCCTCTAAAAAGAGTAACTGAAACAGTGCCTCATACTGCTCACTGGGAGGCAGTGACCATATTAATTTGCTGAGGGGTGTGTTCAGGACCTGGCTTGATTTACGTAGATTGCTTCCTGCCTGGCATGGTGCAGTGGGCAAAAAACAAAAATGAAGGAAAGCAATGCAGCCCGAGCGATTGCAAGTACCTGAGACTTTTTCAAGAATTCAACACATCACCATTTGTTGTTTTACCAAATCAGTCATTACACAGAGGTCAGACCGAACACTCTCAATGATTACATTGAACTGGTTGGCTAACAAGAAAGTAGCAAGGCTTGATTAGTTGTAGTTTTGATATTTAGGGACAGGCTTACTGGGATTCACACAACAGGACACAATTAATCAACCTCCTTATTGTCAAACACATTTTTTTTAGTAACACAATAAACATGTAAGGTCGAGTGATATTCACGAAAAACCAAAACATGGAAATCCAAATGTGTCCGCCTGTCTAATATGAGGTATTGGTGCATTCATTGATAGAAGCCGGGAAAATCTAGAGAGCAGACTGGCGGCTTCTCAGACACACATATAGCCTAGTAAAAGCAACAGCAAAGGCACATCACAACCAGAAAGAACATTAATTATCAGGTGAATGAATACCAAACGTCAGATAACACCCTGGGGTAGATATGGGTCCTGTGGGTGTTGTAGGCCCGAAAGAAACTTTTTTTCCAAATTATGACAGCATCGTTTTCGGTACAGTCCCAAGAAACAATTCTTTCTCATTCATCTCCTCTTTAGCATCTCCTAACCATTCATTTAACTGTGGGCACTCTGGTCTGGGACATTTCATGGCAATCCTCTTTTTAGTTAACAGCAGGGGTCAGGGTGGGGCCTGCTTTTTTCTTTGTGTTCTCAGTGGATCAATGGGAGACACCCAGCATGTAAGATTTTGAAGACTTCTCTATCTTTAATCCAACTGACTCTGAAATCTATATAAATTTACATTAGATTTGAGGAGTGTTGTCTCACTTAGGTCGTGATTAATTTTGCAACGATCAATTTTAAGAAGCGTCACATAAGATACATATGTGCAGTTATGTACACTAACTCACATTCATTCAAACCTAACGTGATTTCACCAGGACGTAAAGGCCTTGGATCATTCTTTGTTTGTTGGCTCCACCCCACAATCTAAATTTAATTTGTAGGTCTGATGTTAGTCAAGACCTTTTGATTTTACTCAAAGTGTATATAAAATATATTTATTCATTAAGACTTTCAGTCCCCCATCTTCATCCAATAGTTTGTTGATCTGTCATTCACATTTTTCTTCTTCCTTCTACGGCATACATCATAGAACAATGGGTCCGCCCACTTCAGCCATTGGCTAACTTCTGAATTGAAATTCGGTATACATTTCTGAACCCATTTTACGATTCAGAAAACGCTAAATGGGTTAAATACATTACAAAAAAGGGGTTTTAACTTGGTAAACCCTCTGATTTACTGATCCAAAGGTTTTCTGAATGCTAAAACCCTACATACATTTGGCCCTATGTGCTTATTCAATGAAACAACACAATATTTTTCCTACCTCTCAACCTGGGTTTATTATTTTTAAATTCATCAAACCAACTTGCCCATATTTTACATGTAGGAAATTAAATTGGGAGATAGCCAGTAAACCTGGGGCTGATTCACAAAGGTAAACTTATGCTCTTGGTGAAAAAGTACTATTTTTTGCTGTTCACAAAGGTAAGTTAAGAGTAATATATTTATGACTGTGGAGTCTCTGCACTTGGGACGTTGGGGCGGAGTCTCTGCACTTGGGACGTTGGGGCGGAGTCTCTGCACTTGGGACGTTGGGGCGGAGTCTCTGCACTTGTGGTGGATTCTCCACACTCAGGGTTGAGCTCCAGGCAGAGGGCTCTGCTCTGATTGTGGAGGCTCTGCACGACTCGTGACTTAAACTAAAAGTGTAAGTTTGCCTTTGTGAATCAGGGCCTTGATGTTTAACTCGATATAGAGAACATTGATGTGCACATTGCTGAAAAAGTAACGATGAGGGGAAAGTAGTCACCAATAAGGTGAGGTAATTTAGTTTGCAAAAAATCTAATTATGCTGAGTGTGACCAGCACATTGTACAGGCAGCTAGGCTGCTTGAAATTTACATTAAATACCTCTGGCAATAGGTTGTGTGTTTTCCACAGGGTGAATCTATCGCTTTTTGTTTTCTCTCAGCCAGTAACAATTGTACTGCGTCAAATGTTTCAATGATCCTTTTCACAATCAGATGAAGTAAAACATTTCATTTTGCAAACAGTATTGGTAATACCGAATTGCGCTTCAATTACTTTACAGTTGCCTTATGTTATAGATGTTCACAGTAGCTCATTACTGCATAACGTTTTTCATTGCATAACTTTAGAGCCACTTATTACCAATGGTATTACATTGTTATGCTGTTGGAACTGCTTTATTATAAATAAGATTCATTAACTTTTCAGTCTCTACCAAAAATGCTCAAAATAAATCCTGTAGATCTGAGTAGAAAACATGCCAGTGGAACTTTGCCAGCTCAGAGTTTATTTGCTTAATATTCAGTAACAAAGTTATTTGAGTGTGCAAGATAGATATAGATATTCAAGTAGTAGGATTTATGAGTGCAAAACTTTCACAAAAGGGGACCCTGTACTCATGAATCCTTTTACGTATGAACTATATTAACTCATGATTGCATGACACTATGCATGAGTTAATCCCACACAAGATTAGATGCTCTGGGGTATGATTACCCTAGAATGTTTTGAAACACTCACAAATTTGGGAGTTTGTGGGTATTATTAAACTCCTCTCCCACCGCTTTCTACCCTCGTCATGGTAAAAAAAATGACTCCATGAGGGCAGTACTAAGGGCCACATGCAATAAGCATTTTTGCGGCCAGAAACGGTTGATCGGTCCATTTTGAACTGAAAAAATGCTTTTTATGAAACACAAATTGTGATTCAGTAACACATTACTGACTTGCAATTTGTGTTTGTGATTCGGTATTTGGAAGAAGCATGTTTAGGTCGTCCCTTCTAAATGCCAAATCTGAATGGGATGTATGAATGTTTTGCAACCGAATTACTGTTGCAAAACATTTAGGGGCACATGCATCAACCATTTTTGCGAGCGCAAACGGTGCGATTCGCAAAAATCGGCCGTTTGCGCCCGCAAAAAGAGCATTTGCGATGCATGAAGGGTCAAGGCACTCGCAATTTGAGAATTCGCAATTATTTGCGAGTTCTCAAATTGCGATTGCATTTAAGGAATCGCTAATTGAGATTCCTTAAATGCAATGCATTAAAGTAAAATAATTAGCGATTTCGCTGATAGGGGGCGCAAATTACCATGAAGTTGAACTTCATGGTGATTTGCAAAAACTTTGAAAAATGCACGAAAGTGCATTTTTCATAGGGGTAGGTTACACACACACATGTCCTTTGGACATGTGTGTGCGCAACATTTGTACACAGATCGATTTCAGGGGTGCAACAGGGTGTCGTTTTGACACCCTTGCACCCTTGAAATTGCATTCTCAATTTGCGATTCTCTAATTGAGAATCGCAAATTGAGAACCTTCTCCCATTCATTCCTATGGGCCTCTAGGCCCATAGGAATGAATGGGGAGGTATTCCTTAATTGCGACTCGCAATTTGCGACTCGCAATTAAGAAATATTTAGAAATCGCTATTTTGTAAGCGATTTCTACATGCATAGGCTTTTGCGAGTCCTTATTAGCGAATCCTTATTTTTCGCTAATAAGGAATCGCAAATGGCATTTTTGATGCATGTGCTAGTTAGATTTTACCGACTCCATGAAGGAGGTGGTAACCCGTTCGCAAATGGGAAGGACTCCCCATGGGGCCCTTCCTTTTTGGGAGTGGAAGGCAAATATTTTTTAAGAGCAACCAGTGGCCCCGCGGACCACTGCCTACTCTTCTTTCTTTTTAAATGCATCCTGTTTTCCTTTGGGGAAAACAGCCTTCAGTTAAAAAAAAAAGACTGCTTTATTTAAAAGCAATCACAGACATGGTGGTCTGGGAACCTCAGCAGGCCACCCTCCCTGTGATGGCGTAGATTCCTAATGGGTCGCAATTTGTGACCTACCTCATTAATATTCATGAGGTGGGTCTGTTTGCGACCCAAAAGAATTTTCAGACATTAGAAATAGCAATTACCTAATTGAGATTCGGGGAAAAATGCAATTAGGTAATGGCTACTTGAAATAATCATACAAATCCCTTTCAAGGGTGGGAAGGGGAAACGAACACCACCAAAACCTTTGGGGATGTAGAGAACGGGTTGTCTCCATGTGGTCCTTCTCATGCTCCCAGGCTGGGGAGGACGCTATAGTTAGGCAATTTTGTCTGTTGCTCCCACTGTCCTAGAACAAAAATCACAACAATATGGCATCGTAAAAGGGCCCAGTGTTGAACATTCTGAATTAGAAGAGTTGAATTAAATGAAAAGTGTTATAAAAAGGAGTCAGCTAAAAAGTTTAATTTTGGGGCCCTGATTATGAGTTGCACAGCAGTGGTGGGTTGGTATGGCAATAATGCACATTTATGATTGAATGCAGCTGAATTTCACAAAGGAATTATTTTCTGCTCATCTTGGATTCAGGGCCTTAGTGAACTTAAAGGGCATGCCCAGAAAAGCATTGCTTAGTAGATACTTTTGACAAAGGGCAAGTGTTTTTATTGCATCAGTAAGATAGCCTATATTCATGCATGTTTTTACTTTGTTAGCAAAAAAGCTGTAAATCAAAGAATATGTCTTCATGAGAGCAAAGTAATAACAATGAAAGCACAAGAGTGATTAGTGACTAGTAATGTGACTTTATAAGTGGCTGGGAAGCAATCCCACAACCACTTTCTAAACCAAAAGCCACAAAGATGTCATCATGACAGCAACCTAACCCTGGCTCCCATGTAGATGCTGTACCTCATGTTGCATCTGCCTTTTAACAAAAGGACAACTTGATGCCCAACACCAGGACATAATGGCAAAACAAATGGGATAATGTAAACATCCTCAAAATGCGATAGTCTTGATGGACAGCCCATCAAGCAATGGCAAACCATGATAAAAACATGGAAATCAATGGATGAGGAGGCTCAACCTGATTCAGCACTCTCTTGCTGTACTTTTTATTGTACGTTCTAAAACCCAAACCAACTATAGCCAGCTCTAAAAAGGAATTCTGAAAAATGTTCCTGATGTATTCCTCTGACTGTAGTAGCTTTCCGTGTGCACTAATATACAGATTTAGGGATTGTTGACATTTGTGAATCTATACATGAGAGGTTGTAATCTTAGAGGTGCAGACTTGGAACTTACTTTTTAACTTTTAAGTGCTTGCGATTTTTAATGCTTGCAATCATTTTTTATAGGTTGAGGCTGGAGCTCATGTGCTGTTATATATTCTGCTCACAGATGTGAGGTCCTGGTCCTTGTTAGGCTTGGAGAGCATGTGTGCTGCTGTATGCCATCTTCTGGTCACAGTCATAGGGCCTGATTATGACTTTGGTGGTCTGGGATGCAGCCACCACGCCCGCACCCTGCTCCCAGACCACCAAAGTCGGCTGCCGCCCATCTGTCAAATTACGAGTTTCCTTGTTGTTTGGCTGGCGGGCATCACAGCGGTCCCATTGTGGTGCCTATTGAAAGGCATCAAAATGGGAGCGCATCAGGCCGTTCCTGCACAGCATGGATTGTGCAGTTCATGCCATGCAGGAAAGGGGGTGCATGCAGACAGGGAGGCTCACCGCCATGGAAAGTCTAGCGGTGGGGAAACTCGTAATAAGCATGGCGGTGCTGCAGCGGCACCACTATGCATATTGGTTTCCCAGACCACTGCGCCACTATCAAGGATCACGGATCCCTAGTAGTCCCAAAGTACTCGTAATACTGCAGTCAGACTGCCTGTGCAGCCATCCCTGGCCATCACTGCACCTCCACCATGGACCGCCAAACTTGTATTCAGACCCTTAGTGCGGAAATTGTGGTTATGGTTCACACAACATTAAATCAAAGACTCTCAGTGTTCATTCTAGTCACAATATACTGAGATATGGGTGGATGTCAGTTTCCACCACTGTACTGGTAAAGCGCACACAAATAAGTAAACTAATATATCAGCCCATATTTATTGCCACCTACATTGCATTTGTCTGTTGTTCTCTATGGGATATGAAGTGTAGACAGGTGAAGGGTTTTACCCAGAATCCCACATAATGGTCAAGTGGGGTTTAGAGCTCAGCATTGCTGGGTCCACATTCAGCAATTTGGAAACAGGCCTTCACTTCTCGGAATGGTTGTTTGTATAGTGAACACTGCATTAAAAAATAAGACAGCACGCTCCTGTTTATCGCTAAAGTACCAGTATAAAATGCTAACTTGTACTGTGTAGGCTGTGTGGGCGAACAGTGAATCCATTAGGAGTTAAGTAACTTCAGCAGAGGGAGTTGCAGAGCATGAATCTTTAGTAAATGCACATGTACTGTACCTCTACACTTCATTTGCGATGGAGTAAAGTTATGCAGACTCATTATGGCTGAATAATATTTCCAGCCAAGGACAGACATTAGCATTTTATTAATGCGGGTGAATACAGTTTTATTGCACAACTCCAAATTCAATGACGTAAGGCAATGTTTTTAATCAACAGCCGTTCAAAATGCATCCTCAACCACCTTAAATGCAACGTGTTTTATAATTTCATAAGCAAAAGGAAGGTATCCCATAATATAGTTTCATTTCCAGCGTTTTTTAATTAAAAATTAGTTTCTGGAGTGACAAGGAGTAAAAGACGGGACTGTAAGGATGCCGCGGAAGATTTTGGGGTTATGCTATTTTAATTTATTTGAAGAGGTTCTGGGCAGAAGCTTCGTGGCTCTATTTAACACACATCTGTACGTTAAAACAGCCTAACTAGGCACTTCCCAGATATAGAATGCTTGAATTAATGACTGAATGGCACGTTTTGAGGAGTTTCTGAAGAGGAGCTAACTGGCTTCAGTTTCCAAGGCGACAGTGCTGAAAGTGCTAATGTAGCACCGGGAGCTTGATCACAAGACATTTTGACTGGTGCTAATCCATGTCCTTAGTGGTAATTAAGGCAGTGCCTGGTGCAAACCTCTTTTACCATGGTATTATGAAAGAAGACCTATGCAGCTGATAATGTGTGGCAAAAATATTTGTGCATGTTTTTTGTGTTGCATTTGGTTGTGGGGATAAGGTTTTGTGATGTTTATTTTTGTCCTGCATTATGATATTGTTATAGTTGTGGTTTATAGCGATTGCTGTGTTTCGTTCTCTTTTTTGTGGTGTTGTCTCTTGTGCTATTTTGTATTGAACTGTAGTTTTGATGTGCATTGTGTTCTGTTGTGCTCAGCAATTACGTTAGAATTGGCAACTAATGCTGCTGCGTTTGTAGCCCAAACCAGCACATTCCTTTACAACCATTTACCACTGTTTAAAGTGGTAAAATACAGCTGTTCAATGTAAGATAGTAGCCAATCCAAAACTCTGGGAGAGACTGGTCCTAATAAGAACTTCATGGGTCTATACAGAAATAGCATTTTGTAGAATGTTTTGTAGTACTACAAAAGGTAATATAAAATGCTTTTCAGAAACCTGTGTACGGAATTTATGACTCTGCCTCACCTATCTTTTGCTGTGTGTAGATCTCCACCTCACGTGCGGAGTCTCTACACACATATGTACTTGCTTTAATAGTATATATGGGAAGGTCAGAGGGGAGTGGCTAGATAATGGGCAATAGTTACTACTAAAAGGGAGACGAATAAGGAGGAGTAAAGAGGGGTTAAGGAAGCAGAGAAGAACGCTTACCCACCCACAAAAGAGGAAGTTCATTCCTATTCACAAGCTGTACTTCTAAAGTTACTACAGACAAAAAGGGGCCCCAAACGATAATAATAATAAAGTCAAACACCACACATGGCCAAAGACTGGTACTGCAACACACTCCCATAGAAATCAGTGAAGTTAGGGACTTAAAAAAAAAACTCCATAGGAAATAATGTTAAATTAAAAAAGTGTAAATAATTTAAAATATATATGATTATAATTTAATGTGAAGAATATAAAACAGTCACCATCAGTGCCAGAACGTAGATTGGGCACTGACAGGTCTGGAGTACTCTATTAAATTATAGAATAGGCTTCCTCTATCGGTGATGGGTAGGGTGGGCATGGCAAAAATGGTGTTCCTCCCCCACTGCCTGTACCTTGTACAGAACTCTTTGTTTTCACCGAGGGATTGGTTATTCTGCAGGCTGGATAGCCTGTTGGTTGGTGACTCACCTATGGGCAGGTAAATGCAGCAGGGTGGCACTGGCAAAGCTAAAAAAGGACTTGGAGGATGGGGGAATGGCGGTCCACGGCATGCAGCTCTACTATTAAGCTGCACACTTGCAGCCATGCAGCTAGATGGCTCACAGAGTTAGAAAATTGGGAGAAACGGCTTCTGAATTCGGAAGTGACACTCTGCCCCAGTTGTTGATGCGAGGGGGCAGATAGTAGCTCCCAGTTCGGTACCTGATTACACATACAGCAGAAATATGGGAAAAGGTGGTCCAGAAAGTAATCCGTATAGCAACCTTCAGTAGTGAGTTACAATTGTGGGATCTGGTTCTCATTAGGAACATTGACACAACCATGTCTATGGAGCAATGGCAGAGGGGTGTTGTCTGGAAGTGGGTGATATTCATCCAGGAGATACCTTCATCTCATTCCAGGAAGCACAGGACACTTTTGGGATAGGACCAGCTAATTTTTTACATTATGCTAAAGTGGAGAGTGTGGTGAAGGAGCACTAGACAGATTTCCCTGTGGCGCCCGACCTTCTAGGGTCCTAGACGGTACTATTGGATGGGGAGAGGGAGGCCATTTAATTAACCATTGAAGTGATATGCAACCTCGACAATGTCCTGCATGTGGGGCCTGTGAGAGAGATTTGGATACACCCTTCTTGGACTCGGACTGGGTAAGTGCGTCAGGCCGTGTCCGTACAGTGTCCTGTAACAACGGGTTTAAGCTCCTGCATTTTCATTTCCTGCATCGCACATATATCAATCCATATAGCTTCAATAAAATAGACCTTACAAGAGGAGCTGCATGTGCGAGCTACAGGGAGATCCTATGGATAACCAATCTTGGTCATAACCTACCTTGAAGCTCAACTTCAATTTAGAGTGAAATACAAGGTACCAGTCCATTTCTTGGTACTTGTTGGTATCCTGGACATTGACTTGATAATTTTGACAAATCTACTGGTCCCACATGCTGTGTGTGGTAGGCCCACTTTAACAGTCCTGGAGCTGCAGTACAACAAGTACCCTTGAACTACACATTTTACCCTTAAGTACCAACACACGCCCCATAGAGACAGGATGTGTAAACCTTTGATACATCAGTTCCTGTGTCTGGTTCGTTCCTCTGTCATCTAAAAGCACCTCATTTTGCTTTTGCTTAGTGGGATATTGAGTGTGGCACAACCTTTGCCGCTCTAGCTCAGGCCAACAGAGCCACCTTGCTTGAACCCTGGGTTGCAGTAGGACTAAGACAAATGGCAGATACATCATTACATCAGTACTGCTTTGTTCTCCTAGCACACAAAGATACGCTTCCCAACAATGGGTCCACATTGAGGTTAGCATTTAAAGGGTGTTTTTTGCAAGGTTTAACATATTAAGGCAACGGTGGTAAAGAGGGCGGACAGTGGGTGGATGGATACATGAAATATTACCAAAACAGAGATGACTGTTGGTGGAACTCCTCAACAAATTGAATAAACGTAGATAAATAGGGCCAAATGAACACTGAATTAAACAGTTTGCCAGTTTTTAAAAAATATATTCAGCAGAGCAGACATATCTTATACAATTAGTGCATGACACCATTTGCTGATGTATGCAATTGGAATTTCTTTTACCTGTTGTTTCCTACATTGTAGAACTTTGTCCACCTTATATATCCAATGTGAGAACAAGTAAGGAAAGAATCTGTTTGTAGACTGGAGGGCAGAGTGCACCGAATTTCCCATTTACTACTTTGTAAAGACTATTTGTGGACATTTCTTTGCTGACTTTTCCCATCATGCTGAAGTCAAACCACAACTGACTCAGTGCAACATTTCTATTACCTGATGGGTTACTTCTGATTGGAGTGGTGTTCAATGTAAATGTGCAGAGGAAATTGCCAGAGTCAGCATCTGTGACTGTAATTGTAGTTTACATAGGGTCAGGGTGCTGTTTCTCTCACACTTACTGCTTTAGACATATTTGACAATTTACCATTGCTGCTTCTTTCTTGCCCTACTAAACTATAATAGCAAAAGATAGCTGATACAGTAGCACGTTTCTCTTTCCTATTGTTTTGCTGCTGTTTTTGGCTGCAATATCACCCAATGAGAGTGCACACTGGCCCTGATTTTGGTAAAGATTTCTATATTGCATCTCAGTGCACAAGACAAAAATGCAAGTTTTCTGTGGGCAACACGTGTGAATGATGTAATACCCTGAGCAGGTCCCTATGGTCCAGAAATGCACCAAAATCGGACCATCTATTGTTGCAGGGATTCTGCTCATGCACAGAACTATGCGCAGGAAACTAGGACCTCAGTGAATTGCATCAGTGTCCCATTCGTTATCCGTATTCTCACGGAGCTCCCAATGTATAGACCACCCAGAACAAGCGACTTAGAATACTCTCAGGTATAGTGGGAATCAGAAATACCTGTTTGTTATTATTCTCATATCAGTCCACAACAAGAGTAATCAGAGACACGGTAAAGTTTAAAATGTTTATTTTATAAACTACGTGTCCTAAGATGCAGTGCTTTGGCTAACATAAGCAGACAAATGATTACAATTAAAACCATCAGCATTGTTACAATACCATAGAAAATGAAGGGAGAAATCATATTACAAATGACAGTGGAATACAACCACCCTCCCTTCGCTAGTAAGCTAGTATTATTATACTAATAGAAGGTCTCTAGGTATGAATGGGGAACCCCATACCGTAAAGATCAGCTTTGGGGAATCACATCACAGGATCAGCTTTGCTCTGCGCCTGGAAAAGTTCTTCCCCAGAATGTGTATGTAATGCATGCAAACTGCTATATTAAAGTCCCTCGATTCTCAGATATTTGCAGCTGTGGGCGTGTTATGGCTAGAGAGTGGGCCGATCAACCTGAACTCAAAAACATTGTTTGGTGGCTCAGACCGTCTCTGCACACAATGTTCAGTCCAAGGTCGCAGTGCACGTCTAGGGATGTGAACAACAGACAGTTCTCATGTGAAGAAAAGGCAAGCAAGCAGTTTTCAAATAATAACCTGTATCTGCAGTGTCGTGTGCAAAAGCAGCAAGAAGTGGCAAGATGGCGTTTCTAACATCTAACGTGCTTATGCTCCCATAGCAATGTATTTATCTAAAACGCTGCCTCCACTACACCCCCCCTTGGTCGGACCATGAACTATTAGGAATATAATCAAGGAATGCAGAGTTCAAGTTCGACAGAGCAGAACCAAGTGCATGTATTGGAAATCCAAATAAAGGGGAGTGAACGTTTGAATAAAAACCGTTAAAAAAACCAAAATGATGGGGAAAAACAAAATGAAAATAAAAAGTCGTAACATTTTGCAAAGGCTCAGCGAGCCCAAAAAGGTCGAATGAAAAAAAAAAAATGTGAGTGGGTCTTACAAGGGAAGTCGGACCACATCCAAGTTAATCCATTAACATGTAAGCACAGTAAGTAGCGACAGCTTCCAAGAGAAAGTCATTGGAACAATCTGCAAAAGTGTCAGCCATCCAGTCTAACAAGGTGAACGAACATACATGTACCTCGGCCACTGGAGCCTCTAGCACAATCAGAGGACAACTGGCGTGTTCTTCAAGATAACTTCTTGCCAAGATTTCATACGCTGCCGTACCGATGTCCCAATTCCCTAGGACTCCATGTGCCGCTCCACAGGCCATAATCCTGACACCAGAACAGTCCAACTCATGTGCCACTAAGGGACTCATCAGTCGATCATAATCCGGGGCAGGAGACACCAAGTTTGACAAGCACAAATGCAGAGCCCATTCAAAAGGACAATCTAGGCAATGAAAAACAGGTTGTACGCAAGTAAAATAGGAAAACCAGAAGGACAAGCCATAGGCTATGCTCAGGGTTGCCAGTGGCATACGACAGCCGGGACAGGCTGTCGTGTGACACAAATTGTGCAGCCATTCCGCAGTAAGCTGTTCAACAACAGCACACCAGCCGTGAGGGCGAGAATCAACGGGAGCCCGCCAAAGGTGCTGGAAATGATAGAATGAAAAAATGCCGGTATCACACCAAAAATAGTTTGGAAGGAGGTCACAAGGCCGGAGCCCACAACTTTGAAAAAATGTACCAAGCCAGTTGTTGACGAGGCATTAAATATAGTTTGAATGAGGGCACCAAAATGTAGTGGAAGATCAGTATTTAAAAGCGCATGCACCTCGTTGCGGGTGTTTGCTACGTGAAGGACAAATGTTTCACGGGACGAAGTCAGAGCGACTTCTTTTGAGACAATAGAGCCCTTATTCTGCAGGGGACTTTCCCAGCCTTTAACGTTTGCAAAGTCCATGCGAACTGCATGATAGAACGTAATAGATTTTGACCATGATACAAAACAGACACATCATCCTGCACAATCTCAACAACAGATGAAACAATATTATCTAATGTGTAAATTCTGGAAGAAACGGTGTTAATGCTATTATCGATAACAGCCAGAACTTTTTCCAAATTGGCCTGATCAATGGCTCTCAATCTGGAAGCTGCTTCAATTTGCGATAATTTCCAAACTTCGTTATAAATAGCATACACCCATCTTTTGGACCTTCCACTTACAGGACCCTTAAAAAAAATCATTCAAATCTATTTTGTCATTTAATTTAGATAAATTAAGTTTAAGAGATGCCAAGGTAGAATGTTGCAGCCAAGATTGGCATAACTTCCCTACAGAGCAGGTAGTAACAGAATGAGAAGATTCAAAGCGGGGGTCTACACGAACCTGCGTATACCCAGGTTGCAGACCCAGAAAACGATGTTGACAGGAATATGAACTTGTCTGCCAAGTTAACCATCCTTCCGAATGTAATTTGGAAATATTGAAGGATGTATTAGTAATGTATGACTGCAACGCATCAAGGGACAGATCTGTGTGATTATCCCAATTTGGATGTGCACCTAGACCCGGAATAGAGGGGGAATTCAGTTTTTTAGAGGTAGCCAATCCAAAGCAGGTGGTCTGAAAAATAGTCGAATTCAAAAATAATATGTGGTTTAGGATGAGGCAGGCACGATGCAAAGCTTCAGTCCCTTGTACCTGCCACAGTTTAGAACCCCAAACAGATTGAAGATCAATAGTAGCTTTCCACAGATCATAACCCCTGACCGCCAAATCATCTATAAACGATTTTGAATACAACAATTTAGTGTGTGTCAGCCTATCATTTGATGAAGCTTTTGCTGCCCTTTAAAATAAAGGCGGCAGGGTTTGAATCACTGAAATCAGTAAAATAAGGAAATTTGTTCACCAATGTGTTGGAGCTGCCTTGCGTTGGCGTTGGACAATGTTCCCATTGTGTATAATTTACAAAATTCCGAAACGTACTGGCTTTATGTAGGAAATGATTGCCATAGTGTTGATAGCAAAACAGTTCCCCATAATTAGCATTGTCTAAATACAAATCTTCAGCATCAAAGGCAGCATAATATTTCAAATCAGAAAACAGTGCCTCTATGGCCTGAACGTCCCAATCATCAGAACGGATGTTTTGTTTCACAACATCACCCATAGAAACACGAAGAACATTCGGAACATTAATAACCTCAGTGGGGCCATGAATTTGAAATTTAACAGCATCCCACACAATCCCATCTAACACAGGCCAGGCAGTAATATTCACAAAAGTCTGGTCCCTCTTTATAATGTGTGATGAGGAATGGGGGGCCAAAGTACCATCAATTAGTCTGATTGTAGATCTTTCCTTTAAGTAGTGTCCATTCACGAGACGAAAAAATACCACCACAAATCCAATGGACATAAACAAAAAGATACATATGAGCATCAGCCAAATGTAAGTCCAAGGGGGAATCAAAAAATGTCTTTTAAACCAAACAGCAAAAATAGAAACTTTTGATGGAGCTCTGGAAGTCATAGAGTTAGTGTCAAAGCAGAAACGTGACTGGTTAACTGCGGTAGATTGTAAAACAGGCAATGACACTTCTGTGGGATAAGCATACTCAGTATCTTCAGGTGGACCACCAGCCGGTGGTGGCAACAAAGGATCAGCAACTGTATGCATCTTGATGGCAATATCAGGCATGGTGGTAGAAGCCGGAGCCAAAACAGAATTTCTCAGCATTGCAGGGCAAGAAACCGCTGGAGTCATACTAAGAAGAATCGGCCACTCGCTGTAGTTTGACATTGTCAATGGAGATGTACCTGTTATCCTTGCGACCAGGAAGTGGAGGTAAAATGACTGTTCTTGTACCCTGCACGCCAAGCACTGGAACCGGTGCACGATAAGAGGGGCCGAACTCCTTCTTGTTCTCCACCTTCTCACGGACCAGGTCTCCAACTCGAGGTAGCCAGCCGACTACCTGAATCTGAAGCGCAGCATCAGATGTGGAGGGCAAGTGTCGTGACGTTAGTGGCTAGGTTACACAAGAATGCCACTAACCTTGGAAGGTAGCTGTCGGGAGCGATGGAGTGTGGCTTATCCCCCCTCGACCCTGAGGCGCAGACCCTCGCAGAGCGATGGAAGCACTGCTGCGCGGGAAAGCCCCCCGGGGAAAAGGGAAGTGGAGAAAATAAGAAAACGCTGCTGAACAGCGAGGTGTCTCTGGTCCTGCGTCTGTGTAAAGGCAGAGGAATCTCCCAGGGTAGAACTACAGAGGCAATACAAACAACAGCGTGGTGAGTAAGCGCTTCCCACCCCCACTCCACTCAGGCACACCAAGCTACGTTCCCCACCCAGTAGCAACACATACTCACAGGGGAGAGTAGCAGCATGCGCAAGGAAGTTCTGGAGAATCGGTGATGGGGTCTGCGTGTGAGACGCAGATTCTGCGTTTGGGGAAACTCTTCGGGAACAGGCAATAACGTAGGCAATAATGTAGGCAGTCTATCGCCCCCACACTGTTACTTCACAGTCAGGGTTTCTCAAATATCCGAAGTGCACTCGGTGTCTTTACCAAGCCAAAGAGTACAGGGGTGAAGCAGGTAAAAGCGTTTCCTGGTACAGATAGGGGTCGCTACTCACTCGTCTTTACCAGGAGGGGAGTTCTCAGCGGGGCGCGCCGACGGTTGACTCACTTCCTGGTCCAAGAATGGCAACGTGCGTGGTTCCACTACGGAGCTGCCAGAATCCTGAGGGTTTCAATGAAGATCGTCCGGGTCTGGAATTCCTCGTGAAGAGTGTGTATCCCGAGGGGAATACCATCCACGACTGGAGCAAGAAAACGGATTGTCAAGCCCTGATCCCTGGAAAAGGGAAGGGCTTTATTGTTCATTTCGACGGAACAGGCGGGAACTACTTCCGGGCCGCCGGCCGTGTGCATTACGGGACTTGTAGTGCCTTGCGTTTGCAGATACCGCGGCCTCCCCTTACACGCCATGCATACCTGACAGCGTGCTGGATCCGAGAAGCTCCGGGGGGGTAGCGCCCTGGCCTTGCATGGTACAAATCGCGACAGCAAGGGTTCTTTTGCGAGACTGTCTCTTGTCTCTTGTAGATTCTGTAATACAGCACAGTGATCATCTACGTCAAAAGGTGCGACTGACGCCGCCATGTCTAGACCATCAAGGTCCGGGACAAACATTTTTATGCCAAAGAGCATCATGTATGGGGTCCGCCCACCCAGAGACCTTCTAGGGAGATTATTAAGTGCACGTTGAACGTTATACAGATGGGCTAACCAGTTACGGCCAGTGCCTAAAACCCTGGCTGTCAAGGACTGCTTTAAGTCACGGTTCATTCGCTCCACTACACTATTACCCTCAGGTCGGTATGGAGACGAAAATTTGACTTGGACCCCCAAAGATTTCATGGCTTCTTTGTACGCCTTAGAGGCGAACGCAGGGCCTTGATCAGAATGAAAGGGGTCACACGCAAAAATTCCCACAAAGACACGCAAATCCCTAATGACAGTACGGGCATCAGCACTCCTTTGTGGCCATACCCAAAGAAAACGTGTGCACGAATCCACTGCAACTAAGATGTACTTATACGCAGTATCAGAGGAGAAAGGACCGCAGTGATCTAAATAAACACACCCAAGTGGTTTATTAGATATATACAACTGAGTTTGTGGTGGGCGCGCAGCAGTCGAAGGTTTAATCTGCTGGCAAATGTCACAATCAAGAACATAAGTGTGAGCTTGTTTATACAACCCGCGCCACCAGTAACGCTGTTGTAAGAGAGTAACAGTAGCTGAAACGCCGTCGCGGTTGGGAATCAATCTGTCACCAATGTCGTTAATTCTCACATACGGGACTTTATCAGGACTTAAGTGATAAGAGTACCGAGAAGGGAAAGCTCTTGGGTAATTACTTCCCTTCTCTGTAGCAGCAATAGCCGCCAAGATGTCATCATCAATCTTACTTTTGGATCTTGTAACTGCTGCTACTAAATATGTCGCCACTGCTGTTTTCGCTGCCTCATCAGCCAAGCTGTTGCCGACAGCGTGGACACCAACTCACTGGTGACCAAGAGTGTGAATTACATTCACGAGAGGCAGATGCTGTTTAAGTTCTGCCACTCGAACCCAAAGCATTTTATGCTTAATTGTGCTACCTTTGGAGTCACGATATTCATTCTGAGACCAAAAGAATAGATTGTCGTTGAAAGACTGAACACAGTAAAACGAGCCACTCACTATAAGAGTAGTAACCCGAGGATCAGCAAACTCCAGTGCAAGCACCAGAGCATGGAGCTCTGCCAACTGCGCGGTACAATCACCCAATGACTGCGTATGCACAACATCAGATTTGAATTCTCCATTCACGAAAGTACCCGCCACAATTGCGCAGGCTGCTGAATAGGCATGCTTCGATTCCATCGCCGGTTGCGCCGAACCGTCAGTGTAAATGACACAATGGTAATCTTCAAGCGGGCGCAAAGACATTGGAGCTGGATGAACGAATTCATACTGCAAGTACTCCTGAGTCTGCAATGAGGCATCAAAGATATAGGTGACATCTGGCGATGTCAAAGAAGTGGCCCATTGTATCCAACGCGGATGCAAAGCTTTAGAATTAGGTACACTGGCTTTTGTCACTGCCTCTAGAGCAGGATATGGTGTAATCACCAACATGCGTTTTCCTTGCGACAGCGCTCGTTCTTTAAGAATCGCCATCTGCACCTCAGTCAAAACTTTTTCGACTGTGGAAAAGCACAGTTCAGCCGAAGTGTACAGGTGTGATTTGTAGGCAATGGGGACGGTGTCGCCCTCATTGAACGTTAAGTACGTGAAACCCACTGCGCACGGCAATATTCTTATCACCAGTTTAGTGTGGTTATCACGTGTCAGTAAGTATTTCGAAGCAAGAAGATCAGCTTGCAAGGATTGCAAAATAGCTGAATGCTCTGGCAGCCAGCTCGATTTGGAAAAAGTAGGTTGTACCAAGGCATATAGCGGCTTGATACACTGGGCATAATCGGGAATGTAGGTACGACCGAAATTCAGAAAGCCCAGCAAAGACTGTAATTTTTTCAGTGTTGTAGGAGCACGCAAGCATGCGCACTTCTCCAGAAAGTGAGGAGCTAACCCTCGACCCTCATTGTTGAGCTCGTAGCCCAAAAACAACACTGTATACTCTGCAATGAGAGACTTCGCAAAGTTGAATTTGTAATCGAAGTCTGCAAACATAACAATGATGCGATCAGCGCGACACAGATGCCGCCACAACTCGTTGTCGGTGAGATAGATATCATCTACATACGAGTACGCATCAGGGTCAATGCTCTCTAACAGAGAGACTACACATACGGCAAAGACGCCAGGGCTGTTTTTATAGCGCATGGCTAATCTCTTAAACTGTTTTTGTTTGCCGCCAGAGGTAAACGCTTTCCACTGACTACTAAAAGAGGACAGGTTATGGCTGTAAAAGCCATTAGATATGTCAAGTGTGGTCTTAAACCTTTTTCTCATGAGACTATCAACGAGTGCAGAACTGTGGGTATTCTCTACAGCACACGTCCGACAATGAGAGTTCAAATGCCGGTAATTCAAAACTAGGCGGTACGACCCATCAGGCTTCGTTACACTGAATAAAGAATTATTCATTGGTGGCACACATATTTCAATAACACCCTGATATTCCAATTGCTCAAGGATTTCCACAACGTGAGATCTAGCTTTGCGGTACATGGGATATATTCGTGCTGCGGCTGGGGCATGGACTGTAAAGGAATCTCATGACTTGGAGACAATTTATCCCACCCAACCTGAGTACGGTACAATGCCGGAGCAAGCACCTGAGCCCACTCTTCGGCAAACCTTTCAGCGTGTTCCTTTAGCACTGTGTGCGCAAAGGAGAGGAGGATTACCTCCTCCCCTCTAGGAGCATTCAAAATGAAAGCCGGGGGCCAGTCCGCCTCCGCTAAGAGAATATCGTAGGAAGTGGTCAGATTATCCCAAAAAATCCCTTGTATTGTACTTTGTATGTCACCTTCAATTAAAAGGACTATATCATATAGTCCATCAGGGGGAGCCATTCTAGTGTCAGCAGTTTCTACAGTAATGAACGTGTCAGTTGCTGTCGCCTCCAGATATGGACGCAGTGCTTCCCGCACTACTGTAACCTCCGCTGCGCTGTCGAGCAGCGTTAGTGCCCATGTCAGGTTCCAAAGCTGCGTTCTCACTATGTGTGGCATACCTTGCTGTTAGCGCAGCAACTTTCTTCTTCTGAAACGGGGGACGTTGATGTGCAAACTCGTCCTGCTTGCCTTTACCGTCAGGCTGACGGGGATGCCTACGTCCTTGTTGGGCACCCCGACCTTTGCCACGTTCTCCGCCACCGGACTGTGAGACCGATGTTTCCTGTGAAGAACGAGGAGAAATTTGTTCAGTAACCTGAAATCTATCAGGTGACCTAATATTAGTGCGATCGCGCAAATCGTATGTGCGTTCACCACTCACCTGTACTTGAGACGCAGGACGAGACCCCTGTTTCTGTTGCTGCTTTCCCTGTTTCTTTGTTTGCCAATTTTGTTTAGGAAAAGTTGGACGATCATCTTTAACAGACAAACTCACCTTAGTCTGCTGTATTAAGTCTGGAATGACAATAGTTGGCTTAATCCCTAAACTACTGCGGCCAATAGTTCTATAAGCTTCCGCAATAATTTTAGGTAATTCTCGGGCTTATCGAGCTCATCGACGCGGGCCAAGCCATTATCCACTTGAAATTGTACCGCATCTCCCTTGAGATTACCAAGGACGAGAGTGGCAACCACGTCGAACACACAGACAAGCCGCCTTCCCAACTCGACTGCCGCCTCCGAACCGTGTTGATCTTGAACACGCTTGATGACGGAGAGAAGCACAGCCATAGACGGGGTGCCGACACTGCCGAAGCACTTCGAGTAGACCGCTGCAAAAACCTTACCCCAGTTGTCACAATCGGACACCTCTGGGACTAAGTCCTTCTGCAAACTAATGGTGAGGATCCTGTGTTTTTCCACAGGAGTAGAGTGCGGAAATACTGCTTCCAGCTGGTCAAATTTCTCAGTAAGCCAATAAGGCAAATCGTCCTTATTCTGAGGGCGCTTGCCCATTACCGAATTAACCATGACGGGACTAATAACAACCCCGGCCTGGCCAGCTGGCTGACCCGCAACAGTAGGTGCCCCCACCTGCACGTTGCGCGAGATGTATTGCACTAAAGCCCTATACACAGTAATCAGTGCTGTATGGAGGACACGTAACTCATCCACCGCGACATTCAAATAACGAGGATGAGGTGTAAATCCGGCCAGCACCGGCCAAGTGGCCCCTGGAATTGACAAAGGGCCCATTCTAACCGGTATAACCGCATGTGGAAGGGCGCCATTAAACCAAATGCCATGCTGCCAAGCTGAAATAGGAATTTCTTGCGTCCTATATGGCGTGTAGTTTGCTGGGAGCCGCGTGGGAGTATAGGAGTGAAACGTATCATCATCTGCATTCACCGCCGGCATAGTCACCCAAGAGTAAAACAACTCGTAGGGATATGATGCATCGGCGCTCACCACAAAAATAACGGCCATCCCATCGTCCGGCACCCCAAACTGCGTCAAATGACGTCGCAGAGGTGTCCGGCTATGCGCTGCAATATCGACCGCCATAAGGACACCGAGAAGAAAAACAATGGATATTACAGTAGCACAAGGGTTCAGAAATCTAAAAACCTTTTTAATTAACAAGCTTGAGGGAACCTATCGTACAAACAGGTAGGTTAAAACCGTCACTTCCGCTATCCGGAAACATGAGTGAGTGTGTCGTGGACTATTATAAGCACTACTAAGGCGTTTCAAATCAGAAGACCAAACGTTAGGTGCGCCATGTTGCAGGGATTCTGCTCATGCACAGAACTATGCGCAGGAAACCAGGACCTCAGTGAATTGCGGTGTACCAAAAACTCACCTCAGTACCCAGAACCCCAATCCGACTAGCATCAGTGTCCCATTCGTTATCCGTATTCTCTCGGAGCTCCCAATGTATAGACAACCCAGAACAAGCGACTTAGAATACTCTCAGGAATGGTGGGAATCAGAAATACCTGTTTGTTATTATTCTCATATCAGTCCACAACAAGAGTAATCAGAGACACGGTAAAGTTTAAAATGTTTATTTTATAAACTACGTGTCCTAAGATGCAGTACTTTGGCTAACATAAGCAGACAAATGATTAAAATGAACACCATAAGCATTGTTACAATACCATAGAAAATGAAGGGAGAAATCATATTACAAATGACAGTGGAATAAAACCACCCTCCCTTCGCTAGTAAGCTAGTATTATTATACTAATAGAAGGTCTCTAGGTTTGAATGGGGAACCCCATACCGTAAAGATCAGCTCAGGTGAATCACATCACAGGATCAGCTTTGACCTGCGCCTGGAAAAGTTTTTCCCCAGAATGTGTGTGTAATGCATGCAAACTGCTATATTAAAGGCTCTCAGATATTTGCAGCTGTGTGCGTGTTATGGCTAGAGAGTGGGCCGATCAACCTGAACTCAAAAACATACATTGTTTGGTGGCTCAGACCGTCTCTGCACACAATGTTCAGACCAAGGTCGCAGTGCACGTCTAGGGATGTGAACAACAAACAGACAGTTCTCATGTGAAGAAAAGGCAAGCAAGCAGTTTTCAAATAATAACCTGTATCTAACGCGCTTATGCTAACATAGCAATGTATGTATCTAAAACGCTGCCTCCACTACACTATTGGAGAGTGACTACTATCAAATTCCCTGAGTTGCAAAGGCTGGTAGTAGTTGCCCATGTTAAATTCTACATGAATGTCAATCAATCAATCAAAGGATTTATATAGCGCTGCTATTCACCCGGGGGGCTATCCAGGTGCTGGGGACTCGAGGGGCTCAGTCGAATAGCCAGGTTTTTAATGCACTCCAATATTCCAGAGGAGAGGAGGAGGTCCATAGCTGCAGGGGGAGGTTGCTCCATGTTTTGGCTCCGATGTCGGAGAAGGAGCATCCTACATTTCTGCTGCAGTGGGAGCGAGGTGTGGGTAAGGGAAAGGGACATGGAGTGTAGCTGTCTGAAAGAATGGTGGAAGCTAAAGTGTTGGTTGATGTAAGCGGGTCCTTGGTTGTGAAGAGCCTTGTATACGTGGGTCAACAGTTTGAATTGGCATCTTTTCTGCATGGGGAGCCAGTGGAGTTTTCTGAAGTGAGGGGTGATGGGAGTTTGACCGGGGAGGTCGAGTATGAGTCTGGATGCAGTGTTCTGTATGGTCTGAAGTCTCTGTAAAAGGTGGGTAGACATTCCTGCCTAGAGAGTGTTGCCATAGTCTAGTCTGCAGGCGATAAGGGCCTGTGTGACGGTGCATCTTGCGTCCTGGGGGAACCACTTGAAAATTCTTTGTAGCATGCGCAGGGCGAAGAAGCAGGTGGAGGACACCTCCTTAATCTGGGACTTCATGGTCAATTTTCTGTCTAGGATGATGCTGAGGTTTCTGGTGTGTATACACCTCTGACTTCATCAGGGCTTTCACAAAATCACTAAGTCCAGGTGTCAACGCCATCAGGAAGTGAGTGTGGAGTACTCTCCGACATTCAGGCAGGATTATATTATCTGGAATTCAATCTTTTTGAGATTGAACATAGAGAGGAATGGGGAAAACAATAATTTGACGCATGGACTTAGTGATTTTGTGAAAGCCCTGATGAAGTCAGAGGTGTATACGCATCGATTCTGACGAAACACGTGTTGGCTATATGAAGAACGCTGTATTATTTCAGAAGAGGAGTGACCGTTTTCTGAAGAAACTGTTTTGGAAATAAAATTGAATTTAAAAGAAGATGAATTAGACAAAAATTCTTTATTGCATACGGAGTGGTGCTCAGGATAATCTCTTTTACTGTCTCTGGGTCATATGACTTGGTGTAGCTGGCATTTGGGATTTGTGTTTTCCTTCTACACAGCCACACACAATTGAGAGCTTAGGTGTGCCTCGCTGGGAGGGCGTAGCTGGGCACAGCTCTACTTACACTTGATTAACCTGTGTCCTACATCCACACAAAAGGCTGCATTCCCCCGGTGATTAGTCTGGAGCGGCTGGAAACATGTGCACTTCAAAGGGAAACATCTTGAAGCTTCTCCCACTCCAAAAGAGTCACCTGGTATAAATATTGGACCTCAGACACCAACTCTTTAGTACACTTCTGGACCTGTGGGCTCCGCCAGGAAGAAGGACTACTGTTCTGATGAAACGACTGCCACTCTGCTGGACTGCTGCTTGGAAGGGCTGTGCCCTGCTGTGTTGACCTGCTGCCTTCTCCCCTTCTGCCGGGGTGAGAAAGACTGGACCTGCATCTTTTGAACCCAGGACCCCAGAGGGACTCCAAGGACTAGTTGGTTGACCTCCTGACTAGAGCTTAGGGACAGAAGGCTCCTACAACCTTGAACCCAGCATCTGGACACTGCCATCTGTGCATTCTAGCCTGCTAAGTGGAAACTTGGAAGTGGGCCTGAAGGTGCTCAGCCAGCCCACTTGTGGATACACCAGAAAACGCCCATCTCCTCTACTGCACAGTACAATCCCAAGCAGAACCGACGCATCACCTCTGCTGCATAGACTTTCCCGATGCAAGGACTCCGCATCAATCTCCCAGCCTGCATCAGAATCACTGCTGCTTGGTGCCTCCCCAGCTCAGGCCCTCGCATCGCAAATCTCTCCTCAACGGTAGGGGCGGGCGGTGAACTCTGCTCTGTCGGCAGAGCTTGCAAACTTTTTTGCCGTTCCACGCTCTGTATGGAGAGCGGAGTTTGGCAAAGTTCCGCCTCCCGCCGCATAGCAGAGTTTGCCAGTGCCGGCCCACCCCTAAATTTGACAACCCCAGTAAACGATGTACCCTGGAGAACATCCTTAGCTTCCCTACCAAGGAACCGCGCTCTCTACCTAGAGTTACCTTAGCAGCTGCCACGCTCAGAGTGGTAAAGCCGCTCTGCCTCCTGAGCCCTGCCAAGACCAGGCAGCATAGAATGGAGGCTGCCATCTCTGCTGCACTCAGAGACAGTGTCAGCACAGTGTGCATGCACGAACGCAGAGCAGAAACAAGGCAGGACAGCACAGGCTCAGAGCCGAGGCTCTGAGGCAAGCGGGCGACACTGCCCCTGTGTGGCATGGGTCGTGCACTTAGGCTGAAAGGAGGGGATGAGTGCAGACATCAGTGAGGCATAAAGCAATGAGGCTGTGAGGAGAGGGTCAGGATACCAAGGAGGTGCTGCTCCAGTTCTCACATGGGTCATGGAGGGCTTATGCTCTGGTCCTGCCCCCAGGACAGACTCCAAAGAAGCCAAGACTGTGCAGCACCTACCGGAGAAAGGACCAGGAACCTAAACCTGTTCTGGAACCGGAAGAATCCTACCAAAAGAGTACCATCTCCGCCCCTTCTTTGAATCTGTGCCTCCTAACACATAAGCGGGGAACAGTGACTCCCTTCCTTTCCTCCTGCAAACTGTGCCTGGAACTAAGCGACCTCCGCTCCTCTGTCTCAGGGGGTATATAGGACCTCAAGCTCTCCATTGAGTTGCAAACCACTGCCCTCTGTCCCCTCTCATCGTTTGGGGGTGCGGCACCCAAGTTTAATTGCTCAAGGACTCTATTATATTTCAGGGAATGACTGGAATGGTGGCTTTGACTGTGATTTCAGCCTAGTCCCTCGTCTGTTTAGACCTGTGTACTGGCAAATCTGGAATCGGATGGTGGAAGAAACAAGCAGCAGGTGCAAAAAATTGGATGTAGTTAGGGTTTCGATTTTTTCATGCTTTTACTGCCAGTGTGGCGCTGTGCTTTGGGCACTGATTCCTGCTATCCTTATTAATGGTCTGTGCTACAGTTTCAGTAAAATATGAAAAGATATCAGTAACTTGCAGGGAAATCGCCGGTCAAGACATCGCTTTGGGGATTCGCTAGTGCAAAGAAGCTGCTATAGATGTATGTAAAGTGAATACAGGAGCTGTGTGGCCTGCATATACAAGTGTGTTTAGATATATTACTCGAATGAACATTGTGTCAGAGAGCAGATCGACTGCACTTGAAAACTGAATCTAAAGCAGCAAATTGTTTGCAGAGTAGGGCGGAGCGGAACTCTGCAGAGTTCCATGGAGTTTTTATGCAACTCCACATAATTCTGCGTAGTGCAACTTCGCTAGCTCTGCCCCCCCCTAATTGATGGCAGCCCGATGATGATGAAGAATCTTGTGCTGCAGTCTCACGGCTTCTCAGAACCAATGTATTTCCTCAGCTGGGTGACCCATCCTCAATGCCGATCTTCACATCACAAGCCCTCGTCGACGGGATCCTCTTCAACGACGCTGGACCTCACATTGTAGCTTCACAGCTCTTTGGAACCAACGCATTGCCTCGGCTGCAGCACGCACCCTAAATTTTGGACTTCACATTTCAAGCCCTCATCGACAGGATCAGAAAACCATTAAAAATAAAAGTGAGGGGTGAATGTCTGTGTTGGGTTGGCCTTGTTCGGGCGGTCGACTATCAGCCGAGGGCAGTGGGAGGTTGGCTGCTTTTGAGGAGTTGGGCACAGAGCATGACTGCAGGTCAGGCCCTGTAGCTAACCCCATGTTGCACATAGCCAAAGGCTGTGTGCTGAGGTGGGTGGGTGGCTGCCTGTGGACTGTTGGGTGCCCAACTTGGATGACGGCTAGGCCCTGCGGCCAACGAATACATGTCGTTACTACGCATTCCGTTGCAACGCATGCCTTTACCACGCATGCGTTACAACGGAATGTGTTTTCCACGCTTTCCCCTTACCCCGATTTTACCTTTACTACGCTTTTTCTTTTTTGGGGGGGGGAGACCCCCCAAACCCCCTTTCTTCTTTTTTTTTCCTTTTTCCGCAGGTCTCCGCCGACACTGAAAACGGACTGATGCTTTTTTTCGGATTAGGATGACGTTGCTTGCGTGGTGAAGATGGTCGTTGAAGCATTACGCGTTGTGAAGACGTTTACGAGGTAAGTGTATCGTTGTAAACGTATTGCGTAGAAAATGCTTCGTGGTAAAGGCTGTTTCCCGCGGCCAACCCCATGCTGCATAGAGCCAAAGGCAGTGCAAGGCCGGGGGATTGGCATAGTTAAATATAGTAATAAAATATTACTTTACATTGAAAAAGCCTATCAATTCACTGAAAAAACAAAGGTTAAAGTGAAGTGATTGCTAGATATGGTAATAACATGTTGCTTTGTGTTAAAAAAAAACGGAGAAAATTACTGAAAAACTAAAGGTCAAAGTTGCGTTATAGTTAGGTGAAAATATCAGTTGAAACTAAAAAATAGCAGAAAGTCACCAGGTATAGTTTTTCCAAATAATTATTCTGTAGTTGCTGGGATGTAATGACTCTTGAAGTACTTAAGTGCAATGTAATGACTTTCATTCCTCCCTGTCCATTCTATGAGTGCCTGCAATGTTTCTAGGTGACTTGAATACAAATCACTATTGTTCTGAAATGTGCCAGGGCAGCACACAGGGCTCTATAAAATCCAATAAATGCACACATAAATAAATTAAAAATGATTCAATTCTTGATTTTTAAGTATGCCACTGCTGTGCATTTTGGATACGTACTGAGTTTACCACTCCCTCTATAAAAAAGTATTTTCAAGCAGAAGAGTTGATGAAGGAACCAGAAAATTACCGTAACACCCATTTGATCCTTACCTCTAATCACAGCAAGCAAACTAAACAAGCAGACTGTGCTCTCCTAGTGAATGTCCCCTCAAATCTTTCATCCTCCTTTCATCAGCCATCTTTCTAACCATACTTCCAATCTTCTAAATATTCAATCATTAATTTGGCATCCCTCCCCCATCCATCTTTTCACTCTTTCATGTATACCACCTTTATTTCTTGTAGTCAGCCATCAATACCTCCATGCATTCATCCATCCTTTCACCCATCAATCCTTTCACTCTTCCCCATGACCTATTCTTCGTCCTTCCATCATTTCATCCATGCATCGATCCATCCTCCCAGCTATCCATCCCTTCATCCTCCAATCTATACACCCTTTGCCTATTGATCCTCACACCCTTCAATCCGACCTTTCACTTTTTCTTCTTTATTACCGTTCACATTTCCTTCCTTTGACACTTGCTTTCTTCCCTTGTTCTTTCTATTATCCTTCTATTTACCTATTTTTGTCACTCATTCTTTCCTTTTCCCCTCATGATCACTTTTTCTTTTAGTCCCTCTCGCTGTTTACTGTATTTTCATGATGTCATCATTTGTCTTTTTATTTTCCTGACTGCAAAGACTGAAAAAAGCAACTGAATATCGTAAATTGCGATGTGCAAAATAAAATGTACGCCAGTGTGTTTAACACTGTTTGCGATTCCCAAAGGGGCCGCAAATTGCAAAGCTCATTAATATTAATGAGCCTCTCGCAATTTGCGAGCCCATTGGGAATGACAGGCCGTCCCAGGGATGGTGGCCTGCTGGGCTCAGCAGACCACTATGTCTGGGACTGCTTTGAAATAAAGCAGTTTTTTTTTTCAATGCATCCCGTTTTCCTTAAAGGAAACCTGGGACCACTGACTGCTCTTGAAAAATATTTTTGCATGCATTTGCAAAGGCGAAGGGGTCCTCTGGGAACCCCTTTCAATTTGCGAATGCATTACCACCTACTTGAAGTAGGCTGTAAACTGCGAGTGTTTTGCAGCCGCAAATTCGGTTTCAAAACACTAGTACATAGCATGTTGACTCGCTATTAGGAAGGGACTTTTAGGAAGGGACGCCCTTCGTAGTAGCGAGAGTTGCAAATGCTGTTTTGCGAGTCAGGGACTCGCAAAATGGCATTTGTTCATGCTATTTCCCTTTTTTGGGGCCACAAACGGGAGGTTCTCCCATTTGCGGCCGCAAAAAAGGTCGTACATCTGGCCCCTAGTGTTTCATGCCTTTGACCCCACCCACAACCCCCTTATTGTGCACAGCATCACAATTTCTATACTTTTTTGAATGCACTATGACCACTGGACATCTTGACTCTGAGCAGGGGTGGCTCCTCCTTAGGAGTGAAGGAGTGCTGCCCGCCTGCTGCGAGTACATCAGGCAAACACAAATTAATAAAATTACATGCCAATTCCATTCTATTTATCTGCCAGTGCACCGGCTTGCACTGTGTACAGCGTGAGGGTGGGGGGCTGGACTGAATAATGCAAATGCAGGATTATAGCACTGGTCTACAGTGGGCATGACGGATTGGCTGGACATCTTGCAACGGCCTGCCCAACATGCAAACTGTAGACCCAGCAATCCAAAGGCTGTGTAACAGCCTGGGAATGCTGCCACATACCCCCAGCCTCAAAATGAGCGCTGGGTGAGCCTGCTCCCACCAATCCTTGAATTGCTTTCGCAGCATGAAAGCAAATCCAAGATTGGTTGGAGTTGCTTTCCACAAGCAGGAAAGAAGTCCTTCCTTTTCCTGCTTGTGGACAGTGCTGCACCGGTGGAGCTACCCAATGAATAGTGAATTATGCGCCTTTGCGCCTCACCATTATTTTTTGTAAGCTAGCCGCCACTGCTCATGAGAAGTGTGGCCTCTGGTGGATCACGAATCCCAACCACCTTCAACAAACGTATACCACATATTATTGGTGGCGAATCAGCACATATGCTTAATGTCATGCAGTTTTTTCATGTAGAACAATCAGAAACAAGGCATAACAGCGCGCAACATAGATATTGAATCAGTCTGGCCTGTACTGTGGCTATAACAATCGGTTTCACCTTTGCACTGTAGTAACTGTGGCAATTGATGGGTGAATGTGCGTTCATCTGTTCAATCGATGAAGGCAATTCTGCGACGTAAGCAAATGTCAGGCTTCAAACTCGCTCGCGCTGAGAACTGAGTGGCAAAGGCTTATTTTTTTTTTTGTCAAGACACTTGCTTCATTTAACCAGAAGAAGAGGGGCTGTGACTTCTTCCGCTCTGCAACTGAAGGTCAAGCTGTTTGGCACATCATTAACGCCAAGCACCCGCCTTTAATTATTAAGGAAGACACTTTTGGCACAGGGAGGAAGGCAGTTATTTGGCGCCAGGAATAGAACGGCTCCACAGACCCAGGAAGAATGGCTCCCCAGTGACTGGCTTCCCATAAAAGCCGCTGGAGCGCAGGCATTGTTATGTGCCGAGCAGGTGCTCATTGTTGACGCCCTGGCTCCCTGCCATCCGGCTCAGAGATACCGGAACCAGCAAATGGCTCCGGCTCAGCGTTCTTTCCGTCCCCCCAGGTGTGGGGAGCCATATTTTTGTCACACAGATCCACTCACGCGCATCATAAACAAGTTGTAAAATAAACATGATTCATAGGGGCACCGTTCCCATTGGCGCCTTCTGGGAGGCAAGCCATTGATTTGTAGCTGTTTTGTAGGTGGACTTAGTCTTAAATTAGCCTCTTTAAAAATAC
This sequence comes from Triturus cristatus, assembly GCF_964204655.1. NCBI lineage: Eukaryota > Metazoa > Chordata > Amphibia > Caudata > Salamandridae > Triturus > Triturus cristatus. Next base: position 591,723,882 of record NC_140593.1, read on the forward strand.
ACTGTTCCGAACAGTGTCACGGATAGGTGGAGTTGAATGCCAAAAATAAAAATACAAATCGAAAACAACGAGCGAGAGGCACATTTCTGGAAAAACAGCAGAAACATTTCAGCGACTTGAAATTCAATTTCTAATCATCACTCGATTGCTGATGTGTAACTGACATGTAAATAACATTTCCCTTGTGTATAAAATTGTGAGTTGCTTGTCAAAGGGTGGGAATTACAGTGATTAAAATTGAATTATGCATTAAATGGGAATGCTTCAGATTTTACGAATCCATATGTCAGAGGACATAAAGGTACATTTTGCCGGACTTTAAAATAATAGCAGTGTATGTATATAATGAGAATTTACATAAAATCGATGCACTTTGTTCTGACTACATTCGCATGCATTCCTTTTCAAATACAGAATCTGAATTGCATTTGCTTTTTCTGAAGTGGGGAAAAGGTAACACAGCCTTGAAAAACACCACGCAAGTGGATGGCAGCCAAAACCTGTTTAAATAGGTATGTAAATTAAAAAATGTTTTAATTAGGAGGTGTTCTGGGTGCAATCTGATTTATAGTTGGTATGGGAGATTGTGCTGTTTCTGTTTCCCATGACATACTAATGCTGGGAGCTATATTTTCTTTGAAACACTTCCAAATACAGGAATGGCAGAAATCTACATTCTTCCTTTGGGAAACATTTCTTTGGATAGGACGTTCAATAAGCCTGCGCATTTAGGCAAACAATCTCTCATGATCATTACATTCTGATAAAATGTCAGTGACTAAACATTTCTGTTGATAAAACGTTTTAACTGACTCCGAAAATGGTACAATTCTGTAACCAGGCATGTACATTGATGTTCCAGAGGTTGAATAAAACTTTTTTTTGACTGGAGCAAATTCGTGTCATTGGTGGCAGGTTTGCTAATTCTTGGTTGAAATATATTTTATGGCTGTATTATGAAATCAGATTACTATAGGTAGGAATCTGAGACAAATAATTAATGTGCAAATTATTTGTGCTGCATTTTGTTGAGTGGGGTGATGTTCTAATTTATGGTTTGTGCTTCTTTTTTACTTTCATTTGTTGAGTTGTGCTGTGGGTGTTGTGGTATGCCATGATGTGACTGTTTCTTATGTAGTGCCTTGTTTATACTACGTTGGTATTTTGGTTTTGGTTGTGTTATTACGTTATTGTAAGAAAGTGAAACATAACTTTAGGTGGGTGATTGTCCACCTCGAGAAATAATAACAATAATAACACAAAGGCATTATTAAATTAATGTGCTCAACTGATTAGTAGCGTCAGCACAGAACAGAACAGACAAGCTTAATTAAAAGCAATTTGTAAAGTATTTATGTAGTACCAAAACAGTAATAAAGTCAAAACAACAGGCAATACAAATCCCAAGCCTAGTAGGGGTAGCTTCCCCCACTGTGTTAGGTAAACAACAGACTATAGGGACAAAGGCTGGTCCTTTCCAGGTGTCACCTAACATTTACCCGTGACAGGACAGGCCCCTTTGAAGATAAGTTTGTGCACCCACCCAAACTTATGTTCTTGCCAGGTGAAGAAAAACTCCTCTCCACTACCAGGCCATTGTCCCTGCTCTGGCAGCGGTTTTCACACCATTTTCACACCTAATTTAGGCCAAGAACTGGTGGGGCAGCGGCTGGAGAGCCAATGCAAATTAACCTCCAGCAGCATCAGTGAGGGTAAAGGTAACTTTCTAAAAGTTACATTTTCAATATGTCTAACTGAAATCTCACTTTACCATTAGATTGAATTTATTTAAAATGGGGTCTGTGCTAGTACGGGATGACAGCTATAAATGAAAGTGTATAATCTACACTTTAACTTTTTCCATGTGCAAGCTACAGCCTGACCAGTGACAATTTTGCTTTGGGCCTAGTCACTTGAGGACAAAAAACATTTCTAATGTCACACATGTTCGACTCATAAATATGCGCCCGCCCTTGAAAGCAGCAAGGTGTGGTTAGTGGCAACTTATTAAATATTTAAGAGAAGGTTTTCCTATCTCAAAAAAAGGGTGATTTGAACAGATTTGTGCAGCGCAGTTCACAATGTTGCTGTCAGGGTAGACTGGAAGCCATGTTTGCACTGTCACTGGCCGTACCGAGCATCTGGCATTTCCCCGGGTGGCTGGAAGGGTGGGGTCAGGTTTGTAGCAGAGGTAGCCGGTTTTGCATCACTGCTGCAATATCAGCCCCCAGTAACAGAAGCAGCTGGCAAGCATTTCCAGCCCCGGGTCCAGGCAGTTCTTCTTCATGGGCTGTCTGAGAATATTGCCAGGGTAGCTTTGGGTTCCCAGTCCGGCCCTGCTGTCACTGCAGTGAATGGCACAATAGGTGCTGCAGTCGGCAGGTGACATTTACCTCTCTTTGCCAGGGGTGCATTTCTGCACAATAAACTATGACTTAATAGGAAAGTTAATTACAGCAATCAGCTCTCAGCCGATTTTGACACGTTTAAAGGGGGTTAAAGGCACATAACTTTTGTTTGGCAGGGATAAAGTGAGCAAAGTACTAAATCCATCAAAGGAGAAAGGGCAACGACTGGGAGGCATCACACAAAAGATGGTCATTTCCTACAGTTGTGTTCTGTATTTACTTTAGGGATGTCAACAAATGCTTCATTTCAAGCCAAAAGTGGCATATCCCTTTAAGGTTCCTGTGACAACCAAACTGTTTACCAAAATCTAAGGTGGTAAAATACCTCTGTTCCCGCTCTTCTGCTATTTGAAAATGTATGTTGTATGACTATAATGAAAACCTACCATGTAGGTGCTATCCCGAGTGCACTTTGAACACCCTGGTTTGACACCATCTTACAATCTATGATAGCAAATAGTCCGATTGATAGAATGTTAGCTAAAATATATATTTCCTTTTCTGTTTATTTAGAAGCAGTATTGATGAATAAATGAATAAATTAAGTTGGGAAATTTAATTAATTTTATTATTTAATATTCTTATGTTGGACTCTGTAGTTATATTGTTATACAAATTGTTATTAAAAATGTACAGTTATGTCTCCAGATACAACATTGTCTATTCAAAACATTGTGTAGCAATCGTTTTGTGGTGTGCAACCTTAAGGAACATACTTGCTGAAGCTGAGAGCACAGAAACAAATCACAAACTTTGTTTTGTGAAACTCCCATATTTGAATGATAGGCTTATATTTTCTCAAATTGTTTTGTATTTCTGAGGCTGAGTGTATCCACCCTTAATGATTCAGGAAAGATGCAACTTAGGAGACCAGCCTTTGCCTCACTCAAAGAGCAGGTGTCTGTGGTCTATATTTTCTCACTCCATATACCCTTGCAGTACAAAGCACAGGGTGGAATGGACTTCCAAAAAAAAATACTTTGAAGGACAGGAACAACTGTGGAAAAGGTGGAATGTTCACGACCTTTTGCCTTGGTGTGTGCTAGTATGACTTATTGTGGCTTCCTTCATGGCAGTAGTTTGACAGATTATTGGAGCTACAGCAGTTCGCTGGCCTGTGCACTGCTGGTTGTGGCGCTCAGCGTCTCAATGCAATAGGTGCAGATGGGGAAAATCAGAAATGTCTGATATCTCTTTTCCATCCATCCCACCTTAAATGTGCTGTAACTCCTCCTAAGTTGGATGTCTACCACCAGAGGATGTCTACCACCATATGCCTGCTCCTGCTAAGGTCCCGTGCTAGGACATTCCTCTACCTCGCCTCTCACATGAGCACCTTCTGACACATGGGTGTCACTGGAGAATTGTGGCTAGCCAGTGACTGGCAGGCGTCCTTCCTTTCTTGGTGCTTCCTAAACAATCAGGAGGGAACCACGTGGAAAAGAGAAAGTCACTGCGTTCTGCTATCATTGCTAGTATTGGTAACATGTGAATTACTCATCTGCCCCCATTTTGACTCGATGTGGGGCAGAAAATTATTTTCCTTAACTTAGGAACGTAGTGTTACCCCAAATGGAAGCATTTTCCATTCCACAGTGACTTAAACAATGATTGAATTATTGGTATAGTTTTTGTATGAACTTAAAGAACATTGGGCTGTTCAATCTCTGTTTTTCCAATGTCATTAGCAACATTGCTTTGACTTGAGCTGGGGTTTTAATTTTTTTATATTTTCCTGACATTTTGCAACCAAGTTCTGTCTGTCAACCGTTCAGTGAAAAGCTGTTGGAAGGTAGAAAAGAAATGTAGAAGTGAAATAATTATCAGAATTTTTTTTAAATGCATAATTCCTTGTCAAATGAGCAAGAAACTATAGTTATCAAGCCAACTAAATTAATGACTGAAATTAATGACCTATGATTAGAAATATTTTTATAAGGAGAACTGAGAATAATTTCCTAAAAGTTTGACCCATCCCCCATATCAGGCAGATGATGGAATCTTGGGCCAAAATCCATGCTGAAATGCAGCAAGACACAATGGTATTACTCTACAGGCCACTGGCTCCAGTGAAGCAATGCTATGCCAATTGAATATAGGATGGGGTGAGCTCACTGGTTAAACCTTGCTTTTGTAGAACAATCATATATAGTTCAGCTTGCTTGAAGTGAGTGAAGGAGGAAGTAGCCACACCTGGACTTAGAAGTAGCAGTGTAGTGAAAGAGGGACACTCTAAGGATGACCCTTGTGAATCCGCCCCAACACAGTGTCAAAGTACAGGTGTCAGAATGGTCTAGAACAGAGCCTGGCTTGTGTCCCTGCACAAACCTGGGCAATACAAAAATACATTAATACAATGCTTGAATTATTCTGAGGTCTGCTAGGTTTGAGTCGTAAGGCACATTCACCATGTGACTCATGTCTGGGCATACTTACATCTTACTGAGAAAACAAAAATATAATGGTTGCAATGCTGCTCAAACAAGGGTCGCTGTGGATATCTAGGAGAATGGGGCCGTGCATTGATAAGGCTGCAAACAAAGGACTACGGGTAAAGAAAACTGCAAAGGGATGGAAAACCATCAAAAAACTATTCTGGCCACCTTAACTAGCTGCATTTCTACTGAACATATTTTGTCCTAGGGGAGGGGACAGAACTGGTGGGGGGTAATAGGTCAGCTCAGACACAAACAATTTTAAATGTAACTGGGATTCAAGGAAGCGAAACTACCAACACACCCCTACAAAAGATCCTCAGTTTATTGTCAATTTGAACCAAGTTGTGTTCACTTCTGTTGAAAAATAGGGGTTGCAGGGCCAAGTGAAGAAAGATCCAAGTAAAATACCCATCACACTTGTAGTACCTTAGAAAACATGCTGCACTTATAATCAACCCATTGTTATGAGTGATGGTCCTAGCTGACAGTTGTTTTGCTATTACAATAGGCAGAAGCCTCAAGAGCATGATCCCAGGATCGCCTTGTGGAATAAATACTTAGCTTTTCACTCTTTGTTAGTCTCATCTTAGGTCCCATTCCAAAGTAATTAGTGATGGATTTTGCTACAATAGCTGTAGGTGTACTCTGAAAACATCAGACTACAGCATTAAAATGGCATTCAAGGATGTCTGTAGGTCCACAAAAGCCCCATTACATGGCTAGGAAGTTAGAACATTGGGACAAATCAACTGAAAATGCATTACTGTTGACAATTTACTCAATGAAGCTCCTTTATTAACTTTAATTAACTTCACTTTCACCAGATTATTTGACAATCAAAAACCTTTAAAAAAACTTTAATGCTTTTCAAAAGTGTCTGAAAATAAGTCAGATCATGTGAAGAATTATAACAGGCATAGCCCCACATTTGACAGCTCTTCTATTCAGTCAGTATGTATTGAGGAAATTTGAGAATGAAGGGATAGTTCTGATGACTAAAACATGTGTGCCATCATAAAACAACTTCATACACATTCATTTGATTTTGTTCTAAATTGGTTTGCTGCACATTCATCCAACCTTTTTTCCTTCCGAAGGTGGTAAAACGAGTACTGTTGAGTTGGGTACCAATAAACATCCGTTATTAAGTTCCAAGATTCCCAAATACACATGTGGAGTTATGATATTTTATTGACGAATCTACGTTCTCCACTCACTGTCTCTTCAAGTTGAAATATGTCGGTGCCCCACTCCAGTGCTGTGATCGCTGAGCCACCACATATTATTCAACCACTTACATTTCCGCTAATGACTACTTAACCCAGTTCCTGCCCACTCTATATACAGCATCCATGTTGACGATTTTCAGATGCCGGCAATCCTACTTTTTATTTGGAGAAAAATCTGACTCAAAATCATGTTACTCTTCTTCTTCCAATATAACTCCAGGGACAAAGATCTATGGTGATCTGAACATCCCCCATGACTCTTGATCCCCGTACACCAAAATATAAACTGTTTTCCAAAACATTTGTGCATTCCCAAACCATGTGGCCGAAATCAGACCTGTACGTGCAAGCCCTCAGACTCTAAATGTGATCCCCACCATCACCATGACATGCGATAAAGGGCATCTTAGAAGTGATAGAGCTTTTAGTGTGCAATGACACTGGTATTGAGACCAGAGATTCCCCACCCAATGATTGGTACATTGATATGTGAAAAGAATACTGCACACCATTTTGTTCAGTTCCTGATAAGGATATCACTGCCCTGACCAAAGAATCTCCACTGGATTAGATAGACACATAGAACTATAGCCCTATCTCTCTTCAACCTTACCACTCATGGGCCTTGATTCCGAGTTTGTCAGAATTTGGGTGCTTTTTTTGCAACAGATAAATAACATAACCACTGTCTAATTTGGTAAAATAGTGCATAATGCATAACTCTGGTAATAATCCTTTATCTCTTTATTTCACCCGGGAATGCGTAAGGTGTACTAGAGAGTGTCACTCCCAGGTTCAGACAACATTACATATTATTCAGGTATGCTTTTGCTGTCAATAAAGCTGTCTCCTTAATGGAAACAATGTATGAACTCAGTATTACCCTGATTTAAGTTTACTGATTTATATACAAGTCACTACTGTTATTACACAATCTTCATATGCCATACGTTGATTGACGTTGATTGACTGTAATTGACTCTCTTGCGAATGCTTCAACCTCAACTGCGAGTTTGTCGTGAATGCATTGTTTCTTGTTGCATACGATAAATAACTATCACTTTTAGTTCATTATTTAGTAGAAAATAAAAAGTATCAGAAATTAAAAGTTTTACACTGAAAATTTGGCATAGCCAGAGGATTTTGGTGTTTGCCGCACCAAAATCTACATGCGTGGTTTGACCACAAATTTACCAGAAATGATTAACATACTCATAATTCCAATAGCCATGCAAATCTTGGATTACATTGGTATCAGTATTTTATGTCCACCTCGAGTCTACCTGGGTTTGCCTGATTAATCAAATCAATTAATTTTTAGCCAACTCTGTTCTCTATAGGTTACTCATTGCATCAGCTATTCTTTTTTCTGTAGTCAGTGCTACTTTACTGCATCAAAAAGATGTTTTAACTGCATTGTTTTATGTGCCACAGAACAGTGGAAACTGCCACAGAAGAAGCATATGGTCCAATCAAGGAACTCTGTTATGATTCTAAAATACCACATTGATGCACCAGCGCCAGCACCAGCACCAGCGCCCTGGCTTTTATTATAATCCATCCCCGCCTACCCCATACGCACATACAAAGCCCTCCTCGATGCAGGACCAGAATACCTGAACAGCTGCATACCCTTTCACCAACCCACCAGACACCTACGCTCTGCCTCACTCTCATTTGCACACATTCGCTGAATCTGCAAAAGCAAAACTGAAGGCCGCTCATTCTCCTACATTCCACCCAAGACATGGAAAGACCTCCCTCAATACATCAGAGTCTCCTTCTCACTTCTTGAGTTACGCAAAAAGCTGAAGACCTGACTTTTCCCTTGGGACAACAAACTTACACACCTGTCCACACTCCTGGATACCCTCTTAGGTGATTAGAGCGCTATTCAAATCAACATAACATAACATCCCTGCCCGCCTCATCCATTCTTCTCCCTGGTGCAACGGTAGGAAGCTTTCGGTATTGCCCACATATTTTTCTTTGCAGAAATTAACTCTTAAATGTTTACCTGATCCAGCCCTACCACTGAGCCACCGTTCAGGATCTATATTAGAAATTCTGTTTTGCAACGTAAAATGTTGTAGAGACTGAATGGGGTTAGAGCTGAGACTTAACTTGTAAACCGAATTCAATTCCAATTAGGCAACCATATTCAGTACAACTTGCTTCTCTTAAAATGCTTCATATGCAGCCACTAAGTCAATTTAATATCCCTCATTTCTTTTTACATTCCTTACTTGGCTTAAAGGCTTTCATATTTTATAATCACCAATTAGCGGGGGAGCAAAGGTTATACAGTATGAATGGTATTAGGAACATAAACGAGAACTTGCTTTGCAATGGCTTCTGCTGATGTTTCACGCAACATATTTTATCAGTTCAATTCATATTTAAATATTTAGAGAATTTTTCCTGTAGACACTTCTTAATTTTGTTCAATGGAGAAGGCAGCTGATTTATCATAACTGACAAGTCTGTTAAGGCATGCAGCTTGGCATAATGCTAATAGAGGACCGAAATTCAGATCAATGAAGGTCACAGGCATAAAAATGTAATAATTAGTATGTATATTCTTTTCTAATTAGTAGCATTACACTGATGTACTGAAAAGCTGGGTCGGAAGGAAATCCAGCCTGCCTGTAAGGTGAAAGGAAGCATGACAAAGTTGTCATTTCACAGCATATTACTGAGAGAATAATGCTATTGAGAATATGTGATTAAAAATCAGCAAAATGAATAAATCATTTTTGTTATCATGTACGTCGTCATCCATAAATGCAATTCTCATTAGGTCCGTCTCTAGTTTACACAAGGACATCTGGAAACTGGGTGCAATCCTGATAAACACAATACAATCACATTCTCGAAAAGGTAGTGTCATTTGGAGGTCAAGCTATATTGTGTTGGGATAAGGTAATGGCAGTGTTTGTTTGGAAAGAGAGACAAATCTCCAGCGATACAATATAACCACCTGTATACAACACCTACACTCAAAAGCCCAGTTTTACTATCTATTTGTTGAATTTTTGTAACAAAAGTGAATTAAACCAGTGCAAAGTGACGTTTTGGTTCTTATTTCCAAACACAAATCCTGGATCGCATCCCCTTTCCGAAATAGCCGTAAAGTAACGCAAAATAGAGCTATGAGCTTCTTTGTGATACTTTGTGTGAAGGGGGTGGAGCAGCTTGTTTTGACTCCATCTTTTCACACCATATATATTTGCACTTGGCCTTATGTACTTGTCTGATGCAATAATATTATTGAGATAAGTTGCACCAAAGGTATGAAAAGTGCATCTATTGTGTGTTTTGACATAGGTGTATGTGCATATTAAAACATTTTCTATTCAAAAACATCTGGATTGCTGATATTAATCTTTTATAGGTTTAGATTGTAAATTGGTGCGCTACAATGCATGTAATGCAATGCATTCACTACGGATTAGTGAGAATGAATCATATGTGTGTTTAATGCTTTCTTTATAAATTGTTACCAGTTCTCGTTTTTGCTTAGTAAAAATGGATTGGTATATTATGCCACATATAATAGTACAGTATAAAATAGCTTGATTCATTATTGAAGATGTCATTAATTGGATTATATGTAGGTTGTAGAACTAATATGTTTTTTTAAATTTCAGAGGACAGCATAGGCCCCCCCCAATGCCACAACCGGAGGGCCGGGGGGGAGAGGGGGGGGATGAGGCGCCCAAAATTCGCTTTCCGACAGCCTTTCCATGTCGGAAAAGCCAACATGGAAAGGCTATCAGAAACTGACATCATAATCCCGAATGCAGAAACACCGTCCCTAAGGGATTATGAGTGATTTCTGACTGGCCAACGGGCTCCTTTAGCCCGTCGGAATGAGTCAGTTTCCCTGGCCCGTTTACACTCCGACCGTTGAGGTTTTCCGACCGACATTGAAATTAGGCCCTGTGTGTCATGATAATGTATTTGCCACGGTAGCAGAAGTGGGGGTAAAGAGCAGACATAGAATTGGCATTAATCTTTTTTAGCAGGACACATTCAACCTGGCTTCATGCCACCCACTCACTCCTCGTCTAATCAGCTCCAATATGGAATCCAGCAGGAATCTCTGTTAAGGCCCACCATATTTATTTATTATGTTGCATCTAAACAGCACTAATAAACAGCTTTAAACTTTGATGTATGTGCTAAGCAGATGATACCCTAATCAGGCTAAGACAAGACTGGATGGTGAGGTATTTTATTAGGCCTCTAACTTTTGTTTGGCTCTAAAAGCTACGGTGGACTGAATATCCTGCAACTGTTTAAGTGTCAACTTTGAGAATATCGAGGTACTGAATTTGGATAGTTGTTCTTTCTGTTGGTCAGAAAATGGTGGCTAGAATCTATGGGCTTGTTTTCTGTACCAGATAATACACAGAAAAACCTTTGGGTTGTGTCCTGCTTCACTCTTACGTTTCAAACTCAGATTAATAAAGCCATGTCTTGATTTTCCCAACTGAACCTTCTGATAAAAATTCTTCCATTCCTTCCTTAATCTTCTCAGTTTTCTAATATTCAAGCTGTAATAAGTGATTCTTTAGACTATTGCAATGCATTGTATTTGGACCTCCCCATCTTTTTTGAAGAGTGCCTTCAATCATTCAGAACTGGGCGTTTTGGTTGCTGCTGAATTTGTCCTGGTAGGCTTCTATTGCTGATCACTTACTCAGACGGCACTGGCTATCTGTGTAAAAACTAATCTTGTTCATGAGGGTATCTATCTCTTTCAAGACTTTTAGAAACTTGGGGGAATATTTACAAAAAGTTACACATCACTGCACTACATCATTTCTAAACACCATGGATGCGTTGTATTTACAGTACGGCGCACCATCGCGTAGGTGATATGGTGTGTCAAAAGGAAATGATGCATCCATGGGAGGGATGTCGTAGCAAAAACTGATACATGTGCAGCAAAAGTGACGGCAGGCTAGTTTGACACACCTAATGTGACACAAACCACCTACACGTCACTTTTGAGTGTTAGGCATCAGGAAAAAAACTATTGGCAGACTTCACAGAAGGGAGCCATGGAGCAGGTATCACAGAACAGCAGGCAGGACAACAACCCCAGCACACGCCAGGATGTCCAGACAAACTCCCAGGGAAAGAGGAAGCGCAATTTTAGTGAGGAGGAGAATATCATCTTGATCACTGAGGTGACAAAGTACGAACACCAGCTCTTTGCCATCTCAAAATTGACATTAGGGAAGAAAGAGGCCATTTGGCAGTCCATAGTGGCCAGGATCAACAGTGTGGGGAAAGCGTAGAGGACAACCTCTGACTGCAAGGAATGCTAGCATGACTATAAGCGGAGGATGAAGGAGAAACTGGCCAACAACCTGAAGGCAGTCATGCAGACCTGAGGAGGGGGACCAATGCCTCAGGAGGAGTTGGATGCCTTGGAGGAGTAGTTGGAAGATGTCATCCCAGTAGAGTTGGTAGCAGGAATATGTGGACCGGACAGTGCAGCTCTCAATGACCAGCTAGACTACCAGGGTAAGTCTCAACGAGGGGCAATGTGGGCAAAGAAGGGCATGTTGTGCCAGGCAGCTGAATCAGTATAGCCGTCATGAAAAACGCAGCTATTCACCCAGGCAGATGTTGATGTTACTGAGACATGGCAGGGCCAGCAAGCTGTGTAGCTGTGTTGCAATGTGGGCCATTACATGATAAAGCACTGATGTCATGAGGTGAAGGTATGAACAACTGCCCTGCCAAAGTCGCACCAGTGAGATAGCCAACTAGCTGGGGGCGATTCGAAACATCCTCGAGTCTATGGAGTGGAAGCAGGATTCCTCATAGCAACAGGGGCCTACCAAAACGACGTTGTTGCCATCCTGGCAAGCCATCAGGCCCTTCTCAGTGCTGTGCTGCCTTCCTGTTGGCACAGACAAATGCTTCTGAGGTCAGGGGATCCACATCTTCAGGCACTGATGTGTGTGTGCCTCTGTCGCCTCCAGCACCAACAACACCCCCCTCAGGGAGGCACCACACACAACAGAGGATGCAGATGTGGACTTCTACATTCTCTGACGAAGAGATGCCAAGTAACATTTGCCTGTGCCAAATCGCCAGTTATTCATTTGACCTATGCTTATGATCATGCCAGTGCCGTTGTCAACTAGTACTGTCTCCTATTTGTTTTCCCACCTGTTGATTCTACCGATTTGTGGACTGTCGATGGAGCCTACCTTACTTAATGGCAATTTGGACCTCCCTCCTCACTGGAACACTCCTCTCATCAACATGTCACATGACATGTATCCCCCATGCACTCTGGGCATCTTTTAGCACTCAATCAATGTTGGGATTGTTGCTGCAATACCTGCTATTGTGATTCTTCCCATTTACACAGATTTATATAAATGCAATGTCTCCAACCAGCGTGTTTTATGTCTGTTTTTGATTGTACACCATATTGGATGTTCTGGCCCTAAAGACGCATCCTACCAACTAAAAGGAATTGTGTTTCATAGACCCTTGACAAAAATCTGCACCGGCCAAGGTAAATAGTTAATTTGAACCCTATGTGCATCTAAACTAGCAAGTAATTACCCAACTTCACATGCAGAAAGTGCAATAGTAAGCAATCGGTAAATAATTAGGCTGAATGAAGCTCCTGCCCAGGTGCAGGCTACTTCCATGTATACTAGGCAGCAAACAACATTGACGTGACAATAAAATGGTGCAAGGTGGATTGGGCAAGTAACTGGCTTCAGTTTGTTACCCAATACATCTTTGATTAATCACAATGGAATGACATATTCATCTATACAATACATGTAGCATTACTTACACACACTGTGCAACAGTAGGTGAATACCTGTTTTGGGCTTTGTGTCCATTCATAGCAAGAGTGTCACTTACAGTGCACAATCATGTTTGAAGATCCTTTAGGTGACTCAATTGCAAACTTGACAGGATCTTCTCCATAGGTGTTTCACTTAGTTACACATGTGTACAAGCACTGCCTGGAAATCCTAATGCAGGTGCTTAACACTACCAAAACATATATGCCACCTACGCAGCGAATCATTGAGCAGTTGTGAAAGAGCAAAACGTTGTTTATTACAAATATTCTAAATCCCTACAATTAAATAACTAACTATCTTATCCTATCTAAACTATACCTAAACTAACCTATGCTTACTAACCTACATTACATTAACTTAAAGTAGCCTCACATACCTAACATTAAGTAATGCTACTCTAAACATATACCACAACAGACATGTTAAACATCAATTACCCCACTCCCCCTTCAATACACATTTGCACATGAGACCATCATAAATTATACCTATACACATACTACCTAAACATTAAAACCTAAATAAATATATATGTTTTGTATTTTTTTCATTTTATGTTTTATTTTATTTTTTTACATATACTATACATCAACCCCCAACCACTTAATGACTATCCACCCATATCCCCACCGAACAACAAATCACTAATAAAAATGTAAAACCACTAATACTAAACTAACCTATCCCTATACTACAACCTATCCTAACCTATGCTAAAATAGTAATCACTAAAAACAAGTTATAAGAACAGGGGAGGGGCACAAAGTTCGATGGAGGCCTGCAGCTGTTGTTGAATGTGATCCAGAGATGGCTGCAAAGTGTGAACCAGTCGAATTAGAGTGGCCACCTACAGTTCGATGCCAGCCAGACACAGCTTTATGTCAGCATTGTCTTTAAGGACCTGTTTCTCAAATTCACTTTGTTGTCCTGAGATAGTGCTCACCAGCTGTAGTGCTACTGTTGGATGAGATGTGCAGAGTCCAGGAACTGCAACCGAGTCACCACCATGGGGCACATCAACTTTCTACCTGGTGCATGGCTTGTCCAGCCATTGTTGTCCCTGTCCTGCAGGCTCCCATGTCCCCGCTACCTTCCCTTCTGTACATGTCAGTGCCATGCACCTGTAGGTCTTGACAATGTGCCTGAGGTGGTGGTATCTCTCCAAACGGATGCCATACGCCTTCTTTTGGTCAGAGATCATGTTGTCTGTTGGAGAGGAAGGACTTTTGTATCAGACAAAGCCGACCTTGTACATGTTGTAATCAATTACATGCTTCAGTTACAAATAACATCACATTGGGTATTGGTAGCCAAAAGAAACATTTATGGACCTAATCATGACCAACCCTTATGAGAAACATATACCACTCCCAAAGTAAAAATGGAAAGTACTCAGGTCTTGGCCTTGTAGGTATATAAAATGGCAGTCAGCCCAAATAAACTTATACTCATAATAATAGTAATACTAATTACTAACAATGATGCTGTGTACACATGGAATGCTACATATGGATACTTCCTGGGGTTAGTCCTGCAGCATGAACGAGGGTATATTCGATGGCCAATAACCTATGTGAAATGAGTAATGTGTAGCAAGTACAGGTATAGTGTCTCAGCATTCCGTAACTGTTATGGCACATACTCAAGGCAGCACAAATTACGGCATAGAATGACTCTGGGCCTGGTAGTTGAAACATAGATGGAGGGTGGCTAGCTACCTCCAAATCAAAATACCTGTTGGACACTTCTCCAATATTGATTCATGGAAACACCTGGAACCCTATTACATAGATCACGTGATGACATTCTAGCAATGCCATGTTGTCCTTTACATACCCTAGTAGTAGTTTCTGGGATATGTGTTACACCTCAACCACACCTGTATCCTGCTCAAATTATGACTTGGGCAGACATACTGTGTCTGGATCATCACTTTTCTACCACATAATTTGAGTAAAATGTTGTCAGTTCCTGTCCATAGTATGAGTGAGAGGAATTTGAAATTATGCCCGTCTGTTTCAATCTGTGTTTGTATAGCGCAACTTATTACTTCGGGGGGAATCCAGGCGCTGAGGTACAGGCAGCTTTAGTCAAAGACCCAGGTTTTGAGTTCCTTTCTGAAGTCGGTGAGTGAAAGGGAGGTTCGGAGAGGTAGTGGGTGGTCATTCCAGGACTAGGGCTAGGTAGGAAAAGACTTTACCTCCACTGCCGCTCTGTGAGATGTGGGAACTTGAGCAAGGATGAGGGAGGCAGATTGGCTTTGTCTGGTTGGCTGGTGGAAGGTCAGGTGGCAGCTTTTGATGTTGGAGGGTCTGCATTGTGTAGGGCCTTGTAGGCAAGGGTCAGAAGCTTGCACTGGTCTTTTCTAGAAGGGAACCCACTGGAGGCTTCTGTGGTGGAGGGTGATGCCTGTCCATTTGAGCAGGTTGAGATGAGTTAGACTGTGACGTTCTGTATGGTCTGTAGTTGTTTGAGGAAATGAGTGGTGGTTCCAGCATAGAGTGCATTTCCTTAACCCAGTTGGCTGGTGACGAGGGTTTGAGTCACTGTTTTTCTGGATCTTTTGGGGATCCACCTGAAAATCTTCCAAATCATGCGAAGGGTGTTGAAACAGGAGGAGGCTACTGCATTGACCTGGGGCTTCATAGATAAATTGCTGTCCAGGATAATGCCTAGGTTGCAGGCATGGTTGGTGGGGGTGGGAGAGGGCCCGAGTGTAGTGGGCCACCATTTGCTTCCCATGGGGAGGTGTTTCTCCCGAAGATAAGCACGTTCATCTTTTGTGTGTTCAACTTCAGGCAGTTGGATCTCATCCAATTAGTGACTCTGGAGGTGTCTTCTGTGATAGATAGGACGGGTTGGGTTTAGTCAGTGTATGAGATGATGTTGAATCCTTGGGTGCAGACAATATCAGCCAGTGGTGTCATATAGGCATTGATTGGGACACCTTGGAGAACTCCACAGATGATACTCTTGGGTTTGGAGGAGAAGGGCGGTAGGCAGATTTTCTGTGTGCATCCTGTGAGGAAGGAGGTGATCCATTTGAGGGTGTTTCCTTTGATGCCAATGTGGTAGAGTCTTGTGATGAGGGTGTATGGGAGACGGTGTCGAAGGCGGCTGAAAGGTTGAGGAGGATCAGGGCTGCTGTCTCCCCGGGATCGAGGAAGGATCAGATGTCACTGGTTGCAGCTATCAAGGTGCTGTGTTTGGAGTGGAAGCCAGACTGGGAGGCGTCAAGAAAGTTGTTTCCTTCCAGGTGATCTGTGAGCTGGTGGTTGATGGTTTTCTTGCGGACCTTGGCCATGAAGGGGAGCAGCGAGATGGGGCAGAAGTTCTTCAGTTTGGTGGGGTCAGTGAAGGGTTTCTTCAGGAGGGGTTTAACCTCTGCATGTTTCCAGGCCTCAGGGAAGGTGGCAGTGGCAATGGATGTGTTGAGGATGTCGGTGAGTCCACTGCCAATCTTCTTCTGTCCCAGGTTGAAGGCATGGTGGAGGCAGGGGTCAATTGGTGTTCTGGAGTGAATGGAGGTCATTATCGCTGTGGTCATAGGCATGGTGAGTGTTGTCCAATCAGAGAGGTGGATGTGGAAATTGTTGGTGTGTGTCAGGAGACGGCCGATGTTGGCTGGCTGTGGATCAAATTTGCTGTGCATTTCTGCTATCTTGTTGTTGAAGTTGTCAGCCAGGAAGTCACAGAGGGCTTGGAAGGGGTGTATTGTGGTCTCAGTGGTGGGTGGGCAGGAGAATTCTCTGACATTCTTTTGTGCTATTGGTGCTAGCTTCAAAGCGGATGGTTAAGGTGTCCTTCTAGGCTTCTTTGAGGTGGTGGTGATATTTTCTGAGGGTAGATATGAAGGCGGCAAGGTCTGAGGGGTTCTTGTTGAAGCACCAGCATTGATCCTGTTGCTTACACTCACATTTGGAGGGCTGGAGTTTGGGGGTGAACCAGCTGACATGTTTGCTGGCTCTGCTCGTGCAGAACATTTCCATAGAGGTGATATTGTTGGCACAGTTGGGTATCTAGTCGGATAGAGTTTTGACGGCTAGCTCTATCACCAGGCATCCACATTATAGCTAGCCAAGCATTACCCCAGCAGATTCTAAACCATCCATCATGTGGGCCTTCATACATTGGTAATGAATGCACTTTTACATTTGGCCCTATTTATTGCACATGCAATTTTGTCCTACTTCTGCTGTGATTCTACATGGAAGGACATGCTTGTTTCAGGTGACTGATGAGACACCTTACACATCTCAATGTATCCAATACCAGAGATCACAAGCAATTCTTACAGAGCACAGAAAACATTCAGGTGACACTCACTGGTAGCATTGGGATCCCTTAAGGTCTCCACCTTGCCACAGGTGTATGGTTCCAGTCCACCTACAAGACATACACATGGTACATTGCTCTGTGAATGTTGAACATTTAAAATGTGTACATATGTAGCTCAGTACTTTGACTTCACCAATGTCTGCTATTGTTAGCATGTTGGACGGATCACTGACAGAATATCGAAGGTCAGAATACCGACCTACAACAATATCGCAGCAAGAATATCGAAGTCAAGAATATCGACATCCTATCTACATTATGGTAAGTACAAAAATATCGGAAAAAAATATCGCTGTTGAAAATATCGTTTTTTTTAGTTAAAATAATAATGTAAAATAAAGTAAATAATACATATAATTAAAATAAACATATTTAAACGTATTTTAAAATGTTTTAAAATTATAAATAATATATATATAATTTATAAATACATTAATTTTATACATATCATGTATAATATATACACTTACTTATTAATATGTGTTAATATTTATTTTAATAACACAAAGGGGTCGATTCCGATCCGGGTCAGACAGCTCTCGGAGAGCTGTTCGTCGCCTTACCTTGCGACCGTCACGTACCCGTAGCCGGTCCGTCCTGTTGATGAAGTACGATGTGCATAACTGTCAAAAACCCGACCGACACGTAGGCTGTGATTCAAGTTTCATTCTCCGTCCGAGCCGTAGCTCCTATCGCCCGGAAGCAGTATCCATAGCAGTGTCTGCCCTGACAAGTACGATGCGTACTTCCTACGTGCCGGACGGGTCGCCACGTACGGCACGTCACAGCATCTGGAAAAGAAGCATATCAGCTACGATTCGTGCCAGAACTCAATCCTCGGCTATGAGAAAGACCAGCTTGCAACGGGTATGAGACAGAGCAACAAGCAGCGTGTACGAGACAAACACATCATGAATCCCATCGCACAGGTCATACCAGTACTCTACCTCTATGACCAGATCAGAAACAGACGCGGACAGCGCAGACGGTAAGTCAGACACCTACCACACAAACAAACGACACGTACCTGCAAAATGGCACACACACACAGGGGATCCATATCCTGGCCGCTAACAACAGGCCACCATAGCGGTTGTATGGCCAGCACCACTACCACCCTCACCCACAGCGCTCATGAAATGAAATGAAATTTTGTACTTGTATAGCGCACTGCATGCCCCAACGACGGGGCGTCCTGGCGCTTGTACTCATACCGCTGTGGAACCCTTCCTGGCTTTCCCTGTGAAATGTCCACTCCTGGGCACCCCCAAGGTGAAGCCAGGCATCCCCAGCGCTGTTGGGGCCGTTGTGGAGATTAAGCAAGCTATTGCCCAGAGTTGCAGAGTGGGACCCATGATTAGAGTAGGCACCGAGGCGAGAAATGTCAGGTCCGAGGAAATTGAGCCCAAGACCCACCGAGGCGGGAATTGAACCCTGGTCCCAGGCCAGATCTCTGCATCAGGGTCTGCCGCTCTAACCATTGAGCCACACTTCTCCACGTTGCCCATCACTACTGCCACCCCCACCCATAGGGACTATGTTGCCCAGCACTCCTGCCACCCCCACCCATAGGGGACCTATTGCCCATCACTACTGCCACCCCCCTCATAGGGCTTATGTTGCCCATTACTACTGCCACCCCCACTCATAGGGCTTATGTTGCCCATCACTACTGCCACCCCCACTCATAGGGCTTATGTTGCCCATCACTACTGCCACCCCCACCTCTAGGGACTATGTTGCCCAGCACTCCTGCCACCCCCACCCATAGGGGACCTGTTGCCCAGCACTACTGCCACCCCCACCCCTAGGGACTATGTTTCCCATCACTACTGCCACCCCCACCCATAGGGCTTATGTTGCCCAGCACTCCTGCCACCCCCACCCATAGGGGACCTGTTGCCCAGCACTACTGCCACCCCCAACCCTAGGGACTATGTTGCCCAGCACTACTGCCACCCCCACCCCTAGGAAATATGTTGCCCAGCACTCCTTCCACCCCCACCCATAGCGGACCTGTTGTCCATCACTACTGCCACCCCCACTCATAGGGCTTATGTTGCCATCACTACTGCCACCCCCACTCATAGGGGACCTGTTGCCCAGCACTACTGCCACCCCCACCCCTAGGGACTATGTTGCCCATCACTACTGCCACCCCCACTCATAGGGCTTATGTTGCCCATCACTACTGCCCCCCCACTCACAGGGGACCTGTTGCCCAGCACTACTGCCACCCCCACCCATAGGGACTATGTTGCCCAGCACTCCTGCCACCCCCACCCATAGGGGCTATGTTGTCCAGCACTCCTGCCATCCCCACCCATAGGGGACCTGTTGCCCATCACTGCTGCCACCCCCACTCATAGGGAACCTGTTGCCCAGCACTACTGCCACCCCCAACCCTAGGGACTATGTTGCCCAGCACAACTGCCACCCCCACCCATAGGGACTATGCTGCCCAGCACTCCTGCAACCTCTACCCATAGGGGACCTATTGCTCATCACTCCTGTCACCCCCACTCATAGGGCTTATGTTGCCCATCACTACTGCCACCCCCACTCACAGGGCTTATGTTGCCCATCACTACTGCCACCCCCACCTCTAGGGACTATGTTGCCCAGCACTCCTGCCACCCCCACCCATAGGGGACCTGTTGCCCAGCACTACTGCCACCCCCACCCCTAGGGACTATGTTGCCCATCACTACTGCCACCCCCACTCATAGGGCTTATGTTGCCCATCACTACTGCCCCCCCACTCACAGGGGACCTGTTGCCCAGCACTACTGCCACCCCCACCCATAGGGACTATGTTGCCCAGCACTCCTGCCACCCCCACCCATAGGGGCTATGTTGTCCAGCACTCCTGCCATCCCCACCCATAGGGGACATGTTGCCCATCACTGCTGCCACCCCCACTCATAGGGGACCTGTTGCCCAGCACTACTGCCACCCCCAACCCTAGGGACTATGTTGCCCAGCACTACTGCCACCCCCACCCATAGGGACTATGCTGCCCAGCACTCCTGCAACCTCTACCCATAGGGGACCTATTGCTCATCACTCCTGTCACCCCCACTCAAGTGGCTTATGTTGCCCATCACTCCTGCCACCCCCACTCATAGGGCTTATGTTGCCCATCACTGCTGCCACTCCCACTCATAGGGGACCTGTTGCCCCGCTCTCCTGCCACCCCCACCCATAGGGACCATGTTGCCCAGCACTACTGCCACCCCCACCCATAGGGCTTATGTTGCCCATCACTACTGCCACCCCCACTCATAGAGGAACTGTTGCCCAGCACTACTGCCACCCCCAACCATAGGGCTTATGTTGCCCATCACTACTGCCACCCCCACTCATAGGGGACCTGTTGCCCAGCACTACTGCCACTCCCACTCATATGGGACCTGTTGCCCATCACTACTGCCACCCCCACTCATAGGGGACCTATTGCCCATCACCCCTGCAACCCCCAGCCATAGGGCTAATGTTGGCCATCACCCCTGCCACCCCCACTCATAGGGTTTATGTTGCCCATCACCCCTGCCACCCCCAGCCATAGGGCTAATGTTGCCCATCACCCCTGCCACCCCCAGCCATAGGGCTAATGTTGCCCATCACTACTGCCACCCCCACTCATAGGGGACCTGTTGCCCATCACCCCTACCACCCCCACTCATAGGGGACCTGTTGCCCATCAATAATGCCACCCCCACTCACAGGCTGTGTGATGCGCTACACATCCATCATACACCAACATCATGTAAGTCAGCAAAATACATCCCCCCTAACATCATGACAACAGTGTGTAGTCTGTGACAAATGCCCAAAACAGTGATCATGACTTCGAAAATACAATGTAACTACCATCACATGTGTGACCAAAAAATGAGTGTGGCCTACACAAGGCAAGCATCACTAGCACTGTGGCGATGTAAAAATAACACCCCCTCACTGTGTAGAACAAAAGTTAAGTACGGAGTTCCAAACTGCAGCAGATGTTGAGCATTGTGGTGATGGGGTCTAAAACCCCCCTCCTCACAGTCACCAAAAGGTAAGTGTCATCATGGACAAAGCTGCAAATGCCAAACAGCATGTATGATTCCTGGTCCCAACACATGAAACACTTTTGGGTCAAATTAGTGGTTGTGTCCCATACCCACAGAGATGTGGTGAGGCTAACAGTGCTGTGATAACCTAACGTACTCCCGGCCATGTGCAATCAAGCACCACCCATGGGGGCTGACAATGCATACAGTGTACAATGACACAAAAGCAGAAATGACCATGACAAAGCATATACACATCTCGCAAATAGACACACTAATAAAAACAACCTGTGTAGACTGTAGGTATCAGGTCACAAACTCCCATTCCATGCCAGCAATGGCACCTAACAACCAGGATGAATGTGCAGAATGATGCGACATGACTCACAGGGACAGCAGGGTAAATCACAAAAACAACATCCAGACAATGGCCCACAACAGCAATACCAATGCACTGGTGCAGATGCACAAACACAAACAGGCAACCTCACACTGCACATCTGACACAACATGTGTGTGTGTGTCTCAGTATCCTCAGGTAACTACACAATACATGAGGGGGGCTGAACCACAGTGACACAGATGTGGACACAGTGCCATACAAAAGTAACCCATCAATGGGCCCCCCTTAGTGGGCATCAGGCATTGTGAGATGAGAGGGAGCACAACAGACACATGTGACACAAGCTGGAATGAACACAAACTAACACAGCAAGAGACTGACACACAACAGCACTACCCCCAGGGACCAGACATTGGGGTGACACAAGCATGCATGACACCTCCACTGTGCTGACAAAGATAGATGTCGTACAAACTGAGAACCCCAGACATGTGTCCTGTGCCACAAACGTACATCACACCTACACAAACACATATCACTCAGCATGGCCCGTCATCCATTGACAAACAGGAGCTAGGGGCACATCCATGCAAACATTTACATCAGTCCACCCTCAACACCACACACCCTGAACTGCACCAATGTGCATCTGTGAAGCCCACATGGACAGGTGACATTGCACATGCACCCATGACAAACACAGTAATGTTGGGAGGAACTAAGGTGCACAGAATCACCACATAAGGACAGTGTACAACCCTGGTGAATGACAGACATACTGCAAAGTATGCGGTACATGGCCATGACGTCAAAGCTCACGTAACCTTCGGAATACCTGCCACAGTC
This sequence comes from Triturus cristatus, assembly GCF_964204655.1. NCBI lineage: Eukaryota > Metazoa > Chordata > Amphibia > Caudata > Salamandridae > Triturus > Triturus cristatus. The sequence continues at coordinate 591,746,393 of NC_140593.1, forward strand.
CCAGGACAATGCAGAAGCCAAGGAGAACCACAAGGCACACATGCTGACACCTGCAAACATTGCAGCCCTGAACCGGACAAGTGGGAGCAGTCACACACACATACACATGTCTCAAACACTGAAAGGTACCACCTAGGGACAACTACATGATTTTGCGAACAAACAAGTGCCTTGGGGACCCCTGACTGTGTCCCATCTGCGTCTGACAGCATCATCACCACTCAGAACTGACAAATCTCAATGATGAAACACCAATTAACAGTAGTGTGTCATGCACCCACACATCTGGTAGCCCATGGCAAAGTTGTGGGATGAACACAGTACCACTCAGCAAGCATCAACAACAGGAACATATCAAGGGAACACTGCCTGTGTATGAAAAGTGATGTGGACACACACACACATGCTCATACAACACACACCATGGGCTCAGGCAATGTCACGGAACAACACACTTACTTGAGGGGACCCAACTCCTGTGGAAGCTCAGCTGTGCCAAACATAGTCCCAGCAGGTCTCAGTCATGTCAGCAGAACACTTGGTCAGTCAGCCATCAGTTACCACACAATGAAACATCTGGTCACAACAGCCTGGGTACGTGAGTCTCCCTTAAGTCATCTGCACATACTCAACACATATGTCCAGCAAGTTGCACAGAGGACCCAGTTGCTCCTACACCAATGATGCCCACAGCTGTAGGTCCAGTGGAGATGCGCCCAAAGTCAGGGAAATAGACAAATTGGAGAATGGGAAGCACATCATATGTGCCTGTGTGCAAGCCACAGATGCGACCATGCAAATGAAATGCTCACAGAGATGTTCACAAATTGTTAATCATGACACCCAGTTAGCTGCAAAGGATGACATGGATACCGACCAGAATAGAATACATATCTCATGGACCACATGGAGTACCTCACATCAACACCTCAGTATTCAACATTTGAAATCCAGTATTACAACTGCAAGGTCATGGTAAACATCATCAACACAATGTACAGCTAAATCAAATTCACAAGGATAAAGAAAAAAGCTTTATTCAGCAGATGAAAAATTAAACGTCCGTTCAAAACAAAGGCCAATGGCCAGTCCATTATCATATGACAAGAAGTGCACTTGAGTGACAACTGTCACACGTTGCTTGCCTGCACTGCTAAGGACAGGGGACATCCCCTCAGGGGGGCATACATGGAGGCAGGCCAGGCACCGCAGGGACAGGATCAGGGCGCAGCAGAAGGAGGCAGTGAAGGGGTGGTGGATGCAGGAAAATCACTGGCAACTGCAGTGGAACTGATTGAAGTAGTGGGTGCAGTCACAACTGTGGGGCACAAGTCAGATGGAGTGGGTGCCAGCACAACTTCAGTGGGCAGGTCAGATGGAGTGGACTGGGTCCCCGCTGCAGTGCCCAAGTCAGATGGGGGGTCGTGGACTCCACTGCAGTGCTTAACTCAATGTGAGCGGAATGGGGTTCAGGTGCGGTCGGCAGGACAGGGGGGGGACACGGTCCCCACATCAGTGGCACTAACCGTCTGACGGGGGTGGAAGAGCAAGTGTTGGGGGGAGGGCCTCAGCATTTTGGGGATGGTGTATCTGTGGGTGGGGGAACATGGGGCAGGGTGTGGCGGGGGAATCTCTGGAGTGGTGGCCTGGGGGATGGAGGACGGAGGACGGAGACTTCGCCGTGGAGCTGCGTGGTCAGGGTGGGGTCTTGCTCTTCCGGCTCCGGGGGGACTTGCGGGTGGGGGCCTCAGTCTGACTGCACCTGGGGGAGGGTGTCCGGGTGTGAGGGGCACTCCCCTCTGTGTGTGGGGACTTCCTCTTCACCTTGTAATCTGGATCTGCTGGGTCAGTGGGGAAGAGGCCAAGGTCACAGAGGAAGAGCTTCTGTGGAGATGGGGTTGCAGGTGAGGCAAGGGAAGGGTGCTGGGAGGGAGAGGTATCTGAGGACTGGGGAGTGGTTGTGGATGACTGTGTGTGTGTCTGCAAACCATCCAGTGTGTATCAGTCCCCTGTGCTTGCTTGTGTGCACGTCTAGACATTGTTTTGGGTGTTTGTGTGCTGCCCGTGTCTGTGGCTTTGTGAGAATGTGCAGGTGTGTGTGTGCTTAGGGCAGGTAGGGTTCTAGGAATCTTGGGTGGTGCAGGGGTAGGAGGGGTGCGGGACCATTGGAGGAGGGACACTGCTGCCGTCAGGGAGGAGGCCACGGACTGATTGGTCCTCTGTAGGGCAGACATGCCCGATGAAATGCCCAGTTGCATCAACAGACTGGTGTGTGCATGGAGGACACTCAGCATTGATGTCTGCCCTACATGGATCTGTCTAAGTAAGTCCACCGACTCCTCACTCAGGGCAGCAGGGGACACAGGGGCAGGGGGTGCGGTGCCTGGCACAAAGGAGACATGCTCCCGAACACAGGAGCCACCACGGACCTCTGGGATGGGAGCCGATGGGAGGGTGGTGATGGTGGTGGGGGGCGGTGGCGGGGACAGCCTCACTAGCTGGGGTTTGGTGGCTGCTGATACCCGCCTCCACAAGGGAGTCATCCTCTGAGCTGCTGTGGCCCTCAGCTGGGGTGGATGGTGTTGAGGACTCCTCGGTGTGGCTCCACTCACCCTCTGTGCCACTGGGTCCCCACGACTCCTCTCCTTCTGTCCCAGTCAGGCTCTGTGGCTCCTCCTGGTCCATGGAGCTGTCCCCTCCTGTGGCCGTGGATGTATCTGGATACAAATAGGAAGTAAGAGAACAACATCAGTCACCTGCACTGACTGCACACACCACAGTGAGTACATCACATCACAGGGCAAGGCCTGGCATCATCAGCTGAACACTGCTCAAAGTGCTCACACTGTTTAGAATAAACCAATTGTCAGTCTCACCATCAACCATGGCACACGTATCCCTCCTGGACTTGCACCCATATGTTTGTTGCATGTTGGATGCTAATACCCCAATTTGCCGACATGCACCACCCACACATTTTCTGGACATGCAAGTGAACATGTAGGAGTATGTCACTATACACACAGCACATCTCTTGCCACTGACTCAGTACAGGTGTCCGGATGAAGGGATGGCCAGAAACTCATTTCACATGCTTGTGATGCGTGCCAGCAACATACACTATGATGTTCTCATGTCCTGATAGTCAATGCCATAATGGGGTGCATGGAGCACACTTGAACACAATGCAGGATCACTCATAGCAAGTTAAATGCCATGGCACTGGCATGCCTGGAAAGTCAGTCAACACTGTCTCCTGTCACATTGGCAGGGCATCCAGACAACAATAGTATGCACTGTGTCACAATCATAGCTCAAGGGTAAAGCAGACTCTGCAGCTGACAAGTGCACTTGCCCATCTCCTGCAAACAACATATCCCGGACCCAGAAGACCCCTCATCATACAAATCAGAGATATGAGTCTCTGCGAACACAACTCCCTGTACATCAGCACATCACTGTCTGCTGTGCATGTAACCCAGCTGCCTGAAGTGCACAGTTGCATACACCATTGTGCGCTGTCAAATGATCACACACCTATATGTCCCACAGGTCTTGTCTCTCATAGTCACATCTCAGATATCCTGCAGACCCTCAAACTCATGAACACCCCAGTTGTACGTAACAGGAAGCCACACCACAATGACACAGAGGCCGACACCTGAAGGCACATGTCACTAAGCACAACCTGTAAGTTGATACGCAGGAGTGGGATTACAGAGTGTTTCTAAATGCCCTTGAGTAGGCATGACTGCCCAGGTCTACGTGAAACAGTGTGTGGCCCTGGACAAGTGTCAGGTGGCTAAGCAAGTGGACCCTTGCAATCCTCTGGGTCCAGCCCCGAAGGTCCTGCCGACTCTTCTGGCAGTTGCGGATCCGGCGCTTGTAGACCCCCACCGAACGAACTGCCAGGGCGATGGTCAGCCGTATCTCCTGCTTCTGGTGGGCATCAACCTGTGAGGATGACAAAGTTAAAAGTCCATTACCACACATGCCCCATATTTGTGCTGTACACATTTGGATATACATGTCATCATCACAAAGGGAAATGAGTGACACAGGTAGTGCACCCATGCAAAAGGACAAATGACCTGCATGTCTGACATGTTAACAATGCCTGGGAAGTTTAAGCTTGCACAAATGCACTTTAGCTGCAGAACACCTGTTCATTACATATACCTCCACACTTTGGGGGTTGAAAGTACTCAGTGAGTATGCTTGCCACTGGTGTACACACTGCTGGTACTGCTAGTGAGACAACATGCACAATTAGGAAGGCAGTGGACAGCACACTCACCTAGTCCCCTGGTTTTCCCATACAGGTTGCTGTACTGTGGAAGGAGCACGTCCAGCAGGGTCTGGTTCTCTTCCACAGTGAAGGCTGGGGCCCTCTCCAGAGTATGTGCCATAGCAGGAGCCAGAGGATGCAGGGACAGCAGCAGTGGTAGCAGGGATGTGGTCCAGTAGCATGTAGTGCAGGCAAGTGAGCTCCCTGGGGTCCAGCCAGCCTTATATCTGTGCTGCAGAGGCAGACTCTGCGCCATGTGTCCCCAGTGATAGGTCCAACATGGTTGCATTCTATGAATCTGGCCAATCCATGGAAATGTACGACTCGTACACATCTTCCGCATCGTTCAAATCTTCACCTTCATAAAACCCTAGGAATTGCAACATTGTTGTAGGCATCCAACTGAATTTCCAGCGCACAACTCATACAAGTTTTGAATCTGCATCCGTTTCCATGACAGTCCAGAGCCAATGGGTGCACACGGCTCGGTCAACTGACTGTACAACGAGTATTTTGAAAATACACAGGCACCCGTCTCCATACGATCCAATGGCCAAGGCGTACGCCTGCCTCGGAACATGCCTGCCCGATGCGCATGCATGATAGTCACCTGCATCGGACCTCATTGCAGTCAATGGCAAAGCGTACGCATGGCTCGGTCATGAACCGTGCAATGCGTACGCTTTGTCACCCGCGTCGGACCTCATTGCAGTCAATGGCAAAGCGTACGCACGGCTCGGTCATGAACCGTGCAATGTGTACGCTTTGCCACCCTACGTCGGACCTCATTGCAGTCAATGGCAAAGCGTACGCACGGCTCGGTCATGAACCGTGCAATGTGTACGCATTGTCACCCGCCTCGGACCTCATTGCAGTCAATGGCAAAGCGTACACACGGCTCAGTCATGAACCGTGCAATGCGTACGCATTGTCACCCGCGTCGGACCTCATTGCATTCAATGGCAAAGCGTACGCATGGCTCGGTCATGAACCGTGCAATGTGTACGCATTGTCACCCGCGTCGGAGCTCATTGGTGTGACTATTTGACGGCTTCTACACACAATTACTTACCAGGGACACATGTGCACACCTACCACACTACAGCATTGGCCACACAGTGTCCCATGGCATGTAAGGCTGCATTCCCTGTGTGTTGGGGGGACAACATTTGGTTTGTTGTGTGGCACTTTTGTTCAGCCACTCCCAGGCTGTGCACGTGTTCATGGGGGCAGAATCCTTTGTGTGTTGTGCACATTACCACTGTGATGTGCAACTGTACAGTTATGGGCATGAATCATGGACACAGTTGCAGGTTGGATATGTTTAGGACATGTCACATACACCCTGGGGGTGATGGCATGTACGTCACAGTGAGACCTGTAGCCACAATTCCGATGTGCACCCACAGTCTGTGTGCATGTTGTGTCACAGATGTGGATGATCAAATGTGCCCACTGGGAGACAGTCTCCACATCCATGTGGTATGTGCAGCAACCTTGATGGTGTGTGTGTGTCTAAGAGACGTACATGTAGAGCCTGCAGAGACAACAGTGGCCACTACCTGTGGGACTCACGCTTGCCTTGTGGCGTGTACATGATACGCCATGTCATGCCAGTGTCGATGTGGCAATACAGGGACCCTGGGTATCTGCATGGCAAAGATCTTTGATGCCTGGGAGACATCAGGCCTTACTTGTCACTGTGGTGTGTGTTTGTAACGTCACAGCAGTACATAGGTAGGGTGACACAGCCCTATGATTGGCCATTGCACTACCTGGGACTTATGTGGACATGAGAAGTGAGGTGATGGTCATGTAGGTGACATATGTGTCCATGCCCAACAGCACAAACCTCAGTACATTGTATAATGTCATGATGTATCATGTGATATTTAGCCTGGTCATGGCCACATGGGTGGATGAACCGACAATCTTCCTTTCTGCATCTCTGTTCTGCAGGGCACCAGCTGTCCATCGACCATTCCCAGACCTTGAAACCATTCAGGAACGCGACTGCATCCAACGGTACCACTTCACCAGGCCAGTGATTGAGGAGTTGGCGGAGCAGTTGGCGCCACATCTGCTACCTGGCCGGACATACTCTACAGCACTGACCCCAGAGGTGAAGGTGATGGCTGTGAGAAGTTGGCCTGATGTATGATGTCACTAGTTATAGTGTACACCTTATATCAGTCCAAATACCCTTATGGTGATTGGTTGTAAAGTCAACCTTATAGACCAGCTATCCTAGTGGTAGCATGGACAAGAGCAGTCTTAGGCTAAACTCTGAATGGCATGTGAAGCCAGCTGTGATACCATATATAATCCCTTGACTACCAAATGAAAGGACACCACAACAGATATATATATAAAATAAAGTGTATTTATTCTAAGCAAACCCTCAGCACTCTTTATGAGTTTAGAGGTAAGTACAACACAGTCTTATTAATGCATACAGTAAGTCACACAGGTAAGTAATACAGTTAGGCCCTAGGGGCCACGCAAACCATATACTAAATAAGTGGTATAAGAACCACTGTCACGGAAATAGAATAGGCCTAGGCCTAGGGAATCGCTGGGGCTACACTACACTAGCGTTAGTTAGGAAGTGGGAGGCCCACGGGATTTGTGTGCAGAGTGGAAACACTCACGCGTAATGCGTAAAAGTCAATAGCAATGTTACAGTTTAGAAATAGATAGATTTAGGACACTTCCGGAGTAGCTAGGAAGTTGAGACTTGAAAACTAGACACTAGGATAGTCACTATCCGGATGAGCACCGGAGTACCCAAGTTACCTAGCCCACAGGCTGCGGGTGCATAGGGGTGAAGATGCGTCGTTTTCGTCGTCGACTCCTATGGATGCCTGAAGAAAGATGCTGACAGGCAGTCAGGGGAGAGTGTCCGGTGGATCCCAAGGCTGGGATCAAGAAGAGGAGAAACCTGCAAGCAGAAGGGACAGAGTCAAGGTCACTAGCCAGTGACCACGTGGAACCAGGAAGGAACCAGGCGATGTCGTGAAGAGTTGCAGGTGAAGGTGAAGCTTGTCGCTGCAGCCAGGAGGACCAGGAAGCGTCGAGGACGACCGGGACCAGGAGGCGAGCTGTCCCACGAAGGCTCTTGCTGCCGGCGGCGTCGAAGTTGGACTAGGACTCACCAAGCCTTGGCAAGCGGAACCCACGAAGAACAAAGGACTTGCTTCTGGTGCAGACCAGGAAGGTCTGGGGTGCTTCTTCTTTGCAGAGAAGCGGGAGCCAGTCTGGAGGAGCCAAACCAGCGCAGAAGATTTCAGGGAGCGTCGTCACAAAGGCCACTAGCCAGCGGGCAAGCAACCGGACAGACGCGGCAAGCAGAAAAATGCTGAAGGGCCCCACGCAGGACTCGTGGAGTGTGGGGGGCTGGTCTTCGGTGCAGATGGTGCTTGGGGTTGGGGCTTCTCAATCCCCGGTGCACAACTTCGAGGGTACCTCAGAAGCTGCGCTGTAAGTTACTAGCCACTTTTCCCAGGTAGCCGGTCCCACGTCGCTCGTCGCCTCCACGGATCTCAGCTCTGCTGCAGATGTGGATGAGGGTCGGAGAAGTCTGGAAATCAAGGCTCTGGTCGGGCTCTGCAGTCGGTTCCTCGTCGAACGTTTCACAAAGCAAAGGGTAGTCTCTTGATGGTGCCTGTTTGCACAGGGTAGCCACTCCTTGGCTACAAGGGAGATTCTTCAGTCTTCTTCTTTCGTCGAATGTCGAAGGTCCAGAGTTTCTGTTCAGTTTTGCAGGTTCAGGATAATCTAAAGTCTTGAGGCCCAACTCCCACTCTTATACTAATCTGGGAGGCTGGGATACCTGCTAGGTCACGCCTTATGGGTGGGACCTGGGAGGGGGTGGTTACACCCACTTCCCTTTGTCCAGTTTCGCGCCAGAGCTGGGGCTGGAGTGCCCCAGCGCCGGTTTGAACTGGACTATGCAAGGAACACCTTGTGTGCCCCAGGCATGTCTCATTCCTTTCAGCCCACCCTGCCCCAATACACTAAAGGCTGTCTGGAGAGGTGCTAGCACCTCCCCAAGCAGGAAACCTATTGTCCAGGCCTCCCTGGCTGGGATCACTCCCAGCTGCAGGAGGTCAGACTTGTGTCGTGGCAGCAGCATCCATTTTGTGATGCTGAGGCTTTGGTCAGAGGCTAACAGTTGAAGTATGATTTTAACATGTCTCTCCCTCTAGAAGGGGGGAATAATATTCTCATGTCCAGAAATGGCATGGGGGTATTATTCCCTAGTGTTAGACACCTTACACGACATGTTTTGATAAAGCCAAACCATAGTTACCATAACCGTCTAAGATTATAAGGCACTTTAAGAGTATATGGTAGGCTATATCATAGAACAGCTATAAGGACATGGTTCCGAAAGCTGCAGACAGGCTCAGCTCATGCTAGAGCACCATCTCACATGTTACCAAGCACTCTGCCTCCAGGATTGTCAAGGCCTGCCATAGGAGTGACTGATAGGTACACATGTGTCTATATGTAAGTTAGGTATAGGAATACTACACCTAAGCAAGGGGTGAGTACACGACCTTGCCCCAGCTGAGTGATCAGCCAGTTGTGTCAAAATGGAAGGCCAGGCCAGGGGTGGCATAATACATGCTGCAGCCCCTGGTAGGCCTAGGGTACACCTATGCCCTGGGTACCTAGGGTACACTGTACAGGGGCCAATAAGGTGATCCTATCCAAATGGGTTATGCACCTAAAGTACATAGTATTAATTTAGAGAGAGAACAGCAGGGCTGTGGATCTGATTAGCAGGCCCACAGCCACATCTAGGTCGAAAACCAGTAAAGCAAAAGCAAAAAGTGGGGGTGAACATAGAAAGCAGACCCTACTCTCCTACAATGGCAGCCCTGCACTTCTTTGCTGCTGGTACCTACCAGTACACTGTGGCTACTGCTGGTGGTTTAGTCATTTGCTACGCGATGTCTTGGAGGGGATGTTGCATTTCCTTGACCTGTACACCAAGTTCCCTAGCCCAGTTCAACTCCCTGAAATGAAGGATGCCTTTTATACACTGGGGAGGATGCCGAACATCATTGGATCTATTGATGGGACACATGTGGCCCTGATACCACCACAGGCACATAAGCACATACGGGAACAGGAAACATTTCCACTCGATCAATGCTCTGTTGGTATGTCTTGCAGACATGTGTATCACACATGTGTGTGCACGCTTCCCCGGTTCTGTGCACGATGCATACACAATGCGGAGTAGTCGTATTGCAACGCTGATGTCACAGATGCCAGACCAGCGTGCCTGGCTTGTCGGTGTGTACTGACTGTTTACCATTGTGTGTGTTTGGCAATGTTGTATTCCACACTCCTACAAAACTCAGCTAATTGTTCAATTATCTGTGTGTAGGTGACTCTGGATACCCCAACATGCTGTGGTTGCTGACACCCCTCTGGAACCTTGTGACAACAGCAGAGATGCACTACAATGAAGCACATGGTCGGAGCAGGAGGGTGATTGAGCGGACATTTGGCCTCCTGAAAAGCCGCTTTCGCTGCCTGGATAAGACCGGAGGGGCCCTCCCATATGACCCTGCAAAGGTGTGAAAAATTATCCTTGTATGCTGCATGCTACAAAACATGGCAGTGCGGAAGAAGGTGCCTCTCATCCAGCATGATGATGACCGACCTCCGCCACCTGTGGAGGATCCCGGACTGGGCCAAGATGCCAGTGATGATGAAGATGAGGGTGACATCTGCACACAGCTCATCAACAACCTCTTATCCTGAATGTGAGTTTACAGGGTTGTTATGTCAATGTATGGAGTTAGCCTGAAATGTGTTGTGGCTGCTCGGTTGCTGTCTGAGAGTGTCTGTGTGCCACTTTACTGGATATGTGCAGTGATGTGTCCATTCAGGTGGTCTCTACTCCACAATAGGGTAGTACTGCTAACTTGTTTCTGTGTAGGTTTCTTGTGACATGTTTTGTGCATGTGTATTGCATCTCTCTCCTGTTCTGCTGTGCTTTTGACTGTATCTTGTGTCTGTCCTTCCCAGGGTACTTTGCCTGTTGTTTGGTCAACACTGACCCCCAAAACCCAGAATCCAACACCAGTGTGGGAGTAGTCAATTGCCATCAAGTGATGTGCCACACACCCCTGGACTTAATTCTCGGACACTCTGTGACCGTGTGTCCACCGTAATGTACATTTGCCTTGCAACTATTTTAGAATAAACATGTTGCTGATGTGTGATGAACCTGTGCTATGCTTTGTTAGGTGCGTTGTCTGTCTTCCCTCATCTGAGTGACATTTGCTTACCTCACCTGTGGACTTGTTACCACTGACTGTGGATAGGTGTTGTGTCTGCGCATACCAATGTGTTTCAGTTCAACATCATTGTGTGGGATGAGTAACATGGCCATGGTGAGTATGTGTTGTGTTGACATAGTGGTGTGTCTCCCTCACATGTGTCACATCACCATGACTCACCTAACGGTGGTCACATTGTTGTAGTATTTTGCATGCACTGTGTTGTTTAGCAGATCAACATCTCCATGACACATGACAAGTTGGAATCACAACAGAGGCAAGTATGGTGTACTGGTGAGTTTATTTTCGAACATGTGTGAGGAAAGTGCACAGGATGGTGGGTGCTGTACATTGGGTTTTGAATCCAAAGTTCACAGTTGAGTTGGGAGTGTTGATAGATGAAATGTCCAGAGTAAAGTCCACAGTCATCCGCTACATTGGACCAACATGAACCCTCCATGTCATGTGGGCGAGTTGTGTTCGATTGGACAAGGTGAACGGGTTGCACACAAAGAACATTGTCCAGAACAGGTTTAGAGGCCCTGGGGGATGTGCAGGGACATCTGCGTCTCACATGTCCTTCTCCGGATGACCTCTCTTCTTCTTGGGTGGGGGACCCTCAGGTGCAGGCCTCTGCGGTGCAGGGGACTCTCCGCCAGAGTCCTCCTCCCTCCCTGTGGCACTGGCAGATGGTGTGCCAACATATGTTGTGGCCACACAGGGAGGTGCGGACATGTTTGTGGTGATCTGGCGGAGGCATTGGAGTTTGTCCCGATGCACCGCAGTAAGGGCATCACACTTTGCCTCCATGCGGGCATGGTGGGCAGCCTGCTCCTGTTGTATGTCCTTGAGGATCCCCACTACCTGGCCAAATCCTCCGGTGCTATCCTGGTACGCATCTATGATGCGTGCCAGTTGGGGGTTATCATGCAGTCCAGACCCCTCTGCATGGCGCGCCCTCTGCCTCCCACCCCTCCCAGCACCCCTATCCACACGTGCAGGACCTGTGGAGGCACGCACAGGGGACACTGGGACCCCTTGGGTGGTGTTGCTGGTGGTTTTGGCTGCAGCTTCCGGGGGGTCCTGTGTCCCTGTGCTGTGGGTGTTCTGTGACCTTGGTCTGTTCGTGTTGGCGGGGGTGCCCTGTCTGTTTCCAGATGCTGGAGGCATGGGTATGGGGGGTGCAGATGTTGGTGCTGCTGGTGCTGCATGATGACTCACACCGGAGGTGCTAGGTTGTTCTCCATCATCCGAAGAGGACAGAGCCAGAGTCAAACCAGAGAGCTGAGTGTCCACCAGAGTCTGGGACTGGGAGTCCTCTTCATTTGGTGCTGTGTCCCCAGCACCACCTGTGTTTGGAAGTGACACACAATGTAAGTTATGTTTCTACAGGCATCAATGGTTCACAAACATGACATTTTCTACTGTACGAACGGATGCCTGCCTGTACACTGCTTTGTTTCGGGTTGTCAAGGACAGAGATTGATATTGTTGTTGTCCAGTTCCCAGCATGGCCTTGTGCTCCCCACAACAGACCCCATTGTCAGACATCTTGTCAGTCCCTTCCCACTCCCTGTGAGGCGAGCATGGTTCAGTGTGAGCGTGCTGGGCCATGTGGGTGGCTGGGGATTGTCTGTGACTGCAACTCCCATCATGCTCTTGGCTACACCCCCCTTCCCAGCATGCCCATACTTCCTTCCTCTTGATTCTGCTTCCCTGTGATGGAGTGTGACAGCAATGACAAGATGGCTGACTGTGAAATCCTGGTGTTTGTTTGGCTACAAGTCCAAAGAGTGCCCCTTTGACTTCACACAGCAGCACCCAGTACGGGGTATCTTTTGCTGATATTTCACTGAGGTGTGGGTCAATGCATTCTACCCGGTGAGTTGTGTGGAGTTTGTGTTGAGGGGGGGTTTCTCCACATGCTGGTAAGTATGGTCAGAGCTGTCAGTCCTCCATCCCACCCGGCCAGACATCCCACCATGAAACGTGCTTCCATTGGTGGGCTTGCAAGTTGTCTTTCAGGATGTCAGTCAGTGGTGGCATGTCAGTCAGTGGCGGCCTGCTTCTGATTTGCACACAACCCCTACAAGGGCCTTGTGCTCCCCACAGCAGGACCCTGTCAGTGTCAGCTATCTTGTCAGTCATTTTCCACTCCCTGTGATGTGGGCATGTTTCAGAGAGGTCTTAATGGGCCAATTTTGAGGGGGAGCATTATCTGTGACTACAAACCCCATCATGCTTTTGGAAACACTCACTTCACATGCATACCCACTATTCCTTCCTGTCAGTCAGCTGCACTGTGAGGTAGTGTGTTGGCAAACTGTCTGACAGTGTTTATTTGGCTTTGTGCCACTGGCTTGCTCTATTTGTTGTTAGGTTTGTACAAGTCACTATGAGATAGCAGGTATTGTGTTTGTCTGACTAGCATACACATCTTGGGATGATTATCTATTGGTTACTGTGGCTTTGCTTACGGTGCATGGTTTCACTGTCCCCTTGCCACACAATATTGAGTATGTTGGTTGTGTACTCACCAGGCTCTGGAATGTCTGTTAGACCATGGACGCTCTCTGGTGGTAGGATGTCCCACACCTTCTCCTCCCAGGTCCTTAAGTAGACTGGGTTGGCAGGAGGGTCACCGCCAGTGCGCTGACTCAAGGCGTGATCTTTCTCGATGAGTTTCTTGATCCTCCTGCGCACGTCATACCACCTGTTCTGGATATCGTCCTTTGTGCGCAACGTTGGTGCTTGTGCGTTCGCCTTGTCCACAATCCTCGCCCACATCTTTGTTTTCTGTGACATGGGTGTACCAAACAAATGTGGCTCTACTCTGATGATCCCGTCTACCAGCACTTCTAACTCATCATATGTGAACTTTGGATTCTTCTTTGGGGGCATGGTGATGGGTGGTGCTGGTGAGTGATGTGTGTGTGAGGGTGCAAGTGAGGGTGGGTTAGTGTTGGTTTAGCTACCTGTATGTGTGAGTGATTTTGGTGAGGTGCTATTGGTTTGTGAGTTGTGTGATGGGTGAGTTGTGAGTGTGTCTGTGGTTGCTGTGTGATGGTGTTTGCTGCTGGGTGTGTCTCCTATTTGCAAAGGACCATGGTAGTGATTGATGTCCTTTATATAGGTGCAGTTGTATGTATGTCTTTGTCCCAGTTTTTTTGGGGGGATATTTATTGGCTTTGTCATTGCTTGTTTGTTCCTTTTTTTGTTTTTTTTCCTTTGGGTTTTCTGGGCATGAAGGAGACGTTCTTCCGACCGAGACGGACGCTGATGTTGGCTCGTGCGGGCTTCTCCGCCTCGTTCACGCTGACTTTCTTCTGTGTTTCAATCCAATCCAAACCAGCTTTATTCGGCACATCGTCATAAAAGCACATAAAAATTATAACATTTACAATAAAAGTGTAATTCAATTATATATAAAAGCCTATTTGGACAATGGTTACACTTTATATGTCCCCATGGTTCATACTATCCTAAACAAAACTCTGTATTCACAGTTTGTCTGACTTAACACAATCATTTCATAGCGTAAAATAATTTATAAAAAAAGTTCATAAAATTCATAATAAACAGTATTAAAAAAGAATGTGATTAGACAAGTTAGCTTAAACCCAATGAATATAAAAAACACTGTTTGACAGGACATATTTTTAAAACTCATGATGATAAAAATATATTAACACAGTTTAACACAGTTTAGCAAGGCACATTTTTAAATACTAATGGACTTTGCCCTAATTGTCCACATCCATCCTAGGTATTTGGCAACTGCTACGAATATGGGGGATGAGATATTCGTATGCAATATTCTTTCAGCTGCCAGAGTACATCTTGTCCCCAAAAGCTTATTTACGGGCCTTGGCCAAACTCTACGAGGATTTTCGTATGCTGGGTAGGCAAATAACATATGCGCAACAGATTTGTTGGGGGCCGAGCAGCAAGGACACTTACTCTCACCAAGTTTAGTCCACCTCGAAGTAAAAGACCTTAGTGGCAACGAACCCGCTCTCAGCTGAAAATAAAGCTTCCTGTCTAAAGGTTTAGTGACAGTATCCCAATATGGTTCATAGGTGGAGATGGGTTTAAATTCCAAGAATTTACCTGTTAAGGAGGATGCTTCACTGGCACTAAAGACACTTATAGTAACCATCTCCCAATATTTCTCTTTTAAAACCTTATTAGTTGGAAAGCAGGCTGAAGTGGGTTCGTCCCAAAGTGTTGACATTCCAATTTTAACTAAGATTTTTTTCACACCACGCAACCAACTAATTTTATGAAAGGTATCAGCTTTTATAATATCCATTAAACCTTCAGCATAATCTTTCAATTCCGGTGTTGTCCACAATCTACGCCAGTATAACACAGTGCGTAGCTTTGCAATATCCTGGAGAGGTTTCCTCCCAAGATCATGGAACAGCGGACAGAGTGGTGTACTTTGTGGGAGATTGGTAATGCCTCTCAGGAACTTATTTTCAGATAAACTTCGTTTCGACAAGTTCTCTAACCCCCAAAGTTCTACGCCATACAATGCAGAGCTTACCACTTTAGCGTCGTAAACTTGGAGCACTGGTTTAATAGGTTTCGTCAAAGACCTAGGTGCCGATCACGATCCGGTAAAAAATTACCCCGTGCGACTCGTATCCGGTCTTTTTACCGTACGAATCGTACAAGTGCCGTACGAACTGGCAATCACGATTCGCATGGTAAAAAGTCCATACGAACCGCATTGGGAATCATTCCCCACACGTCCTCGGGTCGGAAAATGTGTCCGACACGTCCTCGGACGATTTACCTTACAAACGTGAAAAGTCAAGTCCGACCGAGGAATCACGATCCATCCCGTGCGTCCGAGGTTACAACCGTATGGAAAAAACACCGTCCGCACCGAACTCCTATAGCAACCATGGAGACATGTGCCCGCATACGCGCCCAACACTCCCCCCAGCCCCCGTACGTCCGACACGTACCCCCCGTGTATGTATACCCCCACCCGTCTAGGTACACCCCAGTACGTTCGAGTCCTACCCCCACCCCTGTACGTGTCGCACCACCGTGTACCCACACCCCAGTACGTTCCAGTCGTACCCCCACCCCTGTACGTGTCATACCCCCATGTACCTACACCCCAGTACGTTCCAGTCGTACCCCCACCCCAGTACGTGTCGTACCACCGTCTATGTACACCCCAGTACGTTCGAGTCCTACCCCCACCCCTGTACGTGTCGCACCACCGTCTATGTACACCCCAGTACGTTCGAGTCGTACCCCCACCCCAGTACGTGTCGTACCACCGTCTATGTACACCCCAGTACGTTCGAGTCCTACCCCCACCCCTGTACGTTCGAGTCGTACCCCCACCCCAGTACGTGTCGTACCACCGTCTATGTACACCCCAGTACGTTCGAGTCCTACCCCCACCCCTGTACGTGTCGCACCACCGTGTACCCAGTACGTTCCAGTCGTACCCCCACCCCTGTACGTGTCATACCCCCGTGTACCTACACCCCAGTTCGTTCCAGTCGTACCCCCACCCCAGTACGTGTCATACCCCCGTGTACCTACACCCCAGTACGTTCCAGTCATACCCCCACCCCAGTACGTGTCATACCCCCGTGTACCTACACCCCAGTACGTTCCAGTCGTACCCCCACCCCAGTACGTGTCGTACCACCGTCTATGTACACCCCAGTACGTTCGAGTCGTACCCCCACCCCAGTACGTGTCATACCCCCGTGTACCTACACCCCAGTACGTTCCAGTCATACCCCCACCCCAGTACGTGTCGTACCACTGTCTATGTACACCCCAGTACGTTCGAGTCCTACCCCCACCCCTGTACGTGTCGCACCACCGTGTACCCAGTACGTTCCAGTCGTACCCCCACCCCTGTACGTGTCATACCCCGTGTACCTACACCCCAGTACGTTCCAGTCGTACCCCCACCCCAGTACGTGTCATACCCCCGTGTACCTACACCCCAGTACGTTCCAGTCGTACCCCCACCCCAGTACGTGTCATACCCCGTGTACCTACACCCCAGTACGTTCCAGTCGTACCCCCACCCCAGTACGTGTCGCACCACCGTGTACCCAGTACGTTCCAGTCGTACCCCTACCCCAGTACGTGTCGTACCACCGTCTATGTACACCCCAGTACGTTCGAGTCGTACCCCCACCCCAGTACGTGTCGCACCACCGTGTACCCAGTACGTTCCAGTCGTACCCCCACCCCTGTACGTGTCATACCCCCGTGTACCTACACCCCAGTACGTTCCAGTCGTACCCCCATCCCAGTACGTGTCATACCACCGTCTATGTACACCCCAGTACGTTCGAGTCCTACCCCCACCCCTGTACGTTCGAGTCGTACCCCCACCCCAGTACGTGTCATACCCCCGTGTACCTACACCCCAGTACGTTCCAGTCGTACCCCCACCCCAGTACGTGTCATACCCCCGTGTACCTACACCCCAGTACGTTCCAGTCGTACCCCCACCCCAGTACGTGTCATACCCCCGTGTACCTACACCCCAGTACGTTCCAGTCGTACCCCCACCCCAGTACGTGTCGTACCACCGTCTATGTACACCCCAGTACGTTCGAGTCCTACCCCCACCCCTGTACGTTCGAGTCGTACCCCCACCCCAGTACGTGTCATACCCCCGTGTACCTACACCCCAGTACGTTCCAGTCCTACCCCCACCCCTGTACGTGTCGCACCACCGTGTACCCAGTACGTTCCAGTCGTACCCCCACCCCTGTACGTGTCATACCCCCGTGTACCTACACCCCAGTACGTTCCAGTCATACCCCCACCCCAGTACGTGTTGTACCACCGTCTATGTACACCCCAGTACGTTACGGTCCTACCCCCAACACAACCTCCTAAGTACGGAGCGCACCCCAGGCCCCAACATCACAACCGCATGTACGAGTCGTACCAACCCACACACAAGGACAGCACCGTACAACCAAATGGCCCATGTACACACCGTACACACGCTCAAAACGCACGTACACAACCAGGACAAAACAAAACAACACAAGAATACACTATTCGAATGGCACAAAGCCACTAAACATGGCCAACAAACACTACAAATACACCTTCACTGACCTGCAACTGCCAAAGACAAACAGAGGGCCAAAACACCACCACTACTTATAACACACCCACCCAAACTTCAAACACTGCCACACCCAGCCATGGACCAATAAAAAGGGCCCACACACACAAACCATGAGCCTTTGCAACAGTCTCACTGCTGCCAGACACCACAGAACCATACTACAAGCTACACCACACCTTACACTTGCACACCTTCACACAACCACCCTCACAAACACCCCCTCATCACATTCACACACACACACACACAACCATCCACACACCCCCCCCAACATCCACACCCCCCCCCCACCACCATCCCCACCCACACCCCTCACCATGCCCACTACCAAGAATCCAAAGTTCAGTAACCTTGTTGATCAAATCCTCAGAGTCGAGCCACAGATCTTTGGAACATTGGTCAGAAACACCAGCCTGGCAGCAAAAACAGCCATGTGGCAGACCATCGTCGATGCCGTGAATGCTGTTGCGGACACCAGAAGGACCAGGCAGGAATGCCAGAACAGGTGGTACGATCTGCGGAGGAGGGTCAGAGCCAAGAGGCAGGAGGAACACGACCAGGCCAACGCCACCGGAGGAGGGCCCTCCCGCAGACCCGTACAGTACCATCCCTGGGAGGAGAGGGTGATGGCCATACTGCCGGTGGAGGCAGTCGAAGGATTAGAAGGACTCCGAGACCCGGGTGAGTACACAAACAACGCACCTCACATGGGGGGAACGGCATCCACAACCAAAATCACTAACAGGCACGCAACCACCCCAAGCCATCGCATGACTCAACCACACTCCATGAGCACGCACATGCCACTGCTGCCACCATGCCCCATGCACCCAGCTGGACAATGTCAAGTCACAGGCCACAGAAGACAACAACACATGACACGGTAACCCGGATGGCGGGAGGCTGGGCCCCAAAAATCACATAGTGCGACTCCGAAGCAGACAACAATGCACTCTGCCCATATGGCCTAGGTCACAGCCAGACAAACAGTGTGTCCCAACACAGGAATGACTTGCCAGCAAATGGCGGACGCCTTGCATCAACACATGGGGGTGAAGGCACTGTTTTGCACATGACAGCAGCTAATGAACAGCCAACATTGTGAAAGAGTGGCAGCACACACCACCACAGCAGCAGCGCAGAGACACACATCACACCCAATGGGTGCCTGGAGATCAGAAACAAACTCACATCAACAATCCAAGGGCCATTCAAAGATCTGCTAACAGTCTGTGCCCAGGAAGCTGGGCTGAGGTGACAGAGGGTGACACACAGAGGGAGGGAGAGGGGGACAGAGAGGGAGGGAGAGGGGGACAGAGAGGGAGGGAGAGGGGGACAGAGAGGGAGGGAGACACAGGGAGACGGACAGAGGGAGGAGGCTGACACACAGAGGGAGGGAGAGGGTGACAGAGAGGGAGGGAGAGGGGGACAGAGAGGGAGGGAGAGGGGGACAGAGAGGGAGGGAGACACAGGGAGAGCAAATCAGCCGTGTGGTGTGTGGGAATGTCTGCTCGTCAGCAGGTAGACTGCGTGCATGTAGCCAAGGGTGGCCCGTGCCAGAACCCCCCCTCTTCTCCATGGCAAAACACAGGGCCATGTCACAACCTGTGCACGAGCACAATGACAGCTACCTGCATCACATAAGTGTGTGGAACAACTCCATGTGCACATGTACAGTGCTACACGGAAGGCGCCAATGCATGGCTCGCAACACCTGCCCACTCCACTGCTGACTGCAGTCACACTTGACGCAGCAAGTAAGACTGTGCCACACATAGTTAAAGGGGCCAAAGTGGTGCCCAAGGGACACACCCATGCACAAGTGCACTGTGAGTGGAATGCAAGACAGATCCTAATTCCAAGAGGAAATGTGCCAACTTTGAAAATGATGAAACATGGATGTTGCATGGACCAAAATTAACATTGTCTCTCTCACACACAGGTCAACGTCGTGGTGCACCCCCCAACACTGGGGGGGAAGACTCACAGGACCCGGATCTGCAGGAGCCCGATCCCACCGGCAGCGACCACTCTCACCACTCTGTGGACGACCCCGACCGACCTGGCCCCTCTGGTGTCCAACCACCTGCAGCACCTGCGTCAGGTACAACTGTGCCAACCACAACCCCCACTCCTGCCACATCCCAGGAGACACCTAGGATCCCTGCCCCAACACCACAATGCAGCCAGGCTCGCCAGGAGGGACACGGTGTCCCGGGCACCCAGGAGGAGGCAGGCGACAACGCCAATGCCACCCCTCAGGGGTCCCGGAGACCCGATGTGCCCACAAGGGCAGGCCAGGCGCAAGTGGGCAGGGGTGGTGGGAGTGGAGGACGGCGGAGGCGCGAGCCTGACCAGTTGGCTGGGGATCCGGTATTTTCCCATGTCCGTAACATCCTGGACTCATACCGGCAGGACACCACGTGCATGGCCCAGGTTGTGTCCGTCCTCGAGGGGATCAAGGCCCAGCAGGCCCAGCAACATGCGGAGCTACATGCCTGTCTACTGGTACACCAACGGAGGATGGAGGACAGACAGGCTGAGCAAGTGACGGCATTCATGGGGATTCACGCTACACTCCGTCGGATGGCCGACAACATGGCCGACCCTCCCTGTGCCAGAAGGCGGAGAACATCACCACCCACAGGAATCAGGAGGAGGAGGAGGAGGAAACATCCGACGGAGCATCCCAGATGTCGTCACGGCCTGCTGCTGAGGTTCCCCGCAGGAGGCCGGGTCGTCCACGGAAAGGACCGTGAGGGTCGGCGCTACATCACCATCTCCCAGGACACCTGGCCTGGCACCTGGCCCACTGGAGCAACAGCATCACAGCATCAAGAGACATTCTCTGCCACATGGCCCTGCTGGTCACTGGCTGACCAATGTTGACAAAGACTGTGGCATGGACTCTGAGGATATCCAATGGCAAGGACACCAACTCCCCTACTGAACTTTGGATTCCAAATTCCCGGAAAGACACTCACTTTGTTGCCCCCCCCCCCCCCCCCCAATAATAAATCACACTATGAAGAGTAGATGCCTGCTGGTAGCATTATTACCTAACATGTGTCTTGTAAAGTCAAAACATGCCTGAGTCATCTTTTGTCTTCAACCACCCACACCCTGGGGCCTGAGTCTGGCACAGGACACATGGGTCACAGTGTATTAGGCAAGACAGACATGGAGCACCATACACACCCGTGATGGGCCCAACCAGCTGAGGGGGTTACCGAACAACCGTGCTGACACACACATTGAGTACAGCAACAGTCATGCGCAGAGGTCAGGGATCCAGTCCAGTGTCCTGGGGGGCACCCAGGTATGTGTAGACAGGTGGCAGAAACATGTCCTGCAAGCTTGAGTCCGGTGGATGCAGAGAATGGGGGCCTGGCCAACGTTGGATGCATGGGGATGGCACATGTCACAATACCCACACAGTCATGGACATCATGCCCAATACACAGTCTCAGCCCACACAGACAGCTTGCATCTTGCCACTCGACACATTGACACATAGCCACAATCAGGGAATACCATGCCAGACAAGCAGGATGCACCGTGGCAACACACCAGCATTGACTGAGAAGAGGCACCTTGGAGGCATAGGGACACCTTTATTAGTCATGTATTCGGGATTGCAGAGGCAACTCGAAGTACACATGAACACATCATGTGGAGTAACATGTGGGTCCAACACTGGCACCCCCCTTCAGCAGCACACATGCGTGTTCGCCATGGAACTGGCACACAAGCGTCGGCTAACAGCTAAATACCCACAGCTGCACATGGAGAGCCTGCCATACACCATAGATCCGCGGATGTCGAAGTCCCACACCATGTCAAGCCAATGCTAACCGAATGTGTCCGAGGGCAGTGTCACACACATTGATGCCATCATCACAATTAGGGGTGGGCGGAATTTGCGGAATTGCGTTACGCAAATCTCCGCGAAACGGTAAAAAATCTCCGCGAACATGCAGAAATTTCGCGAGCACGCGGAATTGCTTGTTCGCGATGCTTTTTTCCTGTTCACAATTGCTGTTTGCGTGCTCGGGGAGAAATATCTCGTGAACACGCATTTTGAGAACGCGAACAAGCAAAAATTTCGCAAAATCGCGGAAAGCAGACTTTTGAGCAATTTCGCGTTCTCCGCGGAACGCGAAATTACGCAAATTTCGCAAATTCCGCGAGCGGAACGGAATTTACCACCCAGGCCTAATCACAATCCCCTATCCCATCACTGATGACTGTCAACCAGGCAGACCATCTATTCAGGTGTACACAGCTGCATGTCGTGTCCCATGGGGATGCGACATGGCTGCAGAGGAACCAAACACCGACAGGGGCAGTGTGCACACATCGTGAACAACTGCCACACCCAATACACCCCAGATGCATCCCTTACCCCATGGAGACTTCCAAACGTGTCCGTGCCTGTAACGCTGAGTCAGCCCACGATGTCATGTCCATGAGGAATAGCAGTGCCACAACAATGCAACCAGCAGACGGCATGCGCAGGTACCTGGGGAAGAGAGACACACAAGAAGTCAGCCACAAAAAGCACAGCCACTTGCATGTGCATTTACTCGACACATGTATGGATGACAACATGCTAGGTCACAATTATGACTGGGGAAGTACAACCATCACTGGCACCATCACTCCAGTGACACACCCACACACACCTCTGACTCACGTGCCATACATGCAGGTGGAGACACACATCACAACGCATGCCACATGGGGACCAATGCGTGCACACTCAGACACTGGTACTCACCACTATGCAAAGAAGTCGCGTATGAGCCGAGTCCGGATGTCCTCTTGCGGCTCCACATCCTCCACATCACTAGCCCCATTGCCAAGCCCTTCGTCCTCCACGGGTGGATGGTCCTCGTCATGTTGATTCAGGATGAGTGGCACTGCTCTTTCAACTGTCATGTTGTGCAGCATGCAGCAGACCATGAAGATCTTGCAGACCTTCGCCGGGGCATATGGGAGTGCGCCGCCGGTCTTGTGGAGGCACCTGAATCGGCTCTTCAGCATGCCAAACGTCCTCTCTATCACTCGCCTTGTCCGGCCATGGGCGGTGTTGTAGCGGAGCTGGGCCGGCGTGATGGGGTTGCGGAGAGGTGTGAGCAGCCAAGGCATGTTGGGATAGCCAGCGTCCCCTACATGGAAAGCACATGGTCATCGTTAGAAGTGGTGAAGCGGTCGTGCTGGTAGGCTATACTGAATACAGGACAGACAGACTGTACCCACCAACAACACATGCCCGTTCGTTGCGCAGCTGCATCATCATATCAGGCATCCCGCTACGCCTCATGATGTAGGCATCGTGTGCTGATCCTGGAAAACGAGCACAGACATGTGAAATCACCATGTTGGACAGACACACCACAAGGGCATTGATGGAGTGGTAGTGCTTCCGATTGCGGTACGCCACCTCCCGTGCGTGTGGTGGTACCAAAGCTACATGTGTCCCATCTATGGACCCAATGACATGGGGCATCCCTCCCAGGGCATAGAATCCACGCTTGACCTCAGTCATCTGTTCAGGGGTTGGGAACTTGATGAAGTCATCCAGGTGAATCAACATGGCCTCTAAGAAATCATGCAGCACACCACTGAACGTGCTCTGGGACATGCCACCAACATGAGCTATGGTATTTTGAAAGGTACCCGTGGCAAGAAAATGTAGGGCAGCCATTACCTTCAGCTGGGGTGTCAGTGCCGTGGGATGCCTGTGCTGCGGTTGCAGGTGTGGTGCCAGTCTCGCCGTCAACTCCAGAATCAACGGTTGGGTGAAGCGGTAGAGCCGGATGCTGTCATTCTCCTGCATGGCAGCCAAGTCTGGAATTCTTCGGGCAAGAGGCGGCGCTCTGCAGTAATTTGGAAGTGACAAGGAAGAGTGAGTGCACTACGACAACAACTCATGTGTACTGAGCACATGTTAATCTGTCAATACACACATGCTACATAGGGAGTCAGGTATGTGCTACATGGCCAGGACACGTATGGATGCAAGGTGACACTCCTTCAAAGACCCAGCTACACACGGAGATTGAGAACCTCCCCATGCCACACCATGGGAATAGCTGTGTCCCAGTGCAAGTGAACAGCCAGACGCAACACAGGAGTGACATACGCCCACACATCAGCAGCAGTAGGATGCCGATTGCAGAGATTGGTAGCGGAACACTGGAGCCACAGGTCACATGACATTACACTAGGCCAGCCCACACACCTTGCCATGAAGGTGCAGATGTCATGACTCACCACACATACCTTGTGAGGATGCTGACATGTCCTTGTCACGCTACTCCGTGTCCCATGCATACATGTGCACCTCACATCCGATACCACATGTGGCATGGTGTGCGGAACAGTGTGCAATGACAATCTACACACAGACACATGTTGGTTGCTGCAACGGCTGCAGCTTTTGAGGGTGCTCCAACATCAACCTGATGGGAAGCCCCCACACATACATGACATAGTCACATTGTGCACCGTGGGTAGTGACAAGTCAGGTGTCATAACCCCTGTACCGGGCATCAGGGGACACTTCCGTGTGTTGGTGTCCGTGCCATGCCAGTGACGCTCACCCCAAGTGCGCAGTACGACATGCACACATGTCAAAGGAGTCAAGGGCATGCCTGGCACACATCGCACCATCACACAGTACATCTGTAGACATCTCATCATACATCTGGTGCCTTCTCGACTCAGGAGTAATGTTCCACATCACAGGCCGTCACACCTGTGCCCCACACATGTAGTGATGCACAGACGATGCCTCGATGTCAATTAATGGACAAGTATGTCCATCCATGGACAAGTATGTCCGCCCTATCCCTACCTGTGTGCCGCCTGTCACCACTGTGATGTGTGAAAACCGCTGTACTGCTGCCAAGAGGGCCTGTGTACGTTCCCATATCACTATGGGAGTGCTGCCGTATGTGTACCCATCGTGATGGCGAGCGTACAGGCATGTGTACGGCCCGTACCACTACGAGTACGCATACGCGAGGCCACCCATACTGATAGGGAGCGTACAGGCGTGTGTACGGCCCGTACCACTACGAGTACGCATACGCGAGGCCACCCATACTGATAGGGAGCGTACAGGCGTGTGTACGGCCCGTACCACTACGAGTACGCATACGCGAGGCCACCCATACTGATAGGGAGCGTACAGGCGTGTGTACGGCCCGTACCACTATGGGTGGCCTCGCGTATGCGTACTCGTTGTGGTACGGGCCGTACACACGCCTGTACGCTCCCTATCAGTATGGGTGGCCTCGCGTATGCGTACTCGTAGTGGTATGGGCCGTACACACGCCTGTACGCTCCCTATCACTACGAGTACGCATACGCGAGGCCACCCATAGTGATAGTGAACGTAGTCACGCGTGTACGGGCCGTTGCAATGCCTTTGGGGTGCCCTAGGGCCCCGGAACGCACCGTACCTGTGTGTGAAGCTCAAAATTACATAGGGGACACATGAGGGACAAGTATTAATGCCTACATGCATGCTGGTTGTCATGGAGACCAAGTTCAAAATTCGATTTTCTTCTGGAAGGTGAACAGCAGAAGTCAGTTGGAATTAAAATACTTTGTTGCAATGTGTTTGTGGAGCTGACATCATGCAGGAGAATGAAACAGATAGAGTACACACAGACTGCTAGGTTTGAAGGGATTGGTGGAAACATAGGATGCAAATGTGAGTGACCAATCACTCTGTACTCCTGTGCATGAGACAGGGCAGAAAGGCACATATAAGGCAGCCAGGTCCCATGAGGGAGTACTTGCCTGCACATCTTTGAATTCGTCGACCCAGCTGCTGCTACTGATTCCCTGGAACCATGTCAACGGCTGTGGAGAGGTCACAGCCATTCACCCTGGAGGAGAACATGGCATTGCTGGATGTGATCCTCCCACAGTACCCCATGCTGTATGGGCGACCAGGGTATCAGGTGAGTGCATAGGCCATTGGCACAGACTGTCCCTATGTTGTGACTGTGACTTCTGGCATTATATCCTGGTGTGACACACATGCCATGTACTGTTGGGGGGGTCCCAGGGGGGGGATGCCTGATGTCTCCCAGCAGTGCCCTGAGACAGGAGGGGTGTGTGTGGAGTCCTCACAGCAGTGCCCTGAGACTGGAGGGGTGTGTGCCTATCACTAACAGCAGTGCCCTGAGACAGGAGGGGTGTGTGCCTATCACTAACAGCAGTGCCCTGAGACAGGAGGGGTGTGTGCCTATCACTAACAGCAGTGCCCTGAGACAGGAGGGGTGTGTGTGGAGTCCTCACAGCAGTGCCCTGAGACTGGAGGGGTGTGTGCCTATCACTAACAGCAGTGCCCTGAGACAGGAGGGGTGTGTGCCTATCACTAACAGCAGTGCCCTGAGACAGGAGGGGTGTGTGCCTATCACTAACAGCAGTGCCCTGAGACAGGAGGGGTGTGTGCCTATCACTAACAGCAGTGCCCTGAGACAGGAGGGGTGTGTGCCTATCACTAACAGTAGTGCCCTGAGACAGGAGGGGTGTGTGTGGAGTCCTCACAGCAGTGCCCTGAGACTGGAGGGGTGTGTGCCTATCACTAACAGCAGTGCCCTGAGACAGGAGGGGTGTGTGCCTATCACTAACAGCAGTGCCCTGAGACAGGAGGGGTGTGTGCCTATCACTAACAGCAGTGCCCTGAGACAGGAGGGGTGTGTGTGGAGTCCTCACAGCAGTGCCCTGAGACTGGAGGGGTGTGTGCCTATCACTAACAGCAGTGCCCTGAGACAGGAGGGGTGTGTGCCTATCACTAACAGCAGTGCCCTGAGACAGGAGGGGTGGGTGTGATGCACAGTGTGAGCCTTGATAATTGATTGTGACATTGCCATCATTCCACCTGTGTACCCACTATGGCACGTACTGCTTTTTCCCTCACCAGAGGATCATATCCCTATGACAAAGGTGCAATGCGTTGGCTGCATGACATGCCTTGTTGTTACCAGCTAATTTGTTATCAAATGTCTCTCTGTGACATGTGGCTGGTGTATTGATGTGGTGTCACTTGTTCTTCCTCACAGGTAGGCGCCACTGCCAAGGAGCAGATCTGGCTGACCGCCGTCAGTGCCGTGAGGGGTGTGGATGGTCGGAGGCGGAGCCTGTCCCAGGTGAGGAAACGCTGGCAGGATATCCGGTGCTGGACGCGGAGGATTGCACGGGTCCTGCTGGGGGACTCACCTGTGAGCCACAAGAACCGCGGCCGCCGCCGTCTGAACCACCTCCACAGGCGTGTGCTGCCGGTGGTCTTTCCAGACTTGGATAGGCGCTTACAGGCGATGCAGCAGCCGGAAGGGGGTAGGTACATGTGTGTTTGTTGTGTGTCACCGGCATTTGTAAGGGCACAGTAGCATGAATTCACTGCCAGGGTTTAAAGGTGCTGTGCAGATCCAGTTTGCCCCAGTATAGCGCTGCGCCCCTGCCACCCTTCCCCTCCTTGCAATGTGTTCCCTGGTCTGTGTGTAGTCACTCCTTCACAAGGTAATGTAGGCTGGCGCTTTGTCCACGAGAACTATGCCTGTAGCATCATGTGTGGGGGTGGTGTGTAACAGGTTTTGGGACCTTGGCTGTGCCCTGTCAAGTTCACTGCATGTGGGTTCCATGTCAGTTGGCACTGATGCTGAGTCCAGACATGGGAGTTGGTCTCTCATGTGTTATGCCTTACAGCGCGCATGTCCTATGTAGTGGCCTGTGACATGATGTGCATGAGTGTGCGATACGCATAGTGCAGGGATGGTGGCGTGTGTTGCAGTCATTACCATTCAGGAGCATGGAGTTGCGTGGCCACTACTGTCCCCTGGGGCACCTTTTCCTCAGTGTTGTATGTGTTATCACAAAACGTGGACACTCTCAGTGTCTACAGCGTAGGTTGTGCTCTGTGCCATTGTCCCCTGGCACCATGTATATAGACGTGCAAATTTGTACAGGTGTCCACTGTGCAGCCTGACCTGAATGTCCTTCTTCATACTCACAGTTGCCAGTGCCTGTGTGTCTTGTTATACTCATCTGAGGATGGGCACTGGTACCTCATTATTTGTACAGGCGCACCTTGGGTGTTTTGCGTCCAATCTTGCATTTTGCCTGCCCCTGTGTTTATCACCCAGACTATGAGATGTTGGTGCCACCTGTGTCTCAACAATTTGCCTCGTGTAGGGGGTGGTTGGGGCGGGCAAAGCCTATATGTCAAATCCTGATTTCTACTTGCTGGGTCTGGGCAGTGTGTGATGTTTGTCTGGACACACACGCAAGGTGCAGTGACCCAGTCATGTTGGGCATGTTTTCAGCATTACCTATGCAGCATGTGTCTCAAGTTCATGGATATGGTCCCTGGTCATCCGTATTTTCGCCAACGCTGTGTGGTGCAGATGCAGTGCTGGATTGTCCCCAGGGCCTGGGTGCTATGTCAGACTCCGTTTCCTGTATTTTGCTATTGTCTCATGCTCTCCATGGTATTTCAGTGGCATGGTGGCTCAACCAACTGTGTGTTTCATGCCCTACATCGGTACCTTGTTTAGTAGATGTTAGGGATCTTCCTTTTCAGGCTATGCAATGTTACCTATGTAGATTGGACTGATGTGACAGATGTGTACAGCTGTCTGATTAATTTCTGTCTCTCCACCCTGCCCACAGCATCGTCGGGGGACACAGAGGGAGACATGGACACAGACCAGGCGGAGGGACCGAGCACCAGTGCCAGCCGTGACATCGGGGCTGGCACATCGAGTGGGACAGAGGCGGAGGATAGTGCGGCCGAGGACCTGTCGACTGGCACATCAGAATACGAAGCTGACAGGTCCGAGGAGGATGTCTCCGAGTGGGCGGAGGCTGCACCAGCAGCTGACAGCGGAACAACACCTCGCACCGCCCCCTCAGTTCCCATCAGCCGTCTCCCACTTGCTCGTGTCCCTTCCCAGCGTGCCCGGTCACCGCATGTCTCCTTCATGCCAGGCACCGCACCCCCTGCCCCTGTCTCCACTGCTGCCGCCAATGCCGAGTCTGTGGACATCCAGCGGCAGCTGCAGGTTGGTCAGGCTGCGATCCTTAATGTCCTCCATGCCCACGGCCAAACCCTCACCAACATCGAGGCATACTTGGAGGGCATTCATTCATCGCAGGCTGACCAACGCAACTTGCTGAGGTCCATAGACTCCACACTGACTGCAGCAGTGGGTCTCCTGCATCGCGACCTCCCCCCACCTACCCCTGCCCCATCCACACTTCCCACTCCCATGCCTGTCCCACGTACACCCAGACGTCGGCATGCACCCACATCAACAGACACAGGCACCACACCAGCAGGGAAGGTCCACCGCACTCCTCCTGACACGCACACACAGGGTGAGGTAGGCACACCCACTGGGTCGGGGGGCAAACGTGTGACACGCAGCCATAGTGGGAGTCCGCATTCCACCCAGTCCACTCCCTCCAAATCCCCTCCCCTCAGCTCTCCTGGCCCCATCTCCCCCAAGGACTCCTTCATGGCCGCTCTGTCCCTGAGCCCCACAGTGACACCACCACGCAAGCGGTCAAGGAAGTCCTCGGTCAGGGTGGTTGATTCTCCCCCCCTGTCTACACCCTCCCCCGGTGGCGCTGCGACCCATCCCTCTGACCCCCCCCCTCCTTGGGGCCTGTTGATCCTTCGGGTGCAGGGGAATCCCTGGAGGACCTTGCAAAGGTGTGTAGTGCCATCCTGGCCTCCGCCTTTGGCCCTGCCCCACCCCCTGTGGTGGAGTCCTCCATCCCTGCACCCACAACGCCTCCCCTTTGCCCTGATGTCCCTGCGGTGCCTGTTGCTTCCCCCCCCCATGATGCCCTCACCCCTGTGGAAGACGAAGGCATGTAACTGTGCAGGCAAGGTAGGGGACACGCATCCCACTGTGTCCCCCATCCAGCTGAGACTAATTGACTGCCCTATGGCCTTTGTGAATATTGAACTGCCTGCGATCCACGGACATTGTGCTCATGCTGAATAAAGCTTCATTTTTTTTTCATTATAACACTACTGCTATGCTGGTATTGGTGTTGGTGGGGCTGCTACATGGTTTTGGGTGGTGTTTATGTGTTGGGTGTGTGGGATATGTAGTAGTGTGCTGCTCATTGGGGGGACCCTGGGATCTGTGTGCCATCACAAGGTGTTAGCTAACTTTCTTTGTTCATGTAAGCAGTTACTGCATGGTGCAATTGTCCCAGGGTGTATTCCTTCCTCTGTGTACCCTGATATCTTCCCTGCAGGGTGTTCCCAATGTTTAGCGCAGAGCTGTGTCTACATGAGCTGTGTGTGTGACGGAGCCCTTCTACTTTGGCCATGCATGCAGGGCCATGTCTCCACCTGCAACATTTGTGGCATCCTTGGTGATCACTGTACTTGTGTGTGGAGTCTGTTGACATGAGTTCATGGGGACATGTTCCCTTGTAGGCAGTATGCATGTGTGTACTTCCAGCCTCACACACATGTGTTACACCCCTCCTGTCTCAGGGCACTGCTGTGAGGACTCAACACCCACCCCTCCTGTCTCATGGTACTGCTGTGAGGACTCCACACCCACCCCTCCTGTCTCAGGGCACTGCTGTGAGGACTCCACACCCACCCCTCCTGTCTCAGGGCACTGGTGGGAGTGATAGGCACACACCCCTCCAGTCTCAGGGCACTGCTGGGAGTGATAGGCACACACCCCTCCTGTCTCAGGGCACTGCTGGGAGGACTCCACACCCACCCCTCCTGTCTCAGGGCACTGCTGTGAGGACTCCACACCCACCCCTCCTGTCTCAGGGCACTGCTGGGAGTGATAGGCACACACCCCTCCTGTCTCAGGGCACTGCTGGGAGGACTCCACACCCACCCCTCCTGTCTCAGGGCACTGCTGTGAGGACTCCACACCCACCCCTCCTGTCTCAGGGCACTGCTGGGAGTGATAGGCACACACCCCTCCAGTCTCAGGGCACTGCTGGGAGTGATAGGCACACACCCCTCCTGTCTCAGGGCACTGCTGGGAGGACTCCACACCCACCCCTCCTGTCTCAGGGCACTGCTGTGAGGACTCCACACCCACCCCTCCTGTCTCAGGGCACTGCTGGGAGTGATAGGCACACACCCCTCCTGTCTCAGGGCACTGCTGGGAGGACTCCACACCCACCCCTCCTGTCTCAGGGCACTGCTGGGAGGACTCTGCACACACACCTCCTATTTCTGGATATGTACGCTTGGAACATACACGGTGGGGGTAGGCTCCATGCATACGCGGGTGAGGGTACGAGTCGTACTTACACTGTTGGGGTGGGGGTAGGCTCCATGCATACGCGGGTGAGGGTACGAGCCGTACTTACACTGGTGTGGTGGGGGTACGGTCCGTATGTCCGCGGGTGAGGGTACGAGTCGTACTTACAATGTTGGGGTGGGGGTACGCTCCATGCATACGCGGGTGAGGGTACGAGTCGTACTTACACTGTTGGGGTGGGGGTAGGCTCCATGCATACGCGGGTGAGGGTGCGAGTCGTACTTACACTGTTGGGGTGGGGGTAGGCTCCATGCATACGCGGGTGAGGGTACGAGTCGTACTTACACTGGTGTGGTGGGGGTACGGTCCGTACGTCCGCGGGTGAGGGTACGAGTCGTACTTACAATGTTGGGGTGGGGGTAGGCTCCATGCATACGCGGGTGAGGGTACGAGTCGTACTTACACTGTTGGGGTGGGGGTAGGCTCCATGCATACGCGGGTGAGGGTACGAGTCGTACTTACAATGTTGGGGTGGGGGTACGCTCCATGCATACGCGGGTGAGGGTACGAGTCGTACTTACACTGTTGGGGTGGGGGTAGGCTCCATGCATACGCGGGTGAGGGTACGAGTCGTACTTACACTGTTGGGGTGGGGGTAGGCTCCATGCATACACGGGTGAGGGTACGAGTCGTACTTACACTGGTGTGGTGGGGGTACGGTCCGTACGTCCGCGGGTGAGGGTACGAGTCGTACTTACAATGTTGGGGTGGGGGTAGGCTCCATGGATACGCGGGTGAGGGTACGAGTCGCACTTACACTGTTGGGGTGGGGGTAGGCTCCATGCATACGCGGGTGAGGGTACGAGTCGTACTTACACTGGTGTGGTGGGGGTACGGTCCGTACGTCCGCGGGTGAGGGTACGAGTCGTACTTACTATGTTGGGGTGGGGGTAGGCTCCATGCATACGCGGGTGAGGGTACGAGTCGTACTTACACTGTTGGGGTGGGGGTAGGCTCCATGCATACGCGGGTGAGGGTACGAGTCGTACTTACACTGGTGTGGTGGGGGTACGGTCCGTACGTCCGCGGGTGAGGGTACGAGTCGTACTTACAATGTTGGGGTGGGGGTACGCTCCATGCATACGCGGGTGAGGGTACGAGTCGTACTTACAATGTTGGGGTGGGGGTACGCTCCATGCATACGCGGGTGAGGGTACGAGTCGTACTTACACTGTTGGGGTAGGCTCCATGCATACGCGGGTGAGGGTACGAGCCGTACTTACACTGGTGTGGTGGGGGTGCGGTCCGTACGTCCGCGGGTGAGGGTACGAGTCGTACTTACACTGGTGGGGTGGGTGTACGCTCCATACATACGCGGGTGGGGGTAGGGTCCGTACATATCCGTCCCCACGCTATGTGATGCTTGTGCGGGCCTTACCCAGGCCTTTGCCACGTGGGTACGATCCGTCCCGCCATTGTTGGGGTGACGTGGGTGTGGGCGTGGTACGTCTCGTACCCACGCTCTTGAGGCGTGGGTACGGGACGTACCGGTCTGGTTGTGTTGCCGGTTCGCGTGGTGACGGACTTCCGTTGTGGCGGTCGCTGGCTTAGCTGGACACGCCCCCACCCCCTCGTAGTGACCAGGGCATGGGTGTCAGGTATGTCCTGGGCATGTGTGGTGTGTGACTTTGGTGGGGGTTTTGTGGCCTGCCCTGGTCCTGCCACCCCCACCCCCCCCACTTTCCCCCCTCCCTTAGTTGTTCTGACCTTCTGCGGCGTCTGCGTCGGAACCTGTAGAGGAGGTGGACTGCTATGAGGGCCGGGATGACACTTAGGTTCGGGTCCATGTCTGTCCGTCGCGTACGGGTCCTCCTTGTTTGCGTCGTCCTGTGTGTCCGTCGCGTACTGGTCCTCCTTGATCGCGTCGTCCTGTGTGTCCGTCGCGTACTGGTACTCCTTGATCGCGTCGTCCTGTCGCGTACTGGTCCTCCTTGTTCGCGGCGTCCTGTCTGTCCGTCGCGTACTGGTGGTCCTTGTTCGCGTCGTCCTGATTTCCCGGCAGTTTTTGGCAGCCGGAAAATATTCACCGTGCGGGATGACGTCGGTGCGAATCGTGATTCCTGGTTCGTGAATGGCAGGCTGCGAGCGTCCCGACGTCAGGTCGGCCCTTTCCCGGATCGCATTGGTAGGTTTATTTTGTTCGGTCGGGCTTTTTTACGAATCGTACGGAAATGGTCTTCCGTGCGAATCGTAATTCCTTGTTTGTAAATTTTGACGACCGGGTACGCGTCGGACGGAGAATATGCTCCGTCCGACGGTTCGTACCCGGTTTTTACCGGATCGTGATAGGCACCCTATTGTGCTCAAGGCATAGAGCCCCTGACAACTGCCGATGTTTCAAAGTGGCCATGTCAATCTGGTGGTTCTACTTTAAATCATTCTGAATATTCACCCCTAGGTATCTAAAGTCCCTAACTTGTTCCAGGGGACGACTGTTCATTAAGATGCCACCTTTAACCCCTTGGGTGCGGGTTTATTTCCCGCGCTGTGCGGGAGAAATAAACGGTGGGCAGGATTACGACGGCTTCCGGCTGTCGTGCACACACGCCCACCGTGATGCATGACGGCCGGGAGACGTCGTGCGCATACAAGGGGTTAAAAACTTTATGTTGATTTAATATCATGAGTTTCGTTTTTGACACTTTGACTTCGAGTCCCCGAGCGGAGCAAAACTCTTCAAATACTCTCAGAGCTCTTTGGAGCCCACTCGGGGTCTTCGAAATTATCAGAGTGTCATTGGCAAACATTAAAATTGGGATTTTAATCCCTGCCAAAACCGGAGCATCTGTATTGACTCTTGCCGTACAATCAACTATCCCATTTATGAACACAGTAAATAATGTCGGGCCATGACACATCCCGGACGCACCCCACGCTCAACCAGGAAAGAATCAGTCACCTGGCCCTGTGAGGCCCAGCGTATTGTTGCATAGTTGCCCTCATGCAATCTCTTTAGGAGCGTCAAAAGTTCAGTGGCTAGACCTAAATCTTGAAGGGTCGTCCTTAGCCTAGAGCGTGGGACGAGATCGAAGGCCGATTTTAGGTCCAGAAAGGCAGCATACATGCTGCCTTTGCCCAAAACCACCACCTTTCAGTATAATAAAACAAAACAAAACACCTGATCAATAGTGCTTGTATTGGCGCGAAAACCAGCTTGCAGAGGTGATAATATACTGTGCTCGTCAACCCAGTCATGGATCTTATTAAGAATTAATCTCCCCAATATTTTTTGTAGTGAGTCAATCAAACTAATGGGACGATAGTTCCCCGGTAAGGATTTATCAACTTTCTTATACACTGGGATTATTTCAGCCTGTTGGACCTGGCCCTTTTTGCAGGGTCATCCCTAAACTTTTTGCCTTCCTCCTATATTTTTTCTGACCTGTTGTTGGCTGTTTTATGACTCTGGGCACCTTACCACTGCTGATCAGTGCTAAGATGCATATGCTCTCCCTTAGGAAAAGTGTATACATTGATTGGTGTCTATGTTTGGTTTATTTGGTTTACTATCAGCCCCTAGTAAAGTGCAGCAGGAGTGCCAGGGCTTGTAAATACAACTGCTGCTGGTGGGCTTGCAGCGCTGGTTGTGCCACCCACAGAAGCGGCCTAGTAAAATGTGTCTAGGGTCTGCCACTGCAGAACCTGCGCGCGGTCTGGTACTGTTGCGCTGATTGCGCAAGTGCACCTACTTGCCAGTCCCCAAACCTTCACTTAACTACATATTAGTCACCCCTCTGGTAGGCCCAAGGGCAGGGTGCATTGTAGGTATAAGGTAGGACATGCCCTGATGTGTGTGGCATGTCCTAATAGTGAATTACAGCCATTTTCGTTTTTCACTATTGAAGGCTACCTGCTCTCCATAGGCCAGAATGGGCTGCTGGAATTACTACACGCTGTAATCCCAGTGGACTCAGAGAACATGGTAGAAAGTCAAGTTTAGTATGCCTAAACTCAGAATAATAAAATACTTCTTTTACTAAAGTTTATTTTAATATCCTGTGTTTGTAAATACTACTTTTAGAAAGTTAGTATTTACTGACCTGGCCATTTCAGTCCACCTCTGCTGTGTGTGTGTGTTCTACCTAGTAACAGTAAAGGAGCAGGGCTGGGGAATTCCAGGAGACAGGCTGGCTGCCAGGTGGTGGGTAGAGAGAGTACACCAGGATGGGTGGGAGGAGTACACCTTTGACTCTGAATAGACCTGTGCTCTGCCACCACAATGCCGGCTCCGCCCCCTGTGGAGCGGCTGATGTCTCTGCCCTGCTTCTGAAAGGAAAGAGTCACCACAACAAAGTGCTCCAAAACTGGACTGAGCCAGGCCCAGGCCCCCTGGCGCCAAAGAACAAAAGAATTGTGCTAGAAAAGAAGGAGCCCTGCTCCTAAGAAATCAGATCCTGTTTACGCCAAGAAGAAACTCTGCCTGAAGAGAAGGACCTGGGAAAGCTGCATGGAGGACTACTGTCTCTGACCTGTGAGACTGGCCTGTGGTGGGTGCCTTGCTGCAAGAAGGAGAGGAGGAAAAGACTTGAGAAGAAAAGACTTTTACATCAACTTGTGATTTGAACAATCTCCAAGGGCTTGCTGGTGAACTTGCCCCCTGATCTGCGCCCCAGGAACAGTGGGCGCTACCTTTCCCCAAGAAGAGGAGAAGCTGGTGGAGGCGATCCTGTGACGCTGACCCCTGAGGACCTGTGTGCCCCTCATCTGAGCACCGCGACATCTGCCACCGGGGCTACTGCGAGCACCGCAAAGACCTGTCTACCTGGTCCAAGCACCGCAAGCATCTGCCCCCCGAGCCGTAGCTCGCACCACAAAGAAAAGACTGGTTAGGCTCTGAGCGCCGAGCCTCTGCGACCCCCCTGGCCGTGGAAGCCCCTGCAAGGACCTACGACGCACTGTGTGTCCTCCCCGTGAAGCCGCCAGCGCGACGCGCTGAAGAAATTGCCCCCGAGCTGCCCCTCCTGCTTCTAACCTCTGGTGCGTGTCCGGAAGCCTAGATGTGCCCCACGAAGCACCGCCATCCTCTGACCTCCAGGGACAACAACGCGACGTGGGACACCCCTCACCGACTTCTGGAGCCGCCAGGACCTTTGCCCTTCAAGAAATTTCAGGTACTGTGTGCAGCGCGCTTCTGTACGACCCGTCCGTTGCTTTGTTCGGACCGTACTGGCACTTTAGACCCGCTACGCTGTTCACGCGTGAAGCGTGAGCTTCGGCAACCCTCGTAGCGGCCGTGCGAAGCGATCCGGAAAGGTACGAATCGTCCCCCATTGAAAGTATAGTGCGTTGCTCACGCGAGAAGCGTGAGGTTTGGGAAGAGGCGTATCGAACGTGTACGACACGTACCTACGAGGGTACGGTCCGTACGGTTCACGTCCCGAGTACGCGTGCTCACGCGAGAAACGGCAAGAGACATCCAAAACTTAGTACGAAGCGTACCGAAGGCGCTACGAAGCGCACAGAACCCCAAAGAAGCTTGTTTTGAATAGAAAATTGCCATTTTAAGAACTGTGGACTGCCTAAAAGCATTTAAAGTAACTGGAACCTTATTTAAGTGAAAGAACTGTATTTTGACATCCTACTTGAAGAAATTTTTTATATAAAGAACTTTATTTTGATATAAATACAGCCTTGTGTCTTTGTGTGGTGGGGTGGTGATTATTGTGTAAGATATCTTGAACGCTTAACCTAATGCCCTCTGGAAATCAAGCCTGACAGCTCGCGTCACGTTACCTAGAGGGTGAGCAGGGGTTATTTTTAAAGACGTAATCCTATGCCCTGACTTAGAGGAAAGGGTCCCTGCTTGTCGCAAGTGCATACCTGCGCCAACCAGAGACCCCGGATTCTAACACAGCCCCTTTCCAGGAGTCCGGTATGGGAGCTCCTCTCGCAATTGCGTTAACCAGTAGTAAGATGTATTTTCCCCATCTGACTTTGTCGTATAAAAACACGTCAGCGGGGAT
This sequence comes from Triturus cristatus, assembly GCF_964204655.1. Classification (NCBI taxonomy): domain Eukaryota; kingdom Metazoa; phylum Chordata; class Amphibia; order Caudata; family Salamandridae; genus Triturus; species Triturus cristatus. The sequence continues at coordinate 591,783,421 of NC_140593.1, forward strand.
ACCATCTTGGCCGGGGGCTCTCCCTCCAACGACTGCACAAAGGGCTACCTCAACATCATTAATAGTGAAAGCCTCATCTACAAACAATACACAGTTTATCTCACCCACTGTAGACTCCAAAGAGCTACATGCGTATTGTGGTCCAAAGTGTGTTACCCACTCTTCCTGGGAAACGTGATTAATTGGGGAGTCAGGAATGCAATCTCTGTCCCACTTAATAATGGCCCAGAAGTTCTTGCTATCCTTCTTATTACTGGCCTCTTTCAGATCCTGCCATCTCTTTTCATCCCAGGAACATTTTGCTTTATCCATGGAGTTTTTGCATGTCTGTCGAGCAACACGTACTGTGGCTTGGTCCCCTCCTTTAACGGCCTTCCCTAGGAGGGCTCTTGTCTGCCGGCAGTCACTATTGTACCACCGACAGGTATTCTGACGAGTTGTCGTCTTTATCTTGTGTGCTTTAAAAAAATAAGATCTCAAGTGTAGAAAAAGGCTATCATGGTACTGGGTGACATTCTTCAGACTGATATTATTGGGATTTGTGCTATTCAGCATTACTAAAGCATGGTCAACCTCCTTAGCTATTTTGTCCAAGGCCTGTGGGTCTTCAACTACACTCGACCACTTAAGTCTTCTCATATTATTCGTAGGGAACACATCGTGGGAGTGTAATTCAGCCTCTCTGGCAATCGCTTGTTCAGGTAACCACCATTTAAAAGCAACACATAGAGGATTAGGATCACTTTCCAGTCGATCCCTCACTTCCATGTCGTCCACAATGTGCCAGAGATTCAGGCTGACGAGTATATAGTCAATCCAGCTTTTACTAAGCCCGTTGTAGAATGTATTAAGCCCTGACTTATCTAGAGGAGTCCTACCGTTTAATGCTCTAAGCCCTTTCTCTAAACAGACAGAGTTTATCTGAACTACCAGCTCAGTCCATTTCTTAAAGGAAGCAAGCTCTAGCTTTGGGACTCCCCACTCGGCATCTTCCTCTTCAGTGAGAGGCCATTCCTCCCCGACAAGTGGTTCAAATGTTGTATTAAAATCACCTACTATGACTATTTTACTTTCTGAGGAATGGAAATAGAGGAGTTCATCTAAAGCCGCTATAACTTGCGACCTACCCCCTCTTGTTCCCCTCGCATAGATATTAAAAATATCAACTTTACCTAAAGAACCCAAATTTAATCTTAATGCCTGGATATCATTGTTATTAGTAGGAAGTTCCTTAACCCCTTCAGCGCGGCGCGGATTACCGCGCTGTGCTGAAGGATCCGTGCGCGGGCGGGGCCATGACGGAGCGGTTCCATCATGCGCACAGCGCGACCGACGCGCATGACGGAACCGCTCCGTCATACGCATCGAAGGGGTTAATACTAATGTCTAAAGATTGCCGGACCCATATGGTTAGGCCACCCGAGGGGCGCCCCTTTGCCCCTTTGACTGCCGGTACATGATAAGTTAAAAAGCCTTCCCGATGTTGCGCAGTTAACAGCCACGTTTCTTGGAAGCAGCAGATATCAAAGAGGTCAATAAAGGCAACCCAGTCTGGAGAAAGTATTTTAGAGCCAATTCCTGCAATGTTCCATGATAACAGAGTGTCCCTTTTAGTGTCATTATTGTTGGGTATAGGGTCCAGGCAAAACTCTAGACGAGGGTTGCTGGACCTTTTACCAGCCACACTTACTAATGCATTTGGAATTAGAATTTGGACAACCTCAATCAACCCGCCTTGGGTACTACAGGACCACGTCAATTTGAGATCACTCTCCCCAGACGAGGATTGGTCTACTCCACAGTCAGCACATGTTACGAGTAGGGGTGGGCGGAATTTGCGTAATCGCGTTACGCAAATCTCCGCGAAACGGTAAAAAATCTCCGCGAACACGCAGAAATTTCGCGAACACGCGGAATTGCTTGTTCGCGATGCTTTTTTCCTGTTCACAATCGCTGTTTGCGTGCTCGGGGAGAAATATCTCGCAAACACGCATTTTGAGAACGCGAACAAGAAAAAATTTCGCGAAGTCGCGGAAAGCGGAATTTTGGGCAATTTCGCGTTCTCCGCAGAACGCGAAATTACCCAAATTCCGCAAATTCCGCGAACGGAACGGAATTTACCGCCCAGGCCTAGTTATGAGCACCCCAGGCAGTCAATCAATACATTCAAGAGTAGAACTGCCTATTATGCTTACCTGTCGTGTGTCATTACGTTCAAAAGTAGAATTACCTATTCTAGTTACCTGCCGTGCATGAAGATTATTAAAATTATCAGCAGGGGGAGAGTGCCTAAAATGAATAGTCGAATGGTCAGGGGAGCAGGTTCTAAATTTGAGTGTCAAAAGATTTTCAACTAAAGCTTCACTCTGCATAGTTAGCTCAATGCAATCCAGTGGATTAGTAGGAGAAATAAGCCTACTCACTTTCAGAATGTCCTCCCTTATTACTGAGCGACAGCCCCTTACATGCCGCATCCAGTGTATCACCTTGTTAGTCAATGAGTCTGGACTTTCTGTTTTGTTTTGGCCCAATTTCGGGACATTTACCATGAAACTTCTTCCACTATTAACAGACTTAATAAATGTACCAGCCCCCCTCACTTCATAATTTGGACTCAGCCTAGTTGATGGCATGCTGGTACTAAGGGTCCTACCCAGCTGTAACTGCCCCTGCTTACTTGTTGTACTATTAAGCATGGAACTACTTATGGTTCTAGTAGTAGTTGCTACAGTGTTTCCAGCAGGGATCGTTATGGAAGAGATACTCTGCTTGGCCACTGCACTACGTAGGGGGACTATTTTACTCAATGTTTCGATAGCTCGAGTGGTAGATGGCTTTACCTGGGCTGGTGGCAACGTGCAGGTAGTGTTTGATCTATAGTTTGGGCAGTCAGTGCTGACTGTCCTTCCCTGCATCAAAAGTTTAACCATAGAAATTAGATTTGTCATCATGGTTTTCAGGGACCCCAATTCAGTCTGTAACGAGTGGACTGCCCGAATAACCTCATGGGTATCTGAGGTATGTGTCACTACCTGGTTTCCAACCTGATCTATATTTGTAGACACTAGCCCTTCAATACTCTGGGCGCTGCCCACCTCCTGGGAATCAGACAAAATATCAAATCTATTAGTGCAATTAATGATAGGGCCAATTATTATAGGCTGGATACTGTCAGTTTCCAATGAATTTGTAATAATATCGGTGGAATGTAATGCCCTAATTGGGCTTGTTTGATACTTACCCTTGCTCTCCTTAGGACCCTTTTTAGACTTAAGAAACATGTTAGGGATCACGGGACAACTATCTGGGCTCTTTCTAACAGGTTGATCCATACGTGTCAGGGGATTGTCCCTCATAAGCTTTTTTGGCTCACTCACCAATAAATCCTCACATTTCTCTATGAGTGTATCAATGCGATCTAAAACACAATTACTTGTTGCATTTTTGAGTTTCTTCCTAGCCTTTATCCCCTTTCGAATTTTACAGCCCTCACCCCCCCTACCCCCCCTTCCATCATCTTTCTTTTCCCCATCACTTGTTGATAGAAGAAACAAAAAGAGAAAAATCTGCACAATAAGTCTATGACAGCTTTTAGGCCAGAAAATCAATTATTACCACAATACGTGGAATGCGGGAACTAAATGTCAATTGACACTAGTCAGTACCTTATTAGACTTGTAATCCTCCGGATTGGCATATACTAGACAAAAAACGAAAGAAGGGGGGCCCTGCCCTGTCTCCTCCTGGCGAGGACGGGCCCACCCTTGCCCCGGGCTTCGCCCGCGCGCGTCCCACGCTGCGGGAGGCTGCTGATTGTTTTAGCGCCTCTAGGTGCGCTCTACCGCGTCACAGCGGTCGTCAGGCAGGGGCATCTGGGAGGTGGAGTTCAGCACTGGCCATTGCCCTCACGGCGGTGATGTCGGAATAATCCCCCCTCTGCTGCCGGTTACGATGTCCAGCGCTGCGTGAGGCTGCTGATTGTTTTAGCGCCTCCAGGCGAGCTCTACCACGTCACAGCGGTCGTCAGGCAGGGGCGTCTGGGAGGTGGTGTTCAGCGCTGGCCGTTGCCCTCTCGGCGGCGATGTCGGAATAATCCCCCCTCTGCTGCCGGTTACGATGTCCCGTGCTGCGGGAGGCTGCTGATTGTTTTAGCGCCTCCAGGCACGCTCTACCGCGTCACAGCGGTCGTCAGGCAATGGCGTCTGGGAGGTGGAGTTCAGCGCTGGCCGTTGCCCTCACGGTGGCGATGTCGGAATAATCCCTCCTCTGCTGCCGGTTACGATGTCCCGCACTGCGGTAGGCTGCTGATTGTTTTAGCGCCTCCAGACACGCTCTACCGCGTCACAGCGGTGGTCAGGCAGGGGCGTCTGGGAGGTGGAGTAAAGCGCTGGCCGTTGCCCTCACGGCGGCGATGTCGAAATAATCCCCCCTCTGCTACCAGTTACGATGTCCGGCGCTACGGGAGGCTGCTGATTGTTTTAGCGCTTCCAGGCACGCTCTACCGCGTCACAGCGGTCGTCAGGCAGGGGCATCTGGGAGGTGGAGTTCAGTGCTGGCCATTGCCCTCACGGCGGCGATGTCGGAATAATCCCCCCTCTGCTGCTGGTTACGATGTCCCACTCTGCGGGAGGCTGCTGATTGTTTTAGCGCCTCCAGGCGCGCTCTACCGCGTCACAGCGGTCATCAGGCAGGGGCGTCTGGGAGGTGAAGTTCAGCGCTGGCCGTTGCCCTCACGGCAGCGATGTTGGAATAATCCCCCCTCTGCTGCCGGTTACGATGTCCCGTGCTGTGGAAGGCTGCTGATTGTTTTAGCGCCTCCAGGCACGCTCTACCGCGTCACAGCGGTCGTCAGGCAATGGCGTCTGGGAGGTGGAGTTCAGCGCTGGCCGTTGCCCCCACGGCTGCGATGTCGAAATAATCCCCCCTCTGCTGCCGGTTACGATGTCCGGCGCTGCGGGAGGCTGCTGATTGTTTTAGCGCCTCCAGGCACGCTCTACCGCGTCACAGCGGTCGTCAGGCAATGGCGTCTGGGAGGTGGAGTTCAGCGCTGGCCGTTGCCCCCACGGCTGCGATGTCGGAATAATCCCCCCTCTGCTGCCGGTTACGATGTCCCGTGCTGCGGGAGGCTGCTGATTGTTTTAGCGCCTCCATGCGCGCTCTACTGCGTCACAGTGGTCGTCAGGCAGGGGCGTCTGGGAGGTGGAGTTCAGCGCTGGCCGTTGCCCTCACAGCGGCGATGTCGGAATAATCCCCCCTCTGCTGCCGGTTACGATGTTATTACAGTTGAGTGGCTAAGTCATTTCTTTACAACAGGAGACTAGGTTTGTCACAAGTTGCCTGAACTTGTTACTCCCAGATTCAGACCCACCTCTTCGTACCTATAAGGCCAGGTCTCTCAATTTTTCTACCCTCGACTGGCCAGCTTTTGCACTGTCCAGCTTCTATTGGTGCGGTCCTTCCAGTGTTCTTCTTTAATAAAAAATGTTCACGCTGTTTTGGCGAGTGGTCTCAAATACACCCAGCCTAGAGGGGTACTTTGGGTGAGCGGGTTCCAGGTGACTTGTGTCTTTTCAGTAGGTTTGATGGAGTCTACACCAGCAGTGTGACAGACACATCACCGGGAACAAGTTTGTAATATTCCAGTCATGAGGTTACTTGGAAAAGAGGTGGTGCCTCTCTGTAGAGAATTATCTAGTGTGCCCTGTTGCACTTCAAATTGCATGGAATGGCTGGCAAGTTTACCCGGGATCAAGGCCCCTTGAGCTGAAAAGCTGGTGTTCCTGTCAAGCGTCAAAGTAGGGGGTGCTGCTTGGAGTTTCTGAACACGCTCAAACTTCCACGGGGCTCGCTTTCGCTTTTTAATTTCACTCTCTTGTACGCATCTGCATCGTGTCGGTCGCAGAGATCTCTATTACTTGTGGGCCCTGTTTTCTGTGCGTATCGGTCATGCGGCTTGGGCTCCGTGTGAGTGGGTCTGTGTTTACACGCATTGCATCGTACTGCGCGGATCGGACATCGCGGGTACGTGTCAGTCGGGTCGGGTTCATTCCGGGTTCGTGTCAGTCGGTGCAACTCGTGTCGGTTTTCCGGCCGGATCACTATTTTCCCTACGGCTCGGTCGTACGGTTTGTATTCTGTGCGTGTCGGTTGTAATTCACACGTGTTGCATCGTACTGCATGGGTTGTACGGCGCCGGTCCTTGTCGGTCGGTCTCCGGGCCGGGTCCGTGTCGGTCGGTACGTTTTGTGGCCGAAATCGGACCCAAATTATTAAAAAATATATATAAATTATAAATACATCTATACACATAAACCAATAATATAAATACAAATTAAATAAATATATGTAACAAATTAAAAAATTTAAAATAATTTGTAATCTTTTTTAAATTAATTATATACTACATTAGCAAAAATAATTTAAAAAATATTAGATAGTGGAGGGAATAAAATTACTATTCCAATTCCAAACAGTGCAACAGTAGGGTGAATGTTGGATAGCGTAGGGGTTAAAATTACTATTCCCAATCAAATGAGTGCAACAGTAGGGAAGGCGTTGGATAGCGTAGGGGCAAAAATTACTTCTCCCAATCCAGGGAGTAAAACTGTAGGGAAAGTGTGGGTTAGCGTAGGGGTAAAAATTACTATTCCCACTCCAGAGAGTGCAACAGTAGAGAAAGTGCTAGATAGCGTAGGGGTACAAATTACTATTCCCACTCAAATGAGTGCAACAGTAGGAAAAGTGTGGGATAGCGTAGCGTTAAAAATTACTATTCCCACTCCAGAGAGTGCAACAGTAGGGAAAGTGTGGGATAGCGTAGGGGTAAAAATTACTATTCCCACTCCAGTGAGTGCAACAGTAGGAAAAGTGTTTGATAGTGTAGATGTAAAAATTACTATTCCAACTCCAGAGAGTGCAATGGTAGGAAAAGTGTGGGTTAGCGTAGGGGTAAAAATTACTATTCCCAATCCAGTGGGTGCAACAGTAGGGAAAGTGTTGGATAGCGTTGGGGTAAAATTTACTATTCCCACTCCAGTGAGTGCAACGGTAGGGAAAGTGTTGGATAGCGTAGGGGTTATAATTACTATTCCAACTCCAGTGAGTGCAACATTCGGGAGAGTGTGGGATAGCGTAGGGGGTAAAAATTACTATTCCCACTCCAGAGAGTGCAACATTAGGCAAGGTGTTGGATAGCGTAGTGGTAAAAATGACTATTCCCACTTCAGTGAGTGCAGCAGTAGGGAAAGTGTTGGATAGCGTAGGGGTTACAAATAACATACTTATAATTAAAATAATTTTAAAAATAAAAAATAATGATGTAATTATTAAATAACAATAAATTAATTGTCAATACCAATAAATAATTAATAAAACATGATTACCAATTAATAATTAATTAACAACAAATTAATTATAAATACCAATAAATAATAATTAATACAAATTAATTACCAAATAAAAATTAATTAACAAATAATTTCCTATCCCAAAAAATAATAACTATTAAAAAGTAATCACCAATTAATAATTAATTAACAATAAATTAATGATAAATACCAATAAATAATAATTAAGAAAAAGTAATTACCAATTAATAATTAACAAACAATAAAATAATTTCCAATAGCAAAAATAATTATCATTCAAAATTAATAACCAATTAATTAACAATACATTAATTATCAATACCCAACAATAAAATTAATAATTACTTAATTAGAATTAAATTACTTCCCACCCTATTCCCCTATAAACCCACATCCTGCTCCTATAAAAAATTCATGCACTTAATATAATTACCAATTAATCAGTTAATAAAAATTAATTACCAATTAATGAAAATTAATTACCAATTAATAATTATTTACCAATACATTAATTATCAATACCAATAAATAAAAATAAATAATTACTTAATTACAATTAAATTATTCCCCACCCTATTTCCCTATAAACCCACAACCCGCTACAGAACTAAAATGCAAAATTGAATTAAAAATAATTAATAATTAATACAAATAATTAATTAATTTGCTGTAATAAATTACTTCGCACCCTATTTCCCTATAAACCCACAACCCACTATGGTACTGAAACGCATAATTTACTTAAAAAAACATTACTAACTTCTAAAAATGTTATATATACATTTAAAAACCAGTACAATACTTAACAAAAAATATATAACACATACATATAAAATCCATAATAAAACACATAACACTAATATAAATATCGATATTAGTAACATCAATATTTTTGCTATCGATGTTACTAACTTCGATATTAACAAAAAAGATATTTCTTACCTTCAGGTCAATATTCTGGTCGTCGATATTCTTGATTTCGATATTCTATCCCTATGATATTTAAAAATCGATATTACTGTAGGTCGATATTTAAAACTCGATATTTAGACTGTGCACCATGTTGGATATGTAGCATGTGACAAAGTGGACATGCCCTAATGATGGACATACGTTTGCCATGTTGCACTGTTTCAGATAATATCAGGCAAATCACGTATCAGGTCCACAGAGAGCAGATAAAGTACCAAACCAGCTTACCTTGATAGATGGTGCAAGGGTGCCTGGCTTTGATGGCTGTGTGAACAGACCAATTTGACTGACCACACTCTGAAAGGTATGACTGTTTTATGGGGCTTTCTCAAGTCAATACGTGTTTTGAACAATGCTATACACTTTGGATAGTACCCATAGTTGTTTTGTTTCTTCACTTAGCTAATTACAGGTTACTAGTTCACATTAAGGGGCCGATTCCGATGTCAGACAGACTCAGGTCCATCCGACATCGGTCAGGAGCTGTAACCGACTGACCTTCTGTCGTTGGTTACGGCCCTGCAAGTACGATACGACCGAACAGGGTTCGGTCGCACTCATATACTTCACAATGCAAGCATGCATTCCGAGCGAAATTCATACTTGCATTGTGAAAAGCAGGGGTGCAGTTCATCCCTGCACCCTGTGGCCAGCACCCCAAGGTGCCTGACACCGGGTGCAGGGATCCACAGAGGGGCACCATAGGTGTCCCCAGGCCGCCATTTGGCAGCCTTGCACCCATGGGGGCCCTACTGGGGGCCCCCAAAGACAGTTTCTGACTGCCTTTTCGTGCCGGAAAGACCGTCACGAAAAGGCAGTGAAAAACTGCCATCGTACTCCCTCGGTCGCAAAGAGACTGCCGGGGGAGTACTGAGGGATTTCCGGATGGCGGACAGACTCTCCGAGCCTGTCGTCCACAATCCAGAACTGTGAGTCGGATTCCTTTCTGACCGAGCCCATCATAATGGCTCGGTCGGAAAGGAATCTGACCGACACATTGCGATTCATGGATCGATTCTGATACCGGGTCGGACAGCTCTCCGAGAGCTGTCTGTAGCCTTACCATGCGACCGACACGTACCCGTAACCGGTCCGTCCTACAGAGGAAGTACGATGCGCATACCTGCCAAAAACACGAGCGACACGTAGGCTGTGATTCAAGCTCCATTCACCGTCCGAGCCGTAACTCTTAATGCTGAACCGAGTCGCCCGGAAGCAGTGTCCATAGCAGTTTCGGGCATGACAAGTACGATGCGTACTTCCTACGCGCCGGACGGGTGGCCACGTACGGGACGTCACAGCATCCGGAAAACAAGCATATCAGCTACGATTCGCGCCACAACTCAATCCACGGCTACGAGACGGAGCAACAAGCAACGTGTACGACACAAACACATCATGAATCCCATAGCGCAGGTCATACCAGTACTCTACATCTATGACCGGCTCAGGAACCGACGGCGCAGGCGGTAAGTCAGAAACCTACAACATAAACAAATGACACATACCCGCAAAATGGTACACACACAGGGGATCCACATCCTGGCCACTAACAACAGGCCACCATAGGGGTTGTATGGCCAGTACCACTACCACCCCCACTCATAGGGCTTAAATTGCCCATCACCCCTGCCACCCCCACTCATAGGGTTTATGTTGCCCATCACCCCTGCCACCCCCACTCATAAGGGACCTGTTGCCCATCACTACTGCCACCCCCACTCACAGGGAACCTGTTGCCCATCACCCATGCCACCCCCAGCCATAGGGCTAATGTTCCCCATCACCCCTGCCACCCCCACTCATGGGGGACCTGTTGCCCATCACCCCTGCCACCCCCACTCATAGGGGACCTGTTGCCCATCACTACTGCCACCCCCACTCATAGGGGACCTATTGCCCATCACCCCTGCAACCCCCAGCCATAGGGCTAATGTTGGCCATCACCCCTGCCACCCCCACTCATAGGGTTTATGTTGCCCATCACCCCTGCCACCCCCAGCCATAGGGCTAATGTTGCCCATCACCCCTGCCACCCCCAGCCATAGGGCTAATGTTGCCCATCACCCCTACCACCCCCATTCATAGGGGACCTGTTGCCCATCACTACTGCCACCCCCACTCATAGGGGACCTGTTGCCCATCACCCCTACCACCCCCACTCATAGGGGACCTGTTGCCCATCACTACTGCCACCCCCACTCATAGGGGACCTGTTGCCCATCACCCCTGCCACCCCCAGCCATAGGGCTAATGTAGGCCATCACACCTGCCAGCCCCACTCATAGGGCTTATGTTGCCCATCACCCCTGCCACCCCCAGCCATAGGGCAAATGTTGCCCATCACCCCTGCCACCCCCAGCCATAGGGCTAATGTTGCCCATCACCCCTGCCACCCCCAATCATAGGGCTTATATTGCCCTTCACCCCTTCCACCCCCAGCCATAGGGCTAATGTTGCCCATCACCCCTGCCACCCCCACTCACAGGGGACCTGTTGCCCATCGCCCCTGCCACCCCCAGCCATAGGGCTAATGTTGCCCATCACCCCTGCCACCCCAACTCATAGGTGACCTGTTGCCCATCACTACTGCCACCCCCACTCATAGGGGACCTGTTGCCCATCACCCCTGCCCCCCCACCCATAGGGGACCTGTTGCCCATCACTACTCCCACCCCCACTCATAGGGGACCTGTTGCCCATCACCTCTGCCACCCCCAGCCATAGGGCTAATGCTGCCCATCACCCCTGCCACCCCCAGCCATAGGGCTAATGTTGGCCATCACCCCTTCCACCCCCAGCCATAGGGCTTATGTTGCCCTTCACCCCTGACACCCCAAGCCATAGGGCTAATGTTGCCCATCACCCCTGCCACGCCCACTCATAAGGGATCTGTTGCCCATCACTACTGCCACCCCCACTCATAGGGGACCTGTTGCTCATCACCCCTGCCACCCCCACTCATAGGGGACCTGTTGCCCATCACTACTGCCACCCCCACTCATAGGGGACCTGTTGCCCATAACCCCTGCCGCCCCCACTCATTGGGGACCTGTTGCCCATCACTACTGCCACCCCCACTCATAGGGGGCCTGTTGCCCATCACCCCTGCCACCCCCAGCCATAGGGCTAATATTGGCCATCACCCCTGCCACCCCCAATCATAGGGCTTATGTTGCCCATCACCCCTGCCACCCCCAGCCATAGGGCTAATGTTGCCCATCATCCCTGCCACCCCCAGCCATAGGGCTAATGTTGCCCATCACCCCTGCCACCCCCACTCATAGGGGACCTGTTGCCCATCACCCATGCCACCCCCACTCATAGGGGACTTGTTGCCCATCACTACTGCCACCCCCACTCATAGGGGACCTGTTGCCCATCACCCCTGCCACCCCAGCCATAGGGCTAATGTTGGCCATCACCCCTGCCACCCCCACTCATAGGGCTTATGCTGCCCATCACCCCTGCCACCCCCAGCCATAGGGCTAATGTTGCCCCTCACCCCTGCCACCCCCACTCATAGGGCTTATGTTGCCCTTCACCCCTGCCACCCCCAGCCATAGGCCTAATGTTGCCCATCACCCCTACCACCCCCACTCATAGAGGACCTGTTGCCCATCACTACTGCCACCCCCACTCATAGGGGACCTGTTGCCCATCACTACTGCCACCCCCACTCCTAGGGGACCTGTTGCCCATCACCCCTGCCACCCCCAGCCGTAGGGCTAATGTTGGCCATCACCCCTGCCACCCCCACTCATAGGGGACCTGTTGCCCATCACCCTTGCCACCCCAGCCATAGGGCAAATGTTGCCAATCACCCCTGCCACCCCCAGCCATAGGCCTAATGTTGCCCATCACCCCTGCCACCCCACTCATAGGGCTTATGTTGCCCTTCACCCCTGCCACCCCCAGCCATAGGGCTAATGTTGCCCATCACCCCTGCCACCCCCACCCCTAGGGGACCTGTTGCCCATCACCCCTGCCACCCCCACTCATAGGATGGGTGATGCGCCACACATCCATCATACTCCAAGATTAGGTATGTCAGCAAAATACATCCTCCCCAACATCGTGACAACAGTGTGTAGTCGGTGACAAATGCCCACAACAGTGATTATGACTTCGAACTAACAGCAAATGTGTGACCAACAAATGAGTGTGCCCTACACAAGGCAAGCTTCACCATAGCACTGTGGCAATGTAAAAAGAACACCCCCTCACTGAGTAGAACAGAAGTTAAGTGTGGTCTTCCAAACTGCAGCAGATGTTGAGCAATGTGGTGATGGGGTCTAAACCCCCCTCATCACAGTGACCAAAAGGTAAGTGTCATCATGGTCAAAGCTGCAAATAACAAACAGCATGTATGATCCCTGCTCCCAACACATTAAACACATCTGTGGCAAACTAGTTGTTGTGTCCCATTCCCACAGAGATGTGGTGAGGCTAACAGTGTTGTGAAAACCTAACACACTCTCTGCCATGTGCAGACAAGCACCACCCATGGGGGCTGACAATGCATACAGTGTACAATGACACAAGAGCAGAAGTGACCATCACCAAGCATACACACACATCTCGAAAATAGACACACCAATCAAAATAACCTGTGTAGACTGTAGGTGTCAGCTCACAAACTCCCATTCCATGCCAGCAATGGCACCTAACAACCAGGATGAATGTGCACAATGACGTGATATGACTCACAGGAACAGCAGGGAAAATCACAGAAACAGCATCCAGACAAAGGCCCAAAACAGCAATACCAATGCACTGATGCAGGTGCACAAACACAAACAGGCAACCTCACACTGCACATCTGACACAGCATGTGTGTGTGTGTCACAGTATCCCCAGGCAACTACACAACACATGAGGGGGGCTGAACCACAGTGACACAGATGTGGACACAGTGCCATACAAAAGTAAACCATCATTGGGACACCCCTAGTGGGCAATCAGGCATTGTGAGATGAGAGGGAGCACAAAAGACACATGTGACACAAGCTGGAATGAACACCAACTAACACAGCAAGAGAGTGACACACAACAGCACTACCCCCAGGGACCAGACATTGGGGTGACACAAGCATGCATGACACCTCCACTGTGATGACAAAGGCAGATGTCGTACAAACTGGGAAACCCAGACATGTGTCCTGTTCCACAAACGTACATCACACATCCACAAACACAAATCACTCAGCATGGCCCCTCATCCATGAACAAACGGGAGCTAGGGTACCATCCATGCAAACATTTACATCAGTCCAGCCTCAACACCACACACCCTGAACTGCAACAATGTGCATCTGTGAAGCCCACATGGACAGGTGACATTGCACATGCACCCATGACAAACACAGAAATGTTGGGAGGAACTAAGGTGCACAGACACATCACACAAGGACAGTTTACAACCCTGGTGAATGACAGACATACTGCACAGTATGCGGTACATGGCCATGACTTCAAAGCTCACGTAACCTTCAGAATACCTGCCACAGTCCCAGGACAATGCAGAAGCCAAGGAGAACCACAAGGCACACATGCTGACACCTGCCAACATTGCAGCCATGAACCCGACAAGTGGGAGCAGTCACACACACATACAAATGTGTCAATCCCTGAAAGGTACCACCTAGGGACAACTACATGATTTTGCAAATAAACAAGTGCCTTGGGGAACCCTGACTGTGTCCCATATGTGTCTGACAACATCATCACCACTCAGAACTGACAAATCCCAATGATGATACACCAATTAACAGTAGTGTGTTATGCACCCACACATCTGGTAGCCCATGGCAAAGTAGTGGGATGAACCCATTACCACTCAGCAAGCATCAACAACAGGAACATATCAAGGGAACACTGCCTGTGTATGAACAGGGATGTGGACACACACACATGCTCATACAACACACACCATGGGCCCAGGCTATGTCACGAGACAACACACTTATTCGAGGGGACCCAACTCCTGTGGAAGTCCAGCTGTGCCAAACATATTCACAGCACCTCTCACTCATGTCTGCAGAACACTTGGTCCGTCAGCCATCAGTTACCACACAATGAAGGCTCTGGTCACAACAGCCTGGGTACGTGAGTCTCCCTTAAGTCATTTGCACATACTCAAAACATATGTCTAGCAAGTTGCACAGAGGACCCAGTTGCTCCTATACCAATGATGCCCACACCTGTAGGTCCAGTGGTGATGCGCACAAAGTTTGTAGAATTGACCAATTGGACAATGGGAAGCACATCATATGTGCATGGGTGCAAGCCAGAGATGTGACCATGCAAATGAAATGTTCACAGAGATGTCCACAAATAGCTGATCATGACACACCCATGTAGCTGCAAAGGATGACACGGATACCCACCAGAATAGGATAAATATCTCATGGACCACATGGATTACCTCACAGCAACACATCAGTATTCAACATTGGAAACCAAGCATTACAGGTGCAAGGGCATGTTAAACATCATCAACATAATGTACAGCTAAATCAAGTTCACAGGGATAAAGAAAAAAGCTTTATTCAGCATATTAAAAGTTAAACGTCCGTTCAAACAAAAGGCCAATGGCCAGTCCATATCCAAATGCCAAGGAGTGAACTAGAGTGACAACGTTGCTTGCCTGCACTGCTAAGGACCGGGGTCATCCCCTCGGAGGGGCATACATGGGGGCAGGCCATGCACCGCAGGGACAGGATCAGGGTGCAGCAGAAGGAGGCAGTGAAGAGGTGGTGGATGCAGGCGAGACACTTGTAACTGCAGTGCAACTGCAGTGGAGCTGACTGAAGTGGGGGGTGCTGTCACAACTGTGGGGCACAAGTCAGATGGGGTGGGTGCCGGCAAAACTCCAGTGGGCAGGTCAGATGGAGTGGATTGGGTCCCCACTGCAGTGCCTACATCCATGGGAGCGGAATGAGGGGGCAGGTGAGGTCGGCAGGACAGGGGGGACACGGTCCCCACATCAGTGGCACTAACCCTCTGACCAGGTGTGGAGGAGCAAGTGGTAGGGGTGATGGCCTTAGCATTTTGGGGATGGTGTATCTGTGGGTGGGGAAACCTGGGGCAGGGAGTGGCGTGGAAACCTCTGGAGTGGTGGCCTGGGGGATGGAGGATGGAGACTTTGCCTTGGAGCTGCATGGTGGTGGGGGGTCTTGCTCTTCCGGCTCCGGGGGGACTTGCGGGTGGGGGTCTCAGTCTGACTATGCCTGGGGAAGGGTGTCCGGGTGTGAGGGGCACTCCCCTCTGTGTGTGGGGACTTCCTCTTCCCCTTGTAATCAGGATCTGCTGGGTCGGTGGGGAAGAGGCCAAGGTCTCAGAGGAAGAGCTTCTGGGGAGATGGGGTTGCAGGTGATGCAAGGGAAGGGGGCTGGGAGGGAGAGGTCTTGAAGGACTGCGGAGTGGTTGTGGATGACTGTGTGTGTGTCTGCAAACCAGCCCCTGTGAGTGTGATATCAGTCACCTGCACCTGCTTGTGTGCACGTCTAGACCTTGGTCTGGGTGTTTGTGTGCTTGGGACAGGTACGCTGCTAGGAATCAGGGGTGGTGCAGGGGTAGGAGGGGTGCGGCACTGTTGGAGGAGGGACACTGCTGCCGTCAGGGAGGAGGCCATGGACTGATTGGTCCTCTGTAGGGCAGACATGCCCGAGGAAATGCCCTCCATGAACGACACCAGTTGTGTCAACAGACTTGTGTGTGCATGGAGGACCTTCAGCATCGACGTCCGCCCTACATGGATCTGTCTAAGTAAGTCCACAGACTCCTCACTCGGTGCAGCAGGGGACACAGGGGCAGGGGGTGTGGTGTCTGGCACAAAGGAGACATGCTCACGAACACGGGAGCCTACAGGGACCTCTGGGATGAGAGCCCATGGGAGAGTGGTGGTGGTGGTGGCGGGGACAGCCTCACTAGCTAGGGTTTGGTGGCTGCTGACACCCGCCTCCACAAGGGAGTCATCCTCAGAGCTGCTGTGGCCCTCAGCTGCGGGTGATGGTGCTGACGACTCTGTGTGGCTCCACTCGAGCTCCGTGCCACTGGGTCTCACTGACTCCTCTCCTTCTGTCCCAGTCAGGCTCTGTGGCTCCTCCTGGTCTGTGGAGCTGTCCCCTCCTGTGGCCGTGGATGTATCTGGATAGGAATAGGAAGTAAGAGAACAACATCAGTCACCTGCACCGACTGCACACACCACAGTGAGTTCATCACATCACAGGGCAAGCCCTGGCATCATCAGCTGAACACAGCTCAAAGTGCCAACACTGTTTAGAATAAGCCAATTGTCATTCTCAACATCAACCATAGCACACATATCCCTCCTTGACTTGCACACATATGTCTGTTGCATGTTGGATGCTAACACCCCAATGTGCCGACATGCACCACCCACACCTCATTTGGACATGCAAGTGAACATGTAGGAGTATGTCACTATACACACAGAACATCTCTTGCTACTGACTCGGTACAGGTGTCCGGATGAAGGGATGGGCAGAGACTCATTTCACATGCTTGTGATGCATGCCAGCAACACACACTATGATGTTCTCATGACCTGATGGGCAATGCCACAATGGGGTGCATGGTGTACACTTGAACACAATGCAGGATCACTCATAGCAAGTTTGATGCCATGGCACTGGGATGCCCAGAAATTCAGTCAACACTGTCTCCTGTCACAGGGGCAGGGCATCCAGACAACAATAATATGCACTGACTCACAATCCTAGCTCAGGGGTAAAGCTAACTCTGCAGATGACCGGCGCACTTGCCCATCCCCTGCAAACAACATATACAGGACCCAGAAGACCCCACATCATGCAAATCAGACATGAGTCTCTGCAAACACAACTCCCTGTACATTAACACAGCACAGTCTGCCATGCATGTAACCCAGCTGCATGAGGGACACAGTTGCATACACCATTGTGCGCTGTCATATGATCACACACCTATATGTCACACAGGTCTTGTCTCTCACAGTCAAATCTCAGATGTCATGCTGACCCTCTGAATCATGGACACCCCGGTTGTACGTAATAACAAGCCACACCCTAATGACACAGAGGCAGACACCTGAGGGCACATGTCACTAAGCAAAACCTGTAATTTGATACACAGGAGTGGGATTACAGAGTGTTTCTAAATGCCCTTGAGGAGCCATGACTGGTCAGGTCTACATGAAACAGTGTTTGGCCCTGGACAGTAGTCAGGTGGCTAAGCAAGTGTGACATACTTGATATACATACTCCTGAGGCCCCAAAATTGGAGTCCCCCGCTGCATGGGTTTGTTTGAAATACCCCAGCCACATGTGGCGAGTCAGACCAGCAATTGGAACACATCTGAAGGGCACACACAGATCACATGTCAGATCTCAGGCATTGGGTAAACAATTGACCCACCCATGAAACACACACCAGAGTCACAGGAACAGATGCTGTCTGGTAGATGAAGCATAGCTGACTGCAGGGACACAGTGCTCCAGTGACACAAGCAACAGACTTTAGGGGCCACACCTGTGGAACAGATGAGGAGGGTGCATCACACAATTGAGGGATCTGAGTATTGGACTGCAAGACCTACGTAATGTGGAAATGTGACCAGGCCAAAAGACTGCAATTGACATGTAAGACTTAGTACACAGATTAGGCATGGACTTACCCCCTTCCTGCTGCTGTCTGGCCTTCAGCTGCCTAGCCTGGTCTGGGAAGACCACCGCCAGGATCCGGAGCATGTGGGGGGGTCAGGGTCCAGTGTCCGCCCCTCATGCACGGAGGTGACAGCTTCAGCTGGACTCTAGCTATCCTCCGGGTCCAGCCCCGACGGTCCTGCCACCTCTTCTGGCAGTTGCGGATCCGGCGCTTGTAGACCCCCACCGAACGAACATCCCGGGCGATAGTCAGCCAGATCTCCTGCTTCTGGTGGGCATCAACCTGTGAAGATGACAAAGTGAAAAGTACATTAACACACATGCCCCAGTTTTGTGCAGCACACATTTGGATATATATGTCATCATCACAAATGGAAATGAGTTACACAGGTAGTGCAACCATGGGGCAAGAAAAAACACCTGCATGTCTGACATGTTAACAATGCCTGGATAGTTTATACTTGCACCAATGCACTTTAGCAGCTGGACATGTGTTCATTACATGTACCTACACAATTTGGGTCATGAAAGTAGTCAGTGAGAATGCTTGCCACTGCTGTACACACTGCTAGTCCTGCTAGTCAGACAACATGCATAATTAGGAAGGCAGTGGACTGCACACTCACCTGCTCCCCTGGTTTCCCATAGAGCTTGCTGTACTGTGGAAGGAGCCCGTCCAGCAGGGCCTGGTTCTCCTGCTCAGTGAAGGCTGGGGCCCTCTCCAGAGTACGTGCCATAGCAGGAGCCAGAGGATGCAGAGACAGCAGCAGTGAGAGCAGGGATGTGGTCCAGTAGCATGTAGAGCAGGCAAGTGAGCTCCCTGGGGGCCAGCCAGCCTTATATCTGTGCTGCAGAGGCAGAATCTGTGCCATGTGTCCAACACGGTTGCATTCTATGAATCTGGCCTATCCATTTAAATGTAAGACTCGTACACGCCTTCCGTATCGTTCAAATCTTCACCTTCATGAAACATTTGAATTTGCAACATTGTTGTAGGCATCCAGCTGAATTTCCAGTGCACAACTCGTACAAGTTTTTAATCCGCATCCGTCTCCATGACAGTCCAGAGCCAATGGGTGCGCCCGGCTCGTTCAACTGACTGTACAACGCGTATTTTGAAAATACACACGCACCCGTCTCCATGCGATTCAATGGCCAAGGCTTACGCCTGTATCGGACCATGCCTGCCCGACGCGTATGCATGACAGTCACCCGCGTGGGACCTCATTGCATTCAATGACAAAGCGTACGCACGGCTCGGTCATGAACCGTGCAATGCGTACGCATTGTCACCTGCGTCGGACCTCATTGGTGAGACTATTCTACGGATGCAACACACATTTACTGGCCAGGGACACCTGTGCACACCTACCACACTGCAGCATTGGCCACACAGTGTCCCATGGCATGTAAGGCTGCATTCCCTGGGTGTTTGGGGGTGAGGTTCTGTAGCGATCCGAACCCATAAATTCGGTATCGTAGTACTGACACAATTTTGGTACCAATGAACCGCAAATGATCCATTATATACATGACGGTGTTTTCGCTACGCCACTAGCATGAATTCACTGAGAAATAGGGCATTCTGTTGTAAAGTCATGGCATCCATTTTAGTTACGGCATCCACTTTGTTTCTTGCCCTCACATAGTCAATGAACAGACGATGACCCCGGCAGAGTCACCTTGTTAAGGACACGTAGCTCAAGCCCCGAGAAAGGCTGACGCTGCATGACTAGGCAGAATCAAGCTGCGTCCCTTGCCTGAGGCCAGTCCTGCTATACTGGTTCTCGTGTCCGTTGTCCTTACTGAAAGGCCGAAGACGGTAGCCATGCCCGTTTATGATCCATAAACATCTCTTATCCTACTTTTCAATCCTTTGCACCTGGCACTGCTCCTCTCCTTCTGGGCTTTTACAATGGGGAGGTTACGATTTTTATGATGGGGAAGATCGGGTAAAGAATGGAAATCTGACAAGGGGATCTGATTGAATACCGAAAACCCACGACAAATTATTGTTTGATGTCTATTTTACTGTTTGTTTGGGATACCGGGTTGGGCATGAGAAATATTCGTGTAATGTTGCCTAAAGACATTTTGCGTGTATTTAAAGAATAACCCACTTAATGCAAATCGAACAGTCTCGTAGATTCTGCCTCTGTGTGGTTCCTATGACTTCTGTGTCCCTGCAGTAAATAAACCTTGGTCTTTGACGCCACCATCGAGAAGCCCGTGTCTCTGTTTATTTGTGCACCGAGACAGGAGGAACTCAGAGGTCTTTGGGTGTTGTTTCCCTGACACCTCTGGACTCTTAAAAAGTCCAGAACCTCAAATTGGCGCCCAACGTGGGGCGACGTCATTCGGTACCGGTCCAAAGCCTGAAAAGTTCGAGAAGTTTCGTGTGAAGATTCCGGAGGGAGGTACCCCGCTTCATCGATCCCTGCATGTCGTAAAAGTGGCCCGACGATCTCTTCCACGAGGGTTCCCGTTCCCAGACGGCTACAGAGGACCGCTGCCTTGACTGTCGCCCTGTCTTGGACCCGAGGTGCAGACCTTAGTACGGCGAGACGCAGACGGGTTCTCCTTGGTGACGTCTTCTATATTTCAGTTAAGTATTAAGTGGGTTATGCTCAGTTTGGTTGTTCTTTGTTGCTCTGGTTTGATTCGTAGATTATCATTGGTTGCTCTTGTTTAGATAATCTTTGTTTTGGTAATAGTTCATTTTGGTAGGCCTAAGTTCTTTGCGCATTTTGGTTGGAATTTGTCTTTGTTAGTCATGACTGCCAGTAATAATTGTTTCCTATCCTGGTTACGTTGCAACGGGGATTCCCGGTTGGAGGATTCGTGTTCGGTTCCTCCGATTGGAACTCCTTCATATGAGCTCTATTGTAAACATGGTGTTGGTCCTATTACGTATAATGAAGTATGGGTCCGTTATACTAGAAAAGATGGTGTCCTTAGTTGGCCACCGCATGGTAGCTTTGAAACCGAAATACTAGATAATCTAGAAATGAAGTTGTTTAAGAGAAAAGCCCGGCCGGCAATGTTTGATTCTTTCCGCGTATGGCGCAAAGAAGCCAAACAGAGAGAAATTAGGAAGACGAAGAAAGAACAGAAAGAGAAAGGGTTGACTTTAATGGAGTCTGCTAGGCAGCTGCATGTCAACGAGACTGAGAAAGCAATGGAGATGGCGAATAGAAAATATAATTTGGCAATTGACAAATGTTACCCTGTATTGCCATCTTGTCCTACTAAGCCGATAGAGGATCATGAAAAGGATCCTCTGTTGTCTTACCTGTTGAATTCACCTCCACCGTATGCACATGGTATTACAGTACCACAGTTATTACCTGTTGTACAGCCAGCTGCTGGTCAGCCTGGAATAGTTGCTCCACTCCCTTTGATTCCAGCACCTGTCACTCCCGTAGTTAATGTTCCTTCGGCACCCCCTCTTCCTGGGACGCCTGCTCCGCCTTTACCTGTCGTTTCGCAAACTGCTTTATCTACTACTCCCACCCTTACTATTTCATCTGCTCCAGCTGCCCTGTTCCCGAACCCTGTAAATTCTCTGACTCCGCTTTCCGTTCGTCGGAAAATAACCGACTCTGTAACTAATGTCTTAACTCCTCTCTACAGGTCCTTAATTGGGACCCCCGTTTCTGACTCTATACAGAGACGTAGCCAGCTTCCTGGTCCTCAGGAACGAGAAATGTTAGATTCGACAGCTCTTAGGTGGATGTCGAAAGCTGTGAAGTATGATGCACAAAGAGTATTAGATACCTTTATGCAATGGAATGAACCTACTCAACGTTATGTCTTTGACGTGATGTGTTCTCTTGTGCGTGAAGAATGGGAAGATGATGACTTAGATTCCGTCCCCTCTGATTTGATAAATGTTCAGCAAAAATTTGCCGCAGGAATGGTGATAGGTTCAAAAGTAAGAGGAGCGATAGAATTGATTTTAGCTTGTAGGGATGATTCCCCTCGTCGAGCGACAAGGGACCCTGATGGTTCACCGATTACCACTAGGAAAAGAGGAGGTCAATATCCGATGAGGGAAGTTCCGCCGATATGGCACGATGCAGTTCAAGCTGATGCAGTTAATGGTATTGCAGCTGCTCCGGCACAATTCCAGAGAGTGTGGATACACATCCCTTGGAAGCGGGCTGAAGTATTAGCAGTAAAACAAGCGTTGCCGGACCCGCGTAAAAATCCTGCTGGTTATTACAAAGAGTTAACGCAGACAGTTCAAGCGTGTGTCATGAATTTGGCAGACATTGAAATGCTATTTGGTAATGTAGTCCCACAGCCTATATGGGCCAAGATTCGGCAAGAGAACCACCCAGTCGCCTTAGGAGGTGATTGGCCAGCTATTGTAGCAGCAGATGCGCAACAAGTTGGCGGTGCTAAACCTGAACCTCTGATTGCTGCCTTGCCTGGCAGAATAATTAATCTGATGAAAATGCTGATGCCAGCGTTACGAGTTAATTGGGATAAACTATCGGCATGCAAGCAAAAGAAGGACGAAAGCGTCTCTGACTTTTTCACTAGATTTGAAGAGACCTTCGTAGACCACAGTGGGCAAGATATGAGTACTGAGGGAGGCCAAAGATTGTTTGTCGACAAGTTCGTGTTTAATTTACTGCCTGAGCTTAGTAACAAGTTAAAGGATTCTGAGAGTGCATGGGCAGTATCGACAACAGCACAGATACTTGCAACTGCTCAGTATTACGAGAACAGAGAGAAAGAAGAGAAGGAAAAGTCAGAAAAGAAAACGAAAGATTTAAAGACTAAGGTTCTTTTGCAACAGGCGTATCCGCCTCGCTCAGTTCAGTCAGATTCACAGCAGCGACCCCAGTTTCAGCAACAGTCACAATTCCAGCAAGGGACGTCCCAAAGATTTAATTATGGTTTCTCCCGACAACAGTTAGCATGGAATCAGTGTGCCTATTGTAAAAAGCAGGGTCACTATAAGAATGAGTGTCCGGTACTGCACGCACAGACTAGTGGTGTCCCGGCTCAGAGAGGAAATGCTGGGTTTATGCAAACTCCTAGAGGTAGAGGACGTGGTACAATGACACCACAGACAGATCGCCAATCGAATTATTTCGATCAGCGAAATGCACAATCTGCGCAAGCAGGTAGATCTCCACAGTATCATGTTGAAGATTATTATGATCATAATGAGGAGATTCAGAGAAGCGAGCACTAGGACAGCCACAGGCAAAGAGAGGGAGTAGTATCAGTTCCAGTTGATCAGAGTGGACCTTATGTCGCAGTAGTTACCTCAGGCGTGGTCGAACCGTTTCTGTTGGATACTGGTGCGGCAAAAAGTTCAATTATGCATGCGAAACTCCCTGGCGCATCTTTGTCTGACTTAACGAACACTTCAGTAGGTTTCTCAGGCGCCCCTGTTCACAATCCTGTTTCTAGTCCTTTGTCAATTTCTGTTGGGCCATGCGAACTAGAAGCACCACTCATTCTAACAACCGGTTGTAATGAGAATCTGCTTGGTTTAGATCTGTTGAAACGCCTGCATGCGACACTGTACTGTTCTCCTTCGGGAGTACAGCTCACATTAGGCAAAAGAGTCATCTCTCCAAGGTACATGTCGATGGATAAGCTCCCACCGGAGCTGCGTTCTCTCCCTGATACTCTTTGGGCAACTGGTCCTAACGATGTAGGCCTCTTGGAAATTCCCCCTTATGTGGTAAGTCTGAAAGCAAATGTTAAATTTCCACAAATCCCACAGTATCGGATTTCGAATGAAGGGGAACGTGCACTCTTGCTGATTGTGAAAGACTTAATACAGAAAGATGTGATAGAGGAAACTAGAGGAAATGTCTGCAATAGTCCTGTTCTGCCGATTTTGAAACGTACTGACCCTTCAAAACCTCCAATCTACAGATTTGTGATTGACCTCAGAGAAGTTAACAAAATAGTGATTCCGCAGTTTCCTGTGGTACCAGATATCACTGCATTATTGACGTTGATTCCAGCCTCGGCTTCATGGTTTACAGTGATCGATTTGAAAAATGCATTTTTCAGCATTCCGATAGCCGAGGAAAGTAGAGACATTTTTGGTTTCTCCTTAGGAGGTCGCAGTTTCAGATTTAAACGCGCTCCACAAGGTTATTGTGAAAGCCCTTCAATTTATAGCCAAGCATTAAAAAGTCAATTAGATGCTCTTGTACTTCCTCCTGGTGTTGCCCTGATCCAATACGTAGATGATCTTTTACTGGCTGCTGATGACAAGAAAACTTGCAAAGCAGCTACAATTTCTTTATTACGTCATTTGTCAGACTTACATCACAAGGTATCACCTTCTAAACTGCAATATTGTTGCCAAGAAGTGACCTACTTAGGTCATCTCTTGTCAAAGGAGGGAAGAAGGTTGACCCCAGAGAGAATCAAAGTAATTTCGCAGATGACTGTACCAAGCACACAGAGAGAAGTGCGTGCGTTTTTGGGTATTACGTCATACTGCAGGCAATGGATCCCAAATTTTTCTCTCATGGCAAAACCATTGGTAGCCCTGACTAGAAAAGGTGTTCCGAGCCCTTTGCCATGGTCTGACGAATGTCAACAGAGCTTCTCCGACTTACGTGATGCGCTGTGTTCAGCTCCTGTGTTGGGTACTCCTGACTACAGTAAGCCGTTTACTTTATATGTTCATGAGAGAGAAGGTTGTGCGTTGAGTGTTTTAACGCAACAATTTGGCGACAAACAGCGACCTTGTGCATATTTCTCATCCACATTAGATCCGGTAGCCAGAGCATTGCCAAGTTGTTTGAGAGCTACAGCAGCAGCTGCAGTGTCTATTCGACAGTCTGCTGGATTAGTCATGAACAACATGTTAGTAGTCATGGTTCCACATGCTGTGGATACACTCATGAATCGAACGAAAACTCAGCACCTCACCAGTGCTAGACTATCAGGCTATGAGCTGACGCTTTTGGCAAATCACATTCAGATCAAGCGATGCAACATATTGAATCCAGCAACGCTGTTGCCGACTACTCAAGAGTCGAGTGATTCAGAGCCCCATGACTGTTGTTTCAAAACTGAGGAAGAGACAAAAGGTAGGATTGATTTGAAAGATACCCCGTTACTAGACCCAGACGGCACTCTATATGTCGATGGGTCATGTTTTAAATTACAGAATGGTGATGTGACGGCCGCGTATGCAGTTACGACTTTGAGTACGATTGTTGAGACCGCAAGGGTGAGTCAGAATTCTGCCCAAGCTGCAGAATTAATTGCATTAACAAGAGCGTGTGTTTTAGCTGAGGGAAAGAGAGTGAATGTGTTTACTGATAGCCAATACGCCTTCGGCGTAGCACATAGCTTTGGACGTCTCTGGAAAGAAAGAGGTTTTCTCACGTCCCATGGGACTAAGATCCAACATGGACAGTTAGTCAGCGATCTATTGGAATCTCTGACCCTACCGAATGAAGTTGCGATTGTGAAGTGCAGTGCGCACCGGAAGATTACGGATGATGTTGGCCGTGGGAATGCGTTCGCTGATGAGGTCGCTAAAGAAACGGCCAAGAACATGACGAGCCGAATGTATGTTGCAACGTCTGCAAGATGGATTGCTGAATCAGGAATGTGTGAGAATACGATTGAAAGTGTGAAAGCAATCCAGAATGAAGCAACTGAAAATGAGAAGAATGAATGGAAAGAGAAAACGGGTAAAAAGGATTCGAGTGGATGTTGGGTTGATTTGACTGAACAACAGCGTTGGATGTTACCTGATGCGTATGTGCTTGCGGTAGTCACGATGGCGCATGGAGCGGCGCACATCAGCCCGAAAGGGATATGTAAGATGTTAGCTCCAGTATGGAAGAACGATGGAATTACTAAGTGTGCGGAAAGAGTGGTGAAAAACTGCATGATATGCCTGATGCATAATCCTGGCAAGGGAACCCCAACCCCAACTGGTCATTTTGCTCCCCCTTCTTGTCCCTTTGAAGTGATTCAGTTGGATTTTATCCACATGGACAGGTGTAACAATCTTAAATATGTCTTAGTGGTAGTCTGTGCCTTTTCAAGATGGATTGAGGCATATCCGTTAAAGGATAACACTGCTATGTCCACTGCCAAAATCCTCCTTAAAGAATACTTCCCCAGGTATGGTATGCCACGGATTGTATGGTCGGGCAATGGAAGTGAGTTTGTAGAGAAAGTTATGAAGAGTGTGTGTACGGGTCTGGGTATTACCCAGAAATTTCACAGTGCGAATCACCCACAGTCAGCGGGTTTGGTTGAAGGGTACAATGGCACCCTGAAGCTGAAACTTGCTAAAATTCAAGCTTCCACTGGTCTATCTTGGCCAGATGCACTGCCTTTAGCTCTATTGTCCACCAGAGCAACTGTACACTCTCGAGTAGGGCTTAGCCCATATGAGATTGTGTTCGGTCGTCCTGCTAATGTCTGGGAAATCCCTAGGCCAAAGGAATTCAAACAGATTGAATACCCAATGTTAATTGATTATCTTTATGATCTGACTGCTAAATTAAGTCTTATTCATCAACAGGTATTCGAATCCTTGCCTAAACTGCCAGAGAGTCCAGGCCACACGTTGAAACCAGGCGACCAGGTTGTAGTTCGGAACTTCGAACGAACTCAAAACCTCCAGCCAAGATTTGTGGGTCCGTTTCAAGTACTCCTAACAACGAGAACTGCTGTACGCCTGGCTGGAAGGAAGAATTGGGTGCACGCTAGCCATACGAAGCGTGTCCCTCTCCCACTCCCCTATGACAATTGGGTTAGACAGGGATTTGGTGTATCCGAGACAGAACCTGTTCCTAGGCACATCCCTTTCAGTGATGCAGAGTATATAACGGACCATCCACGAACTGGAACACAGAACTTTGACACCTCAGCAGGAACCGCTCTTTTGAATCCTGGACCGAGTATTGTACAAAGTGAACATTTGTCACCTGAGGAGTTGAACATTTCCACACCTGTAGACCAGCTATTTCAAGATCAGACAAGACCCGGAAAGTACAGATATAATCTACGTTCTCGTGTTATGAACTAATGACATTGCATAATTACCTTTTTGTTTGAAAACTGTTTTGATCTTACTGCATTCCATTCAGTCAGGAAGTTTGCTCAGAATTTTTATCCTTTTTGTTTTTATTGTTTCTCTCACCTTGCCATCTGGGTTACCGTAGGGTCGTAACGTGTGCCTTGTTTTGATTTGCAGGGAACCAGACACAAGGTTGGTTTCTTCTGTCTATCTTGGGAACTCCCAGGGTAAACAGAGGCAAGTTTTTAACAGGTACAAACCATCCGTTGCGAACGGTTGTAGAAGATGGAGCTTCCTGAACTACGACGGGTTAATGTCATAAATGTGCACAAGACAAAGCTATATGACATATTACATAGTAAATGGTTTCTAATGCAATGTACTCTGACACTTCTAATTGTTTTGATAACTTTGGTGGGCGGAATTATTTTTGGTATTCAGTTGATCTTTACACCTGTTACATCTACAGTATCTCCTCATGTTCCTGTTTCTCCAACTGTTGTTTCTCTTCATTCTTTCCACCCTTTTCCTGCCCACGAGCAAGCTCGACGCTCTGAGTTTATAAATAACACTTTCATTCAGCTCTTGCACCAACATCAACTAGTAGTTAACACAACAAACTGCTGGGTGTGTGGCTTGATACCACATACCATGGACAAGGGCATCCCTTATCTGGTTCTGCCTTTTAGTTATAATGGATCATTCTGGGCATTTCAGACCATGTTCGCCTATGCCCTAGAGACCTATCCTCCCCGACCTCCGCGTTCCACTCGGTATAACTCTGCTAATAGAGCCTTGGTAAAAAGAATCACTGACATGGTTAGAGATGTCAATAATACTCCGTTCATTCCCAAGGACGAATTGCGAGTTTACATGGGTTGGAATGTTACGGAATATGGCATTACTCTGGGTGAGAACAAACGTAAAAGCTCGACTCCGATCTGGGTCAGGTCTGTTTGCAAGGAAACGGGAGGAATCCGAAAGCTCGACTAGGGAAGAGTGACTGTATCGAAACATATGTTTTCCCGTCACAGTCTTCTCCTGCATTCTTAGCTGCTAAAGGTACCTATTTTGTTTGTCAAGACAGAGCATACACATGGCTGCCTGCTGACTTCTCAGGCTCATGTTATATCGCTCAACTGCTACCTCCGACATACACTGCTGCACCGGACTATCACAAAACTAGAGTTGTGAGAGGTGTTTTCAGTAAAGAGGATACTGCTGGCCAAGAGGCAGGAGACTTCTTCAAAGGATACCTTCCGTTCTGGGGGCCTATGGTTAACAGTAGAAACTTACGTCAACTAACACGGGTAGTTGAATCCACCATCACCGAAACCGCGGGTGCCCTTAGTAACCTGACAGCTGAGCTTCAAGCGGATCGCCTCATGACGTTACAGAACCGTATGGTTCTTGATGTGTTACTTGCAGATCGAGGTGGAGTATGTAAGATGATCCAATCGAGTTGTTGTGTTTTTATCCCAGATAACGCGCCAACGGTATACAAGGCCATCTCTAAGTTACATAAAATCTCTGACTCTATACATGTAGAGGAAGATGACTGGTCATTAATGGGATGGTTCTGGAGCATATTATCTGCGTGGGGATGGAAGGTTCTGATAGTCATTGGTGTTACGTTGGTATTATTATTTTCGTGCTGTCTCATTGTTCAGTGTGGTCCTGCCTTATGTAACCTCTGCATTTCAACATGCGTAAGAAGACCACTTGTTTTTAAAGATACGTCACGAGATAGAGTAATGCTCCAACAACATATCAGTGACCTGATGAACATAGAAATGGACTCTGACATAGAGTAAGTTATTGCCTATGTAAGGGCAAAAGGACGGTCTGAGGTTCTGTAGCGATCCGAACCCGTAAATTCGGTATCGTAGTACTGACACGATTTTGGTACCAATGAACCGCAAATGATCCATTATATACATGACGGTGTTTTCGCTACGCCACTAGCATGAATTCACTGAGAAATAGGGCATTCTGTTGTAAAGTCATGGCATCCATTTTAGTTACGGCATCCATTTTGTTTCTTGCCCTCACATAGTCAATGAACGGACGATGACCCCGGCAGAGTCACCTTGTTAAGGACACGTAGCTCAAGCCCCGAGAAAGGCTGACGCTGCATGACTAGGCAGAATCAAGCTGCCTCCCTTGCCTGAGGCCAGTCCTGCTATACTGGTTCTCGTGTCCGTTGTCCTTACTGAAAGGCCGAAGACGGTAGCCATGCCCGTTTATGATCCATAAACATCTCTTATCCTACTTTTCAATCCTTTGCACCTGGCACTGCTCCTCTCCTTCTGGGCTTTTACAATGGGGAGGTTACGATTTTTATGATGGGGAGGATCGGGTAAAGAATGGAAATCTGACAAGGGGATCTGATTGAATACCGAAAACCCACGACAAATTATTGTTTGATGTCTATTTTACTGTTTGTTTGGGATACCGGGTTGGGCATGAGAAATATTCGTGTAATGTTGCCTAAAGACATTTTGCGTGTATTTAAAGAATAACCCACTTAATGCAAATCAAACAGTCTCGTAGATTCTGCCTCTGTGTGGTTCCTATGACTTCTGTGTCCCTGCAGTAAATAAACCTTGGTCTTTGACACCACCATCGAGAAGCCCGTGTCTCTGTTTATTTGTGCACCGAGACAGGAGGAACTCAGAGGTCTTTGGGTGTTGTTTCCCTGACACCTCTGGACTCTTAAAAAGTCCAGAACCTCAGGGGGGGGGCACATCTTGTTTGTTGGGTGGCACTTTTGTGCAGCCACTCCCAGGCTGTGCACGTGTACATGGGGGCAGAATCCTTTGTGTGTTGTGCACATTACCACTGTGATGTGCAATTTTACAGTAATGGGCATGAGTCACGGGCACAGTTTCATGTTGGATATGTTTGGGGCATGTCACATACACTCTGAGTCCAGGGGCTGATGGCATGTACGTAACAGTGAGACCTTTCCACAATACTGATGTGCACCCACAGTCTGTGTGCATGTTGTGTCTCAGATGTGTCTGATCAAATGTGCCCGATGGGTGGCAGTCTCCACATCCATGTGGTATATGCATCAACCTTGATGGTGTGTGTGTGTCTAAGAGACATACATGTAGGGCCGGCAGGAACAACAGTGGCACTACCTGTGGGACTTACGCTTGCCTTGCGGTATGTACGTGATACGCTATGTCCATGCCAGTGTCGATGTGGCAATACAGGGACCCTGGGTTTCTGCATGGCAAAGATCTGTGATGCCTGGGAGACATCAGGCCTCACTAGTCACTGTGGTGTATGTTTGGAACGTTGCAGCAGTACATAGGTTGGGTGACACAGCCAGATGATTGGCCATTGCACTACATGGGACTCATGTGGACATATGGAATTGAGATGTGAGGTGGTGGTCATGTAGGTGACATATGTGTCCATGCACAACAGCACACACCTCAGTACATTGTGTAATGTCATGATCTATCATGTGCGATTGAGCCTGGTCATGGCCACATGGGTGGATGAACTGACAATCTTCCTTTGTGAATCTCTGTACTGCAGGGCACCAGCTGTCCATCGATCGTTCCCAGACCTTGCAACCATGCAGGAATGCGACTGCATCAGGCGGTATCGCTTCACCAGGCCACTGATTGAGAGGTTGGCGGAGCAGTTGGCGCCACATCTGCTACCAGGCCGGACATACCCTACAGCACTGACCCCAGAGGTGAAGGTGATGGCAGCCCTGCACTTCTTTGCTACTGGTACCTTCTAGTACACTGTGGCTACTGCTGGTGGTATATCGTAAACGATGTTTAGTCGGGTGCTACGCAATGTCTTGGAGGGGATGTTGCATTTCCTAGACCTTTACATCAAGTTCCCTAGCCCAGCTGAACTCCCGGAGCTAAAGCATGCCTTTTATACACCGGAGAGGATGCCGAACATCATTGGATCTATTGATGGGACACATGTGGCCCTGATACCACCACAGGCACATGAGCTGGCATACCGGAACAGGAAGCACTACCGCTTCATCAATGCTCTGGTGGTATGTCTTGCTGACATATCTATCACACATGTGTGTGCACGGTTCCCTGGTTCTGCGCACGATGCCTACATTATGAGGAGTAGTCGCATTGCAACGCTGATGTCACAGATGCCAGCTCAGCATGCCTGACTTGTCGGTGTGTACTGACTGTTTCTCATTGTGTGTGTTTGTCAATATTGCATTCCGCACTCCTACAAAACTCAGCTACTTGTTCATTTTTGTGTGTGTAGGTGACTCCGGATACCCCAACATGCCGTGGTTGCTGACACCCCTCAGGAACCCTGTGACACCAGCCGAGCTGCGCTACAATGAGGCACATGGTCGAAGCAGAAGGGTGATTGAGCGGACATTTGGCCTCCTTAAAAGCCGCTTTGGCTGCCTGGACAAGACCGGTGGGGCCCTCCCATATGAGCCTGCAAAGGTGTGCAAAGTAATCCTTGTATGGTGCATGCTACACAACATGGCAGTGCGTAAAGAGGTGCCTCTCATCCAGGATGACGATGACGATGACCAACCGCTGGCACCTGTGGAGGATCCCGGGCTGGGCCAAGTTGCCAGTGATGATGAGGATGAGGGTGACATCCGCTCACAGCTCATCAACAACTTCTTCAGCTGAATGTGAGTTTCAAGTGTTGTTATGTGAATGTATGGAGGTAGCCTGGAATGTGTTGTGGCAGCTTTGTTGCTGTCTGAGTGTGTCTGTGTGCCACTTGACTGGATTCGTGCAGTGATGTGTCCATTCAGGTGGTGTGTACTCCACAATAGGGTAGTACTGCTAACTTCTTTTTGAGTAGGTTTCTTGCGACATGTTTTGTGCATGCGTATTGCATTTCTCTCCTGTTCTGCTGTGCTTTTGACTGTGTCTTGTGTCTGTCCTTCCCAAGGTACTTTGCTTGTTGTTTGGTCAGCACTGACCCCCAACACCCAGAAGCCAACACCAGTGTGGAAGTTGCCAATTCCCATCAACTGATGTACCACACATCCCTGAACTTCAATTCTCCAACACTTTGTGAGTGTGTGTCCACTGTTTAGTGGAATTACCGTGCAACTATTGTGGAATATACGTGTTGCTGATGTGTAATGAACCTGTGCTACGCTTTGTTATGTGCGTTGTCTGTCTTCCCACATCTGAGTGACATCTGCTTACCTCACCTGTGGACTTGTTACCACTGACTGGGGTTGGTGTTGTGTCTGTGCATGCCAATGTGTTTCAGGGCAACATCATTGTGTGTGATGAGTAACATGGCATGGTGAGTATGTGTTGTGGTGCCATAGTGGTGTGTCGCCCTCACATGTGTCACATCAACATGACACACCTTACGTTGGCCACATTGTTGCAGTATTTGGCATGCACTGTGTTGTGTAGCAAATCGACATCTCCCTGAACATGACAAGTTGGAATCACAACAGAGGCAAGTATGGTGTACTGGTGAGTTTAATTTCAAACATGTGTGAGGGAAGTGCACAGGATAGTGGGTGCTGTACATTGATTTTGGAATCCAAAGTTGACATTAGAGTTGGAAGTGCGGGTAGATGAGATGTCCAGAGTAAAGTCCACAGTCATCTGCTACATTGGCTCAACATGAACCCTCCATGTCATGTGGGCGAGTTGTGTGCGATTGGACAAGGTGAACGGGTTGCGCACAAAGAACATTTTCCAGAACATGTTTAGAGTCTGTGGGGGATGTGCTGGGACATCTGCCTCTCACATGTCCTTCTTCGGATGACCCCTCTTCTTCCGGGGGGGAAATCCTCATGTGCAGGCCTCTGCGGTACAGGGGACTCTCCACCAGAGTCCTCCTCCCTCCCTGTGGCGCTGGCAGATGGTGTTGCGGCAGATGTTGTGGCCACCCAGGGAGGTGTGGACAGGTTGGTGTTGATCTGGTGGAGGCATTGGAGTATGTTCCGATGCAGCGCAGTAAGGCCATCCCACTTGGCCTCCATGCGGGCATGGCGGGCGACCTGCTTGTGTTGCGTGTCCTTGAGGATCCCCACTACCTGGCCAAATCATCCGGTGCTATCCTCTGCAAGGCACGCCCTCTGCCTCCCACCTCTCCCAGCACCCCTATCCGCACGGGCAGGACCAGCGGCGGGATGCACAGGTGACACTTGGACCCCTTGGGTGGTGTTGCTGGTGGTGTTTGCTGTAGCTTCCTGGGGGTCCTGTGTCCCTGTGCTGGGGGTGTTCATTGGCCTTGGTCTGTCCGTGTTGGCGGTGGTGCCCTGTCAGTGTACAGATGCTGGAGGTGTGGGTACAGGGGGTGCAGATATTGATGCTGCTGGTGTTGCATGATGGCTCACACCGGAGGTACCAGGTTGGTCGTCGTCATCCGAAGAGGACAGAGAGAGTCAGACCAGAGAGCTCAGTGTCCGCCAGAGTCTGGGCCGGGGAATCCTCATCATTTGGTGCTGGGTGCCCAGCACCACCTGTGTTTGCAAGAGACACACGATGTGAGTTATGTTTCAACATGCATTGATGGTTCACAAACATGACATTTTCTACTTTTCGAACAGATGCCTGCCTGTACACTGCTTTTTCCCAGCTTTTCACAGACAGAGTTTGATATTGTTGTTGGCCATTTCCCAGCATGACCTTGTGCTCCCCACAACAGAGCCCAGTGTCAGACATCTTGTCAGTCCCTTCCCACTCCCTGTGAGGTGAGTATGGTTCAGTGTGAGCTTGCTGGGCCATGTGGGTAGGTGTAGATTGTCTGTGACTGCGACTCGCATCATACTCTTGGCTACACCCCCCTTCCCA
This sequence comes from Triturus cristatus, assembly GCF_964204655.1. Taxonomy (NCBI): domain Eukaryota; kingdom Metazoa; phylum Chordata; class Amphibia; order Caudata; family Salamandridae; genus Triturus; species Triturus cristatus. Next base: position 591,817,256 of record NC_140593.1, read on the forward strand.
GCATGCCCATACTTCCTTCCTCTCGACTCTGCTTCCCTGTGAGGGGGTGTGACAGCAATGGCAAGATGGCTGACTGTGCAGTCCTGGTGTTTGTTGGTGCTCAGTTCCTAGCATGGCCTTGTGCTCCCCACAACAGATCCCAGTGTCAGACATCTTGTCAGTCCATTCCCACTCCCTGTGAGGTGAGCATGGTTCCTGCGTCGGACCTCATTGGTGAGACTATTCTACGGATGCAACACACATTTACTGGCCAGGGACACCTGTGCACACCTACCACACTGCAGCATTGGCCACACAGTGTCCCATGGCATGTAAGGCTGCATTCCCTGGGTGTTTGGGGGGGGGGGCACATCTTGTTTGTTGGGTGGCACTTTTGTGCAGCCACTCCCAGGCTGTGCACGTGTACATGGGGGCAGAATCCTTTGTGTGTTGTGCACATTACTACTTTGATGTGCACAACACAGTAATGGGCATGAGTCACGGGCACAGTTTCATGTTGGATATGTTTGGGGCATGTCACATACACCCTGAGTCCAGGGGCTGATGGCATGTACGTCACAGTGAGACCTTTCCACAATACTGATGTGCACCCACAGTCTGTGTGCATGTTGTGTCTCAGATGTGTCTGATCAAATGTGCCCGATGGGTGGTAGTCTCCACATCCATGTGGTATATGCATCAACCTTGATGGTGTGTGTGTGTCTAAGAGACATACATGTAGGGCCGGCAGGAACAAAAGTGGCCACTACCTGTGGGACTTACGCTTGCCTTGTGGTATGTACGTGATACGCTATGTCCATGCCAGTGTCGATGTGGCAATACAGGGACCCTGGGTTTCTGCATGGCAAAGATCTGTGATGCCTGGGAGACATCAGGCCTCACTAGTCACTGTGGTGTATGTTTGGAACGTTGCAGCAGTACATAGATTGGGTGACACAGCCAGATGATTGGCCATTGCACTACATGGGACTCATGTGGACATATGGAATTGAGATGTGAGGTGGTGGTCATGTAGGTGACATATGTGTCCATGCACAACAGCACACACCTCAGTACATTGTGTAATGTCATGATCTATCATGTGCGATTGAGCCTGGTCATGGCCACATGGGTGGATGAACTGACAATCTTCCTTTGTGCATCTCTGTACTGCAGGGCACCAGCTGTCCATCGACCGTTCCCAGACCTTGCAACCATGCAGGAATGCGACTGCATCAGACGGTATCGCTTCACCAGGCCACTGATTGAGGGGTTGGCGGAGCAGTTGGCGCCACATCTGCTACCAGGCCGGACATACCCTACAGCACTGACCCCAGAGGTGAAGGTGATGGCAGCCCTGCACTTCTTTGCTACTGGTACCTTCTAGTACACTGTGGCTACTGCTGGTGGTATATCGTAAACGATGTTTAGTCGGGTGCTACGCAATGTCTTGGAGGGGATGTTGCATTTCCTAGACCTTTACATCAAGTTCCCTAGCCCAGCTGAACTCCCGGAGATAAAGCATGCCTTTTATACACCGGAGAGGATGCCGAACATCATTGGATCTATTGATGGGACACATGTGGCCCTGATACCACCACAGGCACATGAGCTGGCATACCGGAACAGGAAGCACTACCACTTCATCAATGCTCTGGTGGTATGTCTTGCTGACATGTCTATCACACATGTGTGTGCACGGTTCACTGGTTCTGCGCACAATGCCTACATTATGAGGAGTAGTCGCATTGCAACGCTGATGTCACAGATGCCAGCTCAGCATGCCTGACTTGTCAGTGTGTACTGACTGTTTCTCATTGTGTGTGTTTGTCAATATTGCATTCCGCACTCCTACAAAACTCAGCTACTTGTTCATTTTTGTGTGTGTAGGTGACTCCGGATACCCCAACATGCCGTGGTTGCTGACACCCCTCAGGAACCCTGTGACACCAGCCGAGCTGCGCTACAATGAGGCACATGGTCGGAGCAGAAGGGTGATTGAGCAGACATTTGGCCTCCTTAAAAGCCGCTTTGGCTGCCTGGACAAGACCGGTGGGGCCCTCCCATATGAGCCTGCAAAGGTGTGCAAAGTAATCCTTGTATGCTGCATGCTACACAACATGGCAGTGCGTAAAGAGGTGCCTCTCATCCAGGATGACGATGACGATGACCAACCGCTGGCACCTGTGGAGGATCCCGGGCTGGGCCAAGGTTCCAGTGATGATGAGGATGAGGGTGACATCCGCTCACAGCTCATCAACAACTTCTTCAGCTGAATGTGAGTTTCAAGTGTTGTTATGTGAATGTATGGAGGTAGCCTGGAATGTGTTGTGCCAGCTCTGTTGCTGTCTGAGTGTGTCTGTGTGCCACTTGACTGGATGCGTGCAGTGATGTGTCCATTCAGGTGGTGTGTACTCCACAATAGGGTAGTACTGCTAACTTCTTTTTGAGTAGGTTTCTTGCGACATGTTTTGTGCATGTGTATTGCATTTCTCTCCTGTTCTGCTGTGCTTTTGACTGTGTCTTGTGTCTGTCCTTCCCAAGGTACTTTGCCTGTTGTTTGGTCAGCACTGACCCCCAACACCCAGAAGCCAACACCAGTGTGGAAGTTGTCAATTCCCATGAACTGATGTACCACACATCCCTGAACTTCAATTCTCCAACACTTTGTGAGTGTGTGTCCACTGTTAAGTGGAATTACCGTGCAACTATTGTGGAATATACGTGTTGCTGATATGTAATGAACCTGTGCTACGCTTTGTTATGTGCGTTGTCTGTCTTCCCACATCTGAGTGACATCTGCTTACCTCACCTGTGGACTTGTTACCACTGACTGGGGTTGGTGTTGTGTCTGTGCATGCCAATGTGTTTCAGGGCAACGTCATTGTGTGTGATGAGTAACATGGCATGGTGAGTATGTGTTGTGGTGCCATAGTGGTGTGTCGCCCTCACATGTGTCACATCACCATGACACACCTTACGTTGGCCACATTGTTGCAGTATTTGGCATGCACTGTGTTGTGTAGCAAATCGACATCTCCCTGAACATGACAAGTTGGAATCACAACAGAGGCAAGTATGGTGTACTGGTGAGTTTAATTTCAAATATGTGTGAGGGAAGTGCACAGGATAGTGGGTGCTGTACATTGATTTTGGAATCCAAAGTTGACATTAGAGTTGGAAGTGCGGGTAGATGAGATGTCCAGAGTAAAGTCCACAGTCATCTGCTACATTGGCTCAACATGAACCCTCCATGTCATGTGGGCGAGTTGTGTGCGATTGGACAAGGTGAACGGGTTGCGCACAAAGATAATTTTCCAGAACATGTTTAGAGTCTGTGGGGGATGTGCTGGGACATCTGCCTCTCACATGTCCTTCTTCGGATGACCCCTCTTCTTCCGGGGGGGGAATCCTCATGTGCAGGCCTCTGCTGTACAGGGGACTCTCCACCAGAGTCCTCCTCCCTCCCTGTGGCGCTGGCAGATGGTGTTGCGGCAGATGTTGTGGCCACCCAGGGAGGTGTGGACAGGTTGGTGTTGATCTGGTGGAGGCATTGGAGTATGTTCCGATGCAGCGCAGTAAGGCCATCCCACTTGGCCTCCATGCGGGCATGGTGGGCGACCTGCTCGTGTTGCATGTCCTTGAGGATCCCCACTACCTGGCCAAATCTTCCGGTGCTATCCTCTGCAAGGCACGCCCTCTGCCTCCCACCTCTCCCAGCACCCCTATCCGCACGGGCAGGACCAGCGGCGGGATGCACAGGTGACACTTGGACTCCTTGGGTGGTGTTGCTGGTGGTGTTTGCTGTAGCTTCCTGGGGGTCCTGTGTCCCTGTGCTGTGGGTGTTCATTGGCCTTGGTCTGTCCGTGTTGGCGGTGGTGCCCTGTCAGTGTACAGATGCTGGAGGTGTGGGTACAGGGGGTGCAGATGTTGATGCTGCTGGTGCTGCGTGATGGCTCACACCGGAGGTACCAGGTTGGTCGTCGTCATCCGAAGAGGACAGAGAGAGTCAGACCAGAGAGCTCAGTGTCCGCCAGAGTCTGGGCCGGGGAATCCTCATCATTTGGTGCTGGGTGCCCAGCACCACCTGTGTTTGGAAGAGACACACGATGTGAGTTATGTTTCCACATGCATTGATGGTTCACAAACATGACATTTTCTACTTTTTGAACAGATGCCTGCCTGTACACTGCTTTTTCCCAGTTTGTCACAGACAGAGTTTGATATTGTTGTTGTCCATTTCCCAGCATGGCCTTGTGCTCCCCACAACAGATCCCAGTGTCAGACATCTTGTCAGTCCATTCCCACTCCCTGTGAGGTGAGCATGGTTCAGTGTGAGGTTGCTGGGCCATGTGGGTCGGTGTAGACTGTCTGTGACTGTGACTCCCATCATACTCTTGGCTACACCTCCCTTCCCAGCATGCCCATACTTCCTTCCTCTTGACTCTGCTTCCCTGTGAGGGGGTGTGACAGCAATGGCAAGATGGCTGACTGTGCAGTCCTGGTGTTTGTTGGTGCTCAGTTCCCAGCATGGCCTTGTGCTCCCGACAACAGAGCCCAGTGTCAGACATCTTGTCAGTCCATTCCCACTCCCTGTGAGGTGAGCATGGTTCAGTGTGAGCTTGCTGGGCCATGTGGGTGGGTGTAGATTGTCTGTGACTGCGACTCCCATCATACTCTTGGCTACACCCCCCTTCTCAGCATGCCCATACTTCCTTCCTCTCGACTCTTCTTCCCTGTGAGGGGATGTGAGAGCAATGGCAAGATGGCTGACTGTGAAATCCTGGTGTTTGTTTGGCTACAAGTCCAAAGAGAGCCCCTGTGCTTCACACAGCAGCACCCAGTATGGGGTATCTTTTGCTGATATTTTAATGAGGTGTGTGTCAATGAATTCTACCTGGTGAGTTGTGTGGAGTTTGTGTTGGGGGGTGTCTCCACATGCTGGTAAGTATGGTCAGGGCCTTCAGTCCTCCTTCCCATCATGAAACGTGCTTCCATTGTAGGGTATGCAAGTTGTCTTTCAGGATGTGAGTCAGTGGTGTCCTGCTTCTGATTTGCACACAACCCCTAGCAGGGCCTTGTACTCCCCACAGCAGGAGCCAGTGTCAGCCATCTTGTCAGTCATTTTCCGCTCCCTGTGATGTGGGCATGTTTCAGTGAGGTCTTGATGGGCCAATCAGGAGGGGGAGCATTCTCTGTGACTACAGGCACCCATCATGCTTTTGCATACACTAACTTCACCTGCTTCCCCACAATTCCTTCCTGTCAGTCAGCTGCACTGTGAGGTAGTGTGTTTGTGATGGCAAAGTGTCTGACAGTGTCTATTTAGCTTTGTGCCACTGTCTTGCTCTATTTGTTTGTAGGTTGGTGCATGTCATGACACAGTTCCAAGTCACTATGAGATGGCAGGTATTGTGTTTGTCTGACTGGCATACACATCTTGGGATGATTATCTATTGGTTACTGTAGCTTTGCTTGCGGTGCATGGTTTCACTGTCCCCTTCCCACACAATCTTGGGTATGTTGTTTGTGTACTCACCAGGCTCTGGGACGTGTGTTAGGCCATGGACGCTCTCCGGTGGTAGGATGTCCCGCACCTTCTCCTCCCAGGTCCTGAAGTAGACTGGTTTGGCAGGAGGGACACCGCCGGTGCACTGACTCAGGGCATGATCTTTTTCGATTAGTTTCTTGACCCTCCTGCGCACGTCATACCACCTGTTCTGGATATCGTCCTTTGAGCGCCTTGCTGGTGCTTGGGCATTCACCTTGTCCACAATCCTCGCCCACATCTTTGTTTTCTGTGACATGGGGGTCCTTTGGACCAATGTACCAAACAAATGTGGCTCTACTCTGATGATCTCGTCTACCAGCACTTCTAACTCACTATCTGTGAACTTTGGATTCTTCTTTGGGGGCATGGTGATGGGTGGTGGTGGTGAGGGATGTGTGTGTGAGGGTGCAAGTGAGGGTGGGTTGGTGTTGGTTTTGCTGGCTGTATGTGTGTGTGCTTTTGGATGAGGTGCTGATGGTGTGTGGGTTGTGTGATGTGTGAGTTGTGAGTGTGTCTGTGTTTGCTGTGTAATGGTGTTTGCTGCTGGCTGTGTCTCCTGTTTGCAAAGGATGATGGTAGTGATTGTAGTCCTTTCTATAGTTGGAGTTGTGGGTGTGTCTTTGTCCCATGTTTTTTTATTTGGTATTTATTGGCTTTGTCATTGCTTGTTTGGTCCTTTTTTTTGTCTTTTTTCCTTTGGGTTTTGTAGGCATGAAGGAGACGTTCATGTGATGGAAACGGACGCTGCTGTTGTCTCGTGCGGGCTTCTCCTCCTCGTTCACGCTGCCTATCTTTTGTGTTTGATACGCGTCGGTCGCGAAGGTCTCTATTGCTTGTGTGCCCGGTTTTCTGTGCGTGTCGGTCGTGCGGCTTGGTCTCCATGCGAGTCGGTCTGGTTTTACACGTATTGCATCGTACTGCGCGTATCGGACATCGCGGGTACGGGTTGGTCGGGTTCATTCCGGGTTCATGTCGGTCAGTGAAATTCGCGGCGGTTTTCCGGCCGGATCACTATTTTCCTTACGGCTCGATCGTACGGCTTGTATTCCGTACATGTCGGTTGTAATTCAGTTGCGTTGCATCATACTGCACAGGTCGTACGGCGCTGGTCCGTGTCGGTCGGTATTGGGTCCGGGTCCCTGTCGGTCGGTATCGGAATCGGCCCCTCTGTCGGAAGGGCTCCGACTATCGTTCGGAGCCCTCCTGACCAAAATCGGAATCGGCCCCAAAATAGCCATTGATCATTCAAGCCCTGTACAGGTTCATTAAGGATTTGTAATCTTTTTTTCCAAAAATGCATGTATGTTAAATATTTAGGGGGAGAACCAAACACCCTGTCCAACATGTTGCTTGATGAAATGTGATTGTGCTCCCCTGCAACATACATTGCAGGTGGCATCCGACAGTTTAGAGTCAGTAATGACCTAGCAGGCCAAGTGAAAATACTCCCTCCATAGTTCTGGATAAGTCCCACAGCACCTTTGGGCCTCCTCTGCACTGCATGGTCTGTTTGGTGTATTGTAATGACATTGTGAACAGCCCCTGTGCTATGTTCCGTTCATTTGATGAAGTTAGCCTTTATCATGGCATACTAACCCAAAAACATATTTGGCCCTTCCTGTTGAAAAAGCAATTACCGATGTTGGCTAAAGCCACACAGCTACAAGCTTATGGAATATAGGGACTTACCAAGAGGCTCACCAACTTCAATCCCCAGATGCTTTAGGAGATCTGGCTCCCTGCTGACCACATCTGCCCATCGGTGTTTCAGTTGGTGGACAGTTTGCTGGACATTAAAGACTTGGCCAATGCAGTACCGAACCTTCTCCCACCACTGCTGCCTCTAATAGGTAGGGTAATCTTGGCTGACCCTACCACCACTCATGTGCATTTTTGGGAGATAGTGGACCACCAGCCACAGCAGGCCTCTAAACTCCTCTTCGGACTGTTTATTTGCCCTGCTCCTCCCCAACATCTCCATAGTCAATCTATCCACCCTGAAGTACTACACACCGGAAACTAACCTTTCCCCCTACCCCTAAAACTACAAACGTCTAAATAGACGGACACAATACAAAAAACAAATACAAGACACAAATACAATTTTTAAAACTCAACGGGGACAGCAGAGACACCAACAAGACGAAAGAACGCAATCTATCACCAAAGCACATGCCAAACACCTCCACCAGCCACCACAGACAAAAAGACCGTAAGTGAAAGTAAAAGGAACTTCACACTTTCTGGTTTGCAGCATGGCTGAGCCACTGATTCATTTCCTGGGTAGGAGTGTCACGTTTTCTACAAAATCGTCACTTCTCCTACTAAAGCGTCTTTTAATTTATTGATTGAGGAGCAGGCAATGCATGAATTAGGCACAACACATCTCTTGCACAATGCATTGTTTTTGATGCTTTGGCGTTGATGCGCGGCTTCCAACCGACGATCCAGGTGCAATCTGTCATGCAATAGGCCAATGCATGTGTTTTCATTGACACAACTATCCTATTGTGTGTAGTACAGTGCCTTGATTTGTGCAATGTAGGTACATACTTCGTGGGCTCACCTTTCTTGCTCAAATTATCTTTGCCGACATGCTTTATGACTTGCGATGTGTTGCATGTATGTGTCAACAGTGCGCATATGTGTGACTTCTTGCAATCATGATGCGGACCCAAGGACAGGCAATATATTTCATATATTGTGAAATACACAGAAATATTGTGAATTGTTGATACTTTGGCTTTAGCAATATGTATTACAGTTTGTATCATGCTTGGCTCAACGTAGGTAGCTGAATAGTAGGCATTTATATTTCACAGATATTGCACTCCTATACAAATGATATAAACATTGCCATACATAATTTTGGGCAAACTTGAAGATCATACTATCTGTCTGCAATCCATACAAAGGATGTGTTACAGATACAATGCACACTCAGGGAATGACATACACTGGCTGCTTCAGCCTGTCTACAGTGTATGTGGCATCCAGCTCAGGATTTACTGTCTAGATATGTAAGGTGTGTTGCCTGTCCAATAAGTCACATGTTCATGTTTGCAAGACAGCATTTAGCAAACTAAAATACCATACAACCACCATATAATGTAGTGGTGCACACACATATCCTGTCTGAGCTTGGTGTCTGGCACTATATCTGTGGCATATGCACATTACACCTGCACAAAAGTGTGAGCCAAAACTGTTAGCCTATATTGTGATAATCATGAGGCTTGCTGGAGTAGTCCAACCAAGTGTGATGATTTCCAACTAGGAATAAGTTTACATTTTCCATACATCACATTATGGAGCAACAGAGAGGGCTTACATGAACTTAGAATGTGGGTATGCAAGGGAGCACTTTCCTTTTTTGCCTTAACACAGGTGTGCCAGGCGCAAACAGGGAAAGTGCACCCTATTGCATGGAATCACTGCCCCCAGGGCAGCCATGAACTCGCTTTGCCCTGGGGGCAGCACATTCCAGTGATAAATGAAGCAGCGGCTTTGAAGCCGCTTCATGTTTTCACCGTGCAGGCAGCGATCTGCCTGCACTTTTAAAGGGGGTTAGAGATCCCCTTGCACGTGGGTGCAGTCAGTGACTGCACCCACCTGCAAGGGTATGTCTGACCCCCTTTCCCCCTCCAGAGGGCTCCCATCAGGGGGCGCACTGACAATGCGCCACCTTTTCGATGATGCATTGTCATTGCGCCTCCTGAGAGCATCTTTGCCTCTGCGCCCGCGTCTGTAACACAGCACGGGTGCAGAGGCAAAGGGATTCCCTCATTTACATGGGGCATGCCCCCATGCAAATAAGGGAATGCCTCCTGATGATAGCAATGAAGCTTTATGTGTGCAGTCACTATCGGTATTACAGAAGGGGCTGCACAAGCGTCTGCAGCCCCTTTTGTGATACCAAAGTACCCCATGGGCGCGCAAAGCGGGCACAAACGCCTGTTGCGCCCTCGGGACACTTATTTAATATGGCCCCTGATGGTCATATGTGCTTTTATTGACAAATTTTCCCACTCTGAACTTAGCAGGAGTGGAATCCCATGTAGTTATACTGTGACATCTATTTGTCTATTAGATTTGATGCGTGTCATGATCAAATTAGCACAGATAGATGGAGCTATAGAAGTCACAGCATTGTTTGTTTCAGAGTAAGACAGAGCTTAAAAGTCACATCAATTCCTGCATGTTGTAACAGTTGCATCCTTGCCTAGTGGGTCATGTATGCCTGCATTGGGGCTAAGTAGCCAAACCAGCACATGTAAGGACTCCACATGTCTATGTGTTATGTGAGACACCACAACGATTTAGCTATGTGCTTGCAAGTGTTTCTGTAGCTTATGGAGAATAACTGGGTTACACTTTGTGTCCATGCATATCATATCGGCCTCTGTTCAGAGTTATAGGACATTAAGTTCACTATACTTGCTTCCACAAGGGTAAGGTAGTAAAACATATCAAGACATACAACACACACACTCAGTCATTGCACACTTTACATTTACACTCCCTTTGGATTGTAGTAGGATGTCTGACAGTCAGTAGATGGTGGCAGCACACATACTCACGACATGTGCACACTGTTCCACATAGCTACCTTTGTTTGGTGTAAGGCTTCCCGATGCACATGTGTTTGGCACATTTTGGTAATATGCACACATATTTTGGTCCATATGATGTTATTCTAGGTTTAGTGGAACACCTAGCTACGCACCTGTGTGATCTTCCAAATTCAATTAGGTGAAATGTGAGTGTTTTAACGTTTACAGTGACTGTTCAATGAAAGTGCATACACAGAGGAAGTGTTCAATCCTTTATTCACATTTATGAAAACTGTTTGTAAACAAAAATTAGATTTATGGCCATCCAAAACAATTCAGTCTTCAGTGAAAAAGATCTGCACAATGAGTTCCTTGGCCGACTCCCCACAATTGTAGCTACATTTTCCCCTCTGTCCTCACCCTCTGCTTCCTGCTACTCATTGCACTTGTCCCATGGGGCATTTGTCTGCACACAGAGGATGTGCAATATACAACAAACTAGGATCATTTTGCAAGCCATAGGGTCAAGTATAGCAATTGGTCCCCAGACATGTCCAGGCAGTGGAAGCGAGACTTCAGTACCCCGAAGGTCCGCTTCACAATACTCCTGGTGTTGCCCAGTGTATTTTTGTAAGTGCACTCTGCCTCTGTGTGGGGATGTGCAGACAGGGTCATGATCCATGACTGCTGACCACATCCGTTGTTAGCTGAAAAGACAAAGGGAGAAAAGTCACTCAATGTACATGGTGATTGAACAACCCACATTCAAGTACATGTCTGTTATGTAAATTGAATGACTCTTACACATTTCTGCCACTATTAGACACTACTGGTTACATTTTTATTAGCAGCTTTAATTCCAAATGTCTAGTCCTGTTCTCTGTGTCAGACTGAAACATGTGCATGGCCTGCTACTTTTGACAGTGCCACAATTGGACAAACACATTAGGTCTGTAGCTTAGTGTGATACGTTTTTTGTAGGTCAATTGCCACCGTAAGTAACAGTATGTTGTTCACAAATTGGGGTTTGTTGTCATCGGCATGTAGGCTGTACCAGTAGTAACCTGTTTTACATGCACACATACATGTGCCCTTGTGGAACCAATGATGTTTTTGTTGCACATCCTACCAATGACAGAACCTTTGAATACTTAACTTTATTTAGGAAGTGAAATTTGGTGAGTACATGTGGTGCATTCTGCACAAGTTCCCCAGATGGTTGTACAATTTTTTGTCAGCCTTCAGCTGCAGCTTTTTTCATCAGTCAATATGTCATGATACACTGGGATTGACACATGGGTATGCAATATGGGGACCTCTAGGTTGAGCACCCTGATGTTGTAACTGATCTCTGTCTACCACAGACCTGTGCACAATACATTGGTCTTCATACGTATATGTTGTACTGTAAGTTGATGTGGGTGATGTGCCTATTTGCAATGGCTCTATCGTCATTGCTGTTTCAATGGAATGTTGAGATTGGTATCCTGAGTACACTGTGGTGCCCTGTCTAGGTTACATGACAATCTTTGTTGATAATTGTTGGCTACCATATTTGGCAATGTTGTTTTAGTGTTTGTGACTTGGACATAGCTGATTCCCTATATTTTTCCTTTGGTCAACTTACCACAGTAACGGGTGTACCAACACAATATTTGCATCTGTCATGGTGGTTGCATACCTTAGTGGATGTATGTGAGTATACTGTCAATATGGTTAAGAGATATATTGTATTTGTACTGTTGATGTAACTCTGTGAACCTGTATAGACATTCACAAATGTTTGAGGCCTACTCTGACATTGGTTGGCATACAAGGCTTTTCCAATATGCTATTCATGACACTTTAATGCACTTACATGTATACTGGCTTGTGTGACACACTTACTAATTTTTATGAGAAACTTCTCACATTAGCCTGAATATGAGGAGTCTTGACTGACAGGGAGAGTAAGTACATCAATTAGGGTACACTTATCGCACACTTCTCTCTTATGTTGACTTAGAAATCATTTTGGCTTGTCTGTCCTACAATATGTTTTAGTTTACATTAATTAACCAATGCAGATGATGTGCTCCTATTCATTTATCTAGATCGGAAAAAAACATTTTTAAACTTTATTTACCATTTCCAATAATAACAATCTGCAGGTACATGTTCACAAAGCATCATCTAGATACAATTAAAAGGAATTAACAGCGCGGTGGCCAGCCGGGCAACATGGCGGACGCGAGCGACTGAGGCTCCGACCGTTACCTCCTGGATATCCTGCCATTTATCCTGAGAGGGGGCAGATCGTGGCAGCTGGACGCGGGCCCGGTGTGGGGCAGTGAAGAGGAGCCGGCGTAGCCCCGCGAGCGGCGAATGTGAGGTGCCGCGACCCGGCGGGGCCTGAGAGGAGAGGAAGCGCGCGGCGACCTGTGAGGCGGGGCCGGCCGCCAGACCCTGCGAAAGCGCCGGGAGACGGAGTGGGGGACGGCGCTGCACAAGAGGTCCCTCCCCTCGCGGCCGAGGTGTCCTGACGGCTGCGAGCTGACATTGCCGGCGGACACGGACTGGTAGGAGCCCTGCCGGGTGCTGCGGTGCTGCGGGGGGCCCCCGCGATGCGGAGTGCAGTGAAGTGCGACACCCTGGCCTGCAAGCTGGGAGCCTGCTGCGCATTGTGGTGTGCTCGGCGGCGGAGCGCTGAGGAGCTGCGGCCCCCGGGGGACGGCGTGCCTGGAGTGCGGGGGAGTCCGCGGCCCCGAGTGGTGGGGGCCGCCGTCGAGGCCAAGACAGCACGGTGAGCTGCGACCTGGGGCCTACTGTGGTGAGCCCGGAGTGCCTGGGTGCGAGCCGTGTGGAGAGGAGGGCCCTGGGCTTGAGCGGCACGAGTAGCGAAACCTGGATCGGGGCGGCCAGGAGAGGCCAACTGTTGCACAGGAGGGGTGCAGAGGCGCACCTGGCGCGCCCGGAGAGCCCGGAGGCCGCGGCGTGGATTGCCCATTGCGGACACTGAGGCCCAGTGCTGGCAGAGGCGGGCGCCATATCCTGGGAAGTGCCATTTTGTGCGAGGCCGTGGCGGAGGGAGGTGTACCGGCCATTGTAGGGGCCGCCAGGAGCCACGCATTGGAGAGGTGAGGGGCCTCCGCAGGTGACTGTGACCCGGGGTGCTGGGCGTCGCGTCCCTGGGAGCGGGACCCCGGTTGTGAAGCTGGCCGACGGGGCTCCAGCGCCTGGATTGCCTAGCGCTCTAGTGGCTGTGCAGCTGCAACGACGCAGGGTGAACGAGCCTTGGCGCACAGCGGTCTGCTGGCGGGCACCGGTCGGGTGTACCTGGCAGGGCCAGAACGGGACTGGGCTGGACGTCGGCTAGCTGGCGCATCAGTGAGCAGGCACGGTGGTGCGGTGCCCTGAGGGGAACGAGGCGCACGATCCTGGGAGCCCCTTGCGGCCTGGGGGACCACTGCCGGTGTGCTTCCCTACTGGAGCCTGTTGCTGCTGCGGGCTGTGGGGTGTCCCCGGTCCTCTTCCTGCTGACCTCGGCCCAGCGGCTGGGCCCCGGGGAACGAGTATAGATCCGGCGGCCGAGCGGAGCTGAGTGCCGGCGGGGATTGGAGGGCCCACGCCCGGTCGTGTACACGACGCCCGGAGACGAGCTGTGAATGCCGACTGCCCAACAGTACGTGCCGACAAGTCGCAGCAGGGTTAGCTGCGTCCTGGGAGCCTGGACCCCGCGCAGGGCCGGTCGGGGGGAGATACGGAGTCACAAGCGGCGGCCCTCTCGACTAAAATGGACACCATGCTCGCGGCGGTGGAGAGACTTGGCACTACCCTGGATCAGACAAGGGCGTCCCTCGAAACGAGGATTGACAAGGTCTCATCCGACTTCACCCTCCTTCACGCTGACCACCGCAAACTGGCCGAGAGAGTAGAGTCACATGGTCAGACGCTTCAGGAAATACAACCTGTCGTCCGGAGTCATAGCGCAGCGCTGCAGGATGTGCTGGACCGGGTCCATGCGCTCGAAGACAGGGTTGATGATGCGGAAGGATGCTCACGGCGCAATAATATCCACGCAGTGGGTCTCCCGGAAGGAGTGGAGGGCAGGCACCCGGAGCAATATGTGGAGAACTGGTTGCGGGGCCTCCTGCCTCAGGGGGTGTTATCTCAGCACTTTGTTGTGGAAAGGGCGCACAGGGTGCCGGCGCAGAGGCCCAAGCCGGGGGCCCGGCCCCGACCGTTCCTATTCAAGCTCCTCAACTATCGGGACAGGGATGCAGTTCTAAGCGAAACTAGAAAGTCTGGTGACCTGACCGTGGGCAGTAGCCGAGTCATGCTCTTTCCGGACTACACCGCAGCCGTGCAGCGGCACAGAAGTAACTACATGGCGGTGAAGCACCAGCTCCGTGAGTTGGCTCTACCTTACTCCCTGCTGTTCCCGGCCCGCCTGCGAGTGGTAGCAAAAGAAGGTGCCCGCTTCTTTGACTCCCCGGCGGACGTGTGGGACTGGCTGGAGGAGTCGGGGCAGTGGACGGGGGAGAGGCCTGCTGGCTCGGATGTCGACGGCCGCCCGGGGAGGCGATCCAGAAGACGTGGGCGCCGGGGGGCACGGCAACCAGCGCGGCCGGGACCGGTGGCGCCTAGCCCGCAGAGAATCCTGATGGAGCGGCGGGAGGTGTTGGAGGCGGTGGCGACGCTTGGGACATCACCCGCCAGTGACCGAATGGAGGCCTGCTCGCACAATGCACCGGGAGCGAGTGGGGCGTCGTCCCCATCCACGGTGGTCTCGGAAGACTTGCTTTTGCCAGTGGTGACCCCGCAGACTGCGGACCTGATTGTGTGATGGGATGTCAGGATGTCAAAGTTTGGGCAGGATCTGCGTATGTTGAACTGGAGCTGTGTGCATGCCGTGGCACTGTGTTGGGTGGTTCTGGGGCCCTGGGTCCTCCTGGGGGGCAGTAGGCTCAGAACTGGGAGCGCCTGGCCTTGTGGGGGCGGGTTGCGCGAGGCGCGCGCCACCAGACGTTACACCTGCGGGCGCCTCCCGCTGGGGTTTACATTGAGCCTGCGCAGCAGTTCAGCTCCGGACATGATGCTGCTCCTTCCTCTTCCAGTGGGGATAGGGGAGGGGTACTAGTGCCAGCAGGTCGCTACGATTAAACGAACCCCATTAGTCACCACACTGCAATAGCCTAATACTACTTGGCGTTTCTGAGGTTTGGACGGATGCCCCGTTGGGAATACGCCCTACTTGTTAAACTGTTCTTAATGGTTATATTGTTTACATGGCAGCGCATTAGCATGCTCCCCCCGGACTGTGGTCCACCCCCCCTCCCTGGCGCGGACGCTCTGGCCCCAGCCCGACTTGCTCACCTAGCTTTGCGATGACGCACACTAACATTGTGACCTGGAACATACGGGGCATGCACACGCCTTCCAAGCGCTACGCCATCTTCTCCTATCTGCAGCGACACTCCGTTGGGATTGTCCTCCTACAGGAGACGCACATGTCCTCGACAGAACTGGGCAGGCTCTCTAGGCGCTGGAGAGGACAAACGTACGGCACCGTTTACTCGGCGCACGCGTGGGGCACGCTGATCTGGGTGCGAGCAGGCGTCCCTTTCGATTGCAAAGAGGTGGTGGTGGATCGGGAGGGCAGGTATACATTAGTGCGGGGGTAGCTGAACGGCCAAGAGATGTTGCTGGGCTCGCTATATGCGCCTAACGTGGATCAGGCCTCCTTTTTGGCGAGATTGACGCAGCTTCTACACCCTTATGCTGGGCTCCCCTGGATGCTGGGAGGGGACTTTAATATGGTGTTGGATGTCCAGTTGGACAGATCCTTCCCTCCCCTCCGTGCCACGGTGGTGGAGTCCTATGCCCGGGCGCTGGGAGACTGGCTCGCGCACTGGTCGCTGCAGGACTTGTGGAGCACACTCCACCCGACGGATAGGCTATATTCTTATTATTCAGCGGTCCACGACCTGCACGTACGGTTGGACAGGATAGTGGGCTCCCGGTCATTGCTCCCGCTTATCGAGCAGTCGGAATATCTGGGGCGGACGCACTCCGACCATAACCCCTTATGGCTTCGGATTGGCTGGGTGGCGGACCGCCCACCGATGCCCACTTGGCGACTTCAGCCGAGCGCACTGGAGGACCCGGAGTTCCGTTCCTCCCTTGGTACAGCCATCCTAGCGTACTTTGACACCAACGAGGGGACGGTGAGCAGTGCCTTGGTAGAGTGGGACACCCATAAGGTGGCCATTCGGGGGCACTGCCTGGGGACCCAGTGGAACATACGTCGGGCCCTCTTGGACTCCCTGGCGCGCCTCGAGGACGACCTTCTGCAGTACGAGATGGAAGGAGAAGGAGGGGGCAGACACTCACGTAGTCTAGAGGATCTCCGCAGGCGGCACGCGGAGCTCCTGGAGCGGCTCCGCTGTCACAATTATGTGGCGCACACAGCCAGAACGCACGCCAGAGCAGATAGGGCGGGCCGTCTGCTGGCCTGGGTAATCCGGCAGGAGGATCGCCGGGACCTGATCGGAGCAATCCGTAGGGAGGACGGAGTGGTGGTACACACGCAGCGCGAAATACATCGGGCCTTCGTGGACCACTACAAGCACTTGTACGCGGCTCAGGGGACGGGTTCCCGGCACCTTCTTGGGGAGTTCCTCGCTTCCATTCACCTACATGTGGCCACCAGGGAGCAAAACGCAGCGCTCAGTGGGACCCTTTCCCTAGAGGAAATTAGGGAGGCGATCCAATCAATGGCGACGGGCAAAACTCCGGGGCCGGACGGATTGCCTGTGGAGTACTATAAGGCATACCGCGAGTCCCTGGTGCCGCTGTTGCGTGAGCTATATAACAAAGCGCTGGAGGAGGGGTCGCTCCCTCCCTGCATGCGGGAGGCGTTCCTGGTTTCCCTGCCTAAACCGGATCGCGACCGCACGGCCTTGGGCTCCTACCGTCCCCTGGCGATGCTCAACGTCAACTACAAAATCTTGGCGAAGGCCCTAGCAGACCGATTGGCGCCAGTGGTCCCGCATCTGGTGCATTCCGACCAGAACGGGTTTGTCCCTGCGAGGTCCACGTCGTTAAATCTTAGGAGATACTTCAGGGTGGCCGGTGAGGCCGTGCACAGATGGCCCAGAGCGGGGTGCCTCCTCCTCGATTTGGAGAAAGCGTTTGATTGCTTGGAATGGGGCTACCTGTCCACGGTGTTGCTACAATACCGGTTGGATGGGGATTTCCTCCGGATGGTCGACCTACTCTACAGGAACCCCACGGTCTGTGTTCGGCTGGGCCCCCATGTCTCGGAGGCGGTACCGGTGGGCCAGGGCACCCGGCAGGGATGCCCCTTGTCCCCGTTGCTGTTCGCCCTGGCGATGGAGCCCCTGGCGGAGGCTGTGCGGACGACCCTGGGAGATGGTATACCGCTGGGAGACGCTGTTCACCAGGTGTCGCTCTATGTGGACGACCTGTTAGTGTACGTTAAGGATGTGGGATGTATGCCGGAGCGGCTGGTCCCGTTGTTGCGGTCCTTTGCCACTGTTTCGGGACTCCGCGTGAATGCGGGTAAATCTTGTCTGTACGCTTTTAGCGAGGGGACTGAGGACCCGGGTTATCACCTGAATGGCACGCCGGTTCAATGGAGGGACGGCACCTTTCGATACCTGGGGATACACATCTACCACTGCCAACCGACTTATTCGATGGCAACCTGGGGAGGGCGGTCACGGCGCTCAGGTCGCAGGTGGCCTTTTGGAGCACGCTCCCGCTGACGACCACGGGCAGGGTGGCGCTCGCCAAAATGGTCATGCTCCCTCGCCTCCTGTACTACTTTGTCAATTTACCGCTGTATGTCCCCCCCGCCTTTTTTGGTAGGCTCAATAGGATGCTGCTGGATTTTGTTTGGGGCACTGCCAGGCACAGGTTGGCGCTCGCAAAGCTCTTCCTCCCGACGGACAGGGGTGGTCTGGCGGCTCCATGTTTTGAGCACTACTACCTGGTGGCCCAGCTACAATGGATTGCCTGCTGGTTGGCTGACAGAGGCAGGGATGATACAGCCACGGTGGCAGCCCCCTACTCGCTGGAACGTGTGACCGGTCTTTTTCACCCCTTGGCTGCGGTTGCGGGACCGCTGCCGCTCCTCCTGGCTGTGGCGCATAGGTGCTTCCGGAGGGCTTTGTACCTCACGTGCGCTGTTGTGCCATACGTGCCAGCAATACCCCTAGAGGGTTCCCCCAGAGGTGGGGGGGTACTTGTGGCCCCCGCACTGATGGGCTGGTGGGAGGCGGACGTGCACAAGCTGGGGGACCTATACAGGCATGGTGAGCTGATACCGTATGAGACCTTAGTGTCGGAGGACGGGCTCCCACCTGGCGGGTTCCTTACACACCGCTCACTACTGGCGAGCTTGACTGCCAAATGGGGAAGCATGACTACGGAGCCTGGCCAGCACCTAACTATGCAATACCTGCACGTCATGGGGAGGGGCGGGCACCTGGTCCACTGGTTCGCCGCCTCGTTACGGGAGCACACGGCGGTTGGTCTGGGCCCACTCCGCGGCAAATGGGAGCTGGACCTGGGGAGGCCGCTGGCGGACAAGGAGTGGGAGAGGGTCCTTAAAAGCCCAGTGCGTATCCCCCGAAATATGCGGTTCTGCCAAATCCAGCTGTTCATTGTTCATAGGGCCTACCTCACACCTGAGTTGATTAATAGGTACTTCCACCGCAACGACGCGCTCTGCCCTCGGTGCCGGGAGCTGGGGGCGGGGTTTTTGCACATGCTGTGGAGCTGCCCTGAGTTGCGCACCTATTGTTGGGCGGTCAGTGGGCTGTTACAGGGGAGTGTGGGTCGTAACATCCCCTTAGACTGGCCTGAACACGTCTTACACCAATTTACCAGATCGCCCAAAGACAAGGTAGCGTCCCGATTCCTGGACCTGGGGCTTGTAGTAGCAAAGCGCCTCATCACCAGGAGATGGAAGGCGCATGACCCACCACACACACGGGCTGGGAGCTCCTCATTCCAGGCATGGGCCAGGGCGGAGGGGACTGCCATCCGTAGGGAGGATACTCTGGGGCTGCGGAGGGAGCCCATGGCGGACCGCTGGGAGCAGTTGCTTGCTGAGTTCCGGCGCTTGGACGGGGAGGGTACCACGGGCTGCATAGGGGTGGCCAGACAGGACAGCGCAAGCGGCGGCGCAGTGCAGGCAGTCTTGCTGACGGGATAGCATAGCCCCTATTATCTCTGGCCCAAAGACGGGGCGTCTGCAAACACTTGGGGATAGTTGCATCTGTGGGAGCTGGGGGGGGCGATCCGGGGGATGGGGGGGGGAGTCGGGGTAGGAAGGGGGAAGGAGCAAACTATGTGAATCACTGTTCACGCTGCCTCTGTTATGGGTTCTTCTTTTGCATTGTATGTAACTTCTCTGTCTTTTTTTGACGCCTAAGTTGTGTGGGCGATATAAGTTTCCATGTACGGCTCAGTGGCTGGTATGTGGTGGCGAGGGCCCCCTTTTCAAGAGACGACACCAGAACTGATAAGGACAATGTAGCCGGCTCCTAAGCGGGTGGTGGTTGGCGCATAACCCGACAGCAGGTTATATTCTCTTGACTGCCGGCACGGCTTGCCAATCTGTATATGCTTATGAATCACTGTGTGTAAAGTATGCTGCCGTAACATGTATTCTTTTACCAAAACTACAAACCAATAAAAACAGATTTGCAAAAAAAAAAAAAAGGAATTAACAGCGCATACAATGGACTCTTTACAACCATCTAGGTTGAACATCCACTCCAAACTTGACAAGACAGCTGTTGCTTTGATATACAGTTTCTACCCACCAATGAGAATCTAAGCAGTCTCATTTTGATGGGACATTAGTTAACTCAACCAACCCGAGTGGGGACTATGCCAGATAGAGTTTGTGATGAAGAGGGTTGAACAATATCTAATAGATAGGCTTTCAAGGGCCCCCATATGTCCCTAGGCTGAGAGGTCACAGGCAATGTGGTAGAGAACAGATCACTGTTGGTGTTGCAATTAAAAAGGGTATTTAACCACGCCTTAACAGTGGGGGTGTGCCTGCTTCCCCAGACCCCTGCTATTTCCCTTTTCGCTAATGATAACGCTATTGAGGTGTATCGACGTAGCTGTTTTGGGATGTTTCAAACGTACCGCAAAAGGGCTAATTGTGGCGTGTGCAGCAGATCTAGATTAGTCATTTTACTCAATGTGGCATACACCCTCCTCCAAAATATAGCAATTTTCATGCAATTCCAGGTCATATGAGCAAGGTCTGCGTGCGTAGCCCCGCATTTAGGGCATTTATGCAGTGTGGAATGGTCTATAGTGTGCAGTTTCGCTGGAGACATGAAAGCTCTCCATAAGACCTTAACGTGTAACAACTTATGCTTGCTATTTAATGAGACTTCCTTGATTTGTGCGCAGCAGAAAGCCCATTGAGTGTCGTCTATAGGGTGTCCTAAATCCCGTTCCCAAACCGCTCGGACTCTAGCGTCTCTAGCAGGCAATAGAGACATGGAGGTTTTGTACAGTTTAGAAACTAAGTGGTCTCCCTGTGGTCTAGTGATCAGTGTTGTCAGTGGTGGGAAGGGTTCCAGTTCTAACGGAAATTCAGGCAGCAGCGCCCGGAGTACGCACCGCAGTCTATTAAGTGTAAATTTATCCATAAAGGAAGCATCTAGGAACCTATCATCCTCTTCACTGTGGAATAGCTGAGCGCTTGGGAATAAGTCCCCGAAGGTGTGTAATGCATATATAACAAGTGTTCTTTGGACAATCTTTTCCTCCGTGATCGGCACCAATGGATTGTTTGCGAGTGGGATGGCAGACAAGTATAGCTTGTGTCCCATCTAGATCAAAATTTGACATTAGTAGTCAATGATGTCCAGTAGCTACTGTAATTTATAGACTGGTGATTGCATTTCAATGCGGAAAATCATTGTCTAGACGTTGCAGTGCGTTGGGCCAGGAGCTGAGGACCCAGTTTTATGGAAATGTGGCACAGTACAGTGCAGCAAGTCAATTATCAGCACTGCACTTCCTCACTGATTAAGGACAGTGTAGGACATGTTTGAGGCCATACAGCACAGTCCTGAGTTTTCAAGCTGCACTTGCACACAATGTGCTGCGTAGCACAGGGACAGACACAATAGCAACATGAGGATTGTGTGGTTCCATTTCATGTAGGATTTACTGGGTGCATCAGGGACCATCTTCCTTCATGTCATGGAGAATTGAAGGATTATTTTCCTATGTCTGTGTGCCATGGACTGCACAACATATAGGTGGCTAGAGTGTGTTGGATGACTTAAGTAATTTTTCTGTGGGGCACGTGACCTGCGGAGGGCTATTGTTTGAATAGATATCAAAGTTTTCATGGTGTGGGATACATGACATGCCTCATGTACCATGGGAGTTACATGTGGACACACAGACAACAGCCATGACAGTCCTCTCTTGCGTACA
Source organism: Triturus cristatus (assembly GCF_964204655.1). Classification (NCBI taxonomy): domain Eukaryota; kingdom Metazoa; phylum Chordata; class Amphibia; order Caudata; family Salamandridae; genus Triturus; species Triturus cristatus. The sequence goes on from NC_140593.1 coordinate 591,838,823, forward strand.
GTGTTGAAATATGGCTTTTTCTGAGCATTGCATTGCTCATGTTCTTCCCACTATTGATAGGCACACACAGTGGCTTAGGGTGCCTTCAAATGTGTGACTTTGCATGTTTGAATTGCACATGTGGTTTGAAGAATGGTTCAAGTATGAAATCCAATCCTCCTACATATGCACTGTGTCAGGTAGCACACACAACTATGTCTATTTTGTCATACACAATTTAGTGTTATTAGGTAAGTCATATACTTACCAACCAGTAGGCCATTCCTATATCTCCCCTTCTGGAAGTGCTCATTGATGATGGAGTGCCTGAAGATGTAGGCATCATGAGCACTCCCAAGGTAATTGGCCAGAACATTGATGAATGGACCCAGATGGTCCACAATTGCCTGTACGTTGATGGAGTCCGTGTGCTTCCTATTTTGGTACAGGTGTAAAACTGCAGTAGGAGGCACCAGTTGCACATGTGTGCAATCCATAGCCCCCAAGACACGGGATAAGCTAGCTATGGCATAGAAGCCTTGCTTTGTGTCCAGTTGTTGCTGTGTGTTGGGGAGCATGAGGTACTGGGGTGTTAGGCTTATGATGGAAGTCAGGACGAAGGGCAGGAAGGCAGAGAAAGATTTCTGGGATATTTCTACCCCTCCGGTTGTGGTGGTCTGGAATGATGCAGACATCAGCATGTGGAGGACTGCCATGAGTTTGACCTGTGGAGGGATGTTGGTGGACCTCTGAGATGTTGCCTGCAGCCTTGGTGCAACCTGGTTCAGAAGGCGTATGATGGACTCTCTCCATTGCCCGTAGCTAGGGGATGACTCTTAATCCCTGAGGTCAATGAGGGTAGTCCTCTGGTGGTACACACGCTCCCTTCTCCTGTGCTGACTATGTGGTGGTGGTGGTCTCCTCGATACTACTAGCTAAAGTGTTAGCAGCTCCATGGCATCATTGAGCTTGCAAAAGTGCTTTGAGCATGTTATTTTTATGTACCAGAGCCAATGCATTATTTCTTATGCCTGGGAAACTGAAGCACAGGAATTTTGATAAATTTCAGGCTCTGCACACCACAGACCAACAAAGCGTCCCTTTTCCCAAAACTCGTAAATATCACTGGAGGCGAGCTGGAAGATGAGGCTGACGGCGTTTACCAGCAACACCATGACTGGTGCTCTTGATGGAACTTTAACGATGCCCCTGGGGCGGAAACCAAAAACTGTCTGTTCTTACCGCAGTGCCCGAGCAACTTTGACTGATGCCCGTTGGAGCTTTCATATGCAGCTATAGAGGAGTTTCGCTCTGGTTCACCCCTCAGCCGGCACCTACCCAGCCAGACATCGGACATCATTTTTCTCGCCTCCCCGTTGTGGTTTCCTATCTGCATTCCCTACTCCCGTTTACCCCTCCCCCTCTACCTCTTCACCCCCATAAGCCTCATGTAAAGCGCTCTGATATCTCCGGGTCTAGCTAGCGCTATATACAACTTTGCAAATAGTACCGCGGTGCCCAAGCTACTTTGGCTGATGACGGGTGGAGCTGTCATATGCAGCTATAGAGGAGTTTGTCTCTGGTTCACCCCTCAGCCGGCACCTACCCAGCCGGACATCAGACATCGTTTTCCTTGCCTCCCCGTTGTGTTTTCCTACCTGCATTCCCTACCCCCATCTACCATTCCCTGACCGTCACCTACCCAGCCGGACCTTGGGCCCCGTCTCCCTGTCTCACCCACCCCCCTTCGTACTTCTGTTACTCTGCTTTTTCCTTGTCTCCTATCTATCTTTCTGTTCCCATTCAGCATTCTTTCGCTCTTTGTCTACTTCCTTTGCTCCTATCCCCTCTCACCTGAATCTTTCCCCTTGCCCGCGACACCGCCTAGCCCCCTGTACTTTTGTGCCCTTTGACTAAGCACTCTTTCTCCCCTTGTTGGGGAAAGATCCAAGATATATACGCTGGAGTCTCAGCGTACCCGCTGAGAGAGTCCACAGTGCCAAGGGAGCCACTCACAATTGAGGTATGGTATGGTACCCCTTGCCAAAGCACTCCCTCTCCCCTTTTTGGGGAAGGATCCAGTAAGTAGGCCTTGGAGTCTCAGAGACCCCTCTGAGAGAGACCACTGCGCTTTGGGAGCCTCTCGCAATAGAGATGGGGAAATGATACTTCTCCCCCTGGGATCACAGCTTACTGGACTTTGGGCGCAGCGTTGACTCGTCTACCGGTTTGTGTCCCTGTCACCCTCCTCTTGCCATGCTGTGTCTCTCACCCTCCCCTCCTCTTTCCCTCCTCCATTCTCTGTCTACTTTCCCTGCTCCTACCCCCCCTCCCCGGAATAACTACCCTAGCCTGCTTTTTCCCTTACCTATATGTTCCTTTTTGTTTGTCTCAACCTTTTTTGTCACTATGTTGCCATGCTCTAATAACTGTGTAACCTTTGTAAAGATGTAACCTGCAATTATTGTCTGATACTCATGTAAAGCGCTCTGATACCTCCGGGTCTAGCCAGCGCTATATAAAACCTTTTTTTAAAATAAATAAACTGCATTGTTTTTACGTTGTAAATTACGAAGGAAAGTCTACCTTGCCTAGATTTCGTCTTGCGCGACGCAGTCGGTTCAGACACAGGTTAAATCCGACGCAGGATGACAGAATGGGACAAATTGGCCTAGATACTTTACCTTGTAGATATTGAGTAATCACTGCACCACCAATGCGTAAAATAAAATGACGCTATGGCGGCTCAAGCCCCTTGCAAATATGTCCCTTGAACTCCTTCTTTGTCTATCAACTTTTCCATCATTATTGTCTGTCTAGCCTGCTTCACTCCTCTTCAGCCTATCTTCTTCAAGTAACTAGAATCTGTAAAATGCACCAGGAAGACAGTTCCTTTACCTATTTTTGTAAACAAATTTGTATTGGTTTTCATCATGATTGAGCATCAAACGGTTACATCAAAGACAATAATCTTCTCTTTATGTATGTTATCAAAGAAAGAATAGTTGCTAGAAAAAACATATAATCCCACCCCACAATGCCAGCCCGCCTCCTTCTGTTGTGCCCCTTGATGATATAATACTTGTCAGAGGTACAGTTGAAATGGAATCATCACAGTGTGATCAGACTCAAAGAGCCATCAAATTGTGCTTATGGATCAGTGGTGGTCTATCAAATCATCAAGTTCACCCATTTTTGCTTGACTGGGATCACTCATCTAATTAAGAGGCCATCTCCAGGCATTTCCTGATGTTATACTAAGAGACATAGGTTTCGGGTGTGTTACACAGTCCACTAGTGTCACCCATACTCTAGCCTTATCTATTGACCCTCGGTCACATCTAGCCTCTGTGAGCAGCACTGCACTCTCATAGCCCATCCATTGTTATAGTTCCCTCTGCCATAATATCACCTGGGGTTTCCTAGCCTTCCTAATCCATGTGATTTCTCTCTTTGAAGGAATAAAAGCTAGGTTCTGAAACCTACTTGTGGCTTTGGTTTTAGTAGTGTATGGAAATCAGCTTAATAAGCAGTGTTCCGGGGTGCAAGGGACCTCTCTCAATGACCTTCGTGAGCACACCAGTGACCGCCTCCCAGTAGGCAGTAACCAGCTGACAATACCAGAAAATGTGTATGAATTCCACTCCCTCCTCTCCGCATCTTGGACACTTCGTATTTGTTGTATGAAAGTATCTATTTATTCACCAAGGGCTGAGATATGCCATATGTGTAACATAGAAATGTATAATTTTAAAACGGACGCTCCTCAAGATTTTGGGTACACTCTCCAATATGACCACCCATTCTTCCTCGAGTATGGGGTTCCCCAGGTCTTTTTCCAATCAAACTCAGAGGGTGGCAAGAGGTTGCAACATGTCCTCCCTGCAGAGGTTCTGACATGCCCATGCACCAGTGTTTGCATATTGCAGCCGTCACAGCTCCATGGAGCAGAAAGTGGTCCAAAGGCCGTTCATGTCCCAAGCGGAATTCTTCAAATGGGAGGAGTATCTCAGCTTCAAACAAATCACCAAGTATGGACGCTCCTGCAGTCAGCCAAACACCAGTCCTCTCCAAAGTCCCCCATTTGGCAATCCCTCTAATAGTTCCATGGGAAAATCAGGTCAATGTGGGACATTCATGTACTTTTTCTGAAGACAGAGAAGCTTGTATTGGCGTTGCACACAAAATTCTGTGGTATCAGCTTCATTAGGACACCTTATTGTTAGCAGTACTCTGATCAGTCTGTAAAGGTCAGTGACAAAGGGACCCATTTCCCACCCAGGTGTCTGTCTGCCCGCCAACCACTGCGTCAGCCACTGGAGCTGTGCAGCTAGATCATAAGACTCAAATTCGGGAACCACTAGTCCACTAACCCCACTGGCCTCTGTAGCATGATCATGCCCACTTGTCTATGGCCCAAGGCCAGATAAAAACAATGATGAGGTAATTAATTTCTCGAAGTAGCACTCGAGGGATCCACACTGGCAGCACCACAAAAAGATATAACAGTTGAGGTTGTGCAATCATTTTCAAATTGTACCAGGGTCCGCAACTGAGAGAGGATCGTCTTCTAAAAGTCAGTGCTCATTTTGAGAGCCCAGATTACCTTTATGGCATTCCCCTCCAGTAAGTCAATCGGGTCATGGAAGATGTGCACTCCCAAATGCTGCAAACATTGGGGCTCACATTGCAACACCATCCATTCCCCAGGCAGGCCATGATTTCTAACATAGGGAATATGTGAAATTTCTGCTAATTGACTCTCAACCGGGATATCAATCTGAACTGCTCCAGTAGCCCCTGAGCACCTGCAAGAGCTGTTGTTGTATTTTGTATGTGCAATGTGGTGGGTTTGTTCACCTATCTCTATGCCCTGATAGGCTTTCCCAGTTCTGGCATAGCAGGCCAGAGGCTCTATAGCCAGGCAAATAACAGGGGTGACAAAGGGCACCCCTGTTTGGTTCCACGGCCCACTAAATAGCTTCAGATATAGTTTGCCCTGTATGGACTCTGGCAGTGGCATATAGCAGCCTGGTCCAGGTCACAAACCCCTGTCCCAGTCAAAATCATTCCATGACAGGGTAAACATCCTTCACAATGAGTGCGTTACAACACAGCCCATTACCCAGCAATTGTTTTGCTCCGCAAAACCTTTTACAATGCAGGGCTTTACACCAAAACCATTACCAACGCATTCCCCATTACAACACCCCGGTGGAGTTCGAATAGTAAATTGTGTTGTAATGGAATGCGTTGTAAAGCCCTGCATTGTAAAAGATTTTGCGGAGTAAAAAATGTGGGGTAATGGCACGCGTTTTAGAAGCGTGCGGAGTAAAGAGACATATTCCATGGCAGCATAGAGAGAGGCCCATTCTAGGCTGTCAAAAGACTTTTTTATATCCACCACAAAGATCGCTGCTTCCACCCCACCACAGGTGTTGTCCTCCATTGTGAGTAGTTGCCATATTTTGAGTGCGGTGTTAGGGCCAGGAATGAATCCCACTTGATCAGAGTGTATGAGCGTGGATATGTGGGAGAGAAGTCTGGTGGCAAGGATCCAGCTAAGGATCTTGGGATAGATGTGTGGCATCAATAAAGGCCGGTAGACCCTCTTGTCATAGGCCGATTTCCCTGGTTTAAGTAACAGTACTATTAGGGCTTCACAGATGGAGGACGGCAAGAGACCTGTATCCTGACCTGCCTTATAAAGATCCACTAGCTTGGGGGTTAGTTTGTCTACATAGGCAGAATAGAGCTCAACCAGGAGCTCATCGGTCCCTGGCATTTTGCCATGTGCCATACTTTTAATAGCCTCCCAGATTTCTGATAGGGTGATTTGCCCTCCCAACTGTTCATCCTCCTCAGGTAACACTGCTGGGAAAGTCAAAGGTGTTAAGAAGGCATCAGTGTCATCATCAGACCGGTCAGTGGCACTCCACTATAGGGTAGAAAAGTAAGTCTATAAATCACAATTGATATCTGCCTGTTTGTATGCTCAGGCTACCTGGTCTGTTTCAAGCTCCACTATAATTGAGCCTCATTTTGCAGGGTTCACAAGCCAAGCCATCAGCGAGCCGGTGCAAATTCACTCTGCATGCGCCCTGGACATGTAGGCCTTGTAATGAAAGCATTGCAGTCTTTCTACCAGCTCTGCCACATTTTCTTTGGCGTCTAATAGCTCCGGCTGGACCTCTGGGTGACCCGATCTACATTGTTCAACTACTCTTAATGCCTGCTCAAAGGCTAAGGCCTTAGCCTGTAAGGTGCATCTCACTCCCACCGACTCCACTATACACTTCCCTCGAAGCACGATATTAAAGGCTTCCCACTCCACCTGAGGGGATAATGCAGTGCAATTGTTTTCCTTGAAGTATTGCTGAGTGCTATTTTCCAAGGCATCTCGGAAAAACGGGTCCTCCAAGAACTCTGGTTTCAGTTTCCATGTTGGGATGCAGGGAAACGTCTTCCCCCCAATTCAAAGTCATTAGGATTGTATTGTGATCCCATATGTGAATATATGTCATTAGAAAGCATGCGATACATGGCATGCCATACAATGCGGTTGTTACAACGACCACATTGTTACATCGCATACGATTACATCGCAAATCGTTACAATGAATTGCTGTAGGGGGCGCGCTGGACTTAGGAATAGTATAATTTACTATTCCTACTCCTGTTTGTGTAACAGCAGGGAAGGAATTGGATTGTCTTACATTACAATGTTTGCTTCATATGAGATCATCTGCGGTGCCAGTTATCACAATAGGTAGCTAAATGTCCTATTCCCCAGATTACCTGTATCTATGTATAGCGACCAAGCCATGGGTGTCATACTCACCATTCGATGAATGGTGAGTTCTGCCCCTCATTGATGCTACCACTTCCACTGCTCCGTGCTGATCTCGCTGGACCTCTTCTCCCGATGGTGTGATCATGTGGACATTCCTCTCTCTGAGTGTCAACCTTCTCCATCTGGGTGTCTGTAGTGGGGCTCTCTGGCAGGGACTTTCTGCGGGGTTCAGAAAAACTGCACCCCTTCCGGAGTTGCTCTCTGCAACCTAGCCGGGAAAAGCTTGGCATGTCAGGCCCATCTTGAGGAGCCATAGTTTTGCATCTAGGAATTTTTAACATTATTTTTGCACCTTCTTAGGTCTGGGAAGATCATGATCCTACTATTGTCCACCTAAATGTTTCCTTCCTTTCTGGCTTGGTCTAGGACAGGTGCCTCCAACCAGTCGATCACGAGCTATCAGTAGCTCATTGACACCTTCAGAGTAGCTCACAGCCTTGAGTAAATATTTTTTAAAGCTCATGGTCACATTTTTGGTTTTAAAATTAAGGGAAGGCTGTGTTTATTTTACATTACTTTGTTCAGGCTGCAGATAGCAGGGCCTGATAATGAGCACTGCTGGAGTCAGGTGTATGACCCAGGGCACAGAGGTGAAGAACTAAAGCACTAAAATTAACTCTTAAAGTCCTTGTCAACTCAATATTGGAGTGTGAGAACACCCAAAAAAGTTTCCAAATTGTCCTAAACAGTAGTAAATTAAAATGAAAAGTTAACTTAATGATCAAGTTAACTTTTAATTTAATTTTCTCCCATTTCAAAATGTCATATTTACAAACAGCAGTTCTTGCTCCCATTAGCCAGTAGACATGTTGCCATATTTTTAAATGAAAAATACACCTTTTTAAAAAAAAACGTGAAACATTTAAAGTGAAGAAAAATATTTCTATGAAACGTTAAGTCTTAATGTTTTTCTCCTCATTCAATTAAGCCAATTATGTCTTAATGTTTTATGAAGCATGTTTCTTCACTTTAAATTCCTCCCATTTAAATAAATGACTGTATTTTTCTGTCATAAATGTGGCACCTTGTCTACAGGCCAGTCGGAGCAAGATGCCTGGTGTTTGTAAATGTGACTCTTGGAAGTGGGATTGCATTTGAATGATAAGTTTTATGGAATCCATAAAACCATAAAGTTAACTCTTCAGCTTAATGTTCTCCCATTTCAAAGTGTCACCTTTACACACATCAGGCTTCTTGCTCCTAGTGGCTGGTAGACACTGTGCCATATTTATAACTGAAAAATACAGCCATTATTTTAAGTGGGAGAAATTTAAAGTGCAGAAAATGTTACATATCATGAACATTTTTGCAAAACGTTTTCTGAACTATAAATTTCTCCCATTTAAAAATAATGGTTATATGTTTGTAATATACATGTAAAGGTGCCACATATGACGAAAGGTATCCAGTGCCACAAGTGCATACAACATAGGCTCTCAGTCACCCATACACATTTATCCCACTCAAACGCACACATGTTCCAACATCCCAAAACCTCACACTCTCACTGATACACATGGCAGTCCTGTCATAGTGCGCCTAGTCAAAGTATTGTATTCAAACCATAGTATTTGGCTTTGTGGACATTATACCTAAAGTCAATGGAGCCGGGTCTGAGGGTGTCTGTCAACAATGCGGAAGGTGCTTAGCCTTCAGTAGCTCACAATGATTTTCACTAACCAGAAGTAGCTCTCACTACAGAAAAGGTTGGCAACCCCTGGTCTAGGATAAAATCCCAGTCTTTATTGTATAGAAGTCTGGCCACCACTGGTCGCAGGGTGCATCTGGCAGGAGGGGTTGAGCCAAACTCAATGGGCCCTCTCCAGAGCATAAAAAGGGGAGAATCCTTCAGGGGCCACCACTTCACGCAGCTATTTCTCTAGGTAGTTTAGGGGGTGGTTCCCTTCCACTCGTTCCAGCAAGCCAATTACGCAAATGGTTTTTTTCTGTAATCTGCTTTCCGCATCCTCCATTCTGAGCTCTAGGGTCTGGGCCTTCCCCTCCATAAGTGTGAGTCTTTCACGCAGGTCTAATAAGTCCGAGGGGATGTCTGTTATTGTTCTTTTAGCTATGGTGACCCTGTCCACCAGATATTAGTGGTCAACTTTCAGGATAACTAGGTTCGCTCGCAGCATGTTGATCTTCGTCTCCAGTACTTCCCTGGAAGAGGTGATGTCTTGCAGAATGTCTTGTAATGTGGGTCCTTCAGGAGTCACCACCAGCGTTGTCAATGTCCCGGCGACTGGTACAGGGTCAGCAGAGCCACCTAGGTCTGGGCCTCCCGCATAGAGGTTCTTTATCCTGGTCGCTTTACCGATGGTAGTTGTTGAAGTATGGAAAGAGTCGTCAGTTGGGTAAATAGTCGTAGCACTACAGGGCCAATTCAGGGGCAACTCAGCGCACAGAAGGCGAGCAGGGATGCACTGAGGTCACTGACTGAAGGCGCCACCGTGACGAGTACAAGAGATCAAGGCGCTCAGAAAGGTCCTCTTCTCCCCAGTTTCCAGGTCTCTCAGTTCACCATGAGACCAGCCTCGTAGCAGTGGGCAGTCTAGCTAAACAGTGCACCCTGCAACAGTAGGGTTGACCAGGTCGCCCCTCGGACCCAACTACATAGTGGCTGTCGCTTTCACACTGCAACAGCTTGGAGGTTGAAGAGCCCTCAACAGATTCTTATCATGTGCACCTCGGGCCCCTGAGCCCTACATCACAGGCTCGACAGGGGGGATCAGGTATACTGCATCCAAGTCTCATTCATGCATGGGGACCTAGGATCTTCTGTGTCTCGTCGAGATGCGCAAGATCAGGTTGCCAGTCGCCGCTGTCACAGGGCATTCAATTTTTCCCCATAGTGTGACTGTTAGAGTGAGTGCGGTTGATGAATGAATGGCAGTGCAGGCCCCGTCGGCAAAGTCCCCTTTGCACATGCTCTAGGTGCTTCGTAGTTCTCCTGTGCCTCTGCAAGTAGCAGCCGGGGGGGCAGTATTCGTTGGCTGGGTGGGTTTGATCTAATAGTTGCTCCTCTGGCACTATAGGCTCTGCAAACACGGAACTCAGGGTCACAGCGTCTCAGGCCGCCTGCATGTTTCTAATGCGGCTCAGTCACACTCTGGGCTGGGCTCCGCAGGGTGAGGGCGCAGGATCATGGGGTTACCTTCATTTAGACTCAACTCCAGCAGTTACAGCGGGTGCTGCAAGGCTCAGAGCTCTGCTCCATTTGAGCTGTTATTTGCAGCCATTGTCAGCCATCTTGTGTGTACTGCGTGCGGCCAGCACGATCAGTCACTTTAGTTTCAAACGGTACTCAATCAGTCCCCTCAAATTCGGTAGATGGTGCAGGGGAATCGCGGCGCACTTAATTGCTATCTACTGCCCCCCAAGCTTCTTGGTGTTCGCAGGATGCCAGTGGATGGGGATTTTCAAATGTGAGCTCTGGTGGAGTGCGGCTTACTCCATTGCTGCTTGGCCATGCCCCCAGTTCCTTTACCTATTTGCCAGCCAAAGCCTGGAACATGCTGCCGTTTCTCTTACCTCTGGAACCAAGCTGTTACATTTTAGGAAAATAATTGAAGCATTAGCTTTTCTGGCAATAATGCACCAAATCTTTGTTACTTTCCTATTAGCAGCTGGCGTTAAGGACGCCTTGTGGAAATGCACACTCTTTAAAACCATAACATAAATAAATGGAATAAATAAAAAAGTGGAGGATGAAATTGGCATTTTTTCAGCAGTACGAGCACTGCATACTGAGCACATCTGTGCATTAGCCACCACATTACATGCCTCTAGACATATTCAGATGCCACCTGAATTGCAATAGGGAATTGATTCCGTGGTCACTTCTTTACATATGTCCTCATTTTGACAGCTCAATCCTCTACTGTTAGTGGCCGCTCAGCAACTCTAAAGGATGAGGTAGATGTTTAGGCCCCCAACGAAAATATTGCTGCCATAACTCTATTTGAAAAATTATTTGTATTGAACTCTTCAGGCAACTAACTATAAGTTTGCAAATATAAAAAGTTTAACTTATGGGTTACGTAAGGAGTTGTCTTCTTAAATTTATTTTCATGCCAGTTTTGACCCCAGATCTGGCCTTGGATCGATGGAGACCTTGGCTAATATTCAAACGAGTGGCAGGCTTTCCATTTGGACACCGCTGGGGAGGGCGAGGGGGCAGATGCTCTCTTCCGTGTGTTGGGGCGGGGGCTGGCAACTTACCTCGCCGCTGCTGCTGTCGACTTGCCGCCATACGTTGGGAGCACAGGACTACGGCTCCCAGGAACCCCAGTGACTCCGCCCCCACCCGGCAGCACTTCCGCGCCCGGAGGCGCTAAAATCAAACGGCTCCCTCCGCGTCGCGCTAAGCCCGGGCAAAGGGCGGGCCGTTTGTGGCCGTCCGGGGCAGGAGGAGGCAGGGCAGGGCCATGGACTATCGTTGTGGTCAATTGATGTAGAGAAACCTGGACCTGGATCCTGGGCTGATAGCAAGGTATACAGCTAAAACCTGTCTCTTACTCCGTATACTATAACTGTAGGTCGTGTATTATTGTGGGGGCCTCCTGACTATTTGGTAACCTGCCAACTTATTGAGGTACTATTGTCTTTGCTGCTTCCACTATGTCCAAACCAAGGGCCGCCAAAACGGTCACAAATAATGACTCAAGGACTCTGGATAACTATCTTGTTAAAGTAGTTAGTAAAATTAACAAAGATAGGAGATTATCATTAACTAGGGCTAGCCCAGAAACATCTCCCTTAAGGCAGTGTTTATCTCCCTCACCAATGCCTCATAGTGCTCCGACCATTTCTAATAATGAGAATGATTTAAATACTGATGGATCTGTGGTTGAGCAGGATTATTGTTCCGATCCTATCCTAGTACAGGATCGGACACCACCACTAAGGTCTCCTATAATTCAATCTCCTACCATGAGAGCGGTGCGTGCCTGCAGGAAGGGGCCTGTTAAGAAAGCAGGGCGTCGGAAGCCTAAAAAAACTGGCCCAATAACTACTTATAGGGGAAATATTCCTGAGTTCACTAATAGCATAGAAGGGACTAAGCTGCTCCCAAGTCAAATTGATCTCTTGGTTACAATCCTTGAGTCTAAATTGGAAGTATTGATTAGTCCCTTGGTGGCTAAGGTAGAATCTGTGCTTCTTAGGGTTACTAGATTGGAAGGCCTTGTAGAATCCTGTCTGACTCGGTCTACTGTTTTATCGAGTGCCCAATCAGACTCATCAGGCACCATGGATAATCGCCTAGTGGGTTCAGCTACACACTCTATAGTCAGTAACAGGGTGGAGGGCTTGGGGGCTACTGTTCAGGCTCCACTAACTGTAATTGTGCCAAATGCCCCATCCTCGTCCTTATTGTCAGTAGGTTCTGCTAGTGCTCACAATATATCTAGTCAACCACAAACACTACAAAGGAGCACTCAGGACACTATAAGAGGGGCAGCCACTGTTGGAAGAAGTAAATCTAGGAGCTATAATTTTATTAACCTCCCGCCAGAGTGTACCATATACTGTGGTTCTAACAAATGTCCCAGAGGTTGACTCCCGTTTGAATGGTCCTGGGTTAGAAACGTATCTTGCTCTCAAAAACAAGACGCTTGCTTGGTTGAATAAGAATTGTGGATTTCCATGTGCCCTTGCAAATGACATTTTATTTACCCGCAGAGTTAGTTGGATTGGCAATGGCCCTAAGAATACAGGAGGAGACTGCATTATTATAAATTTTAAACACCCGCAACATGTGGCAACAGTTCTCCTCAGAGCTGCCAACTTGCCAGCCCTAGAAAATGCGGTCTGTGTTAGACCTCTTGGTTTTTTCTATAATCACGTGGTAAATACTCAATGTCGCCCGTTACATGTGCAAGGGCATCCTCTAAATGAGAATGGAAGAGGGATGGTTGCTTGTGCCCCGAATGTATTTGAGAATATGTTCCGGTCTCAAATTAGTGGGGAGTCAAATCGCGTTGACCTGATTAATAGGCAGACCGTTAACGCTCTACCTCTTCACAATCGGTATGCTGCTTTATCCTCCTTGGAGGAAAATGATTGACTGCCCAATGCCGTGGGGAGTTCTTCTCAGTCTCCAGCATCGTCTCTTAATATTGCCACATGGAACATCGCTGGCTTAAAGAGCAAGACTGGGTTAGCCGAATGGGAAAGGACTTTAAAATCTTTTGATGTCATCGCTTTACAAGAGACTTGGGACCAAACGAACAGCTTTTCCCTGGATGGCTATTGTCATTTTTGTATTCCAGCCACAAATAGCGTGGCAGGAAGATCTAAGGGGGGCCTATTAAGTCTCTTCAAATTGGACATTAAAGGTACTTTAACTCAGTGCCATTCGGGTTCAGTAAATTGTCTAATTGTTGAGCTTTCTACCCAGAATAAGGCCAAGATCCTTTTCATAAATTTTTATAATTCGCATGCTAATGAATGCACAAGTCAAAATTTGGATGACTTGGATACATTTCTGTCAGTCTATAGTATAAATGTAAATACCTTTGAGGTAATGTTATTAGGGGACTTTAATATACATCCATGTACCCTACCATGTATTAGGAGGGATGATGAAGGCCCTCCCTTTTCCTCAACTGCTCACCCAGAACATACTAGGCAGGGTGATTATCTTGAGCTTTTTCTTGCTAAATGGAATTTATATGAGTCTGGATGTGGAGATGGAAATATTAGGTACCCTACGTTCAAGGGCAAAGAAAAGGGTACTATTATAGATTATATTTTTTTGTCTTCTTTTTTGTTAAATAGTGTGTTAAATTATTGTACTGAGGTGTCAGTTTTTAGTGATCATAATCCTGTCGTACTTGTTTTTAAGAATTCTGAGTTAATTTCTCTCAAATCAGTAAAAGTGAGTGGGGGCCTGAACCTTAAAGCCAAATACCAGAATCGCAGGCTGAAGTGGACAAAAATAGTCCCTGAAACTTTCCTTCAAGAGGTCTTACTTAAAGTGGAAGCTGAAGTCTCTACATGTTTACCGGAAAACCCAGATCCCAAGGAGGTTATATTAGCATTTGATCAGATTTGTACTGAAATTAATCGTAGCCTCCAGGTTAAATCTAGCCAGAAGGCGTTAGATGGAAATAGATGGTTTGACAAGAATTGCTCTAAAGCGCATGGTGTATTACTAAAGGCATTAAAAACTATCCCCAAAGATAGAGCAGTTATAGCAAATGCCAGGAAAGTGTACAAAAAAACCATTCTAGAAAGGAAAAGGAATCTGAAAGATGATGCCTTGGCTCAACTTGTAGATCCAGAAACCCTAAAAAACAGTGGTTTATTCTGGAAAATAATAAATCAGCCCCTTTTTTCTGATGAAACTAATACTCCCCTAGAGGCAAACATCCCAGATGAGGACTGGATTAAACATTTTAGTCAGATATATTCTAACATTGGCCCTCCTGTTGGAACCGTAGAAGATGAAGGCGGGGAAACCTGCTCTGACAAGGATGTAGTTATTTTTGCAGTTGCAGATGTAGAAAGGGCTATAGATCTAACCGCAAAAAACAAAGCCCCGGGCCCAGATGGGGTACCTGGGGACGTTTTTAAAAGCTTTCCAAAATTCTGGTCCAAGGTACTATGCAAGGTTTTTAATACTCTTGCATTCGATAAAATCCCGCCTTCCTGGAAGAAATCTATAATTATTCCAGTGTTTAAAAAGGGTAATAGGCAAGACCCATCCTGTTACAGGCCGATTTCACTGATTGATTCATCAGTGAAAATTTTGGGCCGAGTTATTTTAACTAAACTGAAGGATTGGCTAACAGAGAAAGGGGTCTTAGCAGATGTGCAGTATGGTTTTAGACCGAAAAGGAGTACCATAGATCAAGGCTTGAATTTGTATTTATTAATAGAGAAATACACGAAGGCGAAGGAGGGGTCCATGTATCTTGGGTTCATGGACCTCTCGTCAGCCTTTTTTTTTTTTTTGAAAACCTTTATTGACAGTTCAATAGAGAACAAGTATGGGCCTACAACCCCCCGGGGCCGGCCGCTAAGCAATCAGAGCAAAAACAGGCAAGTATAAACACAGGCAGCACATCGGGGAGCAGAATCGTGATGCTAATACTGTGAACAGCGTAGGTAGGGCACCAGGAGAAAAGGTTTTCGTTTTATAATGAAACAAGGCAGAAGGATCAGGTGCCAGACAATTGTCAAACAGCAATTACAGGTACGCAGAGTAATAGAAGTAAACGATTTACAGCAATCTATTAGGTCAATGGCGCAAACACAAGAACATCAGGATGAGGAAGAGTATCATAAGCAGTTGCGCCTGCAGTCCCCCGCCAGAACTCCCGGAGAGCACCCCGGAAATTGTGGTACACATGGAGCGGCAACGAGTCATAGCAAAGGAGGTGTATCACACTGATCCCAGAAAAAGAAAAAACAAAAAGAATCAGAGAAGAAAAAGGAGGCCATGGAAAAAGAGATAAAAGACGAAAGAATCCCCTCCCCCAACCCCCCACCCTGCACCTCTGCAGATGAGTACGGCCCCCCCCCAGCAGTGTGCCTGTCGCCCTGGAACCAGACCCGAAATATAGGAGAAGAGGGAAAAAGAAGTAGGAAAAGAACCCCACCAGACGGGGGGGTGGAGAAAGTATTAATAAACTGGAGGAGGGCCTTCAAAACATACCCCCGGCTTCTCCCTCCCGCACGGTAAGTTTCCCCCAAAGTGGACAATAAACAGCACAAAAGCGATCTTCTCAAAACAAGATGGGGAGCACTATGCACCTATTATGCTGTTAGCTATGCCAGGAGAGCACGCAACCCCTGAGCCCGCCCGTCCACTAGATGACCACCCCTGAAGGATCAGCCTTATCCCTGACCACTCTTTGGAATTCTGCCCATGCCTACCCCTCGACCCAGCACCATATCCAACGTTCCAGGGTAGAGAATTGTCCAAAAACGTCCGAGAAGCGACGCACACAGGTGGGGTGGAAGTCTCTGAGCATCAACATAGTCCGCAGCGTGGAGAAACAGGCTTCCCAGTGCTGCCCCAGGATATGCACTGCACTCAAGGTCCAGGAAGACAGAAGCAGCCAAAGCAGACAATAGTTGCTGGAGTTGTCCCTGGGTCGCAGGAGGGCACGTACGGGACGAGGCTACCACACCCCACTCAGGTCCGATGCCTCCGGGACAGATCAGGCCCTCAGCTGGACGAACACACTGTAGCATACTGGCCTGAGTGTCCAGCCGTGCACTAACCTCAGGGGTGGCCGCCAAAGTGTCCCCCTGTGCGCAGTGTGGGTAGGCCCTATGTACGTGCGGACAGGCCGCCTTTGCCCCAAGGCCGACGCCACACCGTTGAGCTTACTCCCCAAGACCCCGACACCATGAATCAAGGAGGAGTGAAGAGCACCAAGGGCCTCGAGGAGGTCGCCGTACCCCAGCACAGCTCTCTGCGATCGCGCCGCCACACTCCCAAAAGTCGCACTCTCACAATCCCGCTGCGACCCAGCGGACAGGATGGTAGGCTTCATCGCAACAAGATGGCCGCCAAGTACCCTGGGACAAGCGTCCCGATGGCCACGTCGCTGGTGACCGGGTTCCGGGGGCAGGCGAAAAGTTATCCGTTGCGTGGTCACGGGCAACAGTCGTCCCCACTACGGACCCGCTGCCGTAAAAAGCCGGGGGCGGCCCGCAAGGATCAGGGCAGGATACGGGCGGCAGCCGGGCAGCTCACCATCAAAGGCAGGGGCAGCCACCGGAGGATCTGAGAATTGCACCCACGGGCATGCACCCGGACCGCTACACTTGACAGTAGAAACGACCACGACGAAATGTAGGCCGAGTTTGGCACCGCTCCGGTGGACCGCCTCCGCCCAGTCACAACAGGCCGCTGTTGTTGAACTGCCACCCGGCCACGGCGTCCACTTGAGGTCCCGGCTCCAGGGCCGCACAGGCCGCAAAGTTCAAATGCTCGTTTCTCCGGCGATACCGCAGCCAGAAACCTCAGAGTCACACAGTCGGGTGCCACTCTCCTTCAGAAACACAACCGCGTAGCACAGGTTGAGGATCTCGTGCAGGATATCCGTGCGGGATGCGGAGGTTCACGGAGCCGGGAGTCTACGCTGCCGTCCCGGTCGCCATCTTGGCTCCTCCCCCTCTCGTCAGCCTTTGACCTTGTAAATCGATCCAAACTATGGAAAATCCTACTTGACCTGGGACTGGATAAGGCCCTTGTTAACCTTTTAGCAGATCTACATACTGACCTAATAGCTTCAGTTAGAGTTACTACTGCGGGGCGATGCACTAGCCATTTTAACTCAGAAAGGGGAGTTAGGCAGGGGTGCATTTTGGCTCCCCTCCTTTTTACTATTTATATAAATGCTTTGGAAGCCACACTAAAAGATGCCACTCAGGACATCCCACGCATAGGAGAACTCGGTATTCCGGTTCTCCTATACGCGGATGATGCTGTCCTGCTTTCTCGTACTGGTGTTGGCCTCCAACGATTATTGGACGCCTTTGAGGTATTTATGACTTCCCTGGATTTAAAGATTAACGTTAAAAAGTCCCAGATTATGATCATGGGTAAGGGTAACAAAAACAAACTCCTTAAAACTTTTACCTGTGGGAAGCAAGAATTGTGTAGAGTAGCAACATTTCCATACCTAGGGATTACTTTCGATGAGAAAGGCTCCTGGGGCCCCCAGATAAAAAATAGAAACGTTGCCCTTGTAAAGTCATCTTCTGCTCTTCGGGGTTTTATGATTAAACTTGGCGCAAGGCCAATTGTTACTTTGTTAAAAATTTATGAAGCAAAATGCCTTGCAGTTGCAACGTATGGAAGTGCCATATGGGGTCATTGCTCTATGGAAAGTATACAAATCACGGAAAATAAATTTCTAAGATCGGTTCTCTCTCTCCCTCAGTCTACCCCCACACATATTGTTCACACTGAACTGGGTGTGGGTTACATCTCAGGTTTGATTAAACTGGCCCCCGTTCTAGCCTGGCTAAAGACTTGATTGAATCAAGAAATTCCGCTCAACCATATCATTCTAAAAGACTGTCTGCAGCTGGATAAAGTAAATAAAATAACGTGGTTAGTCTATATCAAAAACTGTTTTGATAGATTAGGGAGACCAGATCTTTTCCATTCCCCGGATTTAATAACTGTTAAAGATATTGGATTGATTAAAAGTATGATGAAAGATCTGTTATGTCTAGAAAGAGAACAAGTAGAATATGAGAAACCATCGGTGCGGGCCAGTACCATTTTGAGTACTCATGTGGGCCCTGAATTATACCTGTCTATTGTTAATCAACCGTTCCACCGGTTTCTACTTACACGTTTTCGGTTTAATCTGATTCATTTAACTCTTGGTCACTTTCAAACTTGGTGTCCTCCTGAAAAAGGAACGCCGTGTAATTGTGATGATTTCTCGATCCAGAACACAATGCACTTCTTGATGTTCTGTGACCATTACGCGGCTTTAAGAAAGAAATATTTGTTCCCAATTTTAAAGGAGGCGGGGTTTATACAGGTCAAACCTGCCCTCCTGTATCTACAGTTATTGCAGACCCCCAGGATCATGTTCCATGTTGCAAGTTTTTTAGTGGGTGCTGTTAGGGCTAAGAAAAGGAAGCCTGTTATTAATCCGATTATCTTAATGTAATGAACTGGTTGATTATTTAACTTTTTACATGAATTGTAACATCTGCGAATTTGGGAGAATATTAATGTTTTATGCTAAATTATGTTTTTATGATGTTTTATTTTACTGACACCCCTTCTTAAATATTTTAGATAATATGAATTGTTGATTTTTTGTAATATTGTAATATTGATTGTACTGTTTCAATGCCTTTTTATGATATTTATTTATCGAAATAAAGTACTTTGACTGACTGACCCCAGATCTGGCCTTGGATCGATGGAGCAGACTCCTACCCAAGGTCTCCGCTGCAATGGGGTTGTTCTCACACATTTTAGTCCATAAGGCTGATACTTGCGGTTGTTTCAAACCACTGAGTTGCAGATGTGAACATGGAATATATTGGATGTAATTTTCAGTCTCCAAACTGCATACCTCTATTGGTATTTTTATTATTTCATTGTCCTTTCTGTATGGCTATGCCAACAGAGCCATCTATGGACTTGTCCCCAAGTTGCAAGCAAGTAGATTTACAGCTACTACATATATATTGGCTTTTTTTACCCCTTGTGAGCCCAGATACTTTTTTTCAAAGAAACGTTCCAGATACAGAATATTTGATGCTTTTTGTTAATATTTCATTCAAAATATGCATGCAATTTAGGATATTTAACATATCCATTTTAGGGTTTCGGACATCCCTTCTTCGTGGAATACCTAATATTTGACTTTTTTCATGAACTGTACATTAAAACAAATAAAGTCACCCTTTAACTAATTCACCATGCTGTCACAGTGGGCAAGGTAATCATATAATTCGTCCCATTTCCTCATTTTTAGAAATTGCATGCCTTATGATCCAGCAAAATTACTGATCACTATTGATGATGAAAAGCTTAATTCTAAAACGATCGGCTACAAATATATTAGACGTGTCTATGTATGCACATGGATGTCTGTGGGTATTTTGCTCTGCATGTTTGAATGCATCTGCCTTGTTAGTAGGTTGGCCCACCATTGACACATGCAGTGATCTGATTGAAAGTTTGAATCCTGCCAATTGGGACTTCTGTTCCACTAGGTCGTTAAATTCAGTACCATTATTCTGGGCGACAATAGCATGTTATTAAGAGCGATTATAAACAGCAGAAGACGGTAATGAAATCTTATAGAAAACAAAACGTGTGCATATGGCATTTGTATAGTGCAAACCTACCTAGAAGGCAGTGGAGCACTGTGCAGGTTCCAAAGCGAAGGTGCAATGAGTGACTGGAGTGAAGTAATCAACTGCAAGGTGGCTGGGTGATGTCGGCGCACATCTTTGTGCACTCAGATTCGATCACAAGGAAAATTGTATATATCTTATGAGATTTGATGCTATAGGAGGAAAGCAGGCCACCAAACAATCCTTAAAAGAAACTAAAAAGTTCCACAATTACAAATGCCTCAGACACTGAAGTGTATTTATATCATTCAACAGTGGAAACAAATCTATCCCTGTGTTCTTGTATTTCAGTCTCTTCATAACATCCTCAGGCCTTTTGAAATTTACAAGTACAAGCCTCTTGAAAAACACAAGCCAACACGTGTTTCGTGGCTGTGGCACATTCACCCTCAACTTCATCAGGGCTCACAAATTCATTGCTGCCTTCAAATCTAGTCCAAGTACAAGTAATACGTTGTTAAGCACTTCACGTGTGATGCAGTCCAACAGAACCTGACAGGAGAGTACTCCGTCCCTGTCTAGTGCCTGTAGGTGGCATTCTGGATGCCTGTATATGACGTTCTCAGGGGCGTAACAAAGGCCCCCGCAGCCCCCGATGTGCGGGGGGGCCGAGCCCCAGGGGCCCACTAAGCACACTCAATGTGACTGATTATATGGACGGTGGGCGGCGCTGCTAAATGATGTGCGAAATACTGGACCTTGGTAGAGCCAGAGCGTGAAGGATGGGACAGGGTTTGCAGACACATTCTCCTGACTGCCCCTCGAGAGCACTGACTGCTGCACTAACATTCCCTGCACGTGTCTAGGCGATATTCGATTTTCAGTAGTATACAATTGATTTATCCCTAAACATCCCATAACTATTCTATTTACAGCCCTAAGATATATTTAAAAACACGTATTCTGGCCCTGGGTGCTCTCGGGCAGAGTTGCTAGCACTGGCACTGGGAATCAAACTGGTCCAGCCCTTGGCTCTCCTTGTTTCCAGTCATTGTTTGCAGGTGTGTTAGTCCACTTAGTTAAAATAATATATATGCTTTCATATATCCAAGTACAATTATGGACATGAAATAAAAACAAGTATTTCTAGAAGAACACAATAGATACTGTCAGTACATACAACATCCAATAATTGGTTAAATGAACTAGAATGTGAGACAATTTGTCATCTGTTTTCCCTAGCACAGGTAGGAGCTTAGCTGGGTTGCAGCGTTGTAAACGTTTGTGTCTAATTTAGAATATAAAGATGTCTTCCCAGCTCTCAGCATCCTCTTTCTCATGAAACTGTGTGGGCGCTCTGGAGGGGGTGTCCGCCTTGAAAGGAGCGGCGCCAGTCTGCTTTCCAAGATGGATTAAAAACACAACTTGTGGCTGTGATTTACTGGCAGCCATGCAGATTTTACTAAGTGCCTGCAGGGAGGTTTGGTGGAAAGGATGCCTAAAAGTCAGAATTACCAAAGAGCGCCCCCAAAACCCCAGAGAATGCCTGCCTTCAGCACTCACAGCAACCTCCCCTGTTTCATTAAGTGTCAGGGTTCTTGCAGGAGGATCGCTCACACCAACCTGCAGCATGAGTACTTGACTGTGCTTGCAAGAGTGGGCACAAGGGCGCTGCTCCAGGCACTTACACAACTTGTAGCACAAGATGCCCTACCAGTCAGTACTTCGCAGCACACTTCATCAGGAAGCTTGGGGCAACCTGCACTTGCAGCGGTGGCTCTTAGAGCAGTTTTCACCGCTGCATTTACAGTACTTGTGTCAGCCGAGCACCTGTTGCATCAGGTGCCTCCTATTGCGCGTGGGCACTTGCAGCTGCCCTCTTACACTGTGTAGAGCCCACACACACCACCCAACACAACCCTTCAGGTGTCCTACATATGCACCATGGGATCGTTCAAGTTAGATAACCTTGGAAAACAACATGTGTGGTGCGCGCTGAGTGAAACAATCCCAAAATAGCACGGTTACTCTGTAACGTTGGCGCTGGGATTAAGATCGCAGATAGAGTGGTTTAAACATGAGAAGCGATGATTAGCATCCGAATTAGCTGATGAGGATCCTATATGTTCGCTGCATAACCTGCATGGCCAGAAACAAGTAAACACTCATTATAATCACGTCTGCCGAGGATCGTGTAAACAAACGCCCGTGCACTTATTTTGACGTGCACTCACACACAAGACACTCTTTGTGTTTCAGGAGCGAGTTTTATTTTTATTTTTTTAACATCTCTGTTTGTAAGAGGGTGACATTTCACATGCCATGCACATTCTATTGGGTGGGGGGCACAGCTCATTTGTACGGCCATAAAGACACCGTAAAAACACCCTGCGCACCCTTCTCGTGGCCCTCTGTGACTCCCATGTGAGATGCATATTAGTGATAAATAATTGGTGGTCGGTGGTAGGTGGTGGTCCGGGCCGCTAGCGGGGGCCCCCCAGGGCCGGACTGGGTACCAAAACCGGTCCTGGCAAAGTGCTCGGCCGCCCCCCCACCTCCCCCGGGGTTGGGGGTGCCGACAAGCTCTTTGCCAGGGCCGGTTTTCGGCCGATTTTGTTACAGGGCCGATTTTGCAGCTATGCTGCAAAAACGGCCCTGTAACAAAAACGGCCCCGAGGGGCACAAAACCGGCCCCCACCCGTGCGGCGCACTGGGGGATTGCCCGGTGCCCGCTACGGGCAGTCCGGCCCTGGGGCCCCCTCATTGAGCTTTGCAGGGGGGCCCCCTCAAGTTTCGTTACACCACTGGACGTTCTGGATGCTTGTGCTTGTGGATTTCAAGAGGCCTGTAGATCTTATGACGAGACTAAAAGTCAAAGAACACAGTACTATTTTTGTTTCCACTGTTAATTGATATATATATATATACACACTGATGTGTGCCCGGAGGCATTTGACTGGAATGAAGGATGTGTTATGAGAGTGACTGTCAGGAGGCAATGTTCTTTAAAGAAGCATATTTTCATACCGCCACATACAAGAATGTGCCATTTAGACTCGAGGATGGATGCTTAAGCCTTTCACATTTTTATTCTCGGCACACTAGGGGCAAGTTCCAGTTCATCCTGGACAGCTCTAAGCCTTTCCTTAGCTGGGATTCAAACGTGCGCGCTGACGCAGCAGCGGCGTCTGATCAGCTGATTTAGCTTCGTCAAGCAATCCCCGGATTTTTCTAGATTGACGTGCGCGCTGACGCAGCAGCTGTCTTCCGTATAATATGTATTTTCCCAGCAGTGGTTCGTCTCTCTTGCGCCGGTTGAACACGGCGTTTGTTGCACGTAATGATGTAGGGTAAGCCTTCACCCGTCTCGCTCCTCAGTATGAACACGGGGGATGTTAGATCTTTCACCCCTTTTATCATTTTTGAATTTTTGTAAATTGAACGTGGATTTAACTCGGAGTACACATATAGGTTTGCTAGAATTTCATCCAGCTGCCTTTTATTGTGAACAATATGCAGTAGCACCTATGGAAATTGTCTTCCTCGACTAAGGCTGAGCTTCTTTACCCACCTGGGTTTTTAAAACAAAAAGGAATTATTTATTCCTCTAATTGATGATTGTGTACTTAATTAACGGAATAGAGTTGTTGCTTTGCTGCCCTGAGATGACCACATAATCAGCACCCCATTATTTAAATCGTATTTGAGGCTTCCATGTTGACTACATCAAGGTTGGAGGAAGTCCTAGGAATTTACCCAACTCATGTTAGTGAGTGGCCCTGCTCCCTTGCTTTTTAGGTCGAGCCTGGGCAGTGCATGCGCTGCTCTGCAAGGCATGCTGTATTGAGGTATGGACTTGAAGGGCCGCCCACTCTTCGCCCATATTTTTCATTGGCTTGTGTCATTGTCCTTGGTGAATGCTGGCTTCTAATTCGTTAAAAGGCTTGATGGTCCCTCCTTAGTACCGCCTTGTTTTAGATATCGTTCTATTAATTTTGCACACACCATACTTACATAAGACTATAGCTTTCCATTTAGGCTGTCTACAATATCTACAGTCCTGAAGAAAACCCGCTGGGATGTATACATGTTCGGACATACACTTGGGTTCGAAACATCAGCGCTATTCTACTCAACTCAGTCCTTAGTCACCTCACCCTAAAATTCGAAGTAAATGAATATAAAGGGTGATTGATGAACTTATTGTATATGAAAAGGGCGGACATTTCTCTTAATGAATTGTTTTATTATTTTTGTTTCTAATACGGTTGCACTTTATGTCACATGGTTCACCATGTCACATATTTAATTGTGTTTGTTTTAGTCTTTTTGTATATTTGACAGCCATATACAAAAGAAATATTGTGACACAAAAGAAATGCTTATTCAAAAAATATGAAATTAAATAAACATATTGAATAATAATCTTGTATGGAGTTTTGACTCACATTTAATGTCAAATTAACAACCAAGTATTGCTTACTTTTAACAAATGACTGTGTTGTGTTTTCGTTAGATCAATTCTTGTTCGTTCTTAGTAATTGGTTCACCCAACAGAACACATTGTAGCTCATACCAAATGGACCCAGGTTCTGAGGGACACAGGGTAACCTCAATATTTTTAATGGCTTCCCTAAATTAAAGCATTGTTGAGCAGGGGGTAACTCAAGCCCCTGGAGGTCCTGTTGTGCAGGGTGGCCCTCCACCCTTCAGGTGCCCCCATAATCTTCATGGGGCTCCTTTCTGCCCAAAGGCCTATGAATATCTGTGAGATATGGGAGACTCGGGGGGGCTCTGGCATTCAGTTACCATTTTATTTAGCACTTCCTTCATAGTACAAACATATTGTTCAGACATTTCCTAATACATAGTCTCATATGAAAAAGCTGCATTAAATTAATAATTCACTGATAACATAAATAACAAAAACTCCAACTCGCCAAATATAAAATTGCAAAATCGCTTATGAGCATAATTTGCTATTTGTATTGCAATAATGTTTTGCCACTTGACATTTAGTATTTAAAATTAAATCCTTTCATACATGTCATGATCCTTTTTTATTGACATTTTCCAACTATCCACGAAATTACAATCGTTGAGTTCTGTATAATATGAATAACAACCTTTCATTCTCTTTCTCTAGCCTCTTAAAAGACACCACTTATAGAAACATGAGAATAACATTTCACTGCCAAGTGCTCGCGTCTAGGAAAGCATGATCAGAAATAACTCATGAAGTATCCGGCAAAGTTCACTTTGCCATAGAACATGTTTGCCTTCTTCAACACAGCCGCACTGCACATACCAAAATGGTTCTGGTTTAATGGGATAGAAAACTCCCAATATATACGTTCCCAATCTCTTCAGGTTATTTTGTTCTATGTGCAAAATGACGCAAAGGTTTACAGACCACTAAGAGTTTGGCAGAGTGGGTGCAGTGCTGCCAATCAATGGTGCTCCCTTCCGCCTAACCTAAACATTCCCCAGCTGTATTTATAGTCAAGTAAATGCTGAGTTTATACAGGATGCGCACAAGTTGATTCCACTGCCGTAAACCCTCGACCTGATGACCCATCCGCTCTAGGACCGCAGGTTATTGTATAAATCTGAGAACATTTATGAGTAATAATTGTCACTCATAGGGCCTGTTTTATTGTTTGAGAGCCGGATATCCCTTTGGCCTTATTATAAGTGCCATAGGATATAATGCTCTTTTTAAAGGGGGAAATACTATCCGTCATGTTGTGATGGAGTAACCCATCCACCAAACTCTAAATCAGGCCATAGTTCTAATCCACCCTACCAAAGTCCTTACCTCGGAAGTGGATTTCACCTTTCAGGGAGAAAAGTCTTTCAGAGAGAAAACCTTCTGCTGCTGAAACAAAACCCATCCCATGCCAAGGTGTGTATAGCTAGAAACCCCAAAACCGGTCCTAGGATGCTTGTTTCCGGTCCTGGGAGGACCTGGCTTGGCAGTTCGGGCTAGACTCTTCCCATGAGGCACAGGGTCAAGACTGATTTGCATATAGCCAGGTCTAAACTGGGATGGCATGGTGAGCAAAAGAATGATGGATTTAACCCAGATCTCTTGACTGGGGGTGAATGTTTTGATTTGTTCTGCATTCCGTCCATCAATTGTGTGTTTTTAACATCTAAATTAGAACAATTACCATCTGCCAGATAAGTACAAACCCTTTTGATATCAAATTAGAACTACTGGAACCTCCTCTACACTTTAGTCCCTTATTTTGGGAAAACCCCACAGAACTTCATTGTACACATGAGGGAAAGTGTGGCCTGCAGTTGAAAATATTTATTGTTCGATTAATAAAAATCATTGCAATCATGACAATTTAAAGCATCAGATTTCTCAAAACAGAGACGTTAGACATTTTGAACAGAAACATTACAGATATTAAAATAATTCAAAGTAGACATGCTGTACAGGAGCATTGAAATCACATAGAACATCATAAAATAATATTCTGTTCATATCTTAATTATATCAATTCATTTCATTATTAGTGATAATGTCTCTATATAAGGATAATACCTGCTATACCAACAATCTTAGCTGTCATTGCCAGCCTGGTAATTAAAGAGCTGTTGCGCTGTATTTAGTGCAAACAGATAGCAAATATAGTATTAATAAATACTAACTTAATCTATAAGGTGCATCCATGCCTATTCTCAGTATTCAACCGAGTCCTATTAAAACAACCTACTTACTCCTATAGTGCGGACAAAACATCATCCTGCATCATTTTTTTCTCAGCTATCATGATCAACTTGACAAAATGCACTGTTAGGTTGATGTTATGCCCTAAAAGGCATGCTATAATTGCTTGGCGGCACATTCTCACTCCTATTTCCTTAAAAGTTGATTTTAACAGAGTGTGCCTCTCTTGCCACAATCTAGGGAAGATACATACAATATGCAGTAACGTTTCTTTGACATAGCCACATAGTCTACAGTGTTCAGATTGCCAATTTTGCACCCATCTTGGCGTTTGTTGGATAGCAACCAAATCTTAACATGAGAAGTCTATCCCTCATTACCAGTTTTAATTGAGTGATTAAGTAGGACTATGACTCGATTTTATTATACAAGTTAATAATCGAACAGGCATGCTTTTTATGTGCAATCGCCTTCTGGCCAAATAAAAACGATGAAAGGGAATGACATAGTGCACACCAATCTTTCCAAGTTTAGTCATCATGTGACAATATCATCCTTATCCGTTCATTTATCTGTGATCCAAGGGTGCAACTCGTCGAGTAGGCAGTGAAGCATTAAGGAATTAATGGTAACAAAGAGCGTCTTTCATGTGACAGGACGATTAAGGAAAATATTGAACAAAGCGTTGATGGTATTGAAATAAAAACTTTGGTTTAACTGGAATAATTGTGGCATTTTTGTTATGCACTATGGAAAGCTGTGTGTCTGGAATGGGGTGTCACTTCGCCCCATTTTTCTCAGTGATTTATTCAAAACACGTGGTATGGGCAGTCCACGATACCGGGCCAGTACGCTTACAAATGAATACAAAAGAATTCTTGACTAAACTTGGAAAAATTGGTGTGTACTCTGTCATTCCCTTTCGTAATTTAGTACTGCACTGCCTACTCGACGAGTTACACCCTTGGATCACAGATAAATGAATGGATAAGAATGATATCGTCACATGATGGACTATATATCAGCTTTTCTCGCAAGTAAAATTCATGAAGTGCTATTTTGGGGCACAACAATGGACTATTATCTGCCGGATTTATGGTTATATCAGTCAACGTTAATGATTTTGCACAGAATATTAAGAGAATCAGCCATAAGAAGATACGCGTTTCAAGTAACGTTGAAAAATGACATCTGTGGGTGGGGGGGAAATTTAAAGTTTCAATGTTTCAATGTTTAAATGTATAGTGGGTGATTAACAGAGGAGAGGGTAAAGTGTGTATAATAGGTAGATCATCATTCCAGAGAATGTGTAGGCGCAGGCCAATACAGGTGAACATAGAGTGTTCACAGAATTAGCAGGATTAAAGGGGGCGGTGAAGGATTGACGAGTTTATGCGGAGGTGATGTGGCATATCTCATTTAAATTAACTTTTGTGATTTTCATTAGCATTGATCAGGCACCAGGAGACAGAAGTCGGAAAGCCATAGATACATAGGGTCACACTTATGATTAACTTTATTGAATTATATGCAATGTGAAAGAACATGAGCCATGAGATTGCACAAGAAATTATATGCGTAAATGCTCAGTAAGGGATTCCTAACTTCCAGTTGCAGTGTACTATGGGTTTTGTAGTTTGATGATACAGTCGGTGTTTATTGGATGAATACTAATGGGCGGGGACAGGCTGCAGGTGATTAAAATCGAGTGAGAGAGAGAAATATTCAGAAGGGTTTTGAATACGAGGTGAATTGGTGTTTGAACACAAGATAAAACCGTCATCAGTATGATTAAGGTATTTGCTCGCTTGATAAAGTATATTTAGAGGGATATTTTGATAAGAAAAGGTTACTGACACATTCGTGAGGGAACCGAGTGATGAGAATTCAAGGGGTGGAGGATGAAAAGATCGGAAGATGAAGCATTGGGCATTTATTAATTGAATTTCAGCATTTTTTAATTAAGCGGGCAAAACGTTACCAATGGGTTTGAACTTCAGTCATTAACATATGTTATACATACAAAGGGGTCGATTCCGATACCGGGTCGACTGTGCGACCGACACGTACGCGTAGCCGGTCCGTCCTGCAGAGGAAGTACGATGCACATAACTGCCAAAAATACGACCGACACGTAGTCTGTGATTCAAGCTCCATTCTCCGTCCGAGCCGTAACTCCTAATGCTGAACCGAGTCGCCCGGAAGCAGTATCCATAGCAGTTTCTGGCCTGACAAGTACGATGTGTACTTCCTACACGCCGGACGGGTCGCCACGTACGGGACATCACAGCATCCGGAAAACAAGCATATCAGCTACGATTCGCGCCACAACTCAATCCACGGCTACGAGACAGACCAGCTTGCAGCGGGTACGAGACGGAGCAACAAGCAGCGTGTACGACACAAACACATCATGAATCCCATCGCGCAGGGCATACCAGTACTCTACATCTATGAACGGCTCAGGAACCGACGTCGACGGTGCAGGCGGTAAGTCAGACACCTACCACATAAACAAACGACACATACCCGCAAAATGGTACACACACACAGAGGATCCACTTCCTGGCCACTAACAACAGGCCACCATAGGGGTTGCATGGCTAGCACCACTACCACCCCCACCCATAGGGCTTATGTTCCCCAGCACGCCTGCCACCCCCAGCTATAGGGGACCTGTTGCCCATCAACCCTGCCACCCCCACTCATAGGGGACCTGTTGCCCATCACTACTGCCACCTCCACTCATAGGTGACCTGTTGCCCATCACTACTGCCACCCCCAGTCATAGGGCTAATGTTGCCAATCACTACTGCCTCCCCTACTCATAGGGGACCTGTTGCCCATCACCCCTGCAACCCCCAGTCATAGGGGACCTGTTGGCCATCACTACTGCCACCCCCACTCATAGGGGACCTGTTGTCCATCACTACTGCCACCCCCACTCATAGGAGACCTGTTGCCCATCACCCCTGCCACCCCATCTCATAGGGGACATGTTGCCCATCACTACTGCCACCCCCACTCACAGGGGACCTCTTGCCCATCACTACTGCCACCCCCACTCATAGGGGACCTGTTGTCCATCACTACTGCCACCCCCACTCATAGGAGACCTGTTGCCCATCAACCCTGCCACCCCTACTCATAGGGGACCTGTTGCCCATCACTACTGCCACCCCCACTCATAGGGGACCTCTTGCCCATCACTACTGCCACCCCCACTCATAGGGGACCTGTTGCCCAGCACCCCTGCCACCCCAGCCATAGGGGACCTGTTGCCCATCACCCTTGCCACCCCCACTCATAGGGGACCTGTTGCCCATCACCCCTGCCACCCCCACTCATAGGGGACCTGTTGCCCATCACTACTGCCACCCCCACTCATAGGGGACCTGTTGCGCAGCACCCTTGCCACCCCCACTCATAGGATGGGTGATGCACCACACATCCATCATACTCCAACATTAGGTATGTCAGCAAAATACATCCCCCCTAACATCATGACAACAGTGTGTAGTCTGTGACAAATGCCCACAACAGTGATTATGACTTTGAACATACAATGTAACTAACAGCACATGTGTGACCAACAAATGAGTGTGCCCTACACAAGGCAAGCATCACCATAGCACTGTGGCAATGTAAAAAGCACACCGCCTCACTGAGTGGAGCAGAAGTTAAGTGTGGTCTTCCAAACTGCAGCAGATGTTGAGCATTGTGGTGATGGGGTCTAAACCCCCCCTCATCACAGTGACCAAAAGGTAAGTGTCGTCATGGTCAAAGCTGCAAATAACAAACAACATGTATGATCCCTGCTCCCAACACATTAAACACTTCTGTGGCAAACTAGTGGTTGTGTCCCATTCCCACAGAGATGTGGTGAGGCTAACAGTGCTGTGAAAACCTAACACACTCTCAGCCATGTGCAGACAAGCACCACACATGGGGGCTGACAATGCATACAGTGTACAATGACACAAGAGCAGAAGTGACCATCACCAAGCATACACACATCTCGAAAATAGACACACTAATCAAAACAACCTGTGTAGACTGTAGGTGTCAGGTCAAAAAAACCCATTCCATGCCAGCAATGGCACCTAACAACCAGGATGAATGTGCACAATGACGTGATATGACTCACAGGGACAGCAGGGAAAATCACAGAAACAGCATCCAGACAAAGGCCCACAACAGCAATACCAATGCACTGATGCAGATGCACAAACACAAACAGGCAACCTCACACTGCACATCTGACACACCATGTGTGTGTGTGCCACAGTATCCCCAGGCAACTACACAACACATGAGGGGGGGCTGAACCACAGTGACACAGATGTGGACACAGTGCCATACAAAAGTAAACCATCATTGGGACACCCTTAGTGGGCAATCAGGCATTGTGAGATGAGAGGGAGCACAAAAGACACATGTGACACAAGCTGGAATGAACACCACTGACACAGCAAGAGACTGACACACAACAGCACTACCCCCAGGGACCAGACATCGGGGTGGCACAAGCATGCATGACACCTCCACTGTGATGACAAAGGCAGATGTCGTACAAACTGGGAAACCCAGACATGTGTCCTATTCCACAAACGTACATCACAGATACACAAACACAGATCACTCAGCATGGCCCCTCATCCATGGACAAACGGGAGCTAGGGGACCATCCATGCAAACATTTACATCAGTCCAGCCTCAACACCACACACCCTGAACTGCAACAATGTGCATCTGTGAAGCCCACATGGACAGGTGACATTGCACATGCACCCATGACAAACACAGGAATGTTGGGAGGAACTAAGGTGCACAGACACATCACAGTTTACAACCCTGTTGAATGACAGACATACTGCACAGTATGCGGTACATGGCAATGACTTCAAAGCTCATGTAACCTTCAGAATACCTGCCACAGTCCCAGGACAATGCAGAAGCCAAGGAGAACCACAAGGCACACATGCTGACACCTGCCAACATTGCAGCCATGAACCCGACAAGTGGGAGCAGTCACACACACATACTAATGTGTCAATCCCTGAAAGGTACCACCTTGGGACAACTACATGATTTTGTAAATAAACAAGTGCCTTGGGGAACCCTGACTGTGTCCCATCTGTGTCTGACAACATCATCACCACTCAGACCTGACAAATCCCAATGATGATACACCAATTAACAGTAGTGTGTCATGCACCCACACATCTGGTAGCCCATGGCAAAGTAGTGGGATGAACCCAGTACCACTCAGCAAGCATCAACAACAGGAACATATCAAGGGAACACTGCCTGTGAATGAAGCAGGGATGTGGACACGCACACATGCTCATACAACACACACCATGGGCCCAGGCTATGTCACGGGACAACACACTTACTTGAGGGGACCCAAATCCTGTGGAAGCCCAGCTGTGCCAAACATATTCACAGCACCTCTCACTCATGTCTGCAGAACACTTGGTCAGTCAGCCATCAGTTACCACACAATGAAGGCTCTGGTCACAACAGCCTGGGTACGTGAGTCTCCCCTAAGTCATCTGCACATAATCAAAACATATGTCTAGCAAGTTGCACAGAGGACCCAGTTGCTCCTATACCAATGATGCCCACACCTGTAGGCCCAGTGGTGATGCGTACAAAGTTTGTGGAATTGACAAATTGGACAATGGGAAGCACATCATATGTGCATGGGTGCAAGCGAGAGATGTGACCATGCATATGAAATGTTCACAGAGAGGTCCACAAATAGTTGATCATGACACACCCAGGTAGCTGCAAAGGATGACACGGATACCCACCAGAATACGATACATATCTCATGGACCACATGGAGTACCTCACAGCAACACATCAGGATTCAACATTGGAAACCAAGCATTACAGGTGCAAGGGCATGTTAAACATCATCAACATAATGTACAGCTAAATCAAGTTCACAGGGATAAAGAAAAAAGCTTTATTCAGCATATTAAAAGTTAAACGTCCGTTCAAACAAAAGGCCAATGGCCAGTCCATGTCCAAATGCCAAGGAGTGAACTAGAGTGACAACCGTCATACGTTGCTTGCCTGCACTGCTAAGGACCGCGGTCATCCCCTCGGAGGGGCATACATGGGGGCAGGCCAGGCACCGCAGGGACAGGTTCAGGGCACATCAGAAGGAGGCAGTGAAGAGGTGGTGGATGCAGGCAGGACACTTGCAACTGCAGTGGAGCTGACTGAAGTGGTGGGTGCTGTCACAACTGTGGGGCACAAGTCAGATGGGGTGGGTGCCAGCACAACTCCAGTGGGCAGGTCAGATGGAGAGGATTGGTTTCCCACTGCAGTGCCGAAGTCAGACGGGGTGGTCGTGGACTACACTGCAGTGCCTACATCCATGGGAGCGGAGTGGGGTGCAGGTAAGGTTGGCAGGACAGTGGGGGACATGGTCCCGACATCAGTGGCACTAACCGTCTGACCAGGTGTGGAGGAGCAAGTGGTAGGGGGATGGCCTTAGCATTTTGGGGATGGTGTATCTGTGGGTGGGGGAACCCGGGGCAGGGAGTGGCAGGGGAACCTCTGGAGTGGTGGCCTGGGGGATGGAGGACGGAGACTTTGCCTTGGAGTTGCGTGGGGCAGGGGGGTCTTGCTCTTCTGGCTCTGGGGGACTTGCGGGTGGGGGTCTCAGTCTGACTGTGCCTGGAGCAGGGTGTCCGGGTGTGAGGGGCACTCCCCTCTGTGTGGTGACTTCCTCTTCCCCTTGTAATCAGGATCTGCTGGGTCGGTGGGGAAGAGGCCAAGGTCACAGAGGAAGAGCTTCTGTGGAGATGGGGTTGCAGGTGATGCAAGGGAAGGGGGCTTGGAGGGAGAGGTCTTGGAGGACTGCGGAGTGGTTGTGGATGACTGTGTGTGTGTCTGCAAACCAGCCCCTGTGAGTGTGGTATCAGTCCCCTGCACTTGCTTGTGTGCACGTCTAGACCTTGGTTTGGGTGTTTGTGTGCTTGGGACAGGTAGGCTGCTAGGAATCGTGGATGGTGCAGGGGTAGGAGGGGTGCGGGACTGTTGGAGGAGGGACACTGCTGCCGTCAGGGAGGAGACCATGGACTGATTGGTCCTCTGTAGGGCAGACATGCCCGAGGAAATGCCCTCCATGAACGACACCAGTTGTGTCAACAGACGTGTGTGCATGGAGGACCTTCAGCATTGACGTATGCCCTACATGGATCTGTCTAAGTAAGTCCACAGACTCCTCACTCAGGACAGCAGGGGACACAGGGGCAGGGGGTGCGGTGCCTGGCACAAAGGAGACATGCTCACGAACACGGGAGCCTACAGGGACCTCTGGGATGGGAGCCGATGGGAGGGTGGTAGTGGTGGTGGCGGGGACAGCCTCACTAGCTGGGGTTTGGTGGCTGCTGACACCCGCCTCCACAAGGGAGTCATCCTCAGAGCTGCTGTGGCCCTCAGCTGGGGGTGATGGTGCTGACGACTCCTCTGTGTGGCTCCACTCGCCCTCCATGCCACTGGGTCCCCCCGACTCCTTTTCTTCTGTCCCTGTCAGGCTGTGTGGCTCCTCCTGGTCCATGGAGCTGTCCCCTCCTGTGGCCGTGGATGTATCTGGATAGGAATAGGAAGTAAGAGAACAACATCAGTCGCCTGCACCGACTGCACACACCACAGTAAGTTCATCACATCACAGGGCAAGCCCTGGCATCATCGGCTGAACACAGCTCAAAGTGCCAACACTGTTTAGAATAAGCCAATTGTCATTCTCAACCTCAACCATGGCACACATATCCCTCCTTGACTTGCACACATATGTCTGTTGCATGTTGGATGCTAACACCCCAATGTGGCGACATGCACCAGACACACCTCATTTGGACATGCAAGTGAACATGTAAGAGTATGTCACTATACACACAGCACATCTCTTGCTACTGACTCAGTACAGGTGTCCGGATGAAGGGATGGACAGAGACTCATTTCACATGCTTGTGATGCATGCCAGCAACACACACTATGATGTTCTCATGACCTGATGGGCAATGCCACAATGGGGTGCATGATGCACACTTGAACACAATACAGGATCACTCATAGCAAGTTAAATGCCATGGCACTGGGATGCCCAGAAAGTCAGTCAACACTGTCTCCTGTCACAGGGGCAGGGCATCCAGACAACAACAATATGCAATGACTCACAATCTTAACTCGGGGGTAAAGCTAACTCTGCAGATGACCGGCGCACTTGCCCATACCCTGCAAACAACATATACAGGACCCAGAAGACGCCACATCATGCAAATCAGAAATGTGAGTCTCTGCAAACACAACTCCATGTACATTAACACATCACAGTCTGCCATGCATGTAACCCAGCTGCATGAAGGGCACAGTTGCATACACCATTGTGCGCTGTCAGATGATCACACACCTATATGTCACACAGGTCTTGTCTCTCACAGTAACATCTCAGATGTCATGCTGACCCTCTGAATCATGGACACCCCAGTTGTACGTAATAACAAGCCGCACCCTAATGACACAGAGGCAGACACCTGAGGGCACATGTCACTAAGCACAACCTGTTATTTGATACACAGGAGTGGGATTACAGAGTGTTTCTAAATGCCCTTGAGGAGCCATGACTGGCCAGGTCTACATGAAACAGTGTTTGGTCCTGGACAGTAGTCAGGTGGCTAAGCAAGTGTGACATACTTGATATACATACTCCTGAGGCCCCAAAATTGGAGTCTCCTGCTGCATGGGTTTGTTTGGAATACCCCAGCCACATGTGGCGAGTCAGACCAGCAATTGGAACACATCTCAAGGGCACACACAGATCACATGTCAGATCTCAGGCATTGGGTAAACAATTGACCCACCCATGAAACACACACCAGAGTCACGGGAACAGATGCTGTCCGGTAGATGAAGCATAGCTGACTGCAGGGACACAGTGCCCTAGCGACACAAGCAACAGACTGAAGGGGCCACACCTGTGGAACAGATGAGGAGGGTGCATCACACAATTGAGGGACCTGAGTATTGGACTACAAGACCTACGTAATGTAGAAGTGTTACCAGGCCAAAAGACTGCAATTGGCATGTCAGACATAGTACACAGATTAGGCATGGACTTACCCCCTTCCTGATGCTGTCTGGCCTTCAGCTGCCTATCCAGGTCCGGGAAGACCACCGCCAGTATCCAGAGCATGTAGGGGGTCAGGGTCCGGTGTCCGCCCCTTTTGCGCGGAGGTGACAGCTTCAGCTGGACTCTAGCTATTCTCCGGGTCCAGCCCCGAAGATCCTGCCACCTCTTCTGGCAGTTGCGGATTCGGCGCTTGTAGACCCCCACTGAACGAATAGCCCGGGCGATGGTCAGCCATATCTCCTGCTTCTGGTGGGCATGGAACTGGCGGCAGTACTTGGGAGAAAATATGGCGGCCAGGGAATAGCCGGTCGCGAGTGAGCTCCCGGAACGTCCGCGGTTCTTGAAACAGACCCGTAAATGTGGGAGCGGAAAATGCTCTGAGTTTGCCCTCGAAAAGAAGAAACATGCTTGTTTGAATCAACGGGCCCCTGAAGATTAAAAAAAACATTGTGCGGGTGCTCCGTTACCTTGTCTTCAGGCTCTCGGCTCCCGGCTGACCTGAAGTGCGGCGAGAGGGGCTGGTCTCGGTGTGCTGCGGGACGTGCTGTGTACGAGAGGCGGCGAAAGGAGGCAGGGTGAAGTGGCTCGGCCGAGAGTGGGTGCATGCCTGACAGAGACGCAGGCACTCCACAAACCATCACGGCGTCGGAGCGGGTGTGGCACAAAGCGTCCCTGGGGCTTCGAAAGGGGAAAGGAGCAGTGGCTAAGATCTCCTTTCCGGCGGGGGAAGGCAAAGGAGGCCTCCTCCGAAAAGAGGTCAGCGATACCTTCCTACAGGGAGAGGAAGCTCTAAAGAAAGGCAGCCTCTCGAAGGATTTTGAGAAGGGAGGTGCCTGCGAAGAGGAAGACACAGCGCCTCTGCAAAGGGAATACTTCAACACAGAGGTTAAGAGAGGTAGGAGGAAGGCTCTTTTTGGGGGCACACCAGAGGAGAGAGTATCTAGGTATGCGCTCTGCAGTTTGACAGAAACGTTTGGAAAGGGAGACAGCGGGGTAGAGTGTGAATTTTCGAGATGCAGATAGAACACTATTGGGCAAGAGTGGAGGCAGAAGGGTGTGAAGGGTGAGAAGGGTGGCAAAGGTGAGCAGGAAAAAAGAGAGAAAGAGTGGAGGGAGGTAGAAAAAATAGAGAAGGTTGTGAAAGTAGAGAAAGAAACAAGAGCAGGGGTCCCTGAAATTTTATACACCACAGTTAAAAAACCGATACCCTCTGTTCCAAAACTGAGGCATAGAAAATCTCTGCAAAGACCCTAAAAAAAAAGCTGGCAGGATCCTAAAGTAAAATTCACCCCTTCTCTTAAAACCTATTTTAGAGTCCTGCCAAAGGTATTAATTTTGGGTGAAAACACGATGGCAGGCTGAAATAATCTTCTGGAGAAGGATGTCGAGAGACAGTTTACACCCCCTGAAACCTTCCCAGACTCTCCAGACTCTCCAGACGGGACGGAATATGGAGCAGGAATGTTAGAAACAAACTCCAGCAATAATTTAGAAAGTTTAGCACTTAATTCTGGAGAAAAATCTGACCTAGCCCCCAAACATTCAAATAAAGAAGATGCATCAGTCGGAGCACTTTTAGCAGGTTTAGAAGCTGAAATTAAGAGCAGATTTGAAATATCAGAGTCTATTCAGCTGGAGATAAAAAAGGCCTGCGAAGCAATGGAAAGAAAGGTAGATGACCTCAGTAGTAGAACAACAACATTGTTTATTTAAAAGTTATGCTGAACAATAAGATGCATATTTTCTATTCTGTTGATAAGTTAGATGACTTTATTAAAAGTTTCCAATCAGGGAGCTAGGTCTTTTTAGCTTTGAATACTGCTACAGTACCATAGCATCTATGAAAAAATGAAAAACTAACTATTTCGCGAATCAGAAACCAAGGGTATCAATTAAATTAAATTTAATAAATGTATTAACAAGTAAAAAAAAAAAAACAAGCAAAAAAGAAAAATCTATAGGCAAACTCACTCAGGTATTTAATTATTTAATTGGAAACTACACTATACTACTTTTACCACGTACGTTCCGAGGGGGGGCACCCATATGGCTCTGAGCCATGTAGAAGTAGGGGAGGGTTTTCCATGGGGTGGGGAGGTTGGGGGGAACACAGGGTGGGGAGCAGTGGGTAAAACATGAAAAAAAAAGATCCTCTAGAGCCTCTGAAATATTCTTAGCACTGATTCGTTTTTCTCTACCTCTGTGCTGTGTTAAAAATTTCCAAGAGAGATGATTGAGAGGATAAGGAAGGTAATAAAAGTTCTCTCATGGAATGCAAATGGCCTTAGGGTACGAGGGAGGAGAAATAAAATTCTACAATACTTAAAAGACTGTCCAGCCCAGATTATTATATTGCAAGAGACCCACTTATCAGAAAAGGAGGGTCTGGATCTCTTTAGATGCCAAAATTGGATCTCCCAAGTAGCTTGCACATCTCAGTCGGCTGTAACAAAAGGGGTGGCGATCTTAGCTAAAAGATGGTCGCAAGTGGTGTTTGGGGCCCACACCTCAGACAAAGCCGGAAGATGTTTAGTGGTTAAGGCAAAGGTTTTAGGTTATCCCTTCACTTTAGTGGGATATTATGGCCCTAACAACGATGATGTCTCCCCTTTGGGAGATTTATTAGCTGAATTGGTGGACTCCTCTGATTCAATCATCATGGCCGGTGATTTTAACGCAGTTTTAGACCACACTCTAGATAGGACTTCACGCAGCAGAGCTCGTGTAAACCCAAAAATTCCAATGTTCATTAAACAAATTATGACCCAGCTGGGACTCTGTGATATCTGGAGACAGAAGGCCGGAAATAAAAAAAAAAGGTTTTACATTCTATAACCATAAATATAGACACCAGTCCAGGATAGACTATTTTCTCACCGATAGCGATCTAACTAAGTGGATTCAGAAGGTCGAACATGTGCTTGCCCATTTGTCAGATCATTCGGCAGTGATTATACATCTAAAGTTTTATGAGAAAGCCTCCCAATCAAGATGGACTTTAGACCGTACAATTCTACAGGAAGATGATGTTATAGCTACACTGACTAGAGAAACAGAAGAGTTTTTCCTGTTTAATCAGGGTTCAGCCACATATGGAGTAATCTGGGATGCTTACAAAGCCTTTCTGTGAGGTAGGTTAGGGACATTAGCGGCTGAAAAAAGACGTAGATATCATAAGGAGGTGTCAACAGTTGAGGAAAAGGTTCGGACCTTAGAGAAAGATATAACTGACCCTAAGATGGAGGAAGAAGCCCTGGAAAAATTATTCCCAGAGGTGCAAGGAGAAAAATCCAAATTGTCAATAATTTTACATGAGAGGGTGAGAAAAAAGTGGGAGGCCAGCAAACTGGCCCACTTTGAATATAGTGAAGGCTGTAGTAAGCTGTTGGCCTGGAAAGTCAAAAAAGAACAGGTGAGGAATAGGATTGACCAGATCAAATGTGATTGTACAGATGTCCTCATTAATAATAATGAGGAGATCGAGCAAGCTTTTCATAAACATTACAGCAAGGTCTATCAAGAAGATCTAAAACTCACTCAAGATGAGGTCAAAGTATGGTTAGGTCATGGTACAAAAAATGTTCTTACAGCTGATAAAACCAGGCTTTTGAATCAGGAGATTAAGGAAGGGGAAGTTGAGCTTGCATTAAGACAAGGAAAGAAGGCTAAAGCCCCAGGCCCCAACGGTTTGCCCTTTGAGGGTTATAAAGCTTTGGCAAATACACTAATACCCATTCTTTTAGAAATCTTTAATGATCTCTTCATTAATGGGGCCGAAAT
This sequence comes from Triturus cristatus, assembly GCF_964204655.1. Lineage (NCBI taxonomy): Eukaryota > Metazoa > Chordata > Amphibia > Caudata > Salamandridae > Triturus > Triturus cristatus. The sequence goes on from NC_140593.1 coordinate 591,878,066, forward strand.
GCCAGCCTCGTGGAATGAGGCAAACATCTCCTTGATTTTGAAGCCCGGTAAATGTCCAACAAACTGCGATTCGTATCGGCCAATATCTTTAATAAATTGCGATTACAAGATCTTTGCAAAGATATTGGCCGATAGGCTGAATGGTCCCATGACAGAGTTGATCCATACAGATCAAAAAGGTTTTACTCGTGGAAGGTACCTAAAGGAATTAACTCATTCATTGATAGGTTCGATAGACCTTGCATCCACCTATGAGCTTCCACTTGCGGTAATAGCTTTAGATGCCACCAAAGCTTTCGACCGAGTTAACTGGGTCTTTTTACAGTCAGTGGCAAAATCTGTAAACCTTGGTCGAAACTTCTGCAGAATATTGGAAGCCATATACAGGTCGCCAAAAGCTAGATTACTGATTAATGGCTCTTTCACAGACCCGGTTTTTATTAGTAGAGGCACGAGGCAGGGGTGTCCTCTATCGCCACTCCTGTTTAATTTGTATATAGAGCCTTTGGCTAGAAGAATCAGGGAAGATTCTGAGATTATACCTTTTTCAGGGCTGGAATAAGAAACTGGGCCTTTACGCAGATGATATTCTTATTTACACAACCAATCTGCATAATACGATAGGTTGTATTAACGCATTAACAACAGATTTTGGGAAGGTATCGGGATATGATATAAACAAAAGTAAGACCAAAATCATGTCCTGGAATCTAGAAGTGGGGGAAGGTGTTCAAAAGGAGGTAATGAGATACTTGGGTGTCTTGATTTCACAAGATATCTCTAAATTAACAAAAATACATTTTGAGAAGGCAAAAAAAGAGATCAGTGGGCTCCTAAAAATCTGGGCACATCTTCAGCTTACTCTGCTAGGCCGAGTTAATTTGATAAAAATGATGATTCTCCCAAAATTAGCTTTTCTGTTTGATAACATCCCCCTCCCCTTTGAAAGTGAAGCACTCAAAAAACTGGAAGGCCAAATAAGTAGTTTTATTTGGTTGAGCAGAGGCCCAAGAATAGCCTGGAAGAAATTAAGAAGGAGGCTGGATAAAGGAGGCCTAGCTCTGCCGGACGTGCTATTTTATTCATGGGCATTCCTATTAAAAAATGGAAAAATGCTGTTTAATACCCCCACAACATCGGAACTTGGGAGACTGGTAGGTGTTATGTTAAGCCAGGAGCCTGGAGGCAGTCAGGTTTTATGTTTAAATACGCAGACCCCAAATACTTTAAGAAAGTTAGGCTGAAGATTCTGAAAGGCATTTCAGAGACCTGGTACAGGGTCTGAAAAGCTCTAAAGATACCATATTACAGCTCCATGGCTCCTATCTGGGACTCACCAGGCTCACCGGGTTGGACAAAAGATGTCCTAGCTGGACCACTGAGAGAGGCAGGTCTAACTAGATGGAGCCATATCTTACTTGAAGCCAAATTAATAAGCTGGGAAATATGCAATCAGCTGTCGAATCAACAAGTATCCAGATTCAAGTATATTCAAATACAAAGCTGGTTTCAAGACCCTACTACGGTGATAGGAAACCCAAATGAACTGGAAGATAGACTTATGGAAGAGGCAACTATTAAAAAAGAGCTGATCTATTGGCTGATGGTTGAGTTGGAGGATGGAGCCTTTACTCTGCCAACAGAGTTATGGGGAAGATGCTTGCCGGAGTCTTCGCTGGAAAGTAAGTGGCAAGTATCAATGTCTATGGTTTTTAAAACAGTCAAATCTGCGCACCTAAGAAGAAATCACCCTTTCTCCATCCACAGAGCCTATTGGATGCCCCAGAGACTGTCTAAGTTTGGAAGAAGAGGTGACGTGGCATGCCCTAAGTGCGGTGGTCTGAAAGAAGATGACGTGCACATGTTTTTGGACTGTCCTGAGATCCAGTCATTCTGGAATGACGTGAGTAGGGCGTTGTCCACGATATTGGACACTACTATCAAGGTAAGCGTTTTGTCGGTCATTTATGGCTGTGTAGACTCCCTTGAAGGAATCACAGAGAACAAAGCAAAGTTGTTCTTTTATTCCATGCTGCTGGCACACAGAGAAATCTTCAAGCAGTGGATATCCATATCTCCTCCCAGGTTCTTTGATTGGTTGTCCTCTATTAAACATGTGGCCAGTCTAGATATGAGGGCTGTCAAGAACACAAATTTTGGTCGTCTAGCTATCCTGGTTTTTCTCCCTTCATGCTTCCCAATCTGTGCTTAGGCTCATGGGGGAATGCAGTGGAGTGATAGCAAGGAGATTGAAGTTGGACGACGATGCTCCATGTAAACCTGGGCGGCAAAGTCTCGAAGCAGATGTCCCCTCCCTCCCCTCCTCCTGCTTCCAGCACATAGGCAAGGAGGGGCATGGTACCTCCATTTATGGGTGCAAATGGAATGGTGTTTTCAGAGGCAAATGAGGATAAACAAATAAAATAAAAAAAACATACATGACCCAGATTTGTGCAGCACACATTTGGATATACATGTCATCATCACAAAGGGAAATGAGTTACACAGGCAGTGCAACCATGGGGAAGGAAAAATCACCTGCATGTCTGACATGTTAACAATGCCTGGATAGTTTAAGTTTGCACTAATGCACTTTAGCAGCAGGACAGCTGTTCATTACATGTACCTACACACTTTGGGTCATGAAAGTAGTCAGTGAGAATGCTTGCCACTGGTGTACACACTGCTAGTCCTGCTAGTCAGACAACATGCATAATTAGGAAGGCAGTGGACTGCACACTCACCTGCTCCCCTGGTTTCCCATAGAGCTTGCAGTACTGTGGAAGGAGCCCGTCCAGCAGGGCCTGGTTCTCCTCCTCAGTGAAGGCTGGGGCCCTCTCCAGAGTACGTGCCATAGCAGGAGCCAGAGGATGCAGAGACAGCAGCAGTGGTAGCAGGGATGTGGTCCAGTAGCATGTAGTGCAAGAAAGTGAGCTCCCTGGGGGCCAGCCAGCCTTATATCTGTGCTGCAGAGGCAGAATCGGTGCCATGTGTCCCAAGTGATAGGTCCAACGTGGTTGCATTCTATGAATCTGGCCAATCCATTTAAATGTAAGACTCGTACACGCCTTCCGCATCGTTCAAATCTTCACCTTCTTGAAATTGCAACATTGTTGTAGGCATCCAACTGAATTTCCAGTGCACAACTCGTACAAGTTTTGAATCCGCATCCGTCTCCATGACAGTCCGGAGCCAATGGTTGCGCCCGGCTGGATCAACTGACTGTACAACGCGTATTTTGAAAATGCACATGCACCCGCCTCCATACGATTCAATGGCCAAGGCGTACGCCTGTCTCGGACCGTGCCTGCCCGACGCGTATGCATGATAGTCACCCACGTCGGACCTCATTGCATTCAATGACAAAGCGTACGCACGGCACGGTCATGGACCGTGCAATGCGTACGCATTGTCACCCGTGTCGGACCCCATTGCATTCAATGACAAAGCGTACGCACGGCTCGGTCATGTACCGTGCAATGCGTACTCATTGTCACTCGCGTCGGACCCCATTGCATTCAATGCCAAAGTGGACGCACGGCTCGGTCATGGACCGTGCAATGCGTACGCATTGTCACCCACGTCGGACCCCATTGCATTCATTGGCAAAGCGTACGCACTGCTCAGTCATGAATCGTGCAATGCGTACGCATTGTCATCCGCGTCGGACCCCATTGCATTCAATGGCAAAGCGTACGCACGGCTCGGTCATGAACCGTGCAATGCGTACGCATTGTCACCCGCGTCGGACCTCACTGCATTCAATGGCAAAGCGTACGCACGGCTCGGTCATGGACCGTGCAATGCGTACGCATTGTCACCCGCGTCAGACCTCATTGCATTCAATGGCAAAGCGTACGGACGGCTCGGTCATGGACCGTGCAATGCGTACGCATTGTCACCCGCGTCGGACCTCATTGCATTCAATGGCAAAGCGTACGTACGGCTCGGTCATGGACCGTGCAATGCGTACGCATTGTCACCAGCGTCGGACCCCATTGCATTCAATGACAAAGCTTACGCACGGCTCGGTCATGAGCCGTGCAATGCGTACGCATTGTCACCCGCGTCGGACCTCATTACACTCAATGGCAAAGCGTACACACGGCTCGGTCATGAACTGTGCAATGCGTACACATTGTCACCCGCGTCGGACCTCATTGGTGTGACTATTCTACGGATTCAACACACATTTACTAGCCAGGGACACCTGTGCACACCTACCACACTACAGCATTGCCCACACAGTGTCCCATGGCATGTAAGGCTGCATTCCCTGGGTGTTTGGGGGGGCACATCTGGTTTGTTGGGTGGCACTTTTGTGCAGCCACTCCCAGGCTGTGCACGTGTACATAGGGCAGAATCCTTTGTGTGTTGTGCACATTACCACTGTGATGTGCAATTTTACAGTAATGTGCATGGGTCACGGACCCAGTTTCATGTTGGATATGTTTTGGGCATGTCACATACACCCTGAGTCCAGGGGGTGATGGCATGTACGTCACAATGAGACCTGTAGCCACAATACTGATGTGCAACCACAGTCTGTGTGCATGTTGTGTTTCAGATGTGTCTGATCAAATGTGCCCAATGGGTGACAGTCTCCACATTCATGTGGTATATGCAACAACCTTGATGGTGTGTGTGTCTAAGAGACGTACATGTAGGGCCGGCAGGAACAACAGTGGCCACTACCTGTGGGACTTACGCTTGCCTTGTGGTGTGTACGTGATACGCTATGTCCATGCCAGTGTCGATGTGGCAATACAGGGACCCTGGGTTTCTGCATGGCAAAGATCTATAATGCCTGGGAGACATCAGGCCTCACTTGTCACTGCGGTGTGTGTTTGGAACGTCACAGCAGTACATAGGTTGGGTGACACAGCCAGATGATTGGCCATTGCACTACATGGGACTCATGTGCACATGTGGAATTGAGATGTGAGGTGGTGGTCATGTAGGTGACATATGTGTCCATGCCCAACAGCACACACCTCAGTATATTGTGTAATGTCATGATCTATCATGTGATATTGAGCCTGGTCATGGCCACATGGGTGGATGAACTGACAATCTTCCTTTGTGCATCTCTGTACTGCAGGGCACCAGCTGTCCATAGAATGTTCCCAGAACTTGCAACCACGCAGGAACGTGACTGCATCAGACGGTACCGCTTCACCAGGCCACTGATTGAGGAGCTGGCGGAGCAGTTGGCGCCACATCTGCTACCTGGCCGGACATACCCTACAGCACTGACCCCAGAGGTGAAGGTGATGGCAGCCCTGCACTTCTTTGCTACTGGTACCTTCCAGTACACTGTGGCTACTGCTGATGGTATGTCGCAAACGATGTTTAGTCGGGTGCTACGCGATGTCTTGGAGGGGATGTTGCATTTCCTAGACCTGTACATAAAGTTCCCTAGCCCAGCTGAACTCCCTGAAATAAAGGATGCTTTTTATACACTGGGGAGGATGCCAAACGTCATCCGATCTATTGATGGGACACATGTGGCCCTGATACCAGCAAAGGCACATGACCAGGCATACCGGAACAGGAAGCACTACCACTCCATCAAAGCTCTGGTGGTATGTCTTGCAGACATGTCTATCACACATGTGTGTGAATGGTTCCTTGATTCTAGGCATGATACCTACATTATGAGGAGTAGTCGCATTACAACGCTGATGTCACAGATGCCAGCTCAGCATGCCTGGCTTGTCGGTGTGTACTAACTGTTTACCATTGTGTATGTTTGTCAATGTTGTATTCCGCACTCCTACAAAACTCAGCTACTTGTTCATTTTTGTGTGTGTAGGTGACTCCGGATACCCCAACATGGTTGCTGACACCCCTCAGGAACCCTGTGACACCAGCTGAGCTGCGCTAAAATGAGGCACATGGTCGGAGCAGGAGGGTGATTGAGCGGACATTCGGCCTCCTGAAAAGCTGCTTTCGCTGCCTGGACAAGACCAGAGGGGCCCTCCCATATGATCCTGCAAAGGTGTACAAAATAATCCTTGTCTGCTGCATGCTACACAACATGGCAGTGTGGAAGGAGGTGCCTCTCATCCTGGATGACAATGACGATGACCAACCTCCGGCACCTGTAGAGGATCCTGGCCTGGGCCAAGATGCCAGTGATGATGAGGATGAGGGTGACGTCCGCTCACAGCTCATCAACAACTTCTTCACCTGAATGTGAGTTTCAAGGGTTGTTATGTCAATGTATGGAGGTAGCCTGGAATGTGTGTGGCAGCTCTGTTGCTGTCTGAGTGTGTCTGAGTGCCGCTTGACTGGATGCGTGCAGTGATGTGTCTATTGATGTTATGTGTACTCCACAATAGGGTAGTACTGCTAACTTGTTTTTGTGTAGGTTTCTTGCGACATGTTTTGTGCATGTGTATTGCATTTCTCTCCTGTTCTGCTGTGCTTTTGACTGTGTCTTGTGTCTGTCCTTCCCAGGGTACTTTGCCTGTTGTTTGGTCAACACTGACCCCCAACACCCAGAATCCAACACCAGTGTGGAAGTTGTCAATTCCCATCAACTGATGTACCACACATCCCTAGACTTCAATTCTCCGAAATTTTGTGAGCTAGTGTCCACTGTTACGTAGAATTACCGTGCAACTATTGTGAAATAAACGTGTTGCTGATGTGTAATGAACTTGTGCTACGCTTTGTTATGTGCGTTGTCTGTCTTCCCACATCTGACTGACATCTGCTTACCTCACCTGTGGACTTGTTACCACTGACTGGCGTTGGTGTTGTGTCTGTGCATGCCAATGTGTTTCAGGTCAACATCATTGTGTGGGGTGAGTATGTGTTGTGGTGCCATAGTGGTGTGTCTCCCTCACATGTGTCACATCACCATGACTCACCTTACGTTGGTCACATTGTTGCAGTATTTGGCATGCACTGTGTTGTGTAGCAGATCAACATCTCCCTAACACATGACAAGTTGGAATCACAACAGAGGCAAGTATGGTGTACTGGTGAGTTTATTTTCAAACATATGTGAGGGAAGTGCACAGGATGGTGGGAGCTGTACATTGGTTTTGGAATCCAAAGTTTGCAGTTGAGTTGGAAGTGCTGGTAGATGAAATGTCCAGAGTAAAGTCCACAGTCATCTGCTACATTGGCCCAACATGAACCCTCCATGTCATGTGGGCGAGTTGTGTGCGATTGGACAAGGTGAACGAATTGCGCACAAAGAACATTGTCCAGAACAGGTTTAGAGGCCCTGGGGGATGTGCTGGGACATCTGCCTCTCACATGTCCTTCTTCGGACGACCCCTTTTCTTCCAGGGGGGGATCCTCAGGTGCAGGCCTCTGCTGTGCAGTGGACTCTCCGCCAGAGTCCTCCTCCCTCCCTGTGGCGCTGGCAGATGGTGTTGCGACAGATGTGGCCACACAGGGAGGTATGGACAGGTTTGTGTTGATCTGGTGGAGGCATTGGAGTATGTCCCGATGCACGGCAGTAATGGCATCCCACTTGGCCTCCATGCGGGCATGGTGGGCGACCTGCTCCTGTTGCATGTCCTTGAGGATCCCCACTACCTGGCCAAATCCTCCAGTGCTATCCTGGTACGCATCTATGATGCGTGCCAGGTGGGGTCATCATGCAGTCCAGACCCCTCTGCAAGACGCGCCCTCTGCCTCCCACCCCTCCCAGCACCCCTATCCACACGGGCAGGACCAGCGGCGGGGTGCACAGGTGACACTGGGACCCCTTGGGTGGTGTTGCTGGTGGTGTTTGCTGTAGCTTCCGGGGGGTCCTGTGTCCCTGTGCTGTGGGTGTTCATTGGCCTTGGTCTGTCCGTGTTGGCGGGGGTGCCCTGTCGGTTTCCCGATGCTGGAGGTGTGGGTACAGGGGGTGCAGATGTTGATGCCGCTGGTGCTGCATGATGCCTCCCACCGGAGGGGCCAGGTTGGTCGTCGTCATCCGAAGAGGACAGAGACGGAGTCAGACCAGAGAGCTCAGTGTCCGCCAGAGTCTGGGACTGGGAATCCTCATCGTTTGGTGCTGCGTGCCCAGCACCACATGCGTTTATAAGAGACACACGATGTGAGTTAGGTTTCTACATACACCGATGGTTCACAAACATGACATTTTCTACTTTTCGAACAGATGCCTGCCTGTTTCCCAGCTTGTCATGGACAGAGTTTGATATTGTTGTTGGCCATTTTCCAGCATGACCTTGTGCTCCCCACAACAGAGCCCAGTGTCAGACATCTTGTCAGTCCCTTCCCACTCCCTGTGAGGTGAGTATGGTTCAGTGTGAGCTTGCTGGGCCATGTGGGTGGGTGTAGATTGTCTGTGACTGCGACTCCCATCATACTCTTGGCTACACCCCCTTTCCAGCATGCACATACATCCTTCCTCTTGACTCTGCTTCCCTGTGAGGGGGTGTGACAGCAATGGCTAGATGGCTGACTGTGAAATCCTGGTGTTTGTTTGGCTACAAGTCCAAAGAGAGCCCCTGTGCTTCACACAGCAGCACCCGGTATGCGGTATCTTTTGCTGATATTTCAATGAGCTGTGTGTCAATGCATTCTACCCGGTGAGTTGTGTGGAGTTTGTGTTGAGGGGGGTGTGTAAGTATGGTCAGGGCTGTCATTCCTCCTTCCCATCATGAAACGTGCTTCCATTGTAGGGTGTGCAAGTTGTCTTTCAGGATGTCAGTCATTGGTGCCCTAATTCTGATTTGCACACAACCCCTAGCAGGGCCTTGTGCTCCCACAGCAGGACCCAGTGTCAGCCATCTTGTCAGTCATTTTCCACTCCTTGTGATGTGGGCATGTTTCAGAGAGGTCTTGATGGGCCAATCAGGAGGGGGAGCATTCTCTGTGACTACAGGCCCCATCATGCTTTTGGATACACTCACTTCACCTTCATCCCCAAAATTCCTTCCTGTCAGTCAGCTGCACTGTGAGGTAGTGTGTTTGTGGTGGCAAACTGTCTGGCAGTGTCTATTTAGCTTTGTGCCACTGGCTTGCTCTATTTGTTTGTAGGTTGGTGCATGTCATGACACAGTTCCAAGTCACCATGAGATGGCAGGTATTGTGTTTATCTGACTGGCATACACATCTTGGGATGATTATCTATTGGTTAGTGTAGCTTTGCTTGCGGTGCATGGTTTCACTGTCCCCTTGCCACACAATCTTGGGTATGTTGTTTGTGTACTCACCAGGCTCTGGGATGTCTGCTCTCTGGTGGTAGGATGTCCCGCACCTTCTCCTCCCAGGTCCTGAAGTATACTGGTTTGGCAGGAGGGCCACCGCCGGTCCACTGACTCAGGGCGTGATCTTTTTCGATGAGTTTCTTGACCCTCCTGCGCACGTCATACCACCTGTTCTGGATATCGTCCTTTGTGTGCCTTGCTGGTGCTTGAGCGTTTACCTTGTCCACAATCCTCGCCCACATCTTTGTTTTCTGTGAGATGGGGGTCCTTTGGACCAATGTACCAAACAAATGTGGCTCTACTCTGATGATCTCGTCTACCAGCACTTCTAACTCACTATCTGTGAACTTTGGATTCTTCTTTGGGTGCATGGTGATGGGTGGTGGTAGTGAGGTATGTGTGTGTGAGGGTGCAACTGAGGGTGGGTTGGTGTTGGTTTTGCTGGCTGTATGTGTGTGTGCTTTTGGATGAGGTGCTGATGGTGTGTGGGTTGTTTGATCGGTGAGTTGTGAGTGTGTCTGTGGTTGCTGTGTGATGGTGTTTGCTGCTGGCTGTGTCTCCTGTTTGCAAGGGATCATGGTAGTGATGGCAGTCCTTTATATAGTTGGATTTGTGGGTGTGTCTTTGTTCCAGTTTTCTTTTATTTGATATTTATTGGCTTTGTCATTGCTTTTTTGGTCAGTTTTTTGTCTTTTTTCCTTTGGGTTTTGTAGGCATGAAGGAGACGTTCATCTGACGGAAACGGACGCTGCTGTTGTCTCGTGCGGGCTTCTCCGCCTCGTTCATGCTGCCTATCTTCTGTGTTTGATATGCGTTGGTCGCGAAGGTCTCTATTGCTTGTGTGCCCGGTTTTCTGTGCGTGTCGGTTGTGCGGCTTGGTCTCTGTGCGAGTTGGTCTGATTTTACACGCATTGCATCGTACTGCGCGGATCGGACATCATGGGTACGGGTCGGTCGGGTTCATTCCGGGTTCGTGTCAGTTGGTGAAATTTGCGTCGGTTTTCTGGCCGTATCACTATTTTCCCTACGGCTCGGTCGTACGGCTTGTATTCCATATGTATCAGTTGTAATTCACTCGCGTTGCATCTACTGCACGGGTCATACGGCGCTGGTCCTTGTCGGTCGGTATTCGGTCCGGGTCCGTGTTTGTCGGATCGTTTTGCGGCCGGTATCGGAATCAGCCCCGAAATGTGAGTTATCGTGATATAGTCTAACAGCAATGTTTTAAAATTGCAGAGTACCCCTGACGAAGGGCCAAGAAAGGGCCCGAAATGCATTGGGTGATGGAATTATAATTTGAGGAATACCTATCTATCACACCGTTCTGTAGAATATGGCCCGTATCGGCATGTCTACAGCATTAAGGAATTAATGGAAACATAGAGCGTCTTTCATGTGACAGGACTATTATGGAAAACATTGAACAAAGCATTGATGATATTGAAATAAAACTTTGGTTTAACTGGAATAATTGTGGCATATTTGTTATGCACCATTGAAAGCTGTGCGTCTGGAATGGGGTGTCACTTCGCCCCATTTTTCTCAGTGATTCAAATAAAAATGATAACATTTTAGTAGATTGATTTTAAAGTCTGTTTTAAATTTTTTTTATTTCTATCCAAATGTTCGAATGACAGGGATTTAAAAGTGTTTAAACTCTCTGTTAAATATAATCTCCAGGCGCTGGCATACTCTGGTTCAAAATTACTTTATTCGATTTCATCACAAGGAAATCATATAAGTACATACATGACATATAATCAATATTCAGGTACAAAAATATATTGCTATAGAAAAAACACTTCATCACAATATTCTTAGGTGATTTACCATGATCTCTCTTTAAAAATACCAGCTAAAAGAGTTATAAAAAGAATATTAAAATATGATAAAAATTACAAAAGTTACATTGTAGCCCGGGACCTAAGAATCGCCTTCAAATAAGTTTTAACAGCCAGGATCGTTGCCGGTGTTTCCAACATCTATAATCTCAGAAATGCTATCCTGCAAAATCTAATATTCCAGCTTTTAATAATCGGTCTAAGATACCGCTGCCTGGGTATAGAAAAATATTTACAAAATAAAGTGCAGTGCAATGTTAATTGTAATGACACATCATCACAGGGGCATACAGATGCTTGAGGGGACCAAACATTTGTCACCGGAAATAAAACCATTCTATAAAAGGAGCCAAGTCGGAAACGGGCCAAAAGCATACGGGTGTAGCTATCTTGAACTGACAACAAGTATTGTTGAAGACCCAGGCCGCTCAAAATCAAATGATTCGCCATAACAGAATGTTTTACACTCTCTTTGGACCATCTTTGATCTTCAAGATATTTCACGCAGTGTGTTTTTAAATCTTTCCTCGAAATATCCACCAAGCTGCTAGGGTCTGTAAAAAAAGCAGGATGCCCAATGGCGTTAGTTATCATTTTTATGTAATTAAGCCACGCCATGTCTTTAGCTCGCTCCAATTTGAGACAGTCCAAGATTACGTCTCTGTTAAATCCTGTCTCATCTGTGACCCCCACCTTATGCCATAATAGTAGCGGCGCTATCTTGATAGTATCCGATATATAAGAGAGTCCCAGTTCCTGATGACAGCTATAGGTGGCAGTAGAAATAGGAACTCCCAAAAGATAGTGGATAAAACCATTTTCACAGATTTGTATAATGTCTGGTTCTACGATGCCCCATAAACCGGCCCCATACAACCCAGTGGAAACACATTTGGCCTTATAAACCTTCAAGAGTTCTGGAACAGGTCTACCTCCTATTTTTTTAGCAAAATTCATGACTGCCCCCAGGGCTCTACTAAAATTCAATTTCCTGGCCTTGATAGCTGATTTCCATGTTCCCTTTTTATCGAAGGTAATACCTAAATAACAGAAGGTACCGGTATTTTCTACCTTTCTATTATCAATAAAGATGTTGCATGTCGTACCTCTACTTTTACAACAGTCCATGGTGAATGTGTTTGTTATGTTTACTCTTAGGCCCCTCTCTTTCATATAAGTAATAAAACTATTTACCGCTCTTTGGAGGCCTAATTGGGTCCTTGACATAATTACTGCGTCATCAGCATAGAGTAAAACAGGGACGGGGGTGCTCCCAGTTGTCGGATAATCATTTTGGTCTCTGATGAGATATTGTCCCAGGCTATTAATATAAAATGTAAAAAGAAAAGGGGCCAATATACACCCCTGTCTGACACCCTTTTCAATTGGAAATTTTGCCGAGCACTCCCCCATCTTCCCATAACGCACCCTCGCCCCCGCATTCCTGTACATTTCCTTTATAAACAGTATTAAAACCCTGTCCACCTTAAGATCTTCTAAGGTATTCCACAACATGCCATGGTCAACTCCATCGAAGGCTGAACTCAGATCTACAAAGGTAAGAAAAGGTTTCCCCCTCTTCGCTTTAGTGTATTTGTCTATAATCAATGCTAGGTTCAGTCCCTGTTCCATTGTTCCCATGCCTGAACGAAAACCATATTGTAAGTTTGTTAAAAAACCTGCCTCACTCGCCCAGGTTTGAAGTCTGTTGAGAATAATTCTCCTCGCAATTTTCAGTAAGGCGTCGAGAAGTGAAATGGGCCGATAGCAACTAGGCTCGTTCCTGTTCCCCTTCTTAAAAATGGGTACCACTATCGCATCTGACCACGTAGGAATAAGTTTAAAGGTGGAACTACTATTTAGAACCATCGTTAACAATGGAGCCCACAGGTCAATATTGGATCTATAGACATCCGCAGGTACCCCATCCGGGCCTGGTGCCTTCCCTGCCGCACTCTCCCTAATTGCCCTTATGACCTCCTCCAGAGTAAAGTTCAAACCCAGGGGGAAAACATCCTGCGCATCCGCAACTCGGCTATCCAAAGCAGCTCCCGTGGATTTATAGAAGTCCCCAAAGAATTCCACCCACCTTTCACCCGTAATGGCCACGTCTATGATATCTACCTCCCTATCTTGATAGAAAGGAGCGTTTACAGCCTTCCAAAAGCTAATATTGTCCCTCCTTAGACTAGCCTGATGTAGATTTTCCCAGGCTTCTATCTTTAGCTGGCTTTTGCGCTTTTTCCGGGCTAGGTGATAAGCGATCCTCGCCTTTTTTATGTCATCCTTACATTTAGGTACTATGTGCAGGATCCTTTTAAGATGGGTATGAGCTCTAGAGCAATCATCGTCAAACCAGCCCTTTGCTTTCGGTCTCCCGCAATTATTTTCCCTCCTGAGGAGTCTGTAGGCTTCCTCTGATATCTTTAAGAAAGCAGTATAAACATCTATGACAGCACTCCCCTGTGTAAGACAAATATCCCATTCAGCCTGAGTTTTAATAATTAAACTATGCAGAAATGCTTCAGGTTCTACTCTCTCCCATTTTAGGGAATAACCATTTTTGGTCGCCAAACACACCCCATGATCATAATGTGGCTGGCTCTTGCTCTTTATACAGTTACTCTGAGCAGACAGCTTTAGGAAAATAGGATGGTGGATCAGAATCTGAAAGAACTCAGTAGAGTGCCTTATCCTAACATTAGATGCCCCAACCTCAACTGAAATATAGGTACACAAGCCCCCCTTATTACGACCGAAGTTAGTAACAATTGCTGGGGTATGAAATGTGCTAAAACCCTGAATATGGATTTCCCTCTCCAGCCATGTTTCTTGTAAACATATTATGTCATACTTTTCAACGAAAAGTATCCAATCTGGATCATGTACTTTAGATTCTAAGCCTGCAATATTCCAGCTCAAAATGTTACAAGAGCTTACTTCCTCCATCTGCCTCACTTTTTCCTTATACAATTCTTTTTGAGATGTTGTTAACTGACCGGTGTTAACTATATTATCAATAGTACCTAGAAGGTGACCAGTATCAACCTCATCAAGCTGGCTCCTATCAATCGCCAGTGATATACCTTCAGTATCCTGGGTGCCCTGCCAGCCTCCAACACTCTATAGATCGCATAATTTACATGGGTTTTCTTACTCTCCTGGTTATCGAACTGTCAGTCCTGATCATCCAACCGTGACAAAAGTTCATAACGATTGGGATGTGACCAGTTTATAGTTGTTGGTTGTACGTCACAAGGGTCACTGGTTGCTCTCCTCCCTGAGGGGGCATTGTCAATAGTGCTCAATGCACTATTCGATCCTGACTTAACTAATGGATAAAAGGATCCTAAAGATAATATAACAATCTCTGAACAAACCTGGCGATTTATCCCCGCCCTATACAGGATCTCCCTTATCAATCTAGGGTCACTAAAAGTCAAAACTATGCAATCCCCCTTAAGTTCTTTTCTGCCCTTCCCAACCCATGGGACACGTCTGGCCATTTTAAAATGCTTAAATAAAGGGTCGCACAGGCCGATCCGATTACCCAGCCAGTGCAACGATTTATTACATAGCTCCCTCCATGTTTCCTGGTTAGGATGGACCAACTTTGGGACGTTTGCTAGTATGACCACATAAGGGTCGGCTGCCGTTGGTAGATCAAGGCAGAACTGCCCTCTCATAAAGCATTCTTGAGTCCTGCATATGTCTGTGTTACTATCAGTAGGTACCTTTTGTCCCTTAGCACTCTTGCCTTGTTCTCCCTCTCCACCCATGCCTTGAGCTGGAAAAATATTATTAGAATCTCTAGGCACACCAACTGTACTCGTTAAATTTACAGGAGTATTTATAATGCGATCTTGGATACTCCCTACATTCTTATATAACGCCTCTGCACTTATTCCTGTGGGCCCTCGTGTACTAGTTTCAATAGCCGCCAATTTGTCAGATAATGCTCCCATAGCGTCTATAAGATGTGTTTGAAGGGTGGCTATAATATGCTGTAGGGTTTCCATTATCCTTTGACCCTCCAATATCGCTGTGATAGAGTTATTACCCACATTATGGTTCAATTTTGGCACATTAGATTTATAAACCGTTTATTTCTTTACGTTTTTCCTCTTTTTTCCTCCCTTATCAATATGTCCGATACCCAAAACTTGATCGACTGTTTCAGTTGACTGGCAGCCCTCCGAGCGTATAGATGTCTTACTACGCTTTGAGGGGGGGTATGAATCCTCACCCATCCCGCTATGATCGCTAAGAGTTATTAGGTCGTCCGCGGACATTATACAACCATTATGCAAGTTCCTGCGAGTGCCCTCCTTTCGTGTAGCTTTTGGGCCGATGGTATTCCCTTTCTCCACGGCAATTGGGTCTGCACCCCATTAGTTAATGTCTCTTCCACCATGTGAATCTGTTCTTCAACTTCTCCCATGGCCCCTGTGAGGTATGTCAGGAGTGATTGTTGGCCAGCCCCCTTTTGTTTCGATGTTACACTACTCCCTTTCTGTTTGGACATTCTGTGGGGTTGTAAACACAGTACTCACGCTACCAGTCCAGTCTTGAAGAAAACTTCCCAGTCGTCACTTCTCAAGGTGATGAATACAGGCCCCAGCTAGGCCCGCAGGACACAAGGGTTCGCTCTCCTGCAATGGAATCTATAAGGAAGTTGGCACGGAAACTGCAAAGTACAAAGACAGAGTTTATTAACCCTTAAGGGTGGTCCTACAATCCATACAATACCCTTCAGTATTGCATAGAGTAGCACACCGAACTTGCATACACGGTCCCCTTTTATACACAACAGAGGGGCTCATAAGTGGGAGGGCACGACATGAGACGAGGAATGTTACCTTTTATGGACATTTGCAATACAAGATCGATATGTGGGCGGAGCTGACATACTCCTTAAGCCCGCGAAAACATGGTCAAGCAAGGACTAACTGATAGCAGATGTGGTCAAGTCTGGGCATGCGCCAGACGGACAAAGGAACTATTTATAGACTGTTACTAGGCAGATTACAAGAGCAACTAACACAAAGATAAGACTCTCCTCGTGTTAAGCACGTGGAGACATGACAATACAAAATGGAGTCCAGACTTCAGTCAACATAACAAAAGGAACATGTGTAAGGAAGGAGAATTCATGTCTTTAGTAAATGCTTAATCACATCGAAGTTGCAATTTACAACAGACGACCCTTTCAGCATTTACTGAAGACATCCGGCTTGTTAAAATAATCATCATATATATCAATTATCATCATTTCTTCTACTTCCTTAGCTAAACGTTTCTGATAAGTAACATTGGCAATAGCTTTCTTATCGGGGATACAAAATGATACACATACAGAACAGAGCAAGGGACCACACTGAACACAGATACAGCAAGAAAATAGAATTGCTATAATTATGCAGAGACCAGTCAAAACCTTCCAACCCCAAGCAGTGATCAATGCCCAAAACCATCCAGAAAAGGACCAAGTGCCGTTTTCTGTATGGATTTCAGCTGCAATTTTATGCAACCTGTTAATTGCATTGTAGACTGAAGGTGTGTGGTCAGGAATAAACACACAGCAACTACTTCCGATAATTTTACAAGCTCCACCTCGATCAGCTAACATAACATCTAACACCATACGATTCTGCAATGCAACAATTCTGGTAATCTGTAATTCTTCCGTAAGATTCCCAAGAGCAGCAGCCGTTTGGTTTGTCACAGCCTCTACCACTCGTGTTAATCTTCGAACTTTCCTACTATTTAGGGCAGCTCCAACGAAGAAAAACAATCCTAGATTGAAGTCGATATACTGCTGTAAACTGGTGTCAGTTTGATCCACATCATCAATTGATAAAGTACGTTTATACCTATTTACAGTCACATTATTTAACAACTTTAAATCCTTATGATAGGATGCAGGTGCCAGAAATACAGGAGGTAACAAAAATGATACATAGCATACTCCAGACCAACCGGCTGGTAAACGGTAATAACCTTTAGTTCCACACACAAAATACGTATTATGGGATGCTAAGAAAGTACTGTTATTCAATCCATCGATGTTTAATATGGTAATACAATCGCTAACACCAACAGGAATATAACCCACACTTTGGACACACAGGTCCGCTTGAGCTTGTGCCACTTGAATCACAAATCTGTCTTTTCCCACAGTGTCTCTGGTGTTCGTGAAAACATATGGAATCGATTCATTGTCTGGTCGATACTCTTCCCATTCCCAAATTGTCCCATTCGCTTGCGGATATCCATCTTTATCCTGATGACATTCTTTATTGAGTCTGAAGAGTAATCGTCCCACTGTGGGTTTCCGAGTGGCAAAAAGCAAAGTGTACCATGCTCTACAAGAGCCATTATGAGAGAAAGGAAGAGGTATGAATGGCGTTCCTCCCTTCTTCTGATGAGCTGGCATTATACCACATATCCAACAGTTCGTAGCATTGGTGGCAACATGGGTATGATGTAACATCTGGATGAAAGTATTATTCAAATAAGACTGACGATGCTTCAATTCTTGATACGGAAGGGTATAGAAATAGTGCTCCGCAGGCACTGGAGTGGTCAACACAAGCAACTCTCGGGCAGGAGTCACGTTCTCCACAAACCATGTGGTTATCCCAACAATAGTTATTGTGAGCATAAAACCTGTTGCACAGAGGATCTTCTTCTTCTCCATGTCAAAAATAAAAAATCAATATCTTCCTGCAACTAAAAGTTTGTCAGAACTCTTACCCTTGGGCAGCGGTCGATTTCTTCACCAACGGGCCAAGACGGGTGTCACTACACTAATGCAGGGCTGATCCCCCCCCCTTGCCTCACTGGCTCTCCGTTTCACTAACCCAAGGGCCGTTCTGACAACATGTCCCGCTACTGAAGGATTCACTTTCTTGGCCTCAGATGATATCGCCTTCCTCCAGGAGTCGCGTGGTCCGGAAAGAGCTCCTCAGCGTCGTTCGATTCCACAGCACGGCCTTTCTCCGTGGTCAGAATCTCTCGTTGATCGGTCAGTACAGCGGGTTCCACCAATCCGGGCGGTACTTTGCGGCAGTGCAGGGAATGGATCCAATTCTTTCTGTTGGAAACTCGCACAGCCGTCCTTGTTGCCAGCAAGACTTGCTCAGGGCCCACCCATCTCGGCTTCAGGCTATTCGTCCTGTCGAAGATTTTCAGCATGACATAGTCTCCAGGCCGGAGACTATGTCCTTCGCCGGTGGACCGATCAGGGAGCGCCTCCCGGACCTGTTGATGAATGGAAACCAAGTTATCCGTTAACTGTGCCAGATAGTCATTCATCATCACACAAGGTACATCATACACAGTCTTGGGTTTTGGTGGACCCCAAATATTCATTGGACGTCCAAAGACAATCTCATACGGTGTAAGACCGATTCGAGAGTGCGGGACCGACCTAATTGACAACAATGCCAGCGGTAAAGCGTCTGGCCAAGTCAAAGACGTTGAAGCTTGAATTTTAGCGATCTTGAGCTTCAGTGTACCATTATACTTCTCGACTAGTCCTGCAGATTGAGGGTGGAATACTGCATGGAACTTCTGGGTGATGCCTAGACCCTTCAGAACATACTTTATAACGTCCGCTATAAAGTGGGGCCCGTTATCACTCCACAGAAGTCTACAAACGCCATAGCGAGGGAAAAACTCCTTCAACAGCATCTTAGCGGTAGTCATTGCAGTATTATCTTTCGTAGGGTATGCCTCAACCCATTTACTAAAGGCACATACCACTACTAGAACATACTTCAAATTGTTACAGCGCTCAAGCTGAATGTAATCCATCTGTAAAACCTCAAAGGGTGCAGTAGGTGTTACGAACCCTCCTGCTGGGGTCCGAGTCCCCTTTCCTGGGTTGTATCTCAGGCAGATCATACAGGTCTGCACCACCCTCTTTGCCGTGCTAGCAATCTCTGGATGCTCCCAAACTTGGGTAAGCAATTTTACAATTGCGGAAGCTCCAACATGTGCTAGCCCATGTGCCATCTGAACCATAGGTTGTACAAAAGCTGTGGGTAATTTCCATCGATCCATCTGCTTATTTCTCCAGCAACCCTCATCATCCAATTCTCCCTCACTGGACCATTGCTCCCGTTCTTTGTCAGAAGCGGTCCTCTGTATTTCTCGCACTTCTTCCTTCGCATCATGCCATCTTTCTACTTGTGACTTCACTACATACATGGCAGTAGCACCGGGCTGCATCGCAGTCTCCCGCGCCACTCGGTCTGCTAACGCATTCCCTTCTCCAACTTTATCGACTACTTTCCTATGGGCGCTACATTTAATGATAGCAATTTTCTTCGGATATGTCAATGCAGTTAAAAGATTATGAACTAACTCCCCATGCATTATTTGCACTCCATGCGACGTTAAGAACCCTCTTTCCTTCCAGAGCAGGCCGAAATCATGCGCTACTCCGAAGGCATAGCGGCTATCTGTATAAACATTCACACACAATCCTGTGCTGAGCTCACATGCTCGTGTTAATGCTATCAGTTCCGCTGCTTGAGCTGATTTCTGTGGTATGCGTGCTGTCTCCACTATTGTTTGCAATGTGGTAATCGCATACGCTGCCGAAGTCGTACCATCTGGTAGCTTCAGGCATGACCCATCCACCCACAGTTCTCCATCTACATCTGAAAAGGGCGTATCCTGGAGATCAATACGACCCTTTGTTTGTTCCTCGGTCACAAGGATACAATCATGTGCTTCTCGTGCCTCAGGCCGAGTCTCGGGGTATGGCAACAATGTGGCAGGATTTAACGTCACGCACCTCTTCAACGTGATATGAGGAGCCAAAAGCGTCAGCTCATATCCCGTTAAACGGGCACTGGTCAAATGCTGCGTCTTTGTCTGATTAAGCAGGGCATCAACAGCATGGGGGACTAATACCAACAGCTTATGAGATAACACAATTCCCTCGCTCTGGCGTATTGGCACAGCTGTCGCCGCAACCGAGCGAAAACAACCAGGCAATGCTCGGGCAACAGGATCAAGTACAGCCGAAAAATATGCACAAGGGCGCTGCTTATCGCCGTGCATCTGCACTAAAACTGATAATGCACATCCATCTTTCTCATGCACATACAACGAAAAAGGCTTGGTATAATCAGGTGTTCCTAATACTGGTGCTGAACAGAGGGCCTGTCGCAGTTTCTGAAAGGCAGTGTCACACTCATTCGTCCAAGGAAGCGGGATAGGTGTATCTTTTGTCAAAAGGGCTAACAATGGCTTGGCTATATACGAAAACCCTAATATCCACTGCCTGCAAAAAGAAACAAGACCCAAAAATGCGCGCACGTCCTTCTGCGTGGACGGCGTCGGTGTATCCAGAATCACTTGAACACGGTCTGGTGTGAGTGCACGTCCCTCCTTAGACAAAAGGTGACCTAGATAAGTCACCTTTGGTCTACAGAATTGCAACTTTTTCCGAGAGACTTTGTGATTGTGGGATGCCAAAAAGGAAAGCAAAGACAACGTACTCGTTTCACACAACTCCGGGGTGTCAGCCGCCAGCAAGATGTCATCGACATATTGAATGAGGGCGACACCCTCGGGCAGAACAAAGGAGTCCAATTGTCTTTTCAAGGCTTGACTGTAGATGCTAGGGCTTTCCGTATAGCCCTGGGGAATTCTACAAAATCGGTAAGACCTATTATTGAGAGTGAAACCAAAAAGGTATCGACTATCGGGATGAATGGGAATTGAAAAGTAAGCATTTTTCAAATCAATAACTGAAAACGTGGTCGCCGTAGGCGGGACCAAAGTAAGCAACGTCGTGATATCCGAAACCACTGGGTACTGAGGTATCACGATCTTGTTTACTTCTCTCAAATCAATGATAAACCGATAGACTTTGGCATCCGTATCCTTTTTCAGAATGGGTAGAATCGGGCTATTACAAACATTATAGGGAACTTCTTCTACCACTCCCACCTTAATCAGATCCTGCACAATCTGTATAAGAGCCTCTTCCCCCTCCTGCGAAATACGATACTGTGGAAGGCGTGGTAACACCGCCCCCTCCTGGACACTAATGTGAACAGGCGGAATCACCATCTGTCCCACATCAGTATCCGAGGTGGCCCACAGAGCACGGGGGAGGGCAGCTAACACAGCATCTTCTGTAGCCACACACATCCGTTCAGACAGGGGATAATTGTCATTCAATATCACCCGCACTCCAGCAGGGGAACACTGGATCGTAGCTCTGAAGTGCTTCAGCATATCAAGGCCCATAATATTATCCGGCGTGCTCGGAGCTAACAAAAACGGACAGGGTGCAGAAAAGGAATTAACCCGAAATGCAAGGGGCTGCGAAAGAGGGCTTCGGGAGAGTGTTCCATCAAACCCTACCGATGTAACCATTAAGCCAGATGGGGGAGCCCTCGGAACCAATTGTTTAGACAGCGCACTACGAGTCGCTCCTGTGTCCACTAGAAACTGATCAGTGGAGCCCAAAACCTCAGCTGATACGTAAGGACCCCTCTGATCAACTGGCACCTCAACTGATTCTAACCCCCATCCAACGCATTCCTATGCATGCTGAGAATCATGATACCCAGAACGGTCAATCCCCGACACTTGACTTGATACTGGTTTTGTCGATCGAAAACATTAGACCTATCTCGTTGCTGCCCAGCAAGGTCAAAACGAGCGTTATCATTAGAATTCCCTCTAAAATTCGAGAAACCCCCTCTACCTCTGGGGCCACTCTGAGTGTGTCCCTGACCGTGCCCCTGCCGTGAAGCATGCAACGCTGGGCATTCTCTGGCCCAGTGCCCCGATTGCTTACAATACGCACATTGATTCCTATTCAGATCGGGTCGCTCCGAGGGAGGACCATAAAATCCTCCCCTACCTCTATTTACACCCCGTCGGGGCGGACCATATACTTGTGCTAACATCACCTTCGTTTTTAAATCCTTCGATTTCTTTTCCTCCTGCCCCTTCGCTTCTAGCTCCTGGCGCTCATAGTACTGAGCTATAGTCAGAAGGGCTGTCGGGGTCGTAGTGGACCAAGAACTTTCACTCGCTTTGAGGCGAGCTGCAATTGCCGGTAATAAATTCGCCACATATTTGTCAGCAAAAAGGTGCCGACCCGTATCATCCGTAAGGGACTGACCGCTAAAATCATGGAACGTCTCCTCAAAGCGCGTAAAGAAATCTGCAACTGATTCATCGGCTTTCTGCTTACACGAGGCTAGCATATTCCAGTCAATCTTTTTAGGAGGAATGATGGTCTTCAACTTAGTCAGAATAGCAGCGGGGAGATCTAAGATAATCTGAGGTGGTTTCTGCGCGGGCTTTCTCTCCCTATCCTCATCCTCAAGTTCAGACCATCGAGCCTTAAAAGTGGCAACATCATCTACCTTCCGCACGGATCGCCACATATCTGGTGGTAGAATAAGCCCAAAGAACAAATCTATATCCGCTAAGGTCATAATACAAGAATTCAAGGCCCCCTCGACTTCTTCGTAAAAGGCCGCTGGATTCTTGCGGGGATCAGGCGACGCATTCTTTAATGCCATGACGTCAGCCCTGTGCCAGGGAGTATAAACCCAATTATACACAAAATATCCCTTAGCATCGGCGGAGGTAATATCCGAGCTAGTCCCCGCTCCTTTAGGAGGAACATACAAAGGCGCCGCCTCGCGCATTGGTTTAGCATGCACTGGATCGCTCTTATCTGATTGAGAGGTGGATGAATGGCCGCCTCCAGTACGCGAATCCGACCGCTTTTCCTCCTCAAGATGTTGGCGCGCTTTCTCTTTAAGGTCTGCTGCCGCATCCCGCAACGCAAACAGTCGCCGAACCGCCTCAGGCGCCTTAGAGGGAGAGAAAACACCATTACGCAATGCTTTAGAATCTGATACCACATCAGCAGGTTCAAGGACACTGGAATATTTCCGAAAGGCAGTAATCACTTCATCAGAAAAGTGTCCCAAGAAATACAACCTTTCCCTATCCTGCCACGACTCCCAAGAAGCCAACAGTTCATCAAGGGATAACTTGCCCTTACATGCACGATAAGAAACCTGCCGAAGCTCACCCATTCGCTCAGCCGATAACATGGACCGCGTGTCTACCTTACTCGAACCCGATCCAGAATCTTGTGGCCTCGGGGCAGACGCGCCAACATAAGGAGGCGGAGAACGATCTAATAAATAAAAATCATCGTCATGATTACTAAGGACAGGATAAAGTGGCTGACGAACAGCATATTGACCCGAGACTTGTAACCTATGTTCTTTCTCTTGTTTCTCCGTCTGTTCTCTTTCCTCCCGACGCTTTGCTTCCTGCGCTCTCACATGATCATTCTTTCGTTGCTCTTTATCAAACAGCGCTTTCTCGCGTTTCTCTCGCTCACGCACTTCCTTCACCCATAGTCGCACACATTCAAACATATCTTGCCGCGCACGCCGTTTACACATACACTGTTCCACATACTCAATCTTACGTATATCAAACGACCCATACAACGGCCACCGTAACTCAGGATCCTTTCTGGTATATTTCCTCCATACTGTGCTGTACATTATGGAGGAAAGACCATGCTTCACATACATATCCCTATTAGGAGTCCCCTCTGGGGGATCTGGAGCAGATTCCTCGAGGTTTAACCGGTTTCCAAAACAGCAGCACCACTTACGGAGTGCGCTAAAAGCAGGCATGCTCAAAAATAATGCAGAATATGCAGTATTATCAAAAATGGCACTTAAACGTTGTGCTGGTGAAAGTTACACAGTTCCGGAGAAATATCTCCACATTACCTGCCTATATGTGTTGCAACGCATATATTCTCACAATAATCAATACAAGATATGACCGGTCATCACAAATCAAACTCAAATAGCCAACCCAGGCTTCAAAAACTCGGAGCAAGTACCGTACAACGGTTCTTACCAATCAAGAGTCCAGATTCCAACTGCCAAGCTCCGAAATTCGCCCAAACGGCTGTCACGGCAGGACCGACAGAAGAGGTCTCAGTCGAGGACCGGCGCCACCCAGATGGTCAGCTCGGAAGGGAAGGAAGAAAAACCTCGGGATGCCAGGACTAAAGTGCCTCTGGCAGTGATCACATCCCCGGCCAAATTCCTCACCTTCGTCGCGACCAATCCTTCGAGCATCCGAGTCGCCGATGAGCCCCACGTGACGGGCGCCAATTGATGAATACAGGCCCCAGCTAGGCCCGCAGGACACAAGGGTTCGCTCTCCTGCAATGGAATCTATAAGGAAGTTGGCACGGAAACTGCAAAGTACAAAGACAGAGTTTATTAACCCTTAAGGGTGGTCCTACAATCCATACAATACCCTTCAGTATTGCATAGAGTAGCACACCGAACTTGCATACACGGTCCCCTTTTATACACAACAGAGGGGCTCATAAGTGGGAGGGCACGACATGAGACGAGGAATGTTACCCTTTATGGACATTTGCAATACAAGATCGATATGTGGGCGGAGCTGACATACTCCTTAAGCCCGCGAAAACATGGTCAAGCAAGGACTAACTGATAGCAGATGTGGTCAAGTCTGGGCATGCGCCAGACGGACAAAGGAACTATTTATAGACTGTTACTAGGCAGATTACAAGAGCAACTAACACAAAGATAAGACTCTCCTCGTGTTAAGCACGTGGAGACATGACAATACAAAATGGAGTCCAGACTTCAGTCAACATAACAAAAGGAACATGTGTAAGGGAGGAGAATTCATGTCTTTAGTAAATGCTTAATCACATCGAAGTTGCAATTTACAACAAAGGGGGGAGCCCAGCCCAGCCTCCTCCGGCCACTGACGGCCAAGGCCGTGCTGAATGCTTGATTCCTCTCGCGAGTGCAGGGCCCTCTGGGTGATGTAGTCCCCTCCTGACGGCTCACTCGTTCCGGACCCTTGACAGTGCAACAAAGCAACAGGATTTAGCAAACAGATAATGCGGGCAGGTAAGTGTCCGGGCGTCCCACGCCGCGGGATGTCCCTCTGTTATTTAAGAGCTGGATGACGCGCTGGATGATGCGCTGAATGCGCGATTCCTCTCGCGAGTGCAGGGCCCTCTGGGTAATGTAGTCCCCTTCTGACGGCTCACTCGTTCTGGACCCTTGACAGTGCAACAAAGCAACAGGATTTAGCAAACAGATAATGCGGGCAGGTAAGTGTCCGGGCGTCCCGTGCCGCGGAATGTCCCTCTGTTATTTAAGCGCTGGATGACGCGCTGAATGCGCGATTCCTCTCGCGAGTGCAGGGGCCTCTGGGTGATGTAGTCCCCGCCTGACGGCTCACTCGTTCCGGACCCTTGACAGTGCAACAAAGCAACAGGATTTAGCAAACAGATAATGCAGGCAGGTAAGTGTCCGGGCGTCCCGCGCCGCGGGATGTCCCTCTGTTATTTAAGCGCTGGATGACGCGCTGAATGCGTGATTCCTCTCGCGAGTGCAGGGCCCTCTGGGTGATGTAGTCCCCTCCTGACGGCTCACTCGTTCCGGACCCTCGCACTTCCACACCCGGTTAAATCAGAGATCAGTCCACGCTGTACAAACCAGGACTCTTTTTTTAAATTTCTTGCCAGCACAGATTTGCAAGAGAGCCAGGATCCGATAAATAGAGTGTAAATAAACATTTCAGAAATCCAGATTGTCTTACCAAAGATTGGTTCAACAGGCTAAACTTGAATCTAACATTGGTATGCCCTGCGTTTCTCGGAACCCTAAATTTAAAAACTTTTATTTGTAAGTTCTCAAGGAGTTTGCTTTCTTTGCTCTGGAAGATTATTGAACCAAAAGTGAGTGAGAGCATCAGTTTTGCCTTCGTTACCATCAGTAAATGTTTATGACTCTGGCATAATAGCTTATCTCTCAGTAGTCTAAAAGCAAAGGAGAGTGAAGTTGCTTTGGCCTTTAGTTTAATAAAATGTTGTTTACAATTCATTCTATCATCCAGCATAATACTTAAGTATTTATACTGCTTTACTGATTCAATCGATAACCCATTGATTTTCCACAATTTCTTGTCCAATTTATTTGATCCTATCGTCATAATTTTCATTTTTTTAATATTCATTTGAAGACCATTTTCTACAATATATTGGTTACATGACTGTATCAATCTTTTGAGCTCTATTGTTGTGTGGCTTAGCAATATGGTGCTCTCTGCATATTGCAAATATTTTACAGTAAGACCTGCAAAATTGGGAGAGTGCGCATTGACATTTTGCAGATAATATGGTATATCATCCATAAAGAGGTTAAAAAAATATTGGGTAAGTACGCAGCCCTGTTTGAGGCCACTTTGTGTTTCTAGACGGTGTGTGGTACGGCCTCCATCACCCAATTTAATCTGCACCCATGTATTTGAATAAAGCAATATGATCATATCTAACAGCTGTTTCTGTACGCCCCATGCTGATAACTTTGCCCAAAGTAAGTTACACGGAAGCAAGTCAAATGCAGCTTTTAGATCTACAAAACAGATATAAAGCTTTTGTTTTTTGTATTTTGTTCTCTCTGCCAACAAAGTGAGTAGGAGCAAGTTTGTAATCGTTGACTGCCCCCTGCGAAATCCGGTTTGGAAGATTGGAATTTCTTTCCTTTTTGTTGCCCTTTCTTCCCAGTCCCTGAGTAGACCTCTACATCGGTTAGTGCAATCAACCTGTAATTAGCTGGATTGTCAGGTGGGCCACGTTTGTAAATTGGCTGTATTATGACATTCGGGATCCCATTTGGGCCTGGCGCCCGGTTTGATTTGAACTTACTTATCAATGATTTTTCCATATCCTCCTGCGGTGACTCAAACACTAACATTTGATCACCACAAGGATTTTCCTTTTCACTATCCTCGCTGCTTATATTGATTGGTGAAGTGGACAGACATACATCAATATCTGAGCCTAGAGAAACCCCATATAGAGTGGAAATAAAAAGACCCCCAAATTGATGCCGTGACATTGGCTCTATTAGTTCTCCTGTTGCAATACTTAAGGTCATTAATTGTACCACAAAATGCTCTCAAGTTATTGGATTTACTAGCATGATGTAATTTAGTCCATAGGCCTTCATGATGGGCCCTTTTTGCCTTCCAGATCTAGTTTTTATAAGACTTTTTTAGGTGCTTTAATGAGCCTAATTTAGTAAATTTGGCGACACTATTTGGTTGATTGCAGATTGCCCGGGAAGATTTATTAAGTGCCTTCTTTAGTAGATGTAACCTATGTAAATACCAGGTGTTTCCTTTTGGCTTAATACTATTTCCCCTAGATGTTGTTTTTGCCGGAAAGCAATCCACTAATGAAAAACAAAGACATGGCCAGATTTCTACCATTGATTTTTCATGTTGATACTCATTCAGTGCTAAATCTATTGTTGGATCTATATAGGCCAAAATCTCCTCTTGTTTTGGTGAATGCCATGCCTGCCTTTTTAAATTATAAACAATGGGCTCTGAATCAAGGATTCTTAATTTTGGTAAATGAGCCACTATGAGTGATAATGTAATTGATTGGGGATTATGATCACTTTCCATTCTAGGGACCACTTGAAACACAATAAGTTTGGCTCGACAATTCATTTGAAATAATAATATAATCAATGGTGGAATGTTGTCGTGAATTTTTTTAATGTTGGAGCACCAGCCATAATATGTTAGGTATCCTCCCGTAGCAACATGAGATCACATTTCTGTAACTAGGAGTGAAACATCTTAGATAGAACAGTGTCTGCCTTCTTTGAATTCCCGGTAAACAGGTGCATATTAAAATCTCCCGAAATTAGAAGATTGATTGCAGGATATTGATAAGATAGAGTTTCAATTATGTCCCATAGGTCGGTAAGCTGAGTTGTCTTTACTGCTCTTGTCATACTCAAGTAAGCAGTTAGAAAAATAACTGGTAATTCAAAGTCAATTTTGATGCATAATAGCCAACCCAATTGAGAATCAATCACATGATGGATGACATCTAGATCCAATGACACGTAAATGGAAAGCCCACCTTTTGCACGGCCATAAGCAGATGAACGACTTGTGAAGTTAGCAGATTCTTAAATACCAACGATGGAATCATAGCATGTTTTCCTATTTTCCTGGAACACTAAGATTTTAAAATTCCGAATCAAATTTATTGTGTCTTGGTTTTCTAATAGCCTTGTAAGGCCATGAACATTCCATGAGAAGATGGTAATATTTGCGAGTCCTTTCTTTTTATCCAGGCTGCTCAACCTTCAATCATTCTTATTAAGATTCCCTTTGCTGATCACTTTTCGCTGTTAGGCCCAGTCATCTTTTGGGGCTGAATATTTTTTAATTTCCTTACAAATTTGTGAGCCTGAACTACAGCTTGTGATCTTAAGACAAGAAGAGAACTATGGGTTCAATACCAGGCTTATTCCTCCTTTCAAAATATACATATTTCCGCCATGATTTCCATTTGACATCAAGTTTTTTGGATGTATCTGTTTTCCACAGCCTTAGGAATCAGCCGAGTTGGATATTGGCTGTCTTTGCATCTCCTTATTTCGATCCCCCATTTCTCAAATTTTAGAGTATGTTCAAGAATTCCGTTAGTCATCTGCTGACTATGCCATATGGTACAAGTTGCCTTGAGTTTAGGATCTTTAGGGTCCTGTTTGCATTGGACTGATTCTAAGGCATCTGATGTTAAGTTGCTTAGCACTGGGATTGAGGCGAACAGCTTCAATATATTACTGCGATTTAAAATATCATGTGGGCCCCTTGAGTCATACAATGGGATAAAAGGAAGGTCGGTACAGCTGACCCCATAACTTCGTCATAGATCGATGATTGGTGATGTAGTCATAATTTAACTTGGATCTTGTGACCTCGAGTCTCTCTGGCTGTCTTCTGCAGAAGCAACTTGACTGGGTTCACAGTTTCTTTCCGATGTAAATGTGTATGATTGCGCTGAGTTTTTACTGGATGGTGAAGAGAAGAATGAATATGTAGATTTATTTTCCTTTTAGGCTCTAGAACTACTTTGGTGTTCTTGGGTTTTTGTCCACTGCCAATATTTGAATGACTCCATTTACTGGTAGAGGCCTTTGCGCAGAGCCATGTCCAAAGTTTTCTTTATGGGGAAGCACTGGCTTGACCGGAGCATCCTCAAGAGAAAATAACATATCTAGATTTTGGGTCATTCCTTTGTTGCAAGGCATTTGTTCAGATAATTTAAAAATCGACTAATTTTCCTCTGGGATGGGAAATGTACTTACGTTAGTTGTTTTTTAAATTTTTTTAATGAATTCTATTGTGAGCTTTTCTTTGTTTTTTCCTTGCTCTTTTAGTAAGACCAAGTGTTTTCGAATTAGAAAATTATTCAAAATTATTTATTGCAAGATTAGCCTCACCGTTTTGCATTACATTTTGTTGATTAGCTTTGTTTTCATTAGGAGGAGCCGGAGAGACTTGGACGCCGTTGAAATTGCTTCCTTGCCCGATTGTGGTGATGTTATTTCTTTCGTCTTCTTTAATAAGTTGTTCTTCTGTTTGATGAAAGTCAATGTGAATTCAAGATTCATTGTTATTAACTCCCTCATTTCCATCCCTCACCTTACTTGGTCTTTCATGAGAGGCTGGCTTGTATGTTTGGGAATTCAATGCTTTGATGACATGGTTGTGGCTATGGTTAATTACACTTACCAGCTCTGTTTTATTCTGCACTGACATTAGTTTGATTTAATCTACTAGAGAAACGCCTATATTTGGTAACTTGAATATTTTATGTATGATGTGAGCACAGGTACAGATGATCATTTGATTGTTTCTATCGGATTGAGCCCTTGCCGCCAAATTTGTTAGGTTGAGTAATTTGGAATCTATCCCGGCTACATAAAGGTCCAGATTATTCAATAGATCCACCTGAATATTCAATTTATCCTAATGGTAGTTCAGGGTGGTGGTTATATTGTCTATGGTTTTAAGCAAACTGTCCCATATTCCTGATTGGGATTTCGTCGAGTCCTCTGCTTGTCTTGTTCTCACAGAAAAATCTGTGTCATATTTAGCTAATAATGATAGATAAGCAGAATTAAGAGGATTATTCATAGAGTTGGTGTTCTCTGGTTTGTATGGCATATGTGCATATTTAATGTCTATTACCTCAGGTATCAAAGCCGGTTTCAAGTCAAGGTTTGATCTTCCTGATGCGGGTGTTGAACTGAAGGGACCTATTTTAATTCCACTTTTCAGATTATTGGGACTTGAAAATGCTTCTGGTCTCACAATTCGGTAGTTTGGGTCCCTGTTGTGATTGGATAAAACTGATTTGCTTGGTGACAATATGAGGGAAGGCAGGAATACATCATCACTTGTGGTTGACTCAGTGCCTGAAGAAATATTATTCGCTAGGCAAAAATCCAATTCCGCTCTATCTGAGATTGCGCCCTCGTTATCAACATTTGCAGACCTTTTCACCGATCCGTAGCTATCATTAGTGGTTGCTATTGTCCAATTCCTGGTCCCACTGTTTATATTTCTAGGCTTAAATTCTACAGTTGAGGTACTAGGAGCAAAGAGTGATAGCCCAGTATCTGAGTAGAGACTGCGTTGCTTACTTTAGATGGCTTTTGTGGACTTATGACAACAGCTGTATACGTTTTCACTGAGACTTCCCCAAAGGGTTGTTTGCAAATGGGCTTTGTTTTAACTGATTTTCTAGAACTTAATTTATTTACTTATTTATTTATTTATACATTTATAGAGCGCTTGGTTACACCGACGGTGTGTCCCCGCGCTGTTTCTCTCGGTGTTGTGGGTTTGTCTATTTTTGTTTGAACTCCGGGGAGCATTTTGCTTTCCTTGATCTTCTCTGAGGATTTAAAAAAATGAGCGATGGTTGGCTGGAAGGCCTCATTATGATTTTTTGGAAGATATTCTTCACTAACATTTGAGTGCGGACCAACTAGAGGGTAGGCCACAATTGGTGTTCTTACCCCTCCATAAATTGTCTGAGGATCGACTTTTAACAATCTCCTTTTCCGCTGATTTGTATGCTGTTGTAACGCTGCCCCACACACACAGCCGCACCTCATGGTCCCGCAGTTGTACTGCTCTCTAGGCCTGGACACTTTATGTTTTTACGATTGAACAGTGGAATTTGAATGAATTTTAAAGTTATTTCTAGGACCTTACCTTAGTTCCCCAGTTGCAATCGGTCCTGGTGGAGGTTGTGGAGGCCATTCGGGAGTGTCTGGAGGCCAGCGGGAGGGCAGCATTAATTCTGCTTGACCTCTCGGCGGGTTTTGACATGGTCCCGCACTCTCTTCTCCTTTCACGACTTACCAGGATCGGTGCGTCGGGTACTGCCTGGAACTGGCTTAGATCCTTCTTAGAAGGTCGGGCCCAGCAGATTTGGATTCCTCTGTTCACTTCCTCTCTACAGTCTGTGACCACAGGAGTTCCCCAGGGGTCTTCCCTTAGTCCCCTTCTCTTTAACATTTATGTGACACCTTTAGTCTATCTGGCCGAGTGATGGCCTATGCCGATGACACCCAGCTGCTATATACTTGGGATGATAACGATGAGTCAGTCTCCTCGGTTCACCACTGTCTCTCATCCATTTTTAAATGGTTAGCGGCTGCGCAATTAATAAGAAGAAGTCTGAGATTCCCCTCCTAACTTCCGGGAATCTCTTTGGCCTCCTGAGTTCCCCTTGCCCACCTCTGTAGGGAAGCCTGCAAAGAATTTGGGGGTGTAGTTTGACGAGAGCCTCTCTTTCTCAAACCATATCAAGAAGCTAGCCGGCAATTGTTTTGGTCTCCTCAAGACTCTGAGGAAGTTCTTCCCTCTCCTACCCCAGGCAGCGAGAGAAACAGTCACTTGTGCACTCATTCTGTCCCTGCTAGATTATGCCAATGCTCTTTACATTACAAAAAGTGATAGCAGCTAGGTATGCACTCAATTAAACAAACATGAAAGTAATTCAAAACATTTTACGACTAACTTCAACAAATCTTAAATGTTGTGTGCACCTGTTAAGTGGCACTGCCAGCCACCTGTATTCAAACAGAAAAAAGGAATTCAAGACAAGTGTCTAGAGATGACAGGTGCACTACGAAAATGCCCAGAGAAGGGTGTACTCTAATTATCAAAATTCATACATAAATCAAGACACTTTTGGTGATATTCATAAACAAACTCAATCTATTGTATTGAAAAATGACACAATGAAATACGAAATCTAGTAATAATAATGACATGAAATGAGTTTCAGATGCAGAATGATGTCTTCTGTCTTTAATTCTTTAGAGATGTAGATGTTGAGATCAAACAAAATGTTGCTTGTAGTCAGCAATAATAAATTCATACAGCTTCAAAACTAAAAATCCCAATGCATTTCGGGCTGATGGATAAGCCCTTCGTCAGGGGTATCTATGAATACAAACGATGGCTGTGTAAAGTTTAAGCATAATCAATCTGTACAAATATGAGGGCTCAAGGAAAATCGGAGGTTAGGAGAAATTAAGATCATGTACTTGAGCCGTCAAACAAATGTGAGAGCACTAGACCCAAAGCCAAGAATAAGTCAAAATTCACCGAACAAACTAAAAGCCAAAAACAACCCGAGTACCCACCCATGTGTTTGAAAATAGAAGAAGTGTCAACTAGTGAACAAACATACCTTTAAATGGTACACTGCGGGGATAACCGCAAAACTACATGAGGCTATTCTTGTGCGACACCAGCACAGGTGCTGAATTTTAACTGTTTGGAATCAAGAAACAACGTGTCAGCAATTAAGGGTGGCACTCTCTAATGCTTGCAAGTTATCAAGTCACGTCCAGTGCACTTACCAACTGAAAGCCGCTGATGGCGTCAGTTCGAGGTAACAATCACCAAATCGTTCACAAGAAGAGTTCAAAGCTGTCATCAGCCTCCAACCGTTTTTACGTAAGGTGTACAATTGAACCATACGTATTCACCGTTCGAGACAAGCTCTCAAAGCTATTATCTGAAACGAAAAATCACTAACTTTCAAGCCCAGATTCGCAAAAAAAGTCAAAGCACTGGATTCAAACGACTTGGCAAATAAACTGCTTACCACATCAAACAGTGAAACACAAATACATCCGCTCGGTTCCAAGCTTGAGGCACATTGCGTAATCACGTTCTTTTGAATCAAGTTCCACAAAAATAGAAACAGGACTGTCTGCACAGGTTACTATGCAGATCCTGGAATCTAAACAATATGTTCACCGCCATGATGGAAAGGGGATAACACTCACACATTGATAGTGAAGATGTGTAAAAGTAAACGTGCCAAACAACATAAACATGCAAAACGAATAGTATAGATTGAAAAAGATTAGAAATTTTTTTTTTTTAAATTGTGAGCAATAGAGAGAAAAGAAATCAAGAGAAAGAAATATGGAAATGATGGAAAAATAAACAACAGTCCGCTTAAGTACAATGTTGAAATATACAATAGGTCCGTACAACAAATCATTGTCACAATAAAGAATCCGCTACACAAAAAGTACAATATACACAAGTGGCTTATTCACAGTAGAAAATGCGTACAGAGAAAAATGCGTACAGAGAAATACCGTGCAGGATTCAAATCAAGAAGCACTCTATAGCACAATTGAGATTTTGTGTTCTTGAAAAAGTCGAATCACGATCTGATAGAAATATGACCAAATTTTTGTCGCAACGTGAATCATATTGGATTTGGTTTATGCAAAGCCTGCTTCCAAAGGGGCTCAATGATAAATTTGAACTGGCTTGTTTTCTTTAATGGATCTCCTGCACGGTTTTTTCTCGGTACGCATTTTTCTCTGTACGCATTTTCTACTGTGAATTTATTATTGCTAACTACAAGCAACATTTTGTTTGATCTCAACATCTACATCTCTAAAGAATTAAAGACAGAAGACATCATTCTGCATCTGAAACTCATTTCATGTCATTATTATTACTAGATTGTTTATGAATATCACCAAAAGTGTCTTGATTTATGTATGAATTTTGATAATTAGAGTACGCCCTTCTCTGGGCATTTTCGTAGTGCACCTGTCATCTCTAGACACTTGTCTTGAATTCCTTTTTTCTAATGCTCTTTACATTGGCATTCCGGGCTACTTGCTGAAAAAGCTCCAGGTGGTCCAAAATGCGGCAGCAGACTTCTTTTGGGCATTTCCGCCAGTAACAGCGTGCAACGTCACTTGCACTCACTGTATTGGCTCCCCGTGGCAGAACGGGTGAAGTTCAAATCGTTGGTTTTGGCCCACCGAGCTCTGCATGGCCTTGGCCCATTCTATCTACAAAAATGGTTCTGTTTCTATGTTCCATCTAGACAGTTGTGCCCTACGTCCCTTTGCCTTGCTCAGGTTCCCCGATTCAAATACCAGAGGCTTGGAGGCAGTTTGTTTGGAAGGAAGGCCGCTGTTGCTTGGAACGCACTGCCCCTTGCGCTACGCAACATTCAGGACCCATCGGTATTTAAGAAAAACTTGAAAACACATCTTTCACTTAAACAGACAACCTTACCCTGTTTGGCTTCGCGCTGGGACACTCGTGAGTATCCGTGCACGCTACAAATTAAAATAACATAACATAACATTGCACCGCCTGCCTATTGTGCGCATTCCATTGCACCGGTCTGTACCAGTACGCCACTCGTCTTCCCCCATCTCTTTTGCTAGTGCCTATACTGGTGTGTGGTCAACAGACAGGGAGGAATCAACCAACTCTCCTCCCAGCTTCTCTCTGCCCCACCAAGCCGCTGAAGTGCTGGAAAATCCGGGTTCTTCGATCCTGGGTGGACCAAATAGCAATTAGTGAGCAGGCTAATAGACGAAGGTACGGGATGGCAGGTGACCAACAGAGAGGTGAGTGTGGGCAAAATTTAACATTAAGTGCTGATTATTGCTGCTATTGACCGTCTCCACTGGGCCTACCTACTCAACTGCCTTGCGTCCTCGCGTCCTTGCGTCCTCGCTTCCTCGCTTCCTCTCGTACCCTCTGCAAGAGTGGGGCACACC
Organism: Triturus cristatus; assembly: GCF_964204655.1. Classification (NCBI taxonomy): domain Eukaryota; kingdom Metazoa; phylum Chordata; class Amphibia; order Caudata; family Salamandridae; genus Triturus; species Triturus cristatus. The sequence continues at coordinate 591,913,112 of NC_140593.1, forward strand.
AGGTAGGCCACAGGCTGCCTCCAGACCTAGCCGGGCCGCCTCCATGGGCCATCTGAGGCTCACTCTCCGCGGGAGCCGACTACGACTCCTGCACTCGTGCACTGCAGAGAGGAGGAGGGGCCGGTGGCAGGCCGATGGCTGGAGGTCGACTGACCAACGGACCAAGCTCAATTCCCCAAATGCACGCAGAAAGGGAGGCAGCAGGACCTCAGGAATTAGAGCGGTCCAGCTTGGGAACCCTGCGGGGGTCGGCCCCTCGATGATGAACACAGGTACTGTGAGTACGGGCGCAGTCGTGAATGTGGCTAAGATGATGAAGTTACACTCCTCTACGCTGTGCGTTTCACAATGGCTCCTCCTCCTCCCTAATGGCGTGTCGGGCAGTTGATTCACTTGGCAGTTGATTCATTCGAGAGTTACAGGACCTGTATGCTGACTACCAGTAGGATACAAATTTGGAGTAGGAAGAACAACCCTTAGGTTTCTATGAGACATGTATAAATGTTTCCTTTTCATTAAGACTTTATTCACCTTTTTCTTGTGTTACTCATGAAACAACTTTATATTGCAAAATTTTATTTTCAGGAATGCTGCCTTCTGTCACTCATTGGTATTCCAGTCTAAGAGATATAGATGTCTTGGCACCTGAGGTATTAGCTGGGCCAGGGCTGAGGAGACTGCCCCATCAAATGCCCGGCCAGATAAAAACTCTATGGTCTAAGGTGGCCGGCCAAACACATATGTTCACTTAGAAGTGCACCAACCAGTCCTCCTTCCCCCTCCCATGGCCCTGGCCCTGCCCCTCCCTACACACAATGGCTGAGCCAGAAGCTGAAAAATAAAACAATGATAAAATATTGTTTTATTTTTCAGGTGCTGGCTCTGAGCCAGTGGGGCGATGCTCCGCCGCCATTGCTTAGGAACCGCCCTGCATTCCTATGAGTAGATAGGTCTAATTATAAACAACTTGCAAACAGTGGTGTACAACTTGCACCAATCTTCTGGGGGGGAAATTCATAATGACAGGACTTTGCAGTTGAGATACTGACAGTACACCTAATTTCGTCCTTCTGGTTCCTCTGCTAGAAACTTTGGTTAGTTAGTAATTGAATTCTCAGAATTCTTTTTTTGATAGGTTTTAGACTGCCCACTGCTCTGCTAAAACAGGCTTGCTGTTATTCCCTTCCTGTTAATATATTGCTGAGTATTTCTCATCAGCATAAAATGTTAGCTTAACTGCAAATATAAAAATGAGGCATCAAAATAAAAGATAATGCTAAGCCTAATGTGTGGGAATATTAATGTCAAGGCAGATAAATACAATTAAACTTTCTGTACTGCTAACATTTTAGAGGATCACTGGGAAAATGAAATAATTTGACAATTTAGTTTATTGGCGATATAAAGTGCATGGAAAGAAACAGAAAACAATTCAGGCATGAAAAACTAACATTTTTAAATTGCTGCCTGGTGTGTGAGCAAGGAAGAATGCTCAGTCTTAGATTCTAAATTCATCACCATAGCTGTCATTTCTATCTGGCATCCCGCCATGATCTTACACTAGTTAAAACCAACAACATACTTAATAGTATTTTGAAACATTAACTGTTCTAGCTGTGCAGACTCAGTTAAAAGTTGAGAAATTGTACATCAAATCTTTTGTATTTGTCTGAAACAAGTGGATGGGCAAAACAACAGAGACTTAGGGGCAGATTAACAAAGATGTGATGAACCACAATGCAGCAACAAAACTTTCTGTGCTGTTTCACATGGAGAGGGAAGTAACGCCCCAGATTTGCTAAGATATTGCACATTATTGTTGTCCCCCTGCTCTGGATCACAGAGTTCAGCCTATTGCCAATGCAGGAATGCATGTGCCATGGTGCAAGGATGTATGAGTTGCAGGCAGGATTGTTTTTGTGCCAGAAGAGAGATCTTGCTGCACGAAATCAATCCTAAGAGCCTTTTTCTCTTTCTATGAAGAGGAATAAACGTGGAAAAATAAAGTTATTACTGCTTGCTATGTCTTCCTTGGGAAGGAGTACCTTTTTGATGCATTCCCAGATTTACTACTGGTAGTAAATCTGTGAATGCGCCAAAATCCATGGGTGGATGCATGAGAACATCCACGCTCCACCAAGGGAGTGCTTTTCCAGGGCAGAGTAACGCAAGGTATCTACTTGCAATGCATTGCATTACACGCAGAGCCATGCAAGGTGGCTCTGTGTGGTGATTAAATCTTACTTAAGGCTTGCATTCCCCTTCCATTCCCTTACGTGCTGCAAGGGCAATGCAATCCTTTCATAAATCAGGCAATCGCTGCTTTCAGAATGTAGGCATCTTTAGTCTACATCACTGTATTTTAAAATAGAGTTGTTTTTTACTACTTAAGCTCTTCAGTTAAAATCCCCAGATATTTAATTATTTTTGGTGACTTCTGATTTTGATCCTCCATTCATTCATTTTGATTTGTGAAAGTTCCTAGGGCAGCATTAGTCAAGCATCCTTTGAGTCCCAATGACAACAGCGAGTTACGTCTTTCCTCCCCTCATTAGCACTTTTCCTATTGACTGTTGAAAGGCTAGAAAATTGGAAAGCAATGGAAACTAATGAAAGCAAATGTGGCTCTTAAAGTTTTTTTTTCCTGACAATACCTTCATGGCTTCTTGAACAAGGCATAGCAAGGGAATTCTAGGTATATCAAAGGGAAAGCCAGTGGTATTAGCTGGTACATAGGGCTACCACTAATTGATGTCCATCCTTACCTAGCTTTTGGTTCTTTAAACTTAGAGAAATAACAAGTTTATTGCCATTGCAAAAACACACCAGACTTGAAGCCTACTGATACATGCTATATTACATTAACCTGCTTTTGGGTAGAATGTGGAAGCATTTTTGCAGCATTTTACATTTACTTAGAACATTTATTCATGGTATACATTTTAAATGACAATTGCACTTGTTACAAATTAAATCTCATAGTGGAATATAATTCATTTGTGCAATGTTCACCTGCTCAGCAGAGTCTGTACACAACCTCTTTTTTGGATGAATCTTTGGATTTACTATGCAGGGAAGAGAATATTGACTTCCTTCTCTGACTACTAAAAAATACATCACAGTGAGCAGAGCCCACAACATCACTATGAGGTTCAGTTACAGTTTGGAGGAAAGATCTCACACTGATGGGTCACACAGACCCTGGCCTCAACTGACTATGCGACCGACCATGTGACATATTTTGAGATCCCCTATGCAGGGCTCGCTACGTTTTCAGTGCACTCCTGGTGTGGAGGATCAATTAAAAGCACAGATGAATGCCAAGTGGGCAAGATACTGGTATAGTGCCAGATTTTCAAGGTCCCAACATACAATAATGTTGTAACCATATTATCATCTACTATAATATCATGATTCATGATATGGCCCCGTTGCACATTGCCAAATGTGGGGAGGGGGTGAGGCGGGTGTTGCTTACTGTATAGGATTTTTTTTTTAAATAATTGATTGAACAAAACAAGGATTAAAGTGATGTTATTGTTAGGAATGATAGTAGGATCTTAGTTCATATTAAAAAAACAAAATCCACTGGAAAAAACAAAGGTTAAAGTAATAATATAATTAGGTATGGTAATATTATCTGAGCTTAAGTTAAGAAAAAACATAATATTCAATAAAAAAAAGATGGATCGAAACTGGTATAGTACCAGATTTTCAAGTTTTAAATATTGACATGCAAAAATGTTGGAACCAGAATATCAACTATCATAATATCATGATTCGACCCTGTGCCCAAACCCCTGCTGCACACTGCCAAAGGCAGTTGGGATGTCGACGGTATATGATTACAAAAACAAAAATTGACTGAAAACAACAAAGATTAAAGTGATGTTATAGTTAGGAAAGGTAATACGATCTTAGCTTATATTAAAAAAAAATAATCCCTGAAACAAAAGGCGAAGGTTAAAGCAATGTTATAATTAGGTATTGTAATATGATCAGAGGTTACGTTAACAAAAACCATAAATTAATGAAAAAAACTTAGGTTAAAGTAACCTTACACTGATAATATTCCAAATTACATCATTGATGTCAACTGTGATGACATCCCTCAGCATATCATTTAATCAATCAGTAATATACTTTATTTGGCTTACCAAGCTTTAACAGTGCAAATATATAAATACAATAATTACACAATCAACAAATAATAAAAATTGGTATTAGAGATGGTTGTTCTAGAAGATCCACTAGAAAAACATGAGTTTGAAGTGTACAGTAATAAACCCCTGGTGTGTAAAAACTGTAATATGTGTGCATATATGTGTTTTCATTTTAGGTAAAAGGCGTGATTGCCGCAGTTAACGACATCATCGCGACGTCCGGAATAACCGTGGAAACAGAAAATAGGTCTGAAAGGTGGGTTTTAAAGAAACTTAGTAGAAAAATATGAGTTTAAACATGCTTTGTAAGAAGTATGTATATAGTAATATGTGTAGTGCAATGTTCAGAATGGATTTTTTTTAGCAAATTCTTTTTGGATGTGTTAGTGGCCATTGAATGTCTGCTTTTGTTTTCCGTTTTCACAACGTATACGCAGGGATCGCGACATTGTCACGGAGATTGTCAAAAACCTTAAGAAAAAAACTTCCATATATGTCCATGGCATTTATTAGAGTACACCTAGACACTGTGAGGGAAAAGTGACATTAGTTCTGCAAAGGTTTCCTTCATTAGGATTTTCAGCCCCACCCCACTTAGTGTGCCTAGGTAATTTCCACCACAGTGCATAATCATGAGGTGAGGAACTCTGCAATCCACAATCGTTTAACCAAATTTGTTGTTAAAATAAAGTTAAACCATTATGTTATTAAACAGCCAGGCTAAAACTCAATGTAAAATATGTCTATATGTGTTTTGAACTCAGTCATTTGTATTTGCGACTACCAACGTCATCATGACCTCCGATTCACCATGAAAAAGGAAAATGCGTTTTTGGTGTAGTTTTTTTGACAAATGAATACAAAGGGGAAAGTTAAATTAATATCTAACTAAACAGCTAGACTGAAGCTGAAACTTTTGGAAAAGTTTGTCTATAAATGTGTTTTACACAGGGAATTTCTTGGCAATTGCACTCTTAGAATCATACAGGCACTATCTATGCAATCATACAATCAGCAAGGCACTACTAATGCACTTACATAATTACCCAGACATTGTACACCCGATTCATCGATATTAACTGTATTTCGGTTCGAAGAACCAAAAAAGTGCACAGTGGCAAGAATTTTTTTTGAATACATAAAAACGTAATCAATCTAATCACATTCCATGCCAGTATACAATCAATTTCTAACATAGTACATCAATTTGTAAAATGCAGCTCTATAACTGCAGTTAGATCCAGGGAGACAAAAAACATCATTTGACCCGGGTTACCTATATTATTTCCAAATGAGGGTGGGTCAGGTACACACTTAGTCACAGACCCATACAGCCACTCACACACCCAGTACCAACCTATACAGCGACTCACACATCCACTGGTAAAGTTTACAAGTTACAGTTAGGAAATAAAATTAAAAATGCCTTCAAAATCCACTGAAAAAATAAAATGTTACAGGGATGTTATAGTTAGGAATTAGCATTTAAAAAACCTTAGAAATTCACTGAAAAAACCAGAGGTTACAGGGATGTTTAGTTAGGCTGACATTTCACTTGTACTAGACCAGACAAATTCAGCAGTTATAGCTCGCTAAGCTAACTATAACTTGCGCCTCGCAATGCACTGCTTATGACCTCACATATTACATTTCTCATGACATGGTCAGTGACATCACTCATGACATCTGAAATGACATCACTGATGACATCAGTGATGACATCTCAATTGACGTTACTGATTACATCATCTACAGAATCAGTCACATACCTAGTTATACCCCATACATCTTATACACCCACTGCCAAACAGCCACTGACATTGCCATTCACAGACCCATACAAACAATGACACACCTACTCACTGATCCATAGAGCCACTAACACATCAACTCACCCATACAGCCACTCATACACCTACTCACTGACCAATACAATCACTCACATATCCTTTCATACAGATATACAGACACGTACACACCCACTTATACACCCATATAGCCATTCTTATACTAAATCAGTTACTAATACAGATACTCACCTATACATTCACTGAAACAGTAAATACTCTCCCATATAACCTCTCTCACACTCTCTTATTCACCCATACAGTCTCTCACACAACCATTCACTAAACCATACAGTCTCTTATACACCTACTTATTCACCTATAGAGCCACTTAGACACCTACTCGTGCACCCATACAGTCACATATGTACCCTGTTACTGACCCATACAGACACTTATGTAGCTGCTCGGTCACCTATTCAGCTACTCGTGTACCCTCACACTCACCATTTACAGCTACTGAAACACCTGTTCGCTCACCCAAACAAAAACTCACACAGCCAATCACTTATGTACAAGGTTTTTTAAATACCCAATCACTCTATACACCACTTATACACCTACTCACTCACCCATAAGGCACTCCCACAGCCACTTACCTTAGTATATATGTTAAACACTCAGTAACTTTTAGAAAACACTCAGAATCACTGGATGATGTCATCAGTGATGTAATTTGAGATATCATCAGTGATGTCAAAAATAATCCCTGAAACAAAAGGCGAAGGTTAAAGCAATGTAATAATTAGGTATTGTAATATGATCAGAGGTTACGTTAACAAAAACCATAAATTAACTGAAAAAAACTTAGGTTAAAGTTACCTTACACTGATAATCTTCCAAATTACATCATTGATGTCAAATGTAATGACATCCCTCAGCCAATCATTTAATCAATCAGTAATATACTTTGTTTGGCTCACCAAGCTTTAACAGTGCAAATATATAAATACAATAATTACACAATCAACAAATAATATATAGAACTAACAAACACATTATTTACATCTTAAAAGCAGTGCAATATTATGTCTAACAAATCTTGTCTGTAGAAAGTTGCTGGAGGTGCAAGGTGGCAGGACTACATTACCTAAAATGTAAAGTTCATACTGAAGGCAGCAAATATATTTTCCTTATAACAATATATCTTTCAGTATAGCATAAAATGTAGCATACTCTGTGATGACTGGTTGTCACAAGGGCATCTCGGAACTTCAGTGAACCAAAAACCACACATAGGGAATGTAACTAAAAAGTGTGCAGTATTTAACCAAAACATGATATATTAAATCTGTGTTGAATATTGATTACACATTTTAAATATAATTCTATCACACCAAGGGTTGAGATAATCATGTGTTTTCTCACAGTGGGGTATTAACATTCACTCAAAGTTGTCCTAGTATTCAATATACAAAGACCTTTATAACAGTTTTTGTAGATATATTAGAAGCTGGATTATAAAAAACATCACTGGTGGCAATCTGTTGGCATGCCTTCTTAATATACACTAGCCATGGGAGAGTGATCCTAGGGCAAAGAGTCTTACAGGATTTGCTGCTTAGAGTTTCCTCTCTATTTGCCCATATGGAAACACATAAAAGCAGGGAATGTAGTTTGAATAACTCATCCAAGTATTTGATCCCCAGCTCTTCATGGCAAAAAATAGGTGTAACTATTTTGTGCATCAACCAGGAGCCTACATGTAAAAAGGTTTTTCAGTTTCTGGAAGCCATTCATACCACAGGTACCCATATAGGCCTTTACCAAGAGTTGCCAAAGGAAATATATTTACTATTGCACACTGTGATCAATTCACTACATTTCTTACCACCTAGTTTAGACACACATGTAATAACAGCTTTTATAGCTATATTAAATTATTGTGACCTTGCAATGTGTAAATACCACAATTTTCAAGTGAGAAAAGAGGTATTGCCAGATAGGTAAAAGAATGCATATCTTCAACCATGGTGTCACAGATATGATGTCATCAGTGATGTAATTTGAGATATCATCAGTGATGTCATCAGTGATATCATTTCAGATGTCATCAGTGATGTCACTGACCATGTCCTCATTGATGTAATATGTGAGGTAATAAGCAGTGTTGTTGGGGCTTAAGTTATCATAAACTAAGATAACTAGAGCTGCTGAATTTCTCTGGTTGAGTATGAGTGAAATGTCAGCCTAACTATAACATCCCATATATATATATATATTATCTACTGGCGGTCCCCAGTAGATAGTTATAGTTAGGACCGTGTTTCCATAGGAAATCCGCAACATTCTATTTGGAATAACTTTGGCGCCGGTTGACAAATCCTCGTGAAATTTTCAAAAAAGGTGGGGCGCTCCGCTCCGCTCCTACCCTGAAAGTCTCGGGGGGATTCACCAAGCGGGGGCTGAGAAAAAAGGGGGGGTCCCAAAACACGTTTTTCCCATGCAATTTTCCATAGGGACCTTTAGTCCAAGGTACAGCCCGAACGGCTGAACAGAATTACTTGAAATTTGGCAGAGAGGTATTCCTCAGCTCAGGGAAGTGCCTTTTGCAGGTCTGGTGTCAATCTGTTCAGTAGTTCCTGAGAAAATCAAAAGTAAAATCATATATATATGTGGGCGGAGCCTAACCACACATCTCATCCTGAGATCTGATTGGCTGTCAGCACTTCATCCAAGAAGTGTTGGCAGCCATCTTGGGACAAATATACACGATAGCACCTCATTAAAAAGCATTGCAGTTAGTAGAAGGTTTTAAGACTTTAGTTACATTATAAATAAGCCTGGGCAAAGCACTACGCTACGCTCGCGTAGTTTGCGAAGTTCGCGCTACTTCGCACTACGCGAATTGCACGTAGCACAGTGCGAACACGCGTAGCGTAGTGTTGCGTAGTGCTGCGGTCATTTTTTGCTTGCTCGCGGTCCTCAACGTCAAGTTGGCGACCGCGAACAAGCTAAATGACATCCAGGCGAGACTTTTTCCTTGTTCGCGATCAGCAAAATCAAGTTGGCGATCGCGTGCATGGAAAATAAGCCTCCCGGCAAGATTCCCAACGCGAGGAGGTCAGGTTCCTCATTGCGAGTGGTCGCGTATGCTCGCGACCGCTCGCGATGAGAAACTACCAGTTCGCGTTGAGAAAGCTGCCGCTCGAGTAAAAATCTACTCGAGCAGCAGAAAACTACAGCTCGCACTGTGCAAGATGCCATTTTCAATGATTGCACAGTGCCGGTTGCTTGTCCGCACTGTGCAATCATTGAAAACGACATCTGGCACAGTGCGAACAAGGTACTACGCAGTTCGCGAAGTGCTACGCGTAGCTCGCGTAGTGCGAACTGCACTTTGCGTAGCTTCGCGAAGTGCTACTTCGCGAACTACGCCCAGGGTTAATTATAAATCATTTGTTGATGGTACCATACTCATTTTAGGAATTGTATGTTCTAAGGTGATTTCACCATGTGAAAAAGCCTTCTGCTGGGATATCATGATTGAGAGAAAAATATTTACTCATGCTTTTCCCACAGAGGCTTGGAAGGTGATCTATAAGCTAAACTGAGAGCTTATTTTCTGTAAATTCACATTATCTTTCTCAGTCATGTGAGAATGAAGTCTGACATTCTCAGTAAAACATGTACATCCAACAAGGGCAGAGACTGTCAGTTGATTCCTTTGTGTTCTACTGCAGCTTCCCAGAGTGTTCCAAAGAACAACTAGAGCGCTAACAGTCCTACTTATGATAAACGTATGGCAAACCTGAAGCCATCTTGCTTGGATTAAAGTGGTAACTCTTAAAACATTTAATTTAAAAAGGAACAAAATGAGGGGGTTCATTTTTCCATTTTGAGTGACTTCTCAAATCCTCTTCTATTTCATTAAAAAATTCTGACATGCAGACTGAAACATGCACTTTCAATACCAGCAGCAGTTTTCCCTGGTGAGCAGTAGCTTTACTACAGTGATCTAATGAGCAAAAAGAGTGCTAACATTCTGCATTTATGGCAAATGTGTGACACATCTGAATGCCTTCTTGATGGAATCAAAGTAAAAAACTGAAAGTATTTCCTACTGAGGAGACTGCAGTAAATTAGGAAATTAGGAAACTTCATAACAAATAGGTCTCCCAAGATGGCCACCAGAGACAAAAGAGCCCAAATGTAGCCCAAATATCACCCAGATGTAGCCCAAGTATAGCCCAATGACAGAATGTCCCAGAGTGTTCTTAAAAACAACTAGAGCGCTTACTGTCTTCATTATGACAAAAGTATGGCACATCTGAAGCCATCTTGATTGGAATAAACTGGTAACACTTAAAACATTTAATTTAAAAAGGAACACAATGAGGGGGCTCATTTTGCCATAGAAATTATGATTAATGCTGAAGAAAGAAAATGAGGGCACATTTTGAGTGACTTCTCAAATCCTCTTCTATTTCATTAAAAAATTCTGACATGCAGACTGAAACATGCACTTTTAATACCAGGAGCAGACTTCCATGGTGAACAGTAGTTTTACTACAGTGATCTAATGAGCAACTAGAGTGCTAACTTTCAGAATTTATGGCAAATGTGTGACATATCTGAATACCTTCATGATGGAATCAAAGTAAAAAACTGAAAGCATTTCCTACTGAGGAGACTGCAGTACATGAGGAAATTAGGAAACTTCATAACAAATAAATCTCCCAAGATGGCCACCGGAGACAAAAGAGCCCAAATGTAGCCCAAAATCACCCAGATGTAGCCCAAATATAGCCCAATGACAGAAGTGTGCAAAACACTTATTATTTTGTGTTTTTGCAGTGTTATATAGTGCAGACTTGTCAGGTATTGGAGTGCTTTACATGAGCATTGGTTACATCACACAAGAACAAATTCATTTTGGTTGTAGACATGGGGAGACTAAGTGATTTGAACAGAATCACAGAATGTTGAGCTGAAGCAGAAACTCCAACCTAGTTCCCCAGTTGCAAAGTCTGCAGCTCTGGAAGTAACACCACATCCTCTCCCCTAAGTGCAACATTTAATCAAGTGGTCAACTGGATAAAAAAACATAAAGATAAGAAATAATTTAAAAGTACTTTGTCGCTATTTGAAAACTCAGAAAATATGTCCTCATTTTAGTTTTTTAGAGCACTAACCATACTTTTGATGCAAATAAGACCCTCTCATGTATGTAATTTCTAAAAGAAATGCTCTAGGTATTACAGTTTTGATTACATCAAGATGACGTCAGGCGTTCCACACTTTTGTAATAACTATAGAATGTTAGCAATCTAGTTGTTCATTAGGATAATGTTGAGAGACAGAGGCCAGGGGCACAGACTCTGAAAATTGAAGGCTGGTAGGAGGGTGCAGAGGCAACAATTTGACCACACTGGGCAGGCAGGAAGGGCCGTGGCAGCACAACAGACTATGGAGGGCAGTGGAAAGGGGGACAGGGCCAACACACCAACAATACAGGACTGGCAAGAGAGGCTGTGGCAATATAATAGACCATTGTGGGCAGAAGGAAGAGGCAGTGGTAGTACAACCATACATGCCAACAGCCCCAATTCAGCCAGGAAACGTCCAATGTCTTTAAGCTCAAATGGGCTTTATTTGATCTGTCTTCTGTCTACAATCTCATTTGAGATGTCATCAGTGATGTCATGAGTGATGTCACTGACCATGTCATGAGTGATGTAATATGTAACGTCATCAGCAGTGCATTGCGGGCGCGCGAGTTATAGTTAGCTGAACTAACTATAACGGGGGAATTTCAATGGTTTTGTACAAGTGAAAAGTCCAGCTAACTATAACACCCCTGAAACCTATGGTTTTTTCAGTGAATTTCTGAGGTTTTGTAAATGCTAATTCCTAACTATAATGTGCCTGAAACCTATGTTTTTTTCTGTGAATATATATATATATATATTTATATAACCTACTGGCGGTCGCCAGTAGGTAGTTATAGTTAGAACCTAGTTTCCATAGGAAAAGCATTTTTTTATTTGCTAATAACTTTGGTGTTGTTTGACGAATCTTCCTGAAACTCTCCAAATAAAAAGTTTATCCAGGGCAGCTCCTATCCTGAAAGTGTGGCGGTGATTCATCAAGCGGGGGCTGAGAAAAAAGGGGGGTCCCAAAACTCATTTTCTCCATGTTTATTCCCATAGGAAATTTTGCGACGAGCTACAGCTCGAACTGCTGAACGGAATTACCCCAAATTAGGGCAGAAAGGTAGAGCTTGGTTCAGAAAGCGACCTTTTTTTAAAATGGTGTAAATCCATTCAGTAGTTTTTGAGAATCTCAAAAAATAAGAGTCAAAAATCTATTTCCCATAGGAAACTTTGTGCAGGGCTACAGCCGAAACTGCTGAACGGAATTACTCCAAATCTGGCAGAAAGGTAGTGCTTGGGTCAAAGAGCAACCTTTGTAAAAATGGTGTACATCAGTTCAGTAGTTGCTGAGAAATTAGAAAAATAACAGTTTTGATATCTGGGCGGAGCCTAAGTTGCGTGCACGAGCTTCACTGTGATTGGCTGCTAGCACTCCAAACCAGGAAGAGTTGGCAGCCATCTTGTGGCTCGGTAGAAGCGAGTCACCCAAAAATGAAACAAAGGTATAAAACAAGAGAAGGGGGCAGGGTAGAAAAACCCTGACCCACTTGGTCTGCTCAGGGGGTCCCAGGAGGACCCCCAGGGCCCAAAAAATCATTAAAAAAAATAAAATCTGCAAAAAGTCATGCTGGGGTCGCGGGTTCTCACGGTTTATTTTAATGAGGCCCTTGGGTGGGCTAGGTTGCGGGGGTATTTCTTAAAAAATAATAGCAGGGGCTCGCAGGGGTTGAGGGGGTCCGCTGGGCTTCACTTATGTTGGGAGGGGGGTTGCGCGGTCCCCATCCTGGAGTCTTCTATGTGCTTGTAACTTTGGCATTGTTTGATGAATCTGTATGAAATTATCCAAAAAGGGTATTATTTTTGATTAGCTCCTATATTGATAGTTTGGGGGTGAATGGTGTAGGAGGGGCTGAGAAAAAAGAGGGTCCTAAAACATGTTTTCTCCATGGAATTTCCATACGAAACTTTACAGAAGACTACAGGTGAAACAGCTGAACAGAATTACGCTACATTTGGCAGGGAGAAAGGTGATGGTCCAGAAAGCATGCTTTTATTTAAATGGTGTAAATCCATTCAGTAGTTTTTGAGAAATATAACATTTTACAGATATCGAAATTTGAGAATTCTGACATGTGATTGGCTGAGGGGTTACACGCATGAGCTTGCAGCTTATTGGCTGTGAATGGTTGAAACCAGGAAGTGTTGGCAGCCATTTTGTGATTTACTCCGTCAGCTTGCATCTCTCCATGTAGAAGCCATCGGGTCCGCAGTTTTACCTGTGCAAGGCAACACTGGCATCTGTGTCTGTGTGAGATATGCCTTTCACGCTGCCTCTCCTCATATCACCAGGTCGCAGGTATGCCTTTAGAAGCCCGTCCGTCGGCTCGGAGCTCTGTGAGTCAGTCTGTCAGCATGACCCTCTACACTACCCAAAGACTACCCAAACAACACTGCACTGTCGTAAACTCTAAAACACTACCCCAGCATGATCCCCTACACTACCCAAATACCAGTACAACTACCCTAAACTCTAAATCTACCCCCAGCACGACCCCCTACCCAAACACCACTGCACTACCCTAAACCCTAAAATACTACCCCCAGCACCACCCCCTACACTACCCAAACATCACTGTACTACCCTAAAGCATAAAACAGTAGCAGTCCGTCGGCTTGCAGCTGTGCGTCTGCGAGCCGTCGTGTCCCTAGCTGTACAGGTGTAAGTAAGTCCGTTAGGTGATAGGTGTGTCTCTGCTAGCAGGGCCATTGGTCCATTGGTGTCCCTTCGTGAGTTAGACCAGAGCTCTCCCTCTGCGAGTCAGCACTCTGGTATGCGTTTGCGAGCCGACGGCCTGTAGCTCACACTGTGCGAGCCGAGCCGGCAGCCCGTAGCTCTCCCTGTGCGAGCTGAGCCCACAGGCCGTAGGTGTCCCTCTGGGAGGGTGCTCGATGGCCCGCAGGTCTTCCTGTGCTAGCCGGATCGCAGCTGTCACTCTGTGAACTGATATTGGGAATAAAAGGCGGCATTAAAAAGAGCCCTTGTGTTTATTAGTTGGAACTACATATAAGTGCGGATGCACAGCTCCAGGTTATTCAGAAAAACTCGATTTCCCTGATCTGTGAAGTGTACTCCATCACTTCTGTAGATATCAGCCATATGAAAACGTATGTTGTTGTTGTAGATCAACCCCATTCTATGGTCTCTGAGGTATGCAGACACAGCTTTGTTGACATTCTTCCGAGATTTTTCAATCTGAGGACAAAATTGGTTTGACCATTTCCACTTCTGTCTTTGGCATATATTGGAATATACAAAGACAGTTTGAGGCAAAAGCAACATCAATTGTCGAAAGGTGTCCTTCATTAGAATTCCAAACCTACCCCAGTCAATGTGCCAAGGTCGTTTCCACCACAGTGCACAATCATGAGGTCAGGGTGTTGGAGATGCAAACAGGTTTTAACCAAAGACAACAATTGGTGCCACTTCAATCTTCTCTGTCCAAACCATTTCATGTCCACATTTTGTAAACCTAGGTCTAAGTCAATACGTCTCTGTTCTGCATACCTCTTGCACCAGAAAACATAGCTATGTCCTACGATCCACACTAGCATTTTGAAGGCATGACTGGTAGATGTCTGTAGCTCATGCAGTCCGTTCGTAGAATAAGAGATATGTTTAAAGATGGGGAACTACTTTTTTTTGCCATACAAAACGATACCTGATTGGGGGATGAAAAGCATTGTTTTTTTTAAAAGTAGGGTGCACATTCGTTTTGTGGAAAAGCAGCTCTGTGATTGGTTAAGAAAAAGCAGTTTAAACGTGGAGTACATGTCATAGGATACAATTTGCTCAACTCAACCACACCTGCTACTTGCATTTGGAAGGCACTGTTCTAACTTAAAACAATCGTGAACTTTTAACCTGCATGTCCCGTTGAATGTTCGAGAAAATGTTGCAAAAAAATATTGTTAGGTTTAAAAAAATTGATGAACTTTTAACCTGCACGTGTTATAGAATGTTCTAGAAAGTGTGCTGATAGAATACGTTGCACTTCTGACTTCTATGTGTCCTTGAATATTAAAAAAACTGTTTATATGGAAAATTAAAAAAAAAACAATAGAGAGAAGTTTTGAAACCTAAAAGAATCAAGGAACTATTCTAATTTGTTCATTACATGTATTTATGTGTTTAGCAACAAAATTACAGACACAACAGCACCAGGAAGAGGAAGAAGCAGGGAGTGGTACGGGGGGAGATGGGCACAATGGCACACATGCACAATTAAGTACAGCACAACTATAGACAAACCATGGCCAAAATGAAACACACCAACAAGCAGCACAAGTCACACAACCCGCCAACATCACACCACTGAACAAGCATAGAAGTGAAAACCACACTGCCTGAAAGGGAGAAGGGTGAACAAAAGCTCACATGAAGGGACATCTCACACAATGCAGCACACACATAGAAAGCAGAGTACACCAACATCCAACACAATGTTGTCCAAACACAAACATTCGCACAATCGAACACAGGACACAAATGCACTCGCCTTTGGCGGATAAGAATCCAAAAGCGTCCATACGAAACAGGCACATGAGAATGCATAAGTACAAACCCACAGTCCAGATGGGGTAGCAATTCACATATGGCAGGCAGCCAGAGACTCTGTGACACACACATTGGCATACAAATGAAGACACAACACATTTGGAGACAGATGTGCTGACTCCAACCACTGTACCCAATGTGCACCAAAGCAGAATCGGGAAGTGGGTCAATTTGCTCACTGCATACTACGACACATGCAATCTCCCAGGGCCAGTTCCCAACATGCATGCCAAACATCCATGCATGCTATAAACGGGCATCACCATGACGCTCCTGGTCGTGGGCCAACAGGGGGCACACACACCCATCATAATCCATGTCAGCTACCCACTCGTTGGAGAGGCACGCAGTTTGGAGGTGGTGCATGCCACTTTACAACATCGACTGCTGCGGCCCATGTGGTGGCCGCACCAGAACACAGAGACACACTTACAGCACTTCCTGCACACGGACATGTCCGAGACACCCCGTTCCCCTTGCCGGATAGTCAGACCCCTGTGCTGACCTGTGTAAGCCGGATCAGCACACGCCGCTTGTGCATGCAGGAGGATGCATGCGTAGCTATATGTCCTGGCTCACTGCCAACGCTGAGGTGACATGGTAACGTCCGCTGACACTGTGATGTTGCAGGGCCCGTGCCTATCATGCTAACACAATGACCACATGGACACACGTGCTCAGATACAGGTTCGGGGGGCGTTGGTGGTCCTGGGGTTGTTGCGATGAGTGTTGTGGACCTTATGGGTATCCGTGTATCATGCTCATTGACTCTATGGCACCTGTGGGTGTTACGGTGTGGCTCTTGGTTGTGTTCCCTTTCATGCTGCAGGTAGTCATCCTGCTTAACACCAGCAGAAAGTAGGTGTGAAATCCCTGGTGCTAACGCGGCTTATCGCCGGAATTTGTTTCGCATCGCAGTTGTTGTGATGTGGTTTTTTCGTGTATAGAAAAATAAACAAACTGGGCAGTGCATCCCATCAAGATCCAGCACCTGACCCACTATTCCCAATCAATATAAATACAATGACATTTCTTCATCGAATTTGTGTGTACAGTACACTTTAAGTGCACCCACTACCACAGTGCAATTCAATACAGGATTTTAGTATTTAGAATAAATTGCAAAGGTGCACCTAATGTCTTTTTGCATGGGAACGCCTACTCTGCATTTCATTATCAGCACTTTAATGCAACTAAAGTTGAGATAAATCTAACACACTATTCAGAAGCTGGTGCAAACTGCAGACATCACCAGTATTCCTGTGATAACTGCCCCAAAATTTAACACCATGGTGGACACCACGAAATAACAGTAATAAGAACGGGAAAGAGTCACACAGCACTCAAGTAACATCCAAAAACTTTATTGAATTTTTTTTTCCAAACTTTATTTTTTCGTAAATGTATATATAAAGGATAAACTAAATTTAACAAATTGAACACAAAACAACAAGGCGGAAGACTCCTGTCGGGACCATGAATGTCGATGACACAGCCTGGAAAATAAAGCACAAAATAAGGACGTGTGTAATGCGCTTATCAAAGGAGTGAGACACAGAGATGGAAAAAAAAGCCAGAGAGAGAGAGAAAGAGAAGTAAAGGAAGGAAGAGAGTGAGAGAGAGAGTGATGAGAGGGAAGTGAGAGAGAGAGAGAGAGAGAGAGAGGGGGAGAGAGAGAGAGAGAG
Organism: Triturus cristatus; assembly: GCF_964204655.1. Lineage (NCBI taxonomy): Eukaryota > Metazoa > Chordata > Amphibia > Caudata > Salamandridae > Triturus > Triturus cristatus. Next base: position 591,930,518 of record NC_140593.1, read on the forward strand.
AGAGAGAGAGAGAGAGAGAGAGAGAGAGAGAGAGAGAGAGAGAGAAATACTGCCGTCCCTGCGCATCCATGACCAAATAATTACCTGCTGCCACCGAAGTGTCTACCAGTGGGCACTCCACGCGCCCGTCAAAGCTCCGCAGCCCGGCAGATCTCATAGATGTCGCTAAGTCCTGAGTCATGAATGGCGGAGACCACATCAGGTTCTCCGCGGCCCGGCAGATCTCACACATGTCGCTGCGTCCTGAGTCATCAATGGCGGAGACCACATCAGATTTTGGTGCCGCTAACCCTGTGTAACGCAAGTCAGCGCCACGTGGTAGTAGGCCACTGATGGCCATACAACTTAGGGTGCGACTAACCGTGTGCAACTCAAGTCCACGCCATGTGGTGGTAGGCCCCTGACGGCCACATCAGCTTCGGGTGGCACTAACCCTGTGGGACTCAAGTCCATGCCACGTGGTAGTAGGCCCCTGATGGCCATACAGCTCATTGTGCGACTAACCCTCTGCGCAACTTTTCATGGACTCTTTATGATTGAGACCCATGGAGCGGCCGCCATCCCGTCACGACCGGCAATAAAGGATGTGACGTTGTCGATCCATTATATTTGCGTGGTCACATGGCCTGTGATGCATGTGCCGGATGGGTGTGGTGTGTGTGCAAACCTGCCCTCTTGGAAGTGGCCATGACATGTTGACAACTAGACCACTGACCTGCACACCAACAGCGAGTACGCCTGCGACAGGTAGCTATGTGTGGGGGGGGTGAAAACGTGTTTTCTCAATGGATTTTCCATATGAAACTTTAGACAAGGCTACAGGTCAAACTGCTGAACGGAATTACGCCAAATTTGGCAGGGAGAGAGGTCTTGGTCCAGAAAGCGTGCTTTCTCGCATCGAGTGAAAATATAAAAGAAAGGTCTCAGGGGCAATTTAATATACCAGAGCTCTGTTTCTGCGAGATAACTCTTTCACGCTCCCTCTGCCCAACATCACCACTTCGCAGCTATTCCATTAGAAGCCAGTCCGTTGGCGCGCAGCTCTCTACCTTTGCGAGCTAGTACGCTGCTGTGCCTGTACCTCTGCAAGCTACTACGCTGCTGTTCCTTTGGGAGCGAACGGCTCATAGTACTGCGTCTGTGAGTCGAGTGGATGGGCCGCAGTTGTCCCTCTGCGAGCCTGGGTGCGAACTGTTCATAGCTCACACTACATATGCATTGAAAAACCGTTTTGTGATTCAGTCCGTCAGCTGGCATCTGTCCGAGGCATTTCTGAAAACATATTGGAGTTCTTTCTGTGAGAGACACCCCTTTCATGCTGCCTCGCCCCACATCAGCAAGTAACGCACCCTCTTCCCACATTACCAACATACCCCCAACAACCTTCTTGGGTCCGGAAGTGTCCCTGTGCAGTTGGACAAACAAGAATCTTAGTCATGTATAGGTTTACATATAAAACATTTTATTTAAAGAAAACAACAACAAATAAAACTGAAGGAAGTCTGGTGCTGTGGTCGCTGCTATGAAGTTGGGGTCACTGCCATTCAGGACTCAGGACACAGTTCCACATGTGGGATTGGCCTGTTTTGAACAGGGTTAGTGGCACCACATGTCGCCGGCTTGTGTTGAACAGGGTTAGTGGCACCACGTGTCACCGGCCTTGCATATGGAAATATGCCTGACTGATCAAAAGGAGTCTGGTGCTGTGGTCGCTGCCACAAAGTTGGGGTCACTGCCATTCAGGACTCAGGATACAGTTCCACATGTGGGATTGGCTTGTGTTGAACAGGGTTAGTGGCACAACGTGTCGCCGGCTTGTGTTGAACAGGGTTAGTGGCACCACGTGTCACCGGCCTTGCATATGGAAATATGCCTAACTGATCAAAGGGAGTCTGGTGCTGTGGTCACTGCCACAGACTTGGGGTAACTGCCATTCAGGACTCAGGACACAGTTCCACATGTGGGATCGGCTTGTGTTGAACAGGGTTAGTGGCACCACGTGCCGCGCCTTGTGTTGTACAGGGTTAGTGGCACCACGTGTCTCTGGCCTTGCATATGGAAATATGCCTACTGATCAAAGGGAGTCTGGTGCTGTGGTCGCTGCCACAGGCTTGGAGTCACTGCCATTCAGGACTCAGGACACAGTTCCCCACGTGGGATTGGCTTGTGTTGAACAGGGTTAGTGGCACCACGTGTCATCGGCTTCTGTTGAATAGGGATAGTGGCACCACGTGTCGCGGCTTGTGTTGAACAGGGTTAGTGGCACCAAGTGTCGCCGGCTTGTGTTGAACAGGGTTAGTGGCACCATATGTTGCGGCTTGCGTTGAATTCTGCCTCAATAAGGCCTCGTGGCGATGACTTGTGGTGCAGTGAGTTAGAAGTGCCTTTGGCGCTGAGCGTGTACGTACCCTGCGATGATGCGTGGTCCGGGGGGGCCGCACTCAGACCAATGTCTTTTGTCTATTGAATTCTGCCTCAATTCGATTTTCGAGTGATAGTGTGCCTCAATGCTGACATAAAACTGTTCTCTCTTCCTTGCGATGACTTATGGTGCACTGAGTTAGTGGTACCTTTGGCGCTCAGCGTGTACGCACCCTGCGATCATGGGTGGCCCGGGTGGGCCGCAGTGGCAGCAATATGTCTTGCCTACTGGACTGCGTCATCTGCAATCGCCACTGCATCTGAATTGCGAGCCCTGCTGTCTGCAGTGTAGATCGAAGGCAGTAGTCTGCAGTGCTGTGCTGCTGGGTTCGCAGGAGGCCTGTGTCGAGGAGGCCGCGGTTATGGCGGCAGCCAAGTGTCAGGGTGAGGGCTGCTGCTCTAGCAGACGCTTTGGCCTTCCCACAAGTGAACCAAGCCCAGAGCCCCAACCTATTTATTCATACTCCTACGCTGGAGTGCCATACGTTAGACCAGCCCACTCTGCCTACGCTTCCGGGGGGGACAACACAGCTACATGACCGAGATCTTCCCCATTGCCTGAGGTAACATGGTTGCGTCCACTGTGCACAACACTACAAGTATCAGAAGTATATGTCCACATGGAGAGGTTTGTGCTTTGCATAGTGAGGTCTGTCCAGCACATCACCGCTACACTTGGTATTGTGTGCATTATTATTGATGGGTGACTTGCCTCCTTTACACATACTTGGTTCCCACATCTCCAAACATTCAGCTATTGTGCGGTTGAGGGGCCATGGCATTTTGGGAAGGTCTGTTGTCCTGTTTTGCGCTGCCTCAGTGGTAGTAGGGTGGTGGTCCGGGGAGGAGGTCCTGGTGATGGTGGCAATGGGTGTTGTGGCCTTGTTGGGTGTCGGAGCTGCCTGATCAGTAGCTGTATCACGTGTTGGTCTTTAGATGTGGCTGTGAGTTGGGTCCAATTCATGCTGTAGATAGTCGACCTCCTTACACCAGTTGAAGGCTGATGTTAATTTCTTACTGCTAACTCGGCTTATTGCCTGCTTTTCGGATCGCATTGCAGATTTGGCTGGTCATTGAAAATATGGGGAAGTGGTGTTTTAGTTTTTTTTTTCCACGGGGACGCTTACTTTGCATATCATTAGCGTTAGTTGTGGCTCTCATTTGTGGTGATCTTTTGGGCGGAAGGTTTCGATGGGAAAGTGGTGAGATTTGCAGTTTTGACCAGGTTGAGAATGGGATAATTTAAAAACACAGAAAAAAAAGATAGGTTTCATGAACATTATAATTAGAAATTAGCATTTACAAAACCTTTGAAATTCACTGAAAAAAACAGAGGTTTGAGGCACGTTATAGTTAGAAATTAGCACTTAAAAAAACCTTAGAAATTCACTGAAAAAACCATAGGTTACAGGGACGTTATGGTTAGTTGGACATTTCACTCATACAAAACCATAGTAATTCCCCTGTTATAGTTAGTTGAGCTAACTATCACTCGCGCCCCCGCAATGCACTGCTGATGACGTCACATATTACATCATTCATGACATGGTCAGTGACATCACTGATGACATCACTGATGACATGTCAAATGACATCACTGATGACATCATCAACGTGAACATCTGATGCACCTCATCACACCCTAATATAACCCTTGATACGCCCACTCTAAAATAGAGTACCATTTTCGAAACCATCAACACACCAATATCAGTTAGTACATATCCACTCACTAATTCCTAGCTCTACACGCACATCCACTCATTGACCCATACAGTCACTCATACATACAGTCAGCCATCAATACAGCATTATCATATGCACTCGCATATCTATACAGACACTCACACACCGCCTCTCATTCATAGAGTTACTCACACACCTAGTCAGTCATGGAAATAATCAATCACACTTTCATTTACTCACCTGTACAGTTTAACACACACCACCTTACTTATTTAAACATATACTAACACATACTTACACTATAATACAATAACTAATACAAGCACACAGTGATCCATACAGCCACTCTCACAATCACTCACTCTCACATATAATCATTTATACACTCCAACACTCACATATACTGCCTTTCACATATGCAGTTACTCACACGTGTACCACTGAGACCTCCATTCACTCACCAACACACTCATACACACACTCACCCATCCATACAGCTCTTCACAGAGGCACTCTTGAACCTATACACCCAGTGAATCATCCGCTCACACATTTATGGACAGTTACACCCAACCCCACCTACCCACACAGACACTCAGGTACCCATAGAGATGCTCAAATAACTAATCAATAACCCATATCGATCCTCACTTAGGTACTCACCAACCCATGGAACCGCTTACACACCAACTGACAAACTAAACTTTGTGAATGTCTGTATTAGTCACTAACACATGCATTCAGTAAGACACAATTAATCACTCACTTATACAGTCAGTCACACACCTACTAAATCATCCATCCTGACTCTTATATACCCATTCATTCTTCAATACATCTTGGCATATATATAAAACATATTTACATTTTATAGAAACACGTAGTCACTGGATGATGTCATCAGTGACGTCATCAGTGATGTCATTTGAGATATCATCAGTGATGTCATCAGTGATGTCATCAGTGATGTCACTGACCATGTCATGAATGATGTAATATGTAACGTCATCAGCAGTGCATTGCGGGGGTGCAAGTTATAGTTAGCTCAACTAACTATAACGGGGGAATTACTATGGTTTTGTATGAGTGAAATGTCCAACTAACTATAACGTCCCTGAAACCTATGGGTTTTTCAGTGAAAATATATAGATATATATAGATGATCAAGCTAGCGAGAGCTAGCGAAACGCGTCATGGCGGGCATTGAGTTCGAAAAGAATCCAGGATGTATTATTGTCTGAATAAACTTCTGCACTGCTCACCGCATATTCGATGTGTCTGTCTGTAATTTCGTGAAGGAGAGTAAAAGAGGTCCGTGCCAGATTTCCTCGGGGGAAGTTGCTGTACGAGGCTAGACTGTGGTTTTTGATATATATATATATATACACATATACATATATATATATTCACTGAAAAAACATTGGTTTCAGGGATGTTATAGTTAGAAATTAGCATTTAAAAAAACTTTGAAATTCACTGAAAAAAACATAGGTTTCAGGGATGTTATAGTTAGAAATTAGCATTAAAAAAACCTTAGAAATTCACTGAAAAAACCACAGGTTTCAGGGACATTATAGTTTGTTGGACATTTCACTCATACAAAACCAGAGAAATTCGGCCGTTATAGTTAGGGGGTCTGCTGCTGATTGCCCGCACCTGAGCTTGCCATCCACTATTTTACCGCTCGCCGCTCCCGCTTCACGGGAGCCACTTCATGCTTGGAGGAGGTGACAGGACTGCAAATCCCAGGGGGCCTGCTGCTGATTGCCCACACCTGAGCTTGCCATCCACTATTTTACCGCTCGCCGCTCCCGCTTAGCGGAACGCACGCGGGCACGCGCCGGGCAAAGCCTGGGCCAAGGGCAGGCCCGTTTGAGCCCGTTAGAGACCGAACGAGGCCGTGCCTACTCTCTGTGACAGCACACCCCACAAGGTTAGTTCTTGCCAGTATACTGGTGTTAATTAGAGGAATACACATAAAGACCTAGCTGTGTTCTGTTTACTTCTACTTTCAATTTGACTTAAATAGACATCTCAGGATGAATCTGCGAGAGGGTAAGGGGAGAATTAGGCTGCCTGCAGGAAGTACGGTGGGGACTTTGGACCAGTTTTTAATTAGAGCTAGCCCGGTCCTTGCTTATGAGATAGCATTGACGGAGCGTCGTCTATCTCTTGATCCCCAATTGTCTAAACGATCATCATTGGGCGCTATAGCATCTGCACGTACTCCTGACTGTTCTTTGGTTGTAGACTCTGACTCCCCGGATAAGGCAAGTGATGCTGGTCAGTTTGCTAATGGGCCATTGGAAACCTCTGCATCGTCGGTCACTGATAATATACTCTATCATGTGGAGTCGGTCCAGACGGATGCAGCACCTACCCAAAGCACCCTACCTCCACGTGTTGTTACAAGGTCAGCACCCCAATGTAAAAATAAAGTTCCTGCTCCAATTTTAGATCCAGCGCTTAAAAGAAAGCGGGGAGGGGGGCGACAAAGACAGAAATTGGCAAAATCTCAAAGGACAAACACTAATGGAGGAGGTACTACTTCAGCAATGGTAGCGACGGGGGGATCGACTCTTAGTGTTCCTGGAATTTTGACCTCCGGGACTACAGATGTTTCCTCTGCTGAGGCTAATGAGACTATGTGGAATAAACTGGGGGATTTAATTATAACATCTTTAACTCCTATTATCGACAGATTGACTAAGATCGAGGAGAGACTCAATAATTTCGAATTGAAGGTCATGATAAATCATAGTACTATAGAGGGTTTACTGACACAAGCCAACAGATTATCTACATCTAAAGAGCTGGGAAATGTAGCTGAAACCAATTCCAAACCGCCAAATCCAACGTTAACCGGGTTGATGTCATTGCTGTCAGGGAAAAATGGTACTGTGTCTACTAACCATGAAGTTGGAGTAACAAATGTGGGAAGGGAAGTGGGTGAGACAGAGAATGTGCCTAGTGGTTATAGTCTAGTTAATCAGGAAGTCCGGGGAGGAGAGGAAACTAGATGATGTATAGGGCTAGTAGGTGAAAAAGTACAACAGCCAATTTCCAGTGCACCAGCAAACCGGGATAGCCCTATACTAGGGCCTTGTGAACGAGGGTACCCACAAATGCACAAGGGATTGGAAAATAGGCAAGTTTTAGAAGGATCTTGAGTCTTACACCTTCCCCGGCCGCAGCCCCTTTGGTGGTGGTTTTGAAGAATGTCCCAGTATTACAGGAAGGTCAGATCGAAACCACCGATCAATTGATTGCTAAAACCATGCATTGGCTTACAACAAAACTGAAGGAGGTTGGGGTATGGGATTGGGATGGCTGTAACCAGATAATCATGGTCAGACGATCTCCATGGATAGGTTACTCTATGAAGGATGGGAGAGGGGATTGTATAGTTGTTAACTTTAATAACGAGAATGTCGTTAGATTTCTTCTAGACCATCTGGGTAGCATCAATCTAGAGTATCATACAATGAAAATCTCTCTCCTGCCCCTAGGGTTCTTTTATAGACCCCGTCATACCCCTACGATGGGCTAGGCGATTTCGCTTCCAGTAAACCACCCAAGGGCACCCCACAGAATCCCACATAGACCACCTGACTTAAATTTAGCTAATAGATTTGCTCCTCTCTCTGGCTTAGATACATGTGACTGACTACCAATTGCAAACTTGCCCCTGTTAGAGAACACTGCTGTTCGGTCCGCATCTCCCTTTGTGAATGATATGAGTCTTCAGCGAGCTATACCACCATCTCCCGAGAGCAGTTTGATTAGGTCTTTTTCAGATAGGAGTGTTACCATTGCTCCCTCCTTATTAAATATAATGTCATGGAACATTGCTGGTCTACAAACAAAAACTAACTCTAGCGAGTGGTCGTGCTTTATAGAGAATCAAGACATCATTATGTTCCAGGAGACCTGGTCACTGAATAGGATTTTCGTCCAGGTTATTTGGCTTTTGGTAAATCTGCTATTGCTAGTCATAAAGGGAGACCATCTGGGGGTTTGCTTACATGGGTTAGACAGCAGGCATGCTACCAGGTGGAAAAGCTAACAATAGATAACCCTGACATCTTGGTTATTAAAATTCGTTTTGAACACGGGCTAGATCTTATTTTTGCCAACGTCTACGCAAGAGGGCAAGTAGGAGAGAAAGCCTCTCCTACAATCTCAAAACTTGTTTCATTCATCAAACCATTAAAAGGGGCAAACCATCTAGTAGTAGCGGGTGATTTTAATTGTACATTCGAGCCCATGGGTTTAGAAGATGGAAGCCTCTCCAGGGATGAGGATGTGACCTGGGGCATACCATCGCTGGAGCTTTCCCCGATTAATAAATGGTCAGAAGCGGTCCTCCAGTTAAAAAGTTTATCCCTGGAAATGGGCCTGAGGGCTGTAAATGGAAGGTCAAAATCAGACTTTGAGGGTACCCATACTTTTAATAATGGGATAAGAAGTAGCAGAATAGACTACTTCTTTATCAATTTGGAATTGTGGGTAAGGCTAGAGGATATGAAGGTCCAGAATAGACCAGAAAGTGACCATGACCCCCTAATTTTAATACTTAAAACTAGCGGGCAACCTAAGGCAAGGGTAGTTGGACAAGGAGAGGGGTACTGACGGATAGAGCGGGGCCTCAGTACACCGAGCAGTTGCCGGGTGAGGTGAGGCGTACTCCCACACAATGTTGGGAACACTCTGACATCCCTCAAACAATTGGACAAATCAATGACTGTTTGATTTTGGTAGGGTATTGTCACGGTGATGTTCTTGTCAAAGTATTTTTGTCAACACACATTTCTGCAGTAGCATTCCACCATACATGGTCCTGACGAAAGCCAGGTAACTGTAACCTTTTGGCTGAAACATGTCGACCTCTATTGCAATAAGATAGTTATTTTTTCAAACTATCAGTTTTTCACTTGCCTTTTAATCTTGGCACCTTTTCTTGACACCGAATAAAAGTTGGGTGGTGTTATCAGGTAGCCATTTTTATTACACTTCTTCTGTTTTGCACTGCATTTCACACCTTTTTCAGTACCACTATGTTTTGAGACTTTTTCTCTGGAAGACTGCAAACTCATTGCATATACACAGTGATGGTTCCCCTGAAATAGGGTGCACTGCAATGAGTTGATCCACCTTACTCCCAGATGATTATGTTCTGCCAAAGCGTTGGGCTGATGGGATTTGTCTCAACTTAGTGGGCTGAATCTGTCTTTTTTTCTCTTTGGCTCCCAGTTTCTTTACATATTGACCGGCTCTCTCCTCTTTTGTTGTTTAGATACTCTAATAGTCACAGCCGAAGTGACTATGTCCAATGATTGCCGTAGATTAAAATGGGCATTGGTCTCAGAGGATGAGGGTACTATGGACCTGATAAAGCTAACCATTGAAGATTCCTTATTAGTCCTTTCACAGCTTGATCTGCATGAGGCCTCTCTTCCTGCCCTCACAAAGGTTCATGAGGAGCTATTCATAAAGTTGAAAGCATTTTTTTTAAAAAAAATAAGAGGAGCTCCAAGCTGGCCATACAGAAATCTGCAAAATGGTATGATGGAGCATGCAGGGCTGCTTTTAGGCACCTCTCTCAAGCTGTTAGGTCAGGATTCCCGCGAGAAGTTAGGGAAGCTAGGGTTGCATATAAGGAAATTCAGCGAAGGGCAAAGAAGACCTTCGATGAAAAAAGATGACAGGATTTATTAAATGCAAGTAATGGGAAAAACTGGGTGCGGTTCTGGCAAACTGTGAAATGTGGTAGTGGTGATATAGGGCCATTACCAACTAATAATATCCCTCCTGAAGCATGGGTCATGCACTATCAGACCCAGTTTGCTTCAATGAATAGTAGTTTAAGCCACTATCCACGATTAATGTGCGACACTATCCTAACTTTCGATATAGGGGAAATTGAGAGAGCCTTGGATAGTGTGGCAGCAGGTAGGGCTCCAGGTCCGACTGCATCCCAGCGAATATTTTTAAATATGATAAGAAAAACTGGCTCAAATATATATATCATATGGCCAATGGACTTGCAAGAGGTGCTCCCTTGCTAGAATCCTGGTGCGGGGCAGAGATCATCCCTATTTATAAAAAAGGGGATCGTGCCTGCCCAAGTAACTACAGGCCCATAAGTCTCATAGATACCATGCAAAGGATTGTGGCCAGACATGTGCTGAGCAGGGTAAATACCTGGATAGATGACCAAGAAATTCTATCCACGTTTCAAGCTGGCTTCCGCCCTCATGTCAGTACTATTGACCAAGTTTTTAGATTCATGATGATTTATTGGAACACTGTGGTTTTAACAGGGGGGGCTCTCTATGCTGCATTTATAGATCTAAAGTCAGCATTTGATTTGGTGCCCCGCTCTAAGTTGTGGGATTCACTTAAGGAAGTAGGGATGTCCCCTGCGATTTTAAATTTCATAATTAAACTTCATGAGTCTAACTATGCCCGGGTTCGGTGGGGTCAACAGGGAGAGATAACAGATCAGTTTCCTGTGACTAAGGGGGTACGGCAGGGCTGTGTTTTGGCCCCCACCCTCTTTTCTTTGTTTATAAATCATGTTATCTAATACTTCTCTGAATATCCAACTGATGCCCCTACTCTTGCTGGTGTGAGGGTTCCACTTTTAATGTTTGCAGACGATACTTCAATTTTATCTAAAAGACAAACAGGTCTGCAACGAGCCCTCGATAGATTCACTTTATTTTACAATGACCATGAACTTATAGTTAATGTTGATAAGACTAAGTTCATGGTGCTGCATAAACATAAAAAATTGAAAGGCAGAGTTGTAATGAATGGTGCAAAATTGGAACAAACTGACACCTTTACGTACCTGGGCGTAACAATGAGTAAGAGGATGAATTGGAAGTCTCAGTTAGATTTGCTAACCCTTAGGCATAATCAGTTAGCATGGGCCCTTCTAAAAGAGCACCGGCTGTCTTACACCAAACCGGTAGGTCCAGCACTTGCCATATATAATGGTAAAATCAGAGCTTCCATAATTTATGGTGCATAACTTTGGGGCTTCGATAACCTAGGCCCCTTAGTCCTGACCCAAAATAAGTTTTTGAGATCTTTGACTGGCCTTCCCCAATCATCCCCCCTTACACCCCTATTTTTAGATCTGGGATGCACTTCCATTGAGGAGGCAGCGGGCTTTAGACCCCTCGCGTATTGGAGACGGCTTTGGACAACCCCTGAGTTAGTACCATATGCCAAAGCAGTTAAGTACATCAGAGAAGCTGACACCTCTTCAAAAATCATTTGGCTGAAAAAACCAAAAGCACGCTGGTCGATATGACGTTCAGGCACTTGTGGGAGGACCCAGAAGGGAATCAGTTTCCGTCTACAAATGATTTTAAATCTCTTTATTGGGACATGGTCTGTCTTAAATCCCTGTCACTGCAGGATAGTGCATCCCTGACAGGCCTCTTTTTAGATCATGAGTATGAACATTGGTTTGAGGCCTATTGTGATGTCATTACGAGACCCGGTGACAGGAAACTGTATCACCAATTTAGAGTGGGTACCCTTTCCCTTAAAACTTTTACGGCAAAGTGGGGAGATGGAGACACAAAATGTACTGTGTGTACATCTCAGGATGAGTCCATACTCCATGTATTGTTTGTGTGCCCCACGTATATGGGTCCCCGTAATAAATAGATTAAGCCGATTTGCCGTAATATTGGCACAAGATCATCCCAAATAGCATTGCGTATTCTAAAGACAGATACAAGGGAACTTGTAGTCATAGCTATGGCAACATTTTTGAGCTGGGCATGGGCCCTTAGAAGAAGTAGTTTGGTTGCTGATGCAGCCTCCATTTTGCATTAATGAAGTGAATAATATTATGCTGGATGATTCTCCTCTGATGGACATGTGAGAATATTGTCTTTTCTTTTAGGTGGCTCACTTTTTTTTATATAATTGTGCTTTGCAATGAGTGTAAAATTGTTCCTTTTTAATCTTTTTTTTTTTTTAATATAATGAATTAATCTATTTTTTAATAATAATCGATTTTATAAAGTGTGGTCCACATGGTTTTATATAATGTTTTTATATGTGTCTCTTTTATGATTGAAAAATTATCGAATAAATAAATTGAATTGATAATCTGATGCACCTTATTACATGCTAATATAATCTTTGATACACCCACTCTAAAATACAGACTACCATTTTCGAAGCCATAGACACACCAATACCAGTTACTACATATCCACTCACTGATTCCTAGATCTACACACACATCGACTAATACACCCATACAGTCACTCATACATGTAGTCACTCATCAATACAGCACTATCATATGCACTCATACACCTATACAGACACTCACACATCCCCACTCATCCATAGTGTTACTCACACACCTAGTCAGTCATGCAAAGAATCATTCACACTCCCATTTACTCACCTATATAGTTGTATACACACCACCTCACTTATTCATACAGATACTAACACATACTTACTCTGTTATACAATCACTGATACAAGCACACACTCATCCATACAACCACTCTCACAATCACTCACTCTCCCATATCGTTATTTATATACTCCAACACTCACATATACTGCCTTTCACATATGTAGTTACACATGTACCACTGAGACATCCATTCACTCACCAACACACCCATACACACACTCCCCCACCGATAGAGCCCTTCACAGATGCACTCTTGAACCCATACACCCAGTGAATTACCCAATCACACATGAGTCACACCCCACCCACCCACACAGACACTCAGTCACCCATACAGATACTCTGACAACCAATCAATAACCCATATAGACACACTTTTTTTTAACGCAATTTGTATTAATTTTTCGTACAGTACAGCTTATGCATATTTCAGTTTTACCAGCCTGTGGTCCCAATACAGGTTGCTACACTTTCACATCAGGTGATATATGCCCATCCCCACATCATATTACATGTAACTGTGCAGCAGCCGATTACAAAAATGTGTGATGCTCGTAGTACCATACATGACATGGTTGATCAGTGTGCTTCGGTTTACTCGCATATCTATCTAACATTACAATAAAGGTCTGAGCTTCGTACTGTGTTTATCGAAAAACAGGCGAAATAATAACTAATCCAACAACCCATATCGACACTCATGTAGCTACTCACCAACCCATGCAGCCGCTTACTCACCAACTGAGAGAGTTGCATTCAGTAAGACACGTTTAATCACTCACTTATACAGTCAGTCATGCAACTACTAAATCATCCATCCATACACCCACTCATTCTTCAATACACCTTGGCATATAAATATATATATATTCACTGAAAAAACCATAGGTTTCACACATGTTATAGTTAGCTGGACATTTTACTGATAAAAAACCAATGAAATTCCCCCGTTATAGTTACTGTAGGCAACTATAACTCACGCGACCGCAATCCTCTGCTGATGCTAATACTGTATTTAGACACTTATTTGCCCATGTCTTCTTCCATTAAATTTTAGCTATACATATATTACAAATATTTTTTTTTCATAAAGACACATATGTCATCAGCAGAGGATTACGGTCGCGTGAGTTATAGTTGCCTACAGCAACTATAACGGGGGAATTTCATTGGTTTTTTATCAGTAAAATGTCCAGCTAACTATAACATGTGTGAAACCTATGGTTTTTTCAGTGAATTTGCAAGGTTTTTTAAATGCTAATTCCTAACTATAACGTGTGTGAAACCTATGGTTTTTTCAGTGAATTTGTACGGTTTTTTAAATGCTAAGTTACTTTACGCCATTTGTGGCGTGCGCGCCCACTTAACGCAGTTCGTACCGTGCGCGCACGGTGCGCTTCGCGCACCGTGCGCGCACAGTGAGCACGCGGTGTGCTTCGCGCACCGCGTGTCCACGTTACGCTAGATGGGCCATGAACGCACGATGCGCTTCGCGCACCGTGCGCACATGGAGGAAACATATGATGAGCATTGTTGTGACTGGTAAAATATATGTTTTGTTTGGTCATAATAAGCCATGCGCAAATGGTGGCCTACGGGCACCATTTGCACACGGGGTGGGGAGAATTTGGATTTTTTTTTTTTTTTTATTATTTGCTACCGTACGCGTACGGTAAGCGTAATCGGCAAAATTTACAAAAAAAAAAAAATTGCCTTTTTTCACTTGGGGGATCGTTAAGGACACCCCCAACATGGCTAGGTGCTTGGGAGCTGTCTAAACAGCCCCTTTACATGTTTTTACACTTTGTTTATCCTCCCCCCCTCAGAGTGCGAGAGAGAAAATGGCGGCCGCCGCTTCCTGGTTTCGATCGATTCGAATGTTTACTAAGATCTAACGGCCAATCAGAATCGCGCTCGCGCACGTCACCGTACGCGTACGGTAAGCGCACTGTAAGCGCACCGTAAGCTGGCTCAGATATATATATTGATTTAAAGGCTATTTTCTCAGAATCTACTGAACAGATTTACACCAAACCTACAAAAGGCACTTCCTTGACCTGGGGACTACCTCTCTGCCAAATTTCATTAAATTCTGTTCAGCCGTTCGGGCTGTAGCCCTGTCTAAAGGTCCTATGGAAAAATGCATGGGAAAAACGCGTTTTGGGACCCCCCTTTTATCTCAGCCCCCGCTTGACGAATCCCCCCGAGACTTTCAGGGTAGGAGCGGAGCGTAGCGCCCCACCTATTTTGAAAAATTCGCGAGGATTCGTTGATCGGCGCCAAAGTTATTCAAAATAGAATGTTGCGGATTTCCTATGGAAACGTGGTCCTAACTATAACTACCTACTGGCGACCGCCAGTAGGTAATATATATATATATATATATATATATATATATATATATATATATATATATATATATATATATATATATATATATATATATATACATATATATTCATTCACTGAAAAAAACATAGGTTTCAGGTGCGTTATAGTTAGCTGGACATTTCTCTCGTACAAAACCATTGAACTTTCCCCGTTATAGTTAGTTCAGCTAACTATGACTCGCGCACCCGCAACGCACTGCTGATGACATCACATATGACATCACTCATGACATGGTCAGTGACATCACTCATGACATCACTGATGGCATCTCAAATGACATCACTGATGACATCATCCACTGAATGTTTGTTTTTCTGAAAATCGAATATGTTTTATATATGTATTTCTCAAGGTCAATGGAAGAATAAATGGGTATATAAGTGTCTAAACGGATGAATTTGTTTGGGGAAAATTGATTTAATAACTGACTAATTAAGTGTATCTTAGTGAATACATGGGTTAGTAAGTAAGCTTTAAATATGTAAATATCTGTATCAGTCTCTCACTTTGTGTATAAGTGGCTGCATGTGTTGTTGAGTAGCTACATGAGTGTCTATCTACGTTATTAGTTGTTTTTTTGAGTATCAGTATGAGTGTCTGTATGGTTCGGTGGGGGGTATTACATAGTGCAAAGATGCATGAATGAGTGACTCACTGTATGTGTGCAGCACTGTATGGGTGGATGAGTGTGTGTATGGGTGTGTTAGTGAGTGAATGACTGTCTCAATAGTGTCTTTATGAGTAACTACATATGTTTTAAACTAGTATCTGTGAGTATTGGTGTATATAGGTGAGTATATGTGAGAGTGAGAGATTGGAAGAGTTCCTGTATAAATTAGTCTGTGTTTCTATAAGTGATTGTTTAAGAGAGTACATATGTGTAAGTTTCTGTAGCAGTAAGTGTGGTGCTGTGTTTATAACTGTATATATGCAATTTTATGGATGTTTGATACTTTGTTTGCATGTGTGACTATGTGTCTGAGTAACTCTATAGATGAGTGTCACTGTGTAATAGGATGTATAGGTGTATAAGTACATATTGTGTGTAGATTTTGGAATTACTGAATTGGTGTGTTGTAAGTGGTATTGCTATGTCCATTCATTTGAAAATGTTAGTTTCTATTTTTGAGTGTGTGTATCAAAGGTTCTATTATGGTGAGAGGAGGTCTGCCACTCTATCACAAGGATGATGTCATCAGTGATGTCATCAGTGATGTCATTTGAGATGTTATCAGTGATGTCATGAGTGATGTCACTAACCATGTCATGAGTGATGTAATATGTGACGTTATCAGCAGTGCATTGCGGGCGCGTGAGTTATAGTTAGCTGAACTAACTATAACGGGGGATTTCAATGGTTTTGTACGAGTGAAAAGTCCAGCTAACTATAACGCCCCTGAAACCTATGTTTTTTTCAGTGAATTTCTAAGGTTTTTTAAATGCTAATTCCTAACTATAACTTGCCTGAAACCTATGTTTTTTTCAGTGAATTTCAAAGGTTTTTTAAATGCTAATTTCTAACTATGCCTACAGAGATAGGACATGTGACGAAAGAAGAAAAAAACGCAGAGAAAGAAAAAAAAGAAATGCCGAAAGAAGCAACAGAAGTCCTCAAAGACAAAGAAAAGTGCAGGAAGAAGGATAACGTGCAGAAAGAAATACAGATGAGCAGAAAGAAGCCTTGTTGCAAAATCATCCTGTACCCTCAACTTTTTCAGACAGATACTGGTGGTAACTGAGTCTGACTAACCAGTCCTAGAGCCTGTGCTATGTTAAAAGACACTCAGAATACAGTGAAAACACCTACATACACTAGGGAACACTATGCGTTGGGGTCCCCCCTGTGATTAGCATGACCTCCTCTGTAAGCTCCTAGTATATAATAGGGCAGGGGGATTAAAACTACCTCTTAAAACGCGCCACAGGGCATGTTTGCACACATCACCTCAGGCCCCATCCCCTCCCTTCCCCGCTGTGTAAACACGCCCTGTGGCTGTTTTAAGTTGGGAGATTAAGTCCCCTTGAATCCTGAGGGTCCCTAGGGTCCAACTAGACCACTAGGTACCTCCAGTAAGCGCCAAAGAGCTGCGTTGCAGAGAGATGTAAAAAGCGGCATGGCCTAGACCACCTCTCTGCAAAGCAGCACAGTGGTGCCTACTGGAAGCACCTGGTGGGCTAGTTGGCCCCCAGGGTCCCTCAGGATTAAAGGTGAATTATTTCCCCAACTTAAAACGTGCCACAGGGCGTGTTTGCACACGTTAACTTGGGCCGGTCCCCTCCCTTCACCACTGTGTACACATGCCCTGTGGCCATTTTTAGTTGGGAGATTAAGTTCATTTGAATCCTGAGGGTCCCGAGGGTCAAACTAGCCCACTAGGTACCTCCAGTAAGCGCCACAGAGCTGTGTTGCAGAGAGGTGTAAAAAGGGACGTGGCCTCAGAACACCTGTCTGCAACGGAGCTCCCTGGTGCATACTGGAGATACCTGTTGGGCTAGTTGGCCCTCAGGGACCCTCAGTATTGAAGGGAAATTAATTCCCCAACATACAACTGGCCAAGGGGGCGTGTTTGCAGAGTGCTGCAAGGAGGGGGCATGGCCTCCGGCACGATGTCTGTCTTTTATTTATTTTATTTTTTTAAGAAGGAGGGATGTGTGCCCCCCTTATTTTTCAAATTTATTGGCCCTGGAGACCCCATCCCCCAGGGCCTGCCCCCTAATTTTTTTTAAAAATAAAATATTTGGAAGGGGGCCCCCTCCCAAGGCCTTAATCGGCCCCGGGGACCCCAACCCCCGGGGCATGGACTTTTTGTTTTTTAAATTCTTTAGGAGGGGGGCGTTGCTCCCCTCCTCAGGCCACTTATGGCCCCGGGGACCCCATCCCCCGGGGCGGGCCTTTGATTTTTTGGGGTTTTAAAAAAATATATTTATAGAAACACCTAGGACATGCTGGACAAACCGCATCACCATGACGATTTGCGTGATATTCATTAAAAGGTGACTATGCAATCAATGAATCCACGTGGAATGTATTTACACTGTTAGTGAAGCTCTGACATGCCTGACACCCTACCGTGCCTAATCCCGGTGCCCCCGCCGGTGAGTACTCTCCAAGTAGACACCCTTGTCGTTTATTTATACAAACATGGGTAGATATTGGCAGGCACATTTAATACACACGCACACCAAGCCATCCAAATGGGATTCGACAAAAATTCGACCAAAACTTTGCAAGAAACACCCCTCACGGTTAATAAAACACACATCCACCGCCGGATATGTAATACTTTTTATTTTACTCTCTGGAAAGGAGACAAACCTCACTTGAGAGTCACAGCGCGTTCCTGGCTGAGCCCAATGCTGTGTTACACCCACCAGTGCCCGCCGAGAGCCACACACCTCTGTGTTGTATTCCACCAGCTAATGCGTATGCTATGACACTCTCTAGCCCATGTGCACTGTAACACCACCCCGTGAATATGTCATGCCACACTTGCCTTCGTACGGGTTATTTTGCCCCATCTAACGTGCTTTCCTCAATGCCTATGTTATAACGCACAGCGCTATGCCATACATATTACATTCTGGGATCCATATCTTTGTCACAGTGCATATGCAACGTTACACTACCCAGCACATATTTTATATTACAACTTTAGAGACTAGTTAGGTTACACAACACTGCCCTGTGCATATTACACTCCAAGGCGCATATCGCATAGCACGCGCTAGTGCCTGTGCTATCTCGCACTCTTCAATGAATCTGTCATTGCGCACAATGTATTGCATATTATATTTCACACCCCGGTTCATCTTATATCACACTTTTTGGTGCATAGTTTATACCATACACTATGTGTAGCTTTCATTTTCAATCGTGCTTTCAGGACTATGTTCTATATAACCCTGCGTTCACCTATCCTTTTCGCTGGCATTACATTTTGCGATGGGGGTGGAGGGTCAAGGGGTGTTTCTGCCAAGTGAGCCTGGAGTCACAGTCACAAACGTCCTCTTCTTCCTGAATAAAAGTGAGATTATGCTGCATACTTGTTCATATTTTCAGTAGTTCGCACAGACACACATTTTAAAAACAATAAAGTTCCTAATACCCACCTTCTCTGAACAGTTAGCTTGCTGCCCTATCCTATGTTGTCTGAATCCATGGACTAGCCTCCTCCCTCCTGCCATGCATGGTCTGATGTACTGCCACTGCCCTCCATTTAGCATGATGAACCAGTCCATCCTGCCCTCCATTGCCCAATTCTATGCCCCATCATTGACCTCCTGCTTAGCCTCTGTGCTTAGCTTGCTGCCCCTATTCTCCTTCCCCCTGCCCTCCGATGTCTTTGTGCATGCCCCTGCTCCATCCTTTTTGCCCACCATGTTCCATGGACCTGCCACTCCTATCTACTCTGAGTGTTCTGTTGAGCGGCCACTCCCCTCCCACCTGCCTAGCATTGTCAGATGACTGTAACCTGTCCCTGCCATCTCCACCCTGCCTGTCCACATGCCATACCCCTATCCCCTTCCTCCTATCCTCCATGGTCCATTTTACTGCCACACCCTTCTGCCCTCCCTGGTCTGTTGTGCTGCAACTGCTCCTCCTGCCTGCCCTGCGCGGTCTGTTGTGAGGCACCTTCCCCTGAACTCTCTTGTCTGTGCCCAGGTCCTGACCCTCCCTTCTATACTCCATGGTCCTTTGTGCATGCCCCTGTACACTCCTTCTTGCCCATCATAGCCATTGTGCAGCCACTAACCCTCCCACTTGCCATGCGTGGTCTTCTGTGCTGCCACGGCCCATCCCACCTTCCCTATGTGGTCAGCTAGCTGCCCCTGACCCCCTTTCACCTTCCTTCCATGGTCTGTGTGTATGCCATCATAGTCTCACTGTTGCTCTCCAAGGTGTGTCTTGTTTCTAGTGCCCATCCTGCCTGACCTCCATGGTCATCTTGCTGCTCCTGCCCTGCCCCCTTGCCTCCAACCCTCTGTTTCCATGTGCAGACCCCTTTTCCTTCCCTCCTGGCTTGTCTGTTCCATTGTAATGCCCCTGATCCGTCCCTCCTGCCCTTTATGGTCTGTTATGCTGCAGCTTTCTCTCCTGTCTGTCCATTATGGTCAGCTACCATTGCCTATTTCTGTTCTCTGTTGTCCATGTGCATGGTCCTGTCCCCTCCCTATTGCTTTCTATGGATTGTTGTACTGCACTCCTGTCCCGCATGCCCTGTGTGGTGCTGCAAACCCTGATGCCTGCCCTGTAGGGTCAGTTTGGTGCACCTCTCCATGTCCCTCCTGTTCTGTTATCCGAGTCCATGTCCCTACCACAATTCCTCCGGCCTTCCATGATCCAATGTACCATACTTGCGAACATTTTGAACTTGGTAAGAGGGAGATTTTGAAAAAAAACTGGGTTACTGATTTTCCCCTTTGAGTTAAATTGAAAAAGAGGAGATTGTAGACAGGAGACAGATCAAATAAAGCCCATTTGAGCTTAAAAACATTGGACGTTTCCTGGCTGAATCGGGGCTGTTGGCATGTATGGTTGTACTACCACTGCCTCTTCCTTCTGCCCACAAAGGTCTATTATATTGCCACAGCCTCTCTTGCCAGTCCTGTATTGTTGGTGTGTTGCCCCTGCCCCCCTTTCCACTGCCCTCCATAGTCTGTTGTGCTGCCACGGCCCTTCCTGCCTGCCCAGTGTGGTCAAATTGTTGCCTCTGCACCCTCCTACCAGCCTTCAATTTTCAGAGTCTGTGTCCCTGGCCTCTGTCTCTCAACAGTATCCTAATGAACAACTAGATTGCTAACATTCTATAGTTATTACAAAAGTGTGGAACGCCTAACGTCATCTTGATGTAATCAAAACTGTAATACCCAGAGCATTTCTTTTAGAAATTACATACATGAGAGGGTCTTATTTGCATCAAAAGTATGGTTAGTGCTCTGAAAAGCTAAAATGAGAACATATTTTCTGAGTTTTCAAATAGCGACAAAGTACTTTTAAATTATTTCTTATCTTTATGTTTTTTTATCCAGTTGACCACTTGATTAAATGTTGCACTTAGGGGAGAGGATGTGGTGTTACTTCCAGAGCTGCAGACTTTGCAACTGGGGAACTAGGTTGGAGTTTCTGCTTCAGCTCAACATTCTGTGATTCTGGTCAGATCACTTAATCTCCCCATGTCTACAACCAAAATCAATTTGATCTTGTGTGATGTAATCAATGCTCATGTAAAGCACTCCAATACCTGACAAGTCTGCACTATATAAAACTGCAAAAACACAAAAAATAAGTGTTTTGCACACTTCTGTCATTGGGCTACATGTGGGCTACATCTGGGTGATATTTGTGCTGCATTTGGGCTCTTTTGACTCTGGTGGCCATCTTGGGAGATTTATTTGTTATGAAGTTTCCTAATTTCCTCATTTACTGCAGTCTCCTTAGTAGGACATGCTTTCAGTATTTTACTTTGATTCCATCAAGAAGGTATTCCGATATGTCATTCATTTGCCATAAATTCTGAATGTTAGCACTCTAGTTGCTCATTAGATCACTGTAGTAAATCTACTGCTCAACACGGAAGTCTGCTGCTGGTATTAAAAGTGCATGTTTCAGTCTGCATGTCAGAATTTTTTAATGAAATAGAAGATGATTTGAGAAGTCACTCAAAATGTGCCCTAATTTTTCTTTCTTCAGCACTAATCATAATTTCTATGGTAAAATTAACCCCCTCATTGTGTTCCTTTTTAAATTAAATGTTTTTAGTGTTACCAGTTTATTCCAATCAAGATGGCTTCAGGTGTGCCATACTTTTGTCATAAGTAAGACAGTAAGCGCTCTAGTTGTTCTTAAGAACACTCTGGGACATTCTGTCATTGGGCTATACTTGGGCTACATCTGGGTGATATTTGGGCTACATTTGGGCTCTTTTGTCTCTGGTGGCCATCTTGGGAGCCTTATTTGTTATGAAGTTTCCTAATTTCCTCATTTACTGCCGTCTCCTCAGTAGGAAATACTTTCAGTTTTTTACTTTGGTTCCATCAAGAAGGCATTCACATTTGCCATAATGTTGTTCCTTTTTAAATTAAATGTTTTAAGAGTTACTACTTTATTCTAATCAAGATGGCTTCAGGTGTGCAATATGTTTGTCATAAGTAGGACTGTTAGCGCTCTAGTTGTTCTTTAGAACACTCTGGGAAGCTGCAGTAGAACACAAAGGAATCAACTGACAGTCTCTGCCCTTGTTGGATGTACATGTATTACTGAGAATGTCAGACTTCATTCTCACATGACTGAGAAAGATAATGTGAATTTACAGAAAATATGCTCTCAGTTTAGCTTATAGATCACCTTCCAAACCTCTGTGGGAAAAGCATGAGAAAATAGTTTTCTCTCAAACATGATTCATGATATCACAGCAGAAGGCTTTTTCACATGGTAAAATCACCTTAGAACACACCACAATTCCTAAAATGAGTATGGTACCATCAACAAATGATTTATAATGTAACTAAAGTCTTAAAACCTTCTATTAACTCCAATGCTTTTTAATGAGGTTCTATCATGTATATTGGTACCAAGATGGCTGCCAACACTTCTTGGATGAAGTACTGACAGCCAATCAGATCTCACGATGAGATGTGTGGTTAGGCTCCGTCCAGATTTATATGCGATTTTGATTCTCTCAGGAACTACTGAACGTATTTATACCATTTAAGCAAAAGGCACGACTTTGAACCAAGGTCTACCTTTCTGCCAAATTTGGTGTAATTCCGTTCAGCTGTTCGGGCTGTAGCTGCGACTAAAGGTCCTATGGGAAATTGCATTTTGGGACCACCCTTTTTTCTCAGCCCCCCTACACAAATCATCCCGAAACTTTCAGGATAGGAGCGGACCGGAACTGGCCAAAAGTTTTGAAACTTTCGCGAAGATTCATCAACGGGCGCCAAAGTTATTCCAAATAGAATGTTGCAGATTTCCTATGGAAAATAGGTCCTAACTATAACTACCTATATATATGTACTCCCCCCCCTTCTCACTACCTCCAATTCGAAGACACGGCACTGCGGACTCGGGTACAGTTTCAACTTTCTTTATTTTATTTTCATTAGTGCATTAGTTTAAAAGGAGGAACAGTCTACGCATTTCAGCACCCAGCCTTCTACTGGACTATAGAGTCCTTTCGTCTAGATCATCATTTAAAATGCTCTCATGCTATAATCCCTAGTAATCAAAAAAACAAATAGACTGTAAGTCATAATTCTGCTTAATGGGAATTTCAATGTCAGGCTCACCTGAGGTCTCCGCAGGGACAGGAGGCAGGAGTCTGATGAAAAGATCCCAACTTCCCTCCACCACTGGACCACCCAACAAGGTCAAAGTGGTACCAGTAAATAGGGGGAAGAGGGGAGACAAGGGAAGGAGAATTAGAGGCAGGGTAGGTCCAGCACACGTCCAACACCACGAAAGCTCCACTAGGGTCCAGAGATATTCCTGTAAACAGAAGACCAAGTCAACAATAGAATAGACTAGGAGCAAGCATATATAACTGAAGTGTTACAAAATAGCTGTCGATTCTACAATATATTCTAACTGGAAATCTCCCCTCTTCCGCTTGTGTCCACAGAATAAGAAAAAGATGAGACAGATGTAATGTTCCTAAACATAGAGAGAGATAATATTAACAATGAATAATACTGATTCACAGTCAGGGGTTATGTGGTAGATAGTTGCGATGCTTACCCCCAACCCTGTGAGGAACTTGCTATGTAAAGGTGACTAATAAAGAAAGTATGGTTTGTGGGTTGTTAACAGCACAACCTTCCAAATGACCACGTAAGACCTTGGTAAGCAGTCATCTAAAGCGTTGAGCCAGCAGGTCTATATAGTGCCATACAAGGGAGCTTTAAGCAACTGACAATCTCTGCCAACTCAGGACTCGATAATATGCAACTATATGCTCCTTGCCTCAGGAGCTGAGGTAGCTATCTATAATCTCTGCCAACTCAGGACTCGATAATATGCAGCTATATGCTCCTTGCCGCAGGAGCTGAGGTAGCTGTCTATATATATATATAACATACAAATCAAACACTGCAAAAAATGTGCGGGAGCCCACTACACACAAACAAGAACATAAGGAAAATGCAGATGCCGCAAAACGCACACAAGATAGAGCCCCTGTAGAGCAAGTGGAGGAACCAGCCAGGGAGCGGGTCCACCCAAACCAGTGCTAGCGCGTTACTGCCAAACCATGCGAGAGATCTCGATGAGAGAATCGAGGAAGAGCCAAGGAAGGTCCCCGTGGCGCTTTCAAGGACTCGGAGTTTGTAGGCAGGAGAAAGTGGAAAGCATCTCGGAGGCGAGGCAGGTCCCGAGGATGCAATGCAGGACCCGGAAGTGACGACAGGAAGAACCCGGAAGATCCAAAGATCGGAAGTGAACAACTAGAATGCGAAGCGTCTGTGTTTCCGACGCACCTTGTTTTTATGTGGGCGGTGACGGTACTACAGCGCTAGGACGAACCGCGCTGGATCGGGCACAATTATGACATTCAACTCACCATTTTACATTCATGTAAAGCACAAGACATCATAAAAAAGCAGAATTTCATTCAGACAGCATTTTTGACAATTAAACACAACTTCAAATTGTAAAAAAAAAAATTTTTTTAAAAGAGGACTGTTTTTACAAAATATTATGTTAGTCCATTTATTGATCCATTTAAAATCATTGATCCATAAAAGTGGGAGTACTTACTAACTGAGTGCAACGGAAGTCAGAAATATATCTTATTCCTCAATAATTGAGGTTGGAGTATTATCTTTAAAATGTACACACATAGCTAAATTGATAATTAAACAAAAAGTTAAATAAATAGATAAATAATTGACCATATATAAAATATGAAATCCAACATTCATTTGAAAGGTTCTCTATATATAATATATTAGGAATTAATCCTGAAGTAGTCTATTATATAAAATATGAAATGTAACATTCATTGGAAACGTTTTCCATTTCTAATATATTGAGGATTCATCCTGAAGCAGTCTATTATATATGGCCATATTCACCTATCCAACTTTACTCCTTCTGTGTACATTTAATATGTGTTATAAATTCTCATACCCTTACCTAATTTCTCACAAAAAGTGTTTTTTCCTGATATATTGTAGTTAAACTGACTAAAGCTGACATACCTAAAGTGCCTGTGCAATCTCAGCAACCAATAGTATTCAGAATATGCAAGTGCCTTACTTATTTTGTCTAAAAAGATTTGTAGTTAAGAAATTATCAAATGATTGTAAGGTTAATCCAGCACAGAAAAATAAGCAGACAAAAAACGTCCTGTTGTTGAGTAACTCCTTCAATACATTTTCCCAATCCCTAATTATTCTTAGATGTTCAATTGTTCACTATACTATATAATACAGTAATGTAGATAAAAAGTGAAAAGGAGATGCAGATGCTCAGTCTTTGACAAAATACAAAGTCATATGATCCAAGATCATAATATGTTATCATTCAGTAGTTTATAATAGATCACTATTGTACCAAATGCATATGTAACTCTGCATCCAAGTTTCAGTCCCCAATGCTATAATTAGGAGTGATTCCATTAGTTGTAGGGATAATGTCCTGGCTCCTCGTTCTGTTACTCCATTTTGTTTGATTCCAAAATATTGAAGCTGTGAGTCCTCACTATCATGATGTTCAGAAATGTGTTTAGCTATCGTATAGGAGAAGTCATGACTCTTGATTGCACGTACATGCTGTAAATATGTATATATATATATATATATATCAGGGATGAGATATTTGTGAAAGTGGATCATTGTACAATTTATTGATCAGGAGGAGTCATATCAATCAATGATGATATTTTCTTTAAGACCAAGACAGTATTACCAACCATGAAGATGATGTGATTTAGTGATGGACTTAAAATTTGATACATCGAAGGACACTAATATATTGAGGGATAGTTATGCATACAGTGCAAGTGAAATTTTAGAAAGAATCTGTCTTCCAGAAAATCAGAAGACATATTTTCTCTGTGTTAACATGAATTAAACATAGCTGTTGTTCATTTTTGTTTCACTGAACTCACTTTCACGAGGACAGACAAAGGTCAGTTGACTGAAACATGCCACTGGTTTTGTTTTCTTTTTTTAGAAACAGGCACATAATGTGCATTATAAATTAAATCTTTGATACACTTTTAATGCTTCAAACGTGTTGGCTCTATCTGAGGTGATTTCCGTGGCTGCGTTCAGTAAATATTTACATTCCGAAGACCCCATAGACTCAGAACTAGCGCTGACTTGCTGAGAATGTCAAAGTCTAATAAGGGCGATTGAGGATAAATATATGTATATTTAAGGTATGTAGATGTAAAGTTACAAATACTAAATCAGTACTTATAAATACAAGCTTATCTTCACAATATTCTGTGTGTCAATATTTTGGCCTCAATATTTTTGCATGTTGAAATTTTTCTACTCCATATTTTGAGAGCTTTATTTTTTAGTTATTCTGAACAAACTCTCAAATCAGAAACCAGTGCTCTGCTGGACAGACCTTAAATTTTCTAAATGGGCCTCGTGGCCATTGCTTGCATGGCCTGCAGTACATGTTGGACTTGGTCAGGGAAAATCAGAGCTTCTAGATTAACACTACGGAGGTCAAGGTTACTGCCACTGTGACCTGGTGGCCCTCAGGTAAATTTCTAGCAGGTCAAGGGTTTCTGACAGCAGAGTCAGCTGAGGCTCCACCATTGGAAAAACAGATGTATCCCAGACTCTAAACAATGTGGGTGAAACTGTGAGGTTGGCTGAGAGGCATGTCAATTTGTGATGCTGATTTCCTACTGCCAAATACTAAATAAGATTCTGTGTGTACTCGAGCCCAACTCCATGACCTAAGCAAGAGAGTCATGACACCACATGAAAAATATTTCATGTTCCTTTGGAAGTAGGAGGGCCGTTGAGGAAACTACAAGTCCCAATGTGCCTTGCATTCATCAAGTTCTTGCTCCCACTGAAGCTGATACCAATTCAATACGTATAGCATTCCCTCCAGTTGGCTAACCCTTAAAGTTGGGGTGTGACCTTGAATGTTGAGGTACAGATCATATTGAAGGAAGGCTTTTAGTAATGACAAAAACGCCCAATAATTATTATGGATCAGGATGCCAAACATACAAAACACATTATGTAGGCTAATGCAGAATCAAATTTTTCTGGTAGTGACTTGCCCAGAATAATGCTGATGCAGTTTCAGGACTTGTTTTAGCTTAAAGAGTATTAGAACCAGATCAGGTTGATTGACAGCCACCAGTTTATTCAGGCCGTGAGCTTGTCCTACCCCCATCTTAAAGGCCTCTCAGCCAATTAAAAGTCCCAATAACTCCCCTGCGTTGAGGGAAGAGAGCATAGTCAAGTCAGTATAACATAGGTTAAGTAGAAATAATTTTTTTCCCTTTCAATAGAACGTCTGTCTGACTCTATTCTACTCCCCTAGGGTGCAAGCAGGGTTTTTAAATAAAGAATCAGGAACTCTTACATGAAAATTACTTATGTGGTATCTAAACATACTCTCTACCAAAACATGGTCATGGCCATGCTGAATCATATCTTCAAAGTCTGCAATCCAAGAGGTCACCACAACCATCACCACTCCATTCTTTCATGTTCTTATCCTACAAGTCATGTAGAACCACACACACTAATCGACCTCCACACATTCAACGTTAGTTTGCATGAAAATTCACAAATTGGCTCTGATTTTTTTTTAGCATAGTTGTGTTGATTCAGATCTCAAATATGTAATGCTTGAGTCCATGATGCCATTCAGAACCCCATAAGCAATGACTGTGATGTTCTCTCTAGACTATATCAGGTGTCAATGCACAAAGATCATTCCTGACAACAACTTCACTCACTATCTGTCTCACCTTCTAGTGGTAGATGACTGCATAGCACATTGTCAAGTCTCTTCTTCTGAGAACAGCAAACCTTCAGTTTTATCAGAGATGGTTTAAAAAATATTTATTATCGCCCCCTCCAATCCTGAGGTAAATTAACCATTTGAGAAGCCAGTGGAAAACATAGTGATCTACAGCTTCTGGCAATAGACCATCCATTGCTGGCTTTACGGATGTTAGCTTTATACTTCAAACGCTGAAACATCTTCAAATAGCTTACCCTCTGGCCAACACAATGTATTCAAGAGGTTAAGAGTATATGATTTTTTTTTCAATTAAAAAGATTCACACCTTCAAGTTTGAGAACGTAGGTGGTAAAGTGTTTCTAGAATTATGGAAATATAGTAGAGCCAGTTATGAAACTAGGAATGTTATTACACTTTTGATGAGGCCCAGGTTTCACCACTAGCCACCTCTACCACCCAGCATTCAGCCACCTTTTAAATTCCTGCAGTCTGAAGATTAATTCCCCACCCGTGGTAGCCTAGTCCTTGGAACAGTCAAAGGATCAATAGCTAGGGACATCCCTGAGTGCCCTTAGGGAAAAAGGAGCCTTTTCCCCTACAGGCTCATGTCTGCCCTTCTTAGGTGAGATATCAGGCTGCAGGGATTAGGTGGCAAGGAAGTATATCTTTGCCTTGTCAAAGTTGGGCAAAATTAGTAAAGAAAACCACCTTTATGAAGGGTGAATAGTCATAATTTCAGCCAGTTTTGTGGACAAAGTTAAAACTTCAACATCTCTCACCCTGGCCAAGTCCGGATCTGCACATTGCCTAACTGAATATTCGCATAGCGAAACATAAACATTTGCCTCAAAAGTTACCTACCGTAACACACTTTTTGAAGCCTTTGTTATAAACATCTACTCTAGGACCCTATACTCGAAGTCATGTTTATTGATGGGCACCATCTTAAGCTGATTGGGATATTCTTGTTTATTTCTGAGCTCAGTTGCATTAGGTTTAATACATTTTTATGATGTTATTTTTTATGTGTGTGTCTTGAAGTATTAGCATTTACCTCATAGTACTCTTGCTAATTATAGCTGGTGGTTTTTAAACCTGTGGTTTGAGGCTTTAACTTTAGCCATCTTGCCAGGTGATCAATTAAGCATGATGTAGAACAGTACTCTTAAAACTATTTTATTGACTAGCCACGTTTGAGCTTTAATACATTTTGATTGCCCCCACCCCATGAAGTGATATAACCTGCTAAAACATTTAGTGGTGAATGTTGAATAGCAAGAATATAGATTTGAGGGGTGTTTTTCCTTTATTTAAGGCCCCTACATCATTCACTATAAACTGTGTCAAACTGAGCATACAACATACTGACCAGCAGCACTGCATGTGTTCCTTGTACAGAAAGAAGAAGCACAGCTTGGACAGCAGCAGTGCAAGCAGCCCGTCATCTGTTGCACCAGTCCTAACACACACATAGCCCTCCCACAGACAGCCCTTCAGGCCAATTCTATCAGTGCTCAGGCACACTCTGTTTGAACTCTGCCTCCATTCCTACAGACTCCTTTACATGCCCCCAACCCACCACATGAAACCCTCTGTTGGCCCTCAGAAGGCCCAGGATACCTTCAGATGGCCTAGGGACACTCTTACCGGGCCCTGTGAGCCCTGACCATGAGCTTCAGCCAGGCCCACTTACCATCATAGACAGTAAGCTCTCACTCACAGACCCTGCACCACCTTGCCATCATCAAAACCCCTTGAGATCACTATTAAAGGCTTTGAAGCATACCACCCTGCAATGAAAAGCACCTCGTCCAGCCTCATTACTTTCTCTTGACTCGACTCTCGTAATTTTTGAAAACACTTTCGGTGCCATTCAGACCCTCATTTGAACCCAAAGACTATCAGTCCCCTGTCAGTGCACCTACTTTCCACTAGCCACAGAAGGTGCCATATCTAACCTCAGAACCCAGGTGACTCTGTGTCAACCCGCCTTCATCTCCATATACCAATTTCAATGAGTCCCTTTGAATTTAGTCTTTTCACACACACTACATACAAACATACGTGCATGCAATCACATATCTACTTTTTTCTTATTTGCATGCAACATGCAATTTAGTGTCAGTGTCAATGTGAGTTCTATGCTGCATTACATACTAGAGGTCGGCAAACCCTTGCAAGCTCGAGCCTGGCAAGATCCGCTTGCTCAGCTCTGGCTCAGCTTGGAGTCCTCTTGGACCTTAGAGCCCAAAATAGCTGATCCTGCCCCCTTACATGGTGACCCTTCTTTCCCTGAGATCTCCAGCTCTTCCTTCGCCGTCTGGGTTGCTGCATTACACCAGAAGCACAATGGCCATGTTTGGACGCTATTTTTAATTTTGTCTGAAATGCATCTCACATCTTATTGCCACCAAGAGATGTGAGACACATTTCAGACAGGCAGAAAAATAATGTACATCTTCAGCTTCTTACAGCTGCCGACGTTGAAACTGAGGAACCAGGTTCTAGTCTTGGTATAGGCTCAACATCCCGCATCCCGTAATTCTGGGCAATTACCACTTAATCTCCCTGTGCCTAAAACAATGTATGTGTAACTGGAGCTCATGTAAAGCACTGCAAAACCTTTGGGTTGATTTTGCGTTATATGAAGTTAAAGACATGTACCACCCCTTCTAGACCTGTCGGGCCACCATGTCTGTGCCCCTGGTGATTGAACTCTGACCTATAAGACCTTTGCTAAGGCTGTGCCATGGGTGATTTTAATGTGTGGGGAGTGGAGTGAGGCTTTTGTTTTCACAGATCAGGTCCTCTCACCACCTCAAAATACCTGTTCTGGTGCTAATTAGATGTGATAGCCCATGATAGGGTGGGATGGCAAAAGGGAGAAGGAAGGGAGGGTGAGGGATAAGCTCCATCACCGTGCCCTCCAAACCTCAAAGGCTTTGAAGGCAAAAGGAATGTGGATTTTTTTGTGTCACAGTTTGCTTTTATAAAGCACTAATAAGTAACTTGATTTTTGATTTT
The DNA here is from genome assembly GCF_964204655.1 of Triturus cristatus. Classification (NCBI taxonomy): domain Eukaryota; kingdom Metazoa; phylum Chordata; class Amphibia; order Caudata; family Salamandridae; genus Triturus; species Triturus cristatus. The sequence continues at coordinate 591,961,450 of NC_140593.1, forward strand.
TCGTTTTCCTAATATAGCAGTGGTCAGTTTGTCGCCATTTGAAATTTGGGAAACGCTGAGATCACATTCTTTACTGTGCCAATCTCATCTCTGCAGTAGTAGCATTGTCATCAGGGTGGTAGACTTTTCCATGTTCATTTTTTACAACTATCCCTTTTAATAAGTGCCTTACACTGCAGTTATATAATAATATGTACAAGGGTCAGACTCTTCCACATGTTAAAGAAATGCAGTTGTTTCAATTTTGAAAAGACTTCATCATATTTCTACATGATGTTTGTTGTACCATTAACATGGCAAAAAGTTCAGGGCTCAACTCGTGCAGGGCTCCTAGATCCCAGACAGACCCCTGGCTCCACTTGCCCTGTCAATTTATTTTTGGGTGCGAGTCAAGAAGCCTGGTTATGTTCACAAGGGGTTATCATGGTTTGCTGCACCTATTTGGGTGAAGGAGGTGAGGGAGTGTGTGGTGGTGCTGGAAAAGTTTGGAATAAGTGTGCTGACTCCATGGTGCATGAATCCAAATCTGGTTATATGAATTACAAGATGGGGGTACATCCCGATCCTAGTTCTGTTCACAATAGTGGAGTTTCATCCGGAGCATGAACAACTCCTGCAAGGTTTCAGGATTATACCAGATATAAGCCACTATTTATGTGCTGTTCTGGCTGTTGGTATTTCTCAATTCCTTGTATATAGTATGCTTTAGGTTTAGTTTCTGTTAATGCTTCTTAGTTCTGTTTTCTTTTCTCTTATTATGCACTTCATTCTTTTCTTATCATTTAGTGAAGGAAGGGGTGTGTGTTGGGACTGGAATGTGGGGCTCTTGGTGTTCCCTACGTGGACTTCTGGGGTAGGTTTAGTTGGCAGTGGCTGCTGGCTATTGGGAGCCGATTGATCAATAAACTGGAAGCTCCTTACCTCTGCGTCCGAGCTTTCTTTCAGTAGCGACGGGCTGGTCTGTCAGTTCCAGGGTCCTCCACTGGATCAGTTGTGCTTCATCTCTGCTGTTGAGGCTGCCCTGGGAGTGTCCGCACTAACCTGGCTACTGCGTGTCCTGCTGTAGTTGTGGTCATCGTTGGGGCACTATTTTCACTGTTGTTTTTTGAGTTGGGTGAGCACGTGTGACTCAACATTGTGTCATACGCAGCCGACACCCAACTCATCCTCTCCCTATCCAACAAACCCAACACCGCCAGACACAACTTTCGAGAAGGCACGGAAGCCGTCTCCAAATGGATGAAAAACAGCTGCCAACAACTAAACACCAACAAAACGGAAGTACTCATCATGGGCCCAAAACCTGATGCCTGGAACGACACCTGGTGGCCCCCCGCCCTCGGACGCCGGCCCACCCCCACGGACCATGCACGCAACCTGAGAATCATCCTGGACTCAGAGCTCAAAATGGTCCGCCAGATCAACTCCGTCTCGTCCTCCTGCTTCCACACCCTCTGCCTCCTATATAAGACCTTCAAATGGATCCCCCTCGAACACAGAAAGACCATCACTCACGCCCTGCTCACCAGCAGGCTCGACTACGGCAACGCACTCTATACCAGAATAAACAAAAACCTCACCCACAAGCTACAGAACATCCAAAACTCCGCCGCAAGACTGGTCCTCAACCTGCCAAGAAACTGCCACATCTCCAAGCACCTGCACACACTCCACTGGCTCCCCATCGTTGCTAGAGTCACCTTCAAGAAGCTAACCTACGCTCACAAAGCCCTCCAAGACACCGGACCAGCATACCTGAACAGCCAACTTAAATTCCACGCACCCCAAAGGACCCTTCAATCAGCCCAGCTCTCCTATGCCGTGATCCTCCGCACCCGTAAGACCAGATCGGGAGGACGCTCCTTCTCCTTCCGCACGGCCAGAGCCTGGAACAACCTTTCGCTCCACCTCAGACAGATAACATCGCTCCCCATCTTTGCAAGAAACCTCAAACCTGGCTCTTTGACAGACCCCCTCCTTGATGGACTGGAACCTGCGACCCCCCCCAGTGCCTTGAGACCCTAGTAGTCGTGCTTAACAAACTCCTGATTGATTTGAGCGCTGTCCTGGCCCCCGCCAGCCTTTGTACTGCGATTTTGGGGAAATTACAGTTGCGCGCGAATGCACGCACACCTCTTCTCAACAGCTGTTTGTGGACTTCAGCATGAAGGCACTGAGCCCCATCAACTCCAGAAACACACGTTACGTGTGCTACGGAGAGGCCATTTTGGATTGGGTTCTTCTCCTTGCATGAATTCCTGTAGAAACACATGCATTGCATGTGCAACATGGTGGCAATCTTACTTTGGGCCTAGCTTCAGGGAAATCACTGTATTCTGGATACATTGGATCTCGGTGACAGGCACACCATTCTTTATGATTCTTGTAATGCCTGCATCATCAGTTTCAGTTCAGTCTGCATCGGTGACAGGCATACCTTTCCATTACAAGTACAATTTACATTTTTTTTTCTTTTTTCTCTTTCTCCATGTTGTTTTGTACAATATATGACATAGTTCAAGGCATATGTCTTTATAGTGGAAGTTGTAATTCTGTGTTCTGGCAAGTGTTTTACAGCGTGGCAGCAACTCACCCATGTAGCTCACCTAATGGATCGAATTTTAGAGCCACCATCTTTTCTCCAAGTGGCAGGCACTCCTCCATTGAACTGGCAACAGTGGAAGGATACACTCAAAGCATATTTAGAAGCTATTGATGGAGACACCTTCACCTCAGAAAAGAAAAAGGCACTTTTAATATACAATTTAGGTTCTGAAGGCAGGAATATCTTGAAGAAACTACCTTTGGAAGTTGTCAGTTCCTATGTGAGTGGTGGTGATGATGGTGATTTCGTTGTGATTGATGATTATGCATCTATCATCAAAAGTTGGACAAAAGGTTAAATCCCGAGAAGAATGTCATGTTAGAACACCATACATTTTTATAACATGCTCAAATTCCTGGTGAATCTATTGACGACTTTGTTACCGCCCTCAGAACCCTAGCTGCTACATGAAATTACAGGAGGTTAGGGACTAAGGGGCATATGTATCAAACGATTTTTTAATCGCAAACACTGCGAGTCGCAAAATAACAGCGTTTGCGATTAAAAAATCGGTAATCGGGATGTATGAGGCAAATCCCATCGCAAAATTAAGGAATTGCTAATTTAGCGATTTCTTAATTTTGCGTAAGCATTTAAGAAATCGCAAATTGCGATTTCTTAAATGATATGTAAAAAGCACCCAAGTTGTGCAAATTATCCTTAAGAAATCGCAAATTACCACCAACTTCCAGTTGGTGGTAATTTGCGATTTCCTTTCAAAAAGCACTTTTTTGAATTTTACAAAGTGCCACGTGGCGCTCATACATGCCCTTAGGGCATGTATGTGCGCCATATGCACACACATGCTAATTTCAAGGGTGCATCAGGGTGTCATCATGACACCCTTGCACCTTTGAAATTATTCTCAAATTGCGATTAGCAAATTGCGATTCGCTATTTGAGAATTACTTCCCATTCATTCCTAAGGGTCTCCTGGCCCATAGGAATGAATGGGCAGGTATTCCTTAATTGCGAATTCGCAATTTGCTAATCGCAATTAAGGAATTTTAAGAAATCGCAAAAAGTTTGCAATTTTTTAAATACATCCCGTTTTGCAATTCTCAAATAGCGATTCTTTAAAAATCGCTATTTGAGAATCGCAAATGGTGATGTTGATACATATGCCCCTAAATCATCTGTGATCAGTTACTCAAAAGGACGAGCAACAGAAATGTTCAAGATAAACTATTATCCACTGAGGACCCTGATGTAGAAACAGCTCTTCCTCTTGCTAGTATTGAACATTCCCAGTTTTGCATAAAGGAGTTGAATGAGACTGAAGTTTGGGGATGTTAAGCAACTTAGTGGAAAACATAGTGCCAAACCTGCATAGGGAACCAGCACTAGCTTGGTGCGAAATCCAGAAACTGTATCTGGGAAAGCGAGAAATGAAAAAATAGAACTCATATGTATCCAATGTGGTAGCAAGTCCCATCTTGGGAATGCTACATTTTCTTTTGCTTTAAATCAGACATGTTTCAGGTGTGGGAAAAAAGGGCACCTTGTGCACATGTGTTAGGCTACTTTAACACAGAAAATGTATTTGCAAACTGTTAAAACCATTGAGGAAGACCTTGATAACTCGGGTGTGGAGAACAATGTGTTAATAACGTTGCCTTCCTCGTAGTTACAGGTGATTGGGGAGGTGTAAATAGCGCCCATAGTTGGGTCACGTAAAAGGAAGTCTCCAGCTTGTGTGATCACTGTGAATAGCAAGAAGGTTGACTTCTTGGCTGATCTGGTTCCCCTTTCAGGCTCATAAATGCAAGGGATTTTGGGGAGTTGGGAGACATTCAGCTGCACCAATCTAGCATAAGGATTTTTGCTTATGGAGGCAAAATGGTGGAGGTCGTTGGAAAATTTGAGGCCTACTTGAAATTTGTTGGGAATTCTGCTACAGGATCTGTTTACATTGTCAAGGTCAGTGCAAATCAGTTGGGCTGGGAGGAGCAAGAAGAGCTCAGAATCGTCTTGGACCCCAATTATCCCAACATGGTGTTATCTAGACAGGAGGTGAAAGGGCCTTGCTGTGTGCTGAAGTCGACTACTCCATCAAAAATAAGTGCGATTGGGCATTTGACGGCTCATGAGTGGGTCTGGAATTATCCTGAGGTGTTCAATGAGAACTTGCAGAAAATAAAGGTTTTCCAACATAAAATTATTCTCAAGGAAGGTGCGCAAGCGATAGTTCGCAAAGTGTGCAAAGGACCCCTAAGCCTGCGCAATGAATTAAATCTGGAATTAGAAAGATTGTGTTCCATGGGAATAAATTAGCCAATTGAAGCCAATTGAAGGGTCGGAGTGGTTTTTAGCGCGCAAAGCTGACAAGTCCTTGAGGCTTTGTGTGGATCTGCATGATCTGAACTCCAGTATTTGGGTTGATCACCAGCGTCTACCCAATATCAATGAAATACTGGTGACTTTGGACGGTGGCAATTTCTTCACTTCTTTAGGTGTTTCTTCGGCATACCACCAGGTTAAAATAAGTGGGAACTTCAGGCACTTCACCACTCGAGGGTGCCTACCACTAAATTGGCATGCCATATGGTTTTAGCATCTGCAGTGTTTCAGTGATTGATGGGCAATGTATTTAAAAACACTGTGAGCATTGTTTTTCCCAAGGCAAAATGTTGATATTCGGTAAAACTGAATCTGAGCATGATGACACAGTTAGACAGGCTTTGGAGATTGTAAAGCCGAGTGGGTTGACCCCACGAAAAGACAATTGGAAATTCTTCCAAGAATGGGTGGATCATTTGGGTAACCACATTTCTGGTAAAGGTGTGGATTTGGAAGTGGAAGTGAAGATTTTAGAGCCCATGCAAAGAGCACCAAAGATAAGGACCAACTCCGCTCTTTTCTTGGGACGGTGGAGTATTATGCTAAATTTGTGAACGCTTTCTCTGATAAGACAGTGTGTTTCTGGAAACTTCTGAAGAAAAATACTAGATATGTGTGGAACGAGGAGTGTGAGAACAAGTTTGAACTTCTTATGAAGGATATTGTGCAAGCATGCCCCCATAAATTGTTTAACATCAATGATGTATGTATCATCTTAACCGATTTGTGCAATGTGAGTCTTGGCACCATCTTCATGCAAAAAAAATGTGTTGGCCATGAAGAAACCATCGCTTTTGCATCTAGAAAATTACAAGGTCTGAAAGCACATATTCAACCATAGAGAAAGAGGCTTTGGCATTGTGGTGGGGTGTGCAGCATTTAAGGAACATCTTGTGGGGAAACAAATTTGTTGATCTTGTCACCACAAAGGGGGGCAGAAGAGCTACTCCGTGTAGTGCAAAGTGGCAGTACACATTGCAAGAGTTTCATTACAGGTTGGAGAATGTGGCTGGTGCAAAGTATTATGTGGTTGAGTGTTTGACAAGGTTTCTTCTGGAGGAGAATGCAGAAGGTAGGGAAAGGACTGAAGAATTAGAGACGGTGTGTGGTGTGTGTTGTGTGCCCAACAATAAGGATGCTCCCACTGAATTGATTCTATACAGGAGATTTGGGGAGAAGCTATCCATTTTAGGGTGAATTATGCACAGGTGTGGTCAGTTAGTGGTTCCGGGTTGTATGCAAAAGAGGGTTCTGGATTTGACCCATAAGGATACTCTTGTCATTCGGGCCATTAAGCGGAGGATAAGTGAGGATTTTCGGTGGCCTAGTGTGGACAGGGCCATTCAACATTATGTTCAAGATTGTTGCATGTGTTTCTTTAGTGACAAATTGCAGGTTACGTGCCTGTTCTGCTCGATTTTCCCGGCCTTTTTGTGTTGTAGGGTGATTACTGTGACTTCAGTCTCTTACCATCCAAGTCTAAGGGTTAGAGTAGTGAATGGAGCCTATCTGCTGGGCACTTCGACATGATCCTGTGCTCTTCCCATAGATCAGGGCTTACACACATAACCTAGGGGATAGATTTGTTAGTATTAGGGATAACCTGTCCTGTAGTGAGGGTATTTCCTGGAGCCGTGCTGAATTCAGACCTGGTAGGCCTTAAACGGGAGAGACTCCATCTTTCTTTCTGCTCGGACAGCTTGGGAAGCTTCTAGGTCAAAGGGAGTGTTTTAGTTATGAGGTGTTATTCGCTTGGAGAGAACCGGTTCGGGCCGGCCCTTATCGAAGGATTGTATTTTTCTTCATGCCGAAGACACTACATCAGGCCGGCCGGCTGGGAAAGTGTCCTTGGTACGGGGAGGTACAAGAATTTGGTGGGCGGCAGGTTACGGGCCGGAATTTTCCATGAGGAAATGCATCTCTATATTAGTGAAAGTCCGAGGCAGTTGTGGGCACTTGTTTCAGTCCGTAGGCGGCGTCTGGCCGTTAGCAGTAGAGCTACTACTTATTCCAGGGAAGACAAACGCCATCTTGAAGGCGGAGAAGAAACCGAGAGACAGATACTCTCCTAGTAGAGTAGCCAGAGAGGAGAGAGTAGCCGATGAGGAAGAGGTCCCAGTGGCTCGGAGAAGGGTGAAGGGAACAGATCTGTGCGCGGAGGTGTGACTTCCAGACGAGCCGAGGCATAGACGAGAAGGGAACCTAGATGACTACGGAGTGCAGGCTACACACTATTAAGGTGATGTCGACCCTTTTCTTATTAGATTGTACAACTTAATCTTTCGCTTTTCTTTACAGGTTGTGGGTTATATTGTAATGTTATGAAATAAGTAATAAAATACCCCAGTTTGTGGTGAACCAACATGTGCTGCGTGTTCTTGTGTGGGAGGGTAGCCTATTCCTCTAGTCAGCTGCGGCTATATGAACAGATGTCAACCCTGATCAGGTAAGTGGTAACTGAATAAGGGAGAAGAGGAGCCCCTCAAACCAGGGAACAGGTTGTGCTCGAACTAGTAATCTTTGTGTGATCCGATGAATAATGATACCCCAGTTTGTAGTGGACCAACGTGTGCTGTGTGTTCTTGTATGAGAGGGTAGCCTATTCCTCCAGTCAGCTGCGGCTATATGAACAGATGTTAACCCTGATCGGATGAGTGGTAACTGAATAAGGGGGAAGGGGAGCCCCTCGAACCAGAGAACAGGCAGTGCTCGAACTAACAATCTTTGTGTGATGATGTTATGGTGATCATAGGATGAACTTGTGCTGATACTGCCGTCTGGGTAGAGAGTCCTGGGTTCGTATGGGACCGCGAGGCCGCCACTTGTGATACTGCCGTCTGGGTAGAGAGTCCTGGGTTCATATGGGACCGCGAGGCCGCCACTTGTGATACTGCCGTCTGGGTAGAGAGTCCTGGGTTCGTATGGGACCGCGAGGCCGCCACTTGTGATACTGCCGTCTGGGTAGAGAGTCCTGGGTTCGTATGGGACCGCGAGGCCGCCACTTGTGATACTGCCGTCTGGGTAGAGAGTCCTGGGTTCGTATGGGACCGCGAGGCCGCCACTTGTGATACTGCCGTCTGGGTAGAGAGTCCTGGGTTCGTCTGGGACCGTGAGGCCGCCACTGGTGATACTGCCGTCTGGGTAGAGAGTCCTGGGTTCGTATGGGACCGCGAGGCCGCCACTTGTGATACTGCCGTCTGGGTAGAGAGTCCTGGGTTCGTCTGGGACCGCGAGGCCGCCACTGGTGATACTGCCGTCTGGGTAGAGAGTCCTGGGTTCGTATGGGACCGCGAGGCCGCCATTTGTGATACTGCCGTCTGGGTAGAGTGTTCTGGATCCGCATGGGATCGCGAGGCCGCCGATTGTAAAAGGTCTTGGTATGTGTATTAGGAATTCCCTGTCCTTAGGCGGTAGATATATGTGGTTACCTATTGTAAATAGGTCCTAGGGACGAAGGAACGTTCTGGCTGGGTTAGTGAGGCTCTGATGAGCGAATTCTACCTGATCCAAAAACCCAAGCAGAACATTTGGCGTCACGAACCGTTTACGAAACCTGTGTGCGTTGTGGTTGTGTCGTGTTTGCTTTCGGCGCGTGTGTGGTTTTGTTTGTATATTATTTGTGGTATATTTCTGCGTATAGTTTTTTTTCTCTCTCTTCTTTCTTTTCTTTTTCTTCTTTTTCTTTTTTCTTTTCCGAGATGTTTTCTAGAAAGTCGAAATCTACTTTTCAGTTGCCCGTTGAGATTCCCGGTTGGGGTTCAACGCCTTATGAAGCCTTAGCCCGTGAGTGGGCTGATTCCACTGGTTTGAGTGAGAATTGGAATTCTTTTTTGGAGCTGGCGGAGCCGGCTAATGTGATTACTTGTTTACAGAAGGCACCCGTATCGAAGGGTGATGAGCTTCCCGTTTTGGGGCGCAGAGGTTGGATTGTTCTGTCTGCGTACAGGATTCTGCATGAGAGGTTGTTGAAGTTACAGACAATGCATAAGGATGTGGAAGCGAACTTTGTTGAAATTCAGAATGCTCATACTTTGTTGCGGTGTCAAAATAAGTTGCTTGCTGACAAACTTGAGACGTACCAAACTATTGCCGAGAGGGCGGCTGTGCGAATTGCTCGTTATAAATACAAGCACCGGCGTGGTCGGGTTTCGCCGCGGAAGGTGCGTCTGGTCGTGGCGAAAGCCGGACTAGATTGGAATCCTGATGAATGGGATGGTAATATCTGGAACTCGAGTGACTCTTGTTCCTCGGGTGAGGAGTCTGCCAAGCGCGAGTCCTCTCGCTCCGGCCGTGATTGTGAGTCTGCTTCTCGCACCTCTGATGGTGCACCCCGTGATTGCGCTCGTCCCTCCAGTGGGGTCGCTGCTTCTTCCACTGCTTGTTCCCCTGCGCGTACTGCTCGGGCTCCTTGTGATGCTCGTCTCGCGGTCTCGGCACATCCAGTTTTTCGACGGAAATTGCAGCAGTCTCCCGCTGCTCCGAATGGTGTTTCTTTGGATTCTTTGGAGGATTTTACTCAACAAGAAATTAGTGATATTTTGCAGCGCTTTCGCCAGCGTGCTGGTGAGACCTTACTCACTTGGATGGTTCGCCTTTATGAACTGGGCGCTGCTGGCATTATGTTGGATGCTGGCGATTGTTTGAAGTTTTGTTCCTTGAGTTCGGATTCTACTATACAGGATCATTTTCGTAACTTTAATGGTGGTGGTCAAATTTCTTTGCTTCAATTGGCGACTGAGGGTTGTAATTAAAAATGTCCTACTGAGTCTGACTGGCCTGTGAATGATAAACCGTGGTATACTTTGCGCGATGCTGCACAACGCCTCAAAGGGGAGGTGATGAAAACGGCAATTTTTCTACATACTTCTGACAGGTTGCTTGATGGTTTCTTGACATCTTCTGTGCGGAATCGTATTATTTGTTCTTCCCCTGTTGCTTATAAGCAGGTCATGATGACTTTATTGATTAATCAGACTGGCAACATGTTATCTGTGGTGCTGGAGTCGATACGCCAACTCGGTGAGTTGGGTGAGTGGTTTAAACCTGAACGACAGTCCCGGCCTGACTCTCGTACTCCTGGTGACACTAAACTTTCTAGACGTGATATGTTTTTTGGTCTTGTGGCTGATGGTGTGCGGAAGGAGGTAATTGACGGTGAGACTACTGCTCGTTTGTGGGAAATGTTTCGCAAACGTGGCTTGGATCGAAAGGAGGGTGCCCGGCGTGTCCGGACGACTGAGTGTGATCGTGGTTTTTCTGACGGTAGCGGTGATGACGACCGCCGTGGGCGCTCTGTTCGTCGTGATGATCGACATCCTGTACGTGGTTTGTCCCCCCGTTGTGACGGAGACAGAGAGAGAGAGGGGGAAAAAGAAAGGGGGAGAGATGATTATGTTAATAGCAGACGTAGAGATGATAGGGATCAATCCCCTGAGTTGAGAAGGAGAGAGGATCGGCACAGATTGGCTGATCGATACCCGCAGCACAGTACAGAGGACAGGAATCCATTTCGTAATGGAGATGGATATGAACAGGAGGTATCGATACCTAAGAAACGTGAGAGTCTCTATCCTGATTTATCCTGGTACACAGAATGCAGTAAAAATGACTAGGAGATAGGTCAAGCTCCAGTACACAGATGGGCTCACAGAGATAATAGACCCTATGTAGATATTGATATTTATTGGAGACATCGTAATATCCAAAGGGCCCGAGCATTGGTAGATACAGGAGCGGAGGCCACTCTTATTCATGGAAAATCAAAGAAGTTTAAAGGTCAGTCTTTTACAATTACCGGATTAGGAGGAAAGGAAACTCCCGCAGTTCAAACGTTACTTGAAATGAGAATAGGTAGAATTCCTAGAAAAGAATACTCTGTATTGGTGGTGCCACTCTTAGAATTCATAATTGGAATTGATATTTTGAAAGGAATGACTTTGCACTTAGATGACGGATGTTACCAATTTGGAACTAAAAATTATATATCGTCCAGGCCTGTACGGGTTGGTCGTTTAAGAATGCCCCCCATAACAGTTCCCCAGGCGACAAAAGTGGTTTGTCAGAAGCAGTATCGTATTCCAGGTGGTCATGAAGAGATTAGTACCACTATTCAGGAGTTGGTGGATGTAGGAGTTATAACCCCAATTACTTCTGCTTGGAATAATCCTGTTTGGCCTGTACGTAAGAGTGATAATTCTTGGCGTATGACTGTTGATTATCGAGAATTAAATAAACACACACCCTCTTTGACTGTTGCAGTACCGGATGTTATTACCCTAATTGAAAGAATTCAAAAACATCCAGGTACATGGTATGCGTCCATTGATATTGCTAATGCTTTCTTTTCGATTCCGATTGCCCCTGAGTGTCAGGAACAATTCAGTTTTACGTGGAACGGGCGTCAGATGACGTTTAGAAGTCTTCCCCAGGGATATGTACATAGTCCTACGATATGTCACCGGCTGGTGGCAGAGCATTTGGCTGAGGTACCGGTTCATCCACAAATTCAGATATGTCACTATATTGATGATATTTTGATCCAAGGCGAGACACAAGAGGAAGTTCAGACCCAATTGGACAGAGTCATTGAGTGCCTGCGTGAGAAAGGTTGGGAAATCAACCCGGATAAATTACAAGGTCCGTCCCAGGCTGTGAAATTTTTGGGTATTAATTGGCATGAGGGGCACCGAGAAGTGATCCCTCAGGTTAAACAGAAGATCCTTGATTTTGCAGTTCCGAGGAGTAGGAAAGAAGCCCAAAGCTTCATTGGTTTGTTTGGTTTTTGGCGACAGCATATTCCTCATTTGAGTCAAATATTGGCCCCTTTGTACCGTGTCACTCGTAAAAAGAATGCATTTGAATGGGATAAACCACAGCAAGATGCGTTCAGTCTGGCAAAGGAAGCGATTCAGCATGCTCTGGATTTATGGCCTGTACGTGATGGTGATGTGGATTTGAATGTGTCGGTACAAGGTCTTTATGCGAATTGGAGCTTGTGGCAGAAACAAGGCAAGAGTAGAGTACCGTTAGGTTTCTGGACCAAAAAGTTACCTGATGCTGGTGAGCGTTATACACCTTTTGAGAAACAGTTACTTGCATGTTATTGGGCTCTGGTGGATACCGAGCAATTGACTTTGAGACATGATATAGTTTTGCGACCTGAAATTCCTATTATGCAGTGGGTTATGAGTTCGCCGAAAACTCACCGAATTGGACATGCTCAAGAGGCGAGTGTGATTAAATGGAAGTGGTATATACAAGACAGGGCGCGTGTGGGACAAAAAGGAGTTGCATCTTTGCATGAGCAGGTGGCGCGAGCGCCATCGACTGAGACTGAGAATGAATGTTCCGTACCTTTAGTACAGGAGTCTCCTGTTAAGTGGGGCAGACCTTTTGATGATTTGTCCGCTGAGGACAGAAATCATGTCTGGTTTACGGATGGTTCAGCAAGGTTCATAGGGACGAAGCGGCATTGGAAGGCGGTGTCCTATAATCCGATCACACAAAAATTGCTGAGCACAACTGGTGAGGGTAAGAGCAGCCAATTTGCTGAACTCTATGCTGTCTATCAAGCTTTGAAACAAGAGTTACCTGGTACATGTCATATTTTCACCGACTCCTGGTCTACTGCCAATGGACTGGCAGTTTGGTTGCCGACTTGGCATTCCCATGGTTGGGAATTACATTCCAAAGAACTATGGGGAAAAGAATTATGGCAGGAGATTTGGGAAATGCTCCCACAGAGTACTGTTACAATCTTCCATGTGGATGCTCATACCCCGATAGACTCTCTTGACAAATTTTTTCATAACATTGCAGATGAGAAATCCAAAATTGCTGAGGCAGTGGTGGACAGGCAAGATTCTGATATTGCGGGATTGGCGAAATGGGCCCACCAGAAAGCAGGACACTTTGGAGAGAAAGCCACTAGCAGGTGGGCTGCTGATCGAGGAATTTATATTCCCCTAGACTTAATTAAAAATGTTATTCTACATTGTCCCATTTGTCAACATATCAGGCAGCGTAAAGTGCCCCAAATTGTTAAAGGTCATTTGCATCGCGGGAAATTGCCCGCTCAAATTTGGCAGATTGATTACATCGGCCCACTTCCTATGAGTAGGAATTGTCAATATGTTTGCACTATTGTTGACACATACAGTGGCCTATTGGTGGCCCTTCCCTGTAAGCAAGCTACTCAATTGAATACCATTAAAACATTGGAATTGATTATGATGTATTATGGTGTGCCATTCCAAATTCAATCTGATAATGCATCCCATTTTCGTGGAAGATTGGTACAGGAATTCTGTGTGGAAAACAATATTGAATGGATTTTTCATGTCCCATACTATCCACAGGCCTCGGGTCTTGTGGAGAGATTGAATGGTCTGCTGAAGGGGCAGCTGCGTAAATTAACAGATGACAAATATAAGAATTGGCGAGACTTTTTGTCCCAAGCACTATTGATTTTGAATAATCGTCCTTTTCTAAATGCTGAATCTCCACTTATGCGTTTGTTCCCCCCGAATGTTAATGCTCAGCCAAATGAAATCAGAGAGACTGTGATGTACTGGGAAATTACTCCCGGAGCTTTGGCTCCATGTAGAGCGACCCCAGGGTCGGCAGGTTTAGACTTGCATGCCATGGATGACACCGTTTTAAAAAGTAAAGATCGGGTCATCATTGCTACAGGTGTTGGTGTTCATATACCAACTGGGAATTTCGGATTAATCGCCCCTAGATCGGGGCTGGCTGTGAAAGGCGTTCAGGTGCTTGGAGGAATAATTGACAGTGATTATCAGGGAGAGATTAAGGTGCTCCTGCTAAATAGCAGTGAGGTTGACTTACTATTACATCAAACTGACCGAGTGGCTCAATTGTTAATAATGCCTGTTTTCAGTGGGGAGGTTATAAAAGGCACTGCCCCAACGTTGCTAACTGTACGAGGCCAGAAAGGCTTTGGCTCCACGGATAATCCTGGGGCCAGAGTTTGGGTGCAGTCGCCTAAGAATCCCCCTGAACAAGCAGAGGTCATTGCGACCGGTCATGATAATACCATTTTAGTTATGAGACCAGGGAAAGATAGCTGGGAAGCAGTCCCGGCTGACAAATGTTACTTACGAGAATGAATAATGCCTGTATTTGATTTTCTTTCAGATCATTCTTTGGACTGTTGCTGCAGGATGTGTCGGAAGCGGACTGTTTTCGGGCTGGTACGACGAGAGAGGAGGGATCCCTTCAACCCGGGATGAGCCAAGAATCCGAGTGTCGCGTTCATTCACTGCGTGGGATTCGTCGTCGAACTTTTGGACTGCACTAGCGAAGCGGGTGACTAGCGCCCCTCATTTCTGCTTGACACCGATGAGATCAGTGAACGATATTTTAGCAACTTGTCTGGTTGCTGTCCCTGCGTCACTGGAGACTTTAACTCGTGTTTTTAATATATCAGAGGCTCGCCCCAATGTTCTTCTGGGAGACTTTGCCACCCATGAATATTGCCCCTCATGTACTGAACTGTCAGACGAGATACCTCCCATCCAGTCTCAAATAACTACCTATCATATCACACAAGGTGATTTATGTTTTTTCCTCACGTGTAATCCTAGTGCGATCTCTGAATGTGTACGCTTGAAACTAAAAGGTGCCACGTTATTTACCGCTCATGAACGAACTTTGTGCCTTCAAAGGACACCGAAAACATGTACTCCTGTTCTAAATAATATGACTTGCAAGAGCTTGGTAGTTACCCCCAGCCATTATCACACAATGTTACTACCTGCCGGATGGCTTTTCTCATGTGGTAATACTTCCTGGCCATATGTCCCCGCAAATATCTCTGGAGGCCCTTGTGCTATTACTAGACTGAGTTTACTCATGTTCGCTTCACATCCAAATGCCAACTCTCGCGTGATTCGAGATACAGTGAAGTTACATGAGGATTGTGACTCATCTTTACATTTATATTCCAAGTCTGAATACCTTAGCCTGGCTATTTCAATTATTGGTGTTCCTGCTTTGGCAGTTTATAATGCCAAATCTATTGGGAAAATGGCTTGCTGGATGGTGAAATCCATTAATCATACGTCTACAGTCCTGTCTGACATGCTATTAGACGCCCAGGGTGAACGCAGGGCTATCCTGCAAAACAGAGCGGCCATTGATTATCTTTTGCTTAAGCATGGACATGACTGTTCTGACTTTGAGGGTCTTTGTTGTTTTAACTTGTCTGATCATACACAATCCATTCGAACACATATCAATAAGTTACATGACTTGACAGAAGAAGTTAGAAAACACATTGACCAGGGCTGGTTTGACTGGATCTTTAATTGGTTACCCGATGTCCATATGTTACGTCAAGTATTAGGAGGTATGCTGATTGCTATCGCCATTTTAATATCTATCTGTTGCTTTATTCAGTGTATTCCTTCACTACTTCAATTTTGCACACCTGGAACTAGACATAGATCAGTTAGTTTTGTTTCATATTATTCTTCCACAGATGTTAGTTCCGTTTAATGGATGTCTAATAGACTGAAGTCAAGGGTGAAATGTTCTGCTCTATTTTCCCGGCCTTTTTGTGTTGTAGGGTGATTACTGTGACTTCAGTCTCTTACCATCCAAGTCTAAGGGTTAGAGTAGTGAATGGAGCCTATCTGCTGGGCACTTCGACATGATCCTGTGCTCTTCCCATAGATCAGGGCTTACACACATAACCTAGGGGATAGATTTGTTAGTATTAGGGATAACCTGTCCTGTAGTGAGGGTATTTCCTGGAGCCGTGCTGAATTCAGACCTGGTAGGCCTTAAACGGGAGAGACTCCATCTTTCTTTCTGCTCGGACAGCTTGGGAAGCTTCTAGGTCAAAGGGAGTGTTTTAGTTATGAGGTGTTATTCGCTTGGAGAGAACCGGTTCGGGCCGGCCCTTATCGAAGGATTGTATTTTTCTTCATGCCGAAGACACTACATCAGGCCGGCCGGCTGGGAAAGTGTCCTTGGTACGGGGAGGTACAAGAATTTGGTGGGCGGCAGGTTACGGGCCGGAATTTTCCATGAGGAAATGCATCTCTATATTAGTGAAAGTCCGAGGCAGTTGTGGGCACTTGTTTCAGTCCGTAGGCGGCGTCTGGCCGTTAGCAGTAGAGCTACTACTTATTCCAGGGAAGACAAACGCCATCTTGAAGGCGGAGAAGAAACCGAGAGACAGATACTCTCCTAGTAGAGTAGCCAGAGAGGAGAGAGTAGCCGATGAGGAAGAGGTCCCAGTGGCTCGGAGAAGGGTGAAGGGAACAGATCTGTGCGCGGAGGTGTGACTTCCAGACGAGCCGAGGCATAGACGAGAAGGGAACCTAGATGACTACGGAGTGCAGGCTACACACTATTAAGGTGCTGTCGACCCTTTTCTTATTAGATTGTACAACTTAATCTTTCGCTTTTCTTTACAGGTTGTGGGTTATATTGTAATGTTATGAAATAAGTAATAAAATACCCCAGTTTGTGGTGAACCAACATGTGCTGCGTGTTCTTGTGTGGGAGGGTAGCCTATTCCTCTAGTCAGCTGCGGCTATATGAACAGATGTCAACCCTGATCAGGTAAGTGGTAACTGAATAAGGGAGAAGAGGAGCCCCTCAAACCAGGGAACAGGTTGTGCTCGAACTAGTAATCTTTGTGTGATCCGATGAATAATGATACCCCAGTTTGTAGTGGACCAACGTGTGCTGTGTGTTCTTGTATGAGAGGGTAGCCTATTCCTCCAGTCAGCTGCGGCTATATGAACAGATGTTAACCCTGATCGGATGAGTGGTAACTGAATAAGGGGGAAGGGGAGCCCCTCGAACCAGAGAACAGGCAGTGCTCGAACTAACAATCTTTGTGTGATGATGTTATGGTGATCATAGGATGAACTTGTGCTGATACTGCCGTCTGGGTAGAGAGTCCTGGGTTCGTATGGGACCGCGAGGCCGCCACTTGTGATACTGCCGTCTGGGTAGAGAGTCCTGGGTTCATATGGGACCGCGAGGCCGCCACTTGTGATACTGCCGTCTGGGTAGAGAGTCCTGGGTTCGTATGGGACCGCGAGGCCGCCACTTGTGATACTGCCGTCTGGGTAGAGAGTCCTGGGTTCGTATGGGACCGCGAGGCCGCCACTTGTGATACTGCCATCTGGGTAGAGAGTCCTGGGTTCGTATGGGACCGCGAGGCCGCCACTTGTGATACTGCCGTCTGGGTAGAGAGTCCTGGGTTCGTCTGGGACCGCGAGGCCGCCACTGGTGATACTGCCGTCTGGGTAGAGAGTCCTGGGTTCGTATGGGACCGCGAGGCCGCCACTTGTGATACTGCCGTCTGGGTAGAGAGTCCTGGGTTCGTCTGGGACCGCGAGGCCGCCACTGGTGATACTGCCGTCTGGGTAGAGAGTCCTGGGTTCGTATGGGACCGCGAGGCCGCCATTTGTGATACTGCCGTCTGGGTAGAGAGTTCTGGATCCGCATGGGATCGCGAGGCCGCCGATTGTAAAAGGTCTTGGTATGTGTATTAGGAATTCCCTGTCCTTAGGCGGTAGATATATGTGGTTACCTATTGTAAATAGGTCCTAGGGACGAAGGAACGTTCTGGCTGGGTTAGTGAGGCTCTGATGAGCGAATTCTACCTGATCCAAAAACCCAAGCAGAACAGTGCCCTTCCCCTGTTGACACGCTTTAGTGTAAACTTGCCTTTGATATTGCTGGACCTTTTGGAGTTACAGGTAGCTCAACCAAGTATTCCTTAGTCTTGGTGAACTATATGACAAAATATCTGGAGGCGAAGTTTGAGGATAGTGTGAATTCTGATGTAGTCATTTGATTTTTTAGGGAGGTGTTTCTCAGCAAGTGATTCCCTGAAAAATTGGTGGCTTATAATGATACACAATTGGTGTCCAGGGAGATGGAGTGTTTTCTGAAGGAGAATGGCATCAAACACATTCTCACCTCACTTTACCACCCTTGCAGTAAGGGTTTAGTGCAATGTATGGACCACGTTATCAAGGACCAGTTGCAATTGGCCCTTTTCAGTGGGCTGTATTGGAAGAAGGGAGTTGCGGATATGTTGTGGGCTGTGAGAACCACACCACACATCAGCACTGGGGTGTCTCTTTTCATGCTACTTTGGGGCAGGATTGCAGTATCCAAACTCAATAAGGATTGGATGTCCAGGAAAACTATCAACCTGGAAAAAATGGGAAGGCTGCAGTACAAAAAAAACTATGGTACCAGCGACAACGATTACAGAATTTCTCTGGCTTGCATACCTGATTGGTTGCGAGTCAAAAAGTCTGGTTTTGTTTGCAAGGGGTCATCATGGTTTTCTGCACCTATTTGAGTGAAGGAGATGAGGGATTGTGTGGTGGTGTTGGAAACGTTTGGAATAAGTGTGTTGACTCCATGATGCATGAATCCAAATCTGGTTATGTGAATGACAAGATGGGGGTACTTCCTGATCCTAGTTCTTTTCACAAGAGTAGAGTTTCATCCAGAGGAAGAACAACTCCTGCAAGGTTTCATGATTATACCAGAAATTAGACAGTATTTATGTGCATTTCTGGCTGTTGGTATTTCCCAATTCCTTGTATATTGTATGCTTTAGGTTTTGTTTCTGTTAATGCTTCTCAGTTGTCTTTTCTTTTCCCTTATATTGTGTTTCAATCTTTTCTTGTCATTTTATGAAGCACAGGGGTTTGTTGGGACTTGTAACGTGGGACTCTTGGTGTTCTCGTCGTGGAACTCTGGTGTGGGTTCAGTTGGCAGTTGCTGCCGGGCATTGGAAGGCAATAGATCAATAAACTGGAAGCTCCTTACCTGTGCTTCCAAGCTTCCTTTCGGATAAACTCGGCAAACTTTGCATCCTTGACAAATCAAAAATGTTATTCTCCAGATATTGTATAATGAGTACCCTTGAGTTGGGTAGTAATATTAAATGTAAAGCAATGGTTACCAGTGTGTTGTGTCCTCTATAAATTCTAATAAATAAATTAAATTTATTAATCATTATTAGTTCAGTTATCACCCACACACACCCACACGCAGACATGCACATACACACACACACATACCCTCATTCCCACGGCAAATGTATCACAGACAAGTTCGGAAGTGAAAAAGAATCAGGCATCTTTATGACTCTTGATGAACTCCTAATTCAGGGTTCCATTTGACACTGTGCAGCTGGGCTGCTTTTCACATGTGGCTCCTACATGTCAGAAAATTGGTAACTAAAATATCAATAGCCATACATATTGTGGGCTAAATAATGTTTACAAAAATATTGTCCCCTGATGCTAATATTAGCAAAGAAGTTAATAGTAGAAAATCAGCACTCAATGGAGCGATATTTTTCTGAACAATATTTAGGAACAATAGGGCAGAGCTACAATTTTTTCACACAGTGCAAAAACCCAGGTGCATATTTACTGTTATTGCATGCAAATCGGGACAGCAAGGGAACATGCTGCTTTGTAGTAAAGTTAGGACTCTTAACTTTACTACTACTAAACTGAGACAAAATCCTAACTTTGCGACTTTTGGTATTACTACCACTAAATGCCTTCTGTGAATACCAAAAGTAGTAAATTTAGGATTTTATCTCAGATTAGTTCTGTGAATCGGCCCCTCTATGTGTGATACAGAGGAAATAACACAGAGAAAAAGTGTTTTTCTCCCTGGTATGCCACCATCTGGGAGGCATAACAATTTGACACAATCCCAGGATTACATGTAAATGTAAATTGTAAATTGATACTTGTATAGCGCACTACTCACCCGCTAGGGTCTCAAGGCGCTTGTACGAATACCGCAGTGGAACCCATCCTGGCTTTCCCTGTGAGGCGTCCACTCCTGGGCACCCCCAAGGTGGAGGCCAGGCATCCTTAGCATTGTGGGGGCCGTTGTGGAGATTAAGCAAGCTATTGCCCAGAGTTGCAGAGTGGGACTCCATGATTGGAATGGCACCGAGGCGAGAATTATCAGGTCCGTGGAATTTTTGAGCCCAAGACCCACCGAGGCAGGGAATTGAACCCTGGTCCCGGGCTAGACCTCTGCATCAGGGTCTGCCGCTCTAATCATTGAGCCACACTTCTCTACATATGTTTTCAATTCTGGAATTGCATCAGACACATGAATAGATGGACAGGAACACCCATGCTCCACCCATGGAACATCTCCCAACTCAAAATGTAATGTAACGCAGCGCAAGCAAGTGCATTGTGTTACATTACTCTACAAAGTCACACAACGCAGAGCTTATCACCCCTTATGTGGCTTTGTAATTGTGAATTAAAGAATTGCTCTGCCTTATGCCTACTTGCGTGACTCAAGGACAATGAAACTCCTTAAGAATATTGGCCCCAAATTTGATGTGCTGCGTTTTACAAGGGGGCAAACAGTACAAAGCCCCTAGATATTATATTGGCTTGCTGCTGCTGTCTTCCTCTGCACTGTCACTCTTAAAGGCTTTGGATGTAAACTATTTGATACATTTTAGAGAAACATCATCAACCCATGAGTGGGCTACTTTGAATAGACTATATATACTTACAGACACACTCAATGGCTTTTCCTCAATATTGAGAGTGTGGGAACTCCAAGGACATGTGAAAAGACAATTTTGCCAATACATGTAAAGAGTGCTTTATTTCATGAATTGTATGAATCTATTTGATATGCTTGTTTTTGTAAAATGCTGTAGACTATAGATTCTATATATCTGAGAACCGCAAATATGTTGCCTATTGTTTGTGCCACTACAGTGGTTCTATAAGTCAAATATGAGGCTGTGAACTACTAGAATCAGCACAGCATGATAATAAATGGATTGGGCTCCTGGCAGATCTAGGAATATTGACATATTTAGTATTCATTCAAGGATGCCAAGGGAAAGAGCCTGCAAGTGGAGTGCGCCTTCGGGATTTAAGGTAAATTACTTTTCGACCCGGATTACCAGAATCGTAGAAGTAAGGAGCACTGATGGAACACATTTTTTTTAATATTATTTATTGGTGGCAAGGTAGACCTGGTTTCATTTTCCGCTTCACGGTTGAAGGAAAAAAAAGGCTGATGTTGATTGAAATTTTAGAAAGCCAGTGATTTCTGGCTGTGTTCAATTTTAAGCATCTATCGAGTCATCAATGGATGTGCAGCCAGAGGTTAATCGATCAGATTTTCTTGCACCTCCAGCTGTGAAATGTCCTCATGGTTCAGGTTCACATGCCAATGTCAGGAGTACTGAGGTTGTCAAAAAGCAGGCATGGTTTACGCCTTATTGTGACATTCCAATGTCATCGCTTTGCTATAATAATGGCATAATTCTGCATGACCACACAGCTGTTGAGATAAACTAGCATTCATTCTCTACCCTAACAGGTGATCTTATGAGGAAAACAAAATATTCCCTTGTTAATTGGGGAGTGCAGCAGTGTTTCCTGATTGATAATGCCAGATCCTGGTTGGCATTATAGGGAACTTTAGCAGACTTATAAGCTTCTCTACATTTTACGAGGATACAGGAGTCACCTGCACACACATGTAGTTTGCCATGTTAATGATTATCTCTTGTGACACAGAGTCCATTTTTAAGAGGGATGTTGTCTGTAAGCAGCCACAATGATCCTCTCCAAGATGGACATTTCAAGCATTTGGGGAGAGGATATGGCTGATAGGGCTAGGGCGGTCGATCTCAAATCTGGGAATGCGGGTTTGAGTCTCGGCAATGACGCTCAACATCCTGTGATTCTGGGCAAATCACTTAATCTCCCCGTGCCTAACAAAAATGAATGTGACCTTGTGTAACATAACTGGTGCTCATGTAAAGTACTCTGATACCTTTGGGTCAAGTTTGCGATATATATAAAACTCTGAGGGAAAAAAAGCAGAAAATGAGGGTCAACATCGTGGACTCTGTTTCTGTCACCAAGCTGCCTCAAATGAGCCTAATTAAATTGTCTACAGTTAAAGGGTACATCTACCCCACATGGATCCTGAAATCTTGATTTCATGTCATTTTTACACATGAAGAGTAATGGAGGACCATTGATTTTGGTAAATCTTTTCGAGTGGACTTTGAAGACAGAGGAGGTGGCAATGAACATGTCTAGAAAGTCATAGCATCATTTTTTTACTCAATGTATACAATATGTGATTTAGCTCATCCCTGAGCAGTATATTGAAGTGGACTTTACCCTATAGCAAAGTAATTGAAGTTAAAATCCCCTACTTCTATAGAAAATTGGATGCAGAGCTCCCATTTATTTCTACTGAATAGTGTCAGAAACCTGTGAGGCTTTTCACCTCTGAACTTCAAATATATTTATTTAATAGCTGGTTTTAGACTGATTTCACCTCAAATCTAGTGTAATAATTAGGTGGAAATGTGCTCATTAAAGGCAATCTGAACACAGCTTGAATACCCCATTGTGCTCTATGAAAGAAAAATAGCAGTGAGAATGCATTAGAAAACCCCATTTTCAAAGTCTGACACAATGACTGTACATTGTTAACGTTTTTCTGTATTGTTAGAGAGTTTTTTTAATAAACATTTGTAGATTCCAACAACTCTTATTTCCAACAACACATTTAATTGAATAAGTGAGACATCGGAACAGAATTTACTGTGGCAAAAAGTAGGTATAGATATTTTTCAGCAATGTAAATATATTGTGTCTATTCCTTACGTTAAGTAAAAGTGCATTCCACGGGTCTACGGGGACAATGTGGGGGACAGTTAGATGACGTACTGACAACGAACGGAATGAAGGGTGCTCCTTGCAGAACTGCTAATAGCTACTTTGATAGGAATGTTAGAGTTTATTGATAAAAGACTTGGGGCCCCATTACGATGATGGACGGACTTTGTCCACCCACCACCGTAACGGAAAATGGGACTGACTGCCAGAGGTGCGGCGGTCCCGCTAGGCTAATTAAGATGTGACCACCACCTTGGCGGTCGCATCCCACATCTTCAACATTGTAGCGGGCGGTGCTGTAAGCAGCATCCGCCACAATGTTGAATTTGCATGCAGTGCATTGACAGGCACAACATGACAGGCACTGCGCGGTGCCTGCCACCTTGTGCGTGGCAATTACTCCCCAAGTGCCGCCACCCACCCCCCAACCCCCCCCCCCCAGGGGCCTGCAACACCCCCAAAGTCATTTACCGTATGCCTTTCCATGGCGGAATCTCCGCCATGGAAAGGCATACCCACCGCAGGCATACTAATATGGATGGTGGTGCCTGCAAGGCACCGGCACCATATTCTGGGCCTTTTCTGCCAGGCCGGCAATCTGACAGGCGGGAAAGCAGCAGACGGACTTTCCATCCGCCGCAGTACCCCGCCATGGTAATATGGTGGAGGGAAATTGTTTTGTGATGGCATGCGGATCGCCACCGCCCGCCACCGCCGGCTGGGCGGTGGCAATCCACACAACATCATAATGGCTCCCTTTGTGTGCAATGCAAATAATTTTAAAGTCATAGCATAACTGTCCTGGAAGGCTTTGAAGAGAGTTTAAGACAGTACCAATATTGCTCTGCCACCTCACACCTAACTTGAGTGTCAATTGGGGGGTTAGAGGTGGCCAGGTAGGACGTGGTTAAAGTTTAAGAGAAAAAGAGACCTGGCTACCAATTTTAGTTGCTGCCATTTATTTCAGCAGACTAACAGCCCATACATTTAGTCTTTGAGCCTAATTATTCATTTTTCCATGATTTACACTTTTAGAAGCAATTTGTTTTTGTAACGTGCCAATTTTGTCTGAGACATTCAAAGATACATAGCTTAAAAAATTCTAATATACATAAAACATACGCTTAAACATAAACTTGTAGAAGTGAAAAAAATAGGGAACAACAAAAATATAGATTTAGTGCATTACAATCAATTGTGAGAAATTACACCAGCATGACATAAGTATAGGTGTTCAAGCTGTTCAAGCTCTTTAAATTCATAGGCAACTACATTTGTTATGTTCTCATTCCCCGAAACCAATTTCCTTGTAGTTAATGGTATTATATCTGTGATGAAGCTGTAAGCAGAAAGATTGGGTTGGTAGCAAATTCAAGTGACCTCAAATCTAAAGGATTAAGATGTTCTAGGATAGTCAATAAAAGGATAATAGGAACTGCTTGTTTACTTCCAGATTAGAAACAGTGAAGCAGATTTCTTACATTTTAGTGCAACTCAGTGCTGCAACGAAGGTCGCAGGGCTGTAATGCACAAGTGAAAGAAAGAAGCATAGAGCCAAATTTAGTTAAAATGGCCTCGGCTAGTCAACAGGCTGACCATACCATACCCAACCACTAGACCATGCACACAGCGGCACGGTAGGCGAGCGGACACACGGAGGGAGCAAAGGACTACGGCTCCCAGCAACCTAACTGGCACCGCCCCCTCCAGCCTGCACTTCCGCGCCCGGAGGCGCTAAAAACAAACGGCTCCCTCGGTGGAGCGGGGGTCACAGCGGCACGGTAGGCGAGCGGACACACGGAGGGAGCAAAGGACTACGGCTCCCAGCAACCTAACTGGCACCGCCCCCTCCAGCCTGCACTTCCGCGCCCGGAGGCGCTAAAAACAAACGGCTCCCTCGGTGGAGCGGGGGTCACAGCGGCACGGTAGGCGAGCGGACACACGGAGGGAGCAAAGGACTACGGCTCCCAGCAACCTAACTGGCACCGCCCCCTCCAGCCTGCACTTCCGCGCCCGGAGGCGCTAAAAACAAACGACTTCCTCCGCGTCGCAGGACGCGCGCGGGCGGCGCCGGGCTAAGCCCGGGCAAAGGGCGGGCCCTCTGTGGCCCTCAGAGGACCGATTGAGGCCGG
This sequence comes from Triturus cristatus, assembly GCF_964204655.1. Classification (NCBI taxonomy): domain Eukaryota; kingdom Metazoa; phylum Chordata; class Amphibia; order Caudata; family Salamandridae; genus Triturus; species Triturus cristatus. The sequence continues at coordinate 591,986,238 of NC_140593.1, forward strand.
GACGGGCCACGCCACTAACGTGTAAGACTATTTAAGTAATTGCACGGTGTGGGCGACCTGCCTATCCCTTGGTCTTTCGTTTGTGTTGTATTGGTTTTAACTTGTTCATTGTTGGCTACTAGGTATCATCACTTGTGCTACCATATTGTAGGTTTGTTTAATCTAAGTTTTAGGAATCCCCTTGGGTATGCCCATTATGGCCAAAGCTTTAGCAAGCAGTAAATCTTTGCCTACGTCAACATTAGACAACTATTTAGTTAAAGTAGTCACCAAAATTAATAGTGATAGGCGTAAATCCTTAGGCCAGGTTTCAAATTCAACGACCACTAGTCCTCTCTTAAATAACACAGTCACCACATCCTCTCCTTTATCTCATACCATGAGCTGTTCAAATGAGAATATTGATTTGGTAACCCTGGGTGATCAACTCCCTATTGAACAAGAATCATCGGAAGTAAATAGGGATTTAGTAATTGACGTCAATGAGGCCTCAGAAGACTTTCCGGACCTGTCTAACCAGAGAGTGCTAAGATCTCGTAAACGCACACAATTGAAACAGGGGTGTGCACGAAGCACTCACAAAAAGACGGGTTCTGCTTCATCAAACCGGGTTACTAAGGATTTAGCCACTCCTAATAACCCCACAGCCAAGATTGATTCTCATCAATTTGATTCCTTGGTAGGTCTTTTGGAGGCAAAAATTATGAAAATTGTTGAACCCCTAGTAACTAAGATCGACGAACTATCCACTGAGATTGAAGGTTTACGCAATCTTTTGGCACTTAACAATAATTCCTCTGGGAAAATGAGTAGAGTAGTTGAGGGTCTGTCTGCATCGGCTGATACCCCTAAGTCCTCAAAGGTGACCCCAAACTGTGTAGATCCACTGGTCGTTGATCCCACGACAAATGCGAACAACATTTTACCCCCTGAAAGTTGTTCAAATAGTAATAACGCAATGGCAAGTTCGCATACAGGAGGAGCGAAACCAGATTTACCCCCTGATTGTGCCCCATTTGTTGTAGTGTTAACAAATGTACCCCCCTTGAAGGATGGTGCCCAGAAAATTAACCCAGAAACCCACGAATCTCTTAAAAATAAAACAGTCTCGTGGTTAAATAAGCACTATGGTTATCCAGTGCATTTAGCCCACCAGATAATAACAACGAGAAGAGTCTCCTGGGTAGGGCGCTCTCGTAAGACAATAAAGGGGGACTGTGTTGTAATAAATTTTAGGAATCCCTTCATAGTGAATAACATCTTATCAAAAGCTACTTTGCTCCCTCACATTGATGAGGGTATTACCCTTCGCTCACTGGGTTACTTCTATAAACATCAGATAAATGTACCCCATAGTGTCCCGTTGGAGGGCAGAGTACGTTATCCTGAAGGTCAGTTTCCTCAAGGCCTTGTTATTTCCAATCGTTTTCAGGCCTTGAGTAACCTAGATTCTAATGATTGACTGCACCATGATGGGGCTACTACTAGACTTACTAGGGAAAGTTTAATTTCTATATGGGAAGAGGACTTGGTCTCTAGTGGAACTGTGCTAGGCACAAGTGCAGAGGGCACCCCAAATGCTATGATTACAGTGAGGAATGTCATTGATGAAAGAGAGGATAATATTGTTGTTGCTCCTCGGTTGCCCTCAGGTACTAGTGTCCTTAGTTGGAATATAGCTGGCCTCAACAGTAAAGCAAATGATCCCACGTGGAGGGACTGTTTATTAGGCCACGAAATTATTGGTTTACAAGAAACTTGGGACACTGAAAATACCTTTTTGTTGGATGGGTTTTCTGCTTTTTGGTCACCGGCGGTGGCCTCTTGCAGGGGGAGGGCTAATGGCGGACTTCTGACTCTTATCTCATTGACTATTGAGGGCAAATACAGTAAAGTGGAGTCAGGTTCGCCTCACTGTCTAGCAGTAGAAATTCAATCCATCTCTAATGGGAATTGGCTTATTGTAAACTTTTATAATTCATTTACTAAGAGTACGCCAAATGAACATTTAGTCAGTCTATATGATTTTTTGCAAATGTATAATGAAACTAGCAAAAATCCTTATTCGGTTATTGTGCTTGGTGATTTTAATGTACACTGTTGTTTTAACAATTGTTTTATATGGGACAGTTTAGGTCCTCCAAATCAAGGAGACATACATTTTGATCATACACCACAGGGGATGTTTCTAGATGAGCTTCTTGTTGGGAATTCCTTGGTTCTTCCCGTCAATTACATTAATGACATCCCGACCTATAAAGGAAGTGGCTTAGGTTCCACCATTGACTACATTTTTGTCAGCTCTAACTTAGTAGATAATGTAAGTCAATACAAGGTAAAATGGTCTATTTATAGTGATCATAATCCTGTCCAATTAATTCTGACCGATGATCTTAAGAAAAGAGAATCTGATAATCCTACTGTCAGAACTCTGGACATAAGGCCAACTGACCAAACACGTCGCCTGAAATGGTGTCAGGTGGTCCCGAAGGATTTTATTGAGAACTTGCGGGGAACGGTTGGGGATGAAATACATTTGTGTCTGCAAGATGGGATCCTTAGTGATACAGTCCTGACAGCCTATGATAAAATCTGCTGTCAGGTTAATAGTGATCTTAAAAAGGTATGTAAGGTTAAACCCATAATTGGGGAGAAATGGTTTGATCACAGCTGCTCATCCGCCCAACGGAAGTTAATGACAGCTCTGAAAGCGGTCCCACTAGATAGAGCTGAAATTGCCATATGTAGGAAGGCCTATAAAATGGCTCAGAATAAGCGCAAAAATGAAATTAGGGATGAGGCATGGAATGAACTCCTGTCCACTGATGTTATCAAAAATAGTGCTAAATTTTGGTCTATCGTAAACAAGCCTTTTTTTAGTGGTAAAAGTAATAATGAGCTTGAATGCGGTATCCAAGAAGATAAATGGTATACACATTTTAAACAGGTGTATGATGGAGATGGTCCGAGGGTGGGGTCCTTATTTAACCTGGAGAGTTATACCCTGTCTTTCACAGAACTAGAGGTCACAAACGCAATCATGCAAATGACAAGCAATAAGGCGCCGGGACCTGACGGAGTCCCGGCTGATCGTTTCAAATCAGATATAACACTCTGGTCCAAAATCTTATTTAATGTTTTTACAAATGCATGTCAACTGGGCCTACCGTCGACTTGGGCGAAATCTGTCATCATTCCTATTTTTAAAAAGGGGGATAGAGGCGACCCGAGCTGCTACCGTCCAATCTCCCTTATAGATTCTTCCGTGAAGGTATTAGGGAGGGTGGTCCTTGCCCAACTGAATGGTTGGCTAGAGGAATCGGGAAAACTCTCTAAGGTCCAGTACGGATTTAGAAAAGGGATGGGTACCATAGATCAATGTTTAAATCTACAACTATTAATTGGCAAATACACGGTGGCCAAGAAGGGAACCTTGTTGGTTGCCTTCATGGATTTGTCATCGGCCTTTGACCGTGTAAATAGGTCAAAACTGTGGTCCCTGCTCCTATCTTTCGGAGTGGACAAAGACATCGTCTACTTCTTAGCGGATCTACATAGAGAGTTATCAGCAACAGTTCGTTACGATCAAAGGGGTAATTGCACAAAAGATATACCCATATCAAATGGGGTTAGGCAGGGGTGCATTTTGGCACCTCTCCTTTTTACACTTTATATAAATGAACTAGACAATACCCTAATCGCCTCAAGTAATGATATCCCTCGTGCAGGGAAATGTTTAATCCCTGCTCTTTTATATGCTGACGATGCCGCCCTAATTGCTAGAACGGGAGTGGGCCTTCAGCTGCTGCTTAACTCATTTGCTGATTTTATGAAGGCTTTGGATTTATCTGTTAACTTTCTTAAATCACATGTCATGGTTATTGGCCCTAAATCCGCAAAATCGAAAACCTTTTTATGTGGGGGTCACCAATTATCCAGGGTATCTTCTTTTCCTTATTTGGGCGTTCTTTTTGACGACCGAGACTCTTGGGCAACCCAAATAACGGCAAAGAAGATTGTTTTTTCAAGGGCAACTGTGGGTGTCCTGAGTTTCGCCAGAAAGCTAGGTGCCAGACCTATGAGGGACCTTATCCAGATTTATAAAGCTAAGTGTCTCTCCATAGCTTTATACGGAGCTGAGATATGGGGCATTAAAAATGCCAAAAGCATTCAGATTGTTGAGGATAGATTTTTAAAAAACCTCCTTTCAGTCCCGATCTCAACTGCTAACTATAATGTTCACCAGGAACTTGGAATCGGTTTTCTAGAAGATAGTATTGCTCTGGCCCCGATAATGAAATGGATCAGCATTTGGCTTAACCCGGATTTACACCTGAATCATACAATCTTGAGAGACTGTATGTTGCTAGACTATGGGTTATATATACCCTGGTTGAAATATATTCGGAACCTGGCTATTAAGCTTGGTAGACCTGAATTGTTTCATTCTCCTGAAACCCTGGTAAAAGGTGACATTAAATGGTGTAAAGAAACATTTATGTATATATCTACCATGGATAGGGAAGAGAAGGAGCTGGTCAAGGGCACCGTCAGGGCCCACCAGCTCTGTAAAACAACACTCTCCATGGAACCTTATCTTGGTTTTGTTACAAATGCAAATCACCGTTTCCTCCTAACTAGATTTAGATTGAATCAATTACATCTCCTGATTGGTGATAAGAAAGGTTGGAAAAGGGCGTTGGATTTTAGGCCTTGTTCTTGTGATAATTTTTCCCCTCAGGATATGATACACCTTTTCTTCTTTTGTGAGCACTTTATTGATATTAGGAAACGTTTTTTAATCCCTATATTAAGAAACAAAGGCTTTGTTCAAGTGAGACCTGCTTTCTTATATCTTCAGTTGTTAAACAATGTATGGGAAACTTTTAATATTGCAAACTTTTTAACTGTGGTAATTCGTTCCTTGAAGAAATGAACTGTACCCTTTTTAATGCTTTTTAATTGGACACGTTGCCCTGTCAAAATTTATTTGTGTCAATGTGTTTTTTAGGTATAGTAATTCACTATAATGAACTTTGTATTTTTTAAAATGTATTTATTGTAGTATGCTTTTATGGTTTGCACTTAAACCGAATAAAGACTTTATGACTGACACTAGACCATGCTGCAGAGGTGTGTTTGTGAAGCTTAACAAATTATCTTTACTGAAAAGGTACAAAATCATATGCATACAAAGATATGAATGCATTCAACAGGTTGGATGTGTATGGTAGAGTGTATCACAAATGGCATGTGTGAAATGTTTGGAGAAATATTTTTTTTTTCCAAATTAACACCTGCTTCAAGGAGGCATTTTTCTAAGCACAGCCTGGTCTGACTACCTTAGTAGATCAGGCATTGTGTCAAAAACAATGGAGACTATTCACAAACTGCATTTTGTAATATATTTAGTAGTACTACAATAGCACCCCTAACATCCTACAAAATGCCATTCACAAACCTAAATGCGGAGGTCTCTGCCTCTACCTTGCCTATCTTTGTCTGTGCCAACGCACTCACCCTGACTGTGGAGTCTCTGCAGTAAATATGGGAAGGACTGTGGGAAGTGACTGGAAATGGAAAATACATGCTACACAATGAGCAGGGTTAAGGGCAGAGTAAAATGGAGCTAAAGGAGGGATATGATGGGGTGTGGGGAGAGACAGGCACCCACCCACAAAAGAGTGAGTCAATTGCTATTCCCATACTGCACTTCTAAAGTTCCTTCATCCAAAAAGAGCCCAAAAGAGTAGCAAATGTACTCGGAGCTTGAAGCTCGGAGCTGGAGATACTCCAGCACAACACTTCACACCCACTGGTAATGCAACACCCTCTAATAGAAAATAATTCAGGTAGGGACTTAAAATAAAACCAATTTGTAGCTAATATTAAATTTAATTATTTCAATTATATAAAAAGATACACACATGTAATGATGAAAAATTCCCTAATGATCAAGCATAGTATTATTTTATTAAAATAATTTAATAGGCATTTTTTTAAAATGACATTTAGGTGCCGATTCCGATCCTGTAAAACCCGGGTACAAATGGTCGTACGGAGCGTTTTCTCCGTACGACTCGTACCCGGGAATTCCACCATACGAGCCAGCAAGTACGATTCGTACAGAAATACCTTTTCCGTACCAATCGTAAAAAACACCTTACGGCTAAAAAATACATACAATTCCGATCCTGGACAGCAAGTACGATTCGTACCTACAGCACTCCGCATGGCTATATTTTTACGGGAGCCAAAAAGTGCCGGAAAAGCTAAGTACGCTGCGATGCATGAGGAAAAGGGGGCCCGCTACGTGACGTACACGCCATCACCCACATCGTACGTGTCATCATGTACGGTGCGTACCCCAACATTGCATATGTATAACCCGTACCCCCACCCCCGTATGTACGGACCGTACCCACCACCCCCGTATATACGGACCGTACCCCCAACCCCCGTATGTACGGACCGTACCCCAGGCGTAACCCCCACCCGCATATGTCATATGCAGGTGGGGGTACGCCTGGGGTACGGTGCAGACATATGTGGGTGGGGGTACGGTGCGGACAGATGCGGGTGGGGGTACGCCTGGGGTACGGTGCAGACATACACGGGTGGGGGGGTTCACCTGGGGTACGGTGTGGACCTACGGGGGTGGGGGGTACGCCTGGGGTACGGTCCGTACATACGGGGGGTGGGGGGTACGGTGCAGACATACGTGGGAGGGGTGGGAGGCTGGGGGGGCCGTACGACTCGTACCCCGAGCACAAGTGTACTCGGGGTAGGGGTCGTACAAAGTTCGCTCCGTAGGGGCCCTTTCCATGCGCTTGTGTTTTCGGACGGGCGGTACGGATCGTACTTGCGCGCTCGGACTTCAGTTTTACGAGTTGTAAGTAAATCTGTCCGGGGACGTCTCGTAGACTTTTCCCGAGGTTATTCGTATGTATTTTCCACGTACGAATCGTACTTCGCTGTTTGTACGGGACTTGTACGATTCGTACGTAAAAAAATACGTATACGAGTCGTAATGGAAAAAAAAAATCCAGGATCAGAATCGACCCCTAAATGTATTAAAATAAAATAAAATTAATTGTAATTAACTATATGCATTAATAATAATAATGAATAGACAGTAAACATGTTTGTTTACTTTAGGTTTTTTGTATAAACTTCAGATAATTACTTTTTATTTAATTCAATATATTAAAAATTATTACAATATCAATTTAATTTACATTATTAATGTTGTAAAATTTTATATTGTTAAATATTTAAAGTGAATACATAAAATTAATTAACATCAATATTTAACAATAATATATAAATACATATATATATTCACTGAAAAAACCATAGGTTTCAGTGACGTTATAGTTAGAAATTAGCATTTAAAAAACCTTAGAAATTCACTGAAAAAAACAAAGGTTCCAGGGATGTTATAGTTAGTTGGACATTTCACTCGTATAAAACCAGAGAAATTCGGCTGTTATAGTTAGTAGAGCTAACTATAACTCACACCGCCGCAATGCACTGCTGAATATGTCAGATATGACATCACTCATGACATGTCCAGTGACATCATCTAACTATAACGTTACTGAAACCTATGATTCTTTCAGTGAATTTCAAAGGTTTTTTAAATGATAATTTGTAACTATAACATAGCAGTCGTGTTTGGAGAGTGATGGAGAAAGGTGAGCGTGGCCTCTGAACACCTCTTAGCAATCCCATTATGTGGGATTTACTGGAGGTAACAGGAGGGGTAGTTAGCCCCCAACATCAACCTTGGGGGCCAACTACCCCTCCTATCACCCCCAGTAGGTACCACACAGCAGGATTGCAAACTTTTTATACCAGATGCAACTCTGCAAACACGCCCCCTGGTGAGTTGTAAGTTGGGGAATAAATTCCCCTTGAATACTGAGGGTCCCTGGGGGCCAACTAGAACACCAGGTACCTCCAAAAAGCACCACAGAGCTGGATTGCAGAGAGGTGGTCAGAGGCCACGCCCCTTTTTACACCACTCTGCAAACGCGGCTCCTGGCGCATTGCTGCTCGGAGGATGAAGTCAGTCCACTTGTGTCCTGAGGTCCTCAGGACACAAGAGGACCTCATCGCACCACCAGCAGTGCACCAGGAGCCACGTGGGTAGTTCACAGCTGTTAACAAACAAGCGCCACAAGCATGGACATTGTCCTCCACAATATTTTGCCGACGCGTTTCAGGCTTCACGCCCTTCTTCCTGGGCAGTTTTAACAAAGAATAGCAAACGAAGACCAACCAGTACATCCCCTTATATTGAATGGTTGATTACACTCAGGTAAGTTTTCGCAATCAATCAATCAATCAGGGAATTGTACGCGCGCTACTCACCCGTGAGGGTCTCAAGGCACTGAGGGAGGTGCGCAGATCCGTTCAGTCGAAGAGCCAGGTCTTTTGGGTACGTGGAAGTTTATTCTATCATTGAGGTATTTTGGTCCATTGTTGTGTAGGCATTCGTAACCGTGAGTGAGGTTTTTAAAGGTGATTCTCTTCTCCACGGGGAGTCTCCGCAGGTGTTGGCTGATGTGTTTGTTCCGGGGGATGCCGAGGACGAGTCTGGCTGCGGTGTTCTGTATTGTCTGAAGTTTGCACAGAAGGGCCTTGTTGATGCCGGCGTAGAGAGCCTCTTCATAGTGCAGTCTGCTGGTGATAAGTGAGTGAGTGACTGTCTTCCTTGACTCCAGGGGATCCATTTGAAGGTCTTTCGAAGGATGTGGAGGGTGTTGAAACAGCTGGAGGTGACGGCGCTGACCTGTCGGTTCATGGTGAGTGCTGAGTCGAGTATGATGCCAAGGTTTTTGGCATGGTCTGAGGGGGAAGGTGGGCTTCCGAGGGCAGTGGGCCACCAGGTGCTGTCCCATGTTGAAGGGGTGGTTCCGAGGACAAGGACTTCTGTCTTCTTGGTGTTGAGTTTTAGGCAGCTGTTGGTCATCCATACTATGATGTCTTGCATTCCTTTCTGGAAGTTAAGCTTTGCGGTATTGGGGTCTCTGATGAGGGAGAGGATGAGCTTGGTGTCGTCGGCGTAGGATACGATGTTGAGGGTGTGTTGTCGGACGATGGCTGCAAGGGGGGCCATGTAGATGTTGAAGAGGGTCCTGAGGGACTTCGCAGGTGATTTCCGTGGGGGCGGAGAGGAAGGGTAGTAGTCTGATCCTTTGGCTTCTTCCAGTGAGGAATGATCGGGTCTAGTCCAGGGTGGTCCCTTGTATGCCAGCTTCTTGTAGTCTGGTGACTAGCGTGCAGTGAGAGACAGTGTCAAAAGCTGCAGACATGTTGAGGAGGATGAGGGCTGCGAAGTGGCCTTGGTCCAGGAGGGTGCAGATGTTTTCTCTTGCGATGAGTAGTGCGGTCTCGGTGTTGTGGTTTCTCCGGAATCCGGATTGGGATGGGTCGAGGACAGCATGCTCTTCGATGAACCGTGACTGCCTTCTCTGCTACTTTGGCTGCGAATGGGAGGAGCGAGATGGGCCGGTAGTTCTTGAGGTCGGTGGGGTCATCCGTGGGTTTCTTTAGCAGGGGCCTGACTTCTGCACGCTTCCAGCTGTCTGGGAAAGTGCCTGTTGTGAAAGTGGTGTTGATGGTCTGTCATAGTTCAGGTGCAATGGTGTCCGCAGCTCTGTGGTAGATGTGTGGGGGGCAGGGTTCGGTGGGGGCTCCCGAGTGGATCCCTTTCATGGTCGTGGCGGTGTCCTCGGTCATGATTGGAGCCCAGTCGGCAATGGTAGGCGGGCGGGGGGCTGGTTTTGCTGTCTTGCGGGTGGTCGAAGAAGTTGTCATAGAGAGTTCTGATCTTAAGGTGGAAGTAGGTCCCAAGCTTGTCGCAGAGGTCATGGGACGGGATGATGTCTGTGGCTTCGCTGTGTGGGTTGGTGAATTCCTGAATGACAGTGGAGAGTTACTCGGAGTTGGTGGCGTTGGTGAGGATTTTGTTGTGGATGAAGTTCATTTTGGTTGTTCTGGACATCATGGCGTCCTTGTAGGTGGAGTAGTTGTCGGCGGACTGGGTGTTACTCCAGGTCTTCTCCAGGTGCCTGCAGGTGCGTCTTGCTTCTTGAAGATCAGTGGTGAACCAGGTGGCTTTCCTGGGGTGGTGTTTGTTGGGGTTACGTAGCAGGCGAGCTCGTCTGCACAGTTGGAGATCCAAGTGTGGAGTCTTCTGGCTGCGGTGTTTGCGTCAGATGCCCAGGTGGGATTGTCTCGGGTGAGGGTGGAGTTCAGTTGCTCGTCAGTGACCTTGCTCCAGTTTCTTTGTGGTGGGTGAGGGGGTGGTTTTGGTGCCTTGGGTTTGTCGACAATGAAATGCACGCTGTTGTGATCGGTCCATGGTGGTTGCATTGTGTGGTTGAAGCGGACGCTGTTGCCTGCGGCAAAGATGGGGTCGAGGGTGTGTCCTGATCTGTGTGTGGGTGTGGTGATGAGTTGGTTGAGTCCGATGTCGGCGACGTTGTCATGAAGGGTGGTGGAGTTGGGGTAACTGGGGTTGTCGAGGTGGAAGTTGAGGTCTCCTATGAGTATGTAGTCCATTGATACGATTGCGTGGGGTGCGAGGAAGTCGGTGATGGTGGTGGCGAAGGGTGTCCAGAGGCCGGTTCCTCAGAGTGTGGTGTTGCGGCTGGTCCGGATCTGGAAGTGCAGTTGTTCGGCGGCGGGGAAGGTTTCAATGAAGGTGGTGAGGCGGAGGGTGCTCTTGTGGGTGATGGGGAGGCCCCCTCCCGGGTGGGTGGGACGGTCCTTCCTGTGGATCTGGTATCCATCCGGGATGGCGGTGTTGATGTCAGGGGTAGGCGCGGCATTGGTCCAGGTTTCAGTGAAGAAGGCTATGTCGACCGAGAGAGAGTCGAGCAGGTTCCAGATTTCTGTGGCGTGTTTGTGTAAGGAGCGCACGTTGAGAAGGATGCATCTGTACATTATGTAGGGGAGGGGGGAGGGAGGAGCAGCCGGGAAGCGGGAGCGGGTGAGGAGAAAGTGACGGGGCTGCAGGGGCAGCAGCGGGAATGGAAGTGGGGAGGTGGAGAGAGGAGAAAAACGGTGCAACAGTAGTGAATAGAAGTGAGGAATAATGACAATCAGGTATGATGCCAACAAAGCACAGTTAGCAGGAAACAGAAAAAACACAAGGATACCAGGAATTTAGCAGGAATGTAAAATCGCACAACACTCAGGCAGAGTCACCCGGAGGCGCTGCAGGCAGGGGTCTCAAACCCTCGGAGGAGGGGGAGGCAGGATGCTCAGCAGCAACGCACTGAGGAATGGATCTGCTGGGGAGAGAGTATGCCTTGCCAATGATTTCTGGGACGGTAGTCAATTACTACCCACGTGGATCGCTGCCATCAGATGCATTTTTTTTTTTAAAGTTCACAAAGGCACCATAATGTGTCCCGCACAGTAGCACTTGTCAATGATCCAGCACCAACCTGCTCCGCAAGATGCTGCCCCAATAAGGAGCTGCAGACCCACTCGTGGAACGTGGTGGTGCAGTCTCGAGGCCCGGGCAGACCACTAAAGATTGAGAAAACAGAGTTGCCCCTTCGGTGAGATCGCACTCGCAGGGTGGTTCACAGCGGTTAACAAACAACTGCCACAAGCATGGGCACCGTCCTCCACAATATCCTGCCGACGCGTTTCGGGCTTCACGCCCTTCTTCCTGGGCAGTTTTAACAAAGAATGGCAAACAAAGACCAACCGGTATGTCCACTTATATTTAATGGTTGATTACAATCAGGTGAGTTTTCGCAATGACTTCTGGGATTGGTAGTCAATTACTACCCACGTGGGTCACTGCCATACGATGCATTTTTTTAAAAAAAAGTTCACAAAGGCACCATAAAGTGTCCTGCACAGTAGCACTTGTCAATGATCCAGCACCAACCTGCTCCGCAAGATTCTGCCCCAATAAGCAGCTGCAGACCCTCTCGGGTAACGTTGCAGTGCAATCTCGTGGCCTGGGCAGACCACTAAACAATGAGAAAACAGAGTTGCCCCTTCCGTGGGCTGTGAAGTACCTGACTGCGGAGAGCTGCTATTTTCGCTCACAGATCCACATTAAAGAATTTCACCTACCTGTGAGTGCATTTCTACACGAAGGGCAAACTTTCATTTTCATACATATATCATATATATATATCATATATATATATCATATATATATATATATATATATATATATATATATATATATATATATATATATATATATATATATATCACCACCAGTCTCTCTCCACAAAAAGAAAGAGTGTGACCAGCTCCGGGGGTACAAACAAACGGCTTTATTGATGTAAAGTGCGCAGGCAAGCAAAGGGTCCCTGAAGCGCTAGGCAGACGCGTTTCAGACTTTAATTGTCTTTCCTCAGTGCCCGTTTCAGATGTGTCCTTCTTGTTCACGGGGGTCCATAACTCTGATGTTAAGATTGTGGCCACTCCTCATCACGTGACCACTGGCCCCGCCTTTGCCTCACAGGTGTAAGGCACCTCGCGCCGTTCCTGCAGCCCAACTGCATGCTGGGCATTGGAGTCCACTGATTGTGCTCCTACAGTGAAGAGACATCAAAGACAGCAAGTGCTGCTGTGATTCCACGCCATTGCTGCAGTCACGTAGCAGGTAAAGACCGCCCTTGTGGAAACAGTTGTTTGGGTGACTGAGTGTATTTATTTGTGTGGTGGTGAGCGAATATATGTTTAGTTGTACATCTTCAACAAAGTGAAAAAATAAAAGGCATTGTATGTGAGAGTTGGTGTATATAAATAAGTATGTGTAAGAGTCAGTGATTGTGAGAGTAACTATATGAATGAGTGTATAATCGTAATGGTGCTTTTTTAACATATTAACAATGAGTTACTATGTGTTTGAATAAATGAGGTGTTGTTGGATAATTGTGTAAGTGAGTAAATATAAGTGCGATACATTTTTTTCATGAGTGAGTAGGATGACTGTATAACCGACTAAGATGACTGCTGATGTGTCAATGTCTATATATGTGTATAAGTGCATTTGAAAGTGTTCTATTGATTAATGACTGCATGTATAGATGATTCTGTTGTTGAATGGGTAGTTGTGTGTGTAGACTTAGGAATCAGTGAGTGGGTATGTAGTAACTGGTATTGGTGTGTCAATGGTTTCAAATATGGTACTCTGTATTTTACAGTGAGTGTTGAAAGGTTATACTAGTGTATGATGAGTTGTATCAGGTTGTCAAGTGGATGATGTCATCAGTGATGTCATTTGAGATGTCATCAGTGATGTCATAAGTGATGTCACTGACCTTGTCATGAATGATGCAATATGTGACATCATCAGCAGTGCATTGCGGGCGCGTGAGTTATAGTTAGCAGAACTAACTATAACGGAGGAATTTCTATGGTTTTGTATGAGTGAAATGGGCAGCTAACTATAACACCCCTGAAACCTATGTTTTTTTTCTGTGAATTTCTAAGGTTTTTTAAATGCTAACTTTTAAGTGTGATAGTAGTTATGTCTATTTTTTTGTAATGATTTGCTACAGATTTTTAACTGTTTATTTATAAATATTTTATTCATGAAATAACATTATATATTTTTCTGAAAATTGCAAAAAAAAATGTTTTTAATTAAAACTGAAATATTGATTAATTTACTTGTTTTCATTTTTTATTTTAATATATTTATATTATTTTCTTTAAAAAAAAATTCCAATTTTTTCGGAGTCGCGCACTCAAAGTGTACACATCACGGTGGGTGCGCGCATTCTAGCCGCCATTTTAGAAAAGTCATGAAGGATCCGCGTATGGTGTGCGACGGCTGCGTGTTTTTCAGTTACATCATATACATTTAATATCACGTGTTATGCGCGATTGGTATGCGACCAGTCTGCGACTCCTGCTCCCGCGCATTTGCGACACATGCGCATTACGGTACGAGATGTTTGCGCGGTTGCGGGTCCCGCGTGACATCATATACGGGCTGGGGCGCGCTGGGTGCGCGACTCCCGCAAAAAAAAATTTATGTTCCAAAATGATATGTATGTGTCTTTAATATACATAGTAAGGCAAGAGATTATGTAAGATATTCATCAAAATAATATATTTGTACTTATAATAAACTTATATTATTTTTAAATATATTTTAGCGAAGTCGGGTGCGTGCATCGTGAGTGCAGAAAACCAGGTCAGCAGAGCTGCTGTAGAGCCAGAGAACCAGGTCAGCAGAGCTGCTCTAGAGCCTAAGAACTAGTCAGCAGAGCTGCTCTAGAGCCATAGAACCAGGTCAGCAGAGCTGCTGTAGAGCCAGAGAAACCAGGTCAGCAGAGCTGCTTTAGAGGGAGAGAACGAGGTCAGCAGAGCTGCTTTAGAGCCAGAGAACCAGGCCAGTAGAGCTGCTTTAGAGCCAGAGAACCAGGTTAGCAGAGCTACTCTAGAGCCAGAGAACCAAATCTGCAGAGCTGCTTTAGAGCCATAGAACCAGGTCAGCAGAGCTGCTTTAGAGCCAGAGAACCAGGTCAGTAGAGCTGCTCTAGAGCCTAAGAACCAGGTCAACAGAGCTGCTCTAGAGCCAGAGAACCAGGTCTGCAGAACTGCTGCAGAGCCAGAGAAACCAGGTCAGTAGAGCTGCTTTAGAGGGAGAGAACCAGGTCAGCGGAGCTGCTCTAGAGCCAGAGAACCATGTCAGCAGAACTGCTTCAGAGCCATAGAACTGGGTCAGCGGAGCTGCTTTAGAGCCAGAGAACCAGGTCAGCAGAGCTGTTGTAGAGCCAGCGAACTAGATCAGCAGAGCTGCTCTGTAGCATAAGAACTAGGTCAGCAGAGCTGCTCTAGAGCCAGAGAACCAGGTCAGCATACCTGCTGTAGAGCTAGAGAAACCAGGTCAGCAGAGCTGCTTTAGAGAGAGAGAGAACCAGGTCAGCAGAGCTGCTTTAGAGCCAGAGAACCAGGTCAGCAGAGCTGCTCTAGCTGACACTGACTGACTGACACTGACTGATTGACACTGACTGACACAGATTGACTGACACTGACACTGACTGACACTGACTGACTGACTGACACTGATTGACACTGACTGACACTGATTGACTGACACTGACTGACTGACACTGATTGACTGACACTGACTGACACTGATTGACTGACACTGACTGACTGACTGACACTGACTGACTGACACTGAATGACACTGACTGACACTGACTGACTACTCTCTACTACTCTACTACTGACTCTCTACTACTCTCTACTACTCTCTCTCTACTACTCACTCTCTACTACTCACTCTCTGCTACTCTCTAATACTCACTCTCTACTACTCTACTACTCTCTACTACTCACTCTCTACTACTCACTCTCAACTACTCACTCTCTACTACTCACTCTCAACTTCTCACTCTCTACTACTCTACTACTCACTCGCTACTACTCTCTACTACTCACTCTCTACTACTCACGCTCGACTACTCTCTACTACTCACTGTCTACTACTACTCTCTCTACTAATCACTCTCTACTACTCTCTACTATTCACTCTCTACTACTCACTCTCTACTACTCACTCTACTATTTACTACTACTCTCTACCACTTACTCTCTACTACTCTACTACTCACTCTCTACTACTCTCTACTACTCACTCGCTACTACTCTCTACTACTCCCTCTCTACTACACTCTCTACTACTCTCGCTCTACTACTCTCTACTACTACTCTCTACTATTCACTCTCTACTACTCACTCTCTACTACTCTCTACTACTCACTCTACTACTCTCTGCTGCTCTCTACCACTCACTCTCTACTACTCTACTACTACTCTCTCTACTACTCTCTACTACTCTCTCTACTACACTCTACTACTCTCTCTCTACTACTCACTCTCTACTATTCACTCTCTACTACTCACTCTCTACTACTCGCTCTCTACTACTCACTCTCCACTACTCACTCTCTACTACTCGCTCTCTACTATTCTCTACTACTCACTCTCTACTACTCACTCTCTACTTCTCTTTACTACTCACTATCAACTACTCACTCTCTACTACTCTCTCTACTACTCACTCTCTACTACTCTCTCTACCACTCACTCTCTACTACTCTACTACTCACTCTCTACTACTCTCTCTCTACTACTCACTCTCTATTACTCACTCTACTACTCTCTACTACTCACTCTCTACTACTCACTCTCTACTACTCACTCTCTGCTACTGACTCTCTACTACTCTCTACTACTCTCTCTCTACTAAACACTCTCTACTACTTGCTCTCTACTACTCACTCTACTACTCACACTCTACTACTCCCTACTACTCACTCTACTACTCACTCTGTACTACTCTCTACTACTCACTCTCTACTACTCTCTACTAATCACTCTCTACTACTCACTCTGTACTACTCTCTACTACTCACTCTCTACTACTCTCTACTACTCACTCTCTACTACTCTCTCTACTACTCATTCTCTACTACTTACTCTCTACTACTCTCTACTACTCACTCTCTACTACTCTCTACTACTCACTCTCTACTACTCTCTCTCTACTACTCACTCTACTACTCATTCTCTACTACTCATTCCCTACTACTCTCTCTCTGCTACTCAGTCTCCACTACTCACTCTCTACTACTGTCTACTACTCACTCTCTAATACTCACTCTCTACTACTCTCTACTACTCACTCTCTACTACTCTCTACTACTCACTCTTTACTACTCTATACTACTGTCTACTTCTCACTCTCTACTACTCTCTACTACTCACTCTCTACTACTCACTCTACTACTCTCTCCTACTCACTCTCTGCTACTCTCTCTACTACTCTCTCTCTACTCTCTACTCTCTATTACTCATCATCTACTCTCTACCTCTCTCTACCTCTCTCTCTACTACTCTCTACCTCTCTACCTCTACCTCTCTACCTCTACGTCTCTACCTCTATACCTCTACCTCCCTACCTCTCTCTACCTCTCTCTACACGGACACATATGCACATATATTCATATGCATTTATATATATGTATGTGTGTATATATATATATACATACATATATAAACATATATATAATCTGCATATCTATATAAATACAAATATAAATGCATGCATACATATACATATATGCATGTTATGTACATGAAATTTTGAAAAACACTAATAAAAGCAAAGCTAAAAAGCCACCTAAATACAAACAGAATTGCTTTAACTTAAACGAGGGCGAGACCTATTGCATTTTCAATGCTTGTTTACTTTGGTTCCATCAAGAAGGCATATTTGTGCTACATTTGGGCTCTTTTGTCTCTGGTGGCCATCTTGGGAGACTTGTTATGTAGTTTCCTAATTTCTGTCAGTTTTTTACTTTGATTCAATGAAGAAGGCATTCAGATGTGTCACACATTTGCCATAAATTCAGAATGTTAGCACTCTAGTTGCTCATTAGATCACTGTAGTAAAGCTACTGCTCACCAGGGAAGTCTGCTGCTGGTATTGAAAGTGCATGTTTCAGTCTGCATGTCAGAATTCTTTAATGAAATAGAAGAGGATTTGAGAAGTCTCTCAAAATGTGCCCTAATTTTTCTTTCTGCAGCACTAATCATACATTCTATGGCAAAATGAACCCCTCATTTTGTTCCTTTTTAAATTAAATGTTTTAAGAGTTACCACTTTATTCCAATCAAGATGGCTTCAGGTGTGTCATACGTTTATCATAAGTAGGAGCGTTAGCACTCTAGTTGTTCTTTGGAACACTCTGGGAAGCTGCAGTAGAACACAAAGGAATCAACTGACACTCTCTGCCCTTGATGGATGTACATGTTTTACTGAGAATGTCAGACTTCATTCTCACATGACTAAGAAAGATAATGTGAATTTACAGAAAATATGCTCTCAGTTTAGCTTATAGATCACCTTCCAAACCTCTGTGGGAAAAGCATGTGAAAATATTTTTCTCTCAAACATGATTCATAATATCCCAGCAGAAGGCTTTTTCACATGGTAAAATCACCTTAGAACATACCACAATTCCTAAAATGAGTATGGTACCGTCAACAAATGATTTATAATGTAACTAAAGTCTTAAAACCTTCTATTAACTGCAATGCTTTTTAATGAGGTGCTATCATGCATATTGGTCCCAAGATGGCTGCCAACACTTCTTGGATGAAGTGCTGACAGCCAATCAGATCTCATGATGAGATGTGTGGTTAGGCTCCGCCCAGATATATATGTGATTTTACTTTTGATTTTCTCAGGAACTACTGAACGGATTCACACCATTTAAGCAAAAGGCATGACTCTGAACCAAGGTCTACCTTTCTGCCAAATTTGGTGTAATTCCGTTCAGCAGTTCGGGCTGTAGCTGCGTCAACAGGTCCTATGGGAAATTGCATGGGGAAAAAGCGTTTTGGGACCCCCCTTTTTTCTCAGCCTCCGCTTGACGAATCACCACGAACCTTTCAGGATAGGAGCGGACTGGAGCTGGCCAAAAGTTTGGAAAATTTTGCCAAGATTCGTCAACCGGCTCCAGACTTATTGGGAATAGAATGTTGTGGATTTCCTATGGAAAATAGGTCCTAACTATAACTACCTACTGGCGACCTTTGTGAAATATATATATATATATATTACCTACTGGCGGTCGCCAGTAGGTAGTTATAGTTAGGACCACGTTTCCATAGGAAAACCTCAACATTCTATTTTGAATAACTTTGGCGCCGGTCGACGAATCCTCGCGAATTTCTCAAAATAGGTGGGGCGCTACGCTCCGCTCCTACCCTGAAAGTCTCGGGGGGATCCGTCAAGCGGGGGCTGAGATAAAAGGGGGGTCCCAAAACGCGTTTTTCCCATGCATTTTTCCATAGGACCTTTAGAACGAGCTACAGCCCGAACGGCTGAACAGAATTACTCAAAATTTGGCAGAGAGGTAGTCCCTAGGTCAAGGAAGTGCCTTTTGTAGGTCTGGTGTAAATCTGTTCAGTATTTCCGGAGAAAATAGCATTTAAAAGCATATATATATATATATGCGCGCAGGGTGCGCGCACCGTGCGAGCACCGTGCGAGCACCCTAACGTGCGCGAGCGTAATTCTGATTGGTGGTTACATGTTAGTCAACGTTCGAATCGGTCGAAATCAGGAAGTGTCGGCCGCCATTTTGTTTGTTTTCAGTGCGAGAGTGAAAAAGGAAGGTGGCGAACGTGAAAAGGGGGCAGGGTAGAGAGTTCCTGACCCCCTAGCCTTTGTCAGGGGGTCCCTGAAGGACCCCGAAGGCAAAAAAAAAAAATTTTTTTTTTTTAAAAATCGCGGGGGTGCGCGCACAGTGCGCGCACCCTAAAAAACACAAAAAAAAAATTTTTTTTTTTGCAAAAAAAAAAACATAATTCGCAGGGTGAAAACCAAAAAAAAAAATAATAATAATTTTTAATACGTAGTTTATTGCAAAATAAATATATAAAAAATAATACATAAATAAATTAGCATTTAAAAAACCGTACAAATTCACTGAAAAAACCATAGGTTTCACACACGTTATAGTTAGGAATTAGCATTTAAAAAACCTTGCTAATTCACTGAAAAAACCATAGGTTTCACACATGTTATAGTTAGCTGGACATTTTACTGATAAAAAACCAATGAAATTCCCCCGTTATAGTTACTGTAGGCAACTATAACTCACGCGACCGTAATCCTCTGCTGATGACATATGTGTCTTTATGAAAAAAAAATATTTGTAATATATGTACAGCTAAAATTTAATGGAAGAAGACATGGGCAAATAAGTGTCTAAATACAGTATTAGCATCAGCAGAGGATTGCGGTCGCGTGAGTTATAGTTGCCTACAGTAACTATAACGGGGGAATTTCATTGGTTTTTTATCAGTAAAATGTCCAGCTAACTATAACATGTGTGAAACCTATGGTTTTTTCAGTGAATATATATATATATACCTTTACATTCTTTCAAAGACATAGTATACATATATATATATATATATATATATATATATATATATATATATTATATATTATATATATATATATATATATATATATATCTGTATATATATATATATATTATCTACTGGCGGTCGCCAGTAGATAGTTATAGTTAGGACCGAGTTTCTATAGGAAATCTCAAAATTCTATTTTGAATAACTTTGGCGCCGATTGACGAATCTTCGCGAAATTTTCAAAACTAATGGGGCGCGCCGCTCCGCTCCTACCCTGAAAGTCTCGGGGTGGTTCGTCAAGCGGGGGACGAGAAAAAGGGGGGGGTCCCAAAACACGTTTTCCCCATGGATTTTTCCATAGGGACTTTAGTCGCAGCTACAGCCCGAACGGCTGAACAGAATTACGTGAAATTTGGCAGAGAGGTAGCCAAAAGGTCCGTTTGGTGCCTTTTGCAGGTTTGGTGTAAATCTGTTCAGTATTTTCTGAGAAAATAGCATTTAAATCAATATATATATCTATACGCGCGCAGCGTGCGCGCAGGGTGCGCGCACTCGGCCGCCCGCGAGCGCACTTCTGATTGGTTGTTACATCTTAGTAAACATTCAAATCGGTCGAAACCAGGAAGTGTCGGCCGCCATTTTGTCTCTCGCACTGTGAGGGGGGTGAAACACAAAGGAGAAAAACATGTAAAGGGGGCACGCTGGACAGTTCCTGACCCCCTAGCAGGGGTCAAGGGGTCCCAGGAGGTCCCCCAAGGGCAATTAAAAAAAATTAATTTTTTTCAGTAAATCGCCGAGTGCGTGAAGCGTGCGCGCACTATAGAAATGAAAAAAATTCCGCGAGGTTCGCGCAGCGTGCGCGCACGGTATAAATGCTGTAAAATACAATTGCAATATCAATCCCCCCGTGTGCACACGCAGCGCGCAGCGCAGTCTGTGTGCATGGCTTAATAACGGATTAACAGTGTACACCAAAACCCTTAACAACAAAGCGTATCATGTGTCCTCCTTGTGCGGACGGTGCGCGAAGTGCACCGTGCGTACATGGCCCATTAAGCGTAACGTGGGCGCGCGGTGCGCGTAGCGCACTGCGTGCCCACCGTGCGTGCACGGTGCGCAAAGTGCACCGTGCGTGCACGGCACTAACTGCATAAAGTGGGCACGAGGTGCGCAAAGCGCACCGCGTGCTCACCGTGCGCGCACGGAACGAACTGCGTGAAGTGGGCGCATGGTGCGCAAAGCGCACCGCGTGCCCACCGTGCGCACACCGTGCACGAAGCGCACCGTGCGCGCACGGCACGAACGGCGTAAAGTAACTTAGCATTTAAAAAACGTACAAATTCACTGAAAAAACCATAGGTTTCACACACGTTATAGTTAGGAATTAGCATTTAAAAAACCTTGCAAATTCACTTAAAAAACCATAGGTTTGACACATGTTATAGTTAGCTGGGCATTTTCCTCATGAAAAACCAATGAAATTCCCCTGTTATAGTTAGTGCAGGCAACTATAACTCACGCGACCGTAATCCGCTGCTGATGACGTCAGATATTACATCACTGATGACATATGTGTCTTTCTGAAAAAAAAAAAATATATATATGTATAGCTAAAAAAAAAAGGAAGAAGACATGGGTATATAAATGTGTAAATACATGATGTAATATCTGACGTCATCAGCAGCGGATTACGGTCGCGTGAGTTATAGTTGCCTGCACTAACTATAACGGGGGAATTTCATTGGTTTTTCATGAGGAAAATGCCCAGCTAACTATAACATGTGTGAAACCCATGGTTTTTTAAGTGAATATATATATATATATATATATATATATATATATATATATATATATATATATTCACTGAAAAAACCATAGGTTTCAGGGGCGTTATAGTTAGCTGGACTTTTCACTCATACAAAACCATTGAAATTCCCCCGTTATAGTTAGTTCAGCTAACTATAACTCGCGCGCCCGCAATGCACTGCTGATGACGTCACATATTACATCACTCATGACATGGTCAGTGACATCACTCATGACATCACTGATGACATCTCAAATGACATCACTGATGATATCATCTTTGTGATAGAGTGGCAGACCTCCTCTCCCCCTAATATAACCTTTGATACACACATTCAAAAATAGAAACTAAAATTTTCAAAACAATGGACATACCAATATCAGTTACAACAACCTATTCAGTAATTCTAAGATCCACATACACATCCACTCATTCACCAACAGTCCTATACAGTCACTCATACATGTACTCACTCATCATATGTACTCATACACCTATACATCCTGTTACACAACGCCACTCATCCATAGAGTTACTCACACACATAGTCACTCATGCTAATAAAGAATCAAACATCCATTTACTTGCATATACAGTTATACACACACCACCACACTTACTTCTACAGAAACTTACACATACTTAGTCTTTTAAACAATCACTTATATAAACACATACTTATTCATACAGGAACTCTTTTAATCTCTCACTCTCACATATACTCACTTATATACACCAATAGTCACATATACTAGTTTAAAACATATGTAGTTACTTATAAAGACACTATTGAGACAGTCATTCACTCACTAACACACCCATACACACACTCATCCACCAATACAGTCCTGCACACATGCTGTCTTCAACACATACAAACAGTGAGTCACTCATTCATGCACTTATGCACTACGTAATACCCCCACCGAACCATACAGACACTCAGACACTCATTCTGATACTCAAAAAAACAACTAATAACCTATATAGACACTCATGTAGCTACTCACCAACCCATGCAGCCACTTATACACAAAGTGAGAGACTGATACAGATATTTACATATTTAAACATTACTCACTAAGCCATGTATTCACTAAGATACACTTAATCAGTCAGTTATACAGTCTATTTTTCAAAAACAAATCATCCATTTAGACACTTATATACCCATTTATTCTTCCATCGACCTTCAGATATACATATATAAAACATATGTAATTTTCAGAAAAACACACATTCACTGGAGGATGTCATCAGTGATGTCATCAGTGATGTCATTTGAGATGTCATCAGTGATGTCATGAGTGATGTCATGAGTGATGTCACTGACCATGTCATGAGTGATGTAATATGTGACGTCATCAGCAGTGCATTGCGGGCGCGCGAGTTATAGTTAGCTGAACTAACTATAACGGGGGAATTTCAATGGTTTTGTACGAGTGAAAAGTCCAGCTAACTATAACGCCCCTGAAACCTATGGTTTTTTCAGTGAATAAATATATATATATATATATATTTACACAACATTGAGAAAGCCAGTCGGCGTAACGCGTCTCACAGCGTTTTGGGACTGGGGGAGCTTGTAAAATAAAGCATTGATGCTTTGAATCTTTTGGAGTGCTTTCCGTTTTTACATGCCACGGCGTGTTTGGTTCTTTCATATATATATATATATATATATATATATATATATATATATATATATATATATATTTTCTTTTTTTTTTTTACACTTTTCCCTATGGTGGAGACCTCAGCCTGCATGTGGAAATACAGGTTGTAAACGTAAACTATTATCTTACTTTTAAATAATTATTAACATAAATTAAATATAAGATATTAAATAAAAAATTAATTAAAGATGCATTTTAAAAAAATCCACCCAAAGTAAAATGTTAGTATTTACTTATTACATATTAAAAATGACAAAAAGTTATGTAAAGGATTAATTGAAGTGTATTTGTTTTATCAATTAAAGTTATATTTATTTTTAACTTTGAAATGGGTATCAAGATAATTTATAATTAAATAATAATAAAATATTTTAAAGGATATATTTTTTTAGCATTCAAGGTAATTTATATATTTTAGAAAGTCGAAATAGAGTATATTTAATTTTACATTATCACCTATTTTAGGTCACTGCCTCCTTTATTTTCTGTGGGAGGGTGTTATAGTATTAGTGGTTGGCCAGGTGTGGTGCTGGACTTACTACTTCTCCTTATTTGGCTCTTGTAACTTACACTCATACATTTGGCTACACTCCCTGAATTAAGGAAGTGTAGACATGCGAGTTTACTCCTTTGAGTAACTTTACACTTGTAAATGGTGACTACCAAAATGTAGTGAAGCTACTCAAAAATGAAAGAGTAAACTTACATGTTTAGATTACTTATGGTGCAAGTTGTGAATCGTCCCTATTGCGTGATTGTATTCATCTGCCCATTTCAAATCCATGTAATGCCACCAAGACGCAAAGTAGAGCAAAGCGTATCTGCTTTGAGAAAAGGGTACCTTTCCAGCACGAAACCTTTGCTGGAAAGTACATATCCTTCCAAGACTTTGCGCCACTTTGCGTCACTTTGCCTTACGTTCTGCTGGTACGAGTTTTGCCCAATTGGGCCTTAAAACAAGTTGAAATTAGAGCAGGAAGGTGCAGAACACAGATGAAGGCAAAGAAACCTCAAATTCTTGCAATTTTATGATTTGCAATTGTGTGGAAATTTTCCCCTAAATTGATCGAAACAATATAATTTTATGTAAACAATACTCAGGCATTTGTAGGGAATAAGAGAATATTCTTCATACTTTTATGATGAGGTCGATACCTGATCAGGATTTTCAAGTAAGGTTTTCC
This sequence comes from Triturus cristatus, assembly GCF_964204655.1. NCBI lineage: Eukaryota > Metazoa > Chordata > Amphibia > Caudata > Salamandridae > Triturus > Triturus cristatus. The sequence continues at coordinate 592,010,861 of NC_140593.1, forward strand.
AGATGAATGCCTGCATTTCAGTAAATGGACAAAAACATCCTAAAAATGAGAGATAGACTTGGGTGCCGATCACGATCCTGTAAAAACCGGGTACGAACCGTCGGACGGAGCATATTCGCCGTCCGACGCGTACCCGGTCGTAACAATATACAAACATGGAAGTACGATTCGCACGGAAATACCATTTCCGTACGAATCGTACAAAACCCCGACCGACGAAAATAATCATACAAATGTGATCCGGGAAAGCGCCGATGTGACGTCGGGACACACGCAGCCTGCCATTCACGAACCAGGAAGTACGATTCGCACCGACGTCATCCCGCACGGACAATATTTTCCGGCAGCCAAAAACTGCTGGGAAATCAGGACAACGCGAACAAGGAGTACCTGTACGCGACGGACAGACATGGACCCGAACCTACGTGTCATCCCGGCCCTCATAGCAGTCGACCTCCTCTACAGGTTACGACGCAGACGCCGCAGAAGGTCAGAACAACAAAGGGAGGGGGGAAAGGGGGGGGTGCAGGAGCAGGGGCAGGCCACAAAACCCCCACCAAAGTCACACAGCACACATGCCCCGGACATATCTGACCCCAAGGCCCTGGTCACTACGAGGGGGTGGGGGCATGTCCAGCAAAGCCAGCGTCCGCCACAACGGAAGTGCTTGACCACGCGAACCGGCAACACAACAATACAGGTACGTCCCGTACCCACGCCTTAAGAGCGTGGGTATGAGTCGTACCACGCCCACACCGACGTCACCCCAACAATGGCGGGACGGCTGTACCCACGTGGCAAAGGCCTGGGTACGGCCCGCACAAGCATTCCATAGCGTGGGCACGGATATGTACGGAGCATACCCTCACCCGTGTACGTATGGAGCGTACCCCCCACCCCAACAGTGTAAGTACGACCCGTACCCTCACCCGCGTATGCATGGAGCGTACCCCCCACCCCAACAGTGTAAGTACGACCCGTACCCTCACCCGCGTATGCATGGAGCGTACCCCCACCCCAACCGTGTATGTACGTACCGTGCCCCTACCCCAACCGTGTATGTACGACCCGTACCCCACCCCGTATGCATGGAGCGTACCCCCACCCCAACCGTGTATGTACGACCCGTACCCTCACCCGCGTATGCATGGAACGTACCCCCCACCCCAACAGTGTAAGTACGACCCGTACCCTCACCCGCGTATGCATGGAGCGTACCCCCACCCCAACCGTGTATGTACAAACCGTACCCCCACCCCAACCGTGTATGGACGACCCGTACCCCCACCCCGTATGCATGGAGCGTACCCCCACCCCAACCGTGTATGTATGACCCGTACCCCCACCCCGTATGCATGGAGCGTACCCCCACCCCAACCGTGTAAGTACGACCCGTACCCTCACCCGCGTACGCATGGAGCGTACCCCCCACTCCATCAGTGTAAGTACGACCCGTACCCTCATCCGCGTATGCATGGAGCGTACCCCCACCCCAACCGTGTATGTACGTACCGTACCCCCACCCCAATCGTGTTTGGATGACCCGTACCCCCACCCCGTATGCATGGAGCGTACCCCCACCCCAACCGTGTAAGTACGACCCGTACCCTCACCCGCGTACCACCAGCAGTGGCCAGACATAGGAGGGGTGGGTGCCTATCACTCCCAGCAGTGCCCAGTCACAAGAGAGGTGGGTGCAGAGTCCTCCCAGCAGTGCCCAGACATAGGAGGGGTGGGTACAGAGTCCTCCCAGCAGTGCCCAGACACAGGAGGGGTGTGTGCAGAGTCTTCCCAGCAGTGCCCAGACACAGGAGGGGTGTGTGCAGAGTCCTCCCAGTAGTGCCCAGGCACAGGAGGGGTGTGTGCAGAGTCCTCCCAGCAGTGCCCAGACGCAGGAGGGGTGTGTGCAGAGTCCTCCCAGCAGTGTCCAGTCACAAGAGGGGTGTGTGCAGAGTCCTACCATCAGTGCCCAGACATAGGAGGGGTGGGTGCCTATCACTCCCAGCAGTGCCCAGTCACAAGAGGGGTGGGTGCAGAGTCCTCCCAGCAGTGCCCAGATATAGGAGGGGTGGGTGCTTATCACTCCCAGCAGTGCCCAGACACAGGAGGGGTGTGTGCAGAGTCCTCCCAGCAGTGCCCAGACATAGGAGGGGTGGGTGCCTATCACTCCCAGCAGTGCCCAGTCACAAGAGGGGTGGGTGCAGACTCCTCCCAGCAGTGCCCAGACATAGGAGGGGTGGGTGCCTATCACTCCCAGCAGTGCCCAGACACAGGAGGGGTGGGTGAAGAGTCCTCCCAGCAGTGCCCAGACACAGGAGGGGTGTGTGCAGAGTCCTCCCAGCAGTGCCCAGACACAGGAGGGGTGTGTGCAGAGTCCTCCCAGCAGTGCCCAGTCACAGGAGGGGTGTGTGCAGAGTCCTCCCAGCAGTGCCCAGACATAGGAGGGGCGGGTGCAGAGTCCTCCCAGCAGTGCCCAGACACAGGAGGGGTGTGTGCAGAGTCCTCCCTGCAGTGCCCAGACACAGGAGGGGTGTGTGCAGAGTCCTCCCAGCAGTGCCCAGACACAGGAGGGGTGTGTGCAGAGTCCTCCCAGCAGTGCCCAGACACAGGAGGGGTGTGTGCAGAGTCCTCCCAGCAGTGCCCAGACACAGGAGGGGTGTGTGCAGAGTCCTCCCAGCAGTACCCAGTCACAGGAGGGGTGTGTGCAGAGTCCTCCCAGCAGTGCCCAGACATAGGAGGGGTGTGTGCAGAGTCCTCCCAGCAGTGCCCAGACACAGGAGGGGTGTGTGCAGAGTCCTCCCAGCAGTGCCCAGACAAGACACAGGAGGGGTGTGTGCAGAGTCCTCCCAGCAGTGCCCAGATGCAGGAGGGGTGTGTGCAGAGTCCTCCCAGCAGTGCCCAGTCATAAGAGGGGTGTGTGCAGAGTCCTCCCAGCAGTGCCCAGACATAGGAGGGGTGGGTGCCTATCACTCCCAGCAGTGCCCATTCACAAGAGGGGTGGGTGCAGAGTCCTCCCAGCAGTGCCCAGACATAGGAGGGGTGGGTGCCTATCACTCCCAGCAGTGTCCAGACACAGGAGGGGTGTGTGCAGAGTCCTCCCAGCAGTGCCCAGACATAGGAGGGGTGGGTGCCTATCACTCCCAGCAGTGCCCAGTCACAAGAGGGGTGGGTGCAGAGTCCTCCCAGCAGTGCCCAGACATAGGAGGGGTGGGTGCCTATCACTCCCAGCAGTGCCCAGACACAGGAGGGGTGTGTGCAGAGTCCTCCCAGCAGTGCCCAGACATAGGAGGGGTGGGTGCCTATCACTCCCAGCAGTGCCCAGTCACAAGAGGGGTGGGTGCAGAGTCCTCCCAGCAGTGCCCAGACATAGGAGGGGTGGGTGCCTATCACTCCCAGCAGTGCCCAGACACAGGAGGGGTGTGTGCAGAGTCCTCCCAGCAGTGCCCAGACACAGGAGGGGTGTGTGCAGAGTCCTCCCAGCAGTGCCCAGACACAGGAGGGGTGGGTGCAGAGTCCTCCCAGCAGTGCCCAGACACAGGAGGGGTGTGTGCAGAGTCCTCCCAGCAGTGCCCAGACACAGGAGGGGTGTGTGCAGAGTCCTCCCAGCAGTGCCCAGTCACAGGAGGGGTGTGTGCAGAGTCCTCCCAGCAGTGCCCAGACATAGGAGGGGTGTGTGCAGAGTCCTCCCAGCAGTGCCCAGACACAGGAGGGGCGTGTGCAGAGTCCTCCCAGCAGTGCCCAGACACAGGAGGGGTATGTGCAGAGTCCTCCCAGCAGTGCCCAGACACAGGAGGGGTGGGTGCAGAGTCCTCCCAGCAGTGCCCAGACATAGGAGGGGTGGGTGCCTATCACTCCCAGCAGTGCCCCTGCAAAGAAAAGGGTGGAGTACCCACAGATCCAATGCCCACAAATGTCAGTCAGGTGCACAAAGATCCTGCAGTACATGTACCACATGTGTGCGAGGCTGGGAGTATACACATGCATAGCGCCAAAAAGAAAACATGTACACATGAAGTCATGGCAACAGTCTACATACACAAGTACAGAGACCACCAAGGATGCCACGAATGATGCAGGTGGAGGCATCGCTCAGCATGCATGGCCCAAGTCTAACGAGTCCGTCACACACCCAGCCAATGTAGACACAGCTCAGCACCACATATTGGAAAGACCCTGCAGGGAAGATGTCAGGTTACACAGAGGAAGGAACACACCTTGGGACGATGACACCATGCAGTAACTGCGTACATGAACAAAGTTATGTAGCCAACAGCTTGTGATGGCACACAGATAACAGGATCCACCCTATGACCAGCACAAGACTACAATTCCCACACACCCAACACATTATCACCACCCAAAATGATGGGGCAGGTCCACCAACAGCAATACCAGACAGACAGTAGTGTACTAAGGAAAAAGAAATTGCTTTATTCAGTATCAAAAAAATGTGTTTGTCCATTGAAAGTTCAAAATGTACAATGCCCATAGGGCAATCAAAAGTTCACATCCAGGTGGGGGACACAGTGGGACGCGTGTCCCCTAGCTTGCCTGCACACTCAGACTCCTTTGTCTTCCAGAGCGGGGAGGGCATCATGTGGGGGGGAAGGACCAGGCACCGCAGGGACATGAGGGCGAAGGGTAGGCGTCGTGGGTGCAGGGATGGAGGACTCCACCACAGAGGGTGGGGCAGGGCCAAAGGCGGAGGCCAGGATGGCGCTGCACACCTTAGCAAGGTCCTCCAGCGACTCCCCTGCACCCGAAGGAACCACAGGCCCCAAGGAGGGGGTGGGGCGGAGGGATGGGTCGCAGCGCCACTGGGGGAGGGTGTGGACAGGGGGGGGACTCAACCACCCTGACCGGGGACTATCTTGACCGCTTGCGGGGTGGTGTCACTGTGGGGCTCAGGGACAGAGCGGCCATGAAGGAGTCTTTGCCGGATATGTGGCCAGGAGAGCTGAGGGGAGGGGATTTGGAGGGAGTGGATTGGGTGGAATGCGGACTCCCACTCTGGCTGCGTGGCTTACGTTTGCCCCCCCCCAGTGGGTGTGCCTACTTCACCCTGTGTGTGCATGCCAGGAGGTGTGCGTTTGACCTTCCCTGCTGGTGTGGTGCCTGTGTCTGTTGTGGTGGGTGCATGCTGACGTCTGGGTGTACGTGGGACAGGCATGGGAGTGGGAAGTGTGGATGGGTCAGGGGTAGGGGGTTGGACGTAGCGCTGCAGGAGACCCACTGCTGCAGTCAGTGTCGACTCAATGGACCTCAGCAAGTTGCGTTGGTCAGCCTGCGATGAGAAAATGCCCTCCAAGTATGCCTCCATGTTGTGCAGCACTTGGCTGTGGCCATGGAGGACATTAAGCATCGCAGCCTGACCAACCTGCAACTGCCGCTGGATGTCCACAGACTCGGCATTGGCAGCAGCAGTGGAGACAGGGGCAGGGGGTGCGGTGCCTAGCTGGAAGGAGACATGCGGTGACTGGGCACGCTGGGAAGGGACACGAGCAAGTGGGAGGCGGCTGATGGCAATGGAGGGGGCGGGGAGAGATGTTGTGCTGCAGTCAGCTGCTGGTGCAGCCTCCGCCCACTCGGAGAGATCATCCTCGGACCCGACAGCTTCATATTCTGTCGTGCCAGTGGACAGGTCCTCGGCCTCACTCTCCTCCGCCTCAGTTCCACTCGATGTGCCAGGCACGATGTCACCGCTGGCACTGGTGCTCGGTCCCTCCGCTCCGTCTGTGCTCATGTCTCCCTACGTGTCCCCCGACGATGCTGTGTGCAAGGTGAAGAGACAGCAATTAATCATACACCTGTATACATATGTCACATGAGTCCAATCTACATAGGTTACAGTGCATAGCCTGAAAAGAAAGATCAGTGACATCTACAAAACAAGGTACAGATGTAGGGCATGCAACACACACTTGGTTGACCCACCATGCCACTGAAAAACTATGGAGAGCATGACACAATAGCAAATGACATGAAATGGAGTTTGACAGAGGAGCCAGGCCCTGGGGACAATCCAGCACTGCATCTGCACCACACAGCGTTGGCAAAAATAGGGATGAGCAGGGACCATATCCATGAACTTGAGGCACATGCTGCATAGGTAATACTGAAAACATGCCCACCATGACTGGCACACCGCACCTTGAGTGCATGTGCAGGCAAACATCACACACTGGCCAGACCTAGCAAGGAGATATCAGGTTTTGACATGTAGGCTTTGCCCACACCAACCACCCCCTACATGAGACAATTTGTTGAGACACAGGAAGCACTTACATCTCTTAGTCTGGGTGAAATACACATGGGCTGGATCAATGCAAGATTGGACACCAAATACCCAAGGTGCGCCTGTCCAAATAATCATGTACAAATGGGCAGCATCAGATGATTGTAACAAGACACACAGGCACTGGCCACCGTGAGTATGAACAAGGAAAATCAGGTCCGGCTGTACAGTGGACACTTGTACTACATTTGACGTCAATATACATGGTGACAGTGGACAATGGCACAGAGCACAACCTATGCTGTAGACACTGAGAGTGTCCACATTTCGTGATGACACACATGACACCTATGAAAATATGCCCCAGGGGACAGTAGTGGCCACACAACTCCATGGTCCTGATTGGGAATGACTGCAACACACGCCACCATCCCTGCACTATGCGTATCGCACACTCATGCACATCATGTCACAGGCCACAACATAGGACATGCGTGCTGTAAGGCATGACACTTGAGAGACTAACTCCCATGTCTGGACTCAGCATCAGTGCCAACTGACATGGAACCCACAAGTACTGAACTGGACAGGGCACAGGCAAGGTCCCAAAACCTCTAACACACCACCCCCACACATGATGCTACAGGCATGTTCACGTGGAGAAAGTGCCAGCCTACATAACCTTGTGAAGGAGTGACTACACACAGACCAGGGAACACATTGCAAGGAGGGGAAGGGAGGCAGGAGAGCACCGCTATACTGTGGGTAACTGGATCTGCACAGCACCTTTAAACCCTGGCAGTGTATCCATGCAACTGTGCACTTACATATGCTGGTGACACACCACAAACACACATGTACCTACCCCCTTCCTGCTGCTGCTTCTCCCGTAAGCGCCTGTCCAAGTATGGAAATACCACCGCCAGCACACACTTGTGGATGTGGGTCAGACGGCGGCGCCCGCGGTTCTTATGGGTCTCAGGTGAGTCCCCCAGCAGGACCCGTGCGATCCTCCGCGTCCAGCACCGGATATCCTGCCAGCGTTTCCTCACCTGGGGCAGGCGCCGCTTGCGACCCTCCGTCCTCCTCACGGCACTGACGGCGTTCATCCATATCTGCTTCTTGGCAGAGGCGCCTACCTGTGAGGATGAACAAGTGACACTACATCAATACACCTGGCACATGTCACAGATACACATATTAGAACTATTTTGCTGTTTACAACAAGGCATGGTATGCATCCAACGCATTGCACCTTTGTCAAAGGGACATGATCCTCCGGGGAAGGGCAAAAGCAGTACGTGCCATTGAAAGTACACAGGTGGAATGAGGGCAACTACACAATCAATGATCCATCCTCACACTGTGCATCAGAAGGTACACCAGGATAATGTGCAGCACCTCTAAGCAGTCACATGCCACAGGCCACTGACGCTACCGCAGCAGAGTACACAGACACACACAGGCACAGGACATTCACCTGCCATTGCCAAATGCAGCGACAAACCTCACTCTGCACATGTGCCACTAGACGGGGGGGGGCTCACAGGTGTGGGGCTGGCTCTGCACGTCAGACACACAGCACTGCTCCCTGCTCACATCACATGGGCAGGGTATATCCATCCCTCATGCAGCCCGGGTGCCACACTCCACATATGCACCCACCCAAATGACAGGGGACTAACACACACACCGATGTCCAGGGTACGAACACATCATGTGGACACTCTCAGCACAGGTACACAGAACTAACACACATCTGTGGGTACAGTCACCTGTCACACTGGGCTGACCACATAATCAAATGAGGACTGTAGAGGCTACATTCCCAGGAGGACAAGACAGGCAGTATGTGGCATGCACCATGCAGTGATTGTCACAGTAAACACAATGCAAGTGAGGACGGCAGACATGCACCACAGCATGCACTGGCTGGGAGACATCAGGCATCCCCCCCCTGGGACCCCCCCTCAGTGCATAGCATGTGTGTCACACCTGGACACAATGCCAGAAGTCACAGTCACAAAAAAGGGACACAGTCTGTGCTAGTAGACTCTGCACTCACCTGATACCCTGGTCGACCATACAGCATGGGGTACTGTGGGAGGATCACATCCAGCAAAGCCAGGTTCTCCTCCAGGGTGAAAGGCTGTGCCCTCTCCACAGACCTTGACATGGTTCCAGGGAATCAGTAGCAGCAGCTGGCTCGTAGACTCCAGAGATGTGAAGGCAAGTGCTCCCTCATGGGACCTGGCTGCCTTATATCTGCCTTGCTGGCCTGTTTCATGCACAGGAGTACAGAGTGATTGGTCACTCACATTTGCATCCTATGTTTCCTCCAATCCCTTCAAACCTAGCACAGTCAGTGGGTTCTTATTGTGTTTTTTTCTTGAGCATGATGTCACCTCCAGAACCACATTGCAACAAAGTAGATTCATTCAAACTGCCTACTGCTGTGCACCTGCTGAAACAAATTCAAACTTTAAACTTGGTCTCCATGACAACCAGCATGCATGTAGGCCTTTATACTTGTCCCTCATGTGTCCCCTATGTAATTTGGAGTCTCACACACAGGTACGGTGCGTACCGGGGCCCTAGGGCACCCCAAATGCATAGCAACGGCCCGTCCAGGCGTGTGTACGGTCCGTTTCACCATGGGTGTTCTCGCGTATGCGTACCCATAGTGATAGTGAGCGTACGCTGCTTTTGTGGCTGACTTCTTGTGTGTCTCTCATCCCCAGGTACTTGCGCATGCCGTCTGCTGGTTGCATTGTTGTGGCACTGCTATTCCTCATGGACACGTCATCGTGTGCTTACTCAGCGTTACACGCACGGACAAGTTTGGAAGTCTTCTTAGGGTAAGGGATGCATCAGGGGTGTATTGGGTGTGGCAGTTGTTTACGATGTGTGCACACTGCCCCTGTCGATGTTTGGTTCCTCTGCAGACATGTCGCGTCACCATGGGACACATTACATGTTGCTGGGTACACCTGAATAGATGGTCAGACTTGTTGACAGTCATCTGTGATGGGATAGTGGATTGTGATGATGGCATCAATGTGTGTAACACTGCCCTCGGACACATACGGTTTGCATTGGCTTGACATGGTGTGGGACTTCCACATCAGAGGATCAATGGTATATGGCAGCCTCTCCGTGAGCAGCTGTGGGTGTTTAGCTGTTAGCCGACACTTGTGTGCCAGTTCCATGGCTATCACGCATTTGTGCTGCAGAAGGGGGGTTCCAGTGTTGGACCCACATGTTACTCCACATGACCTGTTCATGTGTACTCCGAGTTGCCTCTGCATTCCCAAAGACATGAATAATAAAGGTGTCACTGTGCCTCCAAGGTGCCTATTCTCAGTCAATGCTGGTGTGTTGCCACGGTGCATCCGGCATGTCTGGCATGGTTTTCCCTGATAGTGGCTATGTGTCTATGTGTCGAGTAGCAAGATGCAATCTGTTTGTGTGGGATTAGACTGTGTATTGTGCATGATGTCCATGACTGTGTGGGTATTGTGACATGTGCCATCCCCAACGTTGGGCAGGCCACCATTCTCTGCATCCACCTGACTCAAGCTTGCAGGACATGGTTCTGCCATCTGTCCACACATACCTGGGTGCCCCCCAGGACACTCCACATGAACCCTGACCACTGCGCATGGCTGTCGCTGTACTCAATTTGTCTGTCGGCACAGTTGTGCTGCCACCCCCTCAGCTGGTTGGGCCCATCACGGGTGTGTATGGTGCTCCATGTCCGTCTTGTCTAATACATTGTGACCCATGTGTGTCCTGTGCCAGACTCAGGCCCCAGGGTGTGGATGGTTGAAGTCAAATGAGAACTCAGGCATGGTTAGACTTTACAAGACACATGTAAGGTAATAATGCAAAATGTAGGCATCATCTCTTTATCGTGTAACATTTTATTTTGGTTAGGGTACGTGGGGGGGGTATGACATAAGGGGCTTTCCGGGTGTGTGGAATCCAAAGTTCACTAGGGGAGTTGGTGTCCTTGCCATTGAAAATCCTCAGAGTCCATGCCACAGTCTTTGTCAACATTGGTCAGACAGTGACCAGCAAGTCCATGTGGCAGAGAATGTCTTTTGCTGCTGTGCTGCTGTTTGTCCAGTGGCCAGGTGCCAGGCCAGGTGTCCTGGGAGATGGTGCTGTTGCGCTGACCCTCACGGTCTTTTCCGTGGACGACCCGCCCTCCTGCGGGGACCCTCAGAAGCAGGCCGTGACGATGTTTGAGATGCTCCGTCGGATGACTCCTCCTCCTCCTGATCCCTCCCTGTGGGTGGTGATGTTCTACGCCTGGTGGCACAGGGAGGGTTGCCCATGTTGTCGGCTATCCGACGGAGTGTACTGTGAATTCCCGTGAACACCGTCACAAGCTCAGCCTGTCTGTCCTCCATCCGCCCTTGGTGTCGCAGTAGACAGGCATGTTGCTCCGCATGTTGCTGGGCCTGCTGGGTCTTGATCTCCTCGAGGATGGACACAACCTGGGCCATGCCCGTGGTGTCCTGCCGGTATGTGTCCAGGATGTTGCGGACATGGGAATATACCGGCTGCGCAGCCAACCGGTCAGGCTCGCGCCTCTGCCGTCCTCCACTCCCACCACCCCTGCCCACTTGCACCTGGCCTGCCCTTGTGGGCACATCGGGTCTCCGGGACCCCTGAGGGGTGGCATTGGCGTTGTCGCCTGCCTCCTCCTGGGTGCCCGGTACACCGTGTCCCTCCTGGCCAGTCTGGCTGCATTGTGGTGGTGGGGCAGGGATCCTGGGTGTCTCCTGGGATGTGGCAGGAGTGGGGGTGGTGGTTGGCCCAGTTGTACCTGACGCAGGTGCTGCAGGTCGTTGGACACCAGAGGGGCCAGGTTGGTCGGGGTCGGGTTCGTCCACAGAGTGGTGAGAGTCGTCGCTGCCGGTGGCTCCGTCATCCCGCCGAGCCGGGTCCTGTGAGTCTTCCCCCCCAGTGTTGGGGGGTGATCCACGACGTTGACCTGTGTGTGAGAGAGACAATGTTAATTTTGTTCCATGCAACATCCATGTTTCATTCGTTTCTAAGTTGGCACATGTCCTCTGGGAATTTGGATATGTCTTGCATTCCACTCACAGTGCACTTGTGCATGGGTATGTCCCTTGGCCACAGCTTTTTCAACTTTACCTATGTGTGGCACAGTCTTACTTGCTGCGTCAATTGTGACTGCAGTCAGCAGTGGAGTGAGCAGGTGTGGCGAGCCATGCATTGCCGCCTTCCGTGTTGCACTGTACGTGGGCACATGGAGTGGTTCCACACACTTAGGTAATGCAGGTAGCTGGCGTTGTGCTCGTGCACAGGTTGAGACATGGCCCTGTGTTTTGCCATGGAGAAGAGGGGGGGTTCTGGCACTGGCCACCCTTGTCTACATGCACGCAGTCCACCTGCTGACGAGCGGACATTCCCACACCCCCCAAGGCTGAATTGGGCTCCCTGTGTGTCCCTTTCTCACTCCCTCTCTGTCCCCCTCTCCCTCCCTCTGTGTGTCAGCCTCCTCCCTCTGTCCGTCTCCCTGTGTCTCCCTCCCTCTCTGTCCCCCTCTCCCTCCCTCTGTGTGTCACCCTCTGTCATCTCAGCCCAGCTTCCTGGGCACACACTTTTAGCAGATCTTTGAATGGCCCTTGGCTTGTTGATGTGAGTTTGTTTCTGATCTCCAGGCACCCATTGGGTGTAGTGTCTGTGTCTGCGCTGGTGCTGTGGTGGTGTGTGCTGCCACTCTTTCACAGTGTTGGCTGTTCATTATCTGATGTCATGGGCAAACACGTGCGGTCACCCCCATGTGTTAATGCAAGTCATCCGCCATTTGTTGGCAAGTCTTTCCTGTGTGGGGACACACTGTTTGTCTGGCTGTGACCTAGGCCATATGGGCAGGGGGCATTGTTGTCTGCTTCTGAGTTGCACTATGAGATTTTTGGGGCCCACACTCCCGCCATCCGGCTTACCATGTCTTGTGTTGGTGTTTTCTGTGGCCTGTGACTTGGCATTGTCCAGCTGGGTGCATGGGGCATGGTGGCGCCAGTGGCATGCGCGTGTCCATGGAGTGTGGTTGAGTCATGCGATAGCTTGGGGTGGTTGCGTGCCTGTTTGTGAGTTTGGTTGTGGATGACGTTCCCCCCATGTGAGGTGAGTTGTTTGTGTACTCACCCGGGTCTCGGAGTCCTTCTAATCCGTCCACTGCCACCACCGGCAGTATGGCCATCACCCTCTCCTCCCAGGGATGGTATTGTACGCATCTGCGGGGCGGCCCTCCTCCAGTGACGTTGGCCTGGTTGTGGTCGTCGGTCATTTTGGCTCGGACCCTCCTCCGCAGATCGTACCACCTGGCTTGGCATTCATGCCTGGTCCTTCTGGTGGCCGCAACAGCATTCACAGCATCGACAATCGTCTGCCACATGGCTGTTTTGTCTGAAATGCTGGTCTGTCTGACCAATGTTCCAAAGAGGTGTGACTCGACTCTGAGGATTTCATCGACAAGGACCTCCAACTCTCGGCTAGTGAACTTTGGATTCTTGTTAGTGGCCATGGTGAGGGGTGTGGGTGTGGATGGTTGTGGGGGGTGTGGGTGTGGATGGTTGTGGGTGTGTGGGTGTGGTTGTGCAGGTGTGTGTGTGAATGTGATGAGGGGGTGTTTGTGTAGGTGTGTGTGTGAAGGTGTGCAAGTGTAAGGTGTAGTAAAGGTTCACGTATGGTGCTGTAGGTTGTCTGTGGGGTCTGGCAGCAGTGAGTCTGTTGCAAAGGCTCATGGTTTGTGTCTGTGGGCCCTTTTTATTGGTCCATTGGTGGGTGTGGCTGTGTTTGAAGTTTGGGTGGGTGTGTTATAAGGAGTGGTTGTGTTTTGGGCCTCTGTTTGGGATTTTGACAGTTGCAGGTCAGTGAATGTGTTGTTTATGTGCTTGTTGGACATGTTTTGTGGCTTAGTGCCATTCGAATGGTGTATTCTTGTGTTGTTTTGCTTTGTCCTGGTTGTGTACGTGCGTTTTTAGTTTGTGTAGGGTGTGTACTTCGGGAATTTAGTTGTACAGTGCTGTCCTTGTGTCTGGCTTGGTACGACTCATACATGCGCGATGTTGGGTGAAGGTGCTGGTATTGGGGCCTGGGGTGCGCTACGTACTTAGAATGTTGGGGTGGGGGTACGCTCCATAAGTACGCGGGTGAGGGTACGGGTCGTACATACACGGTTGGGGTGGGGGTACGGTACGTACATACACGGTTGGGGTGGGGGTACGCTCCATACGTACGCGGGTGAGGGTACGGGTCGTACATACACGGTTGGGGTGGGGGTAAGGTACGTACATACACGGTTGGGGTGGGGGTACGCTCCATACGTACGCGGGTGAGGGTACGGGTCGTACATACACGGTTGGGGTGGGGGTACGGTACGTACATACACTGTTGGGGTGGGGGTACGCTCCATACGTACGCGGGTGAGGGTACGGGTCGTACATACACGGTTGGGGTGGGGGTACGGTACGTACATACACGGTTGGGGTGGGGGTAAGGTACGTACATACACGGTTGGGGTGGGGGTATGCTCCATACGTACGCGGGTGAGGGTATGGGTCATACATACAAGGTTGGGGTGGGGGTACGGTACGTACATACACTGTTGGGGTGGGGGTACGCTCCATACATACGCGGGTGAGGGTACGGGTCGTACATACACGGTTGGGGTGGGGGTACGGTACGTACATACACAGTTGGGGTGGGGGTACGCTCCATACGTACGCGGGTGAGGGTACGGGTTGTACATACACGGTTGGGGTGGGGGTAAGGTACGTACATACACGGTTGGGGTGGGGGTACGCTCCATACGTACGCGGGTGAGGGTACGGGTCGTACATACACGGTTGGGGTGGGGGTACGGTACGTACATACACTGTTGGGGTGGGGGTACGCTCCATACATACGCGGGTGAGGGTACGGGTTGTACATACACGGTTGGGGTGGGGGTAAGGTACGTACATACAGGGTTGGGGTGGGGGTACGCTCCATACGTACGCGGATGAGGGTACGGGTCGTACATACACGGTTGGGGTGGGGGTACGGTACGTACATGCACTGTTGGGTTGGGGGTACGGTACATACATACACGGTTGGGGTGGGGGTACGCTCCATACGTACGCGGGTGAGGGTACGGGTCGTACATACACGGTTGGGTGGGGGTACGGTACGTACATGCACTGTTGGGGTGGGGGTACGCTCCATACGTACACGGGTGAGGGTATGGTTCGTACATACACGGTTGGAGTGGGGGTACGGTACGTACATGCACTGTTGGGGTGGGGGTACGCTCCATACGTACGCGGGTGAGGGTACGGGTCGTACATACACGGTTGGGGTGGGGGTACGGTACGTACATGCACTGTTGGGGTGGGGGTACGCTCCATACATACGCGGGTGAGGGTACGGGTCGTACATACACGGTTGGGGTGGGGGTACGGTCCGTACATGCACTGTTGGGGTGGGGGTACGCTCCATACGTACGCGGGTGAGGGTACGGGTCGTACATACACGGTTGGGGTGGGGGTAAGGTACGTACATGCACTGTTGGGGTGGGGGTACGCTCCATACATTCACGGGTGGGGGTACGTCTCGTACATACCCGGGTGTACATACACGGGTGGGGATTCGACTCGTACATTGGAGGGCTGGGGGAGTGTTGGGCGCGTATGCGGGCTCATGTCTCCATCATTGCTATGGGAGTTCGGTGCGGACGGTGTATTTTCCATCCGGTTGTAACATGGGATGCACGGGATGGATCGTAATTGCGCGGTTGGACTTTACTTTTCATATTTGTACGGTAAATCGTCCGAGGATGTGTCGGACACATTTTCCGACCCGAGGACGTGTGGGGAATTATTCCCAATGCGATTCGTATGGACTTTTTCCCATGCGAATCGTACTTGGCAGTTTGTACGGCACTTGTGAGATTCGTACGGTAAAAAGACCGGATACGAGTCGTACGGGGAATTTTTTTGCAGGATCGTGATCGGCACCTTGGTCTTTTAACTTTGTGAAGGCTTATTTACTTTTGAATATCTCAGCTTAATGAGAAAACATATCTACAACCTGGTCAGACAATTTGAAGTTCTATCAGAGATTACAGTTAATAGGTGACAATATCACAGCTAAATTGAATAACTGGTAATGTACATAGAGAGACTTAACTAATCTCTGCCTAATGGTTAATAGAGCTTGAACATAAGGCATAAGATTATATTCCATCTTTGAATGAAGTTGAGATAAGCCATTATTTACGGATGTCTTTGTGTTGAACATAACAGCTGTAAAGAGCTGAACGGTTGCTCTCTTGAGAAATAAGCATAATGAGAAGTAGTTAAACAGCTATGTCCTTCCATATCAAAGCTATAATATTGAGGAATACAAATATCAAGGGCAAAAGATTGTATCCAAAATATTGAATGGTAAGTATAGATTTTTGATACCTAAAGTCACATATATGTACCTTAACAATATATATATATATATATATATATATCTTCACAGTATGTAGTTGTGGAGTTTATAAATATTTGAAACCAAAACGACAAACATCCAATCAGCAGAACTTGAGATAAGGAATTTCAAAGATTTAGGTAGGTACAGGGCCTAAAAATACAAAACGCCATTCACTGTCATCTGGTTGTGCTAGACCAGAGTAAAGTCACAAGTGCAGACCACCCGCACTAGAGGGTGGGCTAGATGCAGAGACCAAGTTAATCCTGCTGAAAAAGTTACTATGTAAAAGCCTGCCGAGAAGAACCCTGTTCACAGTGCGTTCTGGATGGTCGTTGATTTAGCGCGAAGAGCAGGCCTTGTGTTGCAGGCGGTCGTTGCTGTAGCATGAAGATCCTGTTGTGCGTCACAGACAGTTTCTGGAGCTTTGCGTTGCCAGTCACAGCGAAATGTCATGAATGTACGGCGAAGTGAAGATCTTGCATTGCTGGTCATTACTGGTGGTCTCTGTAACACCAAGAGTCAGGTTCACTGGAGCTTTGCATTGACGGTCATCTAGGGGGGCAAAATCTCGGTGCGAACAGGCCCGTTTGTGGTCATGAAGAGCCCAAAACTTCAGGATTTCTCCTTTTTCTTCAGAGGAGTGGGGATCTGAGACTCGCTACAGCAGAAGCCAGCAGAACTCAGGCAGGTTTATTTGCAGGTCCAGGTAAGTCCAGTTGCAGCAGGTCAGCTGGACGGTTGCAGGGAAGCCTCTAGAGCTTGTTGTGTCCCTGCAGCTTAAACCAGGAGGTCATCCACCTGTCCCTTGGAGTCACTCAGGTTAGCCTGGGATCAAGGGTGCAGAGCCAGTCTTCCTTCTCAGAGAGAAGGACAGGCATCAAGCATCAGGGCAGTCCTCTGGCACTTCTTCTCCTGTAAAATTCACAGGCCCAGGAGTGTACTGAAGAGTGAGACTGATGGTCCTGTTTTATTCTTGGTGCCAGCTTTAGAGTGTAAGAAACTTCTAGAGTTTCTACCCCACAGATGGATATCAAATCTTCTTCCTCCCTGACCAGGCTCAAAGGGGTCTGGGGTGCCAAAAGGCTGGTAAGAAATTCTTTGTGAGTGTGCTGAGTCAATACCTTTGAAATGTAAGTGGGACAAGGCACATCTCCACCCACACATCCTGGCAGACTGGCCCATTCTTCCAACACCAAGGTGCCGATTCCAATCCGTGTAAAATATTCCCCATACGAATCGTATCTGGATTTTTTACCGTACGAATCGTACAAGTCCCGTACAAACTGGCAAGTACGATTCGTATGTTAAAAAATCCATACGAATCGCATTGGGAACATTCCCCGACACGTCCTCGGGTCGGAAAAAGTGTCCGACACGTCCCCGGACATTTGTACCAACGAATCGGTAAATTGAAGTCCAAGCGCGCAAGTACGATCCGTCCCGTCCGTCCGAATGCACAACCGTATGGAAAAAACACCCTACGGAGCGAACTCCCATAGGAACCATGGAGACGTCCAAACATGTGCCCGCATACGCGCCGAACACCCCCCCCAGCCCACCCCCCCAAGAACGCACCACACCCCCAGCCCCCCCATGTAGCGCCGTACCCCCACCCCACCCCCGTAGGTACGGAGCGTACCCCCACCCCACCCTGTAGGTACGGAGCCTACCCCCACCCCCGTATGTACGGAGTGTACCCCCACCCCGTAGGTACGGAGCGTACCCCCACCCCCGTATGTACGGTGCGGACACCCAGCGACGCGCTAGGGGTCTGCACTGTACATACAGGGGTGGGGGTACGCCCCGTACCTACGAGGTGGTGGTACACACCATCCATAGGGGGGGTAGGGGTACGCACCATCCATACGGGGGCTGGGGGTACGGCGCGTACATACGGGGGGCTGGGGGTATGTGCTGGGGGACGGTGCGTACATACGGGGGGCTGGCGGTATGCACCATCCATACGGAGGTGGGGGTACGCACCGTCCATACGGAGGTGGGGGTACGCACTGTCCATACGGGGGTGGGGGTACGCACCGTCCATACGGGGGGCTGGGGGTGCGGCACGTACAGCTGCTCCTTCTGCGCGTCGTCCTGATTTCCCGGCACTTTTTGGCTGCCGTAAAATATTCTCCGTGCGGAGTGACGTGGGGACGGATCGTACTTGATGGTTCGTGTAACGCTGCCTGACTCCGTCCGGACGTCACGTCCACGGTGTCCCGGATCGGAATTGTGGGTATGTGTGTTGTGGGTCGGTGTTTTTTGCGATTCGTACGGCAATGGTGTTTCCGTACGAATCGTACTTGCATGTTTGTAATGTTTTTTTCCGGGTACGAGTCGGACGGAGAAAACGCTCCGTCCGACGATTCGTACACGTGTTTTACAGGATCGGAATCGGCACCCAAGTGGGAGGAATACAGCCATGCTGATCACACTCATGTGACCCAGGACACAGGCTGCAGGTACCAAATGTTTAGGACAAGAAAATGCTAATTTTCTAAAATTAGCTTTTTCAGAATTGTGACTTAAAATAAAATCCAACTTTACAGTTCAAGAGGATTTTAAATTGCAATTCTTTGAGTGTAAGCATGGTATTCCTATCTGCTCCCAATCAAATGTTGTCACTTATTAACTGTAATAAAGTAAACCTGAGGTCATCCTTTGGGAGAGGTAGGCCTCACAGTAGTAAAAAACACTTTTGGGGGTTTTTCACTACCAAGACTAGTCAAAATTAAAAGTACTTGTCCACCTTTTTAAATACAGTGCATTCTGCCCCATGGGCTGTATAGGGCCTATCTTAGGGTGACTTAAATGTATTAAAAAAGAAAGGTTTAGGCTTGGCAAAAAGTTTATTTTGCAAGGTCGAAATGGCAGTTTAAAACTCCACTACAGGCTGCAGTGGCAGGCCTGAGAAATGTTTTAAAAATCTACTATAGTGGGTGGCACAATGAGTGCTGAATTCCTACAAGTAGCATTTAATTTACAGGCTCCGGTAACATGTGGCACCACTTTACTAGGTACTTACATGCAAATTAAATGTGCCAATCAGGTGTAAGCCACTTTTATCATGTGTACGGGAGAGAGCACAGGCACTTTAGTACTCGTTATCAGTGATAAAGTGCACAAAGTCCTAAAGACAACAAAAATGAATTCAGCAAAACAGGAGTGGTGAAGTAAAAAGGTTTGGGGGACTACATCTGACACTAACATTCCTGATTTCTTTTCAATTCAGATGTATGTGTGACTACCAGGCAGTGCAGCACCTTTATTACTGCCAAGTCTCCTGGTGAGAGATTCCTCCTTCACAGTCACATGCTTGTTTTCAGCTAAAAGTATGTATTTACTAATAAACCTACTAAAACTGAGCTCCAGGGAGTGTGAAGGCCATTGCTAGGAAATACAAGAGCATTCAGTGACACAAGCCTATCAGATATCCATTAGAAGCGTCAAAGGCTGCGCCTCAGTAGTGGGAGACTGGTACTGTACTGCTTGTTAGTTGGTGAAATGCAGTTGATTTTTTTCAATGGTGATGTCTACATTTCCTAACTCATGCAGTAAGTACTGCGTTTCATCAGCCTCCCCACTACTGTAGTAAGATTGCATGAATGAATGAACCTCATTTATGTTTAACGAGCAGGAAGGCTTTGGTTTTGTTTATTGACTTTTTAGATCTTTAATACTAGAATAAGAACAACTGTAGTAAAATCCGGACTACACAATAAGTTGAATTCCAGTTTATTAATTAATTCGACCAGACAACGCAAACAAGGTGCCAACGGGAGCCAGCAGTTACAATCAACTGACTCCGCTGTCCATTCACATTCAAAGGTAAGCCTTATTATTATAACACTATAATTCCACTCTTTCCTCGTGGAGCCCCTCACGCACGACAGCCTCCATGAGGGAAGAGAAGAACCGAACACTACACATCTTCTCCTCTACAAACAAACGAAATGTTAATAAATAAAATCATTACAAACATATTCATTTAAAGCAACTGGACGTCTGATGATCCTTTTTCCCAGGGTGTTGGTATCCTTATCTTGTGAACCATCATGAGAAACCATGACTTCACTTCCTTTACCACGACGATTCTGTGGACAATCAGAAGAATCATGCAAAACAGACGATTTGTTGACAACGGAATCAAATGCAATAGGAGCTTTACATAAACCAACTCTTTTGAGATTCCAACATTTTCCAATCTCTAGAATCACAGCATTTTTTCTTAATTTAGTAATGTGTTGAGGTTGAAAAAATGTACTTTTATTTTTTTGTACAAAACCTGGTTTCTTGATTCTGACCCACTGGCCAACAGAAAGCCTAACTTTATGGGTGTTATGTTTTTTGTCATAAAAAGTTTTATACCTGTCATGTTTAAGAAGAAGATTGTTCTTTACATCAGAAGAAGACCAATTCACTTCTCCACAACTTTTAATCCAACCTGGAAACCACTTAGCTCTGAGTTTTCTACCCCTCATGAGTTCGAAAGGGGAACATTTTGTAGAATCCACAATTGAAACTCTGTAATACCAAAGAGTTTTAAACATTTGTGTCTCCCAGGGAATGTTATTTTTAAAGGCCAACTGGATGGCACCCTTCAAAACTCTGTTATACCTTTCCACTAAGCCATTTCCACTGGGATTGTACAAGGAAGTGGTTTTGTGTCATATAACACATTTGGATAAATATTTGGTCATGACATCCGAAGTAAACTGTACACCATTATCGCTAATAATAACAGCAGGGGTCCCTTCACTAAGGAAAACTTCATCAAAAAATAATATTACAGTGTCAGTATCCAAATTTCTGATAACTTTGACCACAGGCCATTTAGAAAACACATCTATCATTGAAATGACATACTTCTCAGAACTGCCAACAGGACCCATGATGTCCACTGCAACTTACTCCCACGGAGATTCCGGGCACATAAAGTCACTCATGGGAGGTCTTAAAGTTTTTAAAATTTTGTCCCCAGAGGAACACAGTCCACAATCTCTAACAACTCTCTCTACTTCAATGTCCACACCGGGCTACCAATATCTGCTTTTGACAATACACTTTGCTTTTAAAATAGCCAGATGTCCGTCATGGCATAAAGAAATAATTGTATTTCTTAAATCAAACGGCGGAACAATTGTATCTCCTCTCATAAGGTTATCATCGGAGGAAGATAATTAATCTTTGACTTCCCAATATGCTTTTAAATCTTTAATATCCGTTTTGTCGAGGCCAACCATTGTACAAAAATTCGAAAACTTTCCTTACTCAGTCATCTTAAGTCAAAGCCTCATTCCACTCCTCTTTTTCAAAAGAATAAAGACCAAGGTACAACAACCAAGCAACTTGAACATTATCCATAAGATCATCCTGGTTCTCAACCATCTGAACAGGTAAGCGTGATAAAAAGTCAGCAACAGCCTTCTTCTTTCCATGTAAGTATTCAATCATGTATAGAAAATCTAATAATCGCATTGAAATACGTGCTAACCTGGCAGACACATTAACCATAGCAATATTAGACAGAATTTTAACCAGAGGTTTATGATCACACTTAACAGTGACTTCATTACCCCAAACAAATGTGCCAAAATGCTCTAGAGTCCAAGCAGAAGCGAGTGCTTTACGCTCAATTACAGCATATTTGCACTCAGCAGGATATAAAGACCTAGATGCATAAGCAACAATGGATTCAAAACCTTTTTTGTCTACTTGTGATAAAACAGCGCCAATGCCAGTACCATTGGCGTCGGTAGTAATTATGTTTTTACAACAAGGGTCAAAACCTTGAAGGGCAGGAGCAGAAGAAATAGCGTTCATAATATCTAAGAATTCCTCCTGACACGCAGTAGACCAGACAAATTGAGAATTGGACTTGAGTAGTTGTCTTATCTGAAAGGTTCTATTTGAAAGGTTTTTGACACATTTGGAAAAAAAACTCCACGAGTTCTAAAAAAGATTTCACTTCATCTTTGTTTTTTGGACTAGGGGCATCAGTAATAGCTGAAACCAGTTTGGCTTTGGGATGAATACCAAACGCACTAATTTCATGACCAAGATAACTTACACTATTTGCTGCAAACTTGCACTTTGAAAATTCAACAGTCAAACCAAATTTGTTTAGCAGGGAAATTACATGGAGCAATTTGTTTTGTGATCATTATTGTTCTTACCCATAACAAGAATGTTGTCTTGAAAGATGAGAACATAATTCAGATGACCAAAGATTCTGTAGATTAGACGCTGGAAAACCGCGGCTGCGGATGCTAAGCCAAAAGGCATTCTAGTGTACTGAAAACATCCAATATGAGAAATGAAGGCAGTGAGATTTTTACAAGCTTTAGAAAAGGAAATCTGGTGGTAAGCTTGGGAAAGGTCAATGGTGGAGAACATTTCCATACCTCTAGTTTTGGCAAGCATTTCATTAATTTTGGGTAAAGGAAACTGGGCAATTAAAATATTATCAGTAAGATGGTGTAAGTCAATGCATAACCTGAGCTTTCCATTGGCCTTCCTGCTTCCATCAGGCATGAAATATACATGAAAGAAACATATTCAGTAGAGACCACAGGAAATTTGCCAAATGTCAAGGAGTGGCGCTTAAAGTGTGCAGCATAAATGGGAAATTTCAGGCATCTGCCAACCAAAAGACGGTGCCACGTTCATGACGCTGAGCCGGGTGGCTCACGACACGACAAGGCAGCAAAGCGTCCCGAAGCAGCCAGGAAAGGAAAAGGAACAGCACAGAAGTTATCACAGATTCTCCACAATGGATGCACGAGCCATCGGAATCTGGAGAGGTAAGGGCACACGCGCTGAGTGGCACAGAATATTCAAAAGTCGCTTATCTGAAACTGACAACATTGCTCGGCCTACTAAACTTTGTACAGGAATGCCAGCAGGGTGCACCGTGCAGCATACGAGTGAAGCAAAGTAACACAGCATGTTTACGATCAATGTCAATCCACCATGCGGCAAAACAACATGGCAATACACCCATTAGACAAAGTTCAGAAGAAGTGCCATAATTCATGAAGCAAGTTGTCCAGGGCTTGTTTGAAGCAGTTAAAACACTCCCCTTAGCACACTTTAAGATGAAGAGAAAATACTCGGCACAGGGCGCTCTTGAAACAGTTACAGCATACTCACATGCATCACTGAGCAGTCAATTCGAGGGATAAAAGTGCAGCTAAACTCACACCTGGTCCACATAAGATGGTTCAATAAAGTGAACTGATTGTTTCAAATAACTTGGCAGATAAATTCCAGTGTTAAGTTCAGGAGAGTCACAGGGTGTGCATTGTAGACTACGAAGATGCAAAGTTAGAAGCTGCACTTTTAATCACCAAGGTGCACTTTTAATCGCCAGACTCCAGGATTAGGGCCCTTTCCAGTAGTTTCAAAGTAAATTTATATCACAACGCTTGTTTAAAAGTCCTGGGCAGAGGCTGTCTGATGACAACAGACACCAGTGAGGCACCCAGGGACGTGTCATCAAAGTAAGCTTCAAATAAAAGTACACTTACAGTCTCATGTTCTCATAGTAGTAATGATGATTCCTCCATTAATTTCAGAAAAATCCTTTTGTTCCAAATAGGTCCTTTTCAGCTCGTCGTGAGTGTGAAGTTCAATGAAATGAGGTAGACTGAGAAGTAGTTCTATCTTGATGACAGTTTTATTCCAAAGTTCAGTCAGGACAGGAACACATGTAGAATTAAGTAAATCAGATGAATACGCCCCACCTCGATTAGGTTACGAGTGAAGCCAAGTAACACAGCATGTTTACGATCAATGCCAACCCACCATGCGGCAAAATAACATGGCAATACACCCGTTGGTCTTTCTTGCAGCCCATCCTCCTCGCCATAAATTGTGTAGTAAAATCCAGATTACACAATGAGTTAAATTCCAGTTTATTAATTAACTAGACCAGACAACTCGAACTAGGTGCCTTCGGGAAGCCAGCAGTTACAATCAACTGACTCTGCTGTCCGTTCACACTCAACGGTAAACAACACTATAATTCCATGCTTTCCGCTTGGAGCCCCTATGCACGAGAGCCTCCATGAGGGAAGAGAAGAACCGAACACTACAACAACATATAACTGTTTTCTGATTTTTGGCATCATGCAGATGTAGTGAAAACAGAGGCGGTTGTAAGCATGCTACATAATGTTCCTCTAAAAAACAATATGACAAGTATAGTAAGATATAAAATATGTTTATGAAGAAAATAATATACTTCTGATAAGACCATATGGTTATTGGTGAAACTAGGAGTTAACTTAACATCTCTATCAGCCTCTGACTTTGCGTCATGTTTCTATCACACTCAGTAAGAGAAATTGCAATCAACAAATGTAACTTATTATCTGGAATTTTGTATTGAAACAGTTTCATTGACACAAATGTTTTGAACTGTAACCTCCACACACTAACCTCAGTTGTGTTTCCAAGGGTGGGAACTGGAGGCACGGGGCTAAGGGGCAAGCCAGTCTCCACTATACAATGAATACACAAAAATGGGCTGCCCCTAGAGTATATTCCTACAGTCATCTACAGAGTTCGGAAGAGATGCAATGCCAATGGGGGCATCTCATAAAAATTTACGGACTGGCTTCACACACCGCCTGGTGTCATGCTTCATCATTGGCTGTCCTCGCCCTCTAAAAAGTTGGTTTGATAGAGGGCGGGCATACACCTGGAGACAGGGATGCACTTTTAAAACTAAGTGATGGCCGTGAGGGAGTGATAGGTGAGTTAAAAACCATTATATTTGTCCATATTCTATGTTTATTCTGGCGGTAAATGTATGGTGATTAAAAGAAGTGAACGGTGAATTGGGACGTTATTCTCCCTTCACCGTGTGCAATACGGTCGACATGTTTCTGCTGATGTGTCCCCGAAGGGTACGTAGCATTCTTCAGCACCAAAAAAGGGAGAGGATACTACCTACTGGCTCACCTTCTTACACCTAGTGTCAAGAAGGGAGAGCCTGCCTCTAGTGTGGGAAAGGGGGTGTGATCTAAGAATTGAAAGAATTTCCCCTATTGGTGTAGTACCAAAATAAATGACTCCTGTACTTTAACCTACTCGCTCCATGGGAGGGCTGAGGTGGAAGGACCTACTTATACTTTTGTCTGACCTCAGTGCTTCCAGCCGTTCTTCCCGGAGGCGTCCTCTCGACGGGGAAACATGTCGGCCGTATTTCACACGGTGAAGGGAGAACAACGTCCCAATTCACCGTTCACTTCTTTTAATCACCATACATTTACCGCCAGAATAAACATAGAATATGGACACATATAATGGTTTTTAACTCACCTATTACTCCCTCACGGCCAACACTTAGCTTTAAAAGTACATCCCTGTCTCCAGGTGTATGCCCGCCCTCTATCAAACCAAGTTTTTAGAGGGCGAGGACAGCCGATGATGAAGCATGACACCGGGCGGTGTGTGAGGCCAGTCAGTAAATTTTTATGAGATGCCCCATTGGCATTGCATCTCTTCCGAACTCTGTAGATGACTGTAGGAATATACTCTAGGGGCAGCCCATTTTTGTGTATTCATTGAACTGTAACCTCGTCATCAACAAATTTGCAGGGGCAAAACAACAATAGTAGAGGACCACATACATGTACTTGGGATGATTGTGTGGTTGTAGCACATTTATATACTTAGCTCAATTTTAACACTCTATGAATATTAGATTGGCTAAATCATAGTTTTTCTCCAAATATTTCTTGTGCTTTAGAAATTAATTTCAAATTTTTATTTTCAATTAATGTAATATTTTCAAGGCACAGATTCAATTTGGTTTGGTGAGCAAAATTTTGATTCTCTGTCTAATAAAATGATTTTCACAATGAACTTATCAAGGTATTAAATGTATTTAAAGGTATGTCAAATATGAATTGGGTGTAAAGTACATCATTACAAACATTACATTTGATATACCAGAGTTTCAACAGAATATGGCATAGGGAGTGTAGAATGCAGCACACATAGAGATTGGAAA
The DNA here is from genome assembly GCF_964204655.1 of Triturus cristatus. Taxonomy (NCBI): domain Eukaryota; kingdom Metazoa; phylum Chordata; class Amphibia; order Caudata; family Salamandridae; genus Triturus; species Triturus cristatus. Next base: position 592,036,615 of record NC_140593.1, read on the forward strand.
TAACGAGGAGAAATAAAGATATTTCTCCTTGTTCCACCTCACTTGGAGAGGTGTAGCACTTTGACGCATTCCTAGGTCTACCACTGATGGTAAATCTGTATATGTACCAAAATCTGTTGGTGGATCCCTGGGGCAGAGTAACGCAACACAGCGATTTGAGCTGCGTTGCATTACTCTAGATTTATCAAGCCATGCAAGTTGGCCTTGCGTGGCTTGATAAATCAAACTTAAGAGTTGCGTGGCCCATGCACCCATTGCGTGGCGGAAGGGTGACACAAATGTTTAATAAATACATGTATGGATCTTTACTTGCACACCCTCATAGACAGCATGGACCCTGCAGCACCCTGTAACTGCCTGACCACAACTGATTAGACAAACAATTACAACAGTAATAAGCCTGGTAATAAAGTGAACCAAAACTACAAAATAACAAAAAGAGACATTGTTCATTAAACTGCAGGTAAAAGAAGACAAGCTTACTAAGCTGTATTCTTTTCTGATCCTTGACTACAGGTTTGATAAAGATTTACCCCTACCAAGAATTGGCTGATTCTCCACCTAACCTGTGTATTATTGGATGTTGAGAGCATGGTTCTAAACCTCAAGACCGTGGCTTTCATGCCTAAGGATAAAGATAAAGTGACACAGTGTACCCCTTGTGTCATTATTTGTATCATTTGTAAATAATGTAACCTTTCCTTGCAGTTGCCAGTGTACCAGTGTACCAGGGATCAATATTTGGTCTTTTTCTGTCCCAAAGGACAGAAAAAAGGACATTACACCATCCACCCTAAGAAGGGTGGGTGGTTTAATGCCTTTCCTCCAACAAACCATAGTCTGTCAGGCTAATGGAGGAAGCTTTCCGTCACCAGAGCCGAAGCGTCCAGTACCAGAAAGCTGATAGTCTGCCTGACTCTGAATAAGATGGGCGGAGCAACGTTTGGTGATCAGAGTACTTCATCACATTTGTGACAGCATACTCTGTCCACCAAACTCCAAACTACCCTCTTAGTTTAATGATTTTAAACTAAATGTGTTATTCAACTCAAAAATTGCAGTATCCATTCTTGTGTTGTCGCAGTGGTCAAAGATTGGAAGGTGTCACTTCCTGTGATGTCTTTGCGTGAGTTCAAATACTCTGTCACTTTTGCTACCCCGGTTATTTGAGTAAATTGATGTTCATATTGTATATTATCACTTCCTGTCATCCCACCATGGGTCAAAGGACATGTGCTGTCACATCTTCCAGCTGTATGATGATTTTATTTGTTATCTATTTGAAAGGTTTTAGATAGCGCTGGCTAGACCCGGAGGTATCAGAGCGCTTTACATGAGTATCAGACCATAATTGCAGGTTACATCGTTACAAAGGTTACACAGTTATTAGAGCATAGCTACATAGTTACATGTTAGGTCAACAATAAGGACATATGCGTAAGGGAAAAAGCAGGCAATTTTGGAGCAAATAAGCCACTACTTGAACCTATTAGATTCTCTGATTAACAGATCAAGAATAAATAAGCTTCCAGTCACCTTCTTCCCTGTTGCTTAGTCATGTTCATAACCTGCAATGAACTCTCCTTTCCTATCTGTACTTTCAGAGTGCCGTGAATATCGTGTGACAAATGTTTTGGAGACTTCTAAGGCGGCCTCACAACAAGGAATACTATTACCAGAGGCAAAGAGCAGCAGCAGGGTATTGTGTGTGATGAAGAGATGCTTGCTGCATGAGATGAATAACAAGTGTCTCATTTGTTAATGTATGCTGCTCACCAGGCACCACGTTTGCATGCTGTAATTTTCAACATTACCCGCATGAATTTCTGCTGACTTCTTATATGCGAGGCGTTGCATGTGTCTTTCCTCAAAGGCAACATATATACTTTTACCTTGTGGAACAATTAATGTCTGACATTTAAAACATTGAACCCTAGAGATTAATGTTTCAACAAATAAACTTCCTCTTCTTTAACGTTTAGTGCACTGCAGGGATGGAGATTTCCCATCTAAGGACATCCAGAGCCTTTTTGTGGATAATTGGTCATTAGCATTTTCAGACTAACAGGTTTTATACAGTTTATGGCACATCTTTGATTTTCGCAGAGTTTGGTTGAAAGTGTCCATATAGTCCTATATAATGGGAAATCCGCTTTTGTGTGCAAGTGTAGTCACATACATGAAAAAGGCAACTCTATGGGACTGAAAGGGAGTAGTGCAGAACTAACTCGGAAAATATTGAATTAAAATGGAAACATTTTAAACGAAATCAAAAAATTGAGACCCTAAAGCGCAACAAAAAAAATAGAGACAAAGAAGGTTGTAACAATGGCAGTAGGGAAAATGTATACTTGAGTGAATACATGCTTAGGTAGATTCTTAAGGTCTATTGGCGGTTTAAAACAGTCCATGATCACAGATTTACTAGGAAGAGGAAATACTCTTGAGACTGTAAAATTGTACTAGCCATCTGTCACAGACCTTTTTATTGTCTCCGTCTGCTGATTAACGGATTTATTCAACAAGGGTTACCCAATTAGCACTCAGCCTGACATCTCAAATGAGTGAAGCTGTAAAAAGGAATGCTCCAGCAATGAATTCACTAACTAATGATGCGTACAAAAGCTCAAAGCGGAGGAAAGATGCAAAAAAAACCACTTTGAAAACATTAAATTAGCCGTTTTCAAAGGTAAACAATAACTTCAGATCTCTTATTGTTAAAATCAGTTATAATCCGTGGGCGTGATAGGGTGGGACTTGGCACAGTTGTGAGCACCCACCTCCCCCTTCCTGGAAAGAGCACACAGAAACTAGACCTTGTGGTAACCTTTGAGGTCATGTTCATCGCACAGGAACAACACACCTTAAGAAAAGCATTAGAATAAAATGATATAGTCACACAGAATCAGGGTCAGGTCGTATTTACAAAAAAACATAACACAAGATCAGACCTGTTCCAAAGGTCACACCCTCTGGTGCTGTCGAGGAATGGCTGCTGTCTATAATGAACAAAAGCTGCAGACAGAGGGACTCTGCATGGAGCATGGCCAAAGGCCATGTCCTGTGCCTCCTACCTGCAGTGAATGGAACAGTTAAACATGGGTATCAGGCACACTACCCTGTAACCCAGACATGGACTTGTTTCTGTGTCCTGAAAATGTTTTTTTAAAAGGACATAAGTGGGAAGGGTAGGAATACCATGATAACTTAGTCTTCTTGGGGACGGTGCCATCCAGGCAAAACAAAAAAAAAAAGAAAATTACAAAAAAATGTGGATGGGTGTCTGTGGGGTTCTGATCACCGTCAAGAGGTTGGATGCGCAGGCTGGAAGATTGTGCACGGCAGTGGGTTTGCTGCCTCACCAGGAACTACATTTGACCTCAGATATTCCAATACTCATGACATGTTCAATGACATCATTGATAACATCAGTGATGAGAACTGTAATAACATCATTGAAGATATTACCGTTCTTGGCGTGAGTAAAAGATCTAATTACTAGAACTGACTATAAGAATTGTGAAGGTCAGTGGTATTTTATGTTTAAAATGTTATGTTCCAGTGATATTTTCAGCAAACTATGTCACTTTCCCTTTTGTTTTTTTGTGACTATATATATACACACACACAAATCTGGTGTTCCTGAAGTCGTTAATAGTGGTCTCTCTCAAGTCAGATACAAAAATATTCAAATTCTTTCATGAAGCTGCAGTTTCTCAAGTTATTACTAGAGGTCCCTCTTAAGTCAGATGCAAAAGCTTCACAATGTTATTAAAGAGCTGCAGTTCCTCAAGACATTTCCAGAGATTTCGCGAGTTGGATGCAAAACCATTGCAATTCTGTTATGAAGGCGCCGTTCTTCAAGTTGTTACTAAAGGTCTCTTGAAATAGTATACTAGTGTTTGAAATGTCAATCACAAAGCTGAAGAGGTGTGGCTTAAACCATGAAATCTGGATATACATTCTTGCTACTCTAATGCCTTGTGAGGGCAACCTACTAAACATTGGAACTAGCAGTTATTAGGACATAACAATGTTTGGACCCTTAAAAGACAGACGCACAACCAGTCTGACTGTTCATTTGCATTGTTATGTTGGAAAGAATTTTTATTCAATGCAAACATGTAGGTCACAGCACTAACACCAAAGCAGACAGTTGATGCAAATATAAGGCAATATTTATGAAATATAGTATATATAGGAATATAGTAGAAATATGCATCCCTACTATTTATCCTACTACTTTCAGAATTAAGTATTAAACAGAAAATGTGTTTTAAATAGATTTTAGACTTGCTTCCCAGTACAATGTAAGCACATGTTTGAAAAAAACACCCCTCTGCTACTAATTAAACAGTCATAAACCACTCTGCCACTAAATAAAAACTATACAATGACACTTCATTGCACTATATGATTTTTCTTGGTCAGTGGTAGAACAGGAAATCCATAAAGCGTTTCAGTCCATTTATTTTCTTTGCCTGTGATGCATTTTAACTAACAGTCCACCAAAGGCAAATGTCTTTTTTGATGTAGTGTTAGGAAAACAAAGGGAATTGGGTCCTCTTTGTAGACTAAGTTATCAATACTGAACACCCTCTTGCATCCTTTAATTATAAATCATTTTAACTTATTTCAGATCAGTTCATCATACCTCCAAGTTGTCCATCGTAGAAAGCTGAGCCCTGCTTTTGTGAAAGAAATGTACTCTAAAAACCGTTTTCAAACATTGTATTTCAATAGGAAGCTGTACTGTAGTTCCCTTCTCCTCCAATGTGCCCTCTTCTCCCTTTTCAAATGCTTAATTCATGCAGAAAGCTGAGTCACTTTGCAATGCTGTGGAATGGATTATGTTAATGACTTGTACTTGTCACATACATTGGCTTGTTCTGCTAATAATTCAAATGTATACACAAGTGTTTTCTTTCTTGTGTACTAGTAGGCTTTAGATTTGCTTTCAAAGCAAATGCAAGCTGAAAGCTGTAATGTGTCATGTGGCATACTCTCTTATAGTCGTTAGTGCTAGCTCCACTCGTGCATTGGTCTGGACTAGCACTTAATTTGTCAAACAATAAGTACAGAGGCCCAAAGTTCTGCTCACAAGCCTGCGACCGGTGCTAACGAGGATTAGGTTGCGAATACCAAGGCTGCATCATCTTGATTCCTCTTCACATCTATTTAATCCACTGCCAGAAACTCCCATCCTCTTCATCTCACTCTTGCAGGTTCTTTTTCATTCCTGCTTTCTTTGTCACTGTTTTTTGTCTTTCTCTTCCTCCTTTTGTCCTCATTTGGTATTTTCTCTCTTTTGCACTGGCTCAAGGTCTGATAAAAAATAATAAGTGTGAGTCCTTGCTGGACCTGGCCCCTTCTTCAGGGCTATACCCAAACATATTGCCGTCCTCCTCCATTTTTTCTGACCCTTTTTTGGCTGGCTTTAGGACTCCGGGCACTTTACCACTGCTTACCAGTGCTAAAGTGCATGTGCTCTCCGCTCTAAACTTGACATGATTGGTTTACAGTCGTTTGGCACATTTGATTTATTTGTAAGTCCCTTGTAAAGTGGTATATCAAATACAGAGGGCCTGTACGTTAAATGCTACTAGTGAGCCTACAGCACTGACTGGCCACCCACAGAAGCAGCCTTTCAAACCTGTCTCAGGCCTCCCATTATAGGAACTGTGTGTGCAGTTTATTGCCGCGTCAACCTGGCATTTGAAACTACTTAGTTTGGCATGCCTATATGTTTCTAATTTTGAGAATGAGATGGTATTTGCAGCAACCAACCCTTTTTTAGAACATATTAGGGTATGGCGCAGGTACATCGATGATGTTTTCATCATCTGGAGAGGCAGTAGAGATTTGGCTGAAACCTTTATGGATTGGTTAAATCACAAAAATCAATTTTTGTTTTTTACGAGTACATTCACGAATGAGGCGCTACCTTTTCTGGACCTTTGCATCAGAGCAGAAAATGGAGGTTTAGCTAGTAGTGTTTTTCATAAACCTACTGACAGAAACAATCTGCTATCCTTTCAGAGTTTCCATCCTCGCTCATTGAAAGAAAATTTGCCCTATGGACAGTTCCTGCGTCTTCGTAGGAACTGTTCCTCAATTGGGGATTACAAAAAAGAGGCCAGTGTCCTCAGTGAAAAATTGAAACACAGAGAATATCCGGAAAATGTGATTACTAAGGCGCAGATGAGACCAAGAAATTGCAACAGGGAATCCCTTTTACAAACACATGACAAAAAAAGAGTTGAGAGCAGCATTTGTGTTACGACCTTTAACACAGCATCTAACCACATGAAAAAGATAATTCAAAAGAATTGGAGGATTTTGAATTCCAATGGGTTGGAACAACCTCTCCCACTTTTTTCGTTTAAGAAAAACGCAAGCATAAAAGACACTGTGGTCAACACACGCCCTAGATCACCGATTGTTGGCAACAATGTATGTCATCAGGAACATTTTTTGCCTCCTGTTATGGGACATTATGCTTGTGGTTTTTGTAGTGCTTGCCCCCTTTCTTTGAACGGTAAAAAGGTGGACATTGGCACTAACCACCCATGGGAGCAGAGAAAACATACTACATGCAACACCGAGAATGTCATTTATTTGATACGGTGTCCATGTGGCTTATTGTATGTCGGAATGACTACACGTCGAGTCAAAACTCGCATCTTGGAACACATGAGCACAATAAGATGCGGAAAAACAAACACTAAATTAACAGCTCATTTCCAAGAGAGAAAACATAATGAACAAGACCTAAGGTGGACAGTGTTAGATAAACCCTTTATACCACCCAATACAGTTGATATTGCCAGCTTCCTGTTTATTAGAGAACAGCGTTGGGTAAATAGACTTAGAAGCAGTACGATGGGTTTAAACGACTCTATCCCATGGTTCCATCTGTATGGGTTAGGTAAAAAATGAAGCAAAACAGAAGAAAACAGCATGACCCTAAAGACCTCTAATATATTTGGAATTTCGAGACTGTGTGTAGCAATGTTGTTAGAAGATGGTTTTGAATCTGAAAGAACATAGGATCTGTCCTATCGTCATTGCATTGACCCTTTAAGGGATCGGATTGTTGATCTGAGAAAATCATTGCCTTTTCACCTATCTCCCCACTTGATGCGAGCGAATCTAGGAATAATTGGTAAATTATTATTTTTTTAGGTGTTGTGTGAGGAAGGAAGAGTATGATAGTGGCTCTCAACTCAGTACAATAAAATGGGTACGAAGTAAAAGGAGTTTAATCTTTGAATTACGATCCTCACTGAGATTTCTTGAGAATCGTTGGGGATTGAGCCCTTCCAAGATGTCTGCGGTTATAGTCGTTGTAGGGAGAGTTGTGCTTGTTAGATGTCCTTTTTCCCTGTTGCCTAATACGGGTGGCCGGAAGTGCGAAACAACACAGCGGTTGGAGATCTTAAACCAGATTAGGCATTTCACGCGCTACCTTTAAATTGAAGGCAATTCAGTTCCATCAGTATCGACGGTAGACCGATGTGAGGAGTCTCAGTGCCGTGAGTCTTTGGAGTAGTAAGTAATGAGAATATATATTTGGCACGCCGTGTGTTGATCTCGGACGATGTTTTTTTCACCAGAAGGGGGTCTGTTCAATCTGTAGACAAGTGGTGATTTGACATTAGTTTGATTAACGGTAAATCAAGTGGTGGTATTTCCACTGTTGATTTTTCCATGTAATGGAGCATGACAGTCGAATGATTGCGAATTTTTTTTTTTTAAAGAATGGGTAGTATGATTCACATAATGATGGTTCTGTATATTTCTCCCTGTCCGTTCGAAAAATAGAGTGTGACAACAAGTCCACGGTCCCACAACGGTCCTGGGTTTGGAGAATTTCTAATAAACCCTTGTAAGTTTTTTGATACACTAAGGGTATTAATTTGCATTATGGGTTTGCAAGCAAATAGGAGCCCGTCTCCTCATAACCACTACTGTGCTTTCGGGTGTGTTGAAGTGGAGTTAGTTGGGTGTAAAAACTTTCATTTTCACCTCACGGGTGTAATGGATGCCTGTCTCGTTCCGGTGTCTTAGTAGCCAAGGGGTGAAGTGGTGTTTACTCCTGGGTGACATGGTATTTTTTATTGGTATATTAGTTTAGAGGAAATTCATTTTTAAGGAAGGTACAGGAGGGAAGTAGAACGATAAAGTATATGTTCTACTTTCTTTTTCAGAAACTTGTTCGCTCTTGAAAATTATCCAGAGTACAGGACGTAAGCAGTATTGGCTGTTTGTCGGTAGAAGGTAAAAAACCCCAATTAGGGGTGTAGACCAGAGAATAACGGGACCAACACCCTGATGAATGCCAGTACGACTCAGATGATCGTGTAACAGTGGCAGAAACATGTTGGTTTATGCAGCAGGGATTTAGGGGTCTTTACCTCCCCTAATTGTCCAGAGAGATTATTTTTAATCCTGCCAGGGGGTGACAGGAATAAAATTGAAGACGGTCCCCTCCTAGGCAGTCTAAAGTGTTTATGTCTGCACTTTGTGGTCCCTTCTTTAGGGAACAATTCTCCTTGTTTTTGTCTTCACTATTTGTGTTTTTTGTTGACACTGTCCGTCTTTCTGCAACCTCACCCCTATATACTTCATTCTAAAAAACATTGCGCTCCGCCCACTGTGTTGGTCTGCACGGGGGCGTCTGACGTGGCCCAATGATGAAGCATGACACTGCAAAGTGTATGAGGGCAGTATTATAATAAAAATGTTTTTTCCTTCTTGCTATACCTCTGGGCTTTAGATAGTGAAGGATAAAACGGTTTCCTTGTCATTATCTTATTGCTTTGTAAATAATAATTTTTTGTAGTTCTTCTCTGTGCAGTGAGTTTCACCGTTTGATAGGGGAGTCAGAGAAGGCTCTTGTTCTCCCTAGTTTCTCTTTTTTGTGATATTATTTGAAACTACTTGCCTCACCTTAAGCTACCCTTTAATAACACACAGGCCACCCAGATAGGCCCTTGGTAGACCTATGGAAATGGTGCTGTGTAAGTGAAAGGTAGGATATGTATGTTTATGTTTTGCATATCCTGGTAGTGACAAACAGTCTTTTTCGTTTTTCACTACTGTGAGGCCTACTCATCTTATAGGCTAGCATTTGGAATTCCCTTACATTTCTTTAAGTGGTAATTTCTGATCAGGAAGGAGTAACATTGCCTTGTCTGGTATACTTACAGCGGTAGTGATAAATCCTACTTACTGGTGGAGTTGGATTTTATGGCCTGACACGGTGGCCAACATTATGCAAATCTCCTTTATTGCGCAGCTCACAGCAGCAACAATGAAGAGATCTAGAACTTCATAAACATTCCAACATAGTATATAGTCCATGTGCACATAGTCATCTCCCTTCTTTGTTGCTGCTGCTCACAAGATAAGTACTGTTTTTTCTCTTGTCCATCATGTATGCCTGTGTTCAGCATGCGGTTTGAATGAATTGGATTGTTATTGGGGTGACTGTGCCCCCTTCCCTTCCCAATCATTGATATGGCTAGCCTTACTCTGTATTAATGTTAATTACATCTTGCCTTTTGCGCTTTGTACAATATTGTACACACTGCTTATTACTCCTACTCTATTCCGAGGCTTCCCCTTCCATGCCTCATAACATTTATGCCCTTTCTTTCCCTCGTCGCTCGCAAACAGATTTGCCCGTTTTTTAACGTGGAGACCTTCCGTCTCCCCACGTTCCGTCTCCCCATCGCAAGGCCCCATTGATTTTAAAACAAGGGAGTCGAATGGAGACACCCCTACCTCCGTCAGACGCTGTTTAAGGCCTTCTCCGGTTCCTTCAGGCCAGGGAAAGCTCTTCATATCGGGACCGGCATTTGCCTAACGTGGCTCGCACTCTCTACGGTTTCTATGGTAATCCTGCGGCCTCAGCCGGAGCATGGCCGTGACCACGCAGGGTTACCTTGACAACGCGTTTTCATTAACCTCCGTAAGAGCTCCTCAGTACGCTCACGGAGGCCCGTTTTTTCTTCCTCACCTTATCGCGCTGTTCCCCCGCTGTATTCTCACAGCGCATTCTTCCATGAGCATAATAAAACAGAAGCAGAAACAGAAAGAGGAATACAAGGGTAACAGGAGACAAAGCTGCTCAAAGTCCATTATAACTAAAGAAGGACTACTACCCTGAGCCCTCAATATTTAGATTAAAGGAAAGACGCTTAACAAAATTCTCATATAGACTCCAAAATACACATTTTTTAAAAGAAAGGCCCCTAGCAGGTACAAGCATCCATTTTAAGAGCTCAATACACTCCACAACAAGAGGGACAGCTATTTTATACCCCTTATATTTTCAAACTGACTTGACAGTTAACTACCATCACTCATTTCCTAGACCTGTGTGCTTCTTCTCATCCTATCTATGTCGTCAGATCCCTCATCCAGCGCAATGGAAGACAAAATAGAGGGACTAATCAACAAAGCTCTAGATAAGGTAATAGGGTCACTGGACGACACAATTAATAAAAAAATTGAGAGCCTATCCAATAGGAGCTGGACATCGACAATCTCTCAGGCTGACCCCAAAGGGACAACACAAAGAAAAAGGCCAATTATTGATAACCCTCCCAAGTGTAGCAAGAAAGCTAAACTCTTAAATCCTGCAATTCTGACCTCACGCACTGGCGGTGACAATGATAGTGCCTCGGGCACAATAGATGGGCAGACTAAAGGCCCGAATTTACCCATCCCCATTGACAGTGATGAAGAAGAGGTGGATGAGATCGACCTTTCCTACTTCTGAGACTTTGATTCTGAGGAGGAAGGCGAAATTGTGGATACACCAGGAGAGGCTAAGGGTCTACTATGGGAATCCTTGACCCCTTTGGAGAATACATGTTCGACCCAGTTCTTATTAAACACCCCCTCTCAACACATAGGGGAATACCTTTCATTTTGGCTCCGTAAGGAGATCCCTAAAGAAGTAATATCACGACTTAGATCTGAGTGCCCTCGCCCCTCCCTCCCTGACAAGGTAGCTCTGATCCCTGATTTGGATAGTAAGGTGGTGGCATTCATTGCCAAGACAGGGAGAGGCTTGAGAAAAGGTCTTGACAAGGGACTTAAGTCCTGTCAAGATAGACTACTAGACATTACGGGTCCCCTGACTAAGTTGTTCGAACTGGCCGAAACAGCCTACCTCAATAACACTCCCATAGACCCTAAAGAGCTGCGCCAATGGGCGCAAAGAGCAATCTGCCTATTAGGCAATGCAAACACCGCACTCTCAAATGAGAGACAGAAAAGTGTGCTCCTAAAAATTGACCCAAAGCTTGTCGAGCTGGCTAACAAAGAAGGGGGACCGTCCTCCCAAGGGCTTCTCTTTGGAGAAGAATTTATCAAAGAAATGGCCATTTATTTATTTTATTTATTTTTGCTATTTTTAAAGCACGCAAATACCTGTGCAGGTGTCTCGGCGCTGGCGATCAGAGAACTCCTTACTCTTTAAGGGGATTTAAACAGAGGAGAAAAGCCACGTCTTGAGGCTCTTTCGGAACTTAATGAGGGTGGGGGCAGTTTTTATATGCAAAGGGAGGGTGTTCCATAATTTAGCAGTGGCTGTAGTGAAACACCTATCTCCCCAAGTGGCTTTTTTTGTCCGAGGGACAGACAGCAGAAAGGTTGTAGAGGATCGAAGTGTTCTGCTATGCTCCAGTGGATGGAGAGCTATTTTTATGAACTTAGGCCCTGGGTAGTTCAGGGTCTTGTAGGCTATGCAAAGAGCCTTGAATTTTATTCGGCTCCTGATGGGTAGCCAGTGGAGCTCTTTGATGTGATGGGATACTGATGCGAATTTGGGGATAGAAAGTAAGATTCTTGCGGCCGCATTTTGAACAGTTTGGAATTTATTGAGGACTCCTTCTTGCGCATTAAGAAGCAAAGAGTTACAGTAGTCCGTTTTTGAAAACACTAAAGTACTGATAAGTGTTTTACCGGCTGACTGTGGTAGATATGGAAGAAGTTTCTTGATCTTTTTGAGTGTATGAAATGCAGATGATACGACGGCATTTGCGTGCTGGTGGAAGGTCAGTTTGTTGTCGAATATGACTCCCAGGTTGCGAACCTTAGTCACCGGTTGGGGGGGGAATCCCAGCTCCGGTGGCCACCATTTTGGGGACCATGCTGGTTTCAAGCTCCCGAATGTCATCACCTCCGTTTTGTCGGAGTTAAGCTTGAGGCAGTTTGATGACATCCAGGAGCCTATTGCCTTCATGCCCTCCTGGAAGTTGGCTGACACGCTAGCTCCGTTATTGTACACCGATAGCACTAGTTGCGTGTCATCGGCGTATGTTGTCAGGGCAATGCCATAGGATTTTATCACCCTCGCCAAGTCCGATACATAGATATTAAAAAGCGTCGGACTTAGCGAGGAGCCCTGTGGAACGCCACAGGGGAGAGAAAAGGTCCGGGAGGTGAAATTGCCCATTTTGACAATCTGCGGCCGATTGGCGAGGAACGAAGCAATCAGGTCTTTAGCTGTTCCTCCTATTCCCAGAGCTGCGACACGGTCGATCAAGGTAATATGATCGACCGTGTCAAATGCAGCGGAGAGATCTAGGAGTATCAAGACAGCTGCTCCTCCCTTGTCCATGGTTATTCTGATTTCGTCCGCGGCTTTCAGTAGTGCCGTCTCTGTCCCATGTCCCTGCCTAAAGCCGAACTGTGTGTCATCTAGCAAGTTGTTGTCATTGATGTATTTTGACAGCTGCAAGTTCATGGACTTTTCAAAAATCTTTGCTGGAAATGGGAGACAAGCGATAGGTCTGTAGCTTGCTGGGAGAAGAGGGTCTAGCGTTGGTTTTTTCAGTAGTGGCCTTATGATCGCTTCTTTCCAGACTGAAGGATATATTCCTGTTGCGAACATTGCGTTGCATATGGTGGATAGTGAAGGGGAAATTGCTTCCGGTATGCGGTTAAGAATAGAAGGGGGACATGGGTCAAGGGGAGAGACGGATTTAGTACTGGCTACTAGACATTGAATATGGTCTTTATCTACGGGGTTGAAAGACAGTAGAGTTGATGGAATGCTAGTAATAGGAAGAATCGCAGAAGGTAGGGGGGTAGTTCGTGAAAAAGTCTGGAAGATGGAACTAACTTTTTCCTCAAAGAACCTGGCCAAGGCATCAGTCAGTGGTTGAGAAGCCTCTAAGGGCGGCGTCGGGGGGTTGGATAGGGTGGTGACTACCCTGAATAGTTCTCCTGACGAGTTTTTTGCCTGATTAATCTGAGTGATGAAGTGATGACTTTTCTCGGTGGTTATCGCTCTTTTGTAAATAGTAAGGGCATTTTTGTAGTTGGATTTGTCTACCGGGCTATAGTTGCGACGCCATTGTCTTTCAAGGTTCCTGCAGAATTGTTTCTGCATACGTAAAGCTTCAGTGAACCATGGGGCTGAAGGTGTAGGTCTATTTCGATGTGATGATTTAGGTGGGGCTAGTTTGTTACAGGCCATGTTTATGTTGGTCAAGTAATTAGAAGATGCTTTGATAGGATCAAGCTCAGTGGGGTCAAATTTATCCTGTATCATCTCTGCTAATTGTGATAAATCAATGTTTTTCCAGTCTCTGAATGTTGAACGAGCTGGTACAACGGAATTTGATTTAATGGAATTTGTTTGTACTGTGAAGCAAATAGCAGAATGGTCTGTCCAGATCAAAGGGATTATCTGGGTGATATTTATATGGGGACTATTTGTAAATATTCCGTCTAATGTGTGACCAGCTTGATGGGTAGGAGAATTAATAAGTTGTCTTAGGCCTACAGCTTCAAGGTCTGTAATAAGTTGCGTGGAATCATGATTATTTGAAGTCTCGAGATGAAAATTGAAATCGCCTAGTAGCGTGAAATGAGGGGCATCAGCGACTGTTTCGATTAGATTCCCTATGTTAGCTAAGAACTTAGCTCTTGAGCCTGGCGGGCGGTAAATCAACATTCCCTTGAAGGATGATTTTGCCGATAAGCCTAGGGTGAATGTGAGAGACTCATATTCTGAACATATGTGTGGTTTAGTCGTAAGTTTGAGGTGGCTTTTATAGATTATGGCAATGCCGCCACCTCTTTTTATTGGTCTGTCAAGTCTGCAAACATTGTAGTTGCTGGGAGTGGCTTCTGCAAAATCAGGTCCTGAGGCCTCATCGCCCCATGTCTCGGTGATAAACAGTAGGTCGAGTTTTTGCGCATCGATCAGGTCGGCGATTTCTATTTTATGTTTGGGAAGGGATCTGGCGTTTATTAGTGCTGCTTGTATTAAAGGTAAGTTGATTAATGAAGGTTTGCCTGGACATTTGGTACAAGTTGGACAAGATAGTGGGCCTACGATATGATTGGAGTATCTTACATGAGGGAGTTTATGCGGTTGATCCGCTAGGTATCTCAGTTGTAGTAGTTCGTCGGTGGAATACGTTAATCTCACCGTAGGTGTAAGAGGCCGAGGTGCTGGAGTTGCAGGAGGGGTGGCCGTTGGCCCGTCCTCGGCGCGGACGAGCGCAGACGAGCTTGCCTTATGCGCGCCTTAGGCGCGCATTCGTCGCGCCCGCTGCGCTCGTCCGCTGCGCTTCCGGTTGCAGCACATTTTTATGATTGTGAGGCTGGCATAGGGAGTGGGCGTGGTCACGTGATTGGTCACGTGAGTGGGCGTGTCCGCTGCTGTGAGGCGGCGTTGCCCTAGCAACAGGATGCCGTGTCAGCCCTGAATCGGCTGGACGGTCTTAGTCAGGTGCGCTGCAAACAGGTGGGATTAGCAGTTTTAAAAGCAGTGAACATACAGTTTTAAAATATAAACGTGCTAACTCCCGGCTTCCGCCTCAGGAGTGGAGTTCTATTGAACGCGCGATCTAAGTCAGCGCGCGCTCAAATAGAGCTGGTGGGCGTGGTCACGTGATTGGTCACGTGAGTGGGCGTGTCCGCTGCTGTGAGGCGGCGTTGCCCTAGCAACAGGATGCCGTGTCAGCCCTGAATCGGCTGAACGGTCTTAGTCAGGTGCGCTGCAAACAGGTGGGATTAGCAGTTTTAAAAGCAGTGAACATACAGTTTTAAAATATAAACGTGCTAACTCCCGGCTTCCGCCTCAGGAGTGGAGTTCTATTGAACGCGCGATCTAAGTCAGCGCGCGCTCAAATAGAGCTGGTGGGCGTGGTCACGTGATTGGTCACGTGAGTGGGCGTGTCCGCTGCTGTGAGGCGGCGTTGCCCTAGCAACAGGATGCCGTGTCAGCCCTGAATCGGCTGAACGGTCTTAGTCAGGTGCGCTGCAAACAGGTGGGATTAGCAGTTTTAAAAGCAGTGAACATACAGTTTTAAAATATAAACGTGCTAACTCCCGGCTTCCGCCTCAGGAGTGGAGTTCTATTGAACCTGGGTTGGACTGGCGAGTTACGAAGCGATCGCACATCTTAAGACCATTACAATTCCATGCTACATTTAAATAATTCAGAAAGTTAAGCAACAATATTTATAAACTTTTAAAATAAAAACCGTCCCTTCCTTGGCAGAACGTTTTCCGTGGTTTCCCTTCGTGAAAAAAAATTGAAAGTGCAAAGTTTGTATAGTTGAGTGAGGAAAAAGAAAGGTGATTACGAATCACGTGTGCGCAGAAAGGCTGCCGACAAGCGACCACTTGCCCTCACAAAACCTCCCTTCACTGCCTCGTCGTCCTTGAGCACAACGCTGGGGAGGGGTGTGTCTGCTCCCGGAGTAACCTGACGCCCAAGTGATACGCCATAAACGTAGGAGTATTCAACTCTATCCAAAAGTCTCAAAAAGACATTAAAAAAGTCTTCAATAACAGAGTTTTTACCAGGGCCGGGAGAATGCGGGGTCGATTCCCCGGCCGAGGAAACTTCTCATCAAGACCCTTCGTGGGATGGGGAGGAAGATTTCCACATTCTGGCTTGGCAGCCCAATCCTCCTTTTATCCCCAGAGACACAGATTCCGTTCAAGAGGCTTCAGGGGTGAATGAAAACTAAGAGGCCTTTCAGCAGGTAAGTCTAACCAAAGACCCTTTAGATACCCCTATAAAGGTGGGAGGGAGACTAGCCCTGTTTTGTAGGAATTAGAAAATTGTGACTCAAGATCCATGGGTGTTAGATACAGTCAAGGGTTACAAAATAGAATTCATAGATTCACCCTTTCAGGAGAGACTTCCACGGGGAATTCGATTTTCAAAAATAGAGTCCGCTCTAGTCTCTCAAGAGGTAAAGGACCTTTTCGCCAAAGGCGCGATCCGAGAAGGGAAAGAGATTGGCTTCATCAGCAATGTCTTTCTAGTAGAGAAGAAGGACAAAAAGATGAGACCTGTGATAAATCTAAAAGAGCTAAATCAATGGGTGGTTTACCGCCACTTCAAAATGGAGGGGATCTACCTCCTCAGGGATATCCTAAGGAAAGGAGATTGGCTCACTCGTCTAGACCTAAAGGACGCTTACCTAACCATCCCCATAGGGCCCCCGCACCAAACATTCCTCCAATTTCTCTGGGAAGGCAAGCTATGGCAGTTTTCAAGCCTCCCCTTTGGTCTATCCTCAGCCCCTTTTTGCTTTACCAAGATCCTACGTCCAGTAGCGGCCTGGCTAAGTAGCAAGGGAATAAGACTAATTTTATATCTGGACGACATTTTAATAATGTCTCAGTCCAAAGAAGTAGCCTCTCAACACACAGATCTGACTATAAAAGTTTTAGAACACTTGGGTTTCGTGATAAACACCAAAAAATCATCAACAACCCCAAGCCAAATTACACAGTTCCTCGGTTTTACGGTAGATACAGTTCAGGCAGACTTAAAACTCCCCGGGGAGAAACTCAGAAAACTCAGGAAAGAGCTAAGGAAAATTCTAAGGAAAAAATTCTTCCCTCTAAGGTCTTTAGCCAGAGTACAGGGCCTCCTGTCTGCGACTA
Source organism: Triturus cristatus (assembly GCF_964204655.1). Taxonomy (NCBI): domain Eukaryota; kingdom Metazoa; phylum Chordata; class Amphibia; order Caudata; family Salamandridae; genus Triturus; species Triturus cristatus. Next base: position 592,053,553 of record NC_140593.1, read on the forward strand.
TCCAGGCCATATATCCAGGCCCTCTATATTACCGAGCCCTTCAGAGACTCAAGACAAAAGCTCTGAGAAGCAATCTTTCCTACTCTCAGATCGTGTACCTGGATTCAGATTCCAGGAAAGAGATACTCTGGTGGTTGAGGAATGCAGAAGCCTGGAACGGCAGAGCCATCTTTGGGGAAAGACCGGAACTGATAATAGATTCCGATGCGAGCCTAGAAGGATGGGGTGCCACGTGCGGCGACTCGTCAACATTGGGTCTTTGGACTTCTCAAGAGAAAGAGTTACATATCAACTGCCTAGAACTACTGGCAGGATCCTTTGCAATCCAGAGCTTTACCAAAGATATGATCAAGTGTTCAGTCATGCTTCGCATGGACAACGTTTCCGCTGTGAGATACGTGAACAAGATGGGGGGTCCTCACTCCAAAGGTCTTTCGGACCTGGCCAAGAATTTCTGGGCCTATTGCCTCTACAAAGGCATCGCAGTGGTTGCGGAACACATTCCGGGCCTGAACAACGGGGTAGCAGACTGGTTCTCCAGGAATTTCAAAGATTCGAGCAATTGGAAACTGGACAGACAGGTTTTCCTGTCCATTTAATCCTTATGGGGACCCTTTGGAATAGATCTGTTTGCAGACAGACTCAACACTCAACTACCGAATTTATTCAGCTGGAGGCCAGACCCTCAGGCCTTAACGGTAGATGCCTTCCTTCAGAACTGGCTTGGTCTGAACGCTTATGCCTTCCCTCCTTTTGTCATGCTCCCACGTTTTCTTCTTCAAGTTCGGAGAAACAAGGATTTAGTGGTAGTAATAACCCCCCTTTGGAGATCCCAGGCTTGGTTTCCAGTTCTGATGGAAATGAGCGTAGACTTTCCAATCCTCATTCCTACTTTTGGGGTGATAATCACAGGTCCTCACGGAGAACGCCACCCCCTTGTGACTCCGGGCCTCCTGTCCTTGATGGCTTGGAGGATTTCAGGAGACAATGGCGCCTCCCAGGGATTTCGGAGAACGCTTTCAGACTCATATCAGAGTCTTGGGCACCTGGGACAAGGAAAGCTTATAGACTGGCTTGGCGTAAATGGGTTTGTTGGTGCGTTCGACGGAATTACGATCCTATTTCAGTCGGTCTAATTCAAGTTATTAATTTCTTGTCTGAAATCTTCGCTTCAGGCCTGGCTTATCGAACTGTTAACGTCTATAGATCGGCCATTGCAGCAGGTCATTGCCTAGTAGACGGTACCTCGGTAGGCCAGAGCTTGCTTACAAAGAAGCTTATGCGTAGTATGCGTGTTTTAAATCCACCCTTACCCAAATATTCCGCCTTATGGGACATCAGGGATGTTCTTAGACTAATTACCGGTGGGGTGAAAATTCTTCCCTATCTTTAAAAAGACTCTCCTACAAACTCACTGTTTTATTGTGTCTTGTCTCCTTCAGGCGAACATCGGATGTCAAAGCCTTAGACATCTCTAGTAGGGCTTTTCAACCTGAGGGAGTTTGTTTCTTCCTAAAAAAAAGGACTAAAACTATGTCAACTTCTGTCTTCTATCCCTCTTTTCCACAGAACGAAAGCTTGTGTGTTGTCAAGTGTTTGTTGGAATATGAAAAAAGAACATTAGGGTTGAGAAGTTCTGTTGATCAATTACTGATATCTCACAGATCCCCTCACAGAGCGGTTTCCTCCCCCACCTTAGCTAGATGGGTTAAGGATATTATGAAAGAAGCTGGAATTGATACTTCCATATTTGGTGCTCATTCTCTTAGAGGTGCTTCAGCTTCAAAAGCTTTTGTTTTGGGTGGTGGCCTTCAAGATATCCTTAGGGCTGCAGACTGGTCAAATGAATGGATTTTCAAAAGTTGTTATTTTAAACCTGTATCAAATGTTATCGATAATGTGTTGAACACACTTTGAACTTGCATAATGTTGGCCTCCGTGTCATGCCATAAAAGTTAGATTTTTCACAGCCTGGTGGGCAGAAAATCTGGATTTTATTAAGGACACGGAAGCCAAGATTATCCCTCCACATTTGAAACCACCCTGGTAATATAATTTTCTTCTCTTTTCTTGCAGATTAAATGGTTTCAGAGACCTTTCAAATGTCTTCTCTAAGAAAGTTGTTTGAAAAAAGATTTTAAAGTTATCTTGTTCACTGCACAAAGAAGGGAGATGACTACGTGCACATGGACTATATACTATGTTGGAATGTTTATGAAGTTCTAGATCTCTTCATTGTTGCTGCTGTGAGCTGCCCAATAAAGGAGATTTGCATAATCTTGGCCTCCGTGTCCTTAATAAAATCCAGATTTTCTGCCCACCAGGCTGTGAAAAATCTAAATTTCACATTACTATTTTAGAAATGACACTTTTAGAAAGTGAGCATTTCTCTGTGCTTATATCTCTTTGTGCTTTTCAGACTCTCTCCAATACATGTCTAGGCTGGATGACAGCAACCCTTTGTGCATTCTCTCTAGACAGTCACAACACAGGAAGGGCTGGTTGTGACAGGGGATAGTCTTCATTGGCAGAGAGAGGGAGAGGTGGCTCAAACTTACATCTGAATAGGCGGTGTCATGTCCTCACACAAAGGGCTGATTTACCCCCTGCTGGTAGCCAGGGTTGGGTTGAAAGGATACTTGAGCACGTCAGTGAGTTCTCTAAAAGTCATCCCATACATCAGGGGCATTTCTGGGCATAAGTACTGGAGCCCTGACTACATCTAAGCAGACACTGGATGTTAAGATAAAATATGGATTTGGAAATGTCAACTTATACAAATATTGAGTTGGAAATATCGTGATTCAGGAATATCAATAGCAAGAATATCATGGTCAAAAATATCGAAATTAAGGTAATAAATATTATTTAAAAAAATATAGAAGTCATTAATATTGTTTGCAAAGATATAGTTGTTTACAATATCGATTTTTTAATTAGTGTTATGTATTTTGGTTTATATTTTAAATGTATGTGATGTATTTTTTGTATAAGTATTGTTTTTGTTTTTAATATATGTGTTACATGTTTTGTGGTTATCAATTTTATTTTAATGAAATATTGCGTTTTTTAGTTCCGTAGCGGGTTGTGGGTTTATAGGGGAATAGGGTGGGAAGTAATTTAAATATAATAAATTAATGATTATTTTTTTATTTATGTAATCTCGATTTTATAGTGTTACCTGTGGGAAGTAATTTATTTGTGATTAATTAATAATTGGTTGTTAATTAATATTAATTAATTAATTGATAATTTATTATGGTAATTTGTTTCAGTTGCGGTTGTGGGGTTTATAGGGGTAAAGGGTAGGAAGTAATTTATTTTTGAATAATTATTAATTAAATGTTAATTTGTATTAATTAATTGATTGAAAATTAATTATGGAAATTGTGTAATTCATTTTAGATGCAGGTTGTAAGGCTATGGGGTAAAGGGTGGGAAGTAATTTATGTTTAATTAATTAATACTAGTTGTTAATTTATATTAACTAATTAAATAATAATTTATTATGATTATTGTCTGATTTTGTTTAGTTGTGTTTATGGGGTAAAGGTTGGGAAGTATTTAATTTTTGATTAATTAATAATTATTTCTTAATTAATTTTAATTAATTGATTGAAAATGTATCATGGAAATTGTGTAAATAATTTTAGGTGCAGGTAGTGGGGTTTATAGGGGTAAAGGGTGGGGAGTAATTTATGTTTAATTAATAATTAGTTGTTAATTTATATTTAATTATTAATTGATAATTAATTATGGTAATTGTACGATTTTTCTAGGTGTGGGTTGTGGGGTTTATGGGGTAAAGGGTGGGAAGTAATTTAATTTTAATTAATTAATAATTAGTTCTTAATTAATATTGATTAATTAATTGAAAATTAAATATGGATTGTGTAATTAATTTTAGGTGTGGGTTAGGGGGTTTATAGGGTTAAAGTGTGGGAAGTAAATTATGTGTAATTAATTATTAATTGGTTGATCATTAATGTTAATTAATTAGTTGATATTTACTTAGGGTAGTTGTTTATATTTTTTGTGTGTAGGCTTTACTTTTTTAGAAGTAAAGTGTGGGGAGTAAATTAAAAATATCGTCCAGCCCTACGCGTTTCGAAGCTTGATGCTTCTTGTTCACGGGCAAATGAGAACAGTGGAAAAGAGCGCCTCACGTCATGGTCTTTATACCTCCTTCCTGATGGATTAGTCCCCCAAGCCTCCTGGGACTTGTAGTGCTCTTGTTGGTTATAACCGCTATCGGGCTGGACGATATTTCCAAGGATTCTGCCGGTTAGGAAATGAAATAAAGAACTTGAAAGTAACGGCTGGGTCTACCTTGTTTCTGAGTGCACGTTCGAATGTGGGCGTCTTTTGGATGAATATATATATATATATATATTCACTTAAAAAACCATAGGTTTCACACATGTTATAGTTAGGTGGACATTTCACTCGTAAAAAACCAATTAAATTCCCCCGTTATAGTTAGTTTAGATAACTATAACTCGCGCGCCCGCAATCCACTGCTCATGACGTCACATATTACATCACTCATGACATGGTCAGTGGCATCACTCATGACATCACTGATGACATCATCCTTTTGATAGAGTGGCGGTCGCGCGAGTTATAGTTATCTGAACTAACTATAACGGGGGAATTTCATTGGTTTTTTACGAGTGAAATGTCCACCTAACTATAACATGTGTGAAACCTATGGTTTTGTTAGTGAATTTGCAAGGTTTTTTAAATGCTAATTCCTAACTATAACGTTTGTGAAACCTATGGTTTTTTCAGTGAATTTGTACGGTTTTTTAAATGCTAAGTTATGTATTTATTATTATATTTTTTATATATTTATTTTACAATAAACTATGTATTAAAAATTTTTTTGTTTTTTTTAATGGTTTTTTCTGTCTTCGTGGTCCCCTGACAAAGGCTAGGGGGTCAGAAAACTCTCTACCCTGCCCCCTTTTCACGTTCGCCACCTTCCTTTTTCACTCTCGCACTCAAAACAAACAAAATGGCGGCCGACACTTCCTGATTTCGACCGATTCGAACGTTGACTGACATATAACCACCAATCAGAATTAGGCTCGCGCACGTTAGGGTGTGCGCACCGTGCGTGCACCGTGTGCGGCTATAGATATTTATGTACGTTAACTGCAATTTTCTTAGGAACTACTACCGTTTGGGCTGTACCTTCAACTAAAGGTCCTATGGGATAATGCATGGGGTAAATGCATTTTGGGACCCCCCATTTTTCTCGGCCCCCGCTTGACGAATCCCCCCCAGACTTTCAGGGTAGGAGCTGAGCGGAGCGTCCCATTAGTTTTGAAAATTTCGCGAGGATTCGTCAGCCGGCGCCAAAGTTATTCAAAATAGTATTTTGAGATTTCCTATGGCAACACGGTCCTAACTATAACTATCTACTGGCGACCGCCAGTAGATAATATATATTATCTACTGGCGGTCGCCAGTAGATAGTTATAGTTAGGACCGTGTTTCCATAGGAAATCCGCAACATTCTATTTGAAATAACTTTGGCGCCGGTTGACGAATCCTCGCGCAATTTTCAAAATAGGTGGGGCGCTCCGCTCCTCTCCTACCCTGAAAGTCTCGGGGGGGAATTCATCAAGCGGGGGCTGAGAAAAAAGGGGGGTCCCAAAACGCGTTTTCCCCATGCAATTTTCCATAGGGACCTTTAGTCCAAGGTACAGCCCGAACGGTTGAACAGAATTACTTGAAATTTGGCAGAGAGGTAGTCCTCAGCTCAGGGATGTGCCTTTTGCATATATGGTGTCAATCTGTTCAGTAGTTCCTGAGAATATCAAAAGTAAAATCACATACATATCTGGGCGGAGCCTAACCACACATCTCATCCTGAGATCTGATTGGCTGTCAGCACTTCATCCAAGAAGTGTTGGCAGCCATCTTGGGACCAATATACATGATAGCACCTCATTAAAAAGCATTGCAGTTAATAGAAGGTTTTAAGACTTTAGTTACATTATATCATTTGTTGATGGTACCATAATCATTTTAGGAATTGTGGTATGTTCTAAGGTGATTTCACCATGGGAAAAAGCCTTCTGCTGGGATATCATGATTGAGAGAAAAATATTTTCTCATGCTTTTCCCACAGAGGTTTGGAAGGTGATCTATAAGCTAAACTGAGAGCTTATTTTCTGTAAATTCACATTATCTTTCTCAGTCATGTGAGAATGAAGTCTGACATTCTCCGTAAAACATGTACATCCAACAAGGGCAGAGACTGTCAGTTGATTCCTTTGTGTTCTACTGCAGCTTCCCAGAGTGTTCCAAAGAACAACTAGAGCGCTAACAGTCCTACTTATGATAAACGTATGGCACACCTGAAGCCATCTTGATTGGATTAAAGTGGTAACTCTTAAAACATTTAATTTAAAAAGGAACAAAATGAGGGGGTTCATTTTTCCATAGAAAGTATGATTAGTGTTGCAGAAAGAAAAATTAGGGCACATTTTGAGTGACCTCTCAAATCCTCTTCTATTTCATTAAAAAATGCTGACATCCAGACTGAAACATGCACTTTCAATACCAACAGCAGACTTCCCTGGTGAGCAGTAGCTTTACTACAGTGATCTAATGAGCAAAAAGAGTTCTAACATTCTGAATTTATGGCAAATGTGTGACACATCTGAATGCCTTCTTGATGGAATCAAAGTAAAAAACTGAAAGTATTTCCTACTGAGGAGACTGCAGTAAATGAGGAAATTAGGAAACTTCATAACAAATAAGTCTCCCAAGATGGCCACCAGAGACAAAAGAGCCCAAATGTATCCCAAATATCACCCAGATGTAGCCCAAGTATAGCCCAATGACAGAATGTCCCAGAGTGTTCTTAAAAACAACTAGAGCGCTTACTGTCTTCATTATGACAAAAGTATGGCACACCTGAAGCCATCTTGATTGGAATAAACTGGTAACACAAAACATTTAATTTAAAAAGGAACACAATGAGGGGGTTCATTTTTCTATAGAAATTATGATTAATGCTGAAGAAAGAAAAATGAGGGCACATTTTGAGTGACTTCTCAAATCCTCTTCTATTTCATTAAAAAATTATGACATGCAGACTGAAACATGCACTTTTAATACCAGGAGCAGACTTCCATGGTGAACAGTAGTTTTACTACAGTGATCTAATGAGCAACTAGAGTGCTAACATTCAGAATTTATGGCAAATGTGTGACATATCTGAATACCTTCATGATGGAATCAAAGTAAAAAACTGAAAGCATTTCCTACTGAGGAGGCTGCAGTACATGAGGAAATTAGGAAACTTCATAACAAATAAATCTCCCAAGATGGCCACCGGAGACAAAAGAGCCCAAATGTAGCCCAAAATCACCCAGATGTAGCCCAAATATAGCCCAATGACAGAAGTGTGCAAAACACTTATTATTTTGTGTTTTTGCAGTTTTATATAGTGCAGACTTGTCAGGTATTGGAGTGCTTTACATGAGCATTGGTTACATCACACAAGAACAAATTCATTTTGGTTGTAGACATGGGGAGATTAAGTGATTTGACCAGAAAAACAGAATGTCGAGCTGAAGCAGAAACTCCAACCTGGTTCCCCAGTTGCAAAGTCTGCAGTTCTGGAAGTAACACCACATCCTCTCCCCTAAGTGCAACATTTTATTAAGTGGTCAACTGGATAAAAAAACATAAAGATAACAAATAATTTAAAAGTGCTTTGTCGCTATTTGAAAACTCAGAAAATATGTCCTTATTTTAGTCTTTTAGAGCACTAACCATAATTTTGATGCAAATAAGAAACCATAGGTTTCACACATGTTATAGTTAGGTAATATATTTAATTTCTAAAGTAAATGCTCTAGGTATTACAGTTTTGATTACATCAAGATGACGTCAGGCGTTCCACACTTTTGTAATAAATATAGAATGTTAGCAATCTAGTTGTTCATTAGGATACGGTTGAGAGGCAGAGGCCAGGGGCACGGACTCTGAAAATTGAAGGCAGGTAGGAGGGTGCAAAGGCAACAATTTAACCACACTGAGCAGGCCGGAAGGGCCGTGGCAGCACAACAGACTATGGAGGGCAGTGGAAAGGGGGGCAGGGGCAACAAACCAACAATACAGGACTTGCAAGAGAGGCTGTGGCAATGTGATAGACCATTGTGGGCAGAAGGAAGAGGCAATGGTAGTACAACCATACATGCCAACAGACCCGATTCAGCCAGGAAACGTCCAATGTTTTTAAGCTCAAATGGGCTTTATTTGATCTGTCTCCTGTCTACAATCTCCTCTTTTTCAATGTAACTCAAAGGGGAAAATCAATACCCCAGTTTTTTTTCAAAATCTACCTCTTACCAAGTTCAAAATGTTCGCAAGTATGGTACATTGGATCATGGAAGGAAATGGGGTAGGGACATGGACTTGGATAACAGAGGACAGGAGGGACATGGAGAGGTACACCAAACTGACCCTGCAGGGCAGGCATCAGGGTTTGCAGCAGCACAATACACCACACAGGGCATGCGGGACGGGAGTGCAGCACAACAATCCATAGAAAGCAAGAGGGAGAGGGACAGGACCATGCACATGGACAACAGAGAACAGAGGGGCAAGAGGCAATGGTAGCTAGCTGACCATAATGGACAGACAGGAGAGAAATCTGCAGCATAACAGACCATAAAGGGCAGGAGGGATGGATCAGGGGCATTACAATGGAACAGACAAGCCAGGAGGGAGGGAGTAGGGGTCTGCACATGTAAACAGAGGGCTGGGGGTAAGGGGGCAGGGCAGGAGCAGCAAGATAACCATGGAGGTCAGGCAGGATGGGCACTAGAAGCAAGACACACCATGAAGAGCAAGAGTGAGACTGTGATGGCATACACACAGACCATGGAAGGAAGGTGGGAGGGGGTCAGGGGCAGCTAACTGACCACACAGGGAAGGTGGGAGGGGCCATGGCAGCACAGAAGACCATGCATGGCAAGTGGGAGGGTTAGTGGCAGCACAATGGCTATGATGGGCAAGAAGGAGGGTGCAGGGGCATGCACAAAGGACGATGGAGGATAGAAGGGAGGGTTAGGACCTGTGCAAAGACAAGAAAGTTCAGGGGAAGGGATCTCACAACAGACCACACAGGGCAGGCAGGAGGAGCAGTTGCAGCACAACAGACCAGGGAGGGCAGAAGGGTGTGACAGTACAATGGACCAGGTAGGACAGGAGGAAGAGGATAGGGGCATGGCATGTGGACAGGCAGGGTGGAGGTGGCAGGGACAGGTTACAGTCATCTGACAATGCTAGGCAGGTGGGAGGGGAGTGGCAGCTCAACAGAACACTCAGAGGAGATAGGAGTGGCAGGTCCATGGAATATGGTGGGCAAAAAGGATGGAGCAGGGGCATGCACAAAGACATCGGAGGGCAGGGGGAAGGAGAATAGGGGCAGCAAGCTAAGCACAGAGTTTAAGCAGGAGGTCAATGATGGGGCATAGAATTGGGAAATGGAGGGCAGGAGGAGTGGACTGGTACATCATATTAAATTGAGGGCAGTGGCAGCACATCAGACCATGCATGGCAGGAGGGAGGAGGCTAGTCCATGGATTCACACAACAGAGGATAGGGAGGAGGGGGATGGGGCAGCAAGCTAACTGTTCAGAGAAGGCGGGTATTAGGAACTTTATTGTTTTTAAAACGCGTGTCTGTGCGAACTACTTGAAATATGAACAAGTATGTAGCATAATCTCACTTTTATTCAGAAAGAAGAGGACGTTTGTGACTGTGACTCCGGGCTCACTTGGCAGAAACAACCCCTGACCCTCCACCCCCTATCGCAAAATGTAATGCCCGTGAAAAGGGTAGGTGCACACAGTGTTATATAGAACATAGTCCTGAGAGCACGATTGAAAATGAAAACTAGATATAGTGTATGGTATAAACTATGCCCCAAAAAGTGTGATATAAGATGAACCGGGGGTGATATAATATGCAATACATTGTGCGCAGTGACAGATTCATTGGAGAGCGCGAGATAGCACAGGCACTAGCGCGTGCTATGCGATATGCGCCTTGGAGTGTAATATGCACAGGGCAGTGTTGTGTAACCTAACTAGTCTCTAAAGTTGTAATATAAAATATGTGCTGGGGAGTGTAACGTTGCATATGCACTGTGACAAAGATATGGATCCCAAATTGTAATATGTATGGCATAGCGCTGTGCGTTATAACATAGGCATCGAGGAAGGCACGTTAGATGGGGCAATATAACCCGTGCAAAGACAAGTGTGGCATGACATATTCACGGGGTGGTGTTACAGTGCACATGGGCTAGAGAGTGTCATAGCATATGCACCAGCTAGTGGAATACAACACAGAGATGTGTGGCACTCGGCAGGCAATGGTGGGTGTAACACAGCATTGGGCTCTGCCAGGAGCGCGCTGTGACTCTCAAGTGATGTTCGTCCCCTTTCCAGAGAGTAAAATAAAAAGTATTACACATCCGGCAGTGGATGTGTGTTTTATTAACCGTGAGGGGGGTTTCTTGCATAGTTTTGGTCGAATTTTTGTCGAATCCCCTTTGAATGGCTTGGTGTGCGTGTTTATTAAATGTGACCGTCAATAGCTACCCATGTTTGTATAAAAAAACGACAAGGGTGTCTACCGGGATTAGGCACGGTAGGGCATCAGACATGTCAGAGCTTCACTAGTGGTGTAAATACATTCCACGTGGATTCATTGTATGCATAGTCGCCTTTTAATGAATATCACGCAAATCGTCATGGTGATAGGTACATACGGTTTGTCCAGCATGTCCTAGGTGTGTATATAAATATATATTTTTTTAAAATAATAAAAGACAGTGGCCGGCCCTGGGGATTGGGGTCCCTGGGGCCGATTAAGGCCTTGGGAGGGGGGCCACGCGGCGCCCTTCCAAATTATTTTTCTCAAAAAAATATAATTAGGAGACAGGCCCTGGGGGATGGGGTCATCAGGGCCAATAAATTAGAATAAGAAGGGGAACCACACAGCCCCCCTTCTTAAAAAATTTAAATAAATAAAAGACTGGCATCGTGCCAGAGGCCACGCCCCCTCCTTGCAGCACTCTGCAAACGCGCCCCCTGGCGAGTTGTAAGTTGGGGAATTAATTCCTCTTCAATACTGAGGGTCCCTGAGGGCCAACTAGCCCAACAGGCATCTCCAGTATGCGCCAGGGAGCTGCGCTGCAGACAGGTGTTCTGAGGCCAAGCCCCTTTTACACCTCTCTGCAACGCAGCTCTGTGGCGCTTACTGGAGGTACCTAGTGGTCTAGTTTGACCCTAGGGACCCTTAGGATTCAAGGGGACTTAATCTCTCAACTTAGAACAGCCACAGGGCGCGTTTACACAGTGGTGAAGGGAGGGGACGGGGCCTGAGGTGACGTGTGCAAACACGCACTATGGCACGTTTTAAATTGGGGATATAATTTCCCTTCAATACTGAGGGCCCCTGGGGGCTAACTAGGCCACCAAGTGCTTCCAGTAAGCGCCACTGAGCTGCATTGCAGAGAGGTGGTCCAGGCTGTGCCACTTTTTACACCTCTCTGCAACGCAGCTCTGTGGCACTTACTGGAGGTACCTAGTGGGCTAGTTGGACCCTAGGGACCCTCAGGATTCAAATGAACTTAATCTCCCAACTAAAAACGGACACAGGGCGTGTTTACACAGTGGTGAAGGGTGGGGACGGGGCCTGAGTTAACATGTGCAAAAACGCCCTGTGGCCTGTTTTAAGAGGTAGTTTTAATCCCCCTGCCCTATTATATACTAGGGGCTTACAGAGGAGGTCATACTAATCACAGGGGGACCCCAACGCATAATGTTCCCTAGTGTATGTAGGTGTTTTCACTGTATTCTAAGTGTCTTTTAACATAGCACTTGCTCTAGGACTGGTTAGTCAGACTTAGTTACCACCAGTATCCGTCTGAAAAAGTTGAGGGTACAGGATGATTTTGCAACAAGGATTCTTTCTGCTCTTCTTTTTGTTCTTTCTGCACGTTATCCTTCTTCCTGCACTTTTCTTCGTCTTTGAGGACTTCTGTTGCTTCTTTCTGCACTTCTTTTTTTTCTTTCTGTGCATTTTTTCTTCTTTCTTCACAATTCCTATCTCTGTAGGCATTAGTTAGAAATTAGCATTTTAAAAACCTTTGAAATTCACAGAAAAAACCATAGGTTTCAGGCACGTTATAGTTAGGAATTAGCATTTAAAAAACCTCAGAAATTCACTGAAAAACCCATAGGTTTCAGGGGTGTTATAGTTAGCTGGACTTTTCACTTGTACAAAACCATTGAAATTCCCCCGTTATAGTTAGTTCAGCTATGGTTTTTTCAGTGAATATATATATATATTACCTACTGGCGGTCGCCAGTAGGTAGTTATAGTTAGGACCACGTTTCCATAGGAAATCCGCAACATTCTATTTTGAATAACTTTGGCGCCGGTCGACGAATCCTCGCGAATTTTTCAAAATAGGTGGGGCGCTACGCTCCGCTCCTACCCTGAAAGTCTCGGGGGGATTCGTCAAGCGGGGGCTGAGATAAAAGGGGGGTCCCAAAACGCGTTTTTCCCATGCATTTTTCCATAGGACCTTTAGACAGGGCTACAGCCCGAACGGCTGAACAGAATTTAATGAAATTTGGCAGAGAGGTAGTCCCCAGGTCAAGGAAGTGCCTTTTGTAGGTTTGGTGTAAATCTGTTCAGTAGATTCTGAGAAAATAGCCTTTAAATCAATATATATATCTGTGGCAGCTTACGGTGCGCTTACCGTGCGCTTACCGTAAGCTTACCGTACGCGTACGGTGGCGTGCGCGAGCGCGATTCTGATTGGCTCTTAGATCTTAGTAAACATTCGAATCGGTCGAAACCAGGAAGCGGCGGCCGCCATTTTCTCTCTCGCTTCCTGAGTTGGGCAGCAAAAACGAACCCCAAAAATGTGTAAAGAGGCAGTTTCATGAGATCCTAACCACCCAGCATTGATACAGGGGTCCCCAAACCACCCCCAAGCCCAATAAAAAAAAAAAAAAAAATTTCGGAAAATCGCCGATTACGCTTACCGTACGCGTACGGTAAAAAAATGTAAAAAAAAAAAAATTATCCACATTCTCCCCACCCCGTGTGCAAATGGTGCCCGAAGAGCACCATTTGTGCATGGCATATAACATCTAAGAAGTTAACAAAGAATACATTTCACAAAGATGCGCAAAATATGTCCCCCATGTGCGCACGGTGCGCGAAGCGCATCGTGCGTACATGGCCCATCCCGCTTAACGTGGGCACGCGGTGCGCGCAGCGCACCGCGTGACCACTGTGCGTGCACGGCACTAACTGCGTAAAGTGGGCGCGCACGCCACGAATGGCGTAAAGTAACTTAGCATTTAAAAAACCTTGCAAATTCACTGAAAAAACCATAGGTTTCACACATGTTATAGTTAGCTGGACATTTTACTGATAAAAAACCAATGAAATTCCCCCGTTATAGTTACTGCAGGCAACTATAACTCACGCGACCGCAATCTTCTGCTGATGACATATGTGTCTTTATGAAAAAAAAATATTTGTAATATATGTAAAGCTAAAATTTAATGGAAGAAGACATGGGCAAATAAGTGTCTAAATACAGTATTAGCATCAGCAGAGGATTGCGGTCGCGTGAGTTATAGTTGCCTGCAGTAACTATAACGGGGGAATTTCATTGGTTTTTTATCAGTAAAATGTCCAGCTAACTATAACATGTGTGAAACCTATGGTTTTTTCAGTGATATATATATATATATATATATATATATATATAAACGGACTCCACGATAATCCCAAAGTTCCAAGGGTGTTTATTCACTACGCGTTTCGGCTTACTGTGAAGCCTTGTTCACGTGAATATTGGTGCACAAAAACATGACTGATAAAGCTTTAGGCTGTTGACATAGACAAGGGACATTCAAGGCAGACAATACAGTCAACTAAAGAAAAGCGGCAGAAATATTGTAATGTCAAATTGCTCCTAAGTTATGCAAGTAAGATACTTTGCGCGGCTGCAGTGGTAGGTGCAAATGAAGTACAACATTAGTAATAACCTGAATGGTCTTGTTGTTATTTAGCAGCGAAGAAACTCCCGACGTGCATTAAAATCTAAGCAGTCGTTAATTGCGGCATAATGCGATTAAATGCCCATGGTAAATTGATATACTCGTAACAAAAGCGTATACTTGCCGCTGTGAGAGTGCGTGATCACGATGAAGGCTGCCGAAAGTGTCACAGTGAAATAACTTGCTGTGGGCGAAGCCGGACAGAAAGAAAAGCACGTGCCTGGTCTTAAACATAATGTTATGAAGTCTGGCTGTAATCATGTGCAGGATTCAGTGACGGTGATCACAGTGCATGTCTAATAGGGATGATGGGCAAGTGCCCATATAGTTCGGTGACTGTAGTCTGACAACAGGACGGTTCTGAAATCCAATTGTGTCATGCACCAAAGGACCAGGGAGCCTGTCTTGGAAGGTGGGGTGAATAGGAACACCCTGCACAGAAGCTCAGGGGCTGGACAACCCTCCTCCTCACACCTAAATCCCAATCATGCAAAGCAAACTGAGTTTAATTACAAAATGAAGACTCACACTGCATATGAACATCCACTGAACTGTCCACACTGCCTGTCAAGTCACTCAGACACACCCCACACTGACACACAGCCACATACACATACCATAGGTCAGCAGCAATGGAGGACAAGAAATGGGCCAGCTAAAAGTGAAGTGGACAGTGCGGGAAAACCATGTAGCAAGCCACATAGCATGTGTACATCATATGCAAGAGAAGGAACATATCACACCACCCTTAGGCCATCAAATCAGACATGGCTGGCACAGTGAGTGAAAATAAATCAAAGTGACCTCTGTGCAATCAACTCAGGGATACATCAGCGCACGCCATGCATAGGCACAGGAATGATTGGAAGTGTCTGAAGTCATACAGTGACCAGCCACACATCTTTCACAACTTACTTGACATGTGTATGTCATCAGCACATCACACATGGCTCATTGTCACACTCCCTGACTGTCAAACAAATGTAGGACCTTCACACATGCCCCTCATCTACCCACCTCACACTTGCAACACTCAACACCAGTGCGAAGCACACAGAATGGGGCAAATGATATCCTGTGAGTTCACTGACACCCAATCACACTCCCTGGGGTGCATCCACAAACATCACACTCACACTCAGGAATGCCTGAACCAAGGCTGACACAAAAAGAATAGCCAAACACAAAGCTCACAAACAACGTACAACAAGCCCACAAATGGGCAGACAAACAGTGGAAAGGCAATGTGACCCTAGACAGAACAGGAATATACAACATTGTCACTCAGGGCCAATGCACAGACACCATACCTCAACACAAACCAGAGGTACATCCTCAAAAATCAAACCGTGAACAACTGGGATCAATAGGACAATCAGCCAACACAGACAGAGACACCACACCACTCATGAAGTGGACAAGGTGCCATACTGTACCACAAGCATGCACATGCACAATCCTGAAAAGTGACAGGTCAAAAATAGGAGGCGAAACCACCAATGTGCACTAAAATAAAAGCCCAGCAACAAGAATCCAACTTGCTGCATGTGACAAACACACAAGTAATGCACACCACACCTGCAACACACATCTGAATGTATCACACAGCAACAACCACTCACACACAACGTCATGCAAATAGAACATCACACACACATAGCATCTGTCAGTAGAAAGAGCCAACACAGGCCAAACACTGTATACATCCACAATAAAAACACAACAGACGCACACACCAATCCATCACAATGCAAACTCAGCTGCACATCAGGGGGATGCACAACAAGCAAGTACAAGGCAACATACACTGACAACACTGCATGCACATCAAGCAGTGTGTGCACACCAACCAAATCAGTAGCACACACATCTGAGTGCCACACCATGTACTCCCACAACACAAATCATCACAGCACACAGAGAACATCACACTCAGGAAGGGTAGCAGTACCTCAGCAAACACACATACAGCTTAACCATCACCCACAGATGCACAACTCAGAGACATCCAGGTGCAAACAACATGACTAGAGGACTGTGCTGCCCAAACATCTGCACTGCACATGAGCAACCATGACAGCAAATCAGTACTTGAAAATAACACATATCTAATTGGGAAACTGTCCTGAGTAGCACATTGGTCCTGTACACAGATCAGCCTCACACAGCATAGTGTCACACTATGAAGTGGTGGGGAGGCTCACACCTTGGCAAGCCATGGGGTGGAAGACATGAGATTTAAGTGGTGTGAACTTCAGTAGTGGACAGGTGAGCAGTGTACAGTACACAAACACATAGAGGAATTACTCACATTGTGTAGGCATCAGAAGCACATATAGGGGATGGCATGACTCCACATACCACATACCATACTGGAGCCCAAAATGAGTCAAGTGACAGCAATGCATCATAAAACTCACAAATTGTGTCAGTGTGGCTGAGCAGGTCTGCACAGTGTGTACAAACAGTAACAAGACACATGGCTGATCAACAAGACACAACACAGACTTGGCTGTCACACACTCTGCATACTCACAACTGGCAGCAACAACAAGTAGGTGTCCCCCAGGAGTACAAGGACACACTCACACACTGCACAGTGCCCAAACTACAATGCCTACATGTGCCCACAATATGAGGCACATGACAGACAATTGAAACAAACAGGCACTCAGGTTCTGGGTCATACATGTGTGCAGTTGGCATTGCAGGGGCACACACCACATCAACACTACTGACAAAGTCACCCCTTCACACTTTAGGACCACACAAGTGTACACATCCAAATGTACCCATGTGACTATGAAGATAGGCCATCACAAGATGACCATACATCAACACTGCTGTTCACACATCAAGAAAGATCACACAGATATGATGGACCCTGGCCAGGCCGCAAGTAATCTTGTGGATATAATTCATCTTTGTCCTGGTATTGCATCATAACATGACATGTGTACAATTTAGCAAACATGACCATATGCTGAGTATGATAATAGTGGATCATCACAAACACCCATCATTGCACCCTCAACCATCAGAATGAAGAAGAACTAAAGTGCCCCTCACCACTGGCAAACCCTGAAAACGTGAAAGAAGCAATTGGCAATGTTAAAGTGGCATACAGAGCATTTGTCACATGCAACCATTTCAA
The DNA here is from genome assembly GCF_964204655.1 of Triturus cristatus. Taxonomy (NCBI): domain Eukaryota; kingdom Metazoa; phylum Chordata; class Amphibia; order Caudata; family Salamandridae; genus Triturus; species Triturus cristatus. The sequence goes on from NC_140593.1 coordinate 592,070,830, forward strand.
CAAGCTTTATTCGATGTCAAGTCATAAAAGCACAGTACATACAAATACAATAAAACTCCTTGATATAATGTATATGCATATTTAAAACCAAGATTGGTACTTCGTGACGCCGGCAATTTCATATATGAATAAACATTTTAAAATTACTATAAAGTACTAGGGCATAAGATCAATAAAAGTTCATTTCAAACATTAGGACCTTGGATGTATATAAGAATTGCAATAATAAAAATACATTTCGTACTATTAGATGTTATTCAGACCTTATAATATTGACTTAACGAATCCTTAAAAGTGCCTATAGTGCCTTCAATCTGATGACCCAAGACCATCTGAGAAATGTTGCCATTGCAATGACGATGGGAACTGACGTGTTCATGCATAGTATTCTTAGTCTCTCACCACTCACTCTAGTCCCTATTGTCCTACAGATTGGTGCCAGCCATGCACGACGCGGCCCTACATACGCAGAGCAGATGAAGAGCAAATGGTTCATTGTCTCTGTCTGGGCCATACACGAAGGACAAACTCTGACTCCCTCTGCGGTCCATCTTGCTATGTAGGACCTAATGGGTAGGGAGCCTACCCTGAACTGAAAATAATTTCCATTCCTAGGGTTTTGTTATTATGTCCCAGTACTGCTCCAGATGTGGGGATGGTTTAAAGTCCATTTAAACAGCCCGTGAGAGAGGACATGTCCGTATTTCTGTATGTGTTGAAAATAATAGTGACCCAGTATTTCTCCTGTAGGGTCTCCTTCGATGGAAAAGACACAACTGAGGGATTCTCCCAGAGCGTTTCCAAACCCATACTTACTAGGATTGCTCTGACCTCCCTGAGCCATTTGATTTTGTGGAAGCGATCATCGCTGATTAGGTCTTTTAGACCTGCAGCATAAGTTGCTAGTTCAGGGGTTGACCAGATTCTTCGCCAGTATAGTATAGGGCATAGTCTTGCTGCATCGACCAGTGCTATTCTACCTAGATCATATAACAATGGGCAGATAGGGGTGCTTTGCGGGAGGTTCGTGATCTTTCGGAAGAACTTATTTTCAGCAACGGTTAACTTTTGCATCTTTTCGAACCCCCAGAGCTTAGCTCCGTATAGGGCAGAGCTGCCCACTTTCATATTATACATTTGAAGCGCCGGGCTAACTGGTTTTGTTATAGAGGTGTTGTATTCAGATTGTAAAACTATAGGTAGCTGCCGGTGCTTTGGTGTGGCCATGTCAAGATGCTGATCGCATCTCATGTTGTTCTGTAATATCACCCCCAAGTATGTGAAGGAACTAACTTGTTCTAGAGGACGGCCAATTCATAAGTAGGCCTCCTCTGAATCTCTTGTGAGGGTTGAACGCCATAAATTTTGTTTTGGAGACGCTGACTTCCAGATCCCGTAGGAGACAAAACTCCGCGAAACGATTCAATGCTCGCTGTAGACCATTTGCGTTTTTTGAAATAATTAATGTATTGTCAGCGAACATTAAAATCACGATTTTTACACCTGCTAGGACTGGGGCATCAGTTGGGGTAGACTCAAAAGACTTTACAATTCCGTTAATAAACAAAGAAAACAATATGGGCACCATTACACAACCTTGCCGCACACCTTTCTCTACGGGAAAGCAGTAAGGGTGGGCGGAATTTGCGAAATTGACTTTTGCAAATTATCGCGAAATTGCGCAAAATCTCCGCGAGCATGCGAAACTTTCGCGAAGATGCGGAGATTGTTTTTCCCGCCCTTTCGCGATGTGTTTTTGCGTGCTCGCGGGGAAATATATCTCCAACTTGCCCATGCGGTCGCTAATGGGCGCAGTCATCTTGCTCGCGATGCTTCTTTCCTGTTCGCGATTGCAATGACGTGTTCGCGATCGCGATCTCTCGCGGGATAGCGCGACCGGCTACCAACAAGCCAACATCTTGTGGCGCACGCGAACGGATAGGAAAACTCATCAGCGAACGCAGGGACCCGGTAAGTCGCGATCGCGCGAGCGAGATTACATTTTTAAAGCGCGAACAAGAAAAATACTTCAGTTTCGCGGCAGGTTGCGAAAGTTTTGACATTTTCGCGCTCTCCGCGGAACGCGAAAATGTCAAAATATCGCAAATTCCGCGAGTGGAACAAAATTTACCGCACAGGCCTAGAAAGCAGCTGGTTACATTGTCCTGAGTGCCCCAGCGAATGTGGGCGGAGTTATCCTCATAGAGTCTAACAATAGGGGCAAGCAATTCAGGTGACATCCCCATCTCTTGCAGCACAATCCATAATTTTGTACGGGGCACAAGGTAAAAAGCTGAATTGAGATCAACAAAGGCAGTATATAAGCTGCGCTTGCCTAGGACCACCGTTCTCCAGTATATTAATTGGAACCTAAACACCTGATCAATTGTGCTGATGTGCGATCTAAACCCAGCCTGCACGGGAGACAAGATGGACCGCTCTGCCATTCACTCTTGGACTTTATTTAGAACTAACCGCCCCATTATTTTTTGTAGAGAGACTGATGGGCCTGTAATTGCCTGGGAGCGATTTGTCGCCTTTTTTAAAGCCCGGAATGATCTCCCCACTTTCCAGGAACCAGGCACCGGAGCTCCTCGAGCAATTGCATTTGCTACTATAACAATATATCTGCTCCATTTTTGCTTATTATGTAGGTATATATCGGCCGGGATACCGTCTGGACCTGGAGCTCTTTCACCCATCCCTGCGCCTAGAGCAGTGATAACCTCATCCTCTACAAACGGTGTGCCTTGATAAAACAAATGTGGTAAATCAGATTGATTACCTTCAGTTCCACTACGCGCATATTGAGGTTTGAAGTGGTTGACCCATTGCTCCTTAGTTACATGATTCTGTGGTGTAGTCGTGTGGCCTTCTCTACCCAACTTCACTATGTTGCAGAACTGCCTGGAATTATTACTAGCGCAAGTTAATCTGAGTTCCTGCCATCTGCTTTCATCCCACTCTTTCTTTGCCTGCTCCTGGGCCCTTCTATGTTTTGATCTAGCTACCCTTACTATGGCTGGATCACCAGCCTTAATCGAATCCCATAAAAACCTGCGGGCCTTAGTCCAATCCTCATTAAACCAAGAGGTACCTTTAGTCTGTTGTGAATCATTACTCTTATGTTGCCTCGTAAAGTGCGAACGTAGGTGGGCAAAGAATTTGTTATAAATTTCGATAATGTTCCCAGGGACCTCAGAGGTAGCTAGACAAGCCTCCATCTCAGTTAAAGTCCCATCTAAACCTGCATTAATGGCTGCTATGGTATCCGGCTTTCTTATTAACTGTACCCACTTTAGTCTTCGCATGTCATTAGGTGGTCACCATGGTACATGGTCGGATGGGTGCCTTCTCTGGGAGCAAGTCAAAGGTTGCACATAAAGGATTGTGGTCACTCTCAACCCGATCCTTCACTGACATATCCTCAAAGGGATCCCACAGATGTAGATTAATTAGAAGATAGTCTATGCGACTAGTGTAACGACCATTATTAAATGTGCATGCATCCTGCCTATCTGAGGCAGATCTCCCATTTGCAGCCAAAGACCATTTTCCAAACAAATAGCGTTGATCTGAATGGCTGCATCCGACCACTTTTTTATGGTAGAAAATTCCAGTTTTGGAATGCGCCACTGGGCGTCTTCCTCCCAGGCCAGGTCATGTTCACCCCTAATGAGGGGCTCAAATGTCGAGTTAAGGTCACCTGCTATTAAAATTAGGGAATTTCTAGAGTACAAATCTAAGAGCTTGTCGAGAGTCGCTAAAACTTCGTACTTTTTACCCCTATTTGTTCCTCGTGCATAGACATTATAGATATCAAGGTGTTCCTTTGCGCCCATTTTCAGTCTAATCGCTAAGATGTCCCTGCTCTGAGTTTTAAGCACCTTGATGTTATAACCTATCTCTTGGCGGACCCAAATTGTCAGTCCCCTGATGGACGGCCTTTCCCCCCGCTGAAAGCTGGAATGTGGTAGTTTAAATAACCTGTCTGGTAGAGGGGCTCCAGGAGCCACGTTTCCTAGAAAAGGCATGTGCCATGCCTATCAATAAATGATATCCAGTCGGGGGAATTGATCTTAGTCCTTATCCCTGCAATATTCCAGGATATTAAAGCTAGCTTTTTTGAATCAGGATCAGGTGCTGCTACTAGGTCCCTAACTATGGTATTATGTGCCATGCCACTAGATCTCTGCAGTACCTTCTTTGAAGTTGGATTATCTAAAGAAGTACTACTCGTCCGAGCTATGCCACTAGGCAAAACATGGTGGCAGGGAGTTGAGATTATGGGGATTACAGGGGTGATGACAGACTCCAAGGTGGTTAGGGGATCATAAATTGTTGGGTCACCGACTGTCTCTGGGACAATGCGGTGGTCTGGCAGTAGTCAGTGGTTTGCATCCAGTGAGGCACTGCCCTCCAAATGGATATACAATAGCCTTTCAGATTGATTACCCTCCGGATGGATTTAAAATTGCCTTTCAACGTGATTACCCTGACAGACCAATGGGGTTTGTCTAAACTGGATTGAAGAGTTACCGGGAGAACAGGTACGAAATTCCAGGACGAGGAGGTTTTCTGCCAGGTCTGTACCAGTTAGGGAAAGCTCGATGTAATTCAATGCTTCTGCTGGCGAAGTAAATCTCGAGCCCCAGTTATATCAACTCGTATAATCCAGCGACAACCCTGGACTTTCCGAATCCAGTGGGTGACCTTATTAATCAGGGAATCTACATTTTCAGGACCACTCTGGGAGTTAAGCTTTGGTACATTGACCATATAGATTTTAGGTGCTTCTACCAGATTTAGAGTTATTGGCCTGATGGGCCTATATTGTGTAGTGTGTGGAAAATGTGGTGCAGAAGGTGCGTGAGTAAGTCCAGGGTGTACAGGATAACTTTGAGTCAATGGCCTGATAGAGTTAATGTTCCTTAGAGTAGCACTGTGGTTCTTTGGGTTCTTACCCTCTTTACAGGGAGATGTTACTTTGGAAGCTAATGCCACATTAGGTGGTAGGTTGGAGCCATTTGAAGAGATATGTTTGCCCTGCGAGGATACCATAGATCTAATATTATTGCCTTGCCGGGACTGTTGAACAGTGGGAGTTGCTTTATTGATGATTGCAGTGACAAACCCTGAGTCGCCCTTTTGGACCAGGCAGTTAACCAAAGAAGTGAGATTCGTAATAAATAATTTTATAGTCCCTATTTCTACCCTGAGGGAGTCAATGAGCTGATAGGTGTCTTCAAGTTCTGAACTAGGCCTTGAGCCTAACCCTCTGCCTGGAAGTCGACTTCACGGAATGTTTCGACATGTTTTCCTTATCAACTTCCTACATATCAGACAATGGTTGAAACCTATTGGTGCAAGGAATTGCGGAGCCCAACGGATTCAGGTCAGTGTCTGTGGGAGTGATAGGGAGATGGCAATTTCCCTCACCTTCAGGAATAGACACAGTGTTAGGTGTAGATGTAGGTGGCCCTTTTCTGAGTGGTTTCTCGAATATTGTGGGGATTATGGGAGTATTTTGGGCTTTAGGCTTTGTTGGAAGGGGGGGCTGGTGGGGTATTATGTCAGGGCTAAGGCGCACAGGTGGTTCAGACTCTAGGATGTTTTCACATTTGCTAATTAAGGTATCTATGCGGTCAAGGACACAGTTACTTCCTGTATGTTTCTGTGCCTTCCTGGCCTTTTTACCTTTATCAGACCTCCATCAAGGCTTCCCCCACTACTCCCACTACCCTCCATACATTTTCTTTTCCCCATTTTCAAATGCGTTAAACTGATGACAAATCAGGTAGACAGACCCTCCTCGGAAGGTCACTGCCCACCTAATTCCTAATAACACAACCCAAAATAATAAGAGTAGAATGGGGCTCAGCGTGATTACTCCAGATTTAAATCTAAACAAATTACTCTTTAGGCAGTCAGCAAACACATGTTCTGTCTGAAAAAGGGAGGCATGAGCTAGGCGCAATCACTGAACCTTATTACAAGAATGTTCTCCAGTCCCTGTTTTCTCTTCCTGGCAATGAAGGGCAAGGTCAGGCCCGCGTCCGGTGCGGCGGAAAAACAGCAGCGCTTTTGTGCGTGTGGGCAGCTCCTCCTCCCTCCTGGGAGTATGATGGATGGTGGGGGATGGAGTCCCCTTCCAGGCAGCCCAGCAGTGACAGCGGTGGCAGCAGATCCCGAAAACGGCGTCCAACCATACCCATTCAGAAAACACTTTTATTTAGCAAGGACACTGACAAAGCATACAACAGGAGTAACTGTCTTTATTACATATCACCAAGATAGGCATGAAAAGTAGACAACAGCAAGGCCATTGGCCAGTCTATATTTCAAAGGAGGGACATGTGTGCATGAGAACCTGCACAGGGATAGGGCTTCCAAAGTTACAAACAGCAAGGCCAGTGGTCAGTCCATAGTGCAAAGGAGGGATATGTGTGCATGAGAACCTGCACAGGGAATGGGCATCCAAAGTTACAAACATCAAGGCCAGTGGCCAGTCCATAGTTCAAAGGAGGGACATGTGTGCATGAGAACCTGCACAGGGAATTGGTGACATCGTACACTGCCATAGGAAGCAACACAGCTCTGGGGATACAGAGGGGCAGTCCAGGCACCGCTGTGGGAGAGATGGCTTTGGAAGAGGGACTTTGCCTCAGACTTGGCTGCCAGTTGAACTGGGAGGTGGCTGATTGTCGGGGACCGTTGGAGGACTGGACCTGGGAGAGAGAGGACCAGCTGAGGTAGAGGCATCAGTGGCTTTGTGAGCCGGAGGGCTGCTTAGACCGGGTGGCATGGTGGCACGGGGAGGTGGAGACATGCTGCTGTGAGACACAGTGTGTGAGGGAGAATGTGGAGGGCGGCCTTTCCACTTCTTGGAGATTCGATAAGGAAAAATTGTTTTGGTAGGAGTGGGAAGTGGGGCGGGCACAACAGCCTCACTCTCCACCAAAGGTGCATCAGGTGCAGGTGGTGGCCCTCCCTCTGGTGATCTGCTGGATCTGGCGGTACGCTTGGCCTGGTCTTGTCTTTTCCCCTCCATCCCCTGTTGAGCAGGTGAACCCCCCACAGTGCCCTCCTGTCTCAGCTACACAGGGGTGTGGGTGAGAGTTGGGGGTGTGGGTGAGAGTTGTGGCTGTGGGTGAATCTGCCTTAGAGAGCTGTTTCTGCAGACTCTTTGCAGGCACCAGCTTCACAGCAACTGTTTGCCTGTCTTTGGGAGCAGGTTTTGGGATGGGAGTGTCCTTGAATGGGGCTGATTTGGATGCATGTGAGCCTGAGGCCTGCTTCTTGGCTTAATGCACCTGAGTGTCACCTGAAGGGCTTTTTTTTTCTTTGCGCTCCTGTTTGACTTTTTTTGGTTTTGCGGATGGTGTCTGCGCTCTGGCCCGCGTGGAGTGCTGCTATTTTGTGCTTCGTGTGGAGTACTTGGAGCCTGAGGGCTGTGGTGTGTGGTCTCTCTCGTCAGATGTTGCCACTGGCAGGGGGGGTTGCCGAAGGGACTGGAGCTGGACTCTAAGCCTGTGACAGCTGTATGGCTGCCGTCACTGTGGAGGACAAAGATTGGACAGTTCTGTGTAGCTCACCCACGTCAGAATGAATGCCCTCCATGAAGGCAACTACCTGTGCCAACTTCTTATCATGATCCTGGAAGGCATTCAGGACAGTTGTCCGACCCACAGACAGCTGGCGCAAAAGGTCCACCTCCTCAACACTGAGGGCAGCAGGGGAGACAGGGGCAGGGGCAGCGGAGCCTGGGAGGAAGGACACTCTACCCTTCTTACTGCTGCGGGCACTGGCAGCACTAGTGGAAGTAGCCGGGAGAGTGGGCACTGGACGATGTGTGCTGGAAGAAGAGCATATTTCCCACTCCCTGTGCCTGCCAACATTGAGTAGTCACCGCTGCCGTCAGATGACTTTGAGGTTGATGTTTCTGGGCGTGATTTTTCAAGGGCACTCCTGTCCCCCTCCGAGGCGCTGGTCACATTAGTGTCAGTATGATCATGTGTAGCAGTTGTGCCCAAAGCTTCACCACTAGTGTCCATCCTCTGTCCTTCTGTGCCCTCGGTAGATGCTGCAAGAGACAGAGACATAGGTTCAGTTTAGTGCCATACTCACAAAGATCATATGCAAACAAAGCACAAAACAATATGATGGATACCCTTATGTTGCACACCCCTCTGTGCAGTCTGCAAGTACAACCTTAATGAAAAAATAAAAAGATGCATGGTAACATGCATACTTGGCATTAATGACCCATGGGATGTTCACACTGCCAAATACCTTGCCCGTGCCTCCATATAACCTGACATACAGATTCCTGTAAGCATACCTACGTGCCTGTAGCTGAAAAAGATGTACATCTCAACATGTTGTCACAGTCACATATGGAGCCACTTTAAGGGGACAACACAGATACAGACTCCCAAATGTCCTTTTGCAATGTCCATAAGCTCCTGCTGTCCACCATGTTGTGCTTTGAAACACATCTACAGTTGCACATCGGTGTCAGATGTGTAGCTCTCACAATTTCGAGGTCAGGCACTGCACACATCGACAAAAGCACACTAAGATGAGGAACACTGCCGTTCACTGCCCAGTGATGTCCATGACTCCCCTAATGCAGCAGATGCCATAAGGCCACATCTCAGCATGCAATGTCAAGAGCCATTACATCAAACACATGAGAAAGTACATGTGGCGTAAATGAATGACAGCTGCACTCAACACAGAGGGCACTTACAAGCCAAAACATCACACTAGATACATCACAGAGCTACGCACTGGCTTAGGGTTGGGATACTTGCAGTCACTAACACCCAAATTCACACTTCGCAGAATACTCACCCCCAACTTGCTGCTGATGGGCCCTCAAACGTCCATCCAGCTCTGGCTGTGTCACTGCCAAGATGTGGGCCATTAGTGGTGTCATGCTCCTGCGCTCCAACCTGCCAGTCCGAGGGAGCAGCCTCAGCGTCATCTCTGCCACGTTTTTGCTCAGTCGGCAGATGTCATCTCACCTCCTGTGACTGTGTGTGTGCAGTTGGTTGGAGACACCCAGAGCCCGCACCTTGCGTGCAATGGCCCTCCATAAGGCCTTACGCTGGCCAGCGCAGGTGGGATGTCTCAATCAATGTTCAGCATGGTGCTAGGTGAAGTCCTGTCCGCTATGATGACCTACAAGGACAGATACATCCATTTCCCCAGGAGGCATGAATTGGCGGCTGTGAAGGGTAATTTTTATGACCTTGGCCACATCCCTAATGTTGTTGGTGCCATTGACTGCACACATGTTGGCCTGGTTCCACCACAGGCACGTGAGCACATCTACAGGAATAGAATGCATTTCCATTCCATCAATGTGCAAGTGATATGCCAGGCGGATATGATAATCTCACATGCTTGTGCCAAATATCCAGGATCAGCCCATGACTCCTACATACTGTGTAACAGTATCATACCACAACTGATGTCAAATCTTCATCCAGAGCGTGCGTGGATTGTGGGTGAGTATGCAGAGTCAAGTAGCGTGCTGAATGTGTGACATGCTGTCCTCTGCTACAGTTATGGTACAAAATTGGTCTGTGTATCTCACACCTAGGTGACTCTGCATATCCCAACCGGCCTTGGTTGCTGAGCCCAATGAGGAATCCCAAGACCCCAAGTGCAGTTGCTGCAATGATGCCCATTGTAGGACACGTCGTGTGGTGGAGCGTAATTTTGGTCTCCTGAAGTCTCGCTTCCTGGACCTGGACAGGACCGGAGGTGCACTGATGTACTCTCCACATAGGTGTGTCAGATCATAGTTGCATCCTGCATGCTCCACAACCTGGCCTTGCGCAAAGAGATCCCCCTGCTTCTGGATGATGATGAGCAGCCGAGGCCCCCACCTGCAAACCCACACATGTCCAGTGACGAGGATAGTGGAGAGGAGGAAGGTGTTGACCTGCGTCAACAGCTCATTGACCACTACTTCCCTTGAAGGTGAGTGACATTGTACAACGGTTCCATTGTCTGCTGTTTTTGTTATTGTTGAAAAGGCCTAGGGGAGCTTTGTGACTGCTGCCTGTTGTTGGCTCTGTGCTGAGGGCTAATGTTTCTGGGACAGGGTAATTATGCTGATATTTTTGCTCATTGTAATGTGTACAGGTTTGAGTTCACTGATAACAAGTGTTGTGTAATGGGTGTGATATGGGTGTGATGCCATCACCTGACAAGTGAATGTTGTTCTCTTGTGTTTTCTTAGGTCCCTTCAGCCTCTCAATGCCTCAAAACAATCAGTGCTCCTGGTACATTGTAATCAGAGTCAACATTGTACATCCTGTGATAAAAATGGAGATGACAGGAAAACATAGGTGTGTAAAGAGTGTTTACAATAAGTATATGTAACAGGGAAGTGATTATTTACAAAAAGGTGCAAAGTGAATCAATGAGTTGTCAGTGATAGTAGACGAGACAATAGAGTAGTCACCACATTGATGTGGTGACACAGTCCAATAGATGCCTGCCATCAACATGGCAGTGTGGGTATAGATAGTCAACAAAGTCAATGGCAAGGTGAAGAGAGGTGCCATCATGGCTGGCTCTTTGACTGGCGTTTGGCTGGTGCTTTGCCACGTGAACCTCCATTGTTTTTCCTTGGACGGTCCCTTGAGCGTTTGGCAGGGGGGCCTCTGCTGCGGGCCCAGAGGTGTCCGAGGACTCATCCTGTTCCAGCTCACCACTCTCTGTGGCCGCAGGTGAGGTGGTGGGACTGTCATCCTATGGGCCACTGAAGGTAGGTTGAGCTGTCCTTTGGGCCGCAGGCCCGTCCCTCAGAACACCCACAAGCTGGCCCAAGAAGTCCACAATTTGGCCCATACGCTTGTCTATGGACCTCAGCAATAGGGGGAGCTCATGTGATTCTTCCAGAGCCTGGCTCGTGTGTCCCTGGGCTTGTTCGTATGCCCCAAGGACTCTGGCATTGTTGGCCAGGACTTCGGTCCTAGTGACCTGTTGATTTTGTCACCCAGTTGCCCTCCCACCTGCCCTGTTGTCCCGGACCTATGGTGTCACCACTCGACGCACCCGCATACTCTCCCTGCCCTCCTCAGATTGTGGGGTGGTGTGGGTATCCACTGAGGCAGGGACAGTGTTGCAGGCAGCACTGGTGGTGGTGGTGGTGGGGGTGGTGATGGTGGAGGCCGCACAGGTCGTTACAGCAGGGGTCAGCGCAGTTGTTGTTGCTGAGGTGGTGGTGGTGGGGACAGTGGGGGCCTGGGACCTGGTGCGCCCTGGCAGGCCTGATGGGCCGGCTTCTGGGTCCGCATCCGAGGATTGTAGGGAGTCTGCATCTGAGAGTCCATGTTCCGGGGGGAGACTGGCTCTGCAGGTTGGTGTTGTCATCTGCAGCAGTCAATTCTTCGTCACCTGTAGAACAGAGAAGAAATGGTCATTGAAGTGCACCCCACAAGCTTGGTGTTAGAAGTTTGGATGTTACACATTATACACCACACAGTTTACATTGAGATCACTTTGTATGGCTGCACGGTACTGAGCATCATGACATGATGTGGAGGTACATACATTACTTGTCCATGGTGTGACATGTCAATAGATACCATGCTCCACGTACAGGTTGTGTGATTACGAGGACATGTTGTCATCTAACGACTAGCAGCACAACAACTTTATGTGAAGCGTGTTTGTTGTTTACTCTGCATGGAAGACGTTCATTCTGCGAATGTACTAGCTATTGCTATCTCATGCATCCCTCTGTCATACCATGTTCTTTACTTTATTTTTAAAACTGACCATGCTTGTTTTGTTTACATATGGGCCTTTATGCTCTGCCTCCATGGCACTTACAGATAGCATTCAGTGCTGTGCATGATTGTGCCCTGAATTTCTTCAACATGTGATTTGGTGAATCAAACTTTGATTTCTGTAACAGTTACATACGCTTAGCTGTCTGCACACTGAAAGTGGCTATTGGATCTATACCAAGTTGGGTGGGATGTGAGGGCTGATGTGGTCATATGGCTCCATGCTTTTTCAGACACATGGCAGGGTGCATGCACTGTCTACCTACCTGTTCAGTGGCACAGTTGGGGGGAATTGCTGATACATTGTTGTGGGTGTGGGGGAGTGTTCCATCTTGCTGAGCTGTGGGACAAGGGAGTTGTAGTGCTTGCTTCCCATCTCCAAAAAGCCCTCCCTGTGAAAATGGTTACCTACCTGTTATGTGTAGGTGAACAATGCAATGGCTGAAACATGGTTGTGGGGGGAGTGCTTCATCTTGCTCAGCAGTGGGACAAGGGGGCCTGCTGAGAGTTGTAGTGCTGGCTTCCCACCCACAAACACCCCTCCCTGTTAAGAGGGCTACCAACCTGTTGGTTTGATGAGGGCAATGCAATGTCTGTCACATGCTTCTGGGTGGGGGGAGTGCTCCATCTTGCTGAGCTGTGGGAGAAGGGGGCCTGGTGGAAGTTGTAGTGTAGGTTTCCCACCCACAAACACCCCTCCCTGTTAAGATGGCTACCTACCTGTTAGGTGAAGGTGAACAATGCAATGGTTGAAACATTGTTGTGGGTGTGGGGGGAGTGCTCCATCTTGCTCAGCTGTGGAACAAGGGGGCCTGGTGGGAGTTGTAGTGCTGCCTTGCCACCCACAAACACCCCTCCCTGTTAAGATGGCTACCTACCCGTTGGTTTGATGAGGGCAATGCAATGTCTGTCACATGCTTCTGGGTGGGGGGAGTGCTTCATCTTGCTGAGCTGTGGGAAAAGGGGGCCTGTGGGAGTTGTAGTGCAGGCCTCCCACCCCAAAACACCCCTCCCTGGGAGAATGGCTACCTACCTGTTAGATGATTGTGTACAATGCAATGACTGCCTCATGCTTCTGGGTGGAGGAGTGCTCCATCTTGCTGAGCTGTGGGACAAGGGGGCCTGGTGGGAGTTGTAGTGCAGGCCTGCCACCCCCAAACAGCCCTCCGTGTGAAGATGGCTACCTACCTGTAAGTTTGGTTGGTGATATACAATGGCTGCCATATGCTTCTGGGTGTGGGGGGACTGCTCCATCTTGTTGAGCTGTGGGAAAAGGGTGCCTGGTGGGAGTTGTAATGCTGGCTGCCTGTACACATGCAACCCTGGGAATGTTGCTAGCTACCTTTGGGGTGATTCAGAGGGAGTGAATGTTACATCTGTGAGACAAGTGTTGGGGAGTGTGTGGTGAACATGAATGCATTTGGGCCTAGGAGGTGTAGCTTTGTAGTTGTGCAAGACAGTACATAGCAGTGTGATGGTAGACATTTGTTGTTACTTACCAGCCTCCCCTCCCCCAGCTATTGCTGTGAGACTCTCTGGATGCAGTATGCCTAGCACCTTCTCCTCCCAAGCGGTGAATGTTCTTAGTGGAATGGGAGGGCCACCGCCAGTCATCTGAGCCAGCTTGAGGTTCTTGTTGTTCTTCTCTTTCACCTTGCTCTTGAGGTCATGCCACCGCTTCACGATCTCCTTCTTGGGGCGTGGGACAGTCCCTACTGCACTGACCTTGCTGACTATCCTTCCCCACATTTGTGTTCTAGTGGCTAATGGTGTCTGTTGGACCAGGTTTCCAAACAATTGTGGTTATACCCTGATTACCTCATCTACCATGACTGACAACTCATTGTCAGTGAATTTGGGCATTTTCTTCTGTGCCATGGTGTGTGATGTGCAAATGGGTTAAAGGTTCAGGTGTGAGAGTTGTGTTGGTGATGTAAGTGGTGTGTGTGTGTTGTTGTGCTGGTGAGATGTGTTGTGGTTTGCCTCTCCTTTGTGCTGTAGGGTTGGTTCCTTCAGTGATGGAGTATTGCAAAGTATTCTGGTCAGGGAAGGGGCTAGTTTTATACTCAGCTATGTGGGTGTGTCAAAATGGAGTGTTCCTGTCAGGTGTGTTGTGTGGGCTGACCCAGGATTTGTATTTTTTTAGTTGCTATGGGGATGTGTCATTGGGTTGAGTTAGGTGTTTTTTTAGGCTGAGCCAGTTTGATGGGTAGACTTGGTGGGCATGTTGTGTGGTTTTTTTTGTCGACTGCCATAATTTTTCTAAAGCGGCTGCAGCGGTTGGTATACAACCGCCCTTCTGCCAGCTCTCTCATTCATCACTGGTTGCGATCGCGGTGGTCGGAAACAGCAGATCGTTCCGCTGTCACCTCAATGGTATCCTAATATCACGTGCGGTCAATCCGCTGGCTGTACGGTGGTTTTAGCTTTTTCCGTTGCAAATTTGACCGCCGCGGATGATTTTTCACCTGCTCCCCATGCTACCGGTGGTCTTTCCTGGCATTGTTCTGCCGCAGTCGGATTTTTCTGGCGGTTGATCCTAATCGGATTGCCTGATTTGCCGTGGTACATGTGGACGGTTCATCTCTGTGTCCACGGCGGTCGGAATGGTTTTCCGACCGCCATCCTAATCGACCCCTTACTGTTTGAAAAAGACAGCGCTGCCTGTGAGCTAGCCAGTTTCAGTGCTTCATGTGTGTCTCACAGATGGACCCCCCCCTTTCCTGAGTGACCACAGCAGAGTCCTGAATGACAGCAGCCAGTCAAATCACCTTGCCGCACTCCAGCGGTGAATCGTCACCAGAGCAAGACCGTGCCCTGCCTGCTACCTGGCTGGAAGGAGCCCACTGTAATTGCTTCCCATGTTCAACATCGCCGTGCCGTGTGCAGCACCCACTTTGTAAAAAGAGAGAACGGGTGCTTGCCTGCCATCCCAAGTCTGGGCCAACTCCAGCCGAGACACGTTGCTTGGCGAGTGATCAAGTTGCTGGGCACTGCTGGGCCTCACCTACCCCTCAGAGGGGGGGGGACTGCTGCAGAATTGCCCGTTCCATGACACCTGGACAAGGTCCCGTGCCTCTAAGACAGGCATGCTCCCCGGGAAAAGTATCAAGGGTTTCCCGCTGTCGTGCCTGAGGGAAACCCCTTTCATTTTCATCTATTTTCTTCATCCACCTCAATAACGAGGTTCATTTGAGTTCGAACTCAATGCGGCAAGTTTGGAGTGACTGCGCTTAGCCCATGAGGTGCAAGTGTTCTCCTCAACACTCCCTCCCCTGAAAACACTGTCTTTGGAAAACGATACTTCAGGGGGGAAAAACACACTTATATCTACCATGATTTGTGTTATTTCTTGTGAACCATTGATCTTAAGTGCTGCTTAGCACAGTGTTTTACTTTGTTACCTGTAACCTGCAATCTCTTGCATTACTTATGTGATTCATGTCGTTTTGGCCTGCTTGTGCTATGTGTAATATAGAAATCTATTTTTTTAT
Source organism: Triturus cristatus (assembly GCF_964204655.1). NCBI lineage: Eukaryota > Metazoa > Chordata > Amphibia > Caudata > Salamandridae > Triturus > Triturus cristatus. The sequence continues at coordinate 592,086,137 of NC_140593.1, forward strand.
AACCTTGTATGGAGTCTTTTTTGTGGTGTATTCATTGTGTTAGTGTGTGTGTTGCACAAGTGCTTTACACATTGCCTCTGCGTAGAAGTCTGCCTGCTCTGCCCCAAGCTACCAGAGGGTGAGCACAGGTTATCTTTGGTGTGTATATCACTTACTGTGGGAGGCCGGCCTGGTATATGATGCCCACTAATGTAAGTGGGCACCCTACACCAGTCCAGACAACCCTTGTGGTGATTTAAGAGGTTTTAGACAACCTTAGAAAGCTCTCTAAGTGGTAGCTGCAGAGAGCAGCCTTCAGGCTTAGTCCAGAAGGAGTGTAAAGCAGCTTGTTTTACCAGAATGCACAATCCTATATGTATAGATTAAGTGAAAAAGAACCACACAATCGATTTATGAAAATGTGTATTTATTATATAACACTCACTAATACGTACAACTAGCTCATACCTGGAGATATACACAATGCACACAATACTTTGCATAGAAATCAAGTAAATAGCACAGAATACACAGTGGACCCCGGGGGGGACCAAACCATTTACTAAGAAAGTGGTATAAGAAACACAACTCATGTCAAGACAATGTCCAGAGGACGTAGAAGTGCTGGGGACCCAATGAACCACCCAAGGTGAGAGACTAGCAGCCCCACAGAGAGTGTGTGTAGTTTGGGAACACGACCATGCTCTCCTCTCAAATCAAAGTGTAAGTCGGGGTTGCAATTTTAAAGATTAAGGACCCTTCCCATTAGACCCTGAAGAAACCCTGTGGAAGATAGGAGGTTATAGAGCCACCCCACCCGTGTATACTCTAGTACCCACGTTACCTACACCAGGGAAGCCGGGTGCATAGGTTTGAAGTAGTGTCGGAAACTGCTGTTGAATCCAATGGAGGACTTCAGGAAGATCCCGCTGCTGGAGAAGGAGAAAGTGTCCACTGGAATCCGAAGGTGTAATCTGGATGAGAAGAACCTGCAAGCAAAGGGGACAGTCTGTCACTCAGGAGTGACCCGGAGACCTGGAAGACGAATGCTCACTGATGTAGGGAGTTGCAGGAGAGTTGACGGTGACCATGACTCCACAGCTGTGATGACCAGGTGGCGCTGAAGAAGACCAGGAGCTGTGCCCAAGCTGTACCATGTCGGATGTCGGGAGTTGAAGGGTCGTGTCTGTCGGGCGCACCAACAAGCTTTTGCAACTGCAAACGACCTGCAAGTTGAAGAAGGTGCAATGTGGGGACCAGCAAGGCTTAGGGGACTCACCACAAGCAGGGGAGTCAGGGCAGGCTCTGAGAAATCAGGGAGCCCAAAAGAAACAAAGATGACCCCCAGCAGGACCCAGAGGCTGAAGGCACTGGAGTCACAAGAGGGTTTCGAGCAGCTCACCAAAAGAAGCAGGCCACGATGAAAACAATGCAGTGTGGACAAAGATTCTGGTCACTGGAGATGATTGAGGTTGGGGCTACTTAGAGCCTGAAGATCTTGGTGGAAGGAAGCCATCAAGCCTTTTCAACGGCAAGTTGACGCGATGCACAGAGGTTTGTTTCCTGCAGCTCCCACGAGGGATACTGGCTTCAACTTGGTAAGAGGACAGGGCAGGCCTCGAGAGCTGTGGAGAACCACCGTCTGTGTTGTTGAACCTTTCGAAGTCCATGTGAGCTCAAGATCAGCAGACTGGTCAGCTTAGTTGCGGTGCCTGCAGATGCAGGGAAGTGACTCCTTCACTTAAAGGGAGATTCTTTCAAGATGCCCACAGGCCTTGGAAGGTTCCTGTATTTTGCACAGGCACAGACGATGCAGCAGACTGAAAGGGGGATGAAGTCAAGTCCAAACGAAGTCAAGTGAAGTCCAGAGTGCCCAAACAGTAGAAGTTGAAGTGGTGTCTGACTTAAATTGTGTCCCACAACGAATCTAGGGTCCTACACCCAGGTAAGCCCATAAGTCACTTAAAGAAAGGGTTGGGGCTATTCAAAGAGGGTTTGGACAGGGGGAAGCTACTCCCATGTCCTCTGTCCAGTTTCACGCTAGAGCGTGAGCCAACCACTCCCAGAGCTGGTTTGAACTAGACTATGCAAGGAGGCACCAAATGTACCCCTCATGTAGACTGAGTGGCGCTGGCAAGCACACCAACCTGGCCCCATACACTAAATCCTGTCTGGGAGGTGGTCACACCTCCCTGTGACAGGATGCCTCTTGTTCTGCCTTCCCCTGCTCGAGCTTGGATCAGCATCAGGAGAGCAGAATCATGTCTCTGGTCGTCAGCAGCCATGTTGTGCTGTCTGGGTCTAGAAGACTGGTACCAGGAGCACTGAGAGCCTAACGGGGGGCTCTTCCAGTGCTTGGAATCATCCCTTCCATACTGTTAACAGTGTGGGGTTATGATTCCAACATCTTTGATACCAATCATAATAGGATTCGTTGCAGCCAATTCCGAGATGGTCATCACGTTATTACGCGGTGCCCCTCTATATGGTATATGGCTGCTTCACTTACAACCTGGCAGAATGGACTCCGTAGTCTGTAGGGATGTCCTGCTAATGTAGGGGCACCCTCACACTTAGAACCAAGCACCATGCCTTCAGGATTGATAAAGCCTTCTATAGGGGTGACTTATAGGTTTTAAGTGCAGTGACCTTAGATATAGGAAACCTATATCTTTCGTAAGTGGTGCTAGCACTAGCTTACACAGGCTGCAATGGTAGGCCTGTAGTTGCATTTTGAATGGTCTCCCAAGGGTGGCATAATGCATGCTGCAGCCCATGGGGGACCTCTGGGATACCTATGCCCTGGGTACCTTAGCACCATATACTAGGGACTGATAAGACTACCCCAGTATCCAATCTGGTATGTACCTAAGTAATGAACACAACAATTTAAGGGAGAAAGCAGAGAGACAGGGGTCCTGATTAGCAGGATCCCAGTCAGACTAGTGAAAAACAGTTTAGCACCAGGCAAAAAGTTGGGGTAACCATAGAAGCAGCTCCTACTTTCCTACACTTACCCTGACTAGAGTGGTAGGTTGTGCTTGGCTTGGGTGCATACCTTAGCCAACCAGAAACCCCATTTCTGAAAGTCCCCAAATATTAGTGCAGGTGGACCCCAAGTGCTCAAATTAAGCACTGGTCTGCACTACTTGGGCAGTATTCCAGGATGTTTGTAATGATGCAAAAAAGACAAGGAAATCAATTTGCAACGCTTTTCTTTTCGTTATCCATAATGTGGTAAGCAAGCAGTACGTGTACCAGGGCAAACAATGACAGAACTAATTTCACCTTCGTTTTGCTGTGTTTATCTGATAAGCAATGGCGATAATTTTTTTCCTCCACTTTTTAGTTTATGGTTCGGTAGGTGGCATCAGCAGCTCGTGTCGTTACATTATCATTTCTTTTTCATAAAACAGTGACTGCAGTGTGTTGTTCTGTATTCCCATGAGTTTGGACGCACTGGTATGTCTTTGCTTTATTTGCCAGACATGCGCTCAAGCAATCTGAATTGTATTGCCTGTGTGCAATGTTCTTTGGAGATTATTGTTATGTAGGGATAGGTTGGAGACTAGGCATGCATGTGCCAGCTGAAAATGTCAAAATATAAATCTATTCTTATTTGTCCTCCTTTTCAACACTTTTGCATTATGAGTGTTGGTGCAAACGTAAGGCAACCGAAAGCCATTTTTTGTTCAATGAAGTATTCTACTTTCTTCTCTTGCTGAGGCAAGGGAATCTTATGTTTTTTGTGGAATCATGGTATTTGTAAGGCTTTTCAAAAATAATACATGTGCGAGAAAAAAAGACATAACCTTGAGCAACAATATGAAAAATCATTCCATGACAAAAACTATCTCCGCAGCACACAAACATTCTAGAGGGGAGGAAAAAAGATGTCGCTTTATTTTTCAAACTTATCTTATAATTGCACGTTTCAAATTAGTTGTGTTTTAAATTGATTTCACTTTCGATTCCGAGGGCATTTAAGCACATTTTTGGACCCATGAATCTCTCTGCTTCCAATTAAGATAGTGATAAACCACACCACTGCTAAACCACAAATCAGAAAATGACACTTCCTTGTACTAATATTTTTTTACGTGGCCAGTGGTAGAACAGGAGGTTCTTGAAGTCGATGAGCGAACAATTACAATCCATTCACTTTGCATACATGTGATGCATTTTCAAATAACAGTTCACCGCAGGTCTTGATGTATTGGCAGATAAACAATTGAAAACGTGCCATTACTACGTCATCAATCTTGAATGTTCTTTTACGTCTGCGAAATGTAAATTATTTTTCAGACCAATTGATCATTCTTTCCTATTGCCTTTCTTTTAAAATGACAGCCATAATTTTGTGAAATATATCTGGCCTTTTTGTATGGGCGTGTTTTTTGTCCGTCCTTCAAATCCATTTCACGTATTTTACTTTCCTTTTGTCTGAGCCTTTGTTTCTTAGGCCCAACATTCCACTCTTCTTAAGCTTTTGATATCTCACATTATATAGTAGGCCAAGTCTGTTTCCTCGACAGCTCTTTGGGTGAATCACTCTCTGCTGACAGCTGTTGTGATTTGGAGAGCACACATTTGGCTCCTGACAGGGCCAACTCAGCTGCCAATTATCCTATTATCTGAGTCTAGTTAGTTGGGAACCATTACATTTGGTAATATTAACACGTTATATAGATGAAACGCTATGTGACACAGGAGCTATATAAAACAGGTTATTATTTTTGCAATACTGTATGAAGAAGGATTTTTACATTTTGCCATTGCAAAGACTTATTTTCTAATTATTCATTTTATTGCACAGTTGTTTTATTACCAGTACTCTGGACTCATGACGTTTTTTTAAGCAAAGAAAAGCTACAGGATGTGATGAAAGACACTATCCTGTAAGAGGGGCAGCCCTTCATAGATTGCAATCATCATTTCGCTCTCTAGGTTGGAGTATGGCTCTCAATTGAAAACATAACAATGGACCCGATTAGGGCTATAGGTTCCCGATTTGTGTAGCAAAAATTGTTTTATTGAGGAGCTTCCCGCCTAAAATTGCCTCTGCCTCAATTCAAGACAATGGATAAATTACATTTTTCAAAATCTCCTACTTCCTAAAATGTTGGCTTCTGTGCCAGACACCGGTCCCCGGAAGCTTGTTTCCTTCCCAGTATAAGAATTGGCTTGGTAGTTTGGTTTGCCCTGTTCCCATCATGCACTGGGACAGGTACAGACTAATTTGCATGTAGCCAGGTTCTGAGCTGGGATGGTGCAGTGAGCTAAAAAACGGTGATGGATTTAAACCATGATCTCTTGACTTGGTAAGAGTATTCTGCATCATTCAGAAACTCTGTCCATCACCACCTCCTTTTTTCCCAAATCGATTTTATCCACACTCAGTGTGGGAGGGTATGCTCAGACGTGAGTCCCTTGCTCATTGCACCATCAGGATTCAGGCAAGCCGGGCCGACGAAGGCTGTGATGCCAGAAACCGGTCCCCGGAAGCTTGTTTCCTTCCCAGTATAAGAATTGGCTTGGTAGTTTGGTTTGCCCTGTTCCCATCATGCACTGGGACAGGTACAGACTAATTTGCATGTAGCCAGGTTCTGAGCTGGGATGGTGCAGTGAGCTAAAAAACGGTGATGGATTAAAACCATGATCTCTTGACTTGGTAAGAGTATTCTGCATCATTCAGAAACTCTGTCCATCACCACCCCCTTTTTCCCAAATCGATTTTATCCACACTCAGTGTGGGAGGGTATGCTCAGACGTGAGTCCCTTGCTCATTGCACCATCAGGATTCAGGCAAGCCGGGCCGACGAAGGCTGTGATGCCAGAAACCGGTCCCCGGAAGCTTGTTTCCTTCCCAGTATAAGAATTGGCTTGGTAGTTTGGTTTGCCCTGTTCCCATCATGCACTGGGACAGGTACAGACTAATTTGCATGTAGCCAGGTTCTGAGCTGGGATGGTGCAGTGAGCTAAAAAACGGTGATGGATTTAAACCATGATCTCTTGACTTGGTAAGAGTATTCTGCATCATTCAGAAACTCTGTCCATCACCACCCCCTTTTTTCCCAAATCGGCTTCTGTGCACTTGCCAACCTCAGAATGGCATCGAGGACGCCGTTATGATCTATGTTTTTCTACATCATGGCGGGTGCTCTGAGAAGTTCAATCGTTTTTTTAATATAATGTCTCGATTATTATTGTCCTAATGAAATGGTTCCATGAGGTTGTCGTTTACTCAAGCCAATTTGTTTTCCTCCGTGTATTGGAAGTGCTCAGTTAGGATGGAAAGCTATTTCTACACATAAGCCTAATTTTAGGTCGCAAATAGCAAAGTATTTAAAGGTAACACCTGTGTCCCAAAAATTAGCCATCAGCTCCAAACATCCGGTGGGCATCAAAAGCCAATTTGCATAAAACCCAAGAAAATACTGGAAATATATTCCTTTGCCCACTCTGCTTCAGGCCAGTACAAAATAAGCATTGGCATAGTCAATAGGTCTCACCTTTGGGAGCTTATACGTGTTTAGCTATACAGCAGATTATCAATTATATTACATTAGCCATTAAAGGCATCAAAGTTTGTGGTAAATCATCTATGATATACTGGCCAGATTACTGTCAGGCATTAATTAAAGTCATTTGACAGTTTTGGCCTTCTGATGCCTATCCAAATTTGAGTAGGGATGGCAATTATGAGATGTGTAGCAAAGCCAAGGGTAAGCAATGGGCAGAACACATTCCCAGGTAAGCTTACATAATGCCCTCAAAAAGTAATTTCATAACCAGACAGCTAGGCTGTCTGCTACCTAAATGCTGCTTTGTGAAACAAACACTGTACATCGAGGTTATTAGATTTGTTCCTCAAAAATGGATCACAATTGGTATATAGAATATATATAGAATATTTCTCTTTACAAATAACTAAGGCTCAATCCAATTCTAATGAACTTTTTAAAACAGTTATTAAACTATCTAGTCCTAATACGCCTGAAAATCACGCTGCCCCTGAGTTCTGCAATAAAATTGCTGATTTTTTTAAGTCTAAAGTAGAGACAATATTTTCATCTTTGTCGGGATTGATCAATAAAAATCAGACTGATTTGAATTTAAATAAATTGGAAAGTCTCTGTCCTTCAGACATGACTTTGGATCATTTTGCTCCTTTGGAGAGATGTGATACTTTGAAATTGTTGAATGGCATTAAATCCGGCGCACCGAGTGATCCTTGTCCAGTGTGGATTATTAAACAGATTGCTGATACTATTTGTACGGCACTTACTCCTCTGCTTAATGATGTATTCTCATCTGGAATTTTTCCAAAACTTTGGAAAAAAGCATCGGTTCTTCCTCCTGAAAAAGCAGTCTTTGAATCCTACGGATCCAAATAACTATCGACCAATTTCTAGACTTCCTTTGCCAGCAAAAGTGTTGGAAAAAGCAATGAATAGTCAACTCAGTGACTTTTTTCATCTTAACAATTCTTTATATCCCTCACAATATGGGTTCAGAGCCCTTCACAGCACTGAGTTGGCGCTATTAAAATCGACTGAGGAAATCAGAGAGGCCATGGACAGGGGAGGGAATGCGATGCTGATCCTCCTAGACCTGTCCGCGGCCTTTGACACGGTTCACCATAAGGTACTTCTGAACCGGTTGTCTGAAATAGGGATAAGTGGTTTGGTGTGGCTACTGCTAAAATCATTTTTGACAGACAGATCACAAAGAGTAGATCTAGATGGCAACGTCTCCGAACCCTTTTCATTGCCATGTGGGGTGCCTCAGGGCTCAGCTCTTAGCCCCACACTTTTTAACATCTATGTGGCACCCCTGGCAGGCATCATTAGATCCTATGGGTTCCAGCTCACCTCCTATGCCGACGACACACAAATTGTGCTGTCGGTGATTAAGGGAGCAGAGAAGGAAGCAGGTGCACGCTTCCATGACTGTATGAGATCCATCTCAATGTGGATGTCCGACATCTGTTTAAAACTCAACTCAGCCAAGACTGAGGTTCTGAGATTTGGCAACAATCCTCGGGTGTGGACACCAGAATGGTGGCCTGAGAATTTGGAAAATCCAGGAAAGCTAAGAACCTAGGTATGGTGGTAGATAATAAACTCACCATGGGGGACCATGTAAGCATGGTGACCTCCGCATGCTTCATGGTACTCAGAATAATTAGGAAAATCAGGTTCTTTCTGTCTGAAGGGAGCTTGAGGACAGTGGTGATAGCACTTATAATGTTGCGTCTTGACTACTGCAACAGCCTATATCTTAATGTCCAAAAACAACATCTGAATAGGCTGCAGGTGGTCCAGCATGCAGCAGCCAGACTGTTGACCGGGACACCTAGGTTCGTTTCAGTTAAGAAAGAATTTAGGAAATTGCATTAGCTCCCAATTCATCTGAGATCTCACTTCAAGGCGCTGTGTATTGTTTTTAAGGCTGTGAATGGAATAGGACCTGAGTTTCTTAAAACTAAGTTCTCATGGTATATTCCAAGTAGAAAGCTATGGTCTACAGGTTCTAAACAAGTGAAAACTCCCTATTTTAAGAAAACAAATTGGGGAGGTAGAAGCTTTGTCTATTGTGCCTCTAAATCCTGGAATGAATTGCCTTTCACCTTGAGAAACGCCTCTGATCTCATTTCTTTCAGGAAACATCTTAAGACATGGTTCTTTTCCCAGTTTTAGATCTTTGCGTCGCAGGTAATCAGTGCTTAGCGCCAGGACACCTTAGGGTAATCGTGCGCTCTACAAGCTTTAATAACATTACATAAAAGCTGCTTTGTGAAACAAACATTGTACATCGAGGTTATTAGATTTGTTCCTCAAAAATGGATCACAATGGGTAATTCAACCCTCTGTTTATTTAAGTAAATCCTCACTGAGACAACTGCTTACCACTGAGGTACTCAGGTAAGCCACTGAATGTGTTTTGCTTCATCTGAATGTAATACAGAATTCTGATTACACAACCGCCTAGGAAGTTATTTCGAGAGCTGCAGTAGGAGTACACATGTGTTCCATTTGAAACCTTCTGCGTACCTCTTTATTACTTTATGGTCATTCTTTGATAAAAGATGAAACTAGACTGAACAATGAAAGACACACAAGTGGCACATATATTAGTAGTGAATTTGTACTTTTAGACTTTGTGCATTTTATCTGAAGATACAGCGTGCAATACACATTCCTTCCTCCTAAGAGGCACCACAGAGTCAAAACCTCCTATGACGCATCACAGGATTTAAACCTAATGTCACTTTTTAGCAAAGAAGCCCCAGAGTAGGTAAACAATGTTCTATTGTTAAGTAATGAAATAGAGAGAATGAGGCATGAAATTTACAGTTTTTCCACATTAAGCTTTGATAGCAGGGAAATGAGCAAAAGCGCTTTGGTGAGGGTGAAAAGTACCTAACAAAACCCACTCTTCCCTTTCAGAGGCTACCTTCGACATTTTCCCAATTGGCGGCTAGAATTATTTTCCCAAGTGTTTTAGGATATACTCGAGATGGGACAGATACCAGAAAGCTGATGATGGGTGATTATTAGACCCATCAACAAACAGGGAGAAAAAGTATTTACAAAAATGTTATTGGAGCAATTAAAAGACTGGGCAAAAGTAAACCATATTTTGACCCCAGAGCAAAGGGGCTTTAAGGAAGGACATTCCAACGTTGATCATTGTTTTGCCCTCAGTTGCATCGCGCGGAAGTCGGTGGAAATGAGGGGCGGTTTTTCTTGCTGTTTCATCGACTTCCAAGCGGCCTTTGATCTGGTGGACTGCAAAAGTCTATGGGAGACTTTAACAAGGTGGGATATCCCAAAGTATCTCCTCGCTACAATCCAAGAGGTACATAGCCATAACTTGGTGAAAGGTATTTTGGACACCAAAGGAAGTCTGATAGAGAAAATATTAATTGAAAATGGGCTAAGACAGGGTGCGTCCTGGTTCCGCTGCTCCTTTCTTCATTTATAGCTGATCTGCAGCCAAAATGGACCCAAAATGGACGGCAAACATGTTGCTTGCCTCCTTTATGCAGATGAACTTGTAATTATAGACCAAAGAGATAGGCCTACAAAGAAAGTTGGACAGATTTAGGGAATACTGCAAACACAAAAAACTGGTAGTGAATATGGTAAAAAAAAGTACTGTGCTTTGGTAATTTAACAACAAAGTTCAACTGGTACCTAGGCCCACTAAACTGGAGACAGTAAAGAAATACAACTATTTAGGGTTCTGGTTTTAAAAGTCATTAAAATGGGGCTACCATTCGGAATCAGCTCTTACCTCAGTCAGTGGCCTGAAGAAATTCAATAAGGATTATGGGGAGATGTCAGATAGACCTGCTCTGAAATCCTTTGTAGCCATGATCCCACCGCAATTCCAATTTAGAAGTGTACTGTTATATCTAAGCAGTAAAAATAGATGGGATATTGAAGAGGGCAAATGCCTAAAATACTTACTGTCATTACCTAGATTGTCCATGATCCAGGCAATAAGAATAGAGACGGAACTGACATCATGGAATATAATGGCCTGGATGGCGTTGATAAGATGCGCCTAAGCTCGGGGGAAGAACAAAAGATCTCCTTGTGGTGTAAAAACGAAATACAGCATAGTGAATTAAAATGGGCCAAGGAGGTTAAGAAAACCATGGAAACAGTCTTCAGGGAGTTGAGAATTAAGCTGTGCATGCATGTAAGACTTACAAATTGAGACTATAAAGAGTGACCGTAGGCCTATAGGCAGGGAATAATCCTGAGACTACGACAAACAGTACCTTGAGGGGAAAAAATCTGTTCACTTTATGACTGGTGCATGGAAAAAGGAAGTAAGATACCTGTAGACACACTACCAGATAGCTGCCTAAGAAGAGAAGAGTTAAGAATAAAAATTGGAATTAACCCTTGTTATGCTAATGAAAAGTTAAAAACAGCCATGACTTATTATGAGGGAAAATGTACATGTGATTTAAGCACTAAATGCGATATATTACACATTTTATTGGATTGCTATAAAATACTGATGGCGCAGAAAACGTTTTAACGCCCAATCTATTGAAAATATGTTATTAGAAACCATCCCCAAGCTATGGAATTTGTAACTAAAATGCATATTTTAGATATAGCTTGTGCCATAGGAAAGTTCATGATTGCTGCTAAAAAGGTTTACATATAGATTTTTAATGTAGGAAAAGAAATAGGGTATGCTTATAATCTTTTATCTATGGGATTAATTTATTGAGATTTATAACTATTTATATTAATTGATGTATTAACTTGTTAGTATTTTGAATTATTTGCATTAAGTGCTATAATAATGGTATGTATATGATATTGTTTGAAGGCCAAATAGCCTAAATAAACATCTTTTCGATAAAAAAATACACATTCCTTCCTCCTATGAAGCATCACAGAGTTAAAACCTCCTATGACGCATCACAGAACTAAAACCTGATGTCACTTTTAGCAAAGAAGCTCCAGAGGAGGTAAACAATGTTTTATTTTTAAGTCATAAGATGGAGAGAATGAGGCATGAAATGTACTGTTTTTCTACATTAAGCTTTGACCATAGCAGGGAAATTAACAAAGGCGCTCTGGTGATGGTGAAAATTACCTAGCAAAACCTACTCTTCCCTTTCAGAGGCTACCTTCAACCTCATCTTTTTCTAAGCTGCGAAAACCGCACATTACGGTGCACACAGCATCACATAACATGATGTAACTGCTAGAATTAATACCCTCCAGTTGAAATCAGAACCATGCGAAAGAATAAAAAAAACAGCAGTGAAAGGACACAGGTCCTGTGTGAAAAATGTGTTCAGGACTCGAAGCATATAAAAATGCTCACAACATCTGTGCTAAATGAATGGGTCTCTACATACAACAGAAGATCAAACAGAGTGGGGGTTTGAGCTGCAATAATACATATTGGACCGGAGGTATAAACATTCTACCCGTTTTGTGTGTAGGGGGGGCGAGAAGACATTTACCTCATTGAAAGACCAACGGGCACTCCTGCAGTCCGGACATGGGGGTTATCCAAGAGGGGTTGGTGTTAAACAGGATATAGGGCAATGAGGAGTTTGAAGCGAGTGAGACATAAGAGAGGGAGGGGGCAAGTGTGCCTTGAGGGATAGGAGGGAGGACGAGAGGGAGTAGATGAGCGAGGATGGCAGTGGTGGTGAAGTAGTGGGGTGACAATACAGCAGAAGTAGAAAGGGGAAACAGGGGAGGAAAGGAGTGGTGGGTAAGAAGAAGCGGGTGTGGTTTGGGGTGAAGGGTGGCAGGAGATAGTACCAGCAGGAAACCATAGAAGGTGTTGCAGTGGAAATTAAAAGGTGTGACGTGGAAAGCTTGATGGGTGGCAAAGAGTCCGGTGTTCAGGGTTGCCAGAAGCTAGCCCATGGAATGGCCCAGTACCCCACCTGCCAATCACCCTTTGCTACTTACTGAGCTGTGAGGAGCTGTCTGGCAGGAGGTAGAGGTGGAGGTGCAGCGGGAGCCCATGAGCCTCAGCCGGGGCCGGGCACAGTGGTGTAGAGCAGCTCATGCGTGGGTTGTTAGTCTCGCAGTCATGCTGGTGTGTTCTGTGCTTTATAAGCCACTCGGCCAATCTGCATGTTTAGAAGGAAAGCCTTCAGTGGTGGAAAACAGCTCACATTCTACAAGAATAAGCACAAGATACCATAGTTGCAGAGCCGTGTGGTCCTTGATTAAAATGCAAACCACTCAACCAACAAGATTCAATGTGCACCACGGCACACCAATTTAGTTCGAAAACAGTACTGCATGTCCTACTAAAAGAAGCCCAACCACAAATACGAAAAAAAGAAAATTGTTTAATAACAAGGATGGGGTAGGGAGTGGTGAGAAGGGGAAAGCACATTGAGAAATGGTGGGTTGGGAGGGGAAAGCAGTAACACTGGTCAGGTGTGCGCGTTTGCAACATTCTCAGAACACGAGGCAGGCAACCAGAAAAAATAGTGCACAAAACTAACTGATATGGACAGAAGCAAAATGAGACCTGTAACAGGGCAAATCGCCATGGAAAGGAATGACAGACCAAAGGGAGGGACCAACGGCCATGATTTACCAATCAAACGTAAGGAATTTAGAAATGCACCCGGAAGAACCAATGAAAAGCAATGGGTTTGCTTGAAGCCCATATACTGGATATACCATGTCTCGAAGCAAAGCATGGGGGCTGCCTAGACTCGACCTAAACATGCCTATTGACTTTATAGCACACCAGGTTCTCCTATCCTTCACCCTTATCCAGGGACTGCAAATTGCCCTTGATGCATACCCATGCATGCCCTCCTGCTACTCTTAAAAGAAACAATGGGTGAGTAAAGGAAAATGGCATACAGATTGTAATAAGGAAATACAATCAAGGGAAAGCATCAATATATATATATATAAAGAAAGCTCTGAGTAACAAAAGATTTTAACAAATTCAATTTATTATGTTGCTTAAAACATACAAATACCTGCACAAAATAGTTCCCAGTATGCCATCAATTTACCCTAAACATTGCACTACGGGGATGACATTACATCATTTAACATGAACTTTCCTTAAACTACAAAAAAATACTCGGAAGAGATAGCAAATAAGAGCAATAGCAGTACACGCCTAGGGTTACAGTCGACACTGAGGGGCACATTTATGAAGCTTTCAGGCAGCGCAAAGCAGCAAGCAACCTTGCTGCGCTGCACTGTGTGAAAGGCAAAGGGCAGGAATGTGCTGCATGTAACATCATACAGCACATTCCTGTCTTTTCTTGGTCTGGCGCACAATATGCTGCCTAGCACCAACACAGGCACAAGTGTTTTCATGCAGAAAGGGATGCTTTCCTGCACAAAAACAATCCTCAGAGGCATTTTTCTCTTTCATTGTGTGCTGCAGAAAAAAGGGAAAAAAGGAAAAATAAAGATATTTCTCCTCGTTACACCTCACTTGTGAAGGCGTAGCATTTTGGCGCATTCCCAGGTCTGCCAGTAATGGTAAATCTGTGCATGCACCAAAATCCAGGGGTGGATGCGTGGGAATACCCACACTCTGCCCATGGAACGCCTTCCTGGGGTGATTAGCATTGCATTGTGTTACTCTAGGTTTATCCAGCCATACAGGGCTTATATCGGACTTAATTTTTGCCTCACCCTTTTGCCTCCTTCCATGGTGCAAGGGTGATATAAGTCAATGATAATTATATTATTGCTTTGTTATGGGGCAACCCTTTGCAACTTACTGAACACACCCTCATTACATCTCAACACAAGTCTGAAGGGAACCCTGCTCAACCCCTGGAAACTATTAAACAAGTAGCAGCCAATTCTTTAGACAAATGATTGTTATATTCAAGCAGTACTAACAATTTTTAAGTCAAATAAACAGTGCAAAAAAATTCCAAAATGAATTTAGGAAGACACAGATAAATACAATGAGCAAAAATTAACCACAATTATTAAAATCACTTAAATGGAACAAGAGATATCCATTTTCAAAAGTTTTCAGGCAACATGCACCTCAGAAAACTAAAGCACAATTGGAAAAAATCAGAACAAGGTTGGCCACACCCTAGGTGTGCTTTCAGGCTGACCGCAGTGGAACAGAGGTCAGATACAAAAAGTGGGTCATCCAGTAAATGTTTATACAATGTGACTTAGGGGCCTATTAGCATATTGGGCGGATCACCATAGCTGTGACGGCGTCAGCCACTGCTGGCCCGCCCCGGCGGTGGTGATCCACCCACCAGATGCTCCCGTTTCACCCCCGCAGGCTCACTACTGCCCTTTACTCTCCTGGACTACTCCTTGGATCCTGCTGGGTGCAACAACGAACGTCTCGCTGCTTTGGGGGGGCTACATTATCATCTGGACTGCGCTGAGTCGGGACTGCGAGGACCAGGCTGCTTGCTGGTGACCGCAGCTTTTCCCTCTTCCCGACTCCTCCCCCTGAGTGTATTTGAAGCCTCGCGGCCCCCGCTACGCGGGAGCCGCTCGCAGGCTCGCTACTGCCCTTTACTCTCCTGGACTACTCCTTGGATCCTGCTGGGTGCAACAACGAACGTCTCGCTGCTTTGGGGGGGCTACATTATCATCTGGACTGCGCTGAGTCGGGACTGCGAGGACCAGGCTGCTTGCTGGTGACCGCAGCTGTTCCCTCTTCCCGACTCCTCCCCCTGAGTGTATTTGAAGCCTCGCAGCCCCCGCTACGCGGGAGCCGCTCGCAGGCTCGCTACTGCCCTTTACTCTCCTGGACTACTCCTTGGATCCTGCTGGGTGCAACAACGAACGTCTCGCTGCTTTGGGGGGGCTACATTATCATCTGGACTGCGCTGAGTCGGGACTGCGAGGACCAGGCTGCTTGCTGGTGACCGCAGCTGTTCCCTCTTCCCGACTCCTCCCCCTGAGTGTATTTGAAGCCTCGCGGCCCCCGCTACGCGGGAGCCGCTCGCAGGCTCGCTACTGCCCTTTACTCTCCTGGACTACGCCTTGGATCCTGCTGGGTGCAACAACGAACGTCTCGCTGCTTTGGGGGGGCTACATTATCATCTGGACTGCGCTGAGTCGGGACTGCGAGGACCAGCCTGCTTGCTGGTGACCGCAGCTGTTCCCTCTTCCCGACTCCTCCCCCTGAGTGTATTTGAAGCCTCGCGGCCCCCACTACGCGGGAGCCGCTCGCAGGCTCGCTACTGCCCTTTACTCTCCTGGACTACTCCTTGGATCCTGCTGGGTGCAACAACGAACGTCTCGCTGCTTTGGGGGGGCTACATTATCATCTGGACTGCGCTGAGTCGGGACTGCGAGGACCAGGCTGCTTGCTGGTGACCGCAGCTGTTCCCTCTTCCCGACTCCTCCCCCTGAGTGTATTTGAAGCCTCGCGGCCCCCGCTACGCGGGAGCCGCTCGCAGGCTCGCTACTGCCCTTTACTCTCCTGGACTACTCCTTGGATCCTGCTGGGTGCAACAACGAACGTCTCGCTGCTTTGGGGGGGCTACATTATCATCTGGACTGCGCTGAGTCGGGACTGCGAGGACCAGGCTGCTTGCTGGTGACCGCAGCTGTTCCCTCTTCCCGACTCCTCCCCCTGAGTGTATTTGAAGCCTCGCGGCCCCCGCTACGCGGGAGCCGCTCGCAGGCTCGCTACTGCCCTTTACTCTCCTGGACTACGCCTTGGATCCTGCTGGGTGCAACAACGAACGTCTCGCTGCTTTGGGGGGGCTACATTATCATCTGGACTGCGCTGAGTCGGGACTGCGAGGACCAGCCTGCTTGCTGGTGACCGCAGCTGTTCCCTCTTCCCGACTCCTCCCCCTGAGTGTATTTGAAGCCTCGCGGCCCCCACTACGCGGGAGCCGCTCGCAGGCTCGCTACTGCCCTTTACTCTCCTGGACTACTCCTTGGATCCTGCTGGGTGCAACAACGAACGTCTCGCTGCTTTGGGGGGGCTACATTATCATCTGGACTGCGCTGAGTCGGGACTGCGAGGACCAGGCTGCTTGCTGGTGACCGCAGCTGTTCCCTCTTCCTGACTCCTCCTCTTCCGACCCCTTCTTTAATTGCACAGATCCGCCCAGCGCGCTAGCGGGACGTGCGCGGGACGAGGCCCGGGGCGAAGACCGGGCAAAGAGCCGGCCGTTTGAGGCCGTTCGAGAACGGGCGTGATCGGCTCCGGCTCAGTGACTCTGGACTTTGCTTACTCTATGTAAACAACGCGTGAACCCGGAAAATGTCTACAAGAGAAACAAGAAGTAAGACCATGATGGCCACAGGGAAGCCACAAGGTACTTTAGACACTTATTTCGCAAAGGCTGGATCACTCCTTATCGATGAAATTTCCATCTTAGAAAGACGTATTTCTCAAGAAATAGAGTGGGTAAGGAGATCGTCATTGGGCCCGCTTGCCCATGTAACATCCCCCGCACAAAGACTTGAACATACATTACCTGATAGCGGGGATAGGGGTGAAGACGATAATGATATGTCTGACATAGCTGGACTGTCAGGCTCTATTGCTACCCATAGTGAGTGTGATATCTCAGCCCCGGTGGACCTTATCTTACTACCCTTACCATCCTTAATGGCCCCTCTGCCACCATCCACTCCAAATATTGTTCTACCTCCGTCGGAGGGAACTGTTGAGACAAGGGACCACCAACAAAAGATCACAAGGCAGAGAGAGAGGGAGGGAGCAATCCCAAAAAATAAAGAGAGGGCACAGAGCTCTCGAGGGAGAAAACCAAAACCCGTTAAGAATCACTCAGCGAGTGTTGGAAGGAATAAGGGTGACTCTAAGAAAGGGCAAAAAACGACTGCATCAAAAAAATCACCAATTCCTAAAACATCAAGGCAGACTCCCATTAATACCACTATTAACATCAACTCTGAGGAGGAGGATATCACTCTTTCTGATATCAGAGCATTGATGAGGGCAGTGCTCCAACCCTTGGAGGCATGTCTAGCAAAGATGGAATCCTGCCTACACAAGATCGAAAAAGTTCTGGCACATTTATCAGGTACCCGGCCCCAAGACACCCAAACGCTAGAAAAAGGGTTGAATCATATCACTGAGAAGGATAAAACAGCCCCGACAACCAAAGAAACGGCCCCTGTGGTAAACCATATTAAAACCCAATCCTCTTGCAACAAAGTTAATTCTCAACCCCTAGACTCGGTAGCAAACACTTGTGAAACTGAAATTCATGGTATTGTTAATGATAAAAACCCGAGGATAATAAATCTGCCACCAGAGGCAAGTCCGTATATAATTATTCTGGCTGGCATCCCCGAACTAAAACAATCTGTCCGTGAATCCACTGAATCTTTAAAAACAAGGTCATTAATTGGCTCGCTACAAATAGACCCCTTCCTGAAGGTGCAAGGAGTGAGGTCCTTATGGTAAGAAGAGCACCATGGCTTGGCTCCACCAGGAAATCTATTTCCGGAGACTGTGTCCTGGTGAACTTCAGGGATCCCTGGACTGTCTCCCACATTTGTAGCTGGCCATATCGAGACAAAGGGACCCAAATTCAAGTTTTGCCGCTATCCTTCTTTTACCCACCCCCCAGATTGGAACAGGTTGAAGAGGGCTGGGATTTAGTAAACAATAGAGGGCCCAAAAATGGAAACAAAGAAATAGGGACTTTATATCCACCCCAAAGACTAGATCAGCTAGAAGAAGGTTGGGAAGTAGTAAACAGAAGAAGGGTTAGATGGGGTAATAAAGAACATGGGATTCCCCATCACGTGAGCATGTATTCTGATGACTACCTTACAACCTGCAACAGATATAGTAATTTAGATCTGGTCGATTGACTGAGTATAAAGGGCCGTCGAGAGTATAACGGAGATGTGATTCAAACCCTCTCCCAAATCTGCATGACGCCTCCCTCAGTGGAACTTACCATCGAGGAGAGCTCCATTTCTGGTGTGAGTGAAACTTTGGGTGTTCCCTTCCCAACCCCTAATAAGGAGATAGAGAAGGCTCAGCGGGCTAACATACCCACTATTACCTGGTCCCCTAGCTAGTAGTAGTTTATTTTCAAATACACCACTAAATAATCCTCGCCCCCCTTTACTGAAGCTACTTTCCTGGAACGTGGCGGGACTGTCAAATAAACTGCACTGCCCAGACTGGAACTCATATGTTGAGGCCAAAGATATCTGTTTGTTGCAGGAGACCTGGGCCCGGGAGGAGGTTTTACACAATGGTTTTGCTACATTTTCCAATAATGGGAAATGGGGAGGCAAAGGACGACCGTCGGGCGGACTTGCCACTTGGGTGGCTACCGATTTGGGATGCACGGCTACCCTACTTCCCATTGATAAGGAGGATATTTTAGCCGTTTTGTTGGTATGGCCTAACTCAGGCAGGCTCCTGTTGATAAATGTCTATTCCCGGCCAGTTATTGGTTTGCAAGAATCACGCACTATGGCTGAGCTTGCGGACGTTTTAAGTGAAATTCCCGATGCCACCCCCTT
The DNA here is from genome assembly GCF_964204655.1 of Triturus cristatus. NCBI lineage: Eukaryota > Metazoa > Chordata > Amphibia > Caudata > Salamandridae > Triturus > Triturus cristatus. The sequence goes on from NC_140593.1 coordinate 592,105,120, forward strand.
TCTAATCGGTGGTGACTTTAACTGCCACTATGAGCCACTCCTTAGCCCTTTGGACGGTCTAGCTCAAGAGGAGGAGGCGCTCTGGTCTATACCCCCACTGTCTGCATCGGGCCCAAGAGTCTGGACACCTCTAGTTGTCCAAATTACTTCCCTAACATTAAAATATGGCATACGGGCATGTAATGGCCGGATAAAGTCGGATATTCCGCCGAAACATACATATAATAGAGCGGGTAGGGAATCCAGGACTGACTATATTCTTGTTCCTATGGCCTCGTGGTCACATATCAGAGATTTTCGTGTAGTCCCCAGGGGGGATAGTGACCACGACGACCTTGGAACTCGATTATAACTTTCCCGGTCTTGAGGATAGGACCGCGCAATTGCCATCACTAGAGACAGGATTAACTCTCACCAGTAACCGGCGACGAGTCAAGTGGGAGAGACTAGTATCCGACCCAGAGAAACTATCCGGGCTATATGCCCGAGTAGTCCCCTCACTTGCCAAAGCATGTGAATTACTGGAACAAGACATCACCCCGGACACTCTGAAACTATGGGGTTCACTTGATGAGGACTTTATCAAGGCAGTTTCTGGAAGTCTCTTTGTTATCCCAAATGGGGTAAATCGATGCTTCCCGCGCCCCTCCTGGTATAACAACACTTGTCGTATGGCAAAAATGGATCTATTGGTCTCATTAAAGGAGGGAAAGGCGCGCGACGAGATCAGGGCCAGGAGATCGGCCTATAAGCGCCTGATCACCCAAGCAAAAAGCGAATGGGAGCATGATAAATGGGAAAACATCAAGAACGCCATGGAACGCCGCGATTCCCGTGCATTTTGGCGCTTCGTGAATACAGGCTCAGATGCATTGCCCTCTGCTATTGAGCCTAATATTTCACCTCTGATATGGAAAAACCATTTCCAGTCCCTCTATAGTACACGCCCCGATGTGCGGTCGCACTTTGTCTATTCTGGTAACAATGAATCTAAGGCGGCCCCATTTACGCTAACAGAGGTCATCGAGGCTATTGGACGCCTGGCACCAGCAAAGGCACCTGGGCTAGATGGTTTGCCTGGTGATTTATTTAAACACAAACCTGATGTGTGGGCGCCCTATTTATTGGCATTGTTCAATAGTATTTTATGTGGCATGGAAATGCCTAATACTTGGTTGGGGGCAGAGATCGTCCCGATATTCAAAAAGGGTTCGCCTCTGCTCCCATCCAATTATAGACCCATTAGTCTCATTGATGTACCGCAAAAGCTCTTTGGAAGACTAATACTTAACCGTCTCCAAAATTGGATTGAGGAACGGGATATATTGAGCCCCTATCAAGCAGGGTTTAGAGAGGGTGTGTCGACCATAGACCAGATCTTTCGCCTCAATCTTTTACACTGGAAGACCGTGGTAATCCAGGGCGGCACCCTATACACGGTCTTCGTCGATTTACGTGCAGCGTTCGATTTGGTATGTAGAGACAAATTATGGGCTGTGCTAAATGATTTAGGACTCCCGGCTGACATCCTCTCATTACTAATTAGACTTCATCATGGCAACTTTGCTAGAGTGAGGTGCGGCAGAGCAGGAGCTTTATCTGAGAGTTGCCCGGTACAAACAGGGGTTAGACAGGGGTGTGTACTTGCACCGACCCTGTTCTGCCTCTTTGTGGACGGGGTCATTAAATACATATCTGGGATAAAAAACATCGATGCTGCAATGCTCAACGGCAGCAGGGTCTCTGCAATCATGTTTGCAGATGACACCCTGCTGCTTTCTAAATCCCCCATGGGCCTGTAACGGGTGTTGGATGGGTTTTCAAACTTTTGTAGAGAACGCGGATTGGAAATCAATGCGTCTAAAACAAAATATATGATTTTCAATCCGCACCCACTGACACGACCAAACCCCATGATAGGCTCTGTTAGACTAGAGCGAGTCTTTACGTTTGATTACCTGGGGATAACGCTTAATCAAAATATGACTTGGGACTCACATAGAACGAAGGTATATTTAAAGTTAGTACAGTCGACGGGTGGTATTACTAGGATGCTATCTAGGTCAACGTACAAACCACTGGGCCCACCACTCCAAATCTATAAAACACAGGCTAGAGGGGCAGTCTTATATGGGGGTGAGATCTGGGGACATATAGCTGACCAGAAGTTACTGATTGTTGAGAATAACTTCATAAGACAACTGGTAGCATTACCAACTAGCACCCCACTCACCCCTCTAAGACTTGATTTGGGCCTTAGATCTATCACGGAGGAGTTGGGCCTCAGACCTTTGATTTTTTGGCGCAGGCTATGGAGTTCGCCGGAATTATCAAACTATCGGGCTGAACTTACCGAAATTCTCCGCCTCCCAAAAGCGGCAGAAATACCGTGGCTAAAATATGTGAAGAATACTTTTGAAATCCTGGGAAGACCGGAATTGTGGCTAGATCCGGAGAATGCATGTTGTAGGACTCCACGTAAAGTCTTAGCAAATGCTTATTTTGAATACAAGCTACGTGTTACAATGGAGACCACACGTGAGGGATCCCTATCAAACAACTTCTTAGCTATAAAAGTCATGTATAGTTTAGAGACCGTTTTAGATAATGTTGGTCCCACATTAACACGGAAATTATTCATGCAGTGGCGATACGGCACCCTTCCTCTGAGGGCACGTACAGAACACTGGGGTAAAACACTTACTACGGCCCATTGCCCAACATGTGCAAATTTGCGGCAGAATGACCTGCACATAATATTCTTCTGTTCAACATATAACAGATCTCGGAAGTACTGGCTCATTCCACTCCTGAGAAATTTGGGTATCAGGAGTTATCTTCCTGCATATAGATTTTTAAAGACAGATCTTTCAGCTCCCACTGTATTTGCTGTTGCCAAATTCTTAACTGCAATGTGGTTTATTAGAAATCGGTATATCAAGTCCAATATGAACACGTGATCAACTGAATGTTTTTTAACTTACGACTGTTCTTATGTATTTTATTCCAACTGTTCTTATTGTGTAAAATTGAATTTATGCATTTTATTGTACTCTTTTATGATCCACTGTGATCGAAATAAAGATTATGATGATGATGATGATTAGTATGGCGAGAGGCACCGTGGCGGACGGAAAGACCGTCCGCCGCTTTTTCGCCGGTCGGATTCCGGGCCGGGCCGAAAAGGCCCTCAATATGGTGGCGGTGCCTTGCAGGCACCGCCATCCATGTTAGGATGTGCAATTTCAAAGGCCTTTACATTGTGGCGATGCTGCCATAGAAAGGCTGGCGGTAATTGCTTTGGGGATCCAAACGGGCCCTTGGGGGGGGCACTTGGGGGTTACCATGGTCCCCCTTTCATTGGCATACACAAGGTGTCAGGCACCGCGTGGTTCCTGTCACATTGTGCATGCCAATGCACAACATGCATATTTTGCATTGCGGCGGGTGCTGCTTACAGCACCGTCCACCGCAATGTAAAATATGTGGCAGTCTCATCCTAATGGGCCTAGCGGGACCACTGCTCCACTGCCGGTTGGTCCCATGTACCGTTACGGTGGCGAGCGGACAAAGTCTGCCCGCCATCGTAATAGACCCCTAAGTGTTCAATTTAGAAGTGGGTGGCTGGGCTATCCTCCGCTAGGGCAAAGAAGTATTTTACTCAGTCGCCTTGGTGGAGGTCCCAGCTGCAAATCTCTGCTTCTTCCATCACAGTGTATAAGTAGCCTACTGGGAGTACCAAGATTCCTTTGTCTTCCTTAATGGCTATTGAGGTACTTTTTCAAGCAATTAAGATACAGGTATCCCTCAATCTTTTTTGGACCTGGTCAATCCATGGTTATTAATAATTTTATATAAATACGCAGCAAAACATTGCCACTTCCCCTTTCCATTGATCAAATTAAAAAACTTATACAGGAATGAACATTTGTCTTCATTCAATCACAAATTGACACATAGAACCCTAGTAAAGATGTCACATAAAGTTATCTTTTTAGTTGTTCTAGGATATTTAATTTTAGATAATGACTTATCAGATGGTTTAATATGCACATTATTATCAAGTGTGGGGTCATTTTTGCCTGACCCATTAGCTGGGATATTGAATTCAACATTTTACCTAGTTAATGTAGTAGACAATCTAATAATCCCATTCTGCTTGAAAGGTTTCACTGTGTACGTTTTAAGTGTATTTCAACTCATATGGGCATAACTGCCATTTATTGCCCATGAAATAAATAAGCACAGCGAGTTATAGAGCATAGCTGAGCTCTATCCCCCGGACCAAATCTGAGAGAATGTTGTGTTTGAATTAACATTTATTGCCACATTTCCAAGAGTTCCACACACCCAGGGACTTTTCTCCACTGTCTTAGAGCATACACATCTTAACACAGGGGAGCCACAACTAGTCAAGTGATAGTTGGACACTTGTAGAAAGTCCTTTTAGTTATAGGTAAAAAGAAGACAAGTTTCCAAAAGTGTTTCTTTGTTACCAGTAATGTTGACTTTAAATTACAATTAGGAAGAGTCCCTGAATCAGTTTTCTAGCTGCTCCAAAAGTGAAATTAAGCATTACAGATTGTTGTAATGTAATCCACTGTTTTCATATGGGAGAGCCAGCCTGGCCACAGCGAAAAATGACTTTTGGAGTTTTCACACTAGATAATTCAGCTCTCATTGTCTCTTCTAAAGGTGAAGTCTAACTGCATAATGCTCAAATTTGAAAATTGTACACTATATTCATCTACATGTTTACAGTGGTTACATGGGTTGAAAGTTACATGCAAGTGTGACTACATGCTTTAAACTTGTTCAAAGTCAGATTATACTAATGTACAACACTGGCTTGTAAAAATGATGGAAAAATAATTGACTGAGCATATTATAGATAAATGAAAATCAAATGTATGAATCAACAATACATTTTTTTTACATACCACAGGAATTAATTTTTATACAGTTGCCTGTCTTTAAGTAGTAAACTAGTTGCCACGTGGCAGTAAGCCGCTACTCTGCTGTTCTCCTTACCGAACAGCAGGGATTCATTTCTCTCACAACTTCTCTCACCCTAGAAGAGGTATGAATCTGCCTCAGATCTGGAGCTTCCTGAGAACAAAAGACTTCTCAATATCCTGCCCACTTCTGTTTCATGGACACCTTTCAAACACAGTCAGAAATCCATGCTTTGCTGAGACAAAGATTGGGTTATTTCTCAGTGAACTGTACTTCAGAAGGACAGCTCCCACAAATGGAAACTCTGCCTTGTATTCTTGCAGTCAGAAGCATTAGCAAAGAACAATAGTTCTTGCCTTTGGGATCTATCGGCTATGCTGAATAGCATTGTCAAAAAGAACATGATTTTACCAATGCTGTGCAGCTTTGGCAAAAAAAAATCAAAAATTAAATGCCTTATGACGTGATTCACACACAGAGTGTCATGACGCTACTACTACCTGCATCATTCAGTAAGCACGTGCATGTGTGATGACGTATGCCCGTACATGCCTCCCAAAATGTGAGGCAGTGTGATCCCACCACCCTCATTCTGTTTAAAAAGGCTCCCTCGAGCTACTGAGCTGACACGCTTGTGTTGATGAACCTGCACATAGTGAGTGTTACTGAGAAGATTTTGGGCAACATTTCTAGCACCCACAAATTCCTTGTTGCTCTCTACTGATAAGGGAATGAATTCAGAAACACATGTCTAGAGATGCACAGCACAAGCTGCACCAACAAGGGTGAAAATTAAAGACTACTACTGAAGTGTTATCATGCACTGTATTTACCATGATGCAGTGGGGCAATTTGAGTGCCGGGATGTGAAGCTCTGTGCTCACACCCTACTTCTGTGTGGGGAATGACTTGTGCCATTACTTTTTTATTTACCAATTCAAGATGGAAGATGGCACTTGGCTTGGTAAAATAAGAATTTTGGTAAAGCGTTATTTGACCAATCTGCATGGCCCAGTGGTGAATAGGAGCTGCAGGCATTCCCAGAATGGTAAAAAGTAAAGAAAAATGGAAAACACCGTGCGTGATGTGTTCCAGTCAGGACCCTAGCCAAAAGTCCACATCCCACTCATCTAGTTGGCTCTTTTTCCAAAGGTGTATATATATGTATAGAGGGGTGTGCGTGTGTGTGTGCACGTTTGTGTGTGCACGTGTATGTGTGTGTGTGTGCGTGCGTGCGTGTGTGAATATACACTGAAAGAACCAAAGTTTATTGTAATGTTACAGTTTAGTGAAATGTTCAGTAACAAAATGTTTTAAACTCCAAAAACCACAGGTATTCATCAGTTATGGTTATCTCAAGTTACTATAACTCATGCCGCTGGACATGCACAGTATTTATTATTTATGTGTGGTAATTAGCAGTGCATTGTGAGGGCGTGAATTATAGTTGCCGTACAGCACGAGATATAGTTACTTGAGATAATTATAACTGGTGAATTTTTTTATTTTTTTTAGATTAAAACAGTATTTTTCACCTAACTATAATGTTACTTTATCCATTGCTTTTTTCAGTGAATTTCGAGTTTTTGTTCTAATGTAAAGTAATATTTGATCATCACACATAAATGCAACCACAATCCACGCACAGCCTTATGCTATGTACGGAGGGGTTGGCTGCAGGGCAGATCTGCAGCCAACCCACCCCTGCATGCAGCCAACACCACTCTGTCCTCGGCCTTCGGCTGTGCATAGTGGAGGTGTTAACCACAGTGCCTGGCAACACCACAGTTATTGCCAACTTTTGTGAGCAACCCTCCCAAAGGCAGCCAACCCCATGCGGCATGCTCTTCTGGATGTGCACAGTGGGGGGTTGGCCACAGGCAAGCCCCGCATGCAGCCAACACCAAAGTAATTAGCAACACAAAAAAGGCATTTCCTATGGAAAGACGATCCCACTGGTAGTTGTAGTTAGAATCAAATTTCCATAGGAAATGCCTTTTTAGGTCTCGCCTACGCAGCGCGCATGCGCCGCTTAGGCAAAAGACCTTTAGCAATCGCTTTGGCTTTTCAGCCAAAAACGTGCCCGCGTTCCATTGCCTTCAATGGCAACGCGTACACGTCTGGCGATTCACTTGCGGGAGCGAGCGGCGCCATATGGTAGCAATTATCGCTCCTGGCGCTGCTCGCTCCCGCAAGTGAAATGCTTTCACTTTTGCCGACGATTATTTTTTTACTTTTCACGCACTTGGTGTTCTGCTGCTTTCATATATATCAAAATAAACTATACAGCTGTGTAATATTATTTGCCTACTGCTAAAAGCTTTCTTACACATTAAGCAAAAATATAACGGTAATCTCTATTGTTGTTATTGCGAATAGTGGAGCTACAATCATATCTCGGGTAGTTTAATTAGGATGCTGGTATAGGTCCCCTCTTCTCTACATAACTTCGAGAACCTATGTAGGGTGTAGGCAACATCAAGAGCAAAGCAAAATATGTTCGGGGATGGGGGGGTATTTCCAGGCGGAGAAAGGAAATTACCCTGGGCGATTAACTAGGAAATGAATTAGTAAAATAACATTTCTCCTTCCGGCTCACCCTCTCCCTTGAGAATTATTTATACCTGCCCAATTAATCACAGATGAGTACCAGTGAACAAATGTTCTTTTACAGGGGAGGGTGTTTTACAATATTATTAGAAGTGGAGGACAGCAACGTGTTTTCTCCAGGAGAATTCCTTGCGTTTTTACTGAAATAGTTCAGAATAATTTCTGTCCCTGTTATCACAAAATAAGCTGCTGCCGGCCAAGAAAGAAATAGAAAAGTGTGCCATTGATGACAAGCAGGTCAGAACAACGCCACCCTTTATTGTGTTAGCGCTCTTAAATTAATCTGTCATCCTCCCAGATTTTACCAATACTTTTATCTTGTGTCTGTTGGCCAGATTTGTTCCTCTGAAACAATTACCGATACCGTACAGCTTAGGGATGCGTGTCCTCTGGAGAGCTGCACCATACTTGTGCTATGACATATGCACAGCCTCATAAGACTGAAAAAATCAAAGATACAAATGTCTCGGAAAAAAAAAAAAAATGATCTCTATCTTGAGCCTGCTTGCTTGACAACAAGGATACAGGAGTAGGTGGGAGCTGTGCAAAGCAAGCAAGATGAAGGGGAGGGGTAGAACGGGTATGCATTCATGGAGTGCTAGTCCAAAAATAACAAGCATTGGCATAGCCAATAGGTCTCGCCTTTGGGACCATATAAGTGTTTAGCCATGCAACAGTTGATGCTGTTGCACCAAGGATATTGTGCTGCATAACTAAATACTTATAAGGTCCCAAAGGTGAGACCTATTGGCTATGCCAATGCTGGTTTGTGTTGCTAATAACTTAGGCACCGTTTGCTGCTATGTCACGAAACTTTCCAAAAAGTGTTACTTTTTGACTAGTTTGAGCATGGAAAGTTTCAAGGTGATCCATCAAGCGGGGCCAAGAAAAAGGGGGTCCCAAAACAGGTTTCCCCATCAATTTAAAACTATAGACAAAGCTAAAGACCAAATTGCTGAACATATTTACACCAAATTTGACAGAAAGCTAGCTCTTGGTCCAGAAAAAGCACTATCTGTGATTTGGTGTGAATCTGTTCAGTAGTTTCTGAGCAATTAATGCTAAAAAAAATTGTATAAATCACGCCACAGTGGTTTGGCAGGCCGACACATTTCAGGGTGAGATCTGATTGGCTGCCGCCACATCAATAAGGATGTGGTGGCAGCCCTCTTAGGACTCAGGAATCAGTACCAAGGCCTAGAAATAAAGTAAAAAAACACTATATCAGGGCAAGTTAGGGATACTCTGACCTCCTTGGCCTTGTATTGTGGTCCTAGAGGGATGCACCTGGGGCCAAAACCTTTATTTAAAAAAACATTTCGGCAAATTTGTGGTAGAATCACGAATATCACGCAACATATTGTTTTTAAAATCATGGGCTGTTAAGAAACCCCCTCCCCGGGGGATGTCAAGCTCAGGAGCATGTAGCCCCATCCCTGAGCCTCGAGGATTCTCCATAGACCCCATCCCATGGGAGGGTGTGAAGCCCTCCTCCTTGAGCCATTTAAGACTATGTGGACTCCATCCCCATCCTGGGGACATAAAGGCTCGAACAGAGGCCCGTCTACCACCCTCCTGTTAACTGAAAAAAAAAAGTCCAAGGGGATGGGACTCCCAGGGCCTAATGAGGCTTGGGGAGGAGCCCTGTGCCTCCCTCCCCTTTATTAAAAAGAAAAGCCAGGGGGATACTATCCTTGGGCTGTAAAGGCTGGGGAGCAGGGCTAGGCATCCCTCCCCCAATAAAAATCTAAAAAGTGTCCCCTGGGTCAGCATTGGGAAACCAAAGTCATTAATAAATTAGCAGTAGGAGCTGCTCATTTAGTATTCACTGCTCCAGCATGGTGCGCCCCATAATGCCCTGTGAGGGCTTTTTTGTTTATTAATGTTTTTAACTTGGTGGTGCCCCCAGAACTGGGAGGGGCACCACCAAGCTTTTATGAATGTTGTAGGGGGCTGTAGGAAGTGAAGCAGTCTCCCAGCAACAGTTTTTAAAAAAAAACAGTAAGTCTCCTGGGTCATTAAAACCATGATCCCAGGACAGCTTACAATATTTCTTTAATCACTCATAGCTGAAGCTCTATGGTCTTCAGCTGAAAGGCCTTTTTTGGTTGTTTCTATGATTGTATTTTGTGGGCTAAAATTTAAGAAAAGATAGACTCAGAGACGTCTCTTTTATTCAGAACAAATGTCTGAGTCTAATGTTTAACATTTTTCATCCCACAAATTGCAATAATAAAAACTATGTTAAAAGAATGACACACAGACATGTATATTTTTTATATAAGTTTCTTAAATATATTTATAATAATCAGTATTATTAAGCATTGCATTGTGTGAATGACTGAAATGTATACTAGATTAAAAATATTGGTGATTTTTGGAGAAAGATGATATTAGGGGTCACTTTTTATATTTTGGTGTTGTGATTCTTTGGCAAAGTTCGTAAGTCTACCTAAGTGCAGTCAGGACCTGTGGATGTCAGAAGGGCGTGCGTGGAGTGGAGTTGGCTGTTTGCAAGTGTTTGGACGCAGGCCCTGCATGGGGGTTTGGTTTTATATATGGTAATAGAATATTACTTTACAATATAAAAAACCCTAGAACTTCCTGAAAAAACTAAGGGTGAAAGTGGTGTTGTAGTTAGGTTAAAATGTCAGTTAAAGCATGCCATTTTAAACATACAAAACTATGAAATTCACCAGTTACATTTATCTGAAGTAACTATAACTCGTGCCCTAACGTATTATACCTTACACCCATGCCATGCTAATTACCCCACACACTACATAACTCATGACATCTTCTGTGACATCATTGATATCACTACAACATTTGAAATGAAATCATTGATGACACAACTGTGCTACTGTGCATCGAGTGTGCAACCAGGCCCTGCAGCAAACCCCCCACAGGCAGCAAACCCCACTCTGAGCATCGCTTTCGGATGTGCACAGCAGGGAGTTTCCCAAGGACCCCACCCCAGGAACAAATATATTAAAAAAGGGGAGGGGGTTGGGTGGCCCCATCCCTGAGCCATCATATTCCCCGGGGACCCCATCCCCGGAGACCTTTCTTGCTTAAAAAAGGTGGGAAGATGCACAGCCCCTCTCCCCAAGCCTTATCGGGCACTTGGGACCTTAACCACAGGGCCTAAGCTAATTAAAAGGGGAGGGGACATGCCGCCCCTGCCACAGGTCTTCTTGTACCCCAGGGACAGCCCCCTCCCTAAGCCTTTATAGGCACGTGGACCCCATTCCCAAGGGCTGTACCTTTTATTAAAGAGGAGAGGCATGCAGCCCAGCTCCCTAAGACTGTAAAGGCCCCAGTGACCCTACCCCTCCGGGGCCAACCTATACTTAAAGGGGAGGGGGTATGTGGCCCCTACCCCAAACCTCTAAAGGCCTCAGGGACCTAAACCAATAGTGCCACTATAATAAAAAAAAATGGGTAGGGGACATGTGGCCCTCATCCCGAGCAAGCAAAGGGCTTGGGGAGTCATCCACTAAGGCCAACATATACATTTATCGGGAGGGCTTGAACCACCCCCTCCCCAAGCCTATAAAGGCCCCAGAATCCCCATCCTCTGGGGACGGCTCCAATTATGTGTCCAGGGAAGCCCACTCCCGGGATACAGTTTCCCTGCCCACAAGACCGCAGGTAAGGAAAAAATTTGCTCTCCCACCAAGCGGGAGCTACACAAATGCTCCCAGCAGCCCTTGGGGGCAGGGAAACAGAGATTGCTCCTGCCCAATGGGAACACAGAAAAATACCTACTCCCGCCGGGTGGGGGCCATGTTGGCTTCCGCTGCACCCAGGATGGGTGCATGCGAGGAACCGGTAGGGCTGTAGGGGTCATGTTATTCTTGTGGGTGCCCAGTGTGGGCACTGTGGCACCCGCATTTGGTCCCTTTTTTGGAAACTTTAGTGCAGATTGATCAAACGGCACCAAAGTTAGTAGCAAAACAAAAACCACTCTACGTATGGAAACTCTGATCTAACTAACTATGTCACCACTGTGTAATATGTATGTAAAATGGATAGGATAGTATGAGGATTTTACATATATATTTTTTATTTTCTATTTTTTTACTGAATAGCTTGCAACTACAGTACATTTAGCACCAGATCCAGGTCCGGAGATATCAACATAGCATAAAATGATACAAGCAATTTTGTTCCTATCATTGCAACCTGCAAAAAAACACAGAACAAGAACAAGCCCACACGGAAATAACCCCCACCCCCACCCCTCACGGCACATTGGATGTTATTACATTATTTTTTCATATATTTAATCCACAGAATAAAGACATTAAATAAAAGTGCCTAATATAAATTCTTTCATATGGATAGTCTATACATATTATGTATATAGGCTTTCCTTGCTGCTAGAATCGCGAACGCAACCATAGGCCTGCCAGAACGCTCTGAGACCGCTTTATAAACTTTGTTTTTAAAATCTGAAACTTGCTTTAGAAACTTACTCTTCATTCGCTCTTACGCGTCAGGCTGCTGGTTCCGGCTCCCCTAGTGCTCCGAGTGACTCCCCTGGTAGCAGCCAATCACGCTGCGAGAGGGCGGAGCTGAGGGCGGGGAACGGAGGTGAAAAGCAGTACGCAGCGCGGGAGTTCCCCATTAGACTTTCCTTGCTGCTAGAATCGCAAACGCAACCTTAGGCCTGCCAGAACGCTCTGTGATCGCTTTTCAAACTTTGTTTTTAAAATCTTATTGAAACTTGAAAATTTTACTTTGCACTGAAACTTGCATTAGAAACTTACTCTTCAATCGCTGTTACGCGTCAGGCTGCTGGTTCCGGCTCCCCTAGTGCTCCGAGTGACTCCCCCGGTAGCAGCAAATCACGCTGCGAGAGGGCGGAGCTGAGGGCAGGGAACAGAAGTGAAATGCAGCACGCAGCGCGGGAGCGCTGCGGACGCGCACAGCGGGCATGCCGGCGACGCGCCAAAGGCAAGCCCGTCTGCGCCCATCCGCGCCCTTCCAGGCCCAGGGGCCAGTCATCATGCACAATCGATCACGTATTCACCGGCTACTTTGAAAACTATGCACTCCATGAATTGGTGCCTCGCACAAGAAACTCTGCCTCCGATAGTTGCTCATGAGCATTACATCAAATGGAGCAGCTTCCCAGAACTACAGACCTCAATCATCCCTAACCACAGTCCCCGGAATCAGGCCAGACTCAGGGATGCGCCTATATCGATATACTATCTCAATACGCGCTCCCTGGTTAAACATCAGCTGGGCATCTTCCTTCTTTTGCTTACTGACAAACCTAATATCCTTCTATTGACCGAAACCTGGCTCACCGACGACTCTGTCCCAGACATGTTGGCAGCACTTCCCCCTGACTACTATATCATCCATGCCAATCGGCGCTCTGGCAAATCAGGAGGGGGAGTTCCAGCCATCATCCATACTAATTTTTGGTTCTGCTCCTTGACGTGTCTTTCTCTCATAGACACCGAGAATATAGTCATACAACTGGAATCAGCCAATGACTCTTTTGTCTGTGTTCTTTTATACAGGCCACCTAATCAGATGTCTCACTTTCCGCTATCACTCAGCGAACAGATGGCTAAGCTTGTGATTGAGCATGCCAAGGTCCTCCTCGTGGGTGATTTCAATTATTGGTATAATGACCCTCAGGAAGGGCCACAATCGGCGGAGATGTCTGATCTACTCAGAAACCTAAACTTTTCTCAGCAGGTTCTATCCCCTACCCACCTGAAGGGACGGATCCTTGACCAGATCTGGGCGAGTGGTTTGTCCACCTCTACTCCTACAGTTACGCCCTGTATTTGGTCCGATCACCATCTGCTAAAATTCACTCTGGTACGATTATCCATCAGGAAAATCAATGTGGCCGAAGGAGGTCCCGCCAGGAGATGGAACTCCATCAATAAAGAAGACTTTCTTGATACACTATCTAATACAGTCCCACCCCCTGGTAATGATGATAAAACCATGGAAATGAACATATCCAAATGGTTACTTGATGCTAGCAATCAGCATGCACCATTAAAAAAAGTTAAATTAGCACGTCACGCGGATGCACAAAGATGGTTTTCCAATGACCTCAAGATCCAGAAATTGGCCTTACGCCAATTAGAGAGGCAGTGGCGTTTGAAGTACTCCCCTGAAAAAAAACTACTATATACTTCTGCCCGGAAAGACTACAAGAAAAGCATCCTCGTCGCCAAAGCTGCCTATTTCTCCACTCGTATTCGTAAATCTAATAGAAATTCAAAAGAAATTTTTACCATAATTGACGAACTATCTAATCCTGAGCAAATTCTTTTGAAGGCCACGCCCTCCCAAGCATTATGTAATTCGCTAAATGATTATTTCATTGATAAAATTATCACTATAAAGGCCAGCATCCCTGACCACCTTTCTCCACCCAGCTCCTCTGTGGTACATCGAAACAATAGGACTCTTAGCTGCTTTCCCATTATTAGTAATGAGATTTTTCAAGATCTGCTATCGCAATCCATGGCCATGGCAATCCGTGGCCCTGCACTTGCCTTATTGAATGAATCTATTTAATCTGGCATAGTCCCCCTGACTTTTAAGAAAGCAGTAGTGGTACCCCTCTTGAAAAGATCTGGAGCTGACCCCGCACTCCTATTCAACTATCGCCTGATCTCCCTGCTACCTTTCTTGGCTAAGGTTCTAGAGGGTCACGTAGCTAAATGCCTCTCCAATTTTTTAGAAGCATCAAAATATTTGGACCCTCATCAGGCTGGTTTTCGGCTAGCCCATTCTACCGAATCCGTGATCCTAGAGGTCATGGACACCCTCCGGGACAACGCTGATAGAAGCTACCCCCAGGCTCTGGTCCTGTTAGATCTCTCCGCAGCCTTTGACACGGTCGATCATACTATCGTGGCTGACCGTGTCAGACAGGCAGGTGTTCAAGGGACGGTGGCTCGCTGGCTCACTTTCTTCTTGGAGGATCGCTCTCAGGCTGTTCTTCAGGGACAGTTTCTAGTGCCTCCACGCAATACCACCTGTGGGGTCCCACAGGGCTCGGCCCTCTCTCCTCATCTGTTTAACCTTTATATGGCGCCCCTGATCCAGTCTCTTAAAGACAGGAATGTGTTGGTCTTCAACTATGCAGATGATCTGCAGCTTATTCTTAAAGTCGACAGCTCGCACAACTCTGTCACTGACTTCCAGGTCACCATGTTATACATCCAAAGCTGGATGGATCATATCCATCTCAAATTAAACCCTGGTAAGACAGAGATAGTTCTTACCAGAGATAGCCATAAGTACTGGGGCCCCCACTATTGGCCACTTGAGCTTGGTTCTCCACCCCTTCCTTCCACATCGGCCAAAACCTTAGGAGTCTCTCTTGACAGCGATCTCTCCCTGAAAACTCAGGTTGGAGCAGTTGTGTCCAAGTGTTTTTTTCAAATGCGCAAAATCAGGAAAATGCTGCCTTGACTCAGGTCATGATATCCACGGTTCTATCTCATCTGGACTATTCCAACTCTGTGTATTTGGGCATGCCACTTACCTGCTTAAACGCTTACAGATGGTTCAGAACCACGCAGCTCTACTGGTCTATCGTCAACCTAAATGGCAATCAGCTACCTCCCTGTTGAGGAAACTACATTGGCTCCCCATTTCTCAGCGCTGTACCTTTAAAACGGAGTACCTCATTTTAAAACCCTTGCACGGCATCAGTCCTGAGTTCATTAACAGCATGATACTTAGGCATACCCCCACGCGCAACCTAAGGTCTGCCCATCTCTCACTCCTCTCTATCCCGGGGTTCAAACGGGTACGTCAAGGAGGCCGCAGATTTGCCACCCTTGCTCCCAAACTGTGGAATTCCTTTCCGCAAGAAATAAGATCTTGCACAGACCTTTTGCAATTCAGGCAATCCCTGAAAACTTGGCTATTTGCACAGGGTTAGTTTCTATGTCTTTTCTGACAGCTTTCCGAGCCTTAGCGCCATGAAGCCATTCGGCGTACATGCGCTCTACAAATTTTTATTAACATTAACATATAGTAGACATTTAAACTTAGAAAATGTGTTTGGGGAGTTCTCTGGCTTGGAGAAACAAGTGGGGCATGTCTGGGAGGGTGTTAGGACTGGAAGTGGTCAAGTCACACTATTCTGTATTTGGATTTTTTTTAAATACCCAAAGGTGAGTGGAGGTCACCTTTGGTGTCAGCTGAGGACCAGGTATGCATAGATTGTGGTTAATAGGCAGGAAGTGATGAGCATAGAGGGAAAATCTCAAGGGTGGTAGGACTTCTTCATACTCTTTTGTTGCTGCACAGTCTTCATCTATGTGAGGTGCAGTGCAAGCTTTGACACTTTGCAGATATCTTTAGTTTTTCAATACCAGAAATGTGTGAAGGTAGTGAAGGAGGAATATTAATTGCAGTTAGGACAGAGCCTAATGGACGAATAAGATTGGTTACTCTGGCAGTAGATTTATTTGCCTGCAATTTATTAAAGCTTATTACTATTGTAAATACAACTAATAATCAGTGTCTTAATATTCTTTCCTTTTTTCAAGATGACCAAAGAGGAGATCAAGGGCCAATAAGTTCTCAAAGTCCAACGGTGGCGCTGCCTCCACCACTCCAGAAAGTATTCCTTCTGGTGCTGGTAACTCATATTTATTTACTCCCCCTAGATTTAACAAGTAATCTCACCTAATAGGCATCATGGACTTCTGCATTTTCCATTTTTGTATTTTCCCAACTTTTTCCTAACTTCACCTCCATCTATTGAAGTGTCTGTTAACCTGGCCTGCCTCCTTGTGTTTCCTTTTACATTCCCTTCAGTTTCTTTAGCCCACTTCCTCCTGTCTCCTTTGTTTTCCCCCTTATTTCCCTCGTTTTGTTACTATGGCAGCAACCCCTCCCTTAATCCTCTTTTACATTTCTACTCTCTCCATTCACTTTTCCTTCCTTTAATCACTGTTTTCCTGATCTTTCACTAGCTAATTCAACCATTATTAAAATGCATATAGTGTTTAATTTTGACTATTGGACATATAAAATATAGAGGTAAACCTTTCAAAGTGATACTTTGGTTAGCAATAGTTTCAGATGTGCTAGGTACTTTTATACTTGTTCAAATATTGCAGTTAGTAGTGATATTACTAAATAAGGCTCCTTTGTTTTTTTCAGAACCTTCTAAAGAAGACACCAGGGATAAGGGCCCGAGGAGCATTCTGATGAGGAGGGAAAGGAGTTGCAAGTGGCTTCTGGCAAAAAATGTCAAATCCATTTATCAATGACTGCTGATTTGTTACAGTATACCTTCTTTACTCCTAAGCATGGTCCCCAATCTTTTCAAGGTATCTACACCCCTATATCTCTGTTCTGCTTATTAGCCTTTTTAATTAATATATAGGAGAGGTATTTTACCCAGTGCCCATGGCCACCATACTTAACACCTCCCATCCCCTTCCATTTCAGCAAATGCAATGTCCATACCACAACTTTGTTCTACATTTCTGCTTATTTCACCACTTACAGTGGTCCATCCTCTATCTTCTTCTGACAACACAACCCTTTTATTACCAAATATAATCCTAACCCAGGCTAAAAAAGTCAATATAACCTAATAATAACTTGTTCCCTATTCCAGGAATAATATTTGATATACTCATAATTAATTTTAAGTGTTTGTGATGTGGATTACAAGTGAGAGTTATAAAAGTTATTATTGTGTGCCAATAGTTGTCCAAAAGTGATACTGATAGGTTAGTAGAATGAATGTTGCATGATGAAGTCAAATACATTATGCATCTTAAGTTTAATGTTTCATTTTGTCTAAGGCATCATTTCAGTTTGCAGTTTAGTCAATTTTGTAAACACGTGTTAAGTGTCTGGTGAATGTGTGTCACCTCATGAATTTATATATTTTAATTGTTCTACCATTTGAGCAAAACACTTTGTAAACATGCAGGTGTTTGTGGATTAATAAATACCAGGTATTTTACATAGTAGTTATTCAAGTATGTGTAAAGAAAGTCTCTGGGCATTAAGACAGGGCCAAGAGGAAATATAAACTGCCCAAAGGGCATAAACCAGCGTTTAGACAATTTAGAGGGGTATTTTTATTTTTGAGGCAGTGGGTCTGTTGGGGGTGGTTTGAGTGTGGAGAGTTCCAAAAGGAATAGGAGGTATAAGGGTTTTTTAGGGTAGGTTGTAGGGAGTGAGTGAGTCTGTTGAGAGTGGAATGGATGAGTTGAGTTTGGGAAAGAGTAGGGCATATTAAAGTTTCTGGGGTTTAGAGAGGGGGTGGGCATGCTTTGTATGGATTTGGTGGCTGTGTTTTTAAAATAAATAGCTATGTTTTATTGATATTTTTTAATAGATACTTATTAGTTGTTAGTTTTACTGTTTACTGTAGCCCACTGCAAAACCAGGAGGAAGCTCCACCTACCTAACGACAGAGGCTGAACCTGGCTCATCATCCATTGTCCATCCATCATCCTCTATATATTCTCTTGCTACCTGAGCTCCTTTCCAGGCTCCTCCATTGTAGGTCCCAAGTTCACCTACATGTAATCAGTGTTGCAAAAATCACCATGGCAAACCTACCCCCTTTGTGACTTGCTGTCGCTTCAGAACCTTCTCATCAGTTGTAACTGTGCACATCTACCCTCCCCCCTGCAGTCACATTTCCATGAGGAATTCTTACAACCCATGCAATAGAGGACCGACTATACAGCCTGCCTATCCTGAACCCAGCTACTCCCTCCTTCCATTTGTTACCTGAGCTGGATTGCACTGATCAATGTCTCCCCCCAATTGCTGTGAGTAGCAGTTGATGCTAAGTTTTTGCCGAAGGGACTAACTGCTGATGGCCCTAACAGACAAAACAGGGAAGACGTCACAGGAAACACAAGGTTCTTCGTATTTTGATTAGAACAGGTAAACCAACAAATGGATTATCATTCTGTAACATGAAACTAAAAAGGACAGAGTGAGTGAAAAACCCAAGACTGAGACCAGCATAACTCAACACAGTTTTCAGAGTCATTCACTAAATCAAATGTAATGGATGATAAAAATCAGCATTCCAGACGGCTGGAGGTTACGTAGGCATGTAGAAGCTCCATGGGGCACACAATGTCAAAAAAGTGTACACCACCTATCCTTGGCTTACCATTGAGTATTTTTATGATTTATTTTGCACACCACTATGTCCCATTATGGACTGGGCAATGTGGATGATGGGTTTTTAACCTCCTCCTGGAACTGTTTATCATTGCTTACACCACACATACCCCACCAAGAGTAAGATCTGTTGATGGAAGAAATAGATTATAGCATAATAGATCTCATATCTGGAGGGAACAGGGTTAGGGCTGAATCAATTAATTTGTAGAAAAAAAATGGGGAAAAGTTTAAAGAAAGTCAGAAACAGCATTTAGCAACTTCATGATAACTCCATGTTGGACCCGGCCTCGTGGCGTGGTCCTTAACCCCCTGGATTGTGCCCGTTCCCCGCCCCGGCCTTCACGGGCCACCCGTCTGAACTGCACCAAGGCCCTTCACCCGGAGCTGCACGTGGTCGCATACTCCTCGTGGCTCCGCCATCTTGTTGGCATCCACGTCACACCGTGCACCAGCCGGCGCGACCCCGCTCAACCCGGCCTCGACCCCAGCGAAGCCCCGACATCGAGGCACCACGAACTAGCCAGGGGGTGCCGCAGGAACCATTCATCGCCCCCGGCGGAGGACAGTATCGATGGGACCCCCAACTGTCCTCCCCTCTCGAGGTGTGATCGCCCTGCAACTCCCATGGGCCTGGCGCCTCTCCTGCTGGGCGTCTGGCCACCTCTACCCGGCCACTCCGCCCCCTCGGGCGCATAGGTCCGGACATCAAAGGGCTCCAGACCTATATCTGGGGCGACCCCACCACAGCTCGGCAGTTGTATCCCGGAGTCGAGAGCCCTGCTGATTGAATCGCGGCTGACCCTACGGAGAAGAACTCTTGTCGGAACCATCACGAGCCCTGCTGACTGCGTCGCGGCTCCTTCTTGTGAACCCTTTCTGAACCACTTGGAACATCGGAGCCCTGCTGACGCTGTAGCGGCCCAACCTCGCTGAAACCTTCCTCGGAGCCCTGCTGACGACGTCGCGGCTCGAGCTGAGCAGAAACCATCTTGAGAGCCCTGCTGATTGAATCGCGGCTCTCCACGAACTGTACGCCAGAGCCCTGCTGACGCCGTCGCGGCTCGACCCATCCGAGATCCGGAGGTCCTCCAGCTTGGGGATAAGAACTGGGCCCCAGGTACCCTCGTACCGCATTCCTGCCAAAGACTGTCCCGCTACCCCGACCCTTCCAAAGAGACATTGAGACTTTTGGTGGATCCCTCGATCCCTTCGTGTAAATATTGACCTCGTAACCTTTTTATTGCTGATAAAGAATTGCTTGTCACAAGACAACCTCCTTGAGTCCTGTGTGGTGGTGTTACTGTGCTAGTACGTGATAGGAGAAGGATCTCTCGGGAGACTTCTCGGCAGCGCTCGGCTACTTTGTGCAGTGAGAGGGCCCCCCCTTGGTGGTCTCACCGACTCCTCGGGGTCCGCCTTCCAACATTTGGTGGCCAGCGACGGGATCCGAGCCGAACGCAGTACGTACCAGCCAGTACCCACTAGCTACCCATCCAAACGAACAGCATCATGAGCAGCCAGGAAAACAACGCGACAATGGAGTTCCAGCCCGAACGGCTGGAAGAATATACGCACAAAGAATTAAAACAGTTCTGCAAAGACAAAGGCATTGCAACCACCAGCCTAGGTACCAAAGAGGAGATGCAGAAAGCTCTGAGGGCATGGTTGGAGGCCGGGGCAGGCCCCTCCCAGGAAGAAGGGCCCTTGCCCCTGACTGAGACCACAGCAACCGCACTGACTCCGGCAACCGGAGGAAGAAAGAGCCTAGAAACCGGCCTCTCCGAAGAAGAAATACGAGAGCGGGAAAAGGTCCGGAGCCACGAGCTAGAGCTCGCCCGACTGCGGCTGGACGGCGAACTCCAGCTGGCAGAAAAGAAACTGGCCCTAGAGCAGCTACGCCTTCAAGAAGAGATAGAGGAGAAGAGACGACACCGGGAGTTGGAGGAAAAGAAACTAACTCTTGAGCACGAGCGCAGTCTCAAGGAGCTCGAGATCAAGGCCAAGAACGGAGGGACCGACACCCCCAGTACTAGAGACACTCTACCGCCTTCCGAGGCCAAGGTACATATCCCGAAAGAGGTCGTCAAGGAGTATTACAAGAATGACGACATCCAACAATGGTTCAAGGCCTACGAGGTGGCCATGACCTCCCATCGGGTGCCCCGAAAAGACTGGGGCGCGGGCCTGTGGGGGCGGTTCCTGAGTGAAGGGCGGGACACGCTGCTCCAGCTACCGGAGGAGGTGATGACCTCCTACGATCACATGAAGGAGGCCCTGCTCACCCGCTACGGGCTAACAGCGGAAATGTACCGCCAGCGGTTCAGAGACTGCAAGAAAATCCCGGGTACCACATGGGTGGAATATGTGGACTTTTTCAGTCGGGCCCTAGAAGGGTGGATCAAAGGGAGCAAAGTAACCACCTACGGGCAGCTGGTCGACCTCATCGTGTGGGAACATCTTTCCAACAATTGCTTCGTGGAACTGAGACAGCACCTCCTCGACAGCAAAATGACCGACCCGCGAAAACTTGCCGTCGAGGCCGATCGATGGGTCAACTCCCGGGTCCCCCGGAACTCAATGGGGGAGTACCAGAGGAACCCCAACGGACCCCCCCGCCAGTGCGGTGGGGGGGGAGGGCCGAACAGGAACCGAGACCCTCCCGCCGGGGCCCCCAGGAGCCCCCCTCGAGGGCCACCGCAGCCACATCTCTCCCCGAGCCTAGCCCGAAGGGTGGGCCCGGCCCGACCCGGACCACGGCCACCAGTGACCTGCTACGGCTGCCAACAAACCGGACACTTTGCCAGCGATCCGGCCTGCCCTCTGAACCGAAGAAACGGGGCCGGCGGGCCCCCGCCCCGGCAGCTGACAGCCGCCGCCTTGGGGGGAGGAGAAGAGGAAGAGGAGGCCCTCGACCGAGAGAACACTGAGTGGGAGCCGGCAGCCATGTCCCTGGTCTGCCTGGGTAGCCGAGAGATGGTACCCTGCACCCCCATCCAAACCAACACCCAGAAGTACCGGCAGCAGGTCACGGTCAATGGACAACGGGCCGAAGCCCTTCGTGACACAGGCGCCAGTATCACCGCTGTCCGCTGCCACCTGGTGACCCCTGAACAGATTCTACCGAATGTGCTGTGCCCCGTACGGACGGCCGACAACAGTGAAAGCCTATGCCAGATGGCCCTGGTCCCCTTCGAGTGGGGAGGGGTGACGGGCCTGCTGAAGGTGACAGTGCGCGACGACGCCCCGGTCGACTGCCTCCTGGGGAACGACTTGGAAAGTTCCCCCTGGGCTCAAGTAGAGCGACGAGAGCACCTCCGAATGTTGGGACTGGCTGATTGGGCCTGCGCCATCACCCGGTCCATGACCGCCCAGGCCCCCCGCTCATCCTCGACCTCCGGGACCGCCCAACCCGAGGGGCTCACACCCCCTCCCACCAGCAGCGAGGAGGAGGCGGACACCGACCCTGGACCCAGCGAATCCTCCCCCGAAGAGATGGCTTCTCCGAGCGCCCTACCAGAGCTGACACAATGGCGACACGAAGGGGGCCCCACCCGAGAGCAGTTCCAGCAAGAACAACAGTCCTGTCCCTCTCTCGAAGGGGTCCGACAACAGGCGACCGCGCAAGCCAACGGTGACCAGACCGGCACCCACTGGATCTACTGGGCCGAGGGCCTGTTGTACAGTGAACAGAAAGTAGCAGAACTCGGGGCCAGCCGCGTGTTGGTGGTCCCCCTCCGCTTCCGGGAGTTCCTTCTCAACCTGGCCCATGATGTGCCCCTCGCCGGACACTTGGGGCAAGACAAAACGTACAGTCGTCTGGTGACCCACTTCTACTGGCCCCGGATGCGGAGAGATGTGGACAACCACTGCCGGTCCTGCCAGACCTGCCAAGCCAGCGGAAAGACGGGGGGTCGGGTCAAGGCCCCCCTCCAGCCCTTTCCCGCCGTCAGCACCCCGTTCGAACGGGTCGGAATCGATATTGTGGGACCCCTGGACCCCCAAACCGCCCTGGGCCACCGCTTCATCCTGGTCCTCGTGGACCACGCCACCAGGTACCCGGAGGCCGTCCCGCTAAGAACTATAACGGCCCCTGTGGTAGGCCGGGCCTTGATGGGGATCTTCTCCCGAGTGGGATTCCCCAGCGAAGTGGTGAGCGACCGCGGCACAAACTTTATCTCCAGGTACATGCGGTCCCTGTGGCAACAGTGCGGGGTCACATACAAGTTCACGACCCCCTATCACCCTCAGGGGAACGGACTGGTTGAGCGGTTCAACCGAACATTAAAAGGGATGATCCAGGGCCTGGAAGAACCCCTCAGGCAGAAATGGGATGTCCTGCTGCCCTGCCTACTGTTTGCCTATCGGGAGGTCCCGCAGAAGTCCCTGGGGTTCAGCCCGTTTGAACTATTGTATGGACACCCGGTCCGCGGACCGCTCAGCCTGGTCAAGGAGGGCTGGGAGATGAAGCCCCGAGGCGCCCCTCCTGACGTCTACCAATACCTCCTGACCCTCCGAAACCAGACCCGCAAGTTCCGAGCCATGGCTGAAGCCAACCTCGAGGCCAGCCAGGAGGACATGAAGCGGTGGTACGATCGCAACACCTCTACTATAGAATTCGAGCCAGGTCAGAAAGTATGGGTCATGGCCCCGGTCGAACCCGGCGCCCTCCAGGACAAGTGGACCGGGCCCTTCAAGGTGGTGGAGAAGAAAAGTCCCGTCACCTACCTGGTCGATCTGGAGTCCCCCCGGAACCCCCTCCGGGTCCTACATGCTAACAGGCTAAAACCCCACTTCGCCCGGACCGAACTGAGCCTGCTGCTGGCGACCGACGAGGGGGGCGAGGACGACTCCGAGCCCTTGCCCGACCTCTTGCAATCCGACATTCACGATGGATCGATCGAAGGGGTCCAACTCGCCTCGTCCCTGACCCCGGAACAGCGCAACGACTGCCAGCAATTACTGCGGGACTACGCAGCCCTCTTCTCTCTCACCCCGGGGGTGACCCACTGGTGCGTCCACGACGTCGACACCGGGGAGAGCCCCCCCATACGACACAGAGCCTACCGGGTGCCTGACCGAGTGCGGGCCTGCATCCAGGCCGAAGTAGCGAAGATGCTGGCCCTGGGGGTCATCGAGCCTTCCGACAGCCCGTGGGCCAGCCCTGTCATCCTGGTGCCCAAGGCCGCAGCTCCCGGTCACCCCCCGGAGTTGCGATTCTGCGTGGACTACCGAGCCCTGAATGCAGTAACCAAGACAGACGCACACCCGATACCCCGGGCCGACAAACTCATCGACCGCCTAGGGGCCGCTCGCTACTTGAGCACGCTGGACCTCACCGCCGGGTACTGGCAAATCCAGCTCACCCCCGGCGCCCAAGAAAGATCCGCCTTTTCGACTCCGGATGGGCATTACCACTTTCGGGTGATGCCCTTCGGAATGAAGAACGCCCCGGCCACCTTCCAAAGACTGGTGAACAAGGTTTTGGCCGGGCTTGAGGCCTTCAGCGCGGCCTACTTAGATGACATTGCCGTGTACAGCAACCACTGGGCCGAGCACCTCCTCCACCTGAAGGCCGTCCTGGCCGCCCTCCAGCAGGCCGGGCTCACAATCAAGACCAGCAAATGTCAAATCGGCCACGGATCCGTGACCTACCTGGGCCATCAAGTGGGGAGCGGGCAGGTGGCCCCCCTCCAAGCGAAGATAGATGTCATCCAGACCTGGGAACCCCCCACTACCCAGACCGCTGTCCGGGCCTTCCTGGGCCTCACCGGATACTACCGGCGGTTTATCCGGGACTATGGGAGCATTGTTGGCCCCCTCACAGAGTTAACGTCCAAAAAGCAGCCCAAGAAGGTACACTGGACACCCCGCTGCCAAACAGCCTTCGACACCCTAAAGACAGCCATGTGTACTGCTCCGGTGCTGCAGGCCCCGGACTACCAGAAGGAGTTCGTGGTACAGACGGACGCCTCCGAGTATGGGATCGGGGCCGTCCTATCCCAAGCCGACGAAAAGGGGCTCGACCGACCAGTGGCCTTCATCAGCCGACGACTACTGCCCCGAGAGCAACGCTGGAGCACTATTGAGCGCGAGGCCTTCGCTGTGGTGTGGGCCCTCAAGAAGCTCCGGCCCTACCTCTTTGGCGCCCACTTCCGGGTCCAGACCGACCACCGGCCCTTGCAATGGTTAATGCAAATGCGGGGCGAGAACCCCAAGCTGCTGCGGTGGTCCATCTCGCTACAAGGGATGGACTTTGACGTCGAACACCGGCCCGGCAATGACCACGCCAACGCCGACGGCCTGTCCCGCTTCTTCCGCCTTGACGAGGAGAATCCCCAAGGAGATGGGTGACTCTCCATGCCTTCGGCTGGGGGGGACGCCTGTTGGACCCGGCCTCGTGGCGTGGTCCTTAACCCCCTGGATTGTGCCCGTTCCCCGCCCCGGCCTTCACGGGCCACCCATCTGAACTGCACCAAGGCCCTTCACCCGGAGCTGCACGTGGTCGCATACTCCTCGTGGCTCCGCCATCTTGTTGGCATCCACGTCACACCGTGCACCAGCCGGCGCGACCCCGCTCAACCCGGCCTCGACCCCAGCGAAGCCCCGACATCGAGGCACCACGAACTAGCCAGGGGGTGCCGCAGGAACCATTCATCGCCCCCGGCCGAGGACAGTATCGATGGGACCCCCAACTGTCCTCCCCTCTCGAGGTGTGATCGCCCTGCAACTCCCATGGGCCTGGCGCCTCTCCTGCTGGGCGTCTGGCCACCTCCACCCGGCCACTCCGCCCCCTCGGGCGCATAGGTCCGGACATCAAAGGGCTCCAGACCTATATCTGGGGCGACCCCACCACAGCTCGGCAGTTGTATCCCGGAGTCGAGAGCCCTGCTGATTGAATCGCGGCTGACCCTACGGAGAAGAACTCTTGTCGGAACCATCACGAGCCCTGCTGACTGCGTCGCGGCTCCTTCTTGTGAACCCTTTCTGAACCACTTGGAACATCGGAGCCCTGCTGACGCTGTCGCGGCCCAACCTCGCTGAAACCTTCCTCGGAGCCCTGCTGACGACGTCGCGGCTCGAGCTGAGCAGAAACCATCTTGAGAGCCCTGCTGATTGAATCGCGGCTCTCCACGAACTGTACGCCAGAGCCCTGCTGACGCCGTCGCGGCTCGACCCATCCGAGATCCGGAGGTCCTCCAGCTTGGGGATAAGAACTGGGCCCCAGGTACCCTCGTACCGCATTCCTGCCAAAGACTGTCCCGCTACCCCGACCCTTCCAAAGAGACATTGAGACTTTTGGTGGATCCCTCGATCCCTTCGTGTAAATATTGACCTCGTAACCTTTTTATTGCTGATAAAGAATTGCTTGTCACAAGACAACCTCCTTGAGTCCTGTGTGGTGGTGTTACTGTGCTAGTACGTGATAGGAGAAGGATCTCTCAGGAGACTTCTCGGCAGCGCTCGGCTACTTTGTGCAGTGAGAGGGCCCCCCCTTGGTGGTCTCACCGACTCCTCGGGGTCCGCCTTCCAACACTCCACATCTGTCATTGAAGGAAAATCACAGTTAAGTTAACCTACTCAATTAGTGTTTAGCAGCCCATGGAGTCCCAAGTTAGTTAACAGTTTCCTAGGCTGAAATGCATGATAAAGTGGAGCCACAGATTTCAAAAATATTTTCAATAAAAATAAAGAAAACAGTACTGCATACAAATGGTGTGACTGCATTCTTCTGGCACTATCCATCTTGGGAATAGCACTAAACAGCAAAGCAGAAGGGCGGTGGAAATCTTTGCAGCATAGAAGGTCTTTGGAATGAGAAAAGAATGTGAAAAGAAAATGACAATATTTGAGAGTAAAGCTAAACATGGTGCACAAGGAGTTAGGGTGCAGACAGTAAGCTAGCATACTATTACCTAAGAGCTGATATAAGCAAACCCAGACAAACTGCATGTGTCTTGAATGACTGATCTCCCAAACAATAAAAAGTTTAGCTATACCCATCCTGTCCACAATGTTATAATTAGGGGTGAGCAGAACTTGCAGAGTTACATAAAAACTTGGGGAGATTCTGCGGAATTTATCCAATGAGCAGAAAATATGCAGCTTGTGCTGCAATTTAGTGCTGAAAGTGCGAGCAGTGCTGAATAATCAGCATGAATGGCACAATGCCTTGTGCAGGAGCGTGCAGCCATTCGAATTAATTTTGATGCAGCTCGAGTCGAAAATTTACTTGTGCTACAGCAAATCTACACAAGAGGCAACCCTCTGACAACGACCGCTCGTGACCGTCCATGTTCCCATGCTCATATCTCCTGCGTCGTGGGACTACCTAGACGGAGAAGGCTGGGTCACCCCTTTTCAACCGCACTTCAGGTAAGGGAACCTACCTTCAACGCTGTCCACCCTGACCATTTTTGCTGGTTTGTTCCCCACTAACTCAGTTAGTGCCACTCCCTTGTGTACATATGCATACTATTAGCCATGCTGTTGTTATTCTTAGATCTCTGTGTTCTAGGAGTGCTCTCCCTACTGTGTTTTGCTCCACTGCTAGCCCCCTCTGTCTACTGCACCACTTCCCACCCTCTTCCAGCTCGCCATCCTCCCTGTCTGTCCCTCCCAACTCCCAGAACTACCTACGGAGGCTGCTGCATGGCCACGCATCAGATGCTTGTAGCAGGTGAACCGCTGGTGCTCAGAAGGCACGCCAAAGGCAAGCCCGTCTGCACCTGTCTGCACCTGGACTACACCCAGCACCAGGAACCTTGGCCCCCTGCACCCTCACAGGTAATCCACCACAAATCTCTGTGCCCTGGACCCCGAACACCACAAAAACTGCTGCCTCACTTTACCCCACTCCACAGAGGGACCATTCACCTGCACCCGCTGCTGGCTCACATTCACACCAGCACCAACCACCACTGCAGCAACCAGCGCCACGCCATTTACGCCGGCCGAGGTGTCCCTGGAGCAACTTAGCTGCCTCCTGATCAGTGCCACATCACTATGCAAACATGCCACCAAAATCTGCGACACAGTCTCCTCTCTCGCCCGATGTGACCTTCGTCACAGAGACCTGGATCACCCCCGCAACATTGCCACTGCCACACCCATCGGCTAAAAAATTAAACATGGAGGTGGCATCACCATCATACACAAGGAATCAATCACCTGCACCACCACCGATGCCGAAAGCATGCAGATCACGGAATACATGAACTTCCAGCTCCACACTGATGACAAAACCACAACCAAACAAAAGATCAGAACCGGGTTTTGGCTCCAAACACTCAGCTGAACTGAGCCCAATTAACTGACAAAACAGACCAAATAGTTCAAGCCAAGACTAACTGAACCTTATACTTTTATAACTCCTAAAATGAAATGAAACATGAGAGGAGGGTTTTATGAATTTCCTTTTTAGTCGATGGAAATGTTTTTAATTAATTTCACATTTCAAAATCATTTTGCGCTGTAACATTGTTTCATTGCGCATTTCTCTTATGTACAAATACAAAACTGACATTACATATACAACATCAACAAAATATTCATGATCCCCTACGTGAATTAAACATACATACATGCACTCCTCAAACAATCATGGCCAATATATTCATGCATACACCAAACTACACACACACTGGAAAAATGGGTCCTTGTAGCAACCTTTCTTTTCTGGTGGATTGTTTACAATTCAATTTGAACCATAAAAAACGTTCTGTCGTTTCTGTGGAAACAATAAAGTTCTAATCCTATTTACAAACAACACGAGAAAAAACTTTTTTATATAAACGGTGCCACACAAGGACCATACTGGTCGACGCTTTTCAAACCCCTATGTATTTTGGGGTTTCTCCTCAGGACCAACCAATTTCTGAAATAGACAATAAAAAAATGTTTTAGATTTTAAACTACAGCTCCGAATTCCTATAGTGCAAAATGATAGATCAATAGTGGTGAAACAGGCGGACAAAGGTGGGGCAATTGTCTTATGGGACGTGAATAAATACAAAAAGGAAGTACTACGCCAGTTAGAAGACGTGACTTGCTACCGCAAAATTAAGAAAGATCCAACGAAAGAATTACAAGATCAACTTTTCCACATTATAGAAGATGGTTTTTCACAAGGTTTTGTCGGCCCCAAAGAACGCCTCTTTCTCAAGAACATGAACCCTAGGATACCGGTCTTTTATGCCTTGCCCAAACTGCACAAAAATGAACTTGACCCCCCAGGTCGGCCCATAGTGTCCGGATGTGAGTCACTCATTGAGCCAGTGGCTCAATATATTGATTTCTTCCTCAAACCATTTATCAATGAGGTTCCGGCCCATTTGAAAGATACTACTGCCTTTCTTAATAGAATAGCATCTGTGCAGTTTGACCAATCTAAACAACTTATGGTTTCATTGGATGTGGTTTCCCTCTACACCCAGATTCCTCAGGATCAAGCTTTGGAGGTTTTAGAGTGGTTTTTAGATCAAAGAGAGCGACCAGTTCAAGTTCCAACGGAATTTCTTTTGTCTTTGGCAAAATTTGCATTATCTAAAAACTACTTTTCTTTTGATTCGCAGTTCTTTTACCAAACAAGAGGCGTGGCGATGGGATGCCCTTTCGCCCCGGAGTTGGCGGTGTTATACATGGGGTTATATGAAAACAATTTCATATATAACAACAACCCATTCGTTTCAAACATTTCCAGCTACATGCGTTATATCGATGATATTTTCCTAATTTGGACTGGCACACAGGTATTACTGGATGAGTTCATCGGTTGGCTCAACGAAAGATCAAATGATATTAAATTCAGCAGTGTATCATCAAACGAATCGATTACATTTTTGGACGTTAAGGTAGTGGCTTCGGATGGGGAGCTAGAAACCACACTTTTCAGGAAACAGACAGACAGGAACAAGGCATTACATTTTACCAGCAACCACCCTCGCAGTCTGAGACAAAATTTACCTTATGGTCAATTCCTGCGAATTCGCAGGAACTGCACAAAAAAAGAGGAATACTTTTTGCACGCCAACAAATTAAGAGACCGCCTTCTGGAAAGAGGATATCCCAGGAAACTGCTCAAACACTCTCTAAAGAGAGCTTGGTGGACACCAAGAGAAACATTGTTGGAGCCAAAAACTAGGAACAAGGGCAACAGATCAGTTTGTGTAACAACATTTTGCCCTAATACCCACCAACTCCGTAAACTAATCCTAGCTAACTGGCATTTGATTAAAGACCTCCATGAAGAATTCTCCACCCCTCCCATGTTTGCTTACAAGAAGGAGAAAAGTGTAGCCAACTATATAGTTCGGGCGGCTCTACCAAAACAAGAACATCGGACTTTAAGGAGCATGCTGGATTTACCGCCAGTTGTGGGTCACCACAAATGTGGAACATGTATTTGTTGCGAGCAAACTATAGAGGGTGATGTGTTTTCATTTAATACTATCCACTGGAAACACAATGCGTTTACCAATTGTAAAACGAAGAATGTGGTCTATGCAATAACTTGCCCTTGCCCCAAACTGTATATTGGGAAGACAACCCAGGAGGTCCGACAACGCATCATCCAGCACAAGTCAAGGATCAGACGACGAGTGGAAAATGCCCCATTAGTCAGCCACTGGGCCACAATGACACACAGTGAGGTGGATTTGAAATGGACTGTGTTGTCCAAGATTGAAAGAGACCCGCGTGGGGGAGATTGGGAAGGCCAATTAAACCAACGTGAGGCATTACTCATTATGAAATTCAACACGGCGATTAACGGCCTGAATGAAGTAGCTGAGATATTCAGACCATTGGTCTAATGGGAGAATAACATCGTTCAGTGGCACCTATTGCCTTTCCTGTCCTTGTTGTTGTTCCAATTATAGCAGACAATGCATGTGTTTCCTGATAACCGAGGGTGTTTACAGAAGTTTGCTGACAGTGCCCGCTGTCTTATAGCCACCCAACCCTTTGTCCTTAGTGAATACCTTCCGCTGTGAGTCACGTTATTTCTTTAGCATACATTCAAATATTCCACAATTTTTTTTTTTTTTAAAACCCACACCTTCGTTAGAGACTGCACATAGATAAGGTGATATCAGTATCAAATATTGGCAAAAAAAAGCTTTAATACATCGCTTATCATTTCATCAGTACCTCTTTCCAAATTTACATAGTCCACCAGTCGTGAATTACTAACCACATTCCCGAGCAGCCACCTGGCTTTTGGTGGAGAATTCAGCTCAGCAGAGTAAAAGCGCTGTGTACTGTTCAGCTATCCTCATCTTTTAAATCATCGATAAGCACTTGTCTAAAAGCCCTCGCCATGTCTCCAAACATTTTTTCTAGACCTGAAACGAAGGTTGCCAAGAAAAACTACATTTACCAGCAACCTTCGGGCTTCCGGTATTTGTTTTTGTTTAAAGCGTCACCATTTCCCACAATGCAAAATGAACTTCATCGTTGGTTTGACACGGACATTGAGCCACGAGAGGTGAATCCCCGGTAAGTGCTCTGGCGACTGAGGATAGAAGACGACGGGTCAGGCAGTTTAGTGATTTTTCAATGCTGAGGGCGTATCATCCTTCGTTACGACTCACACCGCGTTTTTCTTGGCTTTTAGAATCCGGCGCGGGCACCCTCCGTGAGACGATCAAACGAACTCACTGAGGTAAGCGTGTTTTCCCAAGGGAGGTCGAATACCGGCTTTTGACCGGGAGCAACTTGTTTGGTAATCCAAGATCATTTTTGTTTTTAGAAAAGCAACAAGCAAACAAGCAGTGGCTGCCGGCAAAGAGGGTAGCACCCTCTAATCCGGTAAGTTAAGTCAGCACCCCATTGTTGTCCAACAGTCTGTTGTCTGTCCTGTGGTGTATGTACAGCTTGATCTAGTTAAGTAATAAACTATAATATAAATGGTTTTTTGTTTAGGTTCCTCAACATTTGGAACGAGTTGGATATATTTCAGGCAAATAGATCTCCATTTCTAAGGTGGGTGAGGTGAGGTCTAGGCGGTGCACTATAGGAATTCGGAGCTGTAGTTTAAAATCTAAAACATTTTTTTATTGTCTATTTCAGAAATTGGTTGGTCCTGAGGAGAACCCCCAAAATACATAGGGGTTCGAAACGCGTCGACCAGTATGGTCCTTGTGTGGCACCGTTTATATAAAAAAGTTTTTTCTCGTGTTGTTTGTAAATAGGATTAGAACTTTATTGTTTCCACAGAAACGACAGAACGTTTTTTATGGTTCAAATTGAATTGTAAACAATCCACCAGAAAAGAAAGGTTGCTACAAGGACCCATTTTTCCAGTGTGTGTGTAGTTTGGTGTATGCATGAATATATTGGCCATGATTGTTTGAGGAGTGCATGTATATATGTTTAATTCACGTAGGGGATCATGAATATTTTGTTGATGTTGTATATGTAATGTCAGTTTTGTATTTGTACATAAGAGAAATGCGCAATGAAACAATGTTACAGCGCAAAATGATTTTGAAATGTGAAATTAATTAAAAACATTTCCATCGACTAAAAAGGAAATTCATAAAACCCTCCTCTCATGTTTCATTTCATTTTAGGAGTTATAAAAGTATAAGGTTCAGTTAGTCTTGGCTTGAACTAATTGGTCTGTTTTGTCAAAACCACCACCAAAGGCAGCCTTGCCTACAGACCACCAGGACCATGCACCGGCCTCAGTGACGCCATCACAGAATTTATCACCCCACTCGTCATTGAATCCGGCCACAATGTCTTCCTGGGTGACCTCCGCTTTCATCTGGATGACCCCACCAACACCAACTCCACTGACCAACCAGAAAGACTGGACAACATCAGCCTCAAGCAGCTGGTCACTCACCTCACACACAAAGGAGGACACATGCTGGACCCCATCTTCACGTCTAGCAACAGAATCAGATACAGCCACCCCACAGAACTCACCTGTCGGACCAAGCCATTGTACACTTCACCCTCACTGGACCTCCCTGCACCAACCCTGACAACCCCAACCCCCCCACTGCAGCTTGACCAAGGTCACTGAGCACCAATGGACTGGCAAACCTAGCATCACACTGCCCAAAGTTACCAACTTGGACCAAGCAGTAGAGAACTTCAACGCCTGGATTTCCTGCACCGCTGACCAAGTCGCTCCCACTATAACACCCAAAAGGCACAGACACACCAAATGAACCAGCTAGTAAACCCCAGAACTCAGCACATCGAAGTGTTGATGCAAACAACTGGAAAGAAAATGGCACACCAGTAGGAACAACAGTGACCAAGCCAACTTAAGGGCAACCTTCAACAACTACCACAGCCAGCTCAAAGCTGCGAAAAATTAGGCCCTGACTCACCAGATCAAAAGCAGCACCAACCAAACCAAGGAACTCTTTTCCATCATCAAAGAATTCACCTGCCTGTCAGCCTCGGAAATCTCAATCCCATCCTCGCAGAAACTCTGCGACGCTCTTGCAGATCACTTCCACAACAAAATAGCAACCATCTACTCAAACTTCGATCCCCAACCCAGACCGCCTTAGCATCTCATCCACGACCGCTGCCAACTACCCGCTCAGCACATGGGAACTACTCAGCTCATCAAACACTACCAATTTGATGAACTCCATCCACTCAGGAGCACCTACCGACACATGCCCCACTGACTTTTTAACCTCAAAAGAACCGACATAAGCCACCACTTCACCACCATCCTCAATGCCTCCATCACCACAGCCACCTTTCCTGATGCCTGGAAACAAGCAGGGTGAGACACCTCCTCAAGAAACCCTCCGCAGAATCCAGAGAGCTCCAGAACTACCGCACCATCTCACTGCAGCCGCATCCCCACAAAGTCCTGGAGAAGGCCATAAACCTCCAACTCACTGGACACCTGGAAATAAACCACCTGCTGGACCTTTCCAAATCAGGTTTCAGAGCAAATCACAGCACCGA
Source organism: Triturus cristatus (assembly GCF_964204655.1). Taxonomy (NCBI): domain Eukaryota; kingdom Metazoa; phylum Chordata; class Amphibia; order Caudata; family Salamandridae; genus Triturus; species Triturus cristatus. The sequence continues at coordinate 592,138,804 of NC_140593.1, forward strand.
GACATCCCTGATCGCCCCAATAGAGGACATCTGCATCCTACTTGACAGAGGAGAATTGGCCTCACTGATCCTGCTTGACCTCTCCACAGCTTTGACACCGACTCCCACCACACACTCATCCATCGACTGCTCCAGATCGGATTCACAGACAACAAACTCAGGTGGTTGGCATCCTTTCTCACAGGGAGCATCCAAATAATCTGTCTCCCTCCTTTCACCTCACAACATAAGCACACTAACTGCTGCATCCCTCAAGGCTCATTCCTTAGCCCAACCCTCTTCAACATCTACATGACACAACTTGCAGTCATTGCCAGAACCCACAACATCAACATTTTCTCCTACACCAACGATACTCAGCTCATCCTCTCACTCTCAGCGGACCCCTTCTTGATGAAGACCAATTTCCACAACTGTATGAAGAACTTCTTAGCCTGGATGAAGGACAACTACCTGAAGCTCAACACAGACAAAACTGAAGTGCTGTTCTTCGAAGACACACCACCCTCTGGTGCGTCTCCTGGTGGCCAACGGAACTCGGACCCACCCCCACTCTGAAAGACCATGCCCACAACCTCGGTATCATCCTGGACAACAAACTCTCCATGAATTGTCAGAGGGCCCACATCACCCATCACCTGAAGGACCTCCACCGGCTCACAATCCACAAAAGACGTCAATTCAAGATTCTGACCCAAGCCTACAAAGCCACCCATGACCAATGACCAGCTTACATGAACCACCGCCTGAACTTCTACAGCCCCCCCAGAAACCTCGATCTACCTACCTTGCCCTCGCTCAGGTACCACACATCCGCCACTGTTGCTCGGGAGGACACACCTTCTCCCACCTTGCTTCCAAGTCCTGGAACACCCTTCCTCTCCACCTCAGCACTTCACCCTCACTGACCAACTTCAGAAAGGGACTCAAGACCTAGCTCTTCAACTGACACTCGCAACACAGCACCTGGATACCCTCTCTGTGACTAGTCACGCTATACAAATACCGATTGATGTAGGAAATTGCATTAGGGGACCCCAAGTCTCTCTCACCTGCTTGCATTATCTAGAACCTTGCAGGAGAAAAATTCTGCCACATGACGATTGTTGGAATTTGGCAGGAACCTAATTTCTCCAATACCACAGGTGGAATGAAGCATTTTGCCCTCCCCTAGTTATATTCACATAGGATTTGCCATTCGAGCCAATGGTCAGCATTATTATTAATAAATGCCCCCTTTCCAGACCATTGAGGGAGGTCTCATTGAGGGCCTCATTTATGAAAATGTTTGCATCACTGTGATAAAACTGAGATGCAACAGATTTTACTGCGCCCCCCTTGAGACACAATGGATGCGCCGTATTCAATGTACAGTGCTCCATGTCACAAGGAATGACAGACGTCAGTAATCCTGACGTATCTGTTGGCGCAAAAGTCACACATTGCTAGAGTTGTGTTGCAAGTATGACGCAACAGCAGCGATACATTTGGTAGGCCTGTGCTTATGCCACTGTGTCACCCTTAGGCACAGGCATAAGGTTATTATGCAGTGGCATCCTAGAAGTGTCGCAGTGAAATCTCCTATATTTCACTGTAACCCTTCTACAAGGCTTTCTTGCGGGGTAACACCCACCCTGCATACATTATACCTGACGCAGGTATAATGTAGTACAGGGCTTTACAAAGTGACACATCTGCTTAGATGCGTCACTTTGTAAATAGGGTGCAACGTGGTGCATTGTTTACGCCGGTAGTGAGAGGGTCCATGGGAAAACATTTTTAAAGACCTACAAAGACACTTTCCCAGGAGACTATGAAACACATTATATTGTCTGGAGGTCTGCAGTATTACTTGGTGCCCAGTGGCATCCTCTGCTTCTCACCAGTATCTAAACACACCTAAGTGGAGCCCTCATGTGGGCAACCCTATTAGGGAAACAGAGTCCCATCACTCACCAAAGGTGACATGCTTCATTATCTGGGATCTCCACCCGGCTGTAAACCCTAGTTCAGCCGAGGTCTACAACCCTCTCACTGTGAGGGAGGAGCACAGGGATGTTTTTGAGGATCTCCTTGGATGTACTAAAATCCAGAATATCATGAGCTGTGGTTTATTATTCAGTGATGGGCGCAGTGCAAAAAGTAAAAGAAGTGGATTTAAAACTGGCTAATAAGAGAAAAATCTTTTTATTGTATAGCCCTTAGTGTCAGGGTTAAAAACTGCTACGGCAGTTTTTGTAAAAATAATAAACTGCGACTGTCTAGTTTAAAGGGTCGGTCTACATGTTTCAGCTATTTGTGACCAAAAGAGTGTCTAGCCTTCCTCAGGACCTAAAAAGTGTAAGCTACTGCGATATATGTGTGTTGACAAAAAATGTGATGAAAACGTGAGATGTAAATGAAAAGAAATGGAAAGAGATGACTTATCGCACCACTCTTTTCATTTCAGGGTCCGTAGTTTAACCTTTATAGAGAAAATATAAACAACACAGACAGCATGTTACGATACTAGTATAGCAGTGTCAAAAGTAACTAAGAGCTAGTAATAAATACTCAATCTCCTTTACCAAATTGATGTGTGACATATTATAGAAATATTGTAACTCACCCGTCGTGTGAGAGTAAAAGGCCTCACCTCACCTGGCCACTGCTCAGGACGTGAGGCACCACTATAAGGGAAGTAACACAAAACCAGACTTTACAAAGATATAGAAGTCTGGTTACGACTTACAAGAATTTATATCAAGTCAATCTATATATAAAAATGTGGTGGTAAATGTAGAGGCTAAACAAAGTTTAACCCAAACATAATGACTCTAATCAAAAGGGTTTATGCTGTAAAAGTGGTAAATGCAATAGTATTTTAAAGTCAGAAGGCATTATGTGAAAATACAGACCAAAACCAGCCAGGGGAGGCTTATGTTAAATAGGAGTCTCAAAATGTTAACTCAGAAATGCAAAAAATGCAATTGGCCCAGAACAGACACTAAGGATATAAAGGGAAATCCAGGAAACGAAAGCAGCTTACCTATCCGTCGGTACCACGAGCTTCACTGTGCCATGGACGGAGGTAATCACGACACGGAAGGAAGTCCTATTTATATGCATATTAATTGAATAATGAATATCACCGGCAAGATTATGGTGCGTATCAGTGACGTGACAGCAACACTTAAAGATGCTGGGAAATGTAGTACGCAATGTTTTTTATTCCGCGTAAAAAGCTGTGCGCTCTGATAATAGTGCAAATTAGAAATGATGTTTTGTTCATCTATGCCAGGCTTGCTAAAACAGAATAATTTGCAATGCTACGACGCTGAGAACATTTTGAATGTTAATTCAAAAAGTATCGTGTTAACTGGTTCTTCCGGGTTCGACAGTCATGATAGGAAATGGAGTTCCAGAGAAAGAGCCCAGGTTCGCGGCTGGTGTGAATCTGTAGTTCTAAAATCAAAAAGATGTTTGTTGTACAATTACAACAACAACTTCTCTGTGCCAGTGGAGGTTTCTTTAAAAGATCTTATGAATATAGATGCCAACAAGCGTCATTGGAATCAAACTACTGAGGTGCCACTAACTCTTGGGAAATGAAATTCCCAGGACGCTAGGTCACTGAAACCAACAAAGTTCCTGATTGGCTCATTGAACAATCGATTATAACGATTTGGGATCACAGCTGGTATGGATCTCAAATCGATACAGCCATTAAAGCTACACTAAGCCCATATTAAGTGCAGTGTTAAGACACTACAGAGCATACACTGCAGAACGTAAACACTGGAGCGTCCTCAAACGTCAAGGTGCAGTCAAGTTGTTAAAAACCGATCCCGCCATTATGGCAACTCTAAGCCCAAATTAAGTGCAGTATTGGTACACTTATAGGAGAAAGCAGCAAGGTTATACATGAGTGCACAGCCTGGACCTGTCACTTAGCAGTAGTGAGAGTATTGCCCACCTCAAATGGCCAGCTGCTTAAACGACCATAAATAAAGCATATGTACACAAATATGAGAGGCAACACAAAACTAAATACACTGTATTGATACAGTTTGAAAACTGAGTGCTGAGTCCACACAAAGATTGAAAGATTCAAATGTTCTTTATTCCAAGATGTGGTACAACCATATTCGCAGCCAACGCGTTTCGCCCAAACATGGGCTTCTTCAAGGCAAGGTTTATAGAACGTAGATGCACAGCAATATTTTCACAACTATAACGAAGGTAACTTAACCCAATATTGAATCTTGCTAAATAAGTAGCATGTGAGCAATAGATTTACGTCTGGCGTGGTGCGTCAAAATTAATTCCCAAGAAGCTCTGGCTACTCAAGTTTCGAGTATCCCATATCATAGAGTCCAATGGAGGTCCGTAGCGCCGTGATTCCCGTCGTGTTGGAACGGTAGTATTGGTACACTAGAGAGCGTGCACTGCAGAAAAGTCCTCAAATGTCTACGTGCAGTCATGTTGTTAATATGAGAGGAGCTATCAAACTCATGACTTGTATAGTGCATAAATACATGTCGACTGTTGGTGAACTGTGACTATTCAAATTCCATCAGATGCTTATGCTCAAAACCGGATAATAATCCCGTATTGTGCAGAATTTACAGGTCTAAAATAACCACATATGCAGCGCATAGGCAAGTTGAAAGCAATATCACCGGCGCTTATCAGGCACATATGGATTAACACATAACTTATTTATGTATGTACATGACTGTCCAACGTCACGTGTCTATATGCTAGGTTTGAATGCACAAACGGTCTAAAAAGATGATGATGGTGTGATGGTAAAGGAACCCCAACATACATTTCTTAATTTATGTGGGATATTCCAGTCTGTGAGTCATAATGATTGATGTGCACAAGAGTTTTCAACAGATACCAGGATAGAGTTTAGAGTAAGGTCCAAGGAATCTCGTCATCTCTGATTACTTTCTCGACAACTGAAAGAACGGATGTACCCGAATAGACTTGTGCGCCAGTCATTGACACGTGCTGCCAACAACAACCGAGAGGCACTACTTGAAATACGAGAACCTAAGCCCCCCACATCTAGACTTACATGCGTGAGTACTTTTCATGCACTGTCTAATAGATTCAGCAGACCATCCATATACATTGGAGTATCCTGAACATTGATCATGCAAACCTTTCTCCTTCTCTGTTCACTTTTAAGAGGAGCTCCAACTTGAGGGATCCTCTGGTGCATACTCGACCCATCAAACCTATATATAACCGGTCCGCATAGGCTACCCTGTGGAACTTGTCGCCAGTTCAAGGGCATTTTCCATGTGGGACCTGCTCGGCTTGTCCTCAAACGAGACACTCAACTACAATTGATATCGGGACAACAAGACTATGGTCCCAAATGTGACATACCAACTGTAATAGTGAGAATTTGATTTATTTAATCACATGTCCGTGCCAGTTACGCTATGTGGGGATGACCACATGCAAGGTCAAACTCCGCATCTCAGCACATAACAGCACAATCAGATGCAGCAAGCAGGCCACGAAACTTAACAACCATTTTTTAGCCTTGAAACATACAGCAGATGAGCTGCGCTGGACTGTGCTTGAGCAGCCTAACATTCCTGCGCACATCACAGATATATCCAAATTCCTTTTTTCGAAGGAACAACGTGGGATATATAAATTGCAATGCGACAAAACAGGTCTCAATGATGAGATTCCTTGGACCTTACTCTAAAATCTATCCTGGTGTCTGTTGAAAACTCTTGTATACAGTAATCAATATGACTCACAGACTGGAATATCCCACATGAATTAAGAAATGTACGTTGGGGTTTCTTTACCATCACATCATCATCGTCTTTTTAGACCGTTTGTGCATTCAAACCTAGCATATAGACACGTGACGTTGGGCAGTCACGTAAATACATAAATGGGTTATGTGTTAATCCATATGTGCCTGATAAGCGCTGGTGATATTGCTTTTAACTTGCCTATGCGCTGCATATGTGGTTATTCTAGACATGTTAATTCTGCACAATACGGGATTATTATCCAGTTTTGAGTATAAGCATCTGATGGAATTTGAATAGTTACAGTTCACCAACAGTCGACATGTAATTATGCACTATACACGTCATGAGTTTGATAGCTCCTCTCATATTAACAACATGACTGCACGTAGACATTTGATGATTTTTCTGCAGTGCACGCTCTGAAGTGTTCCAATACTGCACTTAATTTGGGCTTAGAGCTGCCATAGTTGCGGGATCAATTTTTAACAACATGACGGCACCTAGACGTTTGAGGGCGCTCCGGTGTTTACGTTCTGCAGTGTATGCTCTGTAGTGTCTTAACACTGCACTCAATATGGGCTTAGTGTAGCTTTAATGGCTGGATCGATTTGAGATCCATACCAGCCGCGATCCCAAATCGTTATAATCGATTGTTCGATGAGCCAATCGGGAACTTTGTTGGTTTCACTGACTTAGCGTCCTGGGAATTTCATTTCCCAAGAGCTAGTGGCACCTCAGTAGTTTGATTCCAATGACGCTTGTTGGCATCTATATTTATAAGATCTTTTAAAGAAACCACCACTGGCACAGAGATGTTGTAGTTGTAATTGTATAATGAACATCTTTTTGATTTTAGAACTACAGATTCACACCAGTCGCGAACCCGGGCTCTCTCTCTGGAACTCCATTTCCCATCATGACTGTCAAACCCGGAAGTACCAGTTAACACAATACTTTTTGAATTAACATTCACAATGTTCTCAGCATCGTCGCATTGCAAATTATTCTGTTTTAACAAGCCTGACATAGATGAACAAAACATCATTTCTAATTTGCACTATTATCAGAGCGCACAGCTTTTTACGCGGCATAACAAACATCGCGTACTACACTTCCCAGCATCTTTAAGTGTTGCGGTCGCGTCACTGATACGCGCCATAATCTTGCCGGTGATATCCATTATTCAATTAATTCCTTCCGTGTTGTGATTACCTCGGTCCATGGCTCAGTGAAGCCCGGGGTACCAGCGGATAGGTAAGCTGCTTTCATTGCCTGGATTCCCCTTTATATCCTTAGTGTCTGTTCTGGCCCAATTGCATTTCTTGCATTTCTGAGTTAACTTTTTGAGACTCCTATTTAACATAAGCCTCCCCTGGCTGGTAGTGGTCTCTTTCTTCACATAATGCCTTCTGACTTTAAAATGCTATTGCATTTACCACTTTTACAGCACAAATCCTTTTGATTAGAGTCATTATGTTTGGGTTAAAATGTGTTACAACAACCTCTACATTTACCACTACGTTTTTATATATAGATTGACTTGATATAATTTCTTGTAAGTCATAACCAGACTTCTATATCTTTGTAAAGTCTGATTTTGTGTTACTTCCCTTAGAGCAGTGGCCAGGTGAGGTGAGGTCTTTCACCCGCACACTGCGGGTGAGTTACAAAATTTCTATAATATGTCACACATCAATTGTGTAAAGGAGATTGAGTATTTATTACTAGCTCTTAGTTACTTTTGAAACTGCTATACCAGTATCTTAACATGCTGTCTGTGTTGTTTATGTTTTCTCTATACAGGTTAAACTACATACCCTGAAATAAAACGAGTGGTGTGATAATTTATGTCTTTCCATTTTTTTTCATTTACATCTCACGCTTTCATCACATTTTGTGTCAACACACATATATCGCAGTAGCTTACACGTTTTAGGTCCTAAGGAAGGCTAGACACTCTTTGGTCACAAATAGCTGAAACATGTAGACCGACCCTCTAAACTAGAGAGTAGCAGTTTATTCTTTTTACAAAAACTGCTGTAGCACTGTTTTTAACCCTGACACTAAGGGATATACAATAAAAAAGTTTTTCTCTTAGTAGCCTGTTTTAAATCCACTTCTTTCACTTTTTTGCACTGCGCCCATCACTGAATAATACACCACAGCTCATCATATTCTGGATTTTAGTACATCCTAAGAGATCTTCAAAAACATCCCTGTGCTCCTCCCTCACAGTGAGGGGTTGTAGCCCTCGGCTGTACAAGGTTTTACAGCCGGGAGGAGATCCCAGATGATGAAGAATGCCACCTTTGGTGAGTGATGGAACTCCGATTTACTAATAGGGTTGCCCACATGAGGACTCCACTTAGGTGTGTTTAGATACTGGTGATTAGCAGAGGAAGCCGGTGGGCACCAAGTAATACTGCAGACCTCCAGACAATATGGTGTGCTGCATTGTTTATGCCACCGCTGCATGATGAAAAGTGACGCAATGGCTGCGCAAAGTGTCTAAAGGCCTTCATAAATAAGGCCCTGAGTGTTTTCTCCTTTTCTCCTAAAGAGGTAGATAGTAAAGGGTTCTTCTGGATGTAGTTGTCAGGAATTGTACATTTTATTTGTCCCAAAAGTAGACAGTCCTATTGAACAAGAAAAGAAAAAGAAACCGAGTCTTAGTCTCACCAGGGCAAACTGAGAGGTCTCGGAAGAACCAAGAGATGCTTAATTGCAGCAAACAAAAGGCCAATCAAGTTACTCTCTCAGAGACTTCAGAAGCATTTATACAGAATGATGAATGACCACCCAAACGTGAAAAACTGAGGCCCACATTTATGAGGATTTGGTGTAGGGCAAAGCAGCAAGTCAACTTGCTGTGCTGCCCTATGCCAAAGTGAAAGGGCAGGACTGCACCGTATTTATGCAGTATGGTGCATTCCTGCCCATTTTCCCAGCGCTGGTGCCATTTGGCAGCCTAGCACCAATGCAGGCACCCTTGCACCATGGTTTAAGTGTGCCTCTGTTGTTGACAGGACTGTTTTTGTTGAGCAAGGGGCACCTTCTCGCACAAAAACAATCCTAAGAGGCGTTTTCTTCTATCTATGTGTGCTGCAGAATGCTTGTTACGCCTCACTTCAGGAGGCATATGGTTTTGTCGCTTCCCCAGGTTTACACGCTCTTGTAAATCCAAGGAAGTGTCAAAGTTCAATGGGTTGTGTGGAAAAACCCACTGCAATGCCCATGGAACGCCTCCCCAGAGCAGATTAAGGCAACGCAGTGATTTACTCTGCCTTGCCTTACTCCATATCTATAAGGACATTCAAAGCCATGCATAGTGGCTTTGTGTGATCTCATAGATAGGATTTTTTAATTTGCGCCACCGGTGCGCCACAAAAAGTGATGCTCTGGCAGTGCAAGGGGCTCATAAACATGCTGTGAATTTACCCTAAGCTCCTTCACAACATCACATAAATCATCACTTGGCATTCATTAATGCAGGTTACCTGTTCCAAGTGTGACATCCATCTATTTGTCTATATATCTGTTTCCATTGAAGGCACATATATAAGCAGTACAGTCCTTAGTTTGAATTGTTTAATGAAAAACAGAAACCCACTGTCCAAATTTATTTAATGGATCCGAAGTATGTCGGAGATAAAGAAACAAGGGAAACTGTCCATCCAGTCCCCTGGGAGTTGGGAGACCGGGGAATACACAGTGCGCTCCAGGGGAGACCAAATTATATACTAAAATAGCAGTATAACAATCGCGACTTGACTAGACACAGTTCCTAGTGCACGTAGAATCGCTGAGACCCCAAGGAACCTCCCCAGGTGATGACACAGGGAACCCATGGAGGAAGGGTGCAGTGAGAAAACACAAAAGCGTGCTCCGTACAACTCTATGGGAAAGTCACGGTTGGAAAGTTAAAGTTTAAGGACCCTTCTAGGAGGACTTCGAGCAAACCTTTTGGAACTTAAGAGTTTGAAGAGCCACCCAACCCCAGGAACTCAAGTTACCTATCCCAGGGGAGCCGGGTGCACAGGTCTGAAGTGGCGTCGGAAACTCCTGTTGTTCTCAATGGAGGGCTGTGAAGAAGTACTGCTGCCGTGAAGGTGAAAAGGGTCCGGTGGAATCCAAACCTGGATTTTGGAAGGAAGGAACCAGAAAGCAGAGGGAACAGAGTCTGGGTCACTTCAGAGTGATCAGGGGCTCGGGAGACGAATGCCCACCGATGTCGGGTGCTTCAGGTGCCACAAAGGGATGCTTGACTCTGCAGCCACGAGGACCAGGAGATGTTGAGGGCAACCAGGAGCCAAAGATAAGCTATCCCAAGAAGGATGTCGAGTGCTGAGTGGTCGGTGTCTGGCTGGAGCACCAACAAGCCTTGGGAAAAGCAACCAACGCAGGAAGGTCGAACAGGTTAAGTTGTGAACCAGCAAGGTCCAGGAGACTCACCAAGCAATGGGGAGTCAGGGCACATCTGGAGCAACCAGAAAAGCCCACAAGAAAGCAAGATGACCCTCAGGAGGACCCACAGGCCAAATGACCCGGAGTCGTGAGGGGGGCCTTGAGCAAGATTGCAAATCACCAACCCACGGAGCACTCGGTGTGAGGAGGCCAGAGTTCTTTGGTGCAAATACTGCTCAGGGTCAGGACTACACAGAGTCCAATGCACAAGCTTGTGACTCGCCACAAGCATATGCAACTGCAAATGAACGCGGTGCACAGGGGTTTGAGTTATGCAGTCCCCACGAGGGATACTGGCCTCAAACTCAGTGAGAGGGCAGATCAACCTCAGGGACCTTCGGAAACCCACCTCCTGTGTTGCTGAGTCTGCAGGAGCTCAGGAGCAGCAGACCAGTCAGTTGCGGTTCGGTGCCTGTGAATGCAGCGGAGTGACTCCTTCACTCCAAGGAAGAAGAAGAAGATGAAGGATTTTTATAAAGCTCATGGCTACCCGGAAGCACACCAGCACTGAAAGGACACTAGAGTAGGGCTTGCCTTCTATGGAAAGAGCAATGTTTTAAGCTGTTTCCGGAATGTTAGGTGGTTGGATTGTCTACGTATCTGCAGCGATTCCACAGTTTGGAGGCATTGTATGAGAAACGCCGGCCTCCACTTCTGGCCTTCCTTTCGGCACTCTCAGAGTGCACCCACCCAGCCCCAATACACTAAATCTTGTCTGGGAGGTGGTCACACCTCCCTGTGACAGGATGCCTATTGTGCTGCCTTCCTCTGCTCGAGCTTGGCTCAGCAGCAGGAGGGCAGAAATGTGTCTCTGGTTGGCAGCATCCATTTTGTGCTGTCCAGGTCGAGAAAGCTGGCACTGGTTAGACCAGTGACCCCACGATGCGCGCTTCTGAAAGGTGGAATCATACCTCCCACACCAGTTACTGGTGTGGAGGTATGATTCCAAGTTGTTTGATACCAAACACAATATGTTTCTATGCAGCCGTTTTCGAGATAGCATTTTCCGCAAGGTTATAATGCACCTCTACCTATATGACCAGCTGAGTCACAGACAACCCGGGATAATGGCCTCCGAAGGCTGCAGAGAGGCTCTCACATAAAATCCAGCACCCTGCCTTCAGGATTGTTAAGGCCTGCTATCGGGGTGACTTATACTTTTTAAGTGTAGTGACCAATAGATATAGTGAACCTATATCTAAAGTAAGTGGTGCAAGCACCAGCTTACACAGGTTGCAGTAGCAGACCTGTAGTTCCATTTTGCATGGCCTCTCACGGATGGCATAATACATGCTTCAGTCCATGGAAGGCCTCTGGGATACCTATGCCCTGGGTACATGTGTACCATATACTAGGGACTGATAACGGTACCCCAGTATCCAATCTGGGGTGTACCAAAGTACATACATGTCAATTTAAGGGAGAAAGCAGATAGACTGGGGTCCTGATTAGAAGGAAAACCAGCAAATCACCAGGCAAAAAATGGGGGTAACCATGAAGTCAGATCCTACTTTCCTACACAATCTGCCAGTCAGAGGAAATGTATTTCAACCGCTAGCATCAGGCCCTTATCCTTTTCTCTGCCAAGAAGTGCAACACAGTGTACCCGCTGCACCATCTTCTGGGCAGGAAGACATTGGGAGTAGGATAGCCCCTGCATCAACAACGGTACCACTACCACCAAAAGCAAAACAGATGTTTCTCAGAGCTGCAGTGACTGCTGTTCTAGCTGGTACCAGTGAGCACAAAATCAAATTGTAGCAGGAAACTGAATCTTTCCAGGAAACTCAAATGCAACAAGAGTCTGCGACACCTGCTTTTCTGGAGGATGGAGCCTCACAGGAGTTGGGTTTGCTACAAAGCAGCATGTTGTGACTGCTCTTTGAATGCACACATCATCTTTACCATCTTCTCAGTGGAAAAGAAAGACCACTCCCCCATCTTCCCCAAGTCTCCCTTCAGATGTCGATGACGTGGAGTGGGCCCCGAGTCCTGCCAAAGGAAACAAGCAATAAAGAAAATTCCAGAAAGCCTAGTTGGGAAGAAGATGCACCATTACGTGATTATTTCAAGAATGGCACAAAGGAAATGCAGATAACTTCTATTCAACCTGCTGTGAGTTTTGTAGTACCAGCAACAACAACAACTTCCATCTTTTCAAAAATCCATAAGGCTGCTCCTCCCACCATCCCTATCATGGTCACAGCCCACCATAGTGAAAGGCAAACAGGACCACTTAGCTCCACCATAACAGCTATTTCTGGCTTTACTCCCATAAGGAAGCTCTGCTCCCTAATTTGAACTTCTTTATACTTAGGATGCATGAGGACAATAATGCAAACTAAACAATTTGCAGCTGACCAGTGGATCATGGGAAGCTAGGTACTGGGGCCAACTGACACAGCTGAAAACAAGAACATGCAATTGTGTGGAAGCAACACCTCAAAGAATGTCTGCTTCAAATACAGATGTCAGACAGATAGAAGGAGGCTGTCAACTGCTGCTCATATTCAGTTTGATTATGTTGTTCCTGTGCTCCCAAGGTGGGATTTTTATCCGAACGGAAATCTAATTTACGCGACATGTAATAGTGTAATCTTAGGCATTATGCATCACTTCTGCAATGCAAAATTCGGGATATTGCACAATATTACGCCGGTGAAACAAACATCTGCCTGAGTTTAATTGTTACCACTTAACATATTCCAAATGCTGTTATTAAGAAGCAAAAATACATAATTTATCCTCTCAATCATACCACTACTATTTTGTGTTACAACGCGGTAAATATACAAGAAATCATGATCCCTTTCAGATACCTTTCTGCCTTAAAAAAAAGTAGCCCCTAGCAAGGCATTGAATTCCCTGTACTGCTACGTTAGTAAGATCTTAGGCAAATGATTGCTTGTACTGAACTAATATGACATCTCTGAGAGGTTCTTGGGGGCAGAGTTTACAGTGCCTATAATTACAATAAGGATATAAGCAACACTTCTGCCAAGCTACATGCTTTCCACAATTGTAGACGTATATTGTATGGAAGGTGCTAATCACATTGCAGTACTTTCAGTTGCTTTAGCCATACATTGGCAACTGGTAAGCCAACTCTACTCTGGTATTTCTGCATGTGTTTCCATGACATGCTGCTTTTAAAGTATTCAGAACATTCATTTCCTAATAATACGGGTTTGTACAATTTTGTCATAATTCTACATACAATATCCCTGAAGGTTAATTTTTTAAGGTGTTTATGATTGTTTAATTGAGCACTTCCAAATAATAAATTTCAAATCATGTGTTATTTTGGAGCAGATTTAAGTGTTTTGGTGTTTAGTGCTATAAAGACTGCCCATCTATTCCTCCTCTCTTCCCATCATACCTCTTTTTAGGTCTGGCGTGACAGCACAGCTGTCTGCAAGACGTGTTGTACCTAGTTCATTACACACACATATAGTGGGTTTTTGCTCCACCCAAAATAGTAATACTCTCTCACCTCATGATATTGGCTATGTGGTGTATTAATCCACCTTTCAGAAGCAGCTGCGACTAGAATTCATGATGGACTATATTTCATTTGAACACTCAATCATCACGTCACTATCTAATATTAATCTCGTATGTGCATTACATACAGAAAGCTAATATATTTTGCTACTTTTTCTCTAGCTTTAGCAAAGTCAACAGGGCAGGCTTTAACGCAGCCAAAGCTTGGAATGATCTTCCATTGCACCTCAGAGGGATGACCAGCATATTGGCTTTTCGTAAAGCGTTGAAAGCCTGGGGCCAGATGTAGGTGGCTAAATACCAGTCGGTAACGCCGAAATTCGGTAAATTTCAGCGTTACCGACCAGTATTTAGCCATTCCTAATGTAGGTAAGGAATCAGTAAATAAGGAATCGGTAAATACCGATTCCTTCTTGCTCTTGCATTTAAGGAATCGGTAATACCGATTCCTTAAATGCAATGTAGGAAGCACATTAAAGAGTGCTTTTGAGCCTTAAGAAATCGGTAATTACCACCAACTTCAAGTTGGTGGTAATTACTGATTTCCTTTAAAAAAACACTTTTTTGTTTTTTGTTAAGTGCCATGTGGCACACATTCATGCCCTTAGGCACACATGCACATTTCAGGGGTGCAACAGGGTGTCCTTTTGACACCCTGGCACCCTTGAAAGTGCTCCTGCTATTAGCGATTCGGTAATACCGAATCGCTAATAGTGAATGTCTTCACATTCATTCCAATGGCCTCCAAGTCCATAGAAATGAATGGGTAGGTATTCCTTATTACCGAATCTCAATTATTGATTCGGTGATAAGGAATATTAAGGATTCGGTATTTTTTACCGAATCTTTACCTACATAGGAAATACCGATTTCTTAATAGTGAATCAGTAAAATTTGCTTTTAAGAAATCGGTATTTCAGATTTACCTTCATCTGGCCCTTAGCTGTTTACAGATTATTCTGACTTCGGCTTTGAGCTTCGGGTAGATCTCACATAGCGCCAGGACACCTACGGGTAAAAGTAGTGCTTAACAAATGCCATAAATAAATAAATAAATGTTCATGCAATGGATGTAAACTATTTTTGTGAATGGCTTTATTCACAAACCTTGGCAGTCTATAGTCAGACCTATTGGCTTTTCCAATGCTTGTTTTTTTTCTTCCATTTTTGTTTTTTACTCCCCTCCCTATCCTCTCCATCATCCTTCTCGCTTTGTTCGCTTCTTCGAAATGTTTCCGGGTTCACCTCGTCAACCATTGGCAAATTCGGCTGTTGCAGACAAAAGGGGCTCTCCGTGTTCTATGTTGCATTTTTATTCTCACTTCAGACAACAAACTAAATCGAATTGTACATGACATCGTCAATGTAGAGTTCAAGAAAATGTATTTAACAGTAAAAGGGGAATGCTTTGTTATTGAAGTATCTTTTTTAAAATGACTGCTGCTCTAGCCCTTCCAAATGCAGCTGTTTGTCAGGAAATTGCATTAGCTTTTTTGTGGCAGATGAGTGGTGCGTCATTGATCGGCAAATGATGTGAAGTACAATGATGAAGCTGTGCGCCTCTCTGATCCTCGAAGGCCCTGTTATTATAACAGTCATGGCACAGGGTGTAACATTTTAGCATATTTTATTGACGTGCTAAATTGACCAGAAAGCAACAACTGCCAACATATTTGTAAATTAAACGTACCTGTTACTTTCCATTTTGTCAAATAAGGTGTTTTATACTTTTGGGTAGTAAATATCATTTATAAACATTATTTCTGATGGATATAATTGGAATGGCTGGTTGATTGTGAACTAAGGGCCTCATTTACAAGTTTTTGATGCAGCGCAGTGAGTCGTTTGCTGCGCTTCCCTGCGTCAACAGGAAAGGATGAACAGCGCATTCCTGTCCTTTCCTGTTGCGCTGGCGCAGTTTTGGCTGCCTCGTGTCAACGCAGGCACACTGACACCATGGTGCAAGGGGGTCTGCATTGATGGCAGGATTGTTTTTGTGAATGAAGGGGCACTTTTCCTGCACAGAAATAATCTTAAGATCTTAAACCCTTCGCTGCGGCGCGAATTCTGCCGCAGTGCTGGGGGGGTTTGGGGGCAGTGCGGCGCCGCTGTGCTCATGATGGAACCACGCCGTCATGAGTCACGGGTGACCTGTGCTCATGACGGAGTGGTTCTGTCATAACTCCACCCACTTGCGCTAATCGCCCGCACAGGCGGGGAATTAGCGCCGCGTGGGCGGAGCGGCCGCCATTGGCCGCAGCATGACGGAACCACTCCGTCATGAGCACACGACACCCGTGGCTCATGACGGCGTGGTTCCGTCATGAGCACGGAACGGGTTAAGAGGCGTTTTCCTCTTTCTGTGTGTGCTGCTGAATGCAGCACAAATAGAATGAGAAAAAAAACAAGCACAAATAGTCATATTTCTCCTCCTTACGCCTGCCCTGGGGAGGCTTACATTTTTGATGCATTCCCAGGTTTACAGATCCTTGTAAATCTGGGAATGTGTCAAAACACATAGGTGTTGTGTGGGAACACCCACCGCAACACCCATGGAACGCCTCCCTGATGCAGGGTAAGGCAACGCAGCGACTTGCGCTACGTTGCCTTACACCATATGTACGAGCCCATGAAAAATCACTCAAAGTGGCTTTGCGTGGCCTCATAGATATGGGTCTGCAATCTGTGCCGCTGGAATCTCATAAAAAATAATCCACCAGCACCTCGGGGGGGGGTTGAAAATAAGCCCCTAGTTGGTTTGTTTCGTTGTACATGCTGGAAAGACACAAGTACATTTAGTGTTTTCCTGTAGCAGAAAATCTGCTTTATTTTCTTTACATAATGAGGGGCATAATTACGTGCCCCTTACGATGCTGGAGTGTCACTTTTTGTTACTCTTCGGAGATGCAAATCACAAAATAATTTATGAACAAATGGAGGTGCACTGAACATAATACAAAAGTCCAAATTGTTTTCCTTTCATTTTCGTCTTTTATTTCAAACTTGACAGAGGTGCACAGAGACAGCCAACGCGTTTCGTTCCTCAAAACCACAACAGTTTTTGGAACTTCCAAAAATATTGTAAGAATCTGTAACCAGGAGCACCAAAGGGTGACAGGTGCTGGAGTTTTGTGCACGACCATCCTGATAAGGTAGCAGTAAAAGAGTGACGTGCTAACCGATTGGTCCGTCACCTTGTATTCAAATCAAAAAATCATATCTATGAGGCCATGCAAAGGCACTATAGGTGGCTTTATTTGGCCTCATAGATATGGAGTAAGGCAAGGCAGTGCAAATTGCTGCGTTACCTTACTATGTGCTCAGGAGGCATTCTATAGGCGTTGTGGTGGGTATTCCAACCATGGATTTTGACACTTCCTCAGATTTACAAGAGCACATAAACCTAGAGAAGCACCAAAATATATTTATTTCTCCTTGTTTTTCCTCTTAGGATTGTTTCTGTGCAGGAAAGTGCCCCTTCCTGCACAAAAACAATACTGTAGTCAACACAGGCACCCTTGCACCATGGTGCAAGGCGGCCTGCATTAGCGATAGGCTGCCGAACCAGCACCTGCACAGGGGGAAAGGACAGAAATGCAGCGTATGGCATAAATACAGTACATCTGCCCTTTCACTTTGGCGTAGGACAGCAAGCGGACTTACTGCGCTACCCTATGCCAAATCCCCATAAATGGGGGTCTGAGTACTTTTGTGTTATAGATAAGCAGTATAGGTTGGAGTGCTTATGGGAGTAGGACTAAAGCTGATTTATTTAAGATTGGTCTGTGTCTGGAGTGTCACCTTGAGAAAAAAAATTGAGGGAGTAGAATGAAGCTCAGAGTAATTATCATTGGATGAAATCAATTTAAGCAGTTTTCCAGTGACTTTATTTATTTTGCCTTTGTGTTATGACATTTTTGGGAATGTGTTGATTTTCTCACTCATTCATCTTGAAAGCTTGTTCAGGCCAGCACTTAAAATTCAGAGGTAGGAGGTCAGATTTGCACCATTACTTAGAGTGGTGGGCACATGCACCATCACTCATTAATCTGAGGGATGCTAAAGGGCCCACGGCAAGATGGCTGCACTGTAGTACAGCTCCATTGGACCTGAGTTATGAATCCCTTCAATATCCTGCAATCTGGCTGCACATGACCGAAAATCCAAGAAATATGGGATGGTGAAACAGCGGCAGACCTTACTGATGAAATTTGTAATTATAAGTGGTGCAAAGGCACACAGACCTCTGAGGCAACAGGCTGTGGGGACAGGCTGTGACAGTCAACATGGTGGCGGCTTGAATCGGATCACGGGGCCCTGTGAGTAGGAGGTAAGGGTTCTGTGCGGTCTGGGCATGGCACTGCGCCGCGGAAGAAATAGCTAGTGACCAGACAAATCTGCGGGCTCCCGTGCCCAGCTCTGGGAGGTTGCCAGAGGCAGCGCAGCTCACCCAAGCTGGAGATAGTGCCAAGCAAAGAGGGCACTGCCCAAAAGAGACCTGGTGCACATTGCTCACTCACAGGTGATCCTGAGTGGCTCCCCGTCTGTCGGGTTGGGCTGGGTGAGGTCAAGTTGGAGGTGCGGAGGCTGAGTAGGTACAGCAACAACATTGTGGAGGCTTGGGGGGAGCGGCTGTGGTAGCTCCCATTGGCATGCTGGTGGTGGAGAGTGGAGACTGGAGAGAAAGTGCGAGGGCCACAAAGACCACAAGAGTGACCAGTGATGACCAAGAAGGCCCAGTAGAAGTAAGTGAGCAGCAGCGGGCAGAGTGAGGCCCTCAGGGAGGGAGGCAGACCCGCTGTGTAACACCCACGGCTCAGCGCGGCAAGGGAGGCCGTGTGATTAACAGAACAAGCTGAAGAGTAAAATAGGGCATTGCCAGTAGATCCCCTCGGCTATGGCTGCATTTGGACGCCTTTATATAAAAAACCTACACAGAGACACTAATGGAGCGTGAGAAGGCCTCTGCCCCCCCCCCCCCCGGCGCAGAGTACAGCACAAACACATAACGTGACATATGGCATAAACCAGCACAGTATGGTAATACTTCGGGCAACTGAGCGTGAGGGCCGCCACCAGAAGAAGACACCGCGGCATAGCCAGAACTTGTCCATCCATAACACTACCAGGCCGGGTCCAAGGGGTGAGGCCCACATTAATAGGCAGTGATCTGGCACTGCGCAGGTAACTAGGAAGAAACACAGTGGAGCTTGGGTCTCTCCTGATGGGGAAGGAGGCCAGTAGCTGGTCTACCTACATCAGAGTGCACACATTTGAGGGGAGTGGACGACGTGGTGTAGCCCCCCTAAGAGGAGATATTGAGTGACAGCGCAGTGACTCAACCAAGCCAGAGAACCTGTTGAGTGCTCAGACGATGTCTACAGGACAAGGCAGGACTGGGTGCAGGCAGAGACCTCATTCAACAGGAGGACCTGTGCCCCATGTGACACCTTTCAGCTCCCATAGACAACCGGAGCCTGGTTAGACACTGTAAGAAGTACCCATCATAAACTGTGGGGCTACTGACAAAGCTAATGGCCCCTATGGGAAAAGTAGATAACTCTCAGCCCAAACTTACATCTGAGTCCAGGAAAAGCATGCAGACCTTGCTAGAGACAATAATGGAAATGACATGGAAAGCTCAAACCAGGAGGAGCTGGGTCCCACAAAGCACCCTTCTGGAGATGCAGCAGAGTTTACAGTTTATAGACAGTAAAATAGACAGTCTCAACTTATGTATGGTCCACCTCACTATCAAACTTGATTCACATTCGACCAGACTGACAGAAGCAGAACAAAGGCTATCTAGCATGGAAGACACCGTGCTAGTGACAATTAAGGCAAAAACAATAATTTGGAGGCCCAATCCTGGCACAACAACTTACACATAACTGGGATTCCGGAATTGGCAAACACTGGAAAAAATTGAGGCGTTTGTTGAGCGCATGTTGGCTAAAATCTTCAGCGCCAATGCCATGTCACAAGTTCTGGTGGTGGAGCGTGCTCATAGGTCCTTGATGCCGTGCCCTCCCCCGGGGTCTCCCCCAGGGCTGATAATTGCCAAGCTCCTAAACTATCAAGACCACAACACAGTGCTATGACTGTCACAGAAAAAAGAGACGTCAGTTCCCAAGGGAATGCGGTATCCTTTTAACCGGACTTTACGGCGACAGTTCAGGCTGCATGGAAATAATACTTACTGGTCAAGTAAAAAAGCAGAGATTGCCTATGCTATGCTGTATCCAGCATGAATAAGAATTGACCATCAAGGCAAAACAAAGGTTTTCCAAACACCCCAGGCTGCAATGGACTATGTTAATAAACTCTCCCCTCACAGGCGTGATCGCCAACTATCAGCAGAAGAAGACACAGAGGTCTAGAAGTGGTTGGGACCATGCAGCAGGTACCTCTGTTATTCTCAATTCTGTCTCCATATTAGGTTGTCAATATGATGCACTGGGGAAAAAGGCCTTGAGATGAATGGTGTACACGGCTGGGTGTGGTGAGCGGCCTTACAGGGTGATACACTAAATTGCCTTAATCATGAGAGATCTTGCAATGTCCCTACTGATTAATCATTTTGTGGCACCTGGGGTGGGAAATGTAATGGTCATATACATATGCTGCTGCAACTCTCACCATTCAGGCTGAAATTGCCTCATAAGTCTGATACAGCTGAGTCTCTTGGCCACCCCCGTCCACCGGGTGGGAGCTGGGGCTCTAGTGGCTCCACGTGGGTATACCCCACACAAGTACATGATACTCAACATGCACGGACCTTTAAGTGCCAACAAATGTTCCTGCTACAGGTAGAAGTTGTTGTG
The DNA here is from genome assembly GCF_964204655.1 of Triturus cristatus. NCBI lineage: Eukaryota > Metazoa > Chordata > Amphibia > Caudata > Salamandridae > Triturus > Triturus cristatus. Next base: position 592,159,367 of record NC_140593.1, read on the forward strand.
TTATCTGTAGCATGTTTGGGATGCTGAAGTGGGAGGGATGTTTGATACACTATGTTGTCACCACAGATTAGTACCATACAACGCAGCCGACACATGCACTGTTACATCAAAACCACACCAGTCACATAGTCTCCAACATGGTACAAATGACTAGGCCCCAGCATCCTGGGCCTATAGCTCTGATAACATGGAACATAAGGGGCTTGAACAATCCCTGCAAGACGTGCCAGGTGCTGACCTATTTGGACCGACATGGCATACAAATTGCTCTCCTGCAGGAGACACATTTAACTGAGCAGACGGAAGGTACTGTATGGGGTGAGATGGGCAAAGGTAAGGCTGGCCTCATCCTATCCTTCATATTGCAGGGGAGTGTTGATACTGATCTAAAGAGGAGTGCCATTTAACGTCACCCACACGCTCACGGATGATCAGGGCTGCTATGTAATACTACAGGATGTGGTAGGTAGTTCCCTGGTCACCTTGGTAAATGTCTATGACCAACATAGGTGACCCTTCATTTTACACTAACATATGGAAACAATTACGTCCCCTGCCCCAATCCGCAATAATATGGGGAGGGAATCTGAACACAACACTTGATCTGACACAAGATAGATCAAAACAGACACCTGAACAAGGTAGACAGCCAGCAAAGGTGCTCAGGGAGGGCATGGAGGAGTTCAGTATGGTAGGCATGTGAAGGTTGCAAAACAGTGATGATCGGGAGGGCACTTACATTTCGTCTGTTCAAGCCCCTGGCCCTGTCTAGACTACTGGCTGGCGACCAGGTAGATAAGCACCTGGGCAACAGACATACGCCATCTCAAAAGATCCTATCGGACCACAAGCTGGTAAAACTAGTCATTGATGTCCCTACACACAACCCCCCACAATTCACATGGAAGTTTAAAGTCACTGCACTATTAGACCCGATCTGCCGTCTGGAACGCCATTGGTGAATACTGTGACATAAATAAGGACTCGGTATCTGGAGCGGGTGTCCTCTGGGAAGCGTTTACAGCTATGATACGGAGAATCTGTATCAGCACAAATGTAGGGATTCTCAAAGATATACAAACACAGCTACAAAAACTAGAGTAAACACTACAACAGTTAGAGAAAGAGTACAAACACAAACTCAAGGCTGACATTCATACGAAATGAGATGCCCCTCTTTACATTTACATTTATCACCTCTGATCGACTATTCAGGCCTTATCCCCATCATTTCCAGACAAGTCCCCCACATTGTGTGCCCTGCAGATGCTGATCACTAACCCTACGTGCAAACACCTGGTTACTAAACATCACAATGCTGCACCGGAAGATAGCCTGCCGCTAATGGACAAAGTGCTGAAGCGGAGGAATATCACATTAACACATCCTTAGACACATCCTTAACGCAGGAGGACAGGGGGTTCAGGGGGTTCTGCCACACATTGACTGGGCTCCTCACCCCTAATTGTAGCCTACGCATCATTATCTTTACATCTTCAGCAAATGTACTACTAGGCTATAGAGATACAGGCTGCGGAAGGATTCAAAGTGGAAAAGGTGTGGGATGACTGATGTGGATTTCCTACACCTGACATGGAACTGAGGCCCGGTGCAGGAGTTCTGGCTACAGGTGGTGTGAGATCTGCATTCTATGACATCAAATTAAATGGACTGCACTATTTAGTTCTGCTTACTGGGACTGGTTAAGAAATTGAAGCCATTAGAGACACCCTAGAGACATTTGCAGAGAAGCTTCCAGCCTCTCCACGCCCCATAGACATATGGGCCCCTTTAACCACTCACTTGCTGGTAAATCCTGAGGTACTCACCAACAACACGTAAATAGTTGTTGTTCCTAAGGGATGAACTGTAATGTACTGTAAGTGTGGAATGAGACATTTATTTAACATAAATGTACATAGTGTAATGGATATGAAAATGCTGATGGGATCTTATTTCTGAATTGTTTTCTAAAAAAAAGTTGAAAACCAATTAAAAAAGTGCCTCATTGATCTGAGCACCTGTTTTGATTTGTCCTATCATTTAGTAATTGTTTATTAATTAATCTCAGTTCATACTCAGATTTCCACCATTGAGGTTTCATCATCCCTTGCTAATCCTAGCTACATACCCATATTTGCCCCATCACTAAGTAGTACTGCCATTTGATAATATAACCTTAAGGCATTGTCATCTTGAATGCCTTGGGGCCTCAGATTGGCTGATGAGGACCATCCAACAAAAAAGTGGCAGTTGTCCTATGAGGCGGTTCCCTGCTAACTTTAGAGTCTGGGAAGTGCCATTTCAACACCTGAGCTTCCTTTTGCTCCACCAGTAGAAATCTTTGACCAATCTTCCAACTGACATTGATCCATTTGCCAATTGCAATCGGTCAATGTACCTCCGACCTTTAACTCGGTTTAGGGTATATATTCCAACATACAATTTTCATGCTCAGGACAACAATGAAAAGTCTGGCGGACCCCAATGAGCTTGGAGAAATCTCCCAGCATGTCGGGGACATTTCTTTTTTGCTTTTCAATAAAAAAACTTGTTTTATGGAAGATTGTTTTTGAATAAAAAAACTTTGCTGAGCTGGTGGATCAAACATGGTCAGCAAAGCCTCAGTGCCTTTAGTGAAGACGCTGTAATGGTGGTTCTGCTGAATGCACAGATGTCTCTGCCTGTCTGTCATAGATCTCTATATCTGGTGGTCAGGCTTCCTTTAGATCAGTGGAATGCATCCCACTGCTACTCTGACAGTCAAGCAGACCGGCTGCCATACTCTATAAAACCCATATTGTTTATGCTGAAGGAGCCAAACGTCCATGTTCTAGATCCGCTCTAGAGCCTCGAGTCGATGGTAATTTTTCTTAGCATGAAAGCGTTGGGGGGAGAGACATCATTTCAATTCCAATTCACAATGACTCTTAAGAATCACAGACTACCAAATAGAGTTAGGTGATTTATTACAAAGCCAAGAAGAAATGGAAATACAGACACCTCAAGATGAGGGTGTATAAATACATTGCAGCTAATACAAAGCCAACTCTGTGAATGAAATTAAGGTGGTGCAACATGCACAGAATAAGTATTTTGAGTATCAGGATACAAAAGATTAGGGAACAAATGTCCAGGTTCCACTACATCAGACGTTTGTGGGAATAAAGCATTAATCTGTCCCTACACTAGCACTAACGTGATATCCCTAAATAATCATTTGTGGGACAGGATCAGTTAAGGTATCAGCATGTGAGGTCTTACTTATTGCCTGGTACCTTTATCGAGGTAACATGGAGTACCAGCACAGCGACACTTGCTTTGTTTTGTTCTGTTATAGGTTGGGTTAATGCGGGTGGGATAGGGTAGGTGGGTTGCGTTGGATATTAGTCAATACATACCTGAGTTATGTAATCTATGCTGTACTGGTATAATGAGGATATATGTAAATTTGTTCTTGGTGGACTAGCGCGACTCTGAGCATTGACAGATGAATATCCTGCTTCACAAGTGTGTGACACACTACGTCTATGCTACGTGACTTGTATTAATGAAAATTTATAATGTATGAAGTATTATTTATTACTGTAAATGTTGCACCCATAAAACCCAATACAATTTGTATAAAAAAAAAAAGTCTCCCCACGTCAGTTGGGTCAAACAGCATGAAGCTACTGAGACAGAGCTCATTCTAAGATGCTTTCTCTCGAGCCAAGGCAGAAGTCCCCGGGGCTCTCTCCCTAGTTATGATACATCAATAGCACAGGTGGTGGCCCAGGATCCTTGGTGGGTCACGCCATCCAGTCAGTCCACCTCCTCATAGGTATTTTTCCTTTGGGCAGCTATGCTCTCAAGCTCGGCGAGATGACCTTAATTCCCAGGCTCTCTCTGATGAGAAAGTACAACAGTTCTCTACTATAAGTATTAACGCTCAATGTATCCCCTTCTCTCCTTGCCTAGCTCCTAAAACAAAGACATTATTCTAACAAGGATGATTCTTCAATCTGCAACAGAAAAGTGAGAAAGAACAGAATCCAACATGTACATGCATCTCATCTATTAATTCTAATGCGAGAGCCTCCAAGGAAAATGCATTTCAGGCCTACAGAATTCAGCCAACATAAGAGAAATGAAACATGCGCTTTACGAATGTACATAGAAAATAAGGCACATTCAATTACTATTTCTACCTACATATAAAATGACACAATTATTAAACACATTCAGCAATTGTAGAAATCAAAACCATCTCAGGGGCTTCAATGATACACCTGGTCCTTTTAAATCAACAAAGAAGAGATTGGCACAGAAGCTGTAATATAAAAGACATCTTTTTATTTAACCTCTGAAGAGGGAAAAAATGCGCCACACAGTATTCTCAAATCACTGTATGAAACATTTTCTAAGGAGTACAGAGAACAGGAGCATTATATACCCACACAGGGGCTATAAAAAGGCGGTACAAGTACACATGAGAAGAGTTATGCACATAGATGGTCATACAGAAACTGCACAGTCAACAAGTAGGAGGAGTAATAAGTTGCTGATATCAGTTAGAACAGCCTGACAGTTCTATACTAGGAACAGGTGCACTCTACTAGCTAGGCCCATCTGAGCATGTGCAAGACTCTGGGAGAGGGAAACAGCAAATGTCCAGCACATAGCTAACTAAAATGGCTGCCAAGTACAAAATGGTTTTCAGCTCATGCTAAGAGATTAATGCAATCTTCAACAGATGGTCCTTTTAGCATGAGCTAAAGACATTTCCCATAATCCAGTAGGAAATATGCATATTAATTTTTTTTCATAAATTTATCAATATCCTAATTCATTGCTTGGTGGGCATTTCTCATTCTAAATATTGTTAAGCGGGTATGTATAAGGTATAAGCAGGAGTGCAAAGGGTCATACAGATGGCAGGAGAGAGTAATTACTATTATCAGAAACAGAACTATTAACTTTCTAGTCCTAAGCAAACCCTAGAACCATCCAGTAAAAACATTTTCAAGGCTCCCATGCATTTCAGTGACCATCAATTTCAACTTCAAAATAGCCAACAGCACATACCTAATAAAAACATTTTCGCTAGACCTTTCCAGTGTTTCCTTTATGAGGGCTAGAGTATCAATCAAGGAAAGGTTAAAGTAACATTTGTCAACTGCTCAGAGGAACTTTTCTCTCGTAGAATAAACATTATTCCTAATACAAACAGGACCATGAGAATTAGGACGAAGAGCGGCAAAGGGATGCGCTTCCTCAAAAATGGGACGACCAATGAGGTTCATTTTCAACAAAAAAGAAAAAGAAGTCCTTGGGAAATTAAAGCCGCTGTACAACCAACCAGAGGGGAGTCTTCTCCCTGTGTCCGTTTGAGCCTCACAGGCAGGCTCTTGTTTTTCCCACGGTGGAGCTGCACAACTCGCAACTCAGGAATCACGGCCCAGTTTCAAGGGAAAAGTTTCTTCTTTCAGGATAGGGCAATCACCCACCAGGGCAAATGCTCTCAGCGATCCTGTCCAGTGTCTCAGGCGGTGCACCAGTTTTCTTCACTTTAATCTAACAGGCACCAGAGACACAGCACCTGTACCCTGAACTCAAGTCCTTCCCTAACTCCTGTATTGCTCTGCTGGCACACTGCTCTTTCGTTGGGGCCATAGATTGCATTCAGTGTGCCCAGGTATCTCTTGACCAACAAAGGTGAAGACTTTACAGCCACTTTGGGACCAGGATTCAGAGGCCTGATGCTAGGATCTCTGAAGCAACCCTTGTTTCAAAGGGGGTTACCTCAAGCAAAAACTTTCTCGCCTTCCTGGTCGGTCTGTGACTCTCAGCTGGGCATCAAAAACTTGATCCACGATTTCTCCTTTCTGATTTGTGACCCCGTCTTTGGCCCAAGACAGTGGCAGGGGTACACACTTCACATCCCAGTGCTTCCGGCCTTCTACCTTCACTGAGGTCCTGATTGCCAGCAATGCCTGTGCTGGTTACCTTCACTTTGACTTCAAGCTGGACTCGTGCTGATTCCCCAAACTGGATCTGATGTCCGCGCCCCTCTGGCAATGGTTGTAAGGCAGCAAATATCTATTGGTGGACAGAACAAAAGGTCTTTAGACAAGGCACAGAAATAATCTATCAACAGAGAGGTTAGTCTCAGAATACTTCCTAGTCCAGGGACGCCCCATATATTAGCAAGGCACCCAAGAACCACTTTTATCTATGTGAGAGTAAAAAAAAAACAACCTCGACCTATTGGCAAGTATAAAAGGAACTCTTTGTTGAACTGACAAGAGTAATACGTCACCCAATCCCAAGCAGCCAAGGAAGTCTGTGTTCATTTACTAAATTTTGAGGGAAAGAGAAAAACAATACAGACATACTCCAAATCCTTACATCTGTATATTCCTATCTTAATCATCTAAAGACCCTCAAGAAAAAAGAAAATGTTCTACACTTTTACTCATAGACTTTGCATTACTTGTACAGGACTGCAGACACTTCTAAAATGATTTCTCTTAATAAAAGCACCTACATTGTATGCTTAGGACCATGCTCTCATGTTATAGGAGCAACAGGAAAATCTAAAACTGCTAAATTAGCAGGGATTCCTATTACATTAAGAACTAAAAGCTTCAACATAATGGGTACATTTTCTCCAGTAGAACATCTTGTGACAAACAGACTCCTATAAAACAATATTTTCCTCAAAAATGTTTGCAAAGGATCACATGGGCATCTTCCCTGCATTCTATTTTTCACAATCCAAACTATGCAACATCAGCTCTAGTAAGGACTGTCAGTTTATTTACACAGACTAGCTAATAAAAACTAGCAATGCCCTTGCAAAACTGTATGTAGCATGAGAATAACAAACAAAAGTGGTGTTATCAACTGTGAATTTTTAGAACAAAAACTACCCACAGCTAGTTCCCCTTAAAGATCAAATAAGGAAACAGCAATCTAGACTACTTATCCTTTCATAATTTCATCAGACAGGATGGGCAGTAACATAGCAAATTTATTTATTCATTTTATTAATAATAACAATGTTTAAAACAGTATTACTGAATAGCCAATTAAATGTCTCATGGCTATTTCACAGACAGTTTAGGCTTGCTCAAAATAAATTGAGAAAAAGAGAGAAAACATAAATTTGCCTACCCTTAATTTGTAGAGGAGCTAGCCTCCTCCCCCCATTTTTGACAGTAGGAAACCTGTAACAGGTTTCATTCTGTCAACACTATCAACCCCAATTTGTAGCAACTGGGCATAAACAAACAGAGGAGCTAAATAGCACATTGAGCTAGCTAAAGAACATATTCCTTTAGCAAATGTACAAGTGTAACACGAGGACACATGAATTCAAACTAAATCCCTTTGCTTCCTTAATTCAGCCCTAAAAGCATTAGTGCTATACATATGGCAGAGCCATTGTCTTAATAAGAGCTCACATATACCATTATTATTCAATCTGTTCATATGAGTGAACAAAAACTTGCTTTTGCCAAAAAAAGTAAGCAAAACCTTTCTTTCCCTGCCCTGCCATTTCGTCTTTCAAATGTCAAAATGTCAAAGCAAATGTTGCGCTGAGCCCTGCTAGGCTTCTAAATGTAGGACTTCGACCTTTAACCTATTCGCAGCTGTCCCATCTTGTGTGCAAGGTTTTCATGCAGTTTTACCAATTCAAAGTGACCCTGGAGACTGAGAGCTCAACAACCCACTCCATTCCTGTCTACCAGCAATTCAGAGGTAAGCTTAATAACTTCTGCCAGTTTTTTTGGTACATATTTATATTTGTAAGCAGTGTGCTGAGTGCTTGTCTAGCAGTATAGATGTCAGCTATTCATTCTATACTTACATATGTGCATTTACTGGAGCCTAAGGCAGTTTAAAAGCTGCTCTGATTGGAATAACCTCATTTAAATAGTGAATTTTACTCAATTTCGACTTGGATGTTTGGGGCACTTAAAAATGAATATCCTACAATGTTTTTGCATAATAGTCATCCCCAGAATGTCCTCTACATATCCCAGAGATGTGGCATCAGAAATGTATAATGTATACCCTTATAAAAATAAGTTTTGTACGCCTGGGTAAAGTGACATTTCACATGTAAGTGACCCCCTATTGCTGTATAGCACAGCTTAAATTCAATTTGGATGCTAGGAGGTCACAGCATCATTATTAGGCATTATAAATATTAAAAAATGAATTTAATGCACCTATTTTAAATAACATGTTTTATATAATCAAAATACATTTTTTTTTTAAATCTAATCATTTTGATGAGTCCACATATGAAAAGCAAGCTGCATCCCTTTGCCTATCATATTTAAACGCATTCATTCACAGCCCTAAGCACAGAAGCTTAACTTGAAAGTCTGCGCCACTTTTAAATAAAGGACAGTCATTATTGTTTAACATCAAAAACCACTCTTATCCTTATTTAAAAAGGCAGTAAGAAAATAAATCCCTACTGTCAATCTGTCCTCTGTTTATCAAAAATAATGAAACTATATTTCTAACTTTTAAAACAGCAGTCTGAAATGCAGGATTATACTCCGTGTTTGCACTGACTTAAGATGTAGTCGACTTCAGCTGTTTTCTGTGGCCGGAGTCAGAAATACCCACGTGCTTACCCACGTAAAGGCGTCAAATTCACACGCCTTTCAAGTCAGCCTTTCGAGCCAGCACAAATCTGTTGTTCAGTAATGTGTACTTAGTTCAGCAACAACCAACTCACTCAGATAATGTGAATGCCTGTTAATACCTAATACATAAGGATAAATGCTGTGACATTTTGTATCTTAATTTATTGATTGCAAAACATACAATTTCGTTTTTTGAAGCTTATTTATTCCTATTAAATGTGGATTCTAATTTTATCTTTAACATTGTGGCAATTTGCACACATGTATAGTGTCTTACTCTGTCAATTTAATGATAGCGTGCAGCTGTTTAGCATATATTATATAATTCATTGCTGGATTCTTTTAAAATATATTTTATTTTAATGATGTTTTACATAACAGAATGATGACAAAAAAAAACATTGAGCTCATTCCAGACATTTTCAAAACGGTGTCATACACATAATACAGGGCACTTAAGGCTAGCCATTCTTGCACCAAGAGCGCAATCGCTACTTACTCACACAAGTACCACTAATGACAAACCACAGACATTTAACCTCTTCAGTGCTGCGCGGATTCCCGCGCAGTGCTGAAAGTTCTGAGCGCGGGCGGGGCCATGACGGAACGGTTCCGTCATAAGCACAGCCCAACCGGCGTGCATGACGGAACCGTTCCGTCATCGGCGTCGAAGAGGTTAAACACACATTTAACCCACAGATCAACACTTAGGACAGAAACAAAAGATAGCCCACAGACTGTACTTGAACCAAATCATTTGTAAATACTAGTTGTAAGTCATATTCACTAGATTTGGCTGGTAGAACACCAGGAAAAAAACGCTCTGCATATCACCACTTATGAATGTTACTAAGTGCACAGACCAGGATCCTTTCTATGTACATATTTAGTTCCTCGGGGTACTAGTCACCAAGGAAGAAATACGTTTCTATACCTAAACCTAGTTAAGTATCCCCTCTAGGGGAGCCGGCTAATTCAATACAAGTTCCAAAGGGTACCTACAAGAAAGCAACACATTCTACGATGTGTGCTAAGAACAGGCATGCCAAAAATATTGCAGCATATACAATATTATACACAAAGTAGCACTTAACTCAAAGTGTGCCGTTCAAGTTTACAAAAGTTTCTCATTACATGCCTACATAAACTGCAGTTTTCATATTTCCAAATTCCAAATATTGACCAATTTCCATACAAATCCAAAAAGCGACGTAACAAACTACCTTACCAAGCGCAAAAATCTCCAACCTCAGTGCCAAGTTCTGAGTGACCAAACGGTCATTTTTAGAATACTCATGCCAAAAATTTTCTCAGTCAGGAGTGGTAAGCAGTTGGAGGAGTCAAATCAGGAAGACCAGAAATATACTGGGCTGCAGAGACAGAATCTTAGTTTTAGGGTACCTTTTTACTAGAATCCTGTTCTGTCCTCCTCAGTAGATTCCTGTCTCCCATCAAGATCACTCCCTTGGATAGCCACTTCTCTGATGAGCCTCACAGAGGGCACCAATTGTAGAAATCAAAACCTTCCCAGGGGCTTCACTGATACACCTGGTCCTTTTAAACCAACAAAGAAGAGATTGGCACAGAAGCTGTAATATAAAAGACATCTTTTTATTTAACCTCTGAAGAGGGAATAAATGCGTCACAGTATTCTCAAATCACTGTATGAGACATTTTCTAAGGAGTACAGAGAACAGGGGCATTATATACCCACACAGGGGCTGAAAAAAGGTGGTACAAGTACACATGAGAAGAGTTATGCACATAGATGGTCATACAGAAACTGCACAGTCAAGAAGTAGGAGGAGTAATAAGTTGCTGACATCAGTTAGAACAGCCTGACAGTTCTATACTAGGAACAGGTGCACTCTACTAGCTAGGCCCATCTGAGCATGTGCAAGACTCTGGGAGAGGGAAACAGCAAATGTCCTGCACATAGCTAACTAAAGTGGCTGCCAAGTACAAAATGGCTTTCAGCTCATGCTAAGAGATTAATGCAATCTTCAACACAATACTTGATTGTCATTTGCACAACACAAGTGCTTCTGTTAGTGTTTCTGCTGGTTACATTTCATTTTTTCACATTAATTCTTCACGTATTCTATATGATAGCCTAATTACTTCACGTTCATGTTACCACGATACGAAATTTTAACACTTAGGTTAACACAATATAAGTATATATGTGGATGCAGTCTTCACCTGTGACTATAATGCACCCCTACAATAAAAAATGGATTTTGCTCTACCGCACTGATGATGCTATTCCTTCACATTCTTCGACAACTGTGATTTCTTTATCTGCTGCTTTTTGCTTATGTTGCAATCATGTGTGTAGCATCACAGGTTGTTATTACATTTGTGAGGAGAAAGGGTGCAGTAACTCAGGTTGTTACTAGAGGTTACTCTATAATAATCACAAAGGTGTAATATTCAGGCCATTACTAGCGGTATTGATGAATTCAGCAAAACGGTGCATTAACACAGGTCGTTACAAACAGTCATTCTAAAGTGAGCAGAAATTGTACAGAACCTCAGGTCATTACAGGAGGACCTCTGGTTATGGTGCAATGTCCCTTTGAAGTAAGCAGAAGTGTGCACTACCTTGACCAGTTAACAGATGCCACGTGGAAAATAAAAATATGCTTACTTTTTGCCTCCAACGTTGTTTAATATTAATGTCAGCCCTGCATCAAAAACATACTCCTGCAAAAAAAATGATTTGTGTGTCTGGTATTCTGTGTCTAATTCCATCATTAAAGCATAATATGGTGAGATGTCTTAGCATTTATTTTAGTGACTTGTAATTTACTAATATGATTGGATCTCAAATTGCAAGTCACGAAATCAAATGTAAAAACCAGCACTAGTCTTAATTAGTGATTTATTAAGATTTGGTTCCATAAAGTAGTGATCTGCAATTAGCGATTCAGATCCAGTTGCAATTTGCGAACGTCCCACTTGCCCTGACTTGTGACCTTACAAACAGGAAGTCCACAGTTTCCTGCACATTGCTTAGATGTGGAGTTGACAGGAGAGGTGCTGAACATCTATTATCCAGCTCCATTGTATAAAATGGCAAGTCAGCAGGGAGAGAGAGAGAGCGAGAGGAGGGGATTTGAAGAAGAAATAGAAAATCTTGTGATAGACAGTGTCATAATGACCAGTTGAAAAGGATAACTCGCAGTTCCTGAAAGAACAAGGAAAACGGATCTGGAAACATTTCAAGAAAGGTTTCATGTAGTTGGAGTGACCACCAGAAACATAGAGGAAATCAGAAAGCGGTGGTATGGCCTTCACTCGAGGTAAAAGAGAAGCTTGACAGTCAGGAACTGAAGCTGCTGGAACTGGAGAAGGGCATCCACTGAACCTACCCCTACCTTTGGATGAGGCAACAGAAAGTACTTTGGTACCAGAGGCTGAGGCTGGGTTAACAGTTATAGATACTTCAGAGCCACTACAGTCTTGAGCAGGTTAGTTCAATCTACTTTCCAACTCTTAACCTGTAAAATACAACTAAAGATATTTGTATATATTATCAATTTTTTATTGCTAACATAACCTATTTTACATTGTTTAACTCTTATTTTGTATAGCAATAATGTACATGTTAGCTTTCAGAATGCATGTAAAAATGCATTATGATGTGTGTAGTTCACAAATAAGTCATGCAACACACCACAGTCCTCAATATTTGACACGTGTAATCAGGCTCAGACGCATATTTAATATGTATATGGTACTGTAGATTTCTCACCATTCATAGGTACTATTTAGAATTGTTTAACCAGAACACACACCCATGTTACCTACTGTAATAGAATGTCTGAAAAAATTCCATTATCGAGTGAAATTAAGGGGTAACCTTACAAAAAACATAAAATCATACTCAAAATTTAAAATGACGTAAATATTATATGGAGGATTCAGTAACTGACTGCTCAGTCCGTTGACAATATATGTTGAAGCTATTATGTCTGAGGTTGTTGAGGAAGATGTTTTTGAAGGGGAAGAGCAGAAAGCATCACAACTGTGCTCTACCAATAGAAACCACCATATGAATTCAAGTTACACTGAGCAAAAAACAATATGTCACAGATGTCCGTCTCCTGTTGCATTATCATCCATTTTTCAACTTCAACCTGGCAAATGTTCTAGGTCTGCTTTGCCCATGCAAAGGCTTATAAGGCATCTATTTCCCCCTAAAAGTCCCTTGACTCATGTCACATTAGTTATGTCAGGAGCAACACCCTCTAGATAGGAATTCTTAAACAATGACTGATTCAGTGTGAGAGGTCAAACTGAAGCTATTGGATTCTATGAAGGACATTGTAAGTAAGGTGCATGAGAGTTTTGCATCTGTCAATAATAGCATTGATAAAGTGACAGAGGCCATATCATCTCCATGTAAGAAAATTCAAGGGGAAAGTATCAATCAAAATAAAAGATATCACCATGTTCTAATGAACATACAGAGTTATGACAAAAATGTTGGCAAATTGGCAACTGCTGCATAGGTCCATAGTAGAAGAACCATTAATATCCAGCAGGAGATGGTCCACTGCAGTATGTATGTGGTCAAAGCATTGGGTCAGGTTACTTCATCACTGGAATTGCTCCAAACAATCAAGGGACCTTCCAGCGATCAGCCGTCTCTGGTCATGGAAGTGAAGAGGGCTCCTATCATAGAAGGGTGTCTGTATCAAAGTGTCACAAACCTGAAACAAAAGGAGAGGCATCAGAATCATCCACAGACAGGCCTACACCTCCCAAAAAAGGCAGATGTCATAAAAAAGTTAACATTTAAACAGAAATATTTCCTTAAATTGGGTATGTTTTGCACGTTAAAAATTGTTTATTGAAGAAAGTAATATATACTTTCCATTTACTGATGGTTTCTCACGTTTTCTGTAAATACGCATGGACGCAAACTTGTTACATATTCTGGAGAATGTGTCAGAGGTATTTATTTACAATTAACATATAATATACTTACCTGAATAAAAATAGTTTCTTGTTATGTATGTGCGACTTTACCTTTCTTCTGCAGCTCTTGTGGCCTTTTGAATAGGGTTATAGTGTGGTGCCTCTTCTTTATTATCTGAACAGTCATAATAAGGCTTTTCTTGTAGTTATGTTTTGCAGGATAATACAGGTTGCAACAACCTTACAAACTAAATCAGGGTGTGGGACTTGGCCCTTTTCGGCTAAAGTTCCCTAAACCTTTTGCTTTCCCCCTAGACCTTTTTTCTGACATGGTGTTGCCAACTTAGATGCTTTGGACAGTTTGCCACTGCTAAACAGTGTCAAAGTGCAAGTGCTCCCTGTATAAAGTGTAATGGTAATTGGTTGTCCATGATTGGTATGTTTGCCTTACTAGTAAAGTCCCCAGTAAAGTGCACTATGTGTGCCAGGGCTGGCAATGCAAATGCTACTAGTGGGCCTACAGCACTAATTGTGCCACCCAAACAAGTAGCCTTAAAAAGGGAACTCAGGCCTGCCATTGCAGTGCCTGCAAGCAGTTTGTTAAACTGCCATGTGTTCTGACAAGGGCACCCACCTGCCAGACCTTACCCTTCCCTTTCTATGCACATCAGACACCCCTATGGTAGGTCCAGGGTACCCCCTGGGCAGGGTGCAGTGCATGTGAAAGGTAGGACATGTACTAAGGTGTGTGCCATGTCCTGACAGTGAAATAATCTCTATTTTGTTTTTCACTGTTGAAAGGCCATCTTGCCCATAGGATAGAATGGGAAGCCTATCTTCCCAAAGGCTTAAGATGGAGAGGTAAGGTTTAGTATGCCTGAACTCACAATGTAATAACACATCTTTTTATGAAGGTGGTTATTGCATTGTGTGTTTAAAAGCCACTCTTTTAGAAGTGGCTGGGTTTTTGTGCTCTAACATTTCTGTGCGTCTCTGCCTGGTTGTGGATTAACTGTCTGGATTTGAAAACAATAGGATCTGGGGAATGTCTTGACCCAGGGGAGGAGGTGAGACAGCAGCAGGCTGACCTGCATCTGGAGTGTAGGGGGAGGAGTAGCCCCTACACGTGAAGAGGCCTGGGCTGCTGCTATAAAATAATTGTCCCATCTCCTGCTGAGTGATTGAGAATCCAGACCCCCACTAATCAAAGGAAAAAGGTGTCACTGGCAGGGAGGCACCCGGAACGGGTTTGAACAGGGGTCAGTGCCACCCTGAACACAAAGACTTCAAAGCCATTGAGGGGTATAACTATGAGAGCTGAATCCCCTGAACTTTGGAGAATGGCTTGATCAAGATTGAACAAGACTGGAGCTACTTCATGGTCAAGAGGAACCTTTGCCAAGGAAGAAACAACTGAAGAGACTGAAGGAAATGACTGACCCTTGCTGTGTGTTCTGAGGCTGGCCTGCAGTTTGCTGTTTTAACCAAGGAAAGGCTAAAGGGACTTTGCTGTGTGCTGTGTACCCCTGCTTGAAAGGACTTTGCTGTGCTGTGTCCTGAAGTAACTTATCCCCAAGGGCCCCAAGTGAGCTGGCTTCCTGTTGTAGAAACTCAGGAACACAAAAGTTTCCAGGAGAGTCTCAGCGACGCTTTGTGCTTGTGCTTGTTGCACCCTGAGACCCTCGTTAGCCATGCTCTGTGATCGTGGGCACCTAGAGTCCAAGCAGGGATCAGCGGCGCTGTGTGCATGTGCTTTTTGCAGCCTGAACCCTTTGTGAGGATTGTCCAGTTATCGTGTGCACTGGAATCCAAGTGAATCTCATCAAAGATGTGTGCGTGTGCTTTGTGCAGCGTGAGACCTTTGTGAGGATTACCTTGTTATCGTGCACACCCGGAATCCAAGTGAGTCTCATCGATGCTGTGTGCATGTGCTATGTGCAGCATGAGACCTTTGTGAGGATTGCCTTGTTATCGTGCACACCCGGAGTCCAAGTGAGTCTCAGCGACGCTGTGTGCCTGTGCTTTGTGCAGCGTGAGACCTTCGTGAGGATTGCCTTGTTAACGTGCACCCGGAATTAAAGTGAGTCTCAGCAACGCTGTGCACGTGTTCTTCGTGCAGCCTGAGACCTTCGTGTGGAGTGCCCGGTGATGGTTCACCCGAAGCTCAAGGGAGTCTCAGCGACGCTGTGCGCGTGTGCCCTGTGGCAGCTTGAGATCTTCGTAGCAGTAGTGGCCCGGACCGGCAGCCCTGGAGGAGCTGACCGCCGGCCCGAGCCCGCCGTTGCCAATTCACAAAGATTGCATTGGAGGCCCAAGCCGCCGGATGAGGAGAGGAGAGTGAGTTGGTACCCCCCAGGTAACGTGTGTCGACTCCTTGGGCGGGGTGTGTGCTCTGAGGGAGACACTCTCGGCCTCTCTCTCATTCCGGCAGCGCGAGCCTCTGCTTCGACTCGTATCGGGGCCCGTATTGCCAAGTGAGTGGCAGTACCGGGGCTGGAGTGCGGAGCTGCACTTTTTGTTACATCATACCTGTGTTGGGGGCAACTGTTGACTGAGGCTGACTGTGAGTCAGAAGGAGTGGCGGAGAGACCGCCTAAAGCACCGTGATCGTGCCGGAGTGTATTACGCATTATCTTATTTCTGCAGAACAGAGTACCTGATTGTCGTATTACACATTGCATAATTTCTGCATAACAGAGTACCTGATTAGTGTATTACGCATTGCATTATTCCTGCATATCGAACTACCTGATTAGTGTATGACGCATGGCATTATTTCTGCAAAACGAACTACCTGATTGTCGTATGACGCATTACATTATTCCTGCATAACAAACTACCTGATTAGTGTATTATGCATTGCCTTATTTCTGCATGACAAGGTACCTGGTGGTTGTATTACGCATTGCATTATTCTTACATTGCAAAGTGCCTGATTGTTGCGTTACGCATTACATCATTTTTACATTGCAAAAGTGCCTGATTCTAGCATTACAAACTGCATAACATGGTATGAGGATTACAGCGGAATGTTTAGAAGTGCTCATTAATATCGCCTGAACTTACAAGGGCTGGCTGGCTTAACAACCGGCCAGGAGAAATAGTACACATACTCATATGTTGGATGTATATCGTGTGGTCTCATCGTATATCTTTTTACATAAAATTTATACTCGTTTTTAAAGAACTCGTGTGGAGTCTATTTGTGGTGTCATCATTGGGTTGCTGTGAGCGTGGTTGCAAATATTTTACAAATTTGCCTTGGAGATAAGCCTGGCTGCTCGTGCCAAGCTACCAAGGGGGTGAGCGGGGGCTATCTCAGAAGGTTACCTTCCTTTCCCTGACGTGGAACCGCGGGCCCCTATTTGGCTGCTGCATTGAAATATAGGGTCATAATTCTAAGGCGTAGAGCATACAAGCTGTCATCTACAAAACAAATATTATTACAAAAAAAAAATATTCATATTTTTTGTTTAGATCTTTTAATACATTCAGGTAATGTTGCCTAATAGGTAGGTATCCCTAAAGTCACTTCATGAAAGACGGTTGTATAGGCCACAGTGCTTGAAAACATATGATCTTGGTTGCTCCCATGTGGTTACTCCCTAAACATTTGGCCACAAGATCAGTAATTAAAGAACCTGCATCGAGTAATATATGAATGTTTGAAGAATTTTGTTTTTTGTAATTCCTGTAAAGATATTCTATCGCACTTGGTGGACATATTAAAACATGTGTACCATCCACAAAACCTACCGCCTGTGAGAAATGTGCAACTTTAAACAAATCTAGTTAGGCTTACTGCAGTTGTTGAGGAGTGTTAAAAAATCGATGTGTGTATGTGCATTAAATAACATAGCATCTCGGAATCTTTAAAAACCTAGAAAGAGAGATCTGTGAAACTCCCCCTGCTGTGACTAATAACAACGTGTGGCCTGTGATCATATTGGTGGGAGCCCACAATAGGGGAATTCCAGAAACATCATCTGGGTCATCCCAGGTTCAGTTTTGCCTCACTAGGAAGTTCTAAAGTTTTTTGTGAGATTGAAGCCATGTGTGCTTTGGACCCTGAGATTATGGACATTGTCAAGAGAAACATGTTGAATACTTACTAACCAGGAAGGAGTCCATCATTAGAAAATGTCTATTTGTACGAAATAGTTCAGCCCTACACATAGTAGAGTACATCAGAATGAGGGAGCTGAACACTATGCTGTAGAAGCATTAGAAGGCAGCTTGGCGAAACAAAGTAAGCTAAGACTGATGGGTCACAGGCGCCTTGCACGTCAGACTGAGAAGAAGAACGACTTCTACTCTACTATATGACCATGTTGCAGCTCTTTAATCCACCGAGACAACAGAATGAGTTACTATGAGAATCTGACTGATAACAGAGAATATTTCAAGCTTTCAAAGACCACACTGAATGCACTGCTTTCAAAGCATTTCTCAAATTTTGGAATTAGAAGTTGCACAAGAAAGAGCATTACTAAAGAAATTGCAAAAGACACCCCAGAAGGCAGTGAGACCTCCAACCCGGAAACGGGTGATCCATTGGGAGATCAACTCATTCGGAAGAAGGATCAAGTAGCCATGAATTAGATCAAAACAGCCACAGAAAAGGCTAGCAAAGTACTTACCTTGAATGCCAAGGTTGTAAAATTGAATGAAAATCAAAAAGCAGCTTATTAGAAAGTGGTTCATGCAGCGGATGAAAAAGATTTAAATGACAGCGGAATATGCAGCAGTTCAGAATTTAACCCACAGCCTCAAAATGTTAGAAGATATGCTGAGACAGGCAAAAAATACAAGCCAAAAGCTATGCGAGCATATGTCCAGGAGAAAATAGGCTCAAACTTTCATGAATAGTAATGCCACAGATGGGACAGGCTGACGACAAAGTCAAAGGTGTAACATCTCACCAGTTCATGTGGCCTATTGAACTTGACATGAACGTTAAGGTTAAACAAATTGTCAACTGGAGTATTTCATGAGCTGCATGGTGTGTTACAAGAAATGAAAATGCTGATCACTGACTAAGTGATCATGGTGTCTAACTTGATAATGCCCTTCATGCACTCCGAATGCAGGAAGTTTTAAGAACAAGCAACAATGAATTGTTTTGCTGCAAATGTGATTCTCATTGGAGAACTCCCGGAGCTGACACTTTTGAAAGTTCAGCCAGTTTTTTAAAAGTACATTTTTAAGATAAAATAAACAGCATTGGTAGTAATTGGAACGTCAGCATTTGGTTGCACTTCCAATGCAAAGAATTAAGAACACAGGATGAAGACGTAGGCCCACACTACGATTTCCCTGGATATAGGTGTGGGGCTTCTGGAGGGCCAGTATCTTAAATTCTGACCAGTGTCCCTGCACCTATATTCTCAAATTAGAATTGGGGAATAACATGCAGACCAGGTAAAACTAGAGCCAATTTCACATTTTTCCCCATTCTAAGCGAAATAACAAGCCCAATTCTGCACATGTTTATGATCTGCTTAGAGAAGGTGGTAAATATGAGGGGGAGGTTTCTTATGGCTGTGGTGGGAGGAGGGCTGAGTGGGTTTAGTTTAAGCTGTGAAGTGCTTTTGTGCTGCCCATGTTGCAATATGGGAGCAGTCAGGAGCAGGGCAAAGAACCTGACTACAACTGCAGCTCCTCTAGCAAATCCTGGCCCAGATTTATCAGGAAAGCAGTTTGTGGATCTGATAATTTCGGGTAAGGAGATTCCAGGGAAGTCGCAGTCAGATTGAACGGTACCTCGCTGGGAGCCTATGAGTATGGAGAAATACTGAACCTGATTCAGATTGGTATTCTCAATGAAGCAGAAAGAAAAGCTTTGTGTGGAATGTACATCACAGAACAACAAAGTTCCAGTGTGTCTCACATCTGCTTTTCAGTCATGTGCACATTCCATCTCTGCCATGCAAAAGTCTGAGAAGCAAACAACTGGAGAACTAAAAGCTGTGGATCACTTTGGAAACTATGGTGTGAATTTTGCTCTAGAACGGAAGGCACCCAAGATAGTTGATGAGCTGGATAAATCTGTGTCTGAAGCAGCAGGGTTAGAACAGTTGTTCCCCGTGTGTTTACCTGTTTTATTATTTTGGACAGGGCCCTCAATGTAATGGCAATGGAATGTTATGCTGTTCATCACATTGAATTCATTATCATGCAGTTTTATCATGTTCAGGAATCACAGAAAATAGCTAAGCGCAGTGCTAGATGCTAAGTATTAAGGCTGTAGATGTGCAAAGGCAGTAGTTTCCATTATGCCTGGCATATGCTGTGACCATCCACAAGTCCCATGGCTTTAGTCTGCTGAAGTCACAGTGAACAATGGAGACACAGGGCTGTGTTTAGAGTTTGGCGATTGGATACCTTGTCACAAAAGTGGCAGATATGCCATCTGCGGTATTACAAGAATGTCTGGTGATTACTAGATTGAAGGTGGAGCCGGCAGAGTCTCTAGATGCTCCCATAGAGAAATGGGAGTGCCATAAAATACTTAGAGATACGAAGAAAGGTAAGAGTCTGGGGAGAGATGGCAGCCCAAGTGAAATGAATCTTTACTTTAGAATCTTTATTTCGATCGTTTAGATCATCAAAGATATAGTACATTACAATTGTATAAAAGTTCAGAGTTATCAGTATTCAAATGTTAACATAAAAACAGTTAATTATCATAAAATGAATAATAGATACATTTAAAAAGATAAGAAATGTGTCCTAGAATAAATTACCAGTTATGCTGAGCCGACCTTTTTTAGGAGGCTGGTGCGAACATGCCACATAGCCAATAAATACCTTGCCACTGCAAAAACAATTGGGGGTGACAGATCGGATTTTAATGTTATATAGGCAGGCAAAAATTCCCTAAAACCAATGTTTTTTAGGATGGGTAGAAGCCAGCGCTTCCTTGCTCTCTGGTAAACTTTACAGAAGAATAACACATGTAAATCACTTTCCTGATGATGCAGACAGGCTGGGCATTGCTCACTTGTTGGGGGCTTGGACCAAGAGCTAGTAAAGGCCCTCAGTGGTAGAGAGCCATACCTCCACTGTAGGTAAAGCTTTCTAGCCAACACAGGAGCCATGCCGTCCAAGACGCTTTCCATTTTGTAGTGGTCTTTCTGATATATAAATGAGTTTGTCAGTGAACCCACCCGTGTACAGTGTAAAGTAGAGTTCAGCTTAAACTGGTAATAAAGTTGTGAGAGTGCCTTCCGTGAAATTCTCAAACTTGAGTTTGGGGGATCAGTCCATAATTCCTGCAAACCTAGGCTTTCACATAAACTTTTTACGTAAGTTAACCAAGGGATATTACTAATATTGGAAAAGGCAAGAAATTCCTGGAGCTCGCTTCTGTAATTGCCAAGATCTTGGCTGCTCCATACGCGCTGCCAAAAGGTTAACGGTTTTAGACCCAATTTCTCTGCAATTGGCCTGATACCAAGGTCAAGTCTCAGAGGGAGCAGAGGCGTACTGGGAGGGAGAGCCACCAACTGCCTCAGAAATTTGTTTTCTGTAGATGTTAGATTATTGACAGGGGTATGGCCCCATAGTTCAGCCCCATAAATAACTGAGCCCCGGGCTTGGGATTTGTAGATCTGTAACATGGGGCCCAGTGGGCGGTATATGGATTTGCCCACCATTCTGGTAATACCCCCCGCTTTCTGCGCTAGCTTAAAATTTGCCTTGATCGTGTGAGTCCCCCATGTCAGTTTCTCATTTATGGTTACCCCCAAATATTCGAAAGTGGAGACCCTCTCCAAACGCTCTGTACCCAGCATAGGGTTTGGGCGTGTTGAGGGGGTAGGGTTCAAAATCATAAATTTGGTCTTAGAGGCATTGATTTCAAGGCCCCTCTCGGTGCAAAATTGCAAGAACCCGTCCACAATTCGTTGGAGCCCCATAGGGGATTTGGACAGCAGCAGAGTGTCGTCTGCAAACATTATATCGGGCACTCTGCTGCCGTTCAATTTGGGGGCGTCGATGTCATCTATCCTAGACAGGTGGGCGATTACCCCATTGACAAAGAGACAAAACAGGGTGGGTGCGAGCACACAACCCTGCCTCACCCCCCTGTCAACGGGGAATTTTTCTGTAAGACCCCCCATCCTGCCGCACCTGACCCGGGCATAGTTTTTCTGGTGTAGTCTAATTAAAATTTCCAGAATGTCCGGTGGGACTCCCATATCATCAAGGACACTCCAGAGTTTGGATCTCGGCACAAGGTCGAAGGCGGCACGCAAGTCCACGAACACCGTGAACAAGCTGCCCCCCTCGACGAGCGCCGTCCTCCAATAGATGAGGTTTAGGCGAAAGATCTGATCCGTAGTGGATACCCCCTTTCTAAACCCAGCCTGGTATGGGCTCAGGGCGGCAGTCGTCTCGATCCAGTTCTGGAGACGGTCCAGGATAAGCCTTCTGAAAAGTTTTTGGGACACATCTATCAGGCTGATGGGCCTATAGTTGGATGGGAGCAGGGGCGAGCCCTTCTTAAAAATCGGGACCACCTCTGCGCCCAGCCAAGTGGAGGGCACCTCCATGCCCGTTAGGACTGCATTAAATAGTATCAGGAGATAGGGGGCCCATATGTCAGGCTCCTGTTTAAAAAGGTCGCCGGGCAGACCATCCAATCCAGGTGCCTTCCCAGATGAAAGGCCTGCAATGGCAGCCCTGACCTCCTTTTCAGTAAAAGGGTCCGCTTCCACATGGTTTAGTGCAATTGGAATTGTGCAGCCCCTGTGCCCTGCATCCAGTGCATAGAGTGACTGGAAGTGCTCCTGCCATATGCAAGGAGAGATGTTGGGTTCGATTGCCAAGACAAGCTCCTCCGTGCCTGTGTTGACGATGCGCCAGAACTTACGTGAGTCCATTGCGGCTAGAGAGCTGGTGAGTTCTTCCCACTTATTCTGGTCCCACTCACTCTTAGCATTGGAGAGCAGCTTCTTGTATTCACGTCTCCTAGCTTGAATCTCGGGCCTACTTTTATGAGACTTAATACTCAATAAAAGGTCCTTCCTTGCCCTGCGACACACTGCATTGAACCAAGTGCGCTGGGTCTTTCTACCCCCCTCCATGGGTCCGTTACAGGTTAAATCTACAGTCAAGGTCTTTACGACCTCTTCGTGCATCAGCCATATTTGTGTATTTTTTCCCCTGTTGCTGGGTTCCTCTATTAGGACGCCCATTTTTTCCAGAAAGGGGATAACATTTTTGTAGAGCCGAGGGAGCTTTACTCTGCTTGCCACTAGTTTCTCCCACTTAATTTTCCTCCTGTTGCTTTCTAAGACTAGATCTGGATTAGTTTTAGGCAGTTCCAGTTCCCCATGAGCCCGGCCGGGGAGAAGAAAATCCAGTTCCAGGGCATTATGGTCACTGTCAGCTCTGTCTGTTACCCTGAAGTCAGAGACATACGACCAGTGTGGTAACTGTACCAGGATGTAATCTAATCTTGACTCCCTGCCCTTCCGATTGTACGTGGGTTTGCTCGGGATGTCAGATTTGACACGCCCGTTGCATGCCCTCACGCCATGCTTAAGGGTTAGGGCAGTAATCTGGAGTGCTAATGGTGTCCAAGCTTTAGATGGTATGGATACCGTCGGTGGAACTCGCCATCTCTCATCTTCCTCTAGAGCGGCCCCGTCCAAAAGGCCAGATAGGGGCTCAAAATGTGAGTTCAGGTCTCCACCTACTAGGAAAGGGGTCCCCTTGGGGAGTTCGCCCAAGACTTCGGACAGTTCCGTGATGGTATGGGACTCCTGGGTGATAGTAACCGGCCTGGAGTATACGTTTACTATTGCTAGTCTACAGCGTTTCGGCCATTCCAGTAGGACCACAAGTATGTCCTCAGATGCCACTGGGAGGCGCATAGCCTGGCAGCCCAAATGAACTGCAACCCAAGTTTGGAGACCACCCGAAGGACGCCCTCGACCCCTCCATTTCGCGGGTATGGAGAATACTGAAAAATCCTGTCTTGAGTATTCCTCTCTCTCCCAGGTTTCCTGAAACATGCATAGATCTTTGGCGTTGATATATTCTAGCCATGCCTGACAATCAAGCTTGTTTCCCAATCCTGCCACGTTCCATGATAATATTTTTTAGCGGGTCGGAACTGTTTTTTGGGATGGTGATGGTGGTGGGATCATCCCCTATGTCACTGGCCGTAGTCATGGTGTGTACTGGGAAGTAATTTGTTACTTCCCTCACAGTGCTTCGTGATTCACCAGAGGGAATAGGTGAATCTCCAAGGTGCACCAGGACATCGGCCTGCTCTGGCACTAGAGTATTTCCTTCCGGTCCCTGCTCTGGTATAGGATTACTCTGACCACTTGAGGGTAAAGATAGTCAGTCTACCATTTCAAGTTGACTATATCTGTTCTTAGTTGGGAGAAGGAATGGGTGGGGAAGTCTCCTGTGGTGATAATCTTGCTCAGTAGAGGCCCGGTTACTACCCCTCCTGTAGCAGGTTTCCCAACCAGCATCATCCGAGTTTTCAGTGTAGTGGATGTGTTGCTGTCTACTAGGGTTGGGGAACTCTCTCCGTCCTCTATCCAACTCACCACCCAGATTCTCTGGGTAGATTTGCTGGGCATTAATTTCGGGGTAGCCTTGATATCTGCTTCTAGGATTATAAGAATCTAGCCTTCTTTGACTTTCTTCCCAACCCACCAAGGTTATTGGCCAGCTCCCCCATGCCTCGTCCTCTCTATCATACACCACAGGGGGATAAAAAAAGGAGAGGGGTAGCGATTTAATGGAAGTCCCCTCATTCTCCAAAGCCCATCTACATATATATTGCACTGTCCTTTGGTCTTTAAAGCTAACAATGACACAGTCACCATTTATAGATTTGGTTGAGTTACCCAACCAAGGCGCCCTCCGTACCATGAGGACTGGGCTCATAATACCTTCCGGGAGCGGTCTATATCTGGATAGCCAGTTTATCACCTTATTCTTTAGTGAAATGGTGGATTCTTTTGAGATAGCATTAAGTTCTGGTATCCCCACTAACACTACGGTGTAGGGAGCTGCCTCAGGAGGAAGGTGAACTGGTCCAGGCTTCTTTCTCTTGTTGGCATCCTCGATAATTAATTCACCATTACTTAAATGCTTATTTAGAGCAGAGTTAATTTGCCTGAGTTGTTTTGGGTTAAATTGAGGAGTGGGTAAATGGTTATGGTGATCTGGAGGGTGTATTAAAGCAGATGGCTCGGGATGTGTGCTAGTGCTTGGAAACCCACTAGAATTTGTAGACTGCGCTATGTGGGAAGTATTTTTAGCCTGATTGGGGGCCTGGGGTAGTCCCTTTTTTGCCTCGCTGACGACGACCTTAGGCCCCCCAGTACTGGTTACTTTAATACTGTCGGCCAGTTGCACTGTTGATTTTTCAATGGTGGCTAGCCTAGCTTCAATTTTGATAAGCCTTTCTTCCAGGGGGCTTAGTAAATTTCTAATTAATACACCTATGTTCGCAAGGGAGACGTCCTCCTCGGAGGACTCAGGTAAATTCGAGCGAGTATAGGGACTGCTTTCCTCTGATAGATTTGAGAGCGGGGCCTTGGCTCTAGCAGTTTGCGTGTTACCCCTGACAATTATACTGGGAGTATTTGCTGGAAAGTGGGACGGGGATTTTGTAGTATTTAACTTCCGGCCGACCTGGTTCCTTAGCCCTCCTCGCTTTTTCTGAATTGCCCCTTCTCTGGTCCCCTTCCGCGTGTAAGTTTTGGGGCCTATGGGTTTGGTAATTATGGGGTCAGAATTTGATATAATAGTGGTAATAGGGTGAGGTTGAGCAGGCGGGAGAGTGAACATGCTAAGATCTGCGGAATCACTGAGATCGTTTGTACTTGAGCGGGAGGTACAAATAGAAACATTCAAAGTCCCAGGGGGGTCACTTGAACCAGCGGCCCCACTGTCCAATGCAATAGATACTAGGCTAACCTCAGGAGACTTAGCCTGAGCCAAGGGGCCCATAGACGATCTCCTCACCCTATCTAATTCCTGGGATATTCGCCTCTCTAGAAGGGTGATGTCCTCAATGAGGAGGGAGCCAGCTTTCACAAAATAATTATCAAGTGTTCCATTTGTGGGAGCGGCAGCAACCGATGCGCTTTTGCTCCTGGTTTCCCTGGTCGACATCTTTTGTAGTAGTTAGCGACAAGATTCTGGTGCAGTGCAGGTCCGGGTAGGGGGAGGGGGAGGAGGACTGGGCCAGTCCCAGCCTCACCCGTCCTCGAACGGCCTCAAACGGCCCGCTCTTTGCCCGGTCTTCGACCCGGTATGCACCCCGCACGCGTCCCGCTAACGCGTAGAGGGGGTGTGGCTTAAAATGACAACAGCAGGGGCGTGCCCGGGAAGAGTGTCCAGGTGCGGGCGATTGGTGAGGCACAAAGCAGCCTGGTCCTCGCAGTCCCGGGTGAGCAGATCCCCAACCAGCAGGTCCCCTCAGAGAGGCAGCGTCTCGCGCACCCGTGCTGCAATGAGCTCAGCAACGGGAGCACAACCAGTGGGAGTGTGTCTTGAGCACAACACGAGGAGGGTGGTCACAGAAATGAAGGTAATTCAGCCCAGCGGTGCGTCAGTGTCCAAAGCCTGCGAGCGGCTCCTGCGTAGCGGGGGCCGCGAGGCGTAATGTAGTTGTTGGGGGCGTGCCCGGGAAGAGTGTCCAGGTGCGGGCGATTGGTGAGGCACAAAGCAGCCTGGTCCTCGCAGTCCCGGGTGAGCAGATCCCCAACCAGCAGGTCCCCTCAGAGAGGCAGCGTCTCGCGCACCCGTGCTGCAATGAGCTCAGCAACGGGAGCACAACCAGTGGGAGCGTGTCTTGAGCACAACACGAGGAGGGCGGTCACAGAAATGAAGGTAATTCAGCCCAGCGGTGCGTCAGTGTCCAAAGCCTGCGAGCGGCTCCCGCGTAGCGGGGGCCGCGAGGCGTAATGTAGTTGTTGGGGGCGTGCCCGGGAAGAGTGTCCAGGTGCGGGCGATTGGTGAGGCACAAAGCAGCCTGGCCCTCGCAGTCCCGGGTGAGCAGATCCCCAACCAGCAGGTCCCCTCAGAGAGGCAGCGTCTCGCGCACCCGTGCTGCAATGAGCTCAGCAACGGGAGCACAACCAGTGGGAGCGTGTCTTGAGCACAACACGAGGAGGGCAGTCACAGAAATGAAGGTAATTCAGCCCAGCGGTGCATCAGTGTCCAACATAATGCTGGAAAAACTGCTTCCGGTCTTTTGGGAGGCATTTGCCTGTGGTTTTCTGCCTGAATGAAATAGAGAGACAATAGTAGTTCTGAGACCAAAAACATGTAGTTATCCTGAGAATATACCATTGTATGCATCGTCCATGCTTAGCAGTGATGTTAAACTCCTGAGTAGGACAGCAGTAAATAGGCTGAACCTAATTGTCTCTAATTTTATATACATGAATCAATTGGGATTTGTGCTGGGTGGGAACACCTCACATAATTTACGACGTTTAGTACATATATTGACTTCACTTGACTGTGCGGGTGACGGAACCACTCCGTCACGGCCCCGCCCGCGCAAGAACCCTTCAGCACAGCGCGGTAATCCGCGCCGCGCTGAAGGGGTTAAACAAACAATATAACATGAAAAATAACTCACAAGTAACGAAAATAAAAAACAAAATTATATATGATATGTAAAAAGTATAACACATTTTATAACACATTTATCAACTTATAAAATTAAATAACAACAATATGCAAAGTAAAAACAAACAATAAATAAACAGGATAAACATTAAATAAATTACCAGGCAACAGTTAACAAATTTAAAAAAGCTATCTCAACCAATCAATTTAAAACACGCAATTACAAACCAATAGAAAACTCTAACTAATTAAACAAACACTATAAAAACAATCAAATAATTAACATAGAATGTACTGTATAATGGAGAAAGAGCGACCCTTTGAGAGAGAGAAGTCAAAATGAAAAACAACTACACCAAAAACTATTCCAAACATCCCGCAATAAAGGTAAGCACAAAACTTTGTAACTAAATAAATTAAAATATTATAACATAATTTCCTTTACATATAACAGATTCAACATCACTAAAATTTCATCTAGAGCATTCAACACAAAGATCTACGTATACAACAACAATAAAATATAACACAAAATAAGTATATAACTTAACCAACAACTAACGTAAATTATTTAAAAGAACTAAACTGAATAAAAAAGCAAAACATGGCTAACAAATGTTCTTTTATTTTTAACAGCTTCTACAAAAATCGACAAAACCAGATGATCTACCAAGGACAGTCCATCAACTAAAAAAAGTAAATATATTTATTTAATTAAAAATTAAATACAAATAAACACTGAGGGGTCGATCCCGATCCCGCTCGGTATGCCCCAACAGAGCCGCTCGTAGGCTTACCTTCTGAACGGCATGCTCCGGTAGCCGGACCATCGGGGCGAGGAAGTACGATGCGCAAATATATCCAAAACCCAAACGAGCCGTACGCTCCCATTCCAGCCACAGTTCCCGTACGAGCCGGATCCGGAAAGGCTGAAACAAGTCGCACGGAGTCAAAACAACAATAGTTTACGGGAGGGCAAGTACAATGCGTACTTCCTACATGCCGAATGTGTCACCACCTCCAGCACATCTCGTCCTCAGGAAGAACAGTATTTCAGGTTCGATTCACGCCACAACACGATCCACGGCTATGAGATGGACCAACTCACAACGCCGACGATACGAACCAACGATCCACACCTACGAGACGAACCAACCATGAATATGATCGCGCAGGTCATCCCTGTACTGTACATCTATGACCGGATCAACAACAGGAATCGACGCGTACGTCGCAGAAGGTAAGTCAGACACCCACCACACAAACAAATGTCATGAACCACCAAAATGCAACACAAACATAGGGGGTGGATATCCCTCTCCACCAGCATTGCCGAAGCAATAGGGGTTGGATATCAATCACTACCAGTACTCCCTACTCATAGGGGGGAAACCTACCACTTCCAGCATCCCCAACTCATAGGGCGGGATACCTACCACTACCAGCAGTCTCTATTCATAGGGGGGATACCTGCCACTACCAGCACTCCCCATTCATAGGGGAGATACCTACCGCTACCAGCAGTAACCACTCATAGGGGGGATGCCTACCACTACCAGTACTCCCTACTCATGGGGGGGGGATACCTGCCACTACCAGCAGTCCCTACTCATAGGGGGTTGATTCCTACCACTACCTGCACTCCCTACTCATAGGGGGGATACCTACCACTACCAGCACTCCCTACTCATAGGAGGGGATGCCTACCACTACCAGCAGTAACCACTCATAGGGGGATGCCTACCACTACCAGTACTCCCTAGTCATAGGGGGGGATGCCTCCCACTACGAGTACTCCCAACTCATATGGGGGATACCTACCACTACCAGCAGTCCCTCCTCATAGGGGGGATGTCTACCATTCCCAGCACTCCCTACTCATAGGGGGATGCCTACCACTACCAGTACTGCCAACTCATAGGGGGGATACCTACCACTACCAGCACTCCCAACTCATAGGGGGATACCTACCACTACCAACAGTGACCACTCATAGGGGGGATGCCTACCACTACCAGTACTCCCTACTCATAGGGGGATACCTACCACTACCAGTAGTCCGTACTCATAGTGGGGGATGCCTACCACTACTAGTACTCCCAACTCATAGGGGGGATACCTACCACTACCAGCACTCCCAACTCATAGCGGGGATACCTACCACTACCAGCAGTAACCACTCATGGGGGTGCCTACCACTACCAGTACTCCCTACTCATAGGGGGGATGCCTACCACTACCAGTACTCCCAACTCATGAGTGGGATACCTGCCACTACCAGCAGTCACCACCCATAGGGGGGGATACCTACCACTACCAGTACTCCTCACCCATAGGGGGGAATACCTGCCACTACCAGTACTCCTCACCCATAGGGGGGGGGTACCTACCAGTACTCCTCACTCATAGGCGTTGCAGGACAAACACACCACCCCTACCATCACGTCAAGATTGTATATTGTATGTCAACTGCCTGCAACTGTGACATTGAAAGGGAACACATAACGTCCTCCCATCACCGTTGTAACCAACAGGTGAATGTGAAGGTAAAACACACAGTTGTCACCGTAATAGTGTTGTAATGGGGGTCTAAACACCCCCTCACTACAGTGACCAAAAGGTGATTATGGTGTTCAATAATCAAACACATCATAAACATCATGGTAATAGGGTCTAAACACACCATCACTACAGTGTCCAAAAGGTGAGTGTGGTCTCAAATTCTGCTGCCATTTCAACACACCAGGTATCATACATGGCATGTACACAACAAGCAATGTAGTGGCTGTGTTCCAAACACACACAGATCTGTTGACGGATAGTTTGTTGGGTCTCACAAATATACACTCAGACATGTGCAGACAACCAATGCCCATGGGGGCTGCCAATGCTCCTGTGGGCAATAAGACCATGTAAGAAGTGAGGATCAGAATGCACACACATAGATCTGCAGGGACAGAAACACAAATTAAGGTATCCTGTGGAGACTGTAGATGTGAGGTGACACAGGCAGCAATGGGACATACCAACCAGGATGAATGTGCTGACTAATGATGTAGGAGACACAAGGATAGCAGTGGAGAACCACAACACAAGATACAGCTTGCTTATGGCACACAAAAGCCATACCAATGCATTGGTGCAGATGCGCAAACACAAACAGGCTGACTCTGCATCTCAAACACAACATGTATGTGTGTGTGTCAGTGTACACAGGCAGGTATGCAATACATGATGGTGTGCTGCGCTCAAATTACACATATGTCTACACAGTGCCATACAAAAGTAAATCATGAATTGACTATCCCTCTGTGGACAAGAAGGCATCGTCAGATGAGTGGGATCCCAACAGACCCAGGTAACACAAGCTGGGTGGAACAGCAACCAACACATGCAAGCGACAGACCCACTCTATCTGTACCCTCAAGGACCCTACATTGAGGTGACAGTAGCCTGCATCATAACCCCTCTGTGAAGACAATTTGGGATGTTGCCCCTACTGTGGAACCCAGTCACCTATGCACACCGGGTCATGTGTCTTGACACACCAACTACATTCACACTTACACAAACACAAATCACTGGCCATGGCCTGTAATCCAAGGTCAAAATGAAGGTACAGGCATAGCCATGCCACAACTCACATAAGGACACTCCCAACACCACACACCATGAACGGCACCAATGTGCATCTGAAAACCCCACATGGACCGGGGACATTGGACATGCACCATGACAATACCAGGGGTGGTAGGGGGACCCACGGTGCATCAACTCATCACACATGGCCTGTCAAACACCCCTGTGAATGTCTGCCACCCTGCACAGTATGCGGTACATGTGCCTTATGTGAAATGTATATGAATAATTGGGATCCCTGCCACAGTCCCAGAAAATATGAGGAACACATGGACACCCACAAAGAATATATGTTGAGAACTTAAAACCGTGCAGCTTTGCATCTGAGCAGTGGGAGCAGTCACACACACATACAAGTGACCCAGTCACAGAAACATACCAGAAAGGGAAATCAACTTGATGTTAGAAACACTAAACAGCCTTGGCCAATCCTACATATGTCACACTTGTGTATGCTCACCTCCCAGGCCCTAACAACAAACACACTGAGGGCTGACACGCTAATAGCTAGAAGATTCTCATGCACCCACTTTGCCACTGGATTCAAGCGAGCCTGGCTGAAGACGGCTGAAATGCCAGAAACCGGTCCTAGGAAGCTTGTTTCCGGTCCAGGGAAGGCATGGCTTGGCAGTTCGGGCTGGACTGTTCCCATGAGGCACAGGGTCAGACTGATTTGCATATGGCCATGTCTGAACTGGGGTGGCAGAGTGGGCTAAAGAACGGTGATGGATCAAACCCAGATCTGTTGACTGGGGGTGAGTGCTTGATTGGTTCTGATGCTCCGTCCGTCACCACCCCCTTTTGTACCGCCTTGTTCGCCATAAGTTGGCAGGGTATGCTCAGACGTGAGCCCCATGCTCACTTTGCCACTGGATTCAAGCGAGCCTGGCTGAAGACGGCTGAAATGCCAAAAACCAGTCCTAGGAAGCTTGTTTCCGGTCCAGGGAAGGCATGGCTTCGCAGTTTGGGCTGGACTGTTCCCATGAGGCACAGGGTCAGACTGATTTGCATATGGCCATGTGTGAACTGGCGTGGCAGAGTGGGCTAAAGAACGGTGATGGATCAAACCCAGATCTGTTGACTGGGTGTGAGTGCTTGATTGGTTCTGATGCTCCGTCCGTCACCACCCCCTTTTGTACCGCTTTGTTCGCCATAAGTTGGCAGGGTATGCTCAGACGTGAGTCCCTTGCTCACTTTGCCACTGGATTCAAGCGAGCCTGGCTGAAGACGGCTGAAATGCCAGAAACCGGTCCTAGGAAGCTTGTTTCCGGTCCAGGGAAGGCATGGCTTGGCAGTTCGGGCTGGACTGTTCCCATGAGGCACAGGGTCAGACTGATTTGCATATGGCCATGTCTGAACTGGGGTGGCAGAGTGGGCTAAAGAACAGTGATGGATCAAACCCAGATCTGTTGACTGGGTGTGAGTGCTTGATTGGTTCTGATGCTCCGTCCGTCACCACCCCCTTTTGTACCGCTTTGTTCGCCATAAGTTGGCAGGGTATGCTCAGACGTGAGTCCCATGCTCACTTTGCCACTGGATTCAAGCAAGCCTGGCTGAAGACGGCTGAAATGCCAGAAACCGGTCCTAGGAAGCTTGTTTCCGGTCCAGGGAAGGCATGGCTTAGCAGTTCGGGCTGGACTGTTCCCATGAGGCACAGGGCCAGACTGATTTGCATATGGCCATGTCTGAACTGGGGTGGCAGAGTGGGCTAAAGAACGGTGATGGATCAAACCCAGATCTGTTGACTGGGTGTGAGTGCTTGATTGGTTCTGATGCTCCGTCCGTCACCACCCCCTTTTGTACCGCTTTGTTCGCCATAGGTTGGCAGGGTATGCTCAGACGTGATTCCCTTGCTCACTTTGCCACTGGATTCAAGCGAGCCTGGCTGAAGACGGCTGAAATGCCAGAAACCGGTCCTAGGAAGCTTGTTTCCGGTCCAGGGAAGGCATGGCTTGGCAGTTCGGGCTGGACTGTTCCCATGAGGCACAGGGTCAGACTGATTGGCATATGGCCATGTCTGAACTGGGGTGGCAGAGTGGGCTAAAGAACGGTGATGGATCAAACCCAGATCTGTTGACTGGGTGTGAGTGCTTGATTGGTTCTGATGCTCCGTCCGTCACCACCCCCTTTTGTACCGCTTTGTTCGCCATAGGTTGGCAGGGTATGCTCAGACGTGAGTCCCTTGCTCACTTTGCCACTGGATTCAAGCAAGCCTGGCTGAAGACGGCTGAAATGCCAGAAACCGGTCCTAGGAAGCTTGTTTCCGGTCCAGGGAAGGCATGGCTTGGCAGTTCAGGCTGGACTGTTCCCATGAGGCACAGGGTCAGACTGATTTGCATATGGCCATGTCTGAACTGGGGTGGCAGAGTGGCCTAAAGAATGGTGATGGATCAAACCCAGATCTGTTGACTGGGTGTGAGTGCTTGATTGGTTCTGATGCTCCGTCCGTCACCACCCCCTTTTGTACCGCTTTGTTCGCCACAAGTTGGCAGGGTATGCTCAGACGTGAGTCCCTTGCTCACTTTGCCACTGGATTCAAGCGAGCCTGGCTGAAGACGGCTGAAATGCCAGAAACCGGTCCTAGGAAGCTTGTTTCCGGTCCAGGGAAGGCATGGCTTGGCAGTTCGGGCTGGACTGTTCCCATGAGGCACAGGGTCAGACTGATTTGCATATGGCCATGTCTGAACTGGGGTGGCAGAGTGGGATAAAGAACGGTGATGGATCAAACCCAGATCTGTTGACTGGGTGTGAGTGCTTGATTGGTTCTGATGCTCCGTCCGTCACCACCCCCTTTTGTACCGCTTTGTTCGCCATAAGTTGGCAGGGTATGCTCAGACGTGAGTCCCTTGCTCACTTTGCCACTGGATTCAAGCGAGCCTGGCTGAAGACGGCTGAAATGCCAGAAACCGGTCCTAGGAAGCTTGTTTCCGGTCCAGGGAAGGCATTGCTTGGCATTTCGGGCTGGACTGTTCCCATGAGGCACAGGGTCAGACTGATTTGCATATGGCCATGTCTGAACTGGGGTGGCAGAGTGGGCTAAAGAACGGTGATGGATCAAACCCAGATCTGTTGACTGGGTGTGAGTGCTTGATTGGTTCTGATGCTCCGTCCGTCACCACCCCCTTTTGTACCGCTTTGTTCGCCATAGGTTGGCAGGGTATGCTCAGACGTGAGTCCCTTGCTCACTTTGCCACTGGATTCAAGCGAGCCTGGCTGAAGACGGCTGAAATGCCAGAAACCGGTCCTAGGAAGCTTGTTTCCGGTCCAGGGAAGGCATGGCTTGGCAGTTCGGGCTGGACTGTTCCCATGAGGCACAGGGTCAGACTGATTTGCATATGGCCATGTCTGAACTGGGGTGGCAGAGTGGGCTAAAGAACGGTGATGGATCAAACCCAGATCTGTTGACTGGGTGTGAGTGCTTGATTGGTTCTGATGCTCCGTCCGTCACCACCCCCTTTTGTACCGCTTTGTTCGCCATAGGTTGGCAGGGTATGCTCAGACGTGATTCCCTTGCTCACTT
Source organism: Triturus cristatus (assembly GCF_964204655.1). NCBI lineage: Eukaryota > Metazoa > Chordata > Amphibia > Caudata > Salamandridae > Triturus > Triturus cristatus. The sequence continues at coordinate 592,193,717 of NC_140593.1, forward strand.
TGCCACTGGATTCAAGCGAGCCTGGCTGAAGACGGCTGAAATGCCAGAAACCGGTCCTAGGAAGCTTGTTTCCGGTCCAGGGAAGGCATGGCTTGGCAGTTCGGGCTGGACTGTTCCCATGAGGCACAGGGTCAGACTGATTGGCATATGGCCATGTCTGAACTGGGGTGGCAGAGTGGGCTAAAGAACGGTGATGGATCAAACCCAGATCTGTTGACTGGGTGTGAGTGCTTGATTGGTTCTGATGCTCCGTCCGTCACCACCCCCTTTTGTACCGCTTTGTTCGCCATAGGTTGGCAGGGTATGCTCAGACGTGATTCCCTTGCTCACTTTGCCACTGGATTCAAGCGAGCCTGGCTGAAGACGGCTGAAATGCCAGAAACCGGTCCTAGGAAGCTTGTTTCCAGTCCAGGGAAGGCATGGCTCGGCAGTTCGGGCTGGACTGTTCCCATGAGGCACAGGGTCAGACTGATTGGCATATGGCCATGTCTGAACTGGGGTGGCAGAGTGGGCTAAAGAACGGTGATGGATCAAACCCAGATCTGTTGACTGGGTGTGAGTGCTTGATTGGTTCTGATGCTCCGTCCGTCACCACCCCCTTTTGTACCGCTTTGTTCGCCATAGGTTGGCAGGGTATGCTCAGACGTGAGTCCCTTGCTCACTTTGCCACTGGATTCAAGTGAGCCTGGCTGAAGACGGCTGAAATGCCAGAAACCGGTCCTAGGAAGCTTGTTTCCGGTCCAGGGAAGGCATGGCTTGGCAGTTCGGGCTGGACTGTTCCCATGAGGCACAGGGTCAGACTGATTTGCATATGGCCATGTCTGAACTGGGGTGGCAGAGTGGGCTAAAGAATGGTGATGGATCAAACCCAGATCTGTTGACTGGGTGTGAGTGCTTGATTGGTTCTGATGCTCCGTCCGTCACCACCCCCTTTTGTACCGCTTTGTTCGCCACAAGTTGGCAGGGTATGCTCAGACTTGAGTCCCTTGCTCACTTTGCCACTGGATTCAAGCGAGCCTGGCTGAAGACGGCTGAAATGCCAGAAACCGGTCCTAGGAAGCTTGTTTCCGGTCCAGGGAAGGCATGGCTTGGCAGTTCGGGCTGGACTGTTCCCATGAGGCACAGGGTCAGACTGATTTGCATATGGTCATGTCTGAACTGGGGTGGCAGAGTGGGCTAAAGAACGGTGATGGATCAAACCCAGATCTGTTGACTGGGTGTGAGTGCTTGATTGGTTCTGTTGCTCCGTCCGTCACCACCCCCTTTTGTACCGCTTTGTTCACCATAAGTTGGCAGGGTATGCTCAGACGTGAGTCCCTTGCTCACTTTGCCACTGGATTCAAGCGAGCCTGGCTGAAGACGGCTGAAATGCCAGAAACCGGTCCTAGGAAGCTTGTTTCCGGTCCAGGGAAGGCATGGCTTGGCAGTTCGGGCTGGACTGTTCCCATGAGGCACAGGGTCAGACTGATTTGCATATGGCCATGTCTGAACTGGGGTGGCAGAGTGGGCTAAAGAACGGTGATGGATCAAACCCAGATCTGTTGACCGGGTGTGAGTGCTTGATTGGTTCTGATGCTCCATCCGTCACCACCCCATTTTGTACCGCTTTGTTCGCCATAGGTTGGCAGGGTATGCTCAGACGTGAGTCCCTTGCTAACTTTGCCACTGGATTCAAGCGAGCCTGGCTGAAGACGGCTGAAATGCCAGAAACCGGTCCTAGGAAGCTTGTTTCCGGTCCAGGGAAGGCATGGCTTGGCAGTTCGGGCTGGACTGTTCCCATGAGGCACAGGGTCAGACTGATTTGCATATGGCCATGTCTGAACTGGGGTGGCAGAGTGGGCTAAAGAACGGTGATGGATCAAACCCAGATCTGTTGACTGGGTGTGAGTGCTTGATTGGTTCTGATGCTCCGTCCGTCACCACCCCCTTTTGTACCGCTTTGTTCGCCATAGGTTGGCAGGGTATGCTCAGACGTGAGTCCCTTGCTCACTTTGCCACTGGATTCAAGCGAGCCTGGCTGAAGACAGCTGAAATGCCAGAAACCGGTCCTAGGAAGCTTGTTTCCGGTCCAGGGAAGGCATGGCTTGGCAGTTCGGGCTGGACTGTTCCCATGAGGCACAGGGTCAGACTGATTTGCATATGGCCATGTCTGAACTGGGGTGGCAGAGTGGGCTAAAGAATGGTGATGGATCAAACCCAGATCTGTTGACTGGGTGTGAGTGCTTGATTGGTTCTGATGCTCCGTCCGTCACCACCCGTTTTTGTACCGCTTTGTTCGCCATAAGTTGGCAGGGTATGCTCAGACGTGAGTCCCTTGCTCACTTTGCCACTGGATTCAAGCGAGCCTGGCTGAAGACGGCTGAAATGCCAGAAACCGGTCCTAGGAAGCTTGTTTCCGGTCCAGGGAAGGCATGGCTTGGCAGTTCGGGCTGGACTGTTCCCATGAGGCACAGGGTCAGACTGATTTGCATATGGCCATGTCTGAACTGGGGTGGCAGAGTGGGCTAAAGAACGGTGATGGATCAAACCCAGATCTGTTGACTGGGTGTGAGTGCTTGATTGGTTCTGTTGCTCCGTCCGTCACCACCCCCTTTTGTACCGCAAAGCATCACAGACAGGGACATCTGTAGGGAATACAGGCTGTGTAGAAAAATGGAAAGTAACACACAGAGACATGCACACAGAACATACCCCATGGCCTCTGGCAATTACACAGAATGACACAGTGCCATGAGGTGACTCCACTCCTGTGGAAGGTCAGGTGTGCAAAAAGTAGTCTGTGCAGGACCCTGTCATGTCTGCCTAAATTGTGGTCAGTGAGCCAACAACTACAGCACACTGAAAGGTTAGGTTACATCAGACTGTGTACAGGTTGGTATGTAAGTCCTCTGCACATACTCAATTAACATATATGGCAATTTGCACTGACGCCACAGATGACTTGGTCACCATGTTTTGCAAAAACCTGCATGTCCAGTGTAGAAGTGCCCACTGTTCCAAGAAATGACTTTATGCACAAGTGTCAGCATGACATAGGTGCAACAGTGCAAACCACAGATGTGACACAGCAAAGGAATTGTGAGGCTCCTTGTGCCAAATTGTATGGATCATGACATACTCTAATTGCAGCAAAGAATTACATGGATACATACTGAAATAGGACTCAGATACCAGGGACCACATGGAGTCCATCATTGAAAAACAATTAATAGCTACATTGCAATTATTACAACTGCAACTCAGGATACACATCAACAACATCATGTACAGCAGATGCAAAACAACATTGACATGAAAATATGCTTTATTCATCTTCAAATAATTGATGTGGTGAAAACAAAGAGAACATAAAGGCCCATGGCCAATCCATTAATATTGTCCATTAGGTGTGCCAAAGAAATGAGTGCCCCACATTGCTTGCCTGCACTGCTACAGCCAGGGGACATCTCCCCTTGGAGGGGCATTAATAGGGTCAGGCCAGGCACCGCAGGGACAGGATCAGGGGATAGTAGAATGGGGCAGGTGAGGGGTGGTGGGTGCAGGAGTGTCAGTGGCAATTGCAGTGGAGGTGTCTGACACAGTGGGCACTATCACCACAGCAGTGCCCAAGTCAGACGGGGTGGAGGGGGTCTCCAAAGCAGTGCCAAAGTCAAAGGTAGGGTCTTGGGACAAAGGTGAAGTGGGCAGGACAGATGAGGGGGACACGGACTCCACAGCAGTCGCAGGAACAGGCTGAGGGTGTGAAGTGGGGGGTGAAGTGCATGTGGAAGGGGGAGGGCCTGATCAATTTGGGGATGGTGTATCTGTGTGTGGGGGAACCTGGGGCAGGGTGTGGCAGGGGAACTGTAGGAGTGGAGGGCTTGGGGCTTGGGGACGGAGACTGTGTGGTGGTGGTGTGTGTATGTGGAGGGGTCTTGCTCCTCCTGTTCCTGGGGGATTTGCGGATGGGGGCCTCAGTGTCCTTGCACCTGGGGGAGGGTGTCCGTGTGGCAGGGGAACTACCCTCTGTGCATGGTGACCGGCTCTTCCCCTTGTGAGTGGGATCAGATGGAGCTGTGGGGAAGAGCCAAGGTCACAGAGGAAGAGTTGCTGGGAAGTGGGTGTTGCAGGTGAGGCAAGGGAAGGGCTTTTGGATGGGAGAGGTATCTGAGGACCGTGGAGTGGTTGTGGATGCTTGTCTGTGTGTCTGTGCCCTATCCCCTGTGTGTGTGCTGTCAGTCCCCGGAGTGTGGGTGCTTGTGTGTAGTGATTTTGTCTTGCGTTGCTGTGTGCTGCTTGGATCTGATGATGTGCTTGCCTGTGCGTGTGTGAGTGTGCTCTGGGTAGGTAGGGTAGTGGGCATTGTGGATGTGGCCGATGTGGGAGGTGTGAGGGACTGTTGGAGGAGGGGCACTACTGCCATCAGCGAGGAGGCCATGGACTGAATGATCCGCTGTTGGGCAGACATGTGTGATGAGATGCCCTCCATGAAGGACACCAATTGTGTCAACAGACCGGTGTGAGCATGGAGGACACTCAGCATCAATGTCTGCCCCACATGGATCTGCTTAAGCAGGTCCACAGACTCCAGACAGCAGGGTAAATGGTGGCAGGGGGTGCGGTGCCTGGACTGAAGGAGACATGCCCCCTAATATGGGAGCCTCCCGACATCAGGGATGGGAGCAGCTGGGCAGGTGGAGATGGTGGTGGTAGCAGGGACAGATGTGCTAGCTGTTGTTTTGGGGCTGCTGACACCCGCTTTTGCAAGGGAGTCATCACTGGTACTGGATGCATCCTCGGCTGAGGTGGTTGTAGCTGAATGCTCCTCAGTGTGGCTCCCCTCCGTGCCACTGGGTCCCTCCAGCTCCTCCACGGAAGACACAGTCTGGCTCTGCCACTCCTCTTGGTCCGTGGAGCTGTCTCCTCCTGTAGTCGTTGATGCTGCTGCAAACAAAGAAGAAAAACATATTCACATTTGTGACCTGTATTGAGCTGACACATGACTGTAATCACAGCACATCACAGAGCAGGTCTTGGCATCATCTGATAAGCATAGCAAAACATGACTGACAGATATGTGAACCAGCCACTTGTCATCCTGCCAGGCAAACATGCCCCAAGTACCCATCCTGGGGATGGACACATCCGTCTGGTGCATGTATGATGTCCCTAAGCACATGTGCAAACATACCCCACAAAGGGCCACGTCTCAGATCTGCCAAGTGTAATGTCTCACTATGCCCATATCACATCTCTCTCCAGTGACTCTGTACATGTGTCCGGAAATGGGATGGCCAAAGTCACTGTTAACATGATGGATATTATTCCAATCCCAGATACCATGATGGCCACATGTCCTGATAGTCAATGCTACAACAGAGTGCATGCAGGACAACAGACACTACTGCAGTATCCTGATTTGCATGTGGCACAACATGCCACAGGCCTGTCTGGCCAATTAGTCTGTACTGTCTCCTGTCACCAGGGCAGTGCATACAGAGAACAACTTTGTGCAGTGTGTCACACCAATGCATTTTGCGGGAAATGCTAACTCTGTAGCTCTCAAGTACACATGTACAGCCTCTGCTACCCACATCACCAACAATCAGATGATCACAAGGTATCCACATTAGGCATTTGAGTTTGTACCAACACAAATCAGTAAACATGGACACATCTCAGCCTGTCGGGAATAAAGTGAAGCAGCTTGCACTGTAATTTTACATCCACCATTAGGCACACTCAAGTAATTACACCCCTATGTTTTGCCCCATGTGCTGATACACCAGCCACATATAAGGCTAGCCGTTACGAAGTTTGTAACACTCTGAAGTAAAAGGGGCCATGCCAGATCACAATGACACAGAGGCAGACACCCCATTGCACATGTCAGGATGCTCACATTGTTGGCTGACAGCCAGGATTGGGAGGTACAAGTGTCACATCTGTGCGGAGTTGGCATACCTGTCCTGGTCCATGTGCAACAGGTGATGACCAGTAACAGTAGGCATGTGGCTATGCATGTGTCACAACCATGACATTCCTTCATCAGAGGCACCAACATTCGTATCACATCATGCATGTGTGTCTGCTAAATACCTCCGACACTAACGGTGCCCCAGATCATATAACTTACGGTTGTGTAGCAGTAGGCGGTCCAGGAAAACCAATAGATCCATAGAAGATAAATTGAAAAACAAATGCATTCGAAAAGGGAACCCAAAAAAAAAGCAATAATGCAACTGAACAAAGAATGATCCAACGACGCAATCATCTCAATAACAGAAGCCACAAAATCTCGAAAATTTGTTAAAAGAAAAACGCAAAAATTAAACTATATAAAAAAGGCTCCAATGACACGATCATCTCAATAATGAAACCCTCAAAAGCCCGAAAAATAGTTTTTAAAAAAATGCTCCAAAAAACCCTAAAAATAAAAGGAAAATGTAAAAATTCTTGTTTTAAATAAACAAAATAAATGTTCCTTTTTTGTAAAAAAAAAAAAGGGTCAAGACCACCATCCGTTCACGATCGGGAAAACCTGTAAAAAAAAATAAACCCACCCACAATAACACGTAAAAAACAAACAGACATTAACAATAAACACATAATAACAATTAAACAACACATAACTAACACTGCATAACAATCTACTCTAATCCAACACTACGGCAAACACATAAAACACTAAGGGGCCGATTCCGATTCCGGCCGCAAAACGAACCGACCGACACGGACCCGGACCGAATACTGTACGACCGGTGCAGTACAATGCAACGCGAGTGAATTAAAACCGACACGTACGGAATACAAGCCGTACGACCGAGCCAGAGGGAAAATAGTGATCCGGCCGGAAAACCGACACGATTTGCACCGACTGACACGAACCCGGAATCAACCCGACCGACCTGTACCCGCGATGTACGCTTAGCGCAGTACGATGCAATGCGTGTAAAACTAGACTGACTCGCACGGAGACCAAGCCGCATGACCGACACGTACAGACAACCCGGCACACAAGCAATAGAGACCGCCGCGAACGACGCGTACCAAACACAGAAGACAGGCAGCCTGAACGAGGCGGAGAAGCCTGCACGAGACAACAGCAGCGTCTGTTTCCGTCACATGAACGCCTCCTTCATGCCTACAAAACACAAAGGAAAAAACACACAAAAAGGACCAAACAAGCAATGACTAAGCCAATAAATACCCTAAAAAAATGTATTGGACAAAGACACACCCACAACTCCAACTATATAAAGGACTGCAATCACTACCATCATCCCTTGCAAACAGGAGACACAGCCAGCAGCAAACACCAGTACACAGGAAACCACCGACACACTCACAACTCACCCATCACACAACTCACACACCATCAGCACCTCATACAAAAGCACACACACATACACACAGCAAAACCAACACCAACCCAACATCACTTGCACCCTCATACACACATCCCCCACCACCACCACTCATCACCATGCCTCTAAAGAAGAATCCAAAGTTCACAGATAGTGAGTTAGAAGTGCCGGTAGACGAGATCATCAGAGTAGAGCCACATTTGTTTGGTACATTGGTTCAAAGGACCCCCATCTCACAGAAAACCAAGACGTGGGCGAGGATTGTGGACAAGGTGAATGCACAAGCACTAACGTTGAGCACAAAGGACGATATCCAGAACCGGTGGTATGACGTGCGCAGGAGGGTCAAGAAACTCATCGAGAAAGATCACGCCTTGAATTAGCGTACCGGCGGTGGCCCTCCTGCCAAACCAGTCTACTTCAGGACCTGGGAGGAGAAGGTGCGGGACATTCTACCACCAGAGAGCGTCCATGGCCTAACAGACATCCCAGAGACTGGTGAGTACACAAACAACATACCCAAGATTGTGTGGCAAGGGGACAGTGAAACCATGCACCCCAAGCAAAGCTACACTAACCAACAGATAATCAACCCAAGATGTGTATGCCAGTCACACAAACATAATACCTGCCATCTCATAGTGACTGGGGACTGTGTCATGACATGCGCCAACCTACAAACAAATAGAGCAAGCCAGTGGCACTAAGCCAAATACATCCAGCCAGACAGTTTGCCACCACAAACACACCACCTCACAGTGCAGCTGACTGTCAGGAGGGAATAGTGGGGATGCAGGTGAAGTGAGTGTAGACAAAAGCATGATGGGGCCTGTAGTCACAGATAATGCTCCTCCTCCTGATTGGCCCATCAAGACCCCTCTGAAACATGCCCACATCACAGGGAGTGGAAAATGACTGACAAGATGGCTGACAGTGGCTCCTGCTGTGGGGAGCACAAGGCCCTGCTAGGGCTTGTGTGCCAATCAGAAGCAGGATACCACTGACTGACATCCTGAAAGACAACTTGCACGCCCTACAATGGAAGCACGTTTCATGATGGGAAGGAGGACTGACAGCCCTGACCATATTAATCAGCATGGGGAGACACCCCCCAACACAAACTCTACACAACTCACCGGGTACAATGCATTGACACACACCTCATTGAAATATCAGCAAAAGATACCCGTACTGGGTGCTGCTGTGTGAAGCACAGGGGCTCACTTGGGACTTGTAGCCAAACAAACACCAGGATTTCACAGTCAGCCATCTTGCCATTGAGATATTACCCCCCCTCACACGGAAGCAGAGTCAAGAGGGAGGAAGCATGGGCATGCTGGGAAGGGGGGTGTAGCCAAGAGTATGATGGGACTCGCAGTCACAGACAACCTACGCCCACCCACATGGCCCTGCAAGATCAAACTGAACCATACTCGCCTCACAGGGAGTTGGAAGGGACTGACAAGATGTCTGACACTGGGCTCTGTTGTGGGGAGCACAAGGCCATGCTGGGACTGGTAGCCAAACAAACACTAGGATTTCACAGTCAGCCATCTTGCCATTGATGTCACCCCCCTCACAGGGAAGCAGAGTCAAGAGGGAGGAAGCATGGGCATGCTGAGAAGAGGGGTGTAGCCAAGAGTATGATGGGACTCGCAGTCACAGACAACCTACGCCCACCCACATCGCCCTGCAAGATCAACCTGAACCATACTCGCCTCACAGGGAGTGGGAAGGGACTGACAAGATGTCTGACACTGGGCTCTGTTGTGGGGAGCACAAGGCCATGCTGGCAAATGGCCAACAACAAGATCAAACTCTGTCTGTGACAAGCTGGGAAAAAGCAGTGTACAGGCAGGCATCTGTATGAAAAGTAGAAAATGTCATGTTTGTGAACCAATGATGCATGTAGAAACATAAATCACATTGTGTGTCTCTTCCAAACACAGGTCGTGCTGGGCACCCAGCGCCAAATGACGAGGATACCCAGTCCCAGACTCTGGTGGATACTGCGCTCTCTGGTATGACTCTCTCACTGTCCTCTTCGGATGACGACGACCAACCTGGCCCCTCCGGTGTGAGCCATCATGCAGCACCAGCAGCAGCAACATCTGCCCCCCCTGTACCCACGCCTCCAGCATCTGGACACCGACAGGGCACCCCCGCCAACACGGACAGAACCAAGGCCAATCAACACCCACAGCACAGGGACACAGGACCCCCCTGAAGCTACAGCCAACACCACCAGCAATACCACCCAAGGGGTCCCAGTGTCACCTGTGCGTACTGCCGCTGGTCCTGCCCATGTGGAGAGGGGTGCTGGGAGGGGTGGGAGGCACAGGGCACGCCTTGCAGAGGGGTCTGGACTGCATGATGACCCCCAACTGGCACGCATCTTTAATGCATACCAGGATAGCACCGGAGGATTTGGCCAGGTAGTGGGGATCCTCAAGGACATGCAACACGGGCAGGTCGCCCACCATGTCCACATGGAAGCAAAGTGGGATGCCCTAACTGCGGTTTATTGGGACATACTACAATGCCTCCGCCAGATCAACACCAACCTGTCCCCGCCTCCCTGTGTGCCCACAACATCTGTTGCAACACCATCTGCCAGCACCACAGGGAGGGAGGAGGACTCTGGCGGAGAGTCCCCTGCACCACAGAGGCCTGCACATGAGGATCCCCCCCCGGAAGAAGAGGGGTCGTCCGAAGAAGGACATGTGAGAGGCAGATGTCCTAGCACATCCCCCAGGGCCTCCAAACCTGTTCTGGACAATGTTCTTTGTGCGCAACCCATTCACCTTTTCCAATCGCACACAACTCGCCCCCATTACATGGAGGGATTTATGTTGGGCCAATGTAGCAGACGACTGTGAACTTTACTCTGGACATTTCATCTACCAGCACTTCCAAATCCAATGTGAACTTTGGATTCCCAAATCACTGTACAGCACCCACCATCCTATGCACTTCACTCCCACATGTTTGTAAATAAACTCACCAGTACACCATACTTGCCTCTGTTGTGATTCCAACTTGTCATGTTCAGAGCGAAGTCGATCTGCTACACAACACAGTGCATGCCAATTACTGCAACAATGTGACCAACGTAAGGTGAGTCATGGGGATGTGACACATGTGAGGGAGACACACCACTATGGCAAGACAAAACATACTCACCATGCCCATGTTACTCATCACACACAATGATGTTGACCTGAAACACATTGGCATGCACAGACACAACACCAACCCCAGTCAGTGGTAACAAGTCCACAGGTGAGGTAAGCAGATGTCACTCAGATGTGGGAAGACAGACAACGCACATAGCAAAGCGTAGCACAGGTTCATAACACATCAGCAACACGTTTATTCCACACTAGTTGCACGGTAATTCTACGTAACAGTGGACACACGCTCACAATGTGTTGGAGAATGGAAGTCCAGGGATGTGTGGTACATCAGTTGATGGGAATTGTCAACTTCCACACTGGTGTTGGCTTCTGGGTGTTGCGGGTCAGTGTTGAACATACAACAGGCAAAGGACCCTGGGAAGGACAGACAAGATACAGTCAAAAGCACAGACGAACAGGAGAGAAATGCAATATACATGCACAAAGCATGTTTCAAAACACCTACACAAACACTAGTTAGCAGTACTACCCTATTGTGGAGTACACACCACCTTAATGGACACATCACAGCACGCATCCAGTCAAGTGGCACACAGACACACCCAGACAGCAACAGAGCTGGCTCAACACATTCCAGGCTACCTCCATACATTCACATAACAACACTGGAAACTCACATTCAGGTGAAGAAGTTGTTGATGATCTGGGAGCGGACGTCACCATCATCTTCATCATCACTGGCATCTTGGCCCAGGCCTGGATCCTCCACAGGTGCCGGACGTTGGTCGTGGTCATTGTCATCCTGGATGAGAGGCACCTCCTTCCGCACCACCATGTTGTGTAGCATGCAGCAGACCAGCATTATTTTGCACACCTTTGCAGGCTCATATGGGAGGGCCCCTCCGGTCTTGTCCAGGCAACGAAAGCGGCTTTTCAGGAGGCCGAATGTCTGCTCAATCACCCTCCTGCTCTGACCATGTGCCTCATTGTAGCGCAGCTCGGCTGGTGTCACAGGGTTCCTGAGGGGTGTCAGCAACCACGGCATGTTGGGGTATCCAGAGTCACCTACACACACAAAAATGAACAAGTAGCTGAGTTTTGTAGGAATGCGGAATACAACACTGACAAACACACACAATGAGAAACAGTCAGTACACACCAACAAGCCAGGCACGCTGAGCTGGCATCTGTGACATCAGCGTTGCAATGTGACTACTCCTCATAATGTAGGCATCGTGCGCCGAACCAGGGAACCGTGCACACACATGTGTGATCAAAATGTCAGCAAGACAGACCACCAGAGCATTGATCGAATGGTAGTGCTTCCTGTTCCGGTATGCCTGCTCATGTGCCTGTGGTGGTATCAGGGCAGCATGTGTCCCGTCAATGGATCCAATGATGTTTGGCATCCTCCCCAGTGTATAAAAGGCATCCTTAATTTCAGGGAGTTCATCTTGGCTCGGGATCTTGATATTCAGGTCGAGGAATTGCAACATCCCCTCCAAGACATCGCGTAGCACCCGACTAAACATCGTTTGCGACATACCACCAGCAGTAGCCACAGTGTACTGGAAGGTGCAGGGCTGCCATCACCTTCACCTCTTGGGTCACAGCTGTAGGGTATGTCCGGCCAGGTAGCAGATGTGGCGCCAACTGCTCCGCCAACTCCTCAATCAGTGGCCTGGTGAAGCGGTACCGTCTAATGCTGTTGCGTTCCTGCATGGTTGCAAGGTCTGGGAACGGCCGATGGACAGCTGGTGCCCTGCAGTACAGAGATGCACAAAGGAAGATTGTCAGTACATCCACCCATGTGGCCATGACCACGATCACTATCACATGCTAGTTCATAACATAACACAATGTACTGAGGTGTGTGCTGTTGGGCATGGACACATATGTCACCTACAAGACCACCACCTCACATATCAATTCCACATGTCCACATGAGTTCCATGTAGTGCAATGGGCTAATCATCTGGCTGTGTCACCCAACCTATGTGCTGCTGCAATGTTAAAAAAACCCACACCAGTGACAAATGAGGACTCATGTCTCCCAGGCATCACAGATCATTGCCATGCAGAAACCCAGAGTCCCTGTATTGCCACATCAACACAGCAATGGACATGGCGTAGCGCGTACACACCACAAGGCAAGCGTAAGTCCCACAGGTAGTGGCCACTGTTGTTCCTGCCTGCCCTACATGTACGTCTCTTAGACACACACCCCACCATGGTTGATGCATATACCACATGGATGTGGAGACTGTCACCCATTGGTAACATGTGATCAGACACATCTGAGACACAACATGCAGACAGCCTGTGGGTGCACATAAGTATTTCGGCTACAGGTCCAACTGTGACGTACATGCCATCACCCCCAGGACTCAGGGTGTATGTGACATGTCTTAAACATATCCAACCTGACACTGTGGCCTTCACTCATGCCCATTACTGTCCAATTAAACATCACAGTGCTAATGTGCACAACACACAAAGGACTCTGCCCCCATGTACAAGATAACAGCCTGGGAGTGGCTGTACAAAGTGCCAGACAAAAAAACGGCTGTGGCCCCCTCAAACACCCAGGGAATGCAGCCTCACATGCCGTGGGACACTGTGTGGCCAATGCTATAGTGTGGCAGGTGTGTGCAGGTGTCCATGGCCAGTATATGTGTGTTGTATCCGTATAATAGTCACACTAATGAGGTCCGATGCGGGTGACAATGCGTACGCATTGCACAGGTCATGACCGAGCCGTGCGTACGCCTTGTCATTGAATGCAATGGCGTCCGACGCGGGTGACAATGAGTACGCATTGCACGGGTCATGACCGAGCCATGCGTACGCCTTGTCATTGAATGCAATGGGGTCGGACGCGGGTGACAACGCGTACGCATTGCACGGGTCATGACCGAGCCGTTTGTACGCCTTGTCATTGAATGCAATGGGGTCCGACGCGGGTGACAATGCGTACGCATTGCACGGGTCATGACCGAGCCGTCCGTACACCTTGTCTTTGAATGCAATGGGGTTCGACGCGGGTGACATTGCGTACGCATTGCACGGGTCATGACCGAGCCGTGCGTACGCCTTGTCATTGAATGCAATGAGGTCCGACGCGGGTGACTATCATACACACGCGTCAGACAGGCATGGTCCGAGACAGGCGTACGCCTTGGCCATTGAATCGTATGGAGACGGGTGCATGTGTATATTCAAAATACGCGTTGTACAGTCAGTTGAACGAGCCGGGCGCACCCATTGGCTCAGGACTGTCATGGAGATGGATGTGGATTCAAAACTTGTACGAGTTGTGCACTGGAAATTCAGTTGGATGCCTACAACAATGTTGCAATTTCAAGTGTTCCATGAAGGTGAAGATTTGAACGATGCGGAAGGCGTGTACGAGTCGTACTTTTAAATGGATTGGCCAGATTCATAGGATGCAACCATGTTGGACCTATCACTTGGGACACATGGCACAGAGTCTGCCTCTGCAGCACAGATATAAGGCTGGCTGGCCCCCAGGGAGCTCACTTGCCTGCACTACATGCTACTGGACCACATCCCTGCTACCACTGCTGCTGTCTATGCATCCTCTGGCTCCTGCTATGGCATGTACACTGAAGAGGGCCCCAGCCTTCACTGAGGAGGAGAACCAGGCACTGCTGGACGGGCTCCTTCCAGAGTACAGAAAGCTCTATGGGACACCAGGGGAGCAGGTGAGTGTGCTGTCCACTGCCTTCCTAATTATGCATGTTGTCTGACTAGCAGTACTAGCAATGTGTACACCAGTGGCAAGCATTCTCACTGACTACTTTCATCCACCAAAGTGTGTAGGTACATGTAATGAATAGTTTTCCTGCTGCTAAAGTGCATTGTTGCAAGCTTAAACTATCCAGGCATTGTTAACATGTCAGACATGCATGTGAGTTTTCATTCCCCATGGTTGCAATACCTGTGTAATTTATTTCCCTTTGTGATCATGACAGGTATATCCAATTGTGTGCTGCCCAAATATGGGGCATGTGTGTTAATGTACTTTTCACTTTGTCATCCTCACAGGTTGATGCCCACCAGAAGCTGGAGATCTGGCTGACCATCGCCCGGACTGTTCGGTCTGTGGGGGTCTACAAGCGCTGCATCCGCAACTGCCAGAAGAGGTGGCAGGACCTTCGGGGCTGAACCCGGAGGATAACTAGAGTCCAACTGAAGCTGTCACCTCCACGCAGGAGGAGCGGACACCGGACCCTGACTCCCCACATGCTTCGGATACTGGCGATGGTCTTCCCTGACCTGGATAGGCAGCTGAAGGCCAGACAGCAGCAGGAAGGGGGTAAGTCCATGCCTAATCTGTGTACTATGCCTGACATGCAAATAACAGTCTTTTGTCCGGGTCACACTTCCACATTACGTAGGTCTTGTAGTCCCAAAATCAGGTCCCTCATCTGTGTGATGCACCCTCCTCATCTGTTCCACAGGTGTGGCCCCTACAGTCTGTTGCTAGTGTCACTAAGGCACTGTGTCCCTTCAGTCAGCTATGTTTCAGGTACCAGTCAGCATCAGTTCCCATGACTCTGTTGTGTGTTTCATGGGTGGGTCAATTGTTTACACAATGCCTAAGATCTGACATGTGAACTGTGTGTGCCCTTGAGATGTGTACCAATTGCTGGTCTGACTCGCAACATGTTTCTGGGGTATTCAAAACAAAACCATGCAGCAGAGGACTCCAATTTTTGGCCATCAGGAGTATGTAGATCAAGTATGTCACAATTGCTTAGCCACCTGACTACTGTCCGGGGAAAAACATTGTTTCACTTAGTCCTGCCCAGTCATGCCCCCTCAAGGGCATTCAGAAAAACTCTGTAATCCCACTCCTGTGTATGAAATTGCAGGTTGTGCTTAGTGACATGTGCCCTCAGGTGTGTGCCTCTGTGTCATTAGGGTGTGGCTTGTTGCTACGTACAACTGGGGTGTCCATGATTCAGAGGGTCAGCATGACATCTGCAATGTGACTGTGGGAGACAAGATCTGTGTGACATATAGGTGTGTGATCATCTGACAGCGCACAATGGTGTATGAAACTGTGTCCCTCATTCAGCTGGGTTACATGCATGGCAGACTGTGATGTATTAATGTACATGGATTTGTGTTTGCTGAGACTCATATGAATGATTTGCATGATGTGGGGTCTTCTGGGTCCTGGATATGTTTTTTGCATGGGATGGACAAGTGCGCCGCTCATCTGCAGAGTCAGATTTACCCCTGAGCGAGGATTGTGAGTCAGTGCATATTGTTGTTGTCTGGATGCCCTGCCCCTGTGACAGGAGACAGTGTTGACTGACTTTTAGGGCATCCCAGTGCCATGGCATTGAACTTGCTATGAGTGAACCTGTGTTGTGTTCAAGTGTGACCCATGCACCCCATTGTGGCCTTGCCCATCAGGACATGAGTACATCATAGTGTGTGTTGCTGGCATGCATCCCAAGCATGTGAAATGAGTCTCTGCCCATCCCTTCATCCGGACACCTGTACTGAGTCAGTCACAAGAGATGTGCTGTGTGTCTAGTGACATACTCCTACATGTTCACTTGCATGTATAACTAATGTGTGGGTGGTGCATGTTGGCACATTGGTGTGTTAGCATCCAACATGCAACGGACATATGTGTGAAAGTCAAGGAGGGATATGTGTTCCATAGTTGATGTTGAGAATGACATTTGTCTCATCCTAAACAGTTTTGGCACTTTGAGCTGTGTTCAGCTGATGATGCCAGGGCTTGCCCTGTGATGTGATGTACTCACTGTGGTGTGTGCAGTCGGTGCAGGTGACTGATGTTGTTCTCTTACTTCATATTCCTATCCAGATACATCCACGGCCACAGGAGGGGACAGCTCCACGGACCAGGAGGAGCCACAGAGCCTTCCAGGGACAGAAGGAGAGGAGACAGGTGGACCCAGTGGCACGGAGGGCGAGTTGAGCCACACAGAGGAGCCGTCAGCACCATCCCCCCAGCTGAAGGCCACAGCAGCTCTGAGGATGACTCCCCTGTGGAGGCGGGTGTCAGCAGCCACCAAACACCAACTACTGAGGCTGTCTCCGCCACCACCACCACCACCACCACCCCCCTCCCATCGGCTCCCATCCCAGAGGTCCCTGTGGGCTTCCGTGTTCGTGAGCATGTCTCCTTTGTGGCAGGCACCGCACCCCCTGCCCCTCTGTCCCCTGCTGCCCTGAGTGAGGAGTCTGTGGACTTACTTCGACAGATCCATGTAGGGCAGACGTCGATGCTGAAGGTCCTCATTGCACACACAGGTCTGTTGACACAACTGGTGTCATTCATGGAGGGCATTTCCTCGGGCATGTCTACCCTACAGAGGACCAACCAGTCCGTGGCATCCTCCCTGACGGCAGCAGTGTCCCTCCTCCAACAGTCCCACACCCCACCTACCCCTGCACCACCCACGATTCCTAGCACCCTACCTGTCCCAAGCACAGAAACCCCCAAACCAAGCGCTAGACATGCACACAAGCAAGTGCAAGGGACTGAAGACACGCTCACAGGGGCTTGTTTGCTGACACACACACAGTCATCCACAACCACTCCACGGTCCTCCGAGACCTCTCTCTCCCAGCCCCCTTCCCTTACCTCACCTGCAACCCCATCCCCCCAGAAGCTCTTCCTCTGTGACCTTGGCCTCTTCCCCACCGACCCTGCAGATCCTGATTACAAGGGGAAGAGTAAGTCCCCACACAAAGAAGGGAGTGCCCCTCACACCCGGACACCTTCCCCCATGGGCATTCAGACCGAGACTCCCACCTGCAAGTCCCCCCGGTGCAAGAAGAGCAAGACCCCCCCACCACCAGGCAGCTCCAAGGCAGTCTCCATCCTCCATCCCCCAGGCCACCACTCCAGAGGTTCCCCCGCCACTCCCTGCACCGGGTTCCCCCACACACAGATACACCATCCCCAAAATGCTAAGGCCATCCCCCCCTAGCACTTGCTCCACCACACCTGGTCAGACAGTTGGTGCCACTGATGTGGGGACCGTGTCCCCCCCTCCCCGCCCTGCCGACCTCACCTGTCCCCCATTCTGCTCCCATGGATGTAGGCACTGCTTTGGAGTCCACGACCACCCCGTCTGACTTGGGCACTGCAGTGGTGAGCCAATGCACTCCGTCTGACCTGCCCACTGGAGTTGTGCCGGCACCCACCCCATCTGACTTGTGCCCCACAGTTACTGGATGCATCCTCGGCTGAGGTGGTTGTAGCTGAATGCTCCTCAGTGTGGCTCCCCTCCGTGCCACTGGGTCCCTCCAGCTCCTCCACGGAAGACACAGTCTGGCTCTGCCACTCCTCTTGGTCCGTGGAGCTGTCTCCTCCTGTAGTCGTTGATGCTGCTGCAAACAAAGAAGAAAAACATATTCACATTTGTGACCTGTATTGAGCTGACACATGACTGTAATCACAGCACATCACAGAGCAGGTCTTGGCATCATCTGATAAGCATAGCAAAACATGACTGACAGATATGTGAACCAGCCACTTGTCATCCTGCCAGGCAAACATGCCCCAAGTACCCATCCTGGGGATGGACACATCCGTCTGGTGCATGTATGATGTCCCTAAGCACATGTGCAAACATACCCCACAAAGGGCCACGTCTCAGATCTGCCAAGTGTAATGTCTCACTATGCCCATATCACATCTCTCTCCAGTGACTCTGTACATGTGTCCGGAAATGGGATGGCCAAAGTCACTGTTAACATGATGGATATTATTCCAATCCCAGATACCATGATGGCCACATGTCCTGATAGTCAATGCTACAACAGAGTGCATGCAGGACAACAGACACTACTGCAGTATCCTGATTTGCATGTGGCACAACATGCCACAGGCCTGTCTGGCCAATTAGTCTGTACTGTCTCCTGTCACCAGGGCAGTGCATACAGAGAACAACTTTGTGCAGTGTGTCACACCAATGCATTTTGCGGGAAATGCTAACTCTGTAGCTCTCAAGTACACATGTACAGCCTCTGCTACCCACATCACCAACAATCAGATGATCACAAGGTATCCACATTAGGCATTTGAGTTTGTACCAACACAAATCAGTAAACATGGACACATCTCAGCCTGTCGGGAATAAAGTGAAGCAGCTTGCACTGTAATTTTACATCCACCATTAGGCACACTCAAGTAATTACACCCCTATGTTTTGCCCCATGTGCTGATACACCAGCCACATATCATAAGGCTAGCCGTTACGAAGTTTGTAACACTCTGAAGTAAAAGGGGCCATGCCAGATCACAATGACACAGAGGCAGACACCCCATTGCACATGTCAGGATGCTCACATTGTTGGCTGACAGCCAGGATTGGGAGGTACAAGTGTCACATCTGTGCGGAGTTGGCATACCTGTCCTGGTCCATGTGCAACAGGTGATGACCAGTAACAGTAGGCATGTGGCTATGCATGTGTCACAACCATGACATTCCTTCATCAGAGGCACCAACATTCGTATCACATCATGCATGTGTGTCTGCTAAATACCTCCGACACTAACGGTGCCCCAGATCATATAACTTACGGTTGTGTAGCAGTAGGCGGTCCAGGAAAACCAATAGATCCATAGAAGATAAATTGAAAAACAAATGCATTCGAAAAGGGAACCCAAAAAAAAAGCAATAATGCAACTGAACAAAGAATGATCCAACGACGCAATCATCTCAATAACAGAAGCCACAAAATCTCGAAAATTTGTTAAAAGAAAAACGCAAAAATTAAACTATATAAAAAAGGCTCCAATGACACGATCATCTCAATAATGAAACCCTCAAAAGCCCGAAAAATAGTTTTTAAAAAAATGCTCCAAAAAACCCTAAAAATAAAAGGAAAATGTAAAAATTCTTGTTTTAAATAAACAAAATAAATTTTCCTTTTTTGTAAAAAAAAAAAAGGGTCAAGACCACCATCCGTTCACGATCGGGAAAACCTGTAAAAAAAAATAAACCCACCCACAATAACACGTAAAAAACAAACAGACATTAACAATAAACACATAATAACAATTAAACAACACATAACTAACACTGCATAACAATCTACTCTAATCCAACACTACGGCAAACACATAAAACACTAAGGGGCCGATTCCGATTCCGGCCGCAAAACGAACCGACCGACACGGACCCGGACCGAATACTGTACGACCGGTGCAGTACAATGCAACGCGAGTGAATTAAAACCGACACGTACGGAATACAAGCCGTACGACCGAGCCAGAGGGAAAATAGTGATCCGGCCGGAAAACCGACACGATTTGCACCGACTGACACGAACCCGGAATCAACCCGACCGACCTGTACCCGCGATGTACGCTTAGCGCAGTACGATGCAATGCGTGTAAAACTAGACTGACTCGCACGGAGACCAAGCCGCATGACCGACACGTACAGACAACCCGGCACACAAGCAATAGAGACCGCCGCGAACGACGCGTACCAAACACAGAAGACAGGCAGCGTGAACGAGGCGGAGAAGCCTGCACGAGATAACAGCAGCGTCTGTTTCCGTCACATGAACGCCTCCTTCATGCCTACAAAACACAAAGGAAAAAACACACAAAAAGGACCAAACAAGCAATGACTAAGCCAATAAATACCCTAAAAAAATGTATTGGACAAAGACACACCCACAACTCCAACTATATAAAGGACTGCAATCACTACCATCATCCCTTGCAAACAGGAGACACAGCCAGCAGCAAACACCAGTACACAGGAAACCACCGACACACTCACAACTCACCCATCACACAACTCACACACCATCAGCACCTCATACAAAAGCACACACACATACACACAGCAAAACCAACACCAACCCAACATCACTTGCACCCTCATACACACATCCCCCACCACCACCACTCATCACCATGCCTCTAAAGAAGAATCCAAAGTTCACAGATAGTGAGTTAGAAGTGCCGGTAGACGAGATCATCAGAGTAGAGCCACATTTGTTTGGTACATTGGTTCAAAGGACCCCCATCTCACAGAAAACCAAGACGTGGGCGAGGATTGTGGACAAGGTGAATGCACAAGCACTAACGTTGAGCACAAAGGACGATATCCAGAACCGGTGGTATGACGTGCGCAGGAGGGTCAAGAAACTCATCGAGAAAGATCACACCTTGAATTAGCGTACCGGCGGTGGCCCTCCTGCCAAACCAGTCTACTTCAGGACCTGGGAGGAGAAGGTGCGGGACATTCTACCACCAGAGAGCGTCCATGGCCTAACAGACATCCCAGAGACTGGTGAGTACACAAACAACATACCCAAGATTGTGTGGCAAGGGGACAGTGAAACCATGCACCCCAAGCAAAGCTACACTAACCAACAGATAATCAACCCAAGATGTGTATGCCAGTCACACAAACATAATACCTGACATCTCATAGTGACTGGGGACTGTGTCATGACATGCGCCAACCTACAAACAAATAGAGCAAGCCAGTGGCACTAAGCCAAATACATCCAGCCAGACAGTTTGCCACCACAAACACACCACCTCACAGTGCAGCTGACTGTCAGGAGGGAATAGTGGGGATGCAGGTGAAGTGAGTGTAGACAAAAGCATGATGGGGCCTGTAGTCACAGATAATGCTCCTCCTCCTGATTGGCCCATCAAGACCCCTCTGAAACATGCCCACATCACAGGGAGTGGAAAATGACTGACAAGATGGCTGACAGTGGCTCCTGCTGTGGGGAGCACAAGGCCCTGCTAGGGCTTGTGTGCCAATCAGAAGCAGGATACCACTGACTGACATCCTGAAAGACAACTTGCACGCCCTACAATGGAAGCACGTTTCATGATGGGAAGGAGGACTGACAGCCCTGACCATATTAATCAGCATGGGGAGACACCCCCCAACACAAACTCTACACAACTCACCGGGTACAATGCATTGACACACACCTCATTGAAATATCAGCAAAAGATACCCGTACTGGGTGCTGCTGTGTGAAGCACAGGGGCTCACTTGGGACTTGTAGCCAAACAAACACCAGGATTTCACAGTCAGCCATCTTGCCATTGAGATATTACCCCCCCTCACACGGAAGCAGAGTCAAGAGGGAGGAAGCATGGGCATGCTGGGAAGGGGGGTGTAGCCAAGAGTATGATGGGACTCGCAGTCACAGACAACCTACGCCCACCCACATGGCCCTGCAAGATCAAACTGAACCATACTCGCCTCACAGGGAGTTGGAAGGGACTGACAAGATGTCTGACACTGGGCTCTGTTGTGGGGAGCACAAGGCCATGCTGGGACTGGTAGCCAAACAAACACTAGGATTTCACAGTCAGCCATCTTGCCATTGATGTCACCCCCCTCACAGGGAAGCAGAGTCAAGAGGGAGGAAGCATGGGCATGCTGAGAAGAGGGGTGTAGCCAAGAGTATGATGGGACTCGCAGTCACAGACAACCTACGCCCACCCACATCGCCCTGCAAGATCAACCTGAACCATACTCGCCTCACAGGGAGTGGGAAGGGACTGACAAGATGTCTGACACTGGGCTCTGTTGTGGGGAGCACAAGGCCATGCTGGCAAATGGCCAACAACAAGATCAAACTCTGTCTGTGACAAGCTGGGAAAAAGCAGTGTACAGGCAGGCATCTGTATGAAAAGTAGAAAATGTCATGTTTGTGAACCAATGATGCATGTAGAAACATAAATCACATTGTGTGTCTCTTCCAAACACAGGTCGTGCTGGGCACCCAGCGCCAAATGACGAGGATACCCAGTCCCAGACTCTGGTGGATACTGCGCTCTCTGGTATGACTCTCTCACTGTCCTCTTCGGATGACGACGACCAACCTGGCCCCTCCGGTGTGAGCCATCATGCAGCACCAGCAGCAGCAACATCTGCCCCCCCTGTACCCACGCCTCCAGCATCTGGACACCGACAGGGCACCCCCGCCAACACGGACAGAACCAAGGCCAATCAACACCCACAGCACAGGGACACAGGACCCCCCTGAAGCTACAGCCAACACCACCAGCAATACCACCCAAGGGGTCCCAGTGTCACCTGTGCGTACTGCCGCTGGTCCTGCCCATGTGGAGAGGGGTGCTGGGAGGGGTGGGAGGCACAGGGCACGCCTTGCAGAGGGGTCTGGACTGCATGATGACCCCCAACTGGCACGCATCTTTAATGCATACCAGGATAGCACCGGAGGATTTGGCCAGGTAGTGGGGATCCTCAAGGACATGCAACACGGGCAGGTCGCCCACCATGTCCACATGGAAGCAAAGTGGGATGCCCTAACTGCGGTTTATTGGGACATACTACAATGCCTCCGCCAGATCAACACCAACCTGTCCCCGCCTCCCTGTGTGCCCACAACATCTGTTGCAACACCATCTGCCAGCACCACAGGGAGGGAGGAGGACTCTGGCGGAGAGTCCCCTGCACCACAGAGGCCTGCACATGAGGATCCCCCCCCGGAAGAAGAGGGGTCGTCCGAAGAAGGACATGTGAGAGGCAGATGTCCTAGCACATCCCCCAGGGCCTCCAAACCTGTTCTGGACAATGTTCTTTGTGCGCAACCCATTCACCTTTTCCAATCGCACACAACTCGCCCCCATTACATGGAGGGATTTATGTTGGGCCAATGTAGCAGACGACTGTGAACTTTACTCTGGACATTTCATCTACCAGCACTTCCAAATCCAATGTGAACTTTGGATTCCCAAATCACTGTACAGCACCCACCATCCTATGCACTTCACTCCCACATGTTTGTAAATAAACTCACCAGTACACCATACTTGCCTCTGTTGTGATTCCAACTTGTCATGTTCAGAGCGAAGTCGATCTGCTACACAACACAGTGCATGCCAATTACTGCAACAATGTGACCAACGTAAGGTGAGTCATGGGGATGTGACACATGTGAGGGAGACACACCACTATGGCAAGACAAAACATACTCACCATGCCCATGTTACTCATCACACACAATGATGTTGACCTGAAACACATTGGCATGCACAGACACAACACCAACCCCAGTCAGTGGTAACAAGTCCACAGGTGAGGTAAGCAGATGTCACTCAGATGTGGGAAGACAGACAACGCACATAGCAAAGCGTAGCACAGGTTCATAACACATCAGCAACACGTTTCCACACTAGTTGCACGGTAATTCTACGTAACAGTGGACACACGCTCACAATGTGTTGGAGAATGGAAGTCCAGGGATGTGTGGTACATCAGTTGATGGGAATTGTCAACTTCCACACTGGTGTTGGCTTCTGGGTGTTGCGGGTCAGTGTTGAACATACAACAGGCAAAGGACCCTGGGAAGGACAGACAAGATACAGTCAAAAGCACAGACGAACAGGAGAGAAATGCAATATACATGCACAAAGCATGTTTCAAAACACCTACACAAACACTAGTTAGCAGTACTACCCTATTGTGGAGTACACACCACCTTAATGGACACATCACAGCACGCATCCAGTCAAGTGGCACACAGACACACCCAGACAGCAACAGAGCTGGCTCAACACATTCCAGGCTACCTCCATACATTCACATAACAACACTGGAAACTCACATTCAGGTGAAGAAGTTGTTGATGATCTGGGAGCGGACGTCACCATCATCTTCATCATCACTGGCATCTTGGCCCAGGCCTGGATCCTCCACAGGTGCCGGACGTTGGTCGTGGTCATTGTCATCCTGGATGAGAGGCACCTCCTTCCGCACCACCATGTTGTGTAGCATGCAGCAGACCAGCATTATTTTGCACACCTTTGCAGGCTCATATGGGAGGGCCCCTCCGGTCTTGTCCAGGCAACGAAAGCGGCTTTTCAGGAGGCCGAATGTCTGCTCAATCACCCTCCTGCTCTGACCATGTGCCTCATTGTAGCGCAGCTCGGCTGGTGTCACAGGGTTCCTGAGGGGTGTCAGCAACCACGGCATGTTGGGGTATCCAGAGTCACCTACACACACAAAAATGAACAAGTAGCTGAGTTTTGTAGGAATGCGGAATACAACACTGACAAACATACACAATGAGAAACAGTCAGTACACACCAACAAGCCAGGCACGCTGAGCTGGCATCTGTGACATCAGCGTTGCAATGTGACTACTCCTCATAATGTAGGCATCGTGCGCCGAACCAGGGAACCGTGCACACACATGTGTGATCAAAATGTCAGCAAGACAGACCACCAGAGCATTGATCGAATGGTAGTGCTTCCTGTTCCGGTATGCCTGCTCATGTGCCTGTGGTGGTATCAGGGCAGCATGTGTCCCGTCAATGGATCCAATGATGTTTGGCATCCTCCCCAGTGTATAAAAGGCATCCTTAATTTCAGGGAGTTCATCTTGGCTCGGGATCTTGATATTCAGGTCGAGGAATTGCAACATCCCCTCCAAGACATCGCGTAGCACCCGACTAAACATCGTTTGCGACATACCACCAGCAGTAGCCACAGTGTACTGGAAGGTGCAGGGCTGCCATCACCTTCACCTCTTGGGTCACAGCTGTAGGGTATGTCCGGCCAGGTAGCAGATGTGGCGCCAACTGCTCCGCCAACTCCTCAATCAGTGGCCTGGTGAAGCGGTACCGTCTAATGCTGTTGCGTTCCTGCATGGTTGCAAGGTCTGGGAACGGCCGATGGACAGCTGGTGCCCTGCAGTACAGAGATGCACAAAGGAAGATTGTCAGTACATCCACCCATGTGGCCATGACCACGATCACTATCACATGCTAGTTCATAACATAACACAATGTACTGAGGTGTGTGCTGTTGGGCATGGACACATATGTCACCTACAAGACCACCACCTCACATCTCAATTCCACATGTCCACATGAGTTCCATGTAGTGCAATGGGCTAATCATCTGGCTGTGTCACCCAACCTATGTGCTGCTGCAATGTTAAAAAAACCCACACCAGTGACAAATGAGGACTCATGTCTCCCAGGCATCACAGATCATTGCCATGCAGAAACCCAGAGTCCCTGTATTGCGACATCAACACAGCAATGGACATGGCGTAGCGCGTACACACCACAAGGCAAGCGTAAGTCCCACAGGTAGTGGCCACTGTTGTTCCTGCCTGCCCTACATGTACGTCTCTTAGACACACACCCCACCATGGTTGATGCATATACCACATGGATGTGGAGACTGTCACCCATTGGTAACATGTGATCAGACACATCTGAGACACAACATGCAGACAGCCTGTGGGTGCACATAAGTATTTCGGCTACAGGTCCAACTGTGACGTACATGCCATCACCCCCAGGACTCAGGGTGTATGTGACATGTCTTAAACATATCCAACCTGACACTGTGGCCTTCACTCATGCCCATTACTGTCCAATTAAACATCACAGTGCTAATGTGCACAACACACAAAGGACTCTGCCCCCATGTACAAGATAACAGCCTGGGAGTGGCTGTACAAAGTGCCAGACAAAAAAACGGCTGTGGCCCCCTCAAACACCCAGGGAATGCAGCCTCACATGCCGTGGGACACTGTGTGGCCAATGCTATAGTGTGGCAGGTGTGTGCAGGTGTCCATGGCCAGTATATGTGTGTTGTATCCGTATAATAGTCACACTAATGAGGTCCGATGCGGGTGACAATGCGTACGCATTGCACAGGTCATGACCGAGCCGTGCGTACGCCTTGTCATTGAATGCAATGGCGTCCGACGCGGGTGACAATGAGTACGCATTGCACGGGTCATGACCGAGCCATGCGTACGCCTTGTCATTGAATGCAATGGGGTCTGACGCGGGTGACAACGCGTACGCATTGCACGGGTCATGACCGAGCCGTTTGTACGCCTTGTCATTGAATGCAATGGGGTCCGACGCGGGTGACAATGCGTACGCATTGCACGGGTCATGACCGAGCCGTCCGTACACCTTGTCTTTGAATGCAATGGGGTTCGACGCGGGTGACATTGCGTACGCATTGCACGGGTCATGACCGAGCCGTGCGTACGCCTTGTCATTGAATGCAATGAGGTCCGACGCGGGTGACTATCATACACACGCGTCAGACAGGCATGGTCCGAGACAGGCGTACGCCTTGGCCATTGAATCGTATGGAGACGGGTGCATGTGTATATTCAAAATACGCGTTGTACAGTCAGTTGAACGAGCCGGGCGCACCCATTGGCTCAGGACTGTCATGGAGATGGATGTGGATTCAAAACTTGTACGAGTTGTGCACTGGAAATTCAGTTGGATGCCTACAACAATGTTGCAATTTCAAGTGTTCCATGAAGGTGAAGATTTGAACGATGCGGAAGGCGTGTACGAGTCGTACTTTTAAATGGATTGGCCAGATTCATAGGATGCAACCATGTTGGACCTATCACTTGGGACACATGGCACAGAGTCTGCCTCTGCAGCACAGATATAAGGCTGGCTGGTCCCCAGGGAGCTCACTTGCCTGCACTACATGCTACTGGACCACATCCCTGCTACCACTGCTGCTGTCTATGCATCCTCTGGCTCCTGCTATGGCATGTACACTGAAGAGGGCCCCAGCCTTCACTGAGGAGGAGAACCAGGCACTGCTGGACGGGCTCCTTCCAGAGTACAGAAAGCTCTATGGGACACCAGGGGAGCAGGTGAGTGTGCTGTCCACTGCCTTCCTAATTATGCATGTTGTCTGACTAGCAGTACTAGCAGTGTGTACACCAGTGGCAAGCATTCTCACTGACTACTTTCATCCACCAAAGTGTGTAGGTACATGTAATGAATAGTTTTCCTGCTGCTAAAGTGCATTGTTGCAAGCTTAAACTATCCAGGCATTGTTAACATGTCAGACATGCATGTGAGTTTTCATTCCCCATGGTTGCAATACCTGTGTAATTTATTTCCCTTTGTGATCATGACAGGTATATCCAATTGTGTGCTGCCCAAATATGGGGCATGTGTGTTAATGTACTTTTCACTTTGTCATCCTCACAGGTCGATGCCCACCAGAAGCTGGAGATCTGGCTGACCATCGCCCGGACTGTTCGGTCTGTGGGGGTCTACAAGCGCTGCATCCGCAACTGCCAGAAGAGGTGGCAGGACCTTCGGGGCTGGACCCGGAGGATAACTAGAGTCCAACTGAAGCTGTCACCTCCACGCAGGAGGAGCGGACACCGGACCCTGACTCCCCACATGCTTCGGATACTGGCGATGGTCTTCCCTGACCTGGATAGGCAGCTGAAGGCCAGACAGCAGCAGGAAGGGGGTAAGTCCATGCCTAATCTGTGTACTATGCCTGACATGCAAATAACAGTCTTTTGTCCGGGTCACACTTCCACATTACGTAGGTCTTGTAGTCCCAAAATCAGGTCCCTCATCTGTGTGATGCACCCTCCTCATCTGTTCCACAGGTGTGGCCCCTACAGTCTGTTGCTTGTGTCACTAAGGCACTGTGTCCCTTCAGTCAGCTATGTTTCAGGTACCAGTCAGCATCAGTTCCCATGACTCTGTTGTGTGTTTCATGGGTGGGTCAATTGTTTACACAATGCCTAAGATCTGACATGTGAACTGTGTGTGCCCTTGAGATGTGTACCAATTGCTGGTCTGACTCGCAACATGTTTCTGGGGTATTCAAAACAAAACCATGCAGCAGAGGACTCCAATTTTTGGCCATCAGGAGTATGTAGATCAAGTATGTCACAATTGCTTAGCCACCTGACTACTGTCCGGGGAAAAACATTGTTTCACTTAGTCCTGCCCAGTCATGCCCCCTCAAGGGCATTCAGAAAAACTCTGTAATCCCACTCCTGTGTATGAAATTGCAGGTTGTGCTTAGTGACATGTGCCCTCAGGTGTGTGCCTCTGTGTCATTAGGGTGTGGCTTGTTGCTACGTACAACTGGGGTGTCCATGATTCAGAGGGTCAGCATGACATCTGCAATGTGACTGTGGGAGACAAGATCTGTGTGACATATAGGTGTGTGATCATCTGACAGCGCACAATGGTGTATGAAACTGTGTCCCTCATTCAGCTGGGTTACATGCATGGCAGACTGTGATGTATTAATGTACATGGATTTGTGTTTGCTGAGACTCATATGAATGATTTGCATGATGTGGGGTCTTCTGGGTCCTGGATATGTTTTTTGCATGGGATGGACAAGTGCGCCGCTCATCTGCAGAGTCAGATTTACCCCTGAGCGAGGATTGTGAGTCAGTGCATATTGTTGTTGTCTGGATGCCCTGCCCCTGTGACAGGAGACAGTGTTGACTGACTTTTAGGGCATCCCAGTGCCATGGCATTGAACTTGCTATGAGTGAACCTGTGTTGTGTTCAAGTGTGACCCATGCACCCCATTGTGGCCTTGCCCATCAGGACATGAGTACATCATAGTGTGTGTTGCTGGCATGCATCCCAAGCATGTGAAATGAGTCTCTGCCCATCCCTTCATCCGGACACCTGTACTGAGTCAGTCACAAGAGATGTGCTGTGTGTCTAGTGACATACTCCTACATGTTCACTTGCATGTATAACTAATGTGTGGGTGGTGCATGTTGGCACATTGGTGTGTTAGCATCCAACATGCAACGGACATATGTGTGAAAGTCAAGGAGGGATATGTGTTCCATAGTTGATGTTGAGAATGACATTTGTCTCATCCTAAACAGTTTTGGCACTTTGAGCTGTGTTCAGCTGATGATGCCAGGGCTTGCCCTGTGATGTGATGTACTCACTGTGGTGTGTGCAGTCGGTGCAGGTGACTAGTGTTGTTCTCTTACTTCATATTCCTATCCAGATACATCCACGGCCACAGGAGGGGACAGCTCCACGGACCAGGAGGAGCCACAGAGCCTTCCAGGGACAGAAGGAGAGGAGACAGGTGGACCCAGTGGCACGGAGGGCGAGTTGAGCCACACAGAGGAGCCGTCAGCACCATCCCCCCAGCTGAAGGCCACAGCAGCTCTGAGGATGACTCCCCTGTGGAGGCGGGTGTCAGCAGCCACCAAACACCAACTACTGAGGCTGTCTCCGCCACCACCACCACCACCCCCCTCCCATCGGCTCCCATCCCAGAGGTCCCTGTGGGCTTCCGTGTTCGTGAGCATGTCTCCTTTGTGGCAGGCACCGCACCCCCTGCCCCTCTGTCCCCTGCTGCCCTGAGTGAGGAGTCTGTGGACTTACTTCGACAGATCCATGTAGGGCAGACGTCGATGCTGAAGGTCCTCATTGCACACACAGGTCTGTTGACACAACTGGTGTCATTCATGGAGGGCATTTCCTCGGGCATGTCTACCCTACAGAGGACCAACCAGTCCGTGGCATCCTCCCTGACGGCAGCAGTGTCCCTCCTCCAACAGTCCCACACCCCACCTACCCCTGCACCACCCACGATTCCTAGCACCCTACCTGTCCCAAGCACAGAAACCCCCAAACCAAGGGCTAGACATGCACACAAGCAAGTGCAAGGGACTGAAGACACGCTCACAGGGGCTTGTTTGCTGACACACACACAGTCATCCACAACCACTCCACGGTCCTCCGAGACCTCTCTCTCCCAGCCCCCTTCCCTTACCTCACCTGCAACCCCATCCCCCCAGAAGCTCTTCCTCTGTGACCTTGGCCTCTTCCCCACCGACCCTGCAGATCCTGATTACAAGGGGAAGAGTAAGTCCCCACACAAAGAAGGGAGTGCCCCTCACACCCGGACACCTTCCCCCATGGGCATTCAGACTGAGACTCCCACCTGCAAGTCCCCCCGGTGCAAGAAGAGCAAGACCCCCCCACCACCAGGCAGCTCCAAGGCAGTCTCCATCCTCCATCCCCCAGGCCACCACTCCAGAGGTTCCCCCGCCACTCCCTGCACCGGGTTCCCCCACACACAGATACACCATCCCCAAAATGCTAAGGCCATCCCCCCCTAGCACTTGCTCCACCACACCTGGTCAGACAGTTGGTGCCACTGATGTGGGGACCGTGTCCCCCCCTCCCCGCCCTGCCGACCTCACCTGTCCCCCATTCTGCTCCCATGGATGTAGGCACTGCTTTGGAGTCCACGACCACCCCGTCTGACTTGGGCACTGCAGTGGTGAGCCAATGCACTCCGTCTGACCTGCCCACTGGATTTGTGCCGGCACCCACCCCATCTGACTTGTGCCCCACAGTTGTGACAGCACCCACCACTTCAGTCAGCTCCACTGCAGTTGCAAGTGTCTCACCTGCATCCCCCACCTCTTCACTGCCTCCTTCTGCTGTGCCCTGATCCTGTCCCTGCGGTGCCTGGCCTGCCCCCATGTATGCCCCTCCGAGGGGATGACCCCGGTCCTTAGCAGTGCAGGCAAGCAAGGTGTGACAGTTGTCACTCTAGTTCACTCCTTGGCATTTTGACATGGACTGGCCATTGGCCTTTTGGTTGCACAGACGTTTAGCATTTCATATACTGAATTTGTCCCTCTAGTTCACTCCTTGCCATTTGGACATGGACTGGCCATTGACCTTTTGTTGGAACAGACGTTTCACTTTTCATATGCTGAATAAAGCTTTTTACTTTGTCCCTGTGAACTTGATTTAGCTGTACATCATGTTGATGTTGTTTTACATGCCCCTGCACCTGTAATGCTTGGTCTACACTGTTGCATACTGATGTGTTGATGTGAGGTACTCCCTGTGGTCCATGAGATATGTATCCTATTCTGGTGGGTATCCATGTCATCCTTTGCAGCTACCTGGGTGTGTCAGGATCAACTATTTGTGTACATCTCTCTGTGAGCATTTCATTGGCATGGTCACATCTGTGGCTTGCATCCCTGCACATATGATGTGCTTCCCATTGTCCAAATTGTCACTTCCACATACATAGTGCTCATCACTATAGGCCCTACAGGTGTGTGCATCACTGTAATAGGAGCAAATGGGTCCTCTGTGCAACTTGCTAGACATATGTTTTGTGTATGTGCAGATGACCTAGGGGAGACTCCCATACCCAGGCTGTTGTGACCAGAGCCTTCATTGTGTGGTAACTGATGGCTGACTGACCAAGTGTTCTGCACACATGAGTGGGACTTGTGGTGAATATGTTTGGCACAGGTGGGCTCCCACAGGAGTTGTGTCCCCTCAAGTTAGTGTGTTGTCCAGTGACATGGCCTGGGCCCATGGTGTGTGTTGTATGTGCGTGTGTGTGTGTCCACATCCCTGTTCATACACAGACAGGGTTCCCTTGATATGTACCTGTTGTTGATGCTTGCTGAGTGGTACTGGGTTCATCCCACTACTTTTCCAATGGGCTACCAGATGTGTGGGTGCATGACACAATACTGTTAATTGTTGTATCATCATTATGATTTGTCAGTTCTGAGTGTTGATGATGTTGTCAGACACAGATGGGACCCAGTCAGGGTTCCTCAAGGCACTTGTTTGTTCACAATATCATGTAGTTGTCCCTAGGTGGTAGTTTTCAGTGATTGAGACATTTGTATGTGTGTGTGACTGCTCCCACTTGTCGGGTTCATGGCAGCGATGCTGGCAGGTGTCAGCATGGGTGCCTTGTGTTCCTCCTTGGCATCTGCATAGTCCTGGGACTGTGGCAGGGATTCTGAAGGTTACATGACCTTTGAGGTCATGGCCATGTACCGCATACTGTGCAGTGTGTCTGTCATTCTCCAGGGTTGTAAACAGTCCTTGTGTGATGTGTGTGGGCACCTTAGTTCCTGGCAAAATTCCTGTGTTTGTCATGGGTGCATGTGCAATGTCACCTGTCCATGTGGACTTCACAGATACACATTGTTGCAGTTCAGGTGTGTGGTGTTGATGGTGGACTGATGTGAATGTTTGCATGGATGGTCCCCTAGCTCCCGTTTGTCCATGAATGAGGGGTCATGCTGAGTGATTTGTGTTTGTGTATGTGTGATGTACGTTTGTGGCACAGGACACATGTCTGGGTTTCCCAGTTTGTACGACATCTGCCTTTGTCATCACAGTGGAGGTGTCATGCATACTTGTGTCACCCCACTGTCTGTTCCCTGGGGGTAGTGGTTGTTAGACCCGGCCTCGTGGCATGGCCATCCCTGTCCCCGCACCACATATCCTGACCCATGCACTTCATGCAGCCCCCGAGCACACGGCCTAGCCGATCCTTCCCACCAGAACACACACACACCCGACCCGGACTTCCCTGTCCGTGGCCTTCCTCCTTTCGGCCACACCGGGCCCGCGTGCCCACTTCATGCACCATGATGGCCGCCCGGCCCCAGCGCGACCCTGGCCTAGAGGCGCCACTCCGGCTGGAGGACATCGCCCTCCCATTGGGATGAGAGAGGGAGGAGCAGTTTCCATCGCACCTCTGAGCTTCCCTGGGAAGGTGGGTTTCGATCAGCCCTCCGGCCTCCCCGAGGGCTGGCTCCACGCCTGCTGGGTGTCTGGGACTCCTCCCGACCCGGCCCTGAAAGGATCAAAAGACAATGGCAGGAAACCCCGACAAGCGACCCCCAGGTGACAAGACCCCTGCCTGCACAGACTCCAGACATCAAAGAGGAGTCGACCTATAACAAGGGGTACTCTGGGACTATCCGGGAGATTCGCCTTTGGAAACACCTGAGCCCTGCTGAGTGACTCGCGGCTCCCTGAAGATCGTAAGACCTCCGAACTTGTGCTTGAGGCCTGCTGAGTGACTTGCGGCTCCCTGAAGATCGTAAGTCCTCCGAACTTGTGCTTGAGCCCTGCTGAGTGACTCGCAGCTCCCTGAAGATAGTAAGACCTCCAAACTTGTGCTTAAGCCCTGCTGAGTGACTCGTGGCTCCCTGAAGATCGTAAGACCTCCGAACTTGTGCTTGAGCCCTGCTGAGTGACTCGCGGCTCCCCGAAAGATCGTAAGACCTCCGAACTTGTGCTTGAGCCCTGCTGAGTGACTCGCGGCTCCCACCGACTCTCCTGGTCCCGCCGGACCCCGACGACGACAAGCGTATCCCCCAGCTCGAGGATTGTGAGCTGTGCGCCGGGTACGCCCCTGCATTTGATCCATATCCCCAAAGACTGTCCCGCTACCTCCTACCCCCCCGAGACTCTGTGAGCCCGTGCTCTACTTGTATATATTTGCCTTGCTGATCATAAAGATCCTACGACTCCGATTTGATAAAGATTTGTTCTTAAGAACTCACGGTGTGGCGTCTCTTTGTCGTGTGGTGCCGAGTGTACAATCCTAGATACGAGATTCCTCCCCTGAGGAGTCTCCCGCCAGTGCCCGGCTACGATACCTCAAGGGTTGGTCTCAGGATAGTCAGGGCCCCCTCCTGGCTCCTCTGAGGTTGCCTTCTAACAGTGGTGTTGTGTGTCAGTCTCTTGCTGTGTTAGTTGGTGTTCATTCCAGCTTGTATCACATGTGTCTGTTGTGCTTCCTCTCATCTCCCAACGCCTGATTGCCCACTGAGGGTGTCCCAATGATAGTTTACTTTTGTATGGCACTGTGTCCACATCTGTGTCACTGTGGTTCAACCCCCTCATGTGTTGTGTAGTTGCCTGGGGATACTGAGACACACACACACACACATGTTGTGTCAGATGTGCAGTGTGAGGTTGCCTGTTTGTGATTGTGCATCTGCATCAGTGCATTGGTATTGCTGTCGTGGGCCATTGTCTGGATGCCGTTTCTATGATTTTGCCTGCTGTCCCTGTGAGTCATATCACATCATTGTGCACATTCATCCTGGTTGTTAGGTGCCATTGCTGGCATGGAATGGGAGTTTGTGATCTTACACCTACAGTCTACACAGGTTGTTTTGGTTAGTGTGTCTATTTTCGAGATGTGTGTATGCTTTGTGATGGTCACTTCTGCTCTTGTGTCAGGCACTGCTTTGGAGTCCACGACCACCCCGTCTGACTTGGGCACTGCAGTGGTGAGCCAATGCACTCCGTCTGACCTGCCCACTGGAGTTGTGCCGGCACCCACCCCATCTGACTTGTGCCCCACAGTTGTGACAGCACCCACCACTTCAGTCAGCTCCACTGCAGTTGCAAGTGTCTCGCCTGCATCCCCCACCTCTTCACTGCCTCCTTCTGCTGTGCCCTGATCCTGTCCCTGCGGTGCCTGGCCTGCCCCCATGTATGCCCCTCCGAGGGGATGACCCCGGTCCTTAGCAGTGCAGGCAAGCAAGGTGTGACAGTTGTCACTCTAGTTCACTCCTTGGCATTTTGACATGGACTGGCCATTGGCCTTTTGGTTGCACAGACGTTTAGCATTTCATATACTGAATTTGTCCCTCTAGTTCACTCCTTGCCATTTGGACATGGACTGGCCATTGACCTTTTGTTGGAACAGACGTTTCACTTTTCATATGCTGAATAAAGCTTTTTACTTTGTCCCTGTGAACTTGATTTAGCTGTACATCATGTTGATGTTGTTTTACATGCCCCTGCACCTGTAATGCTTGGTCTACACTGTTGCATACTGATGTGTTGATGTGAGGTACTCCCTGTGGTCCATGAGATATGTATCCTATTCTGGTGGGTATCCATGTCATCCTTTGCAGCTACCTGGGTGTGTCAGGATCAACTATTTGTGTACATCTCTCTGTGATCATTTCATTGGCATGGTCACATCTGTGGCTTGCATCCCTGCACATATGATGTGCTTCCCATTGTCCAAATTGTCACTTCCACATACATAGTGCTCATCACTACAGGCCCTACAGGTGTGTGCATCACTGTAATAGGAGCAAATGGGTCCTCTGTGCAACTTGCTAGACATATGTTTTGTGTATGTGCAGATGACCTAGGGGAGACTCCCATACCCAGGCTGTTGTGACCAGAGCCTTCATTGTGTGGTAACTGATGGCTGACTGACCAAGTGTTCTGCACACATGAGTGGGACTTGTGGTGAATATGTTTGGCACAGGTGGGCTCCCACAGGAGTTGTGTCCCCTCAAGTTAGTGTGTTGTCCAGTGACATGGCCTGGGCCCATGGTGTGTGTTGTATGTGCGTGTGTGTGGGATGTATGACGTTACAACGCACACTTTTACAACGCATGCACTTACAACGCATTTTTTACAACGCATAATCCATTACAACGCATGACATTACAACGCATGACACTACAACGCATTTTTAAAAAATACCTTTACAACGCATTACCATTACAACGCATACTACCTTTACAACGCATACCATTACAACGCATAATATTAAATTACATTTAAGGTAAGTATTAGATAGTATAGGGGTAAAAATTACTATTCTAACTCCAGGGGGTGCAACAGTAGGGTAAGTGTTGGATAGTGTAGGGGTAAAAATTACTAATCTAACTCCAGGGGGTGCAACAGTAGGGTAAGTGTTGGATAGTATAGGGGTAAAAATTACTATTCTAACTCCAGGGGGTGCAACAGTAGGGTAAGTGTTGGATAGTATAGGGGTAAAAATTACTATTCTAACTCCAGGGGGTGCAACAGTAGGGTAAGTGTTGGATAGTATAGGGGTAAAAATTACTATTCTAACTCCAGGGGGTGCATCAGTAGGGTAAGTGTTGGATAGTATAGGGGTAAAAATTACTATTCTAACTCCAGGGGGTGCAACAGTAGGGTAAGTGTTGGATAGTATAGGGGTAAAAATTACTATTCTAACTCCAGGGGGTGCATCAGTAGGGTAAGTGTTGGATAGTATAGGGGTAAAAATTACTATTCTAACTCCAGGGGGTGCATCAGTAGGGTAAGTGTTGGATAGTATAGGGGTAAAAATTACTATTCTAACTCCAGGGGGTGCATCAGTAGGGTAAGTGTTGGATAGTATAGGGGTAAAAATTACTATTCTAACTCCAGGGGGTGCATCTGTAGGGTAAGTGTTGGATAGTGTAGGGGTAAAAATTACTATTCTAACTCCAGGGGGTGCATCAGTAGGGTAAGTGTTGGATAGTATAGGGGTAAAAATTACTATTCTAACTCCAGGGGGTGCATCAGTAGGGTAAGTGTTGGATAGTATAGGGGTAAAAATTACTATTCTAACTCCAGGGGGTGCATCAGTAGGGTAAGTGTTGGATAGTATAGTGTAATATTATGCGTTGTAATGGTATGCGTTGTAATGGTAGTATGCGTTGTAATGGAATGCGTTGTAAAGGTAGTTTTTAAAAATGCGTTGTAGTGTCATGCGTTGTAATGTCATGCGTTGTAATGGATTATGCGTTGTAAAAAATGCGTTGTAATGGTAGTGCGTTGTAAAAGTTGCGTTGTAAAGGTTGTTCCCCGTGTGTGTGTGTCCACATCCCTGTTCATACACAGACAGGGTTCCCTTGATATGTACCTGTTGTTGATGCTTGCTGAGTGGTACTGGGTTCATCCCACTACTTTTCCAATGGGCTACCAGATGTGTGGGTGCATGACACAATACTGTTAATTGTTGTATCATGTGGTTGTTAGACCCGGCCTCGTGGCATGGCCATCCCTGTCCCCGCACCACATATCCTGACCCATGCACTTCATGCAGCCCCCGAGCACACGGCCTAGCCGATCCTTCCCACCAGAACACACACACACCCGACCCGGACTTCCCTGTCCGTGGCCTTCCTCCTTTCGGCCACACCGGGCCCGCGTGCCCACTTCATGCACCATGATGGCCGCCCGGCCCCAGCGCGACCCTGGCCTAGAGGCGCCACTCCGGCTGGAGGACATCGCCCTCCCATTGGGATGAGAGAGGGAGGAGCAGTTTCCATCGCACCTCTGAGCTTCCCTGGGAAGGTGGGTTTCGATCAGCCCTCCGGCCTCCCCGAGGGCTGGCTCCACGCCTGCTGGGTGTCTGGGACTCCTCCCGACCCGGCCCTGAAAGGATCAAAAGACAATGGCAGGAAACCCCGACAAGCGACCCCCAGGTGACAAGACCCCTGCCTGCACAGACTCCAGACATCAAAGAGGAGTCGACCTATAACAAGGGGTACTCTGGGACTATCCGGGAGATTCGCCTTTGGAAACACCTGAGCCCTGCTGAGTGACTCGCGGCTCCCTGAAGATCGTAAGACCTCCGAACTTGTGCTTGAGGCCTGCTGAGTGACTTGCGGCTCCCTGAAGATCGTAAGTCCTCCGAACTTGTGCTTGAGCCCTGCTGAGTGACTCGCAGCTCCCTGAAGATAGTAAGACCTCCAAACTTGTGCTTAAGCCCTGCTGAGTGACTCGTGGCTCCCTGAAGATCGTAAGACCTCCGAACTTGTGCTTGAGCCCTGCTGAGTGACTCGCGGCTCCCCGAAAGATCGTAAGACCTCCGAACTTGTGCTTGAGCCCTGCTGAGTGACTCGCGGCTCCCACCGACTCTCCTGGTCCCGCCGGACCCCGACGACGACAAGCGTATCCCCCAGCTCGAGGATTGTGAGCTGTGCGCCGGGTACGCCCCTGCATTTGATCCATATCCCCAAAGACTGTCCCGCTACCTCCTACCCCCCCCGAGACTCTGTGAGCCCGTGCTCTACTTGTATATATTTGCCTTGCTGATCATAAAGATCCTACGACTCCGATTTGATAAAGATTTGTTCTTAAGAACTCACGGTGTGGCGTCTCTTTGTCGTGTGGTGCCGAGTGTACAATCCTAGATACGAGATTCCTCCCCTGAGGAGTCTCCCGCCAGTGCCCGGCTACGATACCTCAAGGGTTGGTCTCAGGATAGTCAGGGCCCCCTCCTGGCTCCTCTGAGGTTGCCTTCTAACAGTGGTGTTGTGTGTCAGTCTCTTGCTGTGTTAGTTGGTGTTCATTCCAGCTTGTATCACATGTGTCTGTTGTGCTTCCTCTCATCTCCCAACGCCTGATTGCCCACTGAGGGTGTCCCAATGATAGTTTACTTTTGTATGGCACTGTGTCCACATCTGTGTCACTGTGGTTCAACCCCCTCATGTGTTGTGTAGTTGCCTGGGGATACTGAGACACACACACACACACATGTTGTGTCAGATGTGCAGTGTGAGGTTGCCTGTTTGTGATTGTGCATCTGCATCAGTGCATTGGTATTGCTGTCGTGGGCCATTGTCTGGATGCCGTTTCTATGATTTTGCCTGCTGTCCCTGTGAGTCATATCACATCATTGTGCACATTCATCCTGGTTGTTAGGTGCCATTGCTGGCATGGAATGGGAGTTTGTGATCTTACACCTACAGTCTACACAGGTTGTTTTGGTTAGTGTGTCTATTTTCGAGATGTGTGTATGCTTTGTGATGGTCACTTCTGCTCTTGTGTCATTGTACACTGTATGCATTGTCAGCCCCCAGGTGTGGTGCCTGTCTGCACATGGCTGAGAGTGTGTTATGTTTTCACAACACTGTTAGCCTCACCACATCTCCGTGGGAATGGGACACAAACACTACTTCACCCCAGAAGTGTTTATTGTGTTGGGAGCAGGGTTCATACCTGCTATTTATTATTTGCAGCTTTGACCATGATGACACTTACCTTTTGGTCACTGTGATGAGGGGGGGTTTAGACCCCATCACCACA
This sequence comes from Triturus cristatus, assembly GCF_964204655.1. Classification (NCBI taxonomy): domain Eukaryota; kingdom Metazoa; phylum Chordata; class Amphibia; order Caudata; family Salamandridae; genus Triturus; species Triturus cristatus. The sequence goes on from NC_140593.1 coordinate 592,232,686, forward strand.
ATGCTCAACATCTGCTGCAGTTTGGAAGCCCAGACTTAACTTTTGTTCTACACAGTGAGGGGGTGTTCTTTTTTCATTGGCACAGTGCTATGGTGATGCTTGCCTTGTGTATGTCACACTCATGTGTTGGTCACACATGTGCAGTTACTTACATTGTATGCTCGTAGCCATAATCACTGTTGTTGGCATTTGTCACAGAGTACACACTGTTGTCATGATGTCATGTGGGATGTATTTTGCAGACATACCTGATGTTTGCGTATGCTCGATGTGTTGCGCATCACCCATGATATGGGTGTGGGTGGCAGGGTTGATGGGCAAGAGGTCCCCTGTGAGTGGGGGTGGCAGGGGTGATGGGCAACATAAGCCCTGTGAGTGGGGGTGGCAGGGGTGATGGGCAACATAAGCACTAGGGGTGTGGGTGGCAGGGGTGATGGACAACATAGTCCATATGGGTGGGGGGGCAGGGGTGATGAGCAAAAGGTCCCCTGTGAGTGGGTGTGGCAGGAGTGATGGGCAACATAGTCCCCATGGGTGGGGGTGGCAGGGGTGATGGCCAACATAAGCCCTGTGAGTGGGGGTGGCAGGGGTGATGAGTAACAGGTCCCCTGTGAGTGGGGGTGGCAGGATTGATGAGCAACAGGTCCCCTGTGAGTGGGGGTGGCAGGGGTGATGGGCAACATACGCACTAGGGGTGTGGGTGGCAGGGGTGATGGGCAACATAGTCCATATGGGTGGGGGTGGCAGGGGGGATGGGCAACATAAGCCCTGTGAGTGGGGGTGCCAGGGTTGATGGGCAACATAAGCACTAGGGGTGTGGGTGATGGACAACATAGTCCATATGGGTGGGGGTGGCAGGGGTGATGAGCAACAGGTCCCCTGTGAGTGGGGGTGGCAGGGGTGATGGGCAACAAAGTCCCTATGGGTGGGGGTGGCAGGGGTAATGGGCAACATACGTCCTGTCAGTGGGGGTGGCAGGGGTGATGAGCAACAGGTCCCCTGTGAGTGGGGGTGGCAGGGGTGATGGGCAACATAAGCACTAGGGGTGTGGGTGGCAGGGGTGATGGGCAACATAGTCCATATGGGTGGGGGTGGCAGGGGTGATGGGCAACATAAGCCCTGTGAGTGGGGGTGTCAGGGGTGATGGGCAACATAAGCACTAGGGGTGTGGGTGGCAGGGGTGATGAGCAACATAGTCCATATGGGTGGGGGTGACAGAGGTGATGAGCAACAGGTCCCCTGTGAGTGGGGGTGGCAGGGGTGATGCTCAACACAGTCCCTATGGGTGGAGGTGGCAGGGGTGATGGGCAACAGGTCCCCTGTGAGTGGGGGTGGCAGGGGTGATGGCAACAGGTCCCCTGTGAGTGGGGGTGGCAGGGGTGATGTGCAACAGGTCCCCTGTGAGTGGGGGTGGCAGGGGTGATGGGCTACGTAGTCCCTATGGGTGGGGGTGGCAGGGGTGATGGGCAACATAAGCCCTGTGAGTGGGGGTGCCAGGGCTGATGAGCAACAGGTCCCTATGGGTGGGGTTGGCAGTAGTGATGGGCAACAGGCCCCCTATGGGTGGGGTGTTAGTGGTGCTGGCCATGCGACCCCTATGGTGGGCTGTTGTTAGTGTCCAGGATTTTGCGGGTACGTGTCGTTTGTTTATGTGGTAGATGTCTGACTTACCGCCTGTGCCGTCGGTCCCTGAGCCGGTCATAGATGTAGAGTACTGGTATGACCTGCGCAATGGGATTCATGATGTGTTCGTGTCATATACGCTGCTTGATGCTCCGTCTCGTACCCGCTGCAAGCTGGTCCATCTTGTAGCCGTGTATTGATTTGTGGTGTGAATCATAGCTGATATGCTTGTTTTCCGGATGCTGTGATGTGCCGGATGTGACGACCCGTCTGGCAGGTAGGAAGTACGCATCGTACTTGTCATGCCGGAAACTGCTATGGATACTGCTTCCGGGCGACACGGTTCCTCTTTGGGAGTTATGGCTCGGACGGAGAATGGGGCTTGATTAACAGCCTACGTGTCGGTCGTGTTTTTGGCAGTTATGCGCATCGTACTTACTCTACAGGATGGACCGGCTCCGGGTACGTGTCAGTCGCACCGTAAGGCTACGGACAGCTGTCCGACCGGCTATCGGAATCGGCCCCTAAGGGGTTGATTAGGATGGCGGAAGAACTGCTACCGCCGGGCCGGCAGTGGCGGTCATTCCGCAATCGCACATGATTTACCCACCGCACAATTAGGATGGCCGTGGGTACCGCAGTGGAGGGAAAGTCCGTCCGCCGCTTTTCTGCCGGTAGCAATCATCGCCGGCACAATTATGATGCCGACGGAAGCCAGCCTTTCTGTGCTGGTTGAACCGCCATTGAAAGGCTGTCAGAGAATGTCTTCCGGGGCCTGTTACGGGGGGGTGGGTGCACTGGTGGGTGTATTGGTAACCCCCCTACATTTCACTGCACCAAGTGGCAGACACAGTGTAGTGCCTGCCACGTAGTGCACTAAAATGCACAACATGCTCTTTTTGACATCGCGGCGGTGCTGCTGTCAGCAGCCACCGCCGCAATGTTAAGGGTGCGGAATCCGACCATAGCGGTGGCGGTCCCATCATAATTGGATAAGCAGGACCGCCGCACACATGGCGGTCGGACCCAGTCGCCACTACGGTGGCAGGCGGATCAAATCCGCCCGCCATCCTAATGAGCCCCTAAACTACCAAAACAACACCTAACTACACCAAAAATGAACAAACACGGTTTTCACAAATCTACACTACTACTTCCTCGCCCTTAAACTAAACCTACCTTAAAAATTAATGAAAACAAACTTACCTGAAGCGACTAAACGCAGTTCCCAACCACGAGGTTCCGTCTTCCAAAATGACCTAAAACAAAACAGTTAGATAGAAAAGTGAAGAAAGTAGAAAAAAATGGCGGTCTAATAAAAATGAAAACAAACTTACTCCCCATAGAAAAGAATGGAGAAATAATATTAAAATGCAAAAAATCAATGTATATTTTCATATATTGTAAAAAAAAGTTACAAATGTTCCAAAAATACACAAACAATTGTAAAATCTATATTAAAATTATATTACCAAAAAACAAAAACTATATATTAAAATGTGTATTTATTTCATGTACTGTTATTAAAATGCATAATGAAAACATAAATGTGAAAATATATATTTGTAAATTATTTATTATATTAAAATGTATTTGAAGCAAATAATATTCAGTATACTAAATAATAAAATATACAAAAAATATGTAAAATACATAATATTTAATTTTATTAAAAAATTAAATTATATAAAATGTATTAAAAAATTGTTTAAAAAATAAATACAAATGTTTACTTTTGATCATAAAAAATAATAAATAATGAAAGTCAAATTGTTTAAAATAAATAAACTATTAAGATATTTACTTTACTATTATATGAATATACTTCAAATAAATGTACAATATTTCAACTATGTTTGAAAAAATATGTATGTTAAAAATATTGTTAATTTTCCAAAACTACATTAAAAATATATGTTAAAAAACATTGTTAATTTTACAATTCTACATGAAAAATGTATGTTAAAAAATATTAATTGTCCGTCATCGTAATGAGCCCCTAAATTATTATTCCAACTCCAAAACAAAATAAACTCAGGGAAAGTGCTAGATAATAAAACATAATAAATTACTATTCCAAATCCAAAACAAACTAAATTCAGGGAAAGTGCTGGATAATAAACCTAACTAAGAGGGTCATTACGAAGTCCACCCGCCATCAAGGTGGTGAGTGGGACCGACCCCCTTTATGGCGGCGGTCCCGCACGTGAAATTATGATGTGGCTGCCACCGCCACCGTGAAGGTCGCATCCTGCGCCGCAATAGTAAATATGCATGTAGTGCCTTTTCCTGCACTACGTGGCAGGCACCACGCGGTGCCTGCCACACAGTGCAGGGAAATGCAGGAGGGTACCATGGGTACCCCCTCAAGTGCACAACCATCTCCCCCAACACAAGGTGAGCCTGCAACGGGTCCCCATAACCAATCCCCGCCAGCCTTTCAATGGCGGTTTACCCGCCACGGAAAGGCTGGCTGCGGCCAGCATCCTAATCTGGTGGACGGTGCCTGCTAGACACTGCCACCATTTTACTGATGCTGACCGCTCTGCCCGGCAATCGTAACAATTGCCTGTGGCGGATCCGTGGCAGGTGGTCTTTGTGCCTTCTACGGTCGCGGTCAGATTCCCCTGCCATCGTAATGTGGCAGGGTGAAAATTGCTTTCCGATGGCGGAGGGCCTGCATCCGTACTGCTGGCGATGGCGGGCCTTCAGCCATCATAATGAACCCCTAAATTACTATTCCAACTCCAAAACCAACAAAACTCAGGGAAAGGGCTGGAAAATAAACCTAATTAAATTACTATTTCGACTCCAAAACAAAATAAACTCAGGGAAAGTGCTGCAGAATATAAATATAATAAATAACTATTACAACTCCAAATTTATAATAAATAAAAGAAAATATATATAAAATGTATATTTATAATACATTTTTAATTACTAAAATTAATAATATTAATAAATATTTGTCGACAATTGTTTTTGTAAATAAATTGCAAAAAATATAGAAATAAGAACTTAAACATAAACATAACCTTAATATTTTACATAATGTTTTCAAATTTAAACAACATTTAAAAACTACTCACTACCTTTATTCCCGATAAAATCAACATCACACTACTAAATTCTCTCAAAAAATTCTAGAGTTTCAAAAATGTACAAATAATATTTTCAAATTACTACCCACCCTAATTCACTATAAACACAGCAATCCACTACAAAAACTTTACAGATTTTAAAAAATATTTCTATTTTAATAAAAATTTTACAAATATTTCTCATACTTATCCCCTATAAATACAACATCCTACAACTAAGGGGTGCATTAGGATGTCGGGCAGTCGCACCACCGCGGTGCCGGCAGTTTGGAAAAATGATTTTTTCCACCCGCGAGCAGCGGTCCTCACGTCCGCCTTATTAGTATGGCCAAATATAGTCCATTTTCCCGACTGCCGCGGTGCGATGCGCATCGCCATCAAAGAGCACCCGCCACCGTGGCGGTGGGAGCCAATGGAGGCTCTCCGCCATGTGGAATGATGTCCGCCCCGCTCCACAAATTAGGATGACCCAAACAAGTAGACGCACCGCAGCGGAGATACTGCCCAACCAGAGACGGCTGAAGCACGACAGCGGTGCGTGAAACCAGAGTCCCAGTCCACACCACCCGGTCACGACCGCCATGGACCCAGCTCTACACGTTTTTCCAGTGCTGTACCAGCTACATCACTAGGAACTCATGGACTGCTGCGGACGCTGCCGCAGGTACGCAATAACACAAACACAACACACGGGCAGACACAGGGTCCAAATCCACATCAGACACCCTGGTGGGGACAGGGACACATCCACAAGGGCACCCACACATCACCCACCTGCCACAAAGTCACCCCTCTGCATCCTGGACACACAGCTACCGCGACCATGCAGTGTCACCGCAGCGGTGAACACAAGGAAATACATGAACACAATGCAGAAGGCAGGACCAGTGCCAGGCATGTGCAGGGCACAAAGACCACAGGGCCACACCTCCTCCCACCACACACTAGCACACCCCATGAAGGCACATGCCATGTGCCCCTCCTGTGCACCTCATGCACAACAACAAGCCAGGTCAATACACACTCTGCACCACACAACAAACAACCAGGGAGACAGACATTGCAGGAGTGGCTGCACAGGAACACACAGCACAGTAGCACAGGGCCAGGGAAACACACACACCACCACACCAACACACTCAGGGAAACTAAAATGAGGACAACCACCAAATTAACACATACAAGGAACTAACATCTAAATAGACACACAGCCTGCATAGTCACACATACATACCACAGACTGACACACAGCCACATACACACCCCACATGCCAACAGCAATGGAGCACAACAAATAGGAAAACCAAAGTGGGCTGCACACAAATAGAAGGCCATGGAGACACACAACAAGCATGTGTACATCACATGCAAGACAAGGAACAGAGAACAACATCCTCAGACTATCAAAGTACACATGGCTGGTACAGTCAGTGAGGACAAACCACAGACATCACAGTGCAACAACACAGGGAGACAGCAAGGCAAACCATGTAGAGGTACAAGGATGAAAGGAAGGACATGAAGTCAAACTGTGAACAGCCACACATATGTATACAACTACTTCACAGGAGTACACCAGCAGCACCACACACAGGGCCCATTGACACACCCCATGACTGACAAACACCAGTAGGAATCTACACACATACCCCCCTCACACCAGCAGCTCACAACACCAGTGTCAAACACACTGAAGGCTGGCAATACTTGCCAGGCAACACACACACAAACAATCACACACTCTGGGGGTATCCACAAACATCACACACACACACAGGGATGCCACAACAAATGTCTGCACAAAAACAACACACAAACACCTAACCCAACAGAAACACACACAGAACCACAACCAGAATAGACATGCCCTGTGCAGCTAAACTGGGGAAAGGCAATGGGAGCACAGACACAACAGGAGGCCACAACATCATCACTCAGGAACAATGCACAGACAATATACCACAACACACACAAGACGTGCACCATCACAGAACAACACAGCCACATCAAACAAACAACAGATGCACAGGCACAATATTCACACAGCAAACACAGCAGGACATGAGGGGATGCAAACCAGGCAATGACAAGGCAACAGACACACACAGCCCTGCATGCACAACAAGCAGTGTGTGCACAGCAAGCATACCAGCCACACACAGACATCAGTGACAGAACAGCAACCCACACAACACCATACAGCACAGCATAAAGACAACAGCACACCCAGGAAGTGAAGCAATAACAGAGACACCACACATACATCCAACACAACACCAACATATGCACAAGTCCGGGACACAAAGGTAGAAACAACTTGACCAGAGGACTGGGCAGCACACACAGTTGGACTGCATAGGAGCACCCATGACTGCCAAACAGCACCAGCACATCACATACAACCCATTGGGGAAATGCCCTGAGTGACACATTGACCCTGGACAAAGAACTGCACCACAAAGCACAGTGTCACAAATGAAGTGATGGGGAGGCCCACACACATGGAAACCAAGGGGACAGCTGACACCAAAGTGAAGTGTACTGCATGTCAGTAGGGGACATGGCAGGAGTGTACCATACACAAAGAGAGGGAGTGCAGACCCACAATTGGTAGGCATCTGAAGCACAGATAGGGGATGGTATGACAACACACACAACATGCCCCACTGGAGGCAAGAAGGCACCATGTGACAGCAAGGCATGAGAATACACAATCAAAATGGCAGTGTGGAACAGCAGGTCTGCACAGTCCCCACAAACAGCCACCAGACACATGGATGTGCAACAAAACACAACACTGACTCGCCAGTCACACACTCTGCATACTCACAAGTGACAAAAACAACAAGTAGGAGTCAAACAGAACTGCAAGGACATACCAACACACTGCACAGTGCGCTACATACAACTCACACATGTGCATACAACCACATCCACAGGGCTGAACAATCAAAACAACAGGCATACAACTCCTGGTTGACACATGTGTGTAGTTCACAATGCAGGGGCATCCACACATCAACACTCCCCACAAACTCACCCCCTTCACACTGCACACCACCTGACCATCCAAGAGCACACATGGAAAGTAAGCCATGGGACTAGGATGACTGGCCATTACAAAATGACCACACACATACACCACTGGGCACACATAAAAGAAGAACACACATACATGATGACCCTGGACAGCCTGTCTGCAAAACTGTGTGCAGAAACCCACTCTATGCCGGCAGTGCCCCCAACCTTACATGTATACAATATAGCCAACATGAACTAATTAAGTAAATGACAACTGCTGCACATTGTAAAATTACACCATTGCCCCCACAAGTATCTGATTCAGGAAGAACTGAAGACCCTGTCACCCCAGAATACTGATTCGTAAGTGAGCCCAAACTTTGACCATGTTGAAGTGGCGCGCACAGCATGTGGCACAGTAAACCATATACACACAGCAAAATAACTTTATTCAGTAAGGACAATGACAAAATAGACAACAGGAGCAACTGTCTTTATTCACATATTGCATAGATAGCACCATGACAAGAGAAGAGCAAAGCACAAAATGCAGAGCATGTCCATGAGAAGCAGCACAGGCAAGGCCAAATCTGCAGTGAACGACAAGTCCAGTGGTCAGGGCAGAGTGCAGAGCATGTCCATGAGAAGCTGCACAGACAGGGGGCAAAACACAAGGCCAGTGGCCAGTCCAAGGTGCAGAGTGAGTGTCGTACTTTAATATTTGGGACCGCGCAGGGGACAGGGCCCTACCCCTGTCTATCTTGGTATTAGCAAACCGCAAATGGTAAATGCGGCATGTACGAGTGCTTTATATACCGTTCTAGCTATGACTGCACTGCGTACACGTTATTCTGCTTCACTACGCGGGTTCCATTTTGGAAGCAGTGGCCATCTTGTCATTGCCCTCACATAGGCTATAATGGAGTAAATACGGGCCTCACAGTACATGGGCTTTCCCTCTGACTTCTCTGTGACCTGGGCAGCTGGCTCTGCTGCCCCAGGTCAAACCGGTCTCACGAGCTCCCCTTCCTCCGTCCACCTGTGATTAGCATCAGGGCTTGACCCGTCATAAAACCCTTTCATTCTATACAATCCCCCGGCTAATCTCTTCCACACCTGCTTGTTCCTGCTTTATGACTTGTTTCCCAAAACAGGAGATGTTCATGTTTATTGGGGGGTCTATTGACATCCGATGTGGGATCTGAACCTTACTGTGTAAATCATTGTGGGCTGGCCGAACTGGAATGTGGGATGGTCATCATGACTCTGCTTTTTCGTTTGTAATGTATACCTTTATATGGCCATATCGTAAACCAAGGAATGTGTGCCTGGAGCATGATATTTTGTACTTAAGGAGAAGCCCGTTCCTATGATTTTCAGCAGTCTCCTGAGAACATACACGCTGTTGTACTTCTAGGATACCTGTCATTGGTCTGCAGCCAATAAACGAATCTTTGACTTCACCCAGAAGACTCTGTGTTTCTGTAGGTCTGGAACAGGGTGAACCCAGAAGTCATAGGGTGTGTGCCCCTGCACCGCTGGGTCTAAAATACCCAGTACTTCAGTTTGGCGCCCAACGTGGGGCGATTTCAGCGGTACCAGTCCAAGCCAGAGGTTCGTGAGGAGCTTCGTGTGGAAATTCCGGAGGAAGGCCGCCACTTCATCGACCCCTGCATGTCGACGTGGTCCGAAAGTCTTTTCTGCGAGGTTCTCCGCGTCCCGACGGCTACGAAGGACTGCTGCCCTGATTAATCGACCTGTTTTGGACCCTTGACGAATCTGAGAGAGCGAAACAATCGAGAGAGTCTTCTGGTGACGCCATCGATCAGCAATATTCAGTTAAGTATAAGTGGAGCGTCTCCTATTTGTTTTTGGTATCCTTCGGGATCGTTTGATTTGGTAATTTGGTACTTTGGAGTTTGCAAACGCCAAAACCAGAGGACTCGTGTATTCACGAGGCTATCGTATTCGATAATCCTTTGACGTTTGGATCTAGACTAGTGAGCAAAGATGCCTGGTTCTGGACTATTTGGTAGATTATTCTGTTTGGGTTGTGGAAAAGATTTCCAGCTAGAGGAATCATGTCCGGTTCCTCCGGTTGGAACTCCAACTTATGAGCTCTATGTAAAACATGGCGTAGGCCCCATTGCATATAACGAAGTATGGATCCACTACACCAGGAAAGATGGTGTTTTAAAATGGCCCCAAAATGGTAGTTTTGATACCGATATTTTAGATAATTTGGAAATTAAATTGTTTAAGAAGAAAGCCCGGCCGGCGATGTTTGACTCTTTCCGCTTATGGCGAAAGGAAGCCAAACAAAAGGAAATTAAGTTAGCGAAAAAGAATAAGAGAGAGAAAGGTATGACAGTAATGCAAGCAGCTGTACAATTTAAAGACAATGAGGAGGAGCAGATGAGTGAGCAATTGCATAGGCAGCGCAAGTTAGGGATTGACAAATGTTACCCAGCTTTACCACATTCTAAGCAGAATGAGTTAGAAGAAAAGGAGAAAGATCCCCTGATGTCACATTTGTTGAGTTCGCCACACCCGTATGCTCAGAATGCCACGGCGCCTCCCCAGCTTGTAAATATGCCACCTCCAGTGAATATACTGCAAGCCTTGCCGCAACCGCCAGTTGCTTTGCAGCCGGCTCTTATCCATGTAGCGCAGCCCTCTCAAGGGCCGCCAGTTGTGCTTCCAACTGCCCCCGCACTTCCTGCGACTTTGCCTAATACAGCAGCTGCCTCTTCTGACACTCTTCCTTCCACCACTCCAGTACCTGTCTCTACATCCTCTTTTCTTCCCTCTGTTTTTCCCCCTGTTCTCGCCTCAGCTTCTCCTTCAGCGCGACAGCGCTTAGCTAATGTGGTTACTACATTAATGTCTCCTCTCTTTGAGTCATCTGGTGCGACTCCTGGTTTACAGCGTAAGCAATTGCGTAGCCAATTGCCTAACCCTGATGAGAAAAAGGTAATAGATAACATGGCGCGTAGATGGATTGTTTTTCCTTCACTGTATGATGTGGAATCAGTAGTCAACGTTTTCCATCAATGGGATGCCCCAAAACAGAGATATGTGTTTGAGAAAATGTGCGAAATTCTCTGTGAAGAATTGGAGGATAGTGGTAAAAATCCGAACCCGCAGGAGTTGTGTAGAGTGAGGTTCGATTTTGGAACTGGTATAATTGTGGACCGTGGGGTAGATAAAGCAGTTGCGGTTGTATTGTCCTTTAGGAATGATGATTGCCAACAATCATTGTTTGAACAAGATGTCCTTGTGGGGAAAAAGGTAAAAGCGCGACAATACCCTATGAGAGAAGTTCCCCCGGTATGGAAGGAAGCGGTTGCAGCTGCCGGTGGTAACCCCGCTGTGGCAGCGCATTTCCAGCGTGTTTGGGTGCATGTTCCATGGAAGCGCTCTGAGGTGTTAGCGCTTAAGCAGTCCTTGCCTGATCCCCGTAAAAACCCAGCAGGTTATTATAAAGAGTTATCACAGATGGCAGGGTCATGCATTATGAATCTGGCCGACATAGACATGTTGTTTGGTAATGTTGTTCCACAGCCTCTATGGGGGTCAATTCGTAATGTAGATCACAATGCAGAACTAGGGGATACATGGGCTAACATTGTTGCTGCTGATGCTAGACAAACGGGTGGTGCGAAACCAGAACAATTAGTAGCTGAACTGCCTGGTAGAATCATCACGTATATGAAGACAATAATGCCTGCGATGCGCGTAAATTGGGACAAGTTATCTGCATGCAAGCAGAAGAAAGATGAGACAGTGTCAGACTTCTTTACTAGGTTTGAAGAAACGTTTATTGATCACAGTGGGCAGGATATGAGTACTGAGGGTGGCCAACGGTTATTTGTGGATAAGTTTGTGCAGAATTTACTTCCTGACCTGTGTAAAAAGTTAAAAGATTCAGAAAGTTCTTGGGCTGTGTCTTCTTCAGCGCAAATACTGGCTACTGCACAGTATTATGAAAATAGAGATAAAGACGAGAAAGATAGAACAGAAAAGAAAACGAAGGAACTAAAGACCAAGGTCCTTTTACAGCAGGCCTATCCGCCACGTGGAGGTCAGAATAATTATAGGCAACCCCAAGGTGTCTATCACCAACCCCAACAGTTTCAGAGCAATCAGCAAATGAATGGGTATTACCAACCACGTATCCCTGTAGGTCCCAACCAATGTTCATACTGCAAAGAGGAAGGTCATTTTAAATATAGTTGCCCTAAATTGATGCAGCGTAACGGCAATATGTATGGCGCCAGAGGTAGGGGTGGTCAGCAAGCTCCTAGAGGCAGAGGGCGTGGAAATGCTCCCCAGAATGCGCGTCCTCTGCCGCCTCAAAGTACCATCAATAGCTTTGATCAGCAAGCTAACGCGATTAGTAATACGGCCCAGTATTATAATAATGATTATTATGCAGAGGACGGTGATGCAGAAAATAATGATTACTAGGACAGCCATAGACAGAGAGAGGGAGTTGTTTCAGTGCCAGTGGATCAGAGTGGACCGTATGTTGAGGTGACTACAGCAAATGTAACGGAGCCTTTTCTGCTAGACACTGGTGCTGCAAAGAGTTCAATCATGCATTCAAAACTCCCTGGTGCACCTTTGTCTGGCGATATAAATGTTTCGGTAGGTTTTTCTGGCGCCCCAGTTAGGAACCCGATTTCTAGTCCCATGTCACTTTCTGTTGGACCTTGCGAGCTGAAAGCACCCCTGATTCTGACAACAGGTTGTGGTGAGAATTTGCTGGGATTAGATTTGTTGAAAAGATTGCACGCTACACTGTATTGTTCTCCTTCAGGAGTACAACTTACATTAGGCAAGAAAGTGATTTCCCCAATGTATCTGTCTAAAAACACAATGTCGCCTGAATTGTCATCCCTTCCGGATGCCCTTTGGGCTACTGGTCCCAATGATGTGGGCCTCTTGGAGATACCGCCATATGTGGTGACTTTAAAGGCTAATGTCAGACTGCCACGTATTCCCCAGTACAAGATCTCTAATGAAGGGCAGAAAGCATTGTTAGACATTGTCAGCGACTTGATTAATAAGGGTGTGATAGAAGAGACAAGAGGCAACGTTTGCAATAGCCTGATTTTACCTGTCTTAAAACGAACGGACCCTTCACAGCCACCTGTTTACAGATTTGTGATCGATCTCAGAGAGGTTAATAAAATTGTTGTGCCACAGTTTCCGGTTGGCCCCGATATCACTGCCTTGTTAACGATGATTCCAGCCTCTGCTGCATGGTTTTCAGTGATCGATTTAAAGAATGCTTTCTTTAGTATCCCAATTGCAGAAGAGAGCAGGGACATTTTTGGTTTTAGTCTGGGAGGCCGAAGCTTCCGCTTCAAACGCGCTCCCCAGGGCTACTGTGAGAGTCCATCCATATACAGTCAGGCTTTGAAAGCGCAGCTTGATGCACTTGTTTTACCTAGTGGCGCTATCCTGATTCAGTACGTGGACGATTTACTAATCGCCGCGGATACTGAACAAATCTGTAAAGAAGCCACATTGTCATTGTTGCGCCATTTATCCACTTTCCATCACAAAGTGTCTCTCTCTAAGCTGCAATATTGTCGACAAGAAGTGACCTACTTAGGTCATCTCTTATCGAAGGAGGGAAGGAAACTTACCCCAGAAAGAATTCAAGCCATTGCACAGTTGAGTGTGCCAAAAACACAGAGAGAAGTACGTGCTTTCTTGGGCATCACTTCATACTGTAGGCATTGGATCCCTAGTTTTTCTTTATTGGCAAAACCTTTGTTAGCCTTAACATGCAAAGACACACCGAATCCTATCCCATGGTCTGAAGAGTGCCAGAAAAGTTTTGTGGAATTGCGTAATGCATTATGTTCAGCACCTGTGTTGGGTACCCCTGACTACAGTAAGCCTTTTACATTGTATGTTCACGAGAAAGACGGATGTGCGTTATCAGTGTTAACACAGCCTTTTGGCGACAGACCGCGCCCATGCGCATATTTTTCATCCACCTTGGACCCTGTAGCAAGGGCATTGCCAAGCTGTCTGAGAGCGACAGCTGCTGCAGCGATGTCTATCCGACAATCTGCTGGTTTGGTAATGGACAATACATTGATTGTTATGGTTCCACATGCTGTAGACACATTATTAAATAGGACCAAGACACAACACTTGACTAGTGCGCGATTATCAGGTTATGAACTTACACTGTTAGCAAATCACATACACATAAAAAGATGCAATACGCTGAATCCAGCCACATTGTTGCCAATTCCAGCAGACTCAGATGAGATTGAGCAACATGACTGTCTGTTCAGAACAGAAGAAGAGACGAAAGGGAGAGTAGATCTTAAAGATACTCCCCTGACTGAGTGTGATGGCACTTTATGGGTAGATGGTTCATGTTTCAAGCTCCCTAATGGTGACACGACTGCTGCATATGCTATCACGACTTTGCACACGGTCGTGGAAACTGCACGAGTGCCACATAATTCGGCCCAAGCAGCAGAATTAATCGCCCTCACGAGAGCATGTGTGTTGTCTGAAGGAATGAGAGTGAATATATACACAGATAGCCAGTACGCCTTTGGCGTGGCTCATAATTTTGGGCGATTGTGGAAGGAGCGTGGGTTCCTGACGTCGCATGGAGCTAAAATTCAGAATGGCAAGTTGGTGAATGATCTCCTTGAGTCACTGACCCTACCGTTGCAAGTTGCGATCATGAAATGCAGTGCGCACAGGAAAGTCACAGATGATGTTGGACGTGGGAATGCGTTTGCTGATGAGACCGCGAGAGAAACAGCACAGAATGTGAAGACTAGAATGTATGTTGCAGGCCCCGCAAGATGGGTTAATGATGTGGGAATGTGTGAGAACACAATAGAGAGTGTGAAGTCGCTTCAAGCTGAAGCCACAGAGGAAGAGTTAAGCAAGTGGAGAGAAAGTATGGGTAAGTTGGATGAGAATGGTTGTTGGATTGATCTGACAGAACATAGGCGATGGTTGTTGCCTGATGCATATGTGCTTCCAGTGGTTACTATGGCACATGGAATGGCACATATCAGTACGAAAGGTATATGCAAGTTGTTGGCTCCAGTATGGCAGAATGCTGGGATTCCCAAGTGTGCAGAGAATGTGGTCAAGAATTGCATAGTATGTTTGAAGTACAACCCTGGTAGGGGAACCCCAACTCCAGCTGGTCACTTTGCACCCCCATCATGTCCATTTGAAGTTTTGCAGCTGGACTTTATTCACATGGAAAGATGCAACAACCTGAAATATGTACTGGTGGTTGTTTGTGCTTTCTCAAAATGGATAGAGGCTTATCCTCTGAAAGATAACACTGCCCTATCCACAGCCAAAGCCCTTGTGAAGGAATTTTTCCCTAGGTTTGGGATGCCAAGAATGGTGTGGTGTGATAATGGAAGTGAGTTTGTGGGTAAAGTGATGAAGAATGTGTGTGAAGGGCTAGGGATAAAGCAGAAGTTCCATGCTGCAAATCACCCCCAATCAGCTGGATTAGTAGAACGCTACAATGGAGCCTTAAAGCTCAAGCTGACCAAAATCCAGGCGAGCACCGGTCTTAAATGGCCTGACGCTCTGCCTTTAGCACTCCTGTCCACCAGAATGACCATACACTCACGAGTGGGACTTAGCCCTTACGAGGTTGTTTTTGGCCGTCCGGCCAATGTATGGGGTGTACCGAGGCCCATGAAGTTCAGTGAGATAGAGCATCCAGTGCTGCTCGATTACCTGTATGATTTGACTGTTAAACTGCGTGTTTTGCACCAACAGGTACATGATACTCTTCCCCAAGCCTCTGAACCTCCTGGACACCCTATCAACCCTGGTACGTGGGTGCTAGTCCGAAATTTCCAGCGCAAGAGCAACGACGAGCCTCGCTGGATCGGCCCTCATCTTGTTCTTCTTTCGACAAGATCAGCAGTGCGAGTGAAAGGGAAGAAACACTGGATCCATGGTACCCACTGTAAAGTAGTCCCCTTGCCTCTGCCATATGACCAGTGGGTCAAGGAGGGTATCGCCGACTCTGAGACAGACACTGTACCTCGTTTTGTACCATTCAGTGACGCACGCATAAGAGGCACAGTTTCAGACCAAGAGAGTGACAATATTCTGCAGGAAGCTGTGCCACCATCAAATCGATTGGACACCACTGAGCCTGAACTTTTGTTTCAAGACCAAACAGCACCTGGCCGTCTCCGCTATAATTTGAGACCTAGGCCCATGGACAAATAAAGATTTCCTCACTATTTCCTTTTTGACATTTTTTGCTCTCCCATCTGAAGGACTTTCTTGATTTTTGTTTTTCGAACCACCATCCGGGTTCTGCCGCAGGGTCGCGGTGCCAAGACTTTGGGGTACAGGCCGAAGACGCTAGGTCAACGGTTCTGGTTGGTCTAGGGCGTTTCCCTGGACTGACAGGCGTACTCCTTAGCAGAAGAAACTCATCCGCCGCGAGCGGCCCGAGTAGAGGATGGAGTTTTTTAAGATGGAGAGACCGATTGAGGAAATGAACTTTAACGCAAGGATGTGTAGAATTGTAAAAAGTAAATGTTTTGTCTTTTTGTGCCTTTTTACACTGTGTAGTATCATAATGTTTATTGTAGGATTTGTGTTTTTCTCCGCTCAAAAGCCCATTGAACCCACTGAACAGCCTATACCTCTTTCTACTGCCTCCTCTCACTCTTTTCACCCTTTGCCTGAGCACGAACAGACCAGACGATCAGAGTTCGTAAATAACTCGTTTATCCAGCTCTTGCACCAGCACCAACTAGTAATGAATACGACCAATTGCTGGGTGTGTGGGTTAATGCCACATACCATTAACAAGGGTATTCCTTATTTGGTGCTGCCGTACAGTTACAATGGATCGTCATGGGCATTCCAAACCATGTTTCTCTATGCTCTAGATACATACTCCCCTCGCCAACCGCGTTCCATCAGACCTATCACCAATAATAAGGCTTTGATGAAAGGAGTTGCCGATATGAGTAGGGATATCGATGCATACTCATCCATTCCCAAAGAAGAGCTGAGACCTTATGTAGGATGGAACGCGACGGGGTATAGTATTAGTCTGGGTGAAAGACAGCGAAAAATCTCAGCTCCAATCTGGGTCGTACCCCACATGGGTCGGTTCTGCTTACAGGGTAATGGTCAGAATCCTAGAGCTCAACTGGGAAGAAGTGACTGTACTGAAACGTACACTTTCCCGTCACAGTTTTCCCCTGCGTTTTTGGCTGCCAAGGGCACATATTTCATCTGTAATGACCGAGCATATACATGGCTGCCCCCTGATTTCTCGGGCACATGTTATATTGCGAACTTGCTACTGCCGACATTTACTGCTGCCTCTGACTATCACAAGACGAGAGTTGTGAGAGGTGTGATTAGTAAGGAGGATACTGCGGGTCAGGAAGCAGGAGACTTCTTCTTGGGTTTCCTGCCGTTTTGGGGACCTATGGTCAATAGTAGGAACCTGAGACAGCTGACTCGTGTGGTTGAATCCACTGTCAATGTAACGGCTGGTGCCCTTAGTAATCTGACAGCTGAGCTCCAAGTGGATCGCCTTATGACTTTACAGAACCGCATGGTTCTAGACGTTATTCTTGCAGACCGCGGTGGGGTATGCAAGGTCATCCAATCCAGTTGCTGCATTTTCATACCAGATAATGCTACAACAGTGTATCAAGCCATCTCCAAACTCCATAAAATATCTGAATCCATACACGTGGATAAGGGAGATTGGTCACTGGTGGGGTGGTTCTGGGAATTGATATCTGCCTGGGGTTGGAAAGTTCTGATGGTCATTGGAATGATCTTAGCCATTCTTTTCCTGTTCTGTCTGTGCATACAGTGTGCTCCTACGATATGTGGTCTCTGTGCTACCTTATGTGTAAGGAAACCTGTATCGAGGGACGAACTAAGTAATAGGATGATGCTACAGCAACATCTCCATGACTTTGTGAACATTGACCTAGACTCGGATTAAGATGAGTATAGTGATTGCCTATGTAAGGGCAAAAGGAGGGTCTGTCGTACTTTAATATTCGGGACCGCGTAGGGGACAGGGCCCTACCCCTGTCTATCTTGGTATTAGCAAACCGCAAATGGTAAATGCGGCATGTACGAGTGCTTTATATACCGTTCTAGCTATGACTGCACTGCGTACACGTTATTCTGCTTCACTACGCGGGTTCCATTTTGGAAGCAGTGGCCATCTTGTCATTGCCCTCACATAGGCTATAATGGAGTAAATACGGGCCTCACAGTACATGGGCTTTCCCTCTGACTTCTCTGTGACCTGGGCAGCTGGCTCTGCTGCCCCAGGTCAAACCGGTCTCACGAGCTCCCCTTCCTCCGTCCACCTGTGATTAGCATCAGGGCTTGACCCGTCATAAAACCCTTTCATTCTATACAATCCCCCGGCTAATCTCTTCCACACCTGCTTGTTCCTGCTTTATGACTTGTTTCCCAAAACAGGAG
The DNA here is from genome assembly GCF_964204655.1 of Triturus cristatus. Taxonomy (NCBI): domain Eukaryota; kingdom Metazoa; phylum Chordata; class Amphibia; order Caudata; family Salamandridae; genus Triturus; species Triturus cristatus. Next base: position 592,250,940 of record NC_140593.1, read on the forward strand.
ATGTTCATGTTTATTGGGGGGTCTATTGACATCCGATGTGGGATCTGAACCTTACTGTGTAAATCATTGTGGGCTGGCCGAACTGGAATGTGGGATGGTCATCATGACTCTGCTTTTTCGTTTGTAATGTATACCTTTATATGGCCATATCGTAAACCAAGGAATGTGTGCCTGGAGCATGATATTTTGTACTTAAGGAGAAGCCCATTCCTATGATTTTCAGCAGTCTCCTGAGAACATACACGCTGTTGTACTTCTAGGATACCTGTCATTGGTCTGCAGCCAATAAACGAATCTTTGACTTCACCCAGAAGACTCTGTGTTTCTGTAGGTCTGGAACAGGGTGAACCCAGAAGTCATAGGGTGTGTGCCCCTGCACCGCTGGGTCTAAAATACCCAGTACTTCATGAGTCCATGGGAAGCTGCACAGGCAAGGGGCACACAGCAGTGAACGACAAGGCCAGTGGGCAGGACAAAGTGCAGAGTGAGTCCATGAGAAGCTGCACAGGCAGGGGGTACACAGCAGTGAAGGACAAGGCCAGTGGGCAGGACAAAGTGCAGGGTGAGTCCATGAGAAGCTGCACAGGCAGGGGGCACACAGCAGTGAACGACAAGGGCAGTGGGCAGGACAAAGTGCAGAGTGAGTCCATGAGAAGCTGCACAGGCAGGGGCAAAACAGCAAGGCCAGTGGCCAGGGCAGAGTGCAGAGTCTGTCCATGAGAAGCTGCACAGGGAATGTCTGCGACTGTACCTTTCCATGGTCAGCAACACAGTCAGGGGGTGACAATGTGCAGTACAGGCCCACCTGTGTGAGAGACAAGTGTGTGAGGGTGACTAACACTCAGACTTGGCTGTCAGGCAGACTGGGAGCTATCAGTAGCTTGGCAAGCCGGAGGGCTCCGTGGAGGTGGAGTCATGCAGACGGGAGGCACAGTGTGGCTGGGAGATTGTGATGGGGTGCCTTTCCACTTCTTGGGGATTCTAAATGGCTTGCCTTACTGTGGACCAATGGGAAGTGGTGTGGGGACAACAGGCACACTCACCACCAAATCTGCATCAGGTGCAGGCACTGGCACCCCTCTGGTGATGTGCTGGACCCAGCGGAACTTCTCTGCCCCCTTCCCCTGTTTACGAGGTGTTATCCCTACAGTGCCCTCTGGTCCCTGCTTCACTGGGCTTGGAATGGGAGTTGCGGTAGTGGGTGAATCTGCCTTGGAGCCCTTCCTAGGTGTACCCTTGGCATGCACCACCTGCTTGGTGGGCAGAGACACTGTATGTTTCTCTTTGTGCGATGCTTTAGGGGCAGGAGAGTCCTTGGATGGGGATGCCTCTGAGGCATGTGTGCCTGAGGTCTGCTGCTTTGCTTTTTGTCCACTGGTGTCGCCTGACGGGTTTTTCTCCATGCGCTCAGACTTTGGTCTTCTGTAGGGATGGTGTCTGCGGCCGGGACCACTTGGGTTGCTGCTGCTGTGTGCTTCATGTGCTGTATCGTGACTTTGATGTATGTGGACCGTGGTCACTATCGTCAGGCGTGGCCACTGCCAGGGGGGTGGACAAAGGGACTGGAGGTGGACTGGGAGTATATGCCTGTTGAAGGGCAGACGTCACTGTTGATGACAAAGCCTGGACTGTCAGGTGCAGTCCACCAATGTCTGAATGTATGCCCTCCATGTAAGCAACTACCTGGGCCAATTTCTTGTTGTGGTCAATGAAGGCATTGAGGAGAGCTGTCTGGCCTACACACAGCTGGCGCAAAAGGTCCTCAGACTCAGCACTGATGGCAGCAGGGGGGGCAGGGGCAGCGCTGCCAGGGGTGAAGGACACTCTTCCTCTCATACTGAGGCAGACACAGGCAGCACCAGAGGCAGTGACTGGGAGGGTGGGCACTGGCCACTGTGTGGTGGAAGACGATGCAGAGTCCCCGTTCCCTGTGCCCTCATGGATGCATCCCCGCCGGCATCAGATGATATGGTGCTGTGCGTCTCAGGCTGGGATTCCTCCAGCAGACTCCTGTCCCCCTCTGAGGCACTGGTGACATTTGTGTCACTGGGCTCCTGTGCAGCTGTTGTGCTAGTTTCACCCCCACTGGTGTCCGTCTCCTGTCCCTCTGTGACCACAGGAGATGCTGCATGAGAGAGAGATGTAGGGTCAGGTCAGTGACAGCACCAGAACAAACATATGCAAGCAATGTATTACAAAAGATGACCAAATCACACCACCCTGTGCAATCACATTGTGCCAACTCACTATATAGACTCAAGCAGTGCGTGGAAACTGGAAACTCAGGCATGAGTGCGCCATGTGATGACCACACAGCACAACACCCTGCTTGTGGTTGTGTTCAACCAGACACACAACTATCTCTGAGCACACCTAGGGACATGATGGGGGCACACTACTTGTTGCCAATGACAGATCTGGATGGAACAGGAGGGGACAACACAGACCCAGACTACAACATTACAGTCCACAATGGACATTAGCCCATGCCACCCACCATGTTGTACTTTGTGGTAAATAGAATGGTGCACATTGTTGTCAGATGTGTAGGCCTCCCCAATTTGGGTGCATGCAATGGACGCATTGATGAAGGAAGTCAGATTGGGCACACTGTTGTTCCCTCCCATGGGATTCCCAAGACTACCCCAATGCAGAAGAAACCTGAAGAGCACAACTCAGAATGTAATGTGAATGCACAGCATCTAACTCACCGTTGTAAGTACAGGTATGGCAAATGCATGCCACCGGCACCCAGCCCAGCAGCCACTTACATGCCACAGCATCACACTACCAACATCACATAGGCCAGCGCTGGCACAGGCTCTGTACACATGCAGCCACTCCCAGCCAAAGTCACCCTCCCCAAATGCTCACCCCTGGCTTGCTGCAGATGCTCCTTCAAATGTGCATCCAGCTCAGGCTGTGTCACCGCCAAGATGCGTCCCATTAGTGTTGTCATGCTGCGCCGTGCCAAACGCCCAGTGCGAGGAAGCAGCCCCAAGGTCATCTCCGCCACGTTCTTTGCCAGCCAGCTGATGTCGTCCCACCTCTTGTGGCAGTGGGTGCGCCATCGGTTTGAGACCCCCAGAGCTTGAACCTTCGCTGCAAGGGCCCTCCACATGGCCTTACGTTGGTGTACCTTGATCTGCAGGCATGGGAGACAAGAGGGGGAAATGATCAGTAACACAGTGTTATGTACCGACATCTATCAGTATAGCAACAAGATACAGGCTCATCACAAATCCAACGAAATGTCGATCAGAGACTATAATACATCTCACATGGTACATCTGCATGTGAATGCATGCAGATGTGAGGGGGAACAAGTCCCTGCACATCTCACACACATGCAGGATGCCAGCACTGGAACCCATATGTAGCCTGCCCACATCTCCAGTCCATTGTTGGGTTGAGCAACACATACATATCAACCTGTGTTTGGGGGTGACCCACTGTGACAAAGACTGCGCAGCCCCAATGTCCCTGCCCTGTGAATAGATAACTGTGTCATGGATGTCACATTGAGGGTGGTTGTGTGCAATCTACAGTGCTGAGATGGCCCATAGCTGGAGTGCAATGTGAAAAGACTGATGTCATACTCTGTAAGTGAAGTGATGTGTCCTTGTCTTTGTAGACTGGGACTGTGCTGCCCAGCTGGGCTTACACTGAGATGGACTACAGGGGCACACACAGCCATCCAGCCAAGCAATCACTGTCCTGACTACAGCACAAACAACCTTCTGTGTCACTGTAAGGCTGACAACACAACACAGGTCACTCATACATACATATGCAGGGAGGCAAACCTGTGGCATTGGGTACACCCCCCACTGGAGACAGCATGTCAGGCAGTGCATGACACTACCCCACACTCCCAGGCACATACTACATCAGTCCAACTACATGTGTTGCCCCCCTGCCCTCCCTCCCACTGTTGACGACTTACCACGACATTTGGGGCACCATATAGCCTTGGGTACTGTGTGAGCACCTCATCCACCATGACCTCCCGCTCCTCGCTCGTGAAGGGACTAGCACGGATCTTCTCTGTCCTTGCCATCACTGTGGACATGAGACAACAGTGGTGGAATTGGGTAGTGAGGCAGCAGTCCCTGGAGGCAGCAGCAGTTGAGGGGTCTCTGGCAACAGTCCCTGGAAGCAGCAGCAGGGGTCTCATTCAGCAGTCCCTGGAGGCAGCAGCAGGTGAGGGGTCTCAGGCAGAAGTCCCTGGAGGCAGCAGCAGGTGAGGGGTCTCAGGCAGCAGGGTCTGGGAGCAGTGGAAATGTGAGGCTCACTTCCACACATATATAGCCCCCTGGGGTTGTTTCAAAGGTGCCAAGCTGCAGCAATTGGTGGTCCAGGTCTGCCTCTTTCAAATGCATCCAATGACCGCCCCCGCGGAGCACGCCTATCGCGATTTTCAAAATTGCATCATTCCACCGCTATCGAGCTTCCCATTGGCTCTAGGGCAAGCTCCATGGCGGCGACACACCGCAGGGGCCCGGTGTGCACTAGTGCGATGGTGCATCTTTCAAATGCATCCAATGACCGCCTCCGTGGTGGCAGAGCACTCCCACCGCGATCTTCAAAATTGCATCATGCCACCGCTATCGAGCTTCCCATTGGCTCTAGGGCAAGCTCCATGGCGGTGACACACCGCAGGGGCCCGATGTGAGCTACCGTGATTTTTGTGGTGGAGCATGCCAACTGCCATCTCCCTATGTCTCCATGCCTATCACTACCACATATGTGTGAATAGGGGTGCTGGTGACACACCGCCGGGGCCAGGCGTTAGCTACAGCGATATGGGTGCCATACATTGACACGAGGCACCGCCATTCAGGTGGGGGAGCATGCCAACTGCCATTTCCACATGTCTCCATGCCTATCACTACCGCACATGTGTGAATGGGGGTGCTGGTGACACACCGCTGGGGCCAGGCGGTAGCTACCACGATATGGGTGCCATACATTGACACGAGGCACGGCCATTCAGGCAGCGGAGCATGCCAACCGCCATTTCCATATGTCTCCATGCTTATCACTACCGCACATGTGTGAGTGGGAGTGCTGGTGACACACGGCCGGGGCCAGGCGGTAGCTACCGCGATATGGGTGCCATACATTGTCACAGGCTTCGGTTGAGCTCCGCACACGTCCGTGGCGGCTTGATGTACCTTCGTGAAATTTTGGACCACGACTCCCCTGACCTGCTTTCTAAAAACACTGAAGCGCCTTTCTGCGCCCCTCCAGTTCCGCAGCTCCGCTCCTGCCCGCGAGACGCTTGAACTAATCTCGAGTCCTCTGATGTCTCTCCTGAACACACCGTGACCTTCTTATCATTCTACCCGGAACCCTCCTTGACAGAGTCCCCCTACCCCGGGCCACAGCACTCCCTGAAATTTACGACCCTGGTCCTGAGGATGATCCGAAATTATTAAGGATCGAAACGTCGTCGACCTGTGCCCATCAGCTCCAAATCCTTTTGGCGCTCTTTGATCTTTTGGTTCCCGAAAATAACTCCTTGAGAACTTTCAAATGAACAATTGAAATTGTTACTTGGAACCTTGAATTTGTACATATTTTGTATATACTGTGTTGCGCCCCTTGCTATGGTTTTCTTCACGTTGTCACTTGCGCCGTCACACTTATGTCACGAGCACATTGTACACTTTTTCCCTTAGGGTTGTTTTGGTATTTGGACCGAACAGTGCTGTTATAATCTGTTGACTCTTTCGTTAATCTTCCCTTAATATATGACGCCCACGGGCGCATTAATCAAAATATTTGCAGCCTCTTTTTTTTCTCTCTGTGTGTTTGTAATGTCTTGTACATACGACTACAAATAATTCAATAATTCCTGCTGAGATATTGTTGCAATTACATTGTTATTACCCTGATCTCAGTTTGGTCTACGGGTTACACTCCTGTGGTTTTGTTTATACATTGACACGAGGCACCGCCATTCGGGTGGCGGAGCATGCCAACCGCCATTTCCACATGTCTCCATGCCTATCACTACCGCACATGTGTGAATTGGGGTGCAGGTGACACTCCGCCAGGGCCAGGCAGTAGCTACCGCGATATGGGTGCCATACATTGACACGAGGCACCGCCATTCAGGCGGCGGAGCATGCCAACCGCCATTTCTGCATGTCTCCATGCTTATCACTACCGCACATGTGTGAGTGGGGGTGCTGGTGACACATGGCCGGGGCCAGGCCACAGCTACCGCGATATGGGTGCCATACATTGACACAAGGCACTGCGTTTCAGGCGGCGGAGCATGCCAACCACCATTTCCCCATGTCTCCATGCCTATCACTACTGCACATGTGTGAGTGGGGGTGCTGGTGACACACAGCCGGGGCCAGGCGGTAGCTACCGCGATATGGGTGCCATACGTTGACACGAGGCACCGCCATTCAGGTGGTGGAGCAGGCCAACCGCCATTTCCACATGTCTCCATGCCTATCACTATAGCACATGTGTGAATGGGGGTGCTGGTGACACCCCGCCGGGGCCAAGCGGTAGCTACCACAATTTGGGTGCCATACAATCACAGTGGCCATCTAGCAAACATCAACAGTGCACAGTGCCCACATGGTCAATGGCACATCATTGTGCACACAATGCCAATGCTCCATTTACTCCACTGATTGCTACACATGCCAGTTTTGTGTGTTTGATTTCGTAGATTGTCCTGTACTCACTCACATGTCACTTATGGATTTGATGGTAGGGTAGGCAGGGCAGTGTTGTTATGGCCTCAACAATGTGTACACATGTCAATGTGTTGAGGTGCAGTGACAATCACAGCAATGCTCGTCTCAATGAATTATGATCTATTTTGCATTGCCTCTCATGTCTGCTCATGCACACATTCGTCATTCCTGCGCAGACGGTGGTCATTGTGTGGTGGATGTGTGCCAGGTTCTAATGATGCATTAGGGTGTGACAGGTACAGGAGCTAGGTATGCAACAGTGGGTTTGGTTTGTTGCACATATGCTGAATGCTATACTCCCAGGCGTGCCCATGTGAAATGTGGCCATCTCCCTATATGCATTCACATTGACCAAGGTAGTGTTTGAGGTACTTGTCTTGTGTAAGTTGACAGGTGTGCCCTTTGTGTAGCTGAAGGTGTCCCTAAATGTAAGCTGGTCTGTTAGTCAATATTGATGTCAGTCATTGTTGTCGTTGTGTCATTCAGAAGGTGATATGCTGTGCACATCTCATGAGGTATTGCATTGAAATTTGTCCACTATCATCTCAAATAGGAGGAGGCCAAATTTTATTTGTCACTTGATGGTGTTGGAGGACATGGAGGATGTTGCGATCATCCGGAAATGCCGTCTGGATAGAGCCACCCTGAAAACCATTTGTGATCTGTTGGAGCCCCACCTGCAGCCTCGCCGGACATATCCAACAGCTTTCACCCCTACTTATAAGGTGATGGCGGCCCTGCATTTTTTTGTCACTGGATCGTTCCAAGAGACAGTGGCCAGCGCTGGTGGGATGTCACAACCGATGTTCAGCATGGTGCTGCGTGATGTACTTTCCGCCATGATGATATACAAGGACAGATACATCCATTTCCCCAAAAGTGCTGAATTGCCAGCTGTGAAGGGAGACTTCTATCCCCTTGGACACATTCCCAATATTGTTGGTGCCATTGATTGCACCCATGTCAGGCTTGTGCCACCACAGGCAAGTGAATCACAAGCATTACCACTCCATAAATGTGCAGGTGGTGTGCCTGGCAGATATGATCATCTCCGACGTGTGTGCCAAATTGCCAGCCTCGGCCCATGACTCCTACATCCTGTAGAACAGCATTGTGCCCCAGCTGGTGGCTAATCTGCTTCCCGAGCATGCATGGATTGTGGGTGAGTATGCCTAGTCGTATGGCATGCTGGGTGTGTGTCCTGCTGCCCTCAGCGACATTGCAATGTCTATTTGTGTTTGTCATACCTAGGTGACTCTGCATATCCCAACCGTCCCTGGTTGCTGAGCCCACTGAGGAATCCCAGGACCCCAGCTGACATCCGCTACAATGAGGCCCATGGGAGGACATGTTGTGTGGTGGAGCGTACTTTTGGTCTGCTCAAGTCACGTTTCCGCTGCCTGAACAAGACCGAAGGTGCACTGGCATACTCGCCGGGAAGGTGTGTCAGATTGTAGTGGCATGCTGCATGCTCCACAACCTAGCCATTCGCAAGGAGATTCCCCTGCTCCTGGATGATGGTGAGGACCCAAGGCCCCAGCCTGCAAACCAACCTGTGTCCAGTGATGAGGACAGTGGAGAGGAGGAAGGTGTTTACCTGCGTGAATAGCTCATCACACGCTACTTCATTTGAAGGTGGGTGACAATGTGTAACATACCCATTGTCTGCTGATATTGCTGTTGTCGTGAAGGGGCATGTGAGAATTGTAACAGGAGCCAGTTGTAGACTCAGCGGTGGTTGGCAATGTTTCTGGGACAGGTCATTTGCGAACATCTACAGGACGTGTATGTTGACACTTGTTGCCCATTGTGACGTGTGCATGTTGGGTTATCCTGATGGTAGGGGTTGTGAGATGCCAGTGATGCCACACCCAGACCAGTGAAAGTAGTTCTGTTGTGTTTCCCTAGGTGCCGTCAACTTCTCCTTGTCTACGTGCAGCCCATGCTCCTGGTACATTGTGATCATGTTGAAGACTGTACATCCTGCAATAAAGATGGAGCAGACACGACAACATGTGTGTAAGGATATTTTATTTGCAATGGTGAGATGCGAGGGGGGTGTACATTTCCATTGGGGGGTGGAGCAGTGAGTTGACAGTTGTGGTAGATGAGATAATCGAGTATTCACCACATTGATGTGGTGACGCAGTCCAACAGACAGATGCCATTCGCAAGGCAGAGTGGGGAAGGACAGTCTCAAAAGTCAATGCAGTGGTGGAGAGGTGTTAGACCTGTCAGCCTTTCCTCATTTTTTTCCACCCTCTTTTTCGTTGGCCTTAGGTCTCCGAGCACCATCCCATTGCTAATCAATGCTAAGGGGCAGGTGCTCTCTTCTTCCAACATGGCTGCCACAGGCCCCTGCTACTGCAGAGTGGTCTTTTTAGTAGCACCCTAGTTGCCAGGAGCTGGCTGGGACCCTAAACATTGTTGCAACACCAGTCCCCCTTTCTCTCCCATAGTTAGAATAGGGAAGCTCCTGAAACCTTCCAGAACAGGGGAGGGGTCTGCTTTTTGCCGCCTGAGAGTGTGGTCACCTGACCTGGGCATATATAAGGGAAGGAGGGAAACGTTTTAGTTGGAGCATCACTGACCTGGGGGAACCTACGCAGGAGACTTAGGCGGTAGGGCCTAGTCAGGAACCTATACCACTGGGAGTGACAGGGCTTACGTGCTTCCTTCCAAGCTGAGTGAGGAACACTGGACTAGCCCACTGATCTGGCCCGGTGAGAGGGAAACCCAGGGACCATCTGCAGTGACCTACTGAGACTATCCTGCCTTCAGCCACCAACTCAACCCCCCCCCCAAGAAATCCCCTACCAAGGGCGCAGGAACCACCCTCTAAGTGCCCATAGGACTACTGGGAGATCAACCAGGTATTGTAAATGTAAATGTAAATGTAGTGCATTTATATAGCGCTCCACTCACCCCCGAGAGGGTCTCTCAGGCGCTGAGCACATACCGCTGTAGAGCCCTTCCTGGCCTTTCCCTGTGAAGTGCACACTCCTGGGCGCCCCCAAGGTGAAGCCAGGCATCCTAGCGCTGTTGGGGCCGTTGTGGAGATTAAGCAAGCTATTGCCCAGAGTTGCAGAGTGGGACCCATGATTAGAATAGGCACGAGGCGAGAATTATCGGGTCTGGGGAAATTGAGCCCAAGACCCGCTGAGGCGGGAATTGAACCCTGGTCTGGGCAATACCTCTGCATCAGGGTCTGCCGCTCCAACCATTGAGCCACACTTCTCCACTATTGGCGCTGTGTCACCCCTGCGCTCCCTGACTCCACCTGGGTCCCCTTTGCTGAACTGCCACTGTCGGGTGGCCTGTCCTGCCTTGCCTGAACTGCAACCTGCCTAAAGCTGAACCGAACTACGCTGCTTCTCAGAGCTCCCCTGCTGTGCCTGGAGAAGTGCTGGACTCCTGCCCAGAACTGCTGTGCCAAGTAAGCGCTGTATTTTCCCCCGAGCGCTGTGTTACCAGCGATATTGCCAAGACTGTTGAACTGTCCCCGAAGCCCCCCCTGCTGAGGCGCTGCAGGCGAACTCACCGTCGCAGCCCGGCGCCGCGTGGGCGGAGTGCCGCTGTCATCCCCGGCCTAATCCAGACCCGCCGGAGGCCCCAAGTAACCCCTGCTGATCCCGGGCACTGCCAGGAAGCCCGCACTGCTGGCGAGAGGGGCTCCAGGGAGAGCGAGCCCCCGATCTGGCCGCAGTACTCTACAAGGGCCCCGGGGGGCTGAAGAAAAAGGTAACCCCCGGGGAGGAGGGCGGAAGGCCGGAGGGAGGCCCTGAGATCGCCGCTCCCCTGGGGAAGACTGTAGTTGGGCCCTGTTGGCCCCCAATTGCTGTGGAAGGCATCCTGAACGGGGCCTGAACTTAGTAGAGTTAGCCCCTGGCTGGGGAATAGTTCCTTACAGGCTATTGCCAGGCCCTGATTAGGGAAAAGTTGTTCTTGCCCCAGGAACTGTGGACATTCCGGCCCGATGCCATGTTGATTCCTGCTTCATGAAATGCTCATCCTTGCCTGATGAGCTGGTTATTTTTGCCTAAGGAAATACTGTTTGAAAGAGCTAATGCTACCCAGGTTAAATGAAATGTTTATTCCTGCCTGGCGAAAGGTTTTATTCTTGCCTAATGAGATGTTGTCTGATTCATATTGAAATGTTTAGTACTGCAAAAGGAGTTGTTTACTCTTGCAGAGGGAGATGTTGATTAGTTGCCTCCAATGACATATTTATCCTTGATGAAATGCGTTGATGAAATAGAGATACCGTGATTATTGATTACCCTGATTCTGATCTAGATAAAAGCTATTTGATTTTTACTCAAACTCACTAATGTGGTGTCAGTCATTGCGTGCGTTTCCTGTCTCAGTGGATGTGTGTGCTGTATGGTCACTTTACACCTAAGCTTTCGGGTGCCTGCCTGCTCGCGCAAAGCTACCCCCCGGGGAACTGGTGACCCCAGTTCCTACAAGAGGGTTGCCATCATGGCTGGCTCTGTGAGTGGTGTCTGGCAGGTGCTTTGCCTCCAGATACTCCCAGGGTCTTCTTAGGATGGCCCCTTCGTCGTTTGGCAGGGGGGGGGGGCCTGATGCAGGGCCAGTGGGGTCTGAGGACTCACCCCTTTCTGTGGGCGCAGGGGAGGATGGTGAACTGTAATCCTGCTGCCCACCAGAGGGAGGTGAAGGTGTTGTTTGTGAAGCAGGCCTGTCTCTCAGTACCACCACTTGCTGGCCCAAGAGGTCCACGATTTGTCCCATGCTGGTGTCGATGGAACTCATCACCAGAATGAGCTCATGCAACAGTTCGTACGACCGGCCCGTTCGTCCCAGGGCCTGTTTGTATTCACCAAGGACTCTGGTGATGTGTTCCAGGGATTGGATCCCAGCCTTCTGGTGTCCGTGGGTGACCCTGCCCCTCCCACCTGCCCTGCTGCCACGGACCTGTTGCCTCACCACTGTGGGCACCCACATCCTCTCCCTGTCCTCCTCCGTCGGTGTGTGCTGGTCATCCTCTGGGACAGGGAGGGTGTTGCAGGCAACACTGGTGGTGGTGGTAATCGCGGTGGCCGCACAGGCCGTGACAGCAGGGGTCTGCTGTGAAGTTGTTGTTGCCGCAGATGTGGTGGGGGGATGATGGGGTCCTGGGACCTGTTGCTCCCTGGCACACCAGATGGGCCGGCTTCGAACTCATCGCCAATGGAATCCTGGGAGTCAACATCCAAGAGTCCATGTACCGGGGGGGAAAGACTGCCTCTGCAGGATGCTGGTGTTGTCCTCTGCATTGAGTTCTTGGTCACCAGTGGGTCAGATGGGAAAAAGTCATTGTAGTGCACCTGGCAAGCTTTGTGCTAGCTGTGCGTCATTCACTTTTTGTACACTGCACAATTGACAGATCATCACACTGTTTACTATGTGCACTACTGTGCTTCCTGACATGATGCAGTGGTACATGCATTACTTGTCCATAGTGTGAGGTGTCAAGGCATACCATGCAACCCGTGCAAAATTAATGATTACAGGGACTTGTTGCCATCTAGGGCCTGGCACAACATGTTTTTAATTGAGGACTCATTGTTGATGTGTCTGACCTGGCAGGCGTCACATCTGGCCATGGACTGGCCGTTGACATCTCCTGCAAACCTTTGTCCTGTCATGTGCATATCTTGATTTGTACCACCACACATGCTTTCGTATTTTTTGAATGGTCCTTGTTGCACTTGCCCCATGGCAATGCACATGTAAATAGGTGCTGTGCATGATTGTGCCCTGATTTTCTTCTACTTGTGCATTGGTGTGTCACACTTTGGTAGCTGTGACAGTTTCCTTAGCTTACCTGTGTGCACACTGTGCTTGGCAATGTGGTAGGTGTGCCTCTTTGTGCAATGAGAGGGCTGGTGTTGTCCTATGGCACCATTTAATTTGAAATGGGTGGGTGCACGTACTGGCTACTTACCTGTAATGTGCCCACATTTGGATTTGTTTTGTCACACATGTGTGTGCGCGTAGTGACAACTTACATACTGCTCAGTGGGGTCACAGGACAGAATCATATGTCTACCTACCTGTAAGTTTGTTTGGTGTACTGTAATGGTTGACACATGCTTCTAGGTGGGGTGGGGGGAGGGCTCCATCCTGCTGAGGTGGGAGGCAGGGGGCATGGTGGGAGTAGAGGTACAGGCCTCCCACCCCCAAACACCCTCATTGTGAAGATGGCTACCTACCTGTAAGTTTGTTTGGTGTACTGCAATGGCTTCCAACTGCTTCTGGGTGGGATGGGGGAGGGCTCCATCCTGCTGAGGTGGGGGGTAGGGGGCATGGTGGGAGTGGTGGTACAGGCCTCCCACCTCCAAACACCCTCATTGTGAAGATGGCTACCTACCTGTAAGTTTGTTTGGTGTACTGCAATGGATTCCAACTGCTTCTGGGTGGGGTGGGGGGAGGTCTTCTTCCTGCTGAGGTGTGGGTCAGGGGGCATGGTGGTAGTGGTAGTGCAGGCCTCCCACCCCCAAACACCCTCCCAGGGAAGATGGCTACCTACCTGTAAGTTTGTTTGGTGTACTGCAATGGCTCCCAACTGTGTCTGGGTGGGGTGGGGTCGGGGGGCTCAATCCTGCAGAGCTGTGGGCCAGGGGGCATGGTGGGAGTGGTAGTGCAGGCCTCCCAACCCCAAACACCCTCCCAGGGAAGATGGCTACCTACTTGTAAGTTTGTTTGGTGTACTGCAATGGCTTCCAACTGCCCCTGGGTGGGGGGAGGGCTTCATCCTGCTGAGGTGGGGGGCAGGGGGCATGGTGGGAGTGGTATTGCAGTCCTCCCACCCCTGAACACCTTCATTGTGAAGATGGCTACCTACCTGTAAGTTTGTTTGGTGTACTGCAATGGCTTCCAACTGCTTCTGGGTGGGGGAGGGCTCCATCCAGCTGAGGTGGGGGGCAGTGGGCATGGTGGGAGTGGTAGTGCAGGCCTCCCACCCCCAAACACCCTCATTGTGAAGATGGCTACCTACCTGTAAATTTGTTTGGTGTATTGCAATGGCTTCCAACTGCTTCTGGGTCGGGTGGGGGGAGGGCTCCATCCTGCTGATGTATGGGTCAGGGGGCATGGTGCGAGTGGTAGTACAGGCCACCCACCCCCAAACACCCACCCAGGGAAGATGGCTACCTACCTGTAAGTTTGTTTGGTGTACTGCAATGGCTTCCACTGCTTCTGGGTGGGGTGGGGGAGGGCTTCATCCTGCTGTGGTGGGGGCAGGGGGCATGGTGGGAGTGGTAGTGCAGGCCTCCCACCCCCAAACACCCTCATTGTGAAGATGGCTACCTACCTATAAGTTTGGTTGGTGTACTGCAATGGCTTCCAATTAATTCTGGGTGGGGGGAGGGCTCCATCTTGCTAAGGTGGGGGCAGTGGCATGGTGGTAGTGGTAGTGCAGGCCTCCCACCCCCAAACACCCTCCCAGGGAAGATGTCTACCTACCTGTAAGTTTGGTGTACTTCAATGGCTTCCAACTGCTTCTGGGTGGGGTGGGGGGCTCCATCTTGCTGATGCTGTGGGACAAGGACGTCTGGTGGGAGTTGTAGTGCTGTCTGCCTGTACACATGCCCCCATGGTAACCATTGTAGCTACGTTTGGGGTGAATGGGAGTGTGTGACTGTTGGATCTGTGAGACATGTTTTTGTGAGTGTGTGGTGCAGATGGATGGAATTTGCCCTGGTGGTGTAGGTTTGTAGTTGTGCGGGACTGTACATAGCAGAGTGGTGGTAGTCATTTGTTTGTACTTACCAGCCCCCCTGTGAGACTCTCTGGATGCAGTATGGCAAGCACCTTCTCCTCCCATGGTGTGAATGGTTTTTGTGGAATGGGAGGGCCACCGCCAGTCCTCTGAGCCAGCTCATGGTTCTTGATCCTCCTCTCCTTGACCACCCTCTTCAGATCATGCCACCGGTTCATGATCTCCTTTTTTGATCTTGGGGTGGTCCCTACTGCATTGACCCTTTGAACTATTCTTGCCCACATTTGTGTCCTTGTGGCTAATGGTGTCTGTTGGACCCTGCTACCAAAAAGCTGTGGTTCCACTCTGACTATCTCATCTACCATGACTGTCAACTCACTCTCTGTGAATTTGGGCATTTCCTGTTTGGCCATGGTGTGTGGTGTTCAAAGTGGTTGTGGGTGCAGGAGTGTGAGTGGTGGGTCTGGTTGTGATGTGTATGGTGTGTGTTGTGCAGGGGGGTTAGTTGTGCAGGTGTGGAAGTGCTGGTGATGCTGTATGTGGTGTGGCTAGTGCTGTTGTGTCCTTTGTCTCTCCTGTCAGCTAGGGTGTTTCTCCCTTCTCTCATGGAGTATTGCAAAGGATTGTGGTCAGGGAAGGGGCTGGTTTTATACTCAGCTATGTGGGTGTGTCCAATTGGGGTATTGCTGTCAGGTGTGTTGTCCTGTGATTTGGATGTTCCTTTTTGCCATGTGGTTGTGTCAGTGGGGTGTGTTTTGTGTATTTGGGGGCATGGCTAGTTTGCTGTGTGCACTTTTAGGCCTTATTGTGTTTTTTTTGCTTCAGCCACCATATTTTTTACGGATCGTCCGCAGCGGTGGCTATGCTTCAGCTCTTCCACTGGCTATGCTTCAGCTCTTCCGCTGGCTCTCCCATTCATCCCATTGTGTGACCGCGGCAGTCAGAGACAGCGGTATATACCGCGGGACCGTCGGGGATATCCTAATTTCCAGTGCGGTGTCTCCGCTATACTTGCGGCGGGTTGGTGTTTTTCCACTGCAAATCCGACTGCCGTGGATGGATTTTGTTTTTTCTTGGCCCTGTTCCGCCGCGGTCAGTGTTTTTTGGCGGTTGTTCCTAATTTGGCCGCCGGTTTTTCCATGGTGCCGGCGGGCGGTTGTTTTCCGCTTAAATGGCGGTCGGGGTGCTTTTCCGACCGCCATCCTAATGGGCCCCTAAATATTTTAAAAAATTTTTTTTCAAATGACTCCCCACACTTATCCCTTATAAACACAATATCTCCCTCCCAAAACGTAACAATTTTTTTTTATATATTTAAATTTTAATCCAAATTTTTTATATTACTCCCCACTCTAATACCCTATAAGCCCAACATCCTGCTCCTAAAACTTAATTAAAAAAAGGAAAACAAACTTTTTAACATATTTTTTTATCTATATATATATAACATATTATAACTAATACTAAATTATTAATAATAAAATACTAACATTAAAAAAGATATTGTTTACAACAGTATTTTTGACATTGAAATTTACACAATTGATATTTTTGCATTACATAAAAAAGGATATTTTTAACTACGAAAAAACTTACCTCGATATTTTATACCATCAATTTTCTTGACTCGATATTAATGCAAATCGATATTTCCACATCTCTGCACCGATGCACATGATGAGGATAGGTATAGACTTTGGAGCATATTTTCAAGCCCCTATCGCCACCATAACGTCACTTTTTTTACGTTGTGGTGGCGATACGGGCTTCGCCTTATTTACAAGGCAGCATTAAGCCACTTCCCGTGGATTAATGCTTGCCTTGTAAATAAGGCTCCCTTTCATGCTATACTTAGCATGAAAGGGGTGGGCAATGGGTGTTACGGTGGGCGTTCTGCCGCAACACCCATTGATTTTGACGCTGCCCCATGTTTACAAGGGTGGCGTAAATATAGGGCAGCACCAAAATTGAGACCAGGGTAAACCTGGTCTTAACAGGGCGCAACGAGGAGGAATGCTTTATTTCTCCTCATTTTTGCTGTTTCTATGTGTGCTGCATTGTGCAGCACACGTAGAAACAGCAAAAGGCCATGAATGATTGTTTATGTGCAGGAAGGTACCCCTTCCTGCACTTAAACAATCTTTTTTTAAATGCCGAGTTGAATCTTCTATGTGTGCTGCACAAATCAGCACACATAGAAGTTACAAATCACCATTTAAGATTGTTTATGTGCAGGAAGGGACACTTTCCTGCACATAAACAATAATTCCCCATAACACAGGCGCCCTTGCACTGTGGTGCAGGGGTACCAGGTTTGGCGCTAGGTAGCTAAATTTAGCGCCAGCCCAGGGGGAAACGCAGGGCTGCACCGTATTGTTGTAAATACAGTGCAGCCCTGCGTTTCAGAAGTGACAGAGCGTGACGTTAAGCCAAGCAGGCTAACACCGCACTCCATCACTTGCGTGTACACATGCCCCATTTTTTTTCAAGGGTGAAGTTGCGTTTTGCTCAAACAACAGCCAGAGTGTGACTGGAAGGGCTGGTCTCTAAGAAATGGCATTTGGAGTGAGGAACTAGGCAAGGTTGCACCCTCTTGCCACTGTTGTTTGTTTTGGCACTGGAATAACTGGCACTAACGCTGAGGTAAATGGATGAGAGAATGAGGTATAGCGGTAGGTAGCAGCACTCGCCTGGTATCCTTGACATAGATGACATGCTCCTATATGTTCGGACCCCACAAAGGGCAAACCCTTTATTGATGTCATTCCTGCATGACTTTGGCGATGCGTGGAGACTGTATATAAACTGGGATAAATCTAAATTCTTTCCACTGGGCATTATGAAATGAAATGAAATGAAAAGTGAATTTATAAAGCGCGAATTGCTGCCCAGGGGCGTCCAAGCGCTAGTGTAGACTAGTGGTAACTGAGCACTGAGGGGGGATCAGCCAGAAGAATTAAAGGGGGGTAGTGAACAGGAAGGTTTTTAATTGTTTCCGGAATGACAGCAGATTGGGATTGGACCGAAGTTGAAGAGGGAGAGAATTCCACAACTTGGCAGCATTTAGTGCGAACATCTTGCCACCAGCTCTCGCTCTTTTTACTTTGGGTATTGAGGCTAGAAAGGCCTGGGTGGAGCGGAGATTTCTGGTCGGGTGGTAGTGAGCTATTAAATTGCGGCTAATTGCTGGTCCCGTCTGCCAGAAAGCCTGATGAGAGATGCACATTGCCTTGAAGGCAATTCTGTGTCGTACCGGTAGCCAATGCAGCTTGCTAAGTTCGGGCTTGACTGATTGTCTGCGAGGCAGTTGCAGCAGGGTGCGGGCTGCGCAGTTCTGGACTACCTGGAGCTTTCGCAGTGTGAATTCCGAGGCACCAAGGTAGAGGACATTACTAAAGTCCAACCGGGACTGAATCAGACCCTAAACTGCTACCTGTTTGGCCTCCATCGGTAGAAGGGGAAGAACTTTCCTCAACATTCTGAGGAGGCCAAAACAGGTCGCAGACAGTTTGGTGGCATGGGTGTTGAAGGAAAGGGTCTTGTCAAGCCATACCCCTAAGCTCTTTATGTTGTCTTTGGGTGCTGAGGGGGTGCCCAGGCATGGGGGCCAGAGGGAATTAAATGGTACTGGAGATGTTGGTCCTAGGAGCATCAGCTCTGTTTTATCCCCCATTGAGCTTTAGGGAGGATGTTGTCATCCATTCCTTGACTTCCTCCAGGCATTTCATAAGACCTGATGAAAGAGGTCTGTTGCCCTCCTGCGCCAAGGAAACCACTATCTGAGTGTCGTCAGCATATGAAATGATCTTAATACCAAACGGCTGGACGACCTCCGCCAGTGGTTTCATATAGTTGTTAAATAGCGCAGGGCTTAAGGAGGAGCCCTGCGGTACCCCACAGCTCAGTGATCTGCTGGCAGACACCGTATCCCCGTCAAAAATCTGGAATGATCTATTGCTCAGAAATGATTCGAGCCATCTAAGTGCATTGCCTGTTACTCCGATGTTAAATAGGCGGTTCAGCAGGGTGGCGTGACTGACCGTATCAAAGGCGGCACTTAGGTCAAGGAGGACCACTGCCACTGATCCTCCTTGATCCAGAATCCTTCGGGTTTCTTCGGTGACCGCCAGTAAGGCGGTTTCGGTTCCATGCCTGGGTCTGAAGCCTGTCTGGGTAGCATCCAGTAGCAAGTTATTCTCGAGGAACTTCATCAGATGGACATTGATGTGCTTCTCGAGAATTTTGCTAACCCAAGAGAGCAGCGAAATTGGGCGGTAGCTGCTAGGATCCTCTGGGTCGAGATTTGGCTTCTTAAGCAGGGCCCGAACCATGGCTTTCTTCCATGCAATGGGCACGGTGCAGGATGAGATGGAAGCGTTTAAGAGGTTCAGTACTACAGGCAGGGTAGCCTGGCTCGCCTGTATCATGGCCTCTGGTGGAGCTGGGTCACGTGGGGATCCTGATTTTACTTGGTGGGCCAGTTGGTCAAGAGCTTCAAGATCTAGAAGGGGGAATTGATCTAGTGATACCCGATCCGGGGGGGGGCCTGCCTCAGTGGTACCTGGTCATGTACTCTTAGATCTGTGACTGCCGTTGGAAAAGAGGAGTAGATCTGAGTGACTTTTTTATGAAAAAATTCTGCTAGATCATTACATTGGGCTCGGGTCTTAACAGGAGGTGCGGTTGAGCTAGCCACTTTGGTTAATTTTTTCACTAAGTGGAAAATTTCCTTGGGTTTAGATTTAGCTGCCATGATTTTATCGGCGAAGTGAGCTGATTGAGCGACCATTATCTCGCCTTTGTAGGCCTTGATTGCTTCTCTATATTGAGACTTTTTTTCTGGTAAATAATCCAGACGCCACGATCTCTCTAATTTCCTACAGAGACGTTTTTTGTCTTTGAGGGTGTCTGAGAACCAGGGGGCCGATTTATGTGCCCTTTTAGGTGTAATCTTGCGAAGTGGAAGGGAGGTTTCAAGAGATTTTATAATCCAGTCTTCGTATTCCTGGTGTGCTACGCTAGGGTCTGCATTGTGAGACGGGCAGGTGGATTCTATATTGTGAATCCAGGACTCGATGGGTAATCTGGCCCAATTCCTCGTGTTCTTAACTAGAGGTATAGGAGGTGTAGATTTGCAGGTGGACCAGGTAAAAGGGATAAGAGAATGGTCGGTCCAGGGAAGGCCGATCGGTTGGCCAACTACTAACTCTGTGCAATTGCTAAAAACTGGGTCCAGTAGGTGACCTTTTGAGTGTGTAGGGGCTATGACCCGCTGATCTAACTGTAATGCCGCTAGGTCATCCACCAGTTCCATAGCAATATGATCTAGGGTGGTGTCAAAGTGTAAATTAAGGTCGCCTAATAGTGTTAGAAAAGTTAGAAGTGGCTATAATTTGTTCGGCTAAAATGGTGGGGAGAGATCTGTGAAATAGTTTAGGTGGACCTGGGGGGCGATAGACCAGAGTGCAAGAAAAGGAGCTGTTAGGAGAGAAGTCTATACTGAATGCTAGACTCTCGCACTCCGGGATTGATTCGGGAGTGGTGCGGCAGCGATACTGATCTTTGAGTATGATTGCCAGACCTCCCCCTCTCCCCTCCATCCTGTCTAATCTGTTAATTTGAAAACCGGGGGGCAGGGCTGTGACTATGTGTGGCTCAGAGTAGGGTGTAAGCCAGGTTGCCGTCAGGAAGACTGCATCGGGCTTGCGTTCTTATAACAGGAGGGCGATTTCTGTCCTGTGTTTTGGTAAAGACCTACAGTTTAGCAGGAACATACTATATTCCTGTCTGGTATCTGATAACTTGTTGGTTCTGAATGTATGTCCGCAACCGAAGCAGTATGGAGGAAGTTCAGTGGGCGTGTAAGTGTGCATACAACATACCGGACCTATTGTCCTCGCGTTATAGATGGTCTCTGGGCTGTAGGTCCTGGTGTGTGGGGAGCGGGATATAGGGGGTATGGCCCCTGGTCCCGTCCGGTCGCGGACGGGCGCAGACGGGCTTGCCTTTGGCGCGCCTTCGGCGCACCGCTGGCGCGCCCGCTGCGCCCGCCCACTGTGCGTCCGGGGGAGGCACATTGTGATATAGGCCAGGGGAAGGGGCGTGGCCTAGGTCGGTGGGCGTGGCCTGTGCTCCGGGGGTGACGGGGATCCTCCTGCGACCCGCTGCAGCGCCTTGCTCGGCTGCGCGGGGAGGAAGGATCAGGGAAGTGCTTCAGGTGAGGTTAAAACACACAGAGTATTTCACATACACAAGTAATTAAAAAAGATTCGTAGCTCCTGGCTTAAACGCCTCAGGAGATGGTTACCGTAGCCTACAGCGCGCTGCCTGTGAATGTGCAGCTTATGTAGAGGAGGGGGCGTGGCCTAGGTTGATGGGCGTGGCCTGTGCTCCGGGGCTGACGGGGATCCTCCTGCGACCCGCTGCAGCGCCTTGCTCGGCTGCGCGGGGAGGAAGGATCAGGGAAGTGCTTCAGGTGAGGTTAAAACACACAGAGTATTTCACATACACAAGTAATTAAAAAAGATTCGTATCTCCCGGCTTAAATGCCTCAGGAGATGGTTACCGTAGCCTACTATTTATTTACTATTATTTCAGGGACTAGAATTGGGATGACTGCCATCATTACGTGTAGAAAGGGAGTTCGCTGGCGTTAGATATATAGGCATACAAGTGTCCATGAACCATGGCCAACAACTTCAAGGTAGTATGGGTAGAGTCCTGTGGGTCTTCGGAGCTCAGTGAAATTCTGAACTGACCTTCCATTGTCTATAATGGTACGGAAAGCTCTGATTAAAATAATGTTTTTGCCCAGGTGTATATATAAGTTAGTAAACACAATGTGCCTGCTACCGATGAATGTGTTTAAAGAACTGTATATGCTCATGGGTAAAGTGGTATAAGCAGGTGGTAGAACAAGGGTATAACTGGAGATATTAAAATAACCCTGGGAACAAGGGTGTTGAGGTTACCAGGCATGTTGTAATAATATTATGTGGCAGCCTAGCTGCAACATGCCATACACTGGTTTGATGGCCAACCTAATTGTGAAGGTACATACTCATGGGTGACTTTGAAATAGGTATTAATGATGAAAGATATGATTAAAGACACTTTTCCCTACTTTATTAGAACATTGGAATGTTAGGAGTTCCATTGAAAACAATGGAGTGCTCCAGGCTTCTAATGGCTGGTAGAAACCCGAAGTTCCAACATTCCCTCCCCAACCCTCTCGGGCTCCAAGAGGCGTTTGTTTTTACTATTTTGAACATTCTGTCCTCTAGGGGCGGAATGTTCTAACAGCCTTAGAGCCCTCTATGATGGGCTCTACCGCCCATTAATGGCGCGCTCCCTTGTTAAAGGCCCTCTCCTTCAGCTCGGGCCTTTACTGCTGGAGCGGGCCTTTAATGTCCAGTAAAGCCTGCTACAGTGGGCTCTGAAGCTATATTAAACAAGGAACAAAGGGGTGCACCTGGCAGTTAAAAAGGTCATTAAAAAAGCCCTAAAATTAGCGAACCTTCCGATTTGGATTTTGAAACCATTTCAAGCCATTGGGAAGGACATGTCGGTCTATGGGTGGCTAAGGGGAGGGTGGTGTAAGCAGGTTGGGCATCTGTACGGTAACAATATATTTGTGACCTTACATGCCACACAGGATTGTTCTGGAGTGAGGAGAGGGCAATTCCGCCAACATGCCAAACGAGCAAACATAGCAAGGCTACTGTGGCAGATGCTCCCAGGAGCCACACAGACACTTGTTACTATACTAACAATAGCGAGAGGTAGAAAATGAATTATCAATATGTACAAAGCCCTGCATGGCGATAAGAGGGCGGACTCTGGACACGTACAGCAGAGATGGTGGACAACACAAATGAACATATAACGGATGAGGATTGGAGAAGAGCCAGTGAACAGATATGGGGAATATCTCTGAGTGCTAGATTAAATAAACACAGTTCCACAATATATATAGAACCTACCTCACTCCCCCTGAAATTGGCTAAAGATATCCAGGAACAGAGACAATGGTTTGGTCCTATCCTCGAATTTCTGGGTTCTAAGATATAGTAGTGATAGCGCTTAAGGCGGTTGTGGGTACCCTAATAGAACTATGAAACATTTTCTGGTTGGTGTGTATAAAAACAAAAAACAAAGAAAATGATAAGAAAATTCCTGTCACTAGGGACGATATTGGCAACATTTAAGATAGCTATCCATTGGGAGAAGGATTGGCCGATCAACATATGCCCACTGGAAAAAAGACCTATGTGAATGGGCGATAGCAAAAGAGATTCATATAAAAACGTGTACTAATGAGAAGGTGGCAGATGAGTTAATGGAATGAGCAGAGATGTTATAGTTTATTACTGCTTCTCCGGCAATTTACTCACCGTAGATAATGTGAGCCTGAACGTACTTTACCACATAATATAACAACTGTACTAAAAAGTGTGTTGGGCAGGAGTACCACTACTGATGAGGTTTGTCCCCCCCCCCAAATACCTAGGTGATGTACTGCACACCCCTTCTGAGATTGTGATGCCATGCTTGTCTGATTGATGAACAATTATATACACTGCAATGCGGTATTTTATTGTGTCTTTGTTGATGTTGTTTTAAGATTATTAAAAAGTATATTTGAAAAAAAGCATGGCTAGAAGGTCATAGGCCAGTAGAAAAAACAGAAAGGAAATATTTGAAGAACATTTTGTTTTTTGTTTCTTGTTTCTCAAATACAAGTGAGGTTAGTGACTGCGAGTCTGCTGTTTCACTTCCCAGCAGTCAATTAATATCTGCAACAAATGGAATACCAATCGCTCAGAGGACACCTTATGAGTCTAAGAAGAGAACTAGAAGAGCAAGTTGCTTACTTTTGGTAAAGACCATTATGGCAGATACTCTGTCTACCTGCATATTTCTCACCTCTTTAATCTTCCCAGGCTACAAACTAAGTCCAGAAACTATAACATCTCTACTGCACCATAGCTCCATCTTTGCTCTGGGATATACCTCACACAATCACCAAGGATTTATAAAAGGGGCTACTTCGGTGAAATGATAGCTGATCGCTATTCTTTTTCACGTCCTTGGATGCAATTGTGAAGATAACAAGACTGATAAAAATGTGAAGTGCGTATATCTGTGCTGGGACATTATTAAAAAATGCAGTGCAATTCCTCAGAACTGGGAGGTGGATGAAACCATGGATTCTCAGGTTGATAGAGTATCCACCAGAAATATCATTACTCAAGGTAGTAACTTGTTCTTGTGATGCATAATTCAGCCTGCATATTGCTCACCTCTTGAATCAATAATAAATAGAACATGTGAGCAAAAATTAAAGTACCACTGAGGCATCACAAAAGGAGAATGAGGACACAAATGTGTCAACCCCTTCAAAAATTGTATGACACTAGGGGATTTAAAGAGTGATCACTGATCAGGTAAACAAAAAAAGGCAGAAAATGCTGACAAGTAACCTTTAACTGTGCCTACAGGAAATCCTTGTCAGGTATGAGATTATATAAAATATAAAACATTAGATAACCGCACTTTAAGGTGGTCAACAACCACTTTGGCATACCAGAAACAAAATGGGATTGGTAACCATCATCGGTAGATTTTTTAGTTGGATGACTTGGTGTTAGAATGACATCAATAACATCTCAGGGCAGATCTAAGGAACTCTGTGAGAAATCGGGTTACTGGTTGAGGAGGGGTGAAACCCTACTCAAGCAGCAGGGTGATGCACAAGCAAAAATCAAATTAACCTGTGCTCAACCCTCTGGTGCCTTGCACAGAGCAGTCAGACTTAACTTAGAGGCAATGTGTGAAGTATAAATGTGAAAGCACAACACAAGAAAAATCCCACAACAATTTAGAATAATAGTACACAATTCAATAAATAAACAGAGCCCAAAACTATGAAAATTGAATTAGTAGAGTCGGAGATATTCAATTTTAAAGGTTTAAGTGAAAATAGCACCAAAAAGCCCAAAGTGCCGCTCGTGGCTATCTGGTCATGTGAGACCGAGAGAAAGCTGCAAGTTCAGACTGACCACAATGGAGCATGGCTCGGATACAGGGAACAGGTTAGTCATGCTGAAATGTTACCTTCTCAGTCCAGCGCAGTGGAAAGGGTCACAAAAAACAGAAAAGGGTCACAGATGGTCGTTGATGTAGCGCAAAGCGCAGGCCTGGCACTGCGGACAGTCGTCGCTGTAGCACAAAGATCATGGTGTTGTCCCGGATGGTCAGGTAGGAGCTTCTCAGAGACACTCCATGCTAGTGGTTGATGCTGTAGCGGAAAGAGTCGGGTTGAGGGAACTTTGTGTTGGCAGGCTGTACGAGTAACGAGATGTTGGCACCAATGGGCCTGTTCGTGAAGAGCCCAAAAACTTATTTTCAACGCCACTGAGGCCACACTGGGGGTCCAGGACCTCTGGAGCACCACTTGGAGGTCAGGGGCTGGCTCCAGCTGGAAAAGGGTGTTGGTTCAGGTGGGCGGAAGCCTGTTATGCCCCTGTGGTTCTGAACAGGAGGCCAGCAGACAAACCCTTGGAGTCCCTCTGGGGTTCCTGGGTTCATGTGCAGGTGTAATCCCTCTGACTCAGGCAGCAAGGCGGCGGGGCAGCAATGCTACAAAGTAGCAGTCGAGCAAGTCAGTAAACCAGCAGGGTGCAGTCCAGAAGAGTAGCAGTCCTTTCAGCAGCACAACAGTCCTTCTTCCTGGCACAGTCTCCACAGGTTCAGAAGTCTATAGAAAAGTTGGCTTCTGAGGTCCAATATTTATACCAGGTGCCTCCTTTGAAGTGGGAGAAGCTTTGCTTCCAGATGTTTCCCTTTGAAGTGCACAGGTTTCCTGTCTCTTCTGCCCTGGCTCTATGCTAACTACGGTGGTAAGCAGCCCTTTGTGTGGAGGCAGGACACAACCTCTTCCAGTGTAAGTAGGGCTCTTCCCAGCTCCTCCCCCCATTCGGCCAGTGATGGCCCATCCTGGCACATCTAAGCCCTCTATTGTGTGCTTGTCTACGAAGAATGCGCAAAGACCACCTGCCAACTACACGAAGTCGAGTAACCCAGTGACCGGCGGCAGGCACCAAATGGCTAAGGCAGCAAAATGCAACATTCTAAAGTGGCATTTTCAAAATTGTAATTTAAAATCCAACTTTACCATAAGAGAGGATTTTTCATTACAATTCCAAACACACCAAACATGAGCTGGTTACCTGTTCCTATTTGGAAGTTACAGCTTATTCAATGTAATAAGGTAACTTTAATGTTCTCCTATGGTAAAGGTAGGCCCTGCAATAGTGATAAACAAATAAAACAGTTTTTCACTATCAGGAAATGTAAAACTTAAAAGTACATGTCCAACTTATTAAATATACTTCACCCTGCCTTATGAGCTGTTCAAGCCCTACTTTAGGGGTGACATATGTATTCTAAAGGGCATTTTGGGCCTGACAAAAGATTTCTTTTGTCAGGCGAAAATGGCTATTTAAAACAGCACACACAGGCTGTAATGACAGGCCTGAGATATGTTTGAAGGGTTACGTAAGTTGGTGGACTGATCAGTACTGGAGGGCATTTGTAGCATTTAATGTACCGGGCATGGGTACATATAGTACCACTCCACTAGGGATTTACAAGTAAATAAAATATACAAATTCTACTATGTTTTAGAGAGGGAGCACACGCACTTGAGCACTGGTTAGCACTGGTAATGTGTGCAGAGTTGTAAGGCCAGCAAAAATGTAATCAGCAAAAAATAGGAGGGTTGAAGACAAATATTTTGTGGGTAGGTCACCCTAATGCCGACAGGTCTAACAAACTCAAATTTCCCACACAATTTCCAAGCTTAAGAGCAGAGACTCTAGAGGTTCAAGAGCAGGGCCTGCCCTTCTGCTGTGAAAGGAATTCAGCTCTAAACTGAAGAGGAAAGCACAGTTATATGTGATGCAAATTACCCCAGAGGCCAATCCAGTGCAATAAAGATCATCTATGCTTGGACCTGACAGAACTTCCTCAGAACACAAACTCCCACCTCAGACCAAACATGTCTCTCATGTATCCTTTCAATGGAAACTGTTGGGATCAAAACTGCAGGCTCGCTTGTTTTCTTGAGCAACAAAAAGAGGCACCAGAGAGTTTTCCTAGAGATTGAAGATGGATTGCACTACCTCCCGTTGAATGCACAACTCTTGGTCTGTAAGGTAGTGCCTTCTGAGCCAGATGGCTCACAACCAGCTAAATGTTGTGAGCCTGAGTCCACGGCCACAGCCTCAGTTCCTCTAGAGACAGGGAGCAACAACCCTCAGCACTCTGCTTGTTGGCATACTGCATTGTAGTCAAGTTGTCTGCCAACACATGAAATGACCAACCACAGATGGATAGCAAGAATGACTTAAGATCTAGGTGCATGGCATGGAGTTCCAGCAGGTTGATGTGAAACTGTTGCTGGAAGGGAAGCAGAGGCGACAGATCTCCAGTGCACCAAGATGACTGCCGCTGCTGAGACAAGATGCATCATCAACTCTGTGGCCACTGAAGGGCCGCCTGCAAGTCAGCTGTTCCAGCAACAGCCACCACTGGAGGTCCCAGACTACTGTCTGGGAAATTTAAACCTTGTCTAAAAGTATTTCCCTTCACTGGCCCCTCTGGAAGCATAAGCACCACTGCTGCACACGCATGTGCCACTGAGAATGAAGCATCAGCAAAATGCGTGAGGGGAAATGGCCCAAGAAATGCAGTCTGTCAGTGCCAAAAGAAGGGCTTCCTCCTAAACTTTTGGGATCATAGCCTGAATGTCCTGAAGCTGCTGGAGAAGCAGGATGACTTTGAGGGACAGTGTGTCTAATTCCACCCTAATGAAAAACAGTCGCTGAGAGGGCTTAATGTGAGACTTGGTGAAGGTGACAGAAAACCCATGGTTAAACAGCAGAAAGACTGTGGACTGAAGGAGGTACAATACCAGCCACAGTGAAGACGCCTTCAGTAAACCGTCATTCAGGTGTGGCCCCATACCTGTTAAGATACGATGTCACTGCTTGCAACATTTACGAATGCATGAGGCACCAAAGTCAGTGCAAACAGCAGGACCATGATTTGATAGTCGCTGCAGCTCACCATAAACCACAGGTACTTCCTCTGCGACTACAGGATTGGTGTGTGAAATTATTCATTGTGAAAGTCAAAGCCATCCACTTGCTATGCTTCAGAGGGAGTATGATCTGAGCTATGGGCAGTATTTTGAATTTCTCTTTGTGGAGGAAGGAGTTTAGGATGCAGTGGTACAACGTGAGTTTAAAGCATCCCTGTCATAACTTGGTTGCTGGCACCAATTCGACTGTACCTTTGTTCAACAGCAAACTGACCTCTTGCTGCAGAATGTGAGCATAATCATTGGATGTGGCTGGGAACAAGGGACAGATGGAAGAAGGGGAGTCATGGAAGGGAAGGGCAAAGCCCTGCAAGCAATTTGCAGGACCCAGTGATCCCTAGTAAAGGACTGCCATTGTTTGAATGATAACAACCCCCTTCCCACACAGGCTGCATGTGCTCCTTCAAGGATGGACTAAAGAAGCTTAGTTAGGGTTGTCAGAAAAGAGGAACGGAAAGACTGATGCTTCTGACTTCCATGGGCTCTTAAAGCTGCCACTCCCTATGTACTAACAAAATAACGTGTTGGGCGGCTGAAGAGGTCTGGTGTCTCCAAAAGTGCGTGCTTTGGGAATTACACCAGAATTTACAATATAGTTGATGGAACTTGTCAGCTTAAGAGCCCAAAGCCAAAGATTTGAATATGGCCGTCCTTGTTTAAAGTGATCGAGAGTCAAATCAGCCATATTGTGAAGAGGCAATGACCAGCAGTGGCTCAATGGTTAGAGCGGCAGACCCTGAAGCAGAGTTCTGGCCAGGGACCAGGGTTCGATTCCTGCCTCGGCGGGGCTCGGGCTCAATTTCCTCGGACCTGTCTATTCTCGCCTCGGTGCCTATTCTAATCACGGGCCCCACGCTGCAACTCTGGGCAATAGCTTGCTTAGCCTCCACACCGGCCCCAACAGCGCTAAGGATGCCCGGCTTCACCCTCGGGGTGCCCAGGAGTGGACACTTCACAGGGAAAGCCAGGAGGGGTTCCACAGCGGAATGAGTATCAGCGCCAGGAAACCGCAAAGGCGACACCGCAAGGTGGCCGTCTGGTGACAGTGCGCTCTATAAGTACCTTGACATTTACATTTACATTTTTACATCCATTACAGATACCTGGAAGTCTCTGCAAATCCAGTGGAACATATCCAGGCTCAGATGGAGACTGATACGCACATTGACCGAGTCAACTGATTCCAGTCCAGAGAGGTGTATATGCATCACTGTATCCTGTCCATCACATAAAATGTCAGGGAATTAATCACAGAACTGGCCAAGAAGATTAGGTATGACCAGTTTAGCCATTTTCCACAAGGCATGTGAGTATTAGAAAAAAAAAGAACAAGTTGCATAACTAGAGAAAAGAGAAAGGCTCCATTGCAAAAAATCCTCTTTCCCAAAGCCTCAATCCATTCTTGACATTCCATCCAGTGGAACGGTAGGAAGACAAATCTGGATTTTGTTTAGAAGATGTAAATGCTGCACTATAAGGTTTACAGGAGACGGATGAGCTGTGAAGATTTCAGACTCCAAGAAGCAGAATAATGATGGCATGCGACATGGTGACGGACAGCCAGTGCTTACGCTGGTTTGTTCCAAGTCACCAAAATGGTGTGCATCAACGTATAGCTAAAAGGCCATAGGGGTTCAGTGGAGGAGGCAGTAGTTTGGAGATCAAAGACAAGTATTCTGTTTTTCTCATATTATAAATGGCTGAATTTCAGGTTTTTTTAGGTTTTGTTCTAACCACAGCTTCATTTTAACTGTGTTTTTTAACGGAATATCAAAGGTTTTTTAAAACATACTTTATGGTGTTATAAACAATCCTAGGCATAATTTCACTTTAAAAGTATTTTTTACACTGAATATCTGCTTTTATGATGTGTTGCATCCAACTTTGAAATTATTATGTTCCTGAACATGTGCACAGCAGGGTTGGACCGGAGGGCTGGCCTTCGCAAAATCCCTGCACCAACCCCACTGTGGGTGGAACAAATACCTTCTGTGCACATCCTAGAGTTGAGTAAAGTGGATGCCTGCCTCAGGGCCTTGATAATGCTCTGTCTCGTGCCGACAGGCAACCTCTCCTACACATGGCCTTTTAGACTTTTTATTGTTTTATTTTTATTTTCTCATTTTGTTGGTGGTTTGTGGACTTGAATGGGGAGACTACATACTATGAAACATTCTTGGGCCTTTATTGGGTCACTCTCTCTCTGGTATGCTGACCGAGGACCCAGGATCATCGATGACATCACTGATGACATCATCCAATGAGTGTGTTAGTTTGTTTTAAACTTTGCATAGTAGCAGGGCAGTATCATCCTACTTCTTCAACTAATTTTGTGCAACCTCTCTGCTGCTAACAGGTGTAAGTGTTTGCAAACTGTTTATGCACCTAATGGGTCATAGGTGTTTAGAGCTACTGAGCATGTTATGAATGTTTGTGCACAGGGCTAACATGTGTGCAGGTGACAGTTTTTTGTTTTGGAAAAAAGATCTGTAACAGGGCAATGATTGTATGTAGTAAATACTAATTATTGTAAGCACCCTCAAGCATTTTATTGGAATCTTCTCAGCATGACAATTTCTATATAGAAGAGACAACTGTATGCACCAGGTACTTACCCATGTACATGTGCTGGATAAGCCACCAAAGCAGAACTATCTATAACATTTTCAGCAGAGTATAAAGGTTGTGGGTAGTATGACCTTTAGCACCTTCAGGCCTTGGGAGTTTTCAGTGAGTAGTCCCACTTGGAGAGGTTTTGCATAGAGTGAACACTGCTCTTAGTAGATACTGCTTAATAATCTGCTCCCTGACTTCTAGGCATCAGGGTGACCCGATGATGAAGCATGACACCACTAGGGTGTGTAAGGGTAATTAAAACAAAATGAATCCTTTCCTTTCCCACTCCCTAGTGGGTACTGACTTCACATATTAGCTTCCCCATCTTATCCTACTAAGAGTCATCTTAGTTAAATTGTGTACTTGGTTCACGTTCTCATGGAGCATTTTTTGTGGTTTAGACTCAATATATCATAACCTTACGTTGACATCAGTAACATAAACTTACAGGTTTCATCAGCCCCACAGCATCAGAGCAGAATAACCAAGACCATAGAGTAGAGCTTCTGGCACTTCCAGGAATTAACTTGGAACACAGATTGGAGTTACTGGCACTCCCAAGGATTAACTCAGAATACAAGTTCCGGTGCAAGGCTCATACTTATATCAAACAGTTTGAAGTGCTTTCTCTAGGCACTACAGTTCATTAGAGAAATACAGAGCTAAAGTCTCTATTCCTTGTGCAATCACAGTTCTAGCACCAATGTTGCAAGAGGGGTCTGAAGCATGAACACACAAGAAGCTCTAGAGGAAATCACGGAGAGGACATGGAGGAAAAGTCTATAGTCTTTGAAGATGCTGATACTGAGTACTGCGTACTACTATAGGGAAGATTAGTTCACACTAACCTGCTATCAAGTACTTAGCCTAGTTTGTCCACTTGTCTAAAGTTCAAAGAAGGACTCGAGGCTTTGACTTAGAGAGTTGCAGGAGAACAGGAGTAGCTGTGCAGGAGGGAGAGCGGAAGGAGCCAAAGGGAGCTGGAATCAAGGGAACCACTGGTTCAAATAGACCTCGAAGGAGACTGGAGCGCTTCTTGCTACCTACTGGATTCTTCGGGTGAGTGGGAAGGGTGAAGCTTGTTTCGCAGGGAGCAAGGCCAAGCCACATTTTTTTTAAACAGATTTTATTGGCATTTCACTTAAGTACATTGTCACTGTCATGTTTTTCAAAATACATAAGTGCGTTTCCATCTTATAGTTTCGCCATCTTTATTCTATTGTAAAGTGGTTCAACTCCCTTTCCCCCCTCCCCCTAAATGAGTCACTTAATTGCAGCTTGTTGCTTCTAACAGGGCCTTTACACATCCACTATTTCATCGGTTGTACTTATTTGGGGTTTGCCTGTAGCAAGGAAGGTCATGCGCTGCTTCCTTCCTCTATTTTCTTTAGGTCACCTCCCCTTCTTCCCTGTCTGGTGATGGTGGGCTTGAGTCTGTAGCTGCTGTTTCATCCGAGTCTAGCGTCCATATGTCATCTACTAGTCTCCCCCGAGCCCTTGCAGTTTCCAGTGCTCCTATACCCCGTCCCGCTTCCCTTAACAGGATTCTGCTTTTGGCTCCTGCCCACTTCTCCAGTTCTCTTCTCCAAGTCCCTGTTCTCGGTCCTCTTGTCGACTTCCAGTTCCTGGCGATTTCTCACTTAGCTAATATATATGCAAGGTCCTGGAATCTCCAGGTAACTTTTGTCTTGGTCGTGTGTGGGAACCAGCTCATTAGCAGTGGCCTGGCATGTGCGGTATCTCTTTATCTATAACAGTTCCTACCATGTTTATTACCTCTTCCCAGAAAGCCCGGAGGCCAGGACATTGCCAGAACATGTGCAGCACATGCGCCTCTCTTTCCCCGTATCTGGGGCAACCCACCTCTTCTACCTGGCAATATTGTCTGATTCGTATGGGTGTGAGGTACGCCTTGTGCAAGACGTAATAGCGTATCAATTTGAGCTGTGCATTCCTGGATATCTTAAGGGTTCTTTCCACAATGGCAAGGCCAAGCCACGACTTGGGATTGGGCGGACTTTAATACCCTCTCGAAGGATCAATGGATGTACCTAGATCATGTGTGGCACATGGCCGGCTGGAAGGTTTTCGAACCCTTGAAGAAAAGACATGTTAGTACATTTGCTCTGACCATACAGGAAGGGCAGGTGCAACTTAACGGTCAGAACCAAATAACAAGAAACCAATGTAGCAATTTTGCTCAAAGGTGTATAATGGAAAACAACACTAAGACCCCATCAATAGCAGAGACTCAATGGAAAACCACACAAAGGCCCTAGTAACAGTATCATAGCATGGCATTACACGCTACAGGTGTAATACAACATGAGCCCTGTGTGCTAGGCGCACTATTCTGAGGGCGCATGAGGGGGTCATGACAGTCCAAGGGGCCAGAACTTCGTGTCTCACTCTGGAACCATAGGATCGTATATAAAAGATTGAGTTGATAATATAATTGTATAGTAGTTTTATAGGAACACTGATCCTATAGGTTATCTGAAAAAGAGGAAATGTAAGTAGACCAGACAAACCTAAAATTGGTTTTTTAAAGTTTTTGCGATCCCGCAAGACACCAGCAAACTACTCGTGAGAGGACCGTGAGAGTAATGACACACCCATCAAAGAGATTATGATTGGTTAACATCAATGGCACCACTTGCAAAGGAAATAATGCACCCAGCTTCCCTCACTTGTGATTTGGATTTTGAAGTGAAGAGACCTATTCAGAATTGTTCCATCTCCTTTTCACTTTCTATTATATTAGGAGAGTTACTACCATGTCTACTTCAGACTCTGATGAACAGGAAGTAGTGCACTATTTGGACCCGCTAAGCCAGCAAATGAGTCAATTGTTTGACAGTTTTTTGACATACAACCTGGAGGGAATAAAGTCTCTGCAAAAAAGGAACAAAAAAGCAATAGGGCATTGGGTCAACTGGCATGTTGCACCACTTAAAATCTATGCGTCCCCATTAACTTGACTGTGTAGAGATGCAAAGATCTTTTTCAAATAGTCAGCACCTCAGGAACCTCTACATCTCTTGCGCCTGGGAATATAGTACCACCTCAAGTACTGTCCAGTCAGGCTGATACCAACCCAGCCTATTTAAACAAGGCTCTCTTTTTCTGCCTGTGCAAGCAAATTATCTTTTCATCTAAGCTTAGTAGAACTGCCCAGCAGAAGCTGGCAGAGGAACATAAATGAGCCCCCTCCCAGGCATTCATTTTTTTACTCTGATTTTCCTCCAAGTTGTTGTGTCCTGTTTTTTTAAGGCCAATTTGTTGTAGTTTTCCTCCTTATATTTTGAGAGATATTGTTTTTTTTAAATTAAAGATGTGTGTTATTTTCTAATAAAAACGAATAAAATAATAAGTGTTCACATTTTTTTTTTACGAAAAGGCTCTGATAACAGCTATCCTATATATTTATTATTTTATGTTTTTTTATTACAAGTCCCTCTTATAAAAAAAAGTAGAAACCTCCTGCGAGAGTCTTGCTGGAGCACCCAAACAGCACCAGCCCCTTCATTTATTTATCGTACTCTTGTGAGACGCTTGCAAGATTGTACAGTCATGAATTTAGATTTATACTCCCCAATACATATCTATTTCATGTCTTGTATGTGTGTTTAATACAATGTTTCAATAAAGGTGTAATTATAATGTGTTTATTACACTTATGTTAATTTTATTAAAATATATAACTCCGTGAGAAACTTGCGTGACCCAGTAACACAACCCCCTGCGTGCAGTCCGAGGGGTCATAGCTTCCTGGTTCACTCTAATAGACCGCTTGTGTGACCATATATTGTAAATTAAGTTGATTATAGTAACTTATAGTAACTCTGGAATAAATCTGAACGTATAGGGTCTTCAGAAAGAAAGAAAAAGTAAGAATTCTTTACAAACCTAAAATCATTTTTGCAAAGTTTTATGATCCCGCAAGATGCCTGTGAGCCTCTCACAAGATGGCCATGAGAGTGAAGACATTGTCATTAGTTACAAAAGAAAGAATTTACCCATTTCCCTTACTTGTGTTTTAGCTTTTGGTGTAGAGACACCTATTGAATGTCAATCAATCAATCAATCAATGACACTTATAAAGCGCGCTACATACCCGTAGGGTCTCAAGGCGCTGGGGGGGGGGTGCCGCTACTGCTCGAACAGCCAGGTCTTCAGCTTCTTCCTGAAGGAGAGGTGGTCTTGGGTCAGGTGCAGGTCGGACGGGAGGGAGTTCCAGGTCTTGGCGGCCAGGTAGGAGAAGGACCTTCCTCCTGTAGTCGCTCTTCGGATGCGGGGGACGGCGGCGAGGGCGTGGTTGGCTGATCGGAGGTGGCGTTTGGGAGCGTAGAAGTTGACTCGGCTGTTGAGGTAGCTCGGGCCTTGGTCGTGTAGGGCTTTGTGTGCGTGGGTGAGGAGGCGGAAGGTGATTCTCTTGTTGACGGGGAGCCAGTGAAGGTCTCTCAGATGTCCGGAGATGTGGCTGGATCGTGGGATGTCGAGGATGAGTCTGGCTGAGGCGTTTTGGATCCGCTGGAGTCTCTTCTGGAGCTTGGCGGTGGTCCCGGCGTAGAGGGCGTTGCCGTAGTCCTGTCGGCTGGTGACGAGGGCCTGGGTGACGGTCTTCCTGGTCTCTGTGGGGATCCACCAGAAGATCTTCCGTAGCATGCGTAGGATGTTGAAGCACGCCGAGGAGACGCTGTTGACTTGCCTGGTCATGGAGAGGGAGGAGTCCAGGATGAAGCCCAGGTTTCGTGCATGGTCTGTCGGTTTGGGTGCGGTGCCCAGGGCGGGAGGCCACCAGGAGTCGTCCCAGGCGGAGGGTGAGGAGCCCAGGATGAGGACCTCCGTCTTGTCCGAGTTCAGTTTCAGGCGGCTGGTCGTCATCCACTCGGCTACCTCTTTCATCCCTTCGTGCAGGTTGGCTCTGGCGGCGGCGGGGTCGTTGGTCAGGGAGAGGATCAGCTGGGTGTCGTCGGCGTAGGAGATTATGCTGAGGTGGTGTTTGCGTACGATGGCCGCGAGGGGGCTCATGTAGACGTTGAAGAGGGTGGGGCTCAGGGATGATCCTTGGGGGACGCCGCAGATGACTTCGGAGGCCTCTGACTTGTACGGTGGTAGGCGGACTCTCTGATCCATTCCAGCGCCTTGTCCTGGATTCCGATGTTGCTGAGGCGCCGTACTAGGGTGCGGTGGCAGACCGTGTCGAATGCCGCGGAGAGGTCTAGGAGGATGAGGGCCGCTGTTTCTCCCTTGTCCATCAGGGCTCGGATGTCATCGGTGGCGGCGATGAGGGCGGTCTCGGTGCTGTGTTTGGCTCGGAAGCCGGACTGTGAGGGGTCGAGGGATCCGTTCGTCTCGAGGAAGGCGGCCATCTGCTTGTTGACGGTCTTCTCGATGACTTTGGCTGGAAACGGGAGAAGCGAGATGGGGCGGTAATTCTTGAGGTCGGTGGGGTCCGCTGTTGGTTTCTTGAGTAGAGCACTGAGTTCGGCGTGTTTCCAGCTTTCAGGGAAGATGGCGGTGTCGAAGGAGGTGTTGATGATGTCTCGCAGGTGGGGTGCGATGACAGCGTCGGCCTTGTTGAAGACGTGGTGAGGGCAGGGGTCGGTCGGTGATCCGGAGTGGATGGAGTTCGTCATGCGGATGGTGTCTTCGGTGCTGATCGGGGTCCAGGCGTGGAGGGTGGTGGTGGGGGGGGGTGGCTGGTCGGTCGTGGTGTGCGTTGGTTGGTTGTTGAAGCTGCTGTGTATGTCCGTGATCTTGTTGTGGAAGTATGAGGCGAGGGAGTTGCAGAGGTCTTGCGATGGGGTGATGTCGTTGTTTCCTGCGCTGGGGTTGGAAAGCTCTTTCACGATGTTGAAGAGTTCCTTGCAGTTGTGTGCGTTGTTGTCCAACCGGTCCTTGAATGCTGTTTTCTTGGCGGCGCGGATCAGCTGGTGGTGTTTCCGGGTGGCAAGTTTGTAGGAGGTCCTGTTGTCCGGTGTCGGTTCCCTTTTCCAGACTTTCTCGAGGGCTCGGCAGTTCTTCTTGGAGCTCTTGAGTTCGTCGGTGAACCATGGGGCCTTCTTGCTGCCAGGTCTGCTAGGCGGGGTCCTCAGCGGGGCGAGTTCGTCCGCGCAGCTGCTGATCCACTTCGTGAGGTTGTCGGCAGCCTGGCTGGGGTTTGCTGAGCTGGCAGGAGGGTGATGGCTCAGGGAGGTGGCGAGCTGGTCTGCTGTGATCTTGTTCCAGCTTCTGCGGGCGGTCTGTTGCTGGTGTTGGTGGGTCGTCGTTCTCTTGAAGGTGAAGTGGACGCAGCTGTGGTCCGTCCATTGAAGCTCTGTGGCGTGGCTGAAGTCGATGTCTGTGCTGGATGAGAAGACGACATCGAGTGTGTGTCCGGCGAGGTGGGTGGGGGTGGACACCAGTTGCTTGAGTCCCAGGTTGGCGAGGTGGTCGAGCAGGGTGCTGGTGTTGTGGTCGTTGTTGTTCTCCAGATGGAAGTTGAGGTCTCCCAGGAGGATGTAGTCAGCGGAGGGGAGGGCATGCGGGCTGATGAAGTCGGCGATGTCCTCGCTGAATTGCGTGCGTGGTCCAGGGGGTCGGTAGATCAGGGTGCCTCTGAGGGTGGTGTTCGGGTTGGTGTGGATCTGGAAATGCAGGTGTTCGGCGCTGGTCAGGGTGTTGTCAGTGCTGGTCGTGAGACGGATGGTGTTCCTGTGGATGATGGCGATGCCTCCTCCCATCTGGTTGGCGTTTCGGTCCCTCCGGACGATCTTGTAGCCCTCTGGGATAGCGATGGCGATGTCGGGAGCTGAAGAGGCGTTCATCCAGGTCTCCGTGAGGAAGGCAACGTCAGGGGCTGTGGCGTCTAGGAGGTTCCAGAGTTCGATGGCGTGTCTGTGGACGGAGCGGGTGTTGAGCAGGATGCACTTGAGGTGGGTGCTGCTGGTGTTCGACTTGGCGGGTGCTGGTGCGGGGCTGGTCCGGATGCAGGAGAACTTGCAGGCGTGGCAGCTGAAAGGTCCGTGGGTGCGTCTTGGAGTGGCTTGGTGGCATTCTGGGAGTCGGCCGGTGTTGAGAGCGATGAGGGTGGCGGCTGAGTACGTCAGGCGGGTAGGTCGAGGTCTTCGAGGTCCAGGGGTCCTGGCGCTGGTCGCGATCCGGTCGCGGACGGGCGCAGACGGGCTTACCTTTGGCGCGCCTTCGGCGCACAATCGGCGCGCCCACTGCGCGTGACCGCTGCGCGTTCGCACGGTCGCCATATGAGGCGAAGTGCGCGGGTGGGCGGGGCAGCTGGGAGGCGGGAGCGGGGAGGGATACAGAAGGCAAAAGGGGCGGGGCTTAGCGGCGGTGGCGGGAAGGGAGAGCGGGGCTCGGCGAGGTAGGCGGGCAGACAGGAAGGAGACAACCAAACACGGGCACAATTTACAGAATAATTAAAACAAAAACACTGGCACAAATACAAAAGGAAAAACGGAGGAGCACAAGGGAAATGCTGAACAGCAATGCGAGTGACCGGCAGGCAGGCACGGACCGCGCCTCTCGGAGGAGGGGGCGCCGTCAGCGGCAGTACGACAGTCAGCGAGGCAGTTAGGCAGGGCACAGCAGCTGGTGGCCGTGCGGCGCGGGGGTGTCCCACAAGTGGGTCACACTCACCTGCGTCGCACGGTCGCCATATGAGGCCAAGTGCGCGGGTGGGCGGGGCAGCTGGGAGGCGGGAGCGGGGAGGGATACAGAAGGCAAAAGGGGCGGGGCTTAGCGGCGGTGGCGGGAAGGGAGAGCGGGGCTCGGCGAGGTAGGCGGGCAGACAGGAAGGAGACAACCAAACACGGGCACAATTTACAGAATAATTAAAACAAAAACACTGGCACAAATACAAAAGGAAAAACGGAGGAGCACAAGGGAAATGCTGAACAGCAATGCGAGTGACCGGCAGGCAGGCACGGACCGCGCCTCTCGGAGGAGGGGGCGCCGTCAGCGGCAGTACGACAGTCAGCGAGGCAGTTAGGCAGGGCACAGCAGCTGGTGGCCGTGCGGCGCGGGGGTGTCCCACAAGTGGGTCACACTCACCTGCGTCGCACGGTCGCCATATGAGGCCAAGTGCGCGGGTGGGCGGGGCAGCTGGGAGGCGGGAGCGGGGAGGGATACAGAAGGCAAAAGGGGCGGGGCTTAGCGGCGGTGGCGGGAAGGGAGAGCGGGGCTCGGCGAGGTAGGCGGGCAGACAGGAAGGAGACAACCAAACACGGGCACAATTTACAGAATAATTAAAACAAAAACACTGGCACAAATACAAAAGGAAAAACGGAGGAGCACAAGGGAAATGTCTTTACCATTGCCTTCACCTTCCCTTTTGTGTGGATTTATTTGGAAGATGTCATCTTCTTCAGAAAATGATGGACCAAGCACTGCTGCACCGAATCCAAAACTAATAAAATCATCTCTTGTTTGGGATTTTGCTTGTCACGCCAGAAGGTGCCAAAAAGGTGCTTGCAAACTTTGTGGGAAAGAGTTTTCCAGAGGCACCAGGCACCACTTCAGTTTTGGGACCACTGGAACGTGGAGGTATTTGATATCAAAGCACCCAGCAGGCCTTTCACATACAAGAGGAGGCATCCTCTTCAAGGGCTGTTACCTCAGCACAAGTTGGAGACCAAGGGGCCCATTAGGATGGGGAGTGGACTTTAGTCTGGCCGCCATCGTCGAGGAGCTGGGACCGGCTGCCAGACGTGCGGCGGTCCCACACTGCAAATTAGGATGCAACCGCCACCCTGGCGGTCGCATTCAGCATTTCCAACAATGCGGCGGGTGCTGCTGTAAGCAGCACCTGCCGCAAAGGTGAAAAGGCATGTTGTGCATAGCAATGCACAACGTGGCAGGCACCGCGCGGTGCCTGCCACCTTGTGCATGGCAATGTAGGGGGGTACCATAGGTACCCCCCAAGTGCAGCCCCCCACCCACCGGGGGCCGGCAACGGACCCCCAAAGTGAGTCCCCGCCATGGAAAGGCCTTGTTTAACACCCATCCTAATATGGATGGTGGTGCCTGCGAGGCACCATCACCATATTAAGGCCCAGTTCCGCCCGGCTGGCAATCGGAACGATTGCCTACTGGCAGAAAAGTGGCGGACGCACTTTACTTCTGCCACGATACCCCCCGCCATAATAATATGGCGGGGGTAAATCAGGTTGAGATGGCGGGCGGATCGCCACTGCCGGTCCGGCGGTGGTGTTCCGCCCGCCATCATAATCACCCCCCAAGTACCTTCACAGATACAAAGTTCTGTACTTTCAGTTGTGCGGGAGAGTAATTTTTGTGTCTGAACTTTGTAATAGTGCATGGAAAAAATTGGTGCAGGAGCACAAATGCCTTCGAAAAAAGTCATTTTTTTCCTCGAAGTTTGAATTTCCAGTGTTTGAATAACCACTTTGTTTCAGTTTTCTCCCCTTAAAAACAAAAATTCCAAAACATAAAAAAACATTACAAAAGCATTAAAAAAGGCTCTTTTAAGAGCGACCCTGTAATCTTATAATCTAGCTCATTTATATTGTAACCACTTTTTTTATCAAAAAAAAAATGGCTCCCTCCACACTGCAGTGGGTCCAGCATAAAGCAACAGCACCATTGGTCTATATTTTTCCAACTGAGACATCATTCTCATGGCACTTTTTTTTATAATATGATGTTGCTCTAAATATATAGTGATCATGTTTAAGTGATTTCTTCATAAAGTTATAGTTTTACTGTAATGTCTGCAATATAGTAATTTACATTCTGCCTTATTGTGGACACTTCTTCTCAGAGTTATCAATGTGCGTAGTACAGTATGGGGAGAGACTACATCTGTACTGACACTTCTGCACAGGGTGAAAATCTGTGTGTAGTTGGGTGAGAGGAGGGACTGCCTTTTCCACTAAGAAGTTTTTGCTGTGTGACTGATATATAAACTAAAGTGTAGTGAGACACTGGTCTCACCACTCAGGGGCATATTTATAAGCAAGTGACGGAGCACGGGTTAGCTCCAAAATTGCTAATGCCGTGCTCCATCACTCTATAAACACAGGGATGCGCCGTATTTATAATAATACTGTTCACATCCTGTGTTTCTCCCTGCGCTGGCACTAAATTACGCTGGCTAGCACCAACACAGGCACCCTTGCACCATAGTGCGTTGAGGGAATGATTGTTTATGTTCAGGAAGGTGTCCCTTCCTGCACATAAATAATCCAGAATGACGATTTGTAACTTCTATGTAAGCTGCATTGTGCAGCACACGTAGAATTTTCAAATTGTCATTTTTTAATGATTGTTTATGTGCAGAAAGGGACACCTTGCTATTTCTATGTGTGCTGCACAATGCAGTGTATATAGAAACAGCAGAAATGAGCAGAAATAAAGCATTTCTCATCGTTTTGCCATGCTAAAACCAGGTTTTCCCTGGTCTTAATTTTGGAGCTTCTTCCTATTTATGCCACCCTTGTAAATAGGGAAGCGTCAAATTCAATGGGTGTTGCGGACACCCACAGCAAGACCCATTGCCCACACCTTTTACGCTAAGTATAGCGTGAAAGGGTGCCTTATTTACAAGGCGGTGTTAAGCCACGTTAAGTGGCTTAACCCCGCCTTGTAAATTGGGAGAAGCCCCTATGGCCACAGGAACATCGTTAAAAGTGACGTTCCCGTGATGATAGGGGCTTGTAAATATGCTCCTAAGACCATTTGTTTTGTATGATGAGTGTTTGTATTATGTTGTGCAGATAGATAAATAACTGATAATTTCTCTCTTTATTGAATTATGAATGTTTTTAGCATGGTGCAGATATCAACTTCCATGTATGCTAATAATAATCTAGAAGATAACAGCTCTGCAAAGCAGGATGCAATTGAAAACTGTAATCATCATCAAAATTACTCTCTGGAGAATATGAGCCTGATAGTAGAAGGTTAAAATTCATTTGCCTTTCCATGAAGAGTTCTACACTCTGTGATGGATGTGGATAATGGAGTATGGGGATGTCTTCAATGAACCATCTACATGCTAAGGTGTGAAAAGGGAGTGTCCTTTCAGGTGAAATATGTTCCCTGTTAACTGTGCATAGCAGGGTTTGGGGAGGCATTAATATCTCTGCTGAACTCAGCCCTTAGGGCAATAGGAGTACGTAAAAGGTTATTGTGAGGAAATTACCTCTCTGTAACACCTTTCCATAAAGTAAGAGACGTGTGCAGTCACCCATATGAATGGTGTGATCACTTTGCTAAAACCTGTCTCCTGCATGATGTGTGTGTAGTAGGTTCTAGGAGTTATAGCTTTTTCAGCTAAGAGTAAACAACAGTGTAATACGTATGTGTAGTAGGGTGTAAAAATGTGTTGTCCTCACTGCTGAGATGCCCCCCAAGAAACCCCCTTAGTGTTGTAAGCTATGAGGAGGCAGTATCTGTCCACTAACATCCCAGCAGAAGTGTAAACAGTAATGCATCACATCATGTGGGGAGCGACTGGCATTTCCAATGACAGCTATGTCTTAGATAGCAATTATGTATAGAGTTCAGAATAATTGTGCAACAAAATCCCAATGTTGCACAATTAGTCTGTACTAGACAGTGATGAGGGACTGCACCCTCTCCTCTCATGTCTTTCCTCAACATTTCATGTACATTGCAGAGTGTGGGAATGCTCTATGTTGTGCACTGATACTTCTATTTCGAATGACAATTGTGTGTTCTAATGTGTAGGTGGAGACACACCTCTGTCAACACCTCTATCCAATGTGAGAGACATGAATTGTAGGAACGAGACTGGGCTGCTGTATACACCTCACTCCATTTTGATAACTGTCCACAGAGTGTGTGAGAGGGACTGGTGTCTCTCCGGTGAGGTCTCCCCAGCATGGTGAGTGTTTTTAGTAGATTGTGCAAAGAGAGAAACCTCTGAAGAGATAATTCTCTCTTGGGTCATGGGTGTGTGTACTACAGCAGGGAGAAGAACTGGCCTCTGTGATGGG
Organism: Triturus cristatus; assembly: GCF_964204655.1. NCBI lineage: Eukaryota > Metazoa > Chordata > Amphibia > Caudata > Salamandridae > Triturus > Triturus cristatus. The sequence continues at coordinate 592,293,156 of NC_140593.1, forward strand.
ATGTTTCTCTTTAATGACAGCTGTATGTACTAGACCATAAGAGTAGACTTGCCTGTCTGCTGAGACATCTACGTTCAACAACAAATGTTTGTAGAAGCTGAGACTTTTCTTTTATATTAATACACTTTGTAATAGATTATATAGAGAAATTATCTGTCTATTAAAATCCCTCCTTTCTTTTAAAAGTGTATATAGTATAATCTAGATAGGTGCTGGTCTCTAGAGTAAAACATCTTATGAGAGTTATGGCAGCATGTAGTAGGGCATGGCAACACAATTACCTTTCTCTTCAGACTACTTACAAAAATATTGCCTGTCGATTTTACAGTAGAAGAAGAGACTAGCCTCTTAAGTGATAGTGATATTGAGAAAAAGAAATGTGTGTGTAGTAGAGTGTGTGAATAGAATACCCTCTCCAGTGAGAGATGTGACCAGTGTGATAGGTCATAATAGAAACACACCTGCCTCTTGTGTAACAGTTCTTCTCAGGGTGATAGATGTATATAGCAGAGTGTACTGAAAAACTGAGACCTTCAGACACACTTCCGTTTTGGATGATAAGTGTTGTTAGCAGCGTCAAAAGAAGCTGTACTCTCTGCTGAATCCTCTCAAAAGATGTGTGTAGTAAGGTGTGGGGAGAAACTACCCTGTTCAACATTAATGTTCTCCCGGCTACTATGTGCTTAGTGTAGTGTGTAAAAATATGCACCCATACTCATTCATGTCTCCTCAGGACGATAACTATTTGCAATAGAGAGTGTGCAGGAACTGACATATATGGTAAAAGGTCTCATAGAGCAACAATGTTGTGCAGCATGAGAAATAGTGAGTGACTTTGCTATGCAATAATTTATTTTTAGGTCTTCCTATCCTGATGAAAAAAAGATAACGTGTTATGTTATTTATATTCAGCATATATAACAGCTATAATATCATAATTAGAGTTATTCATTGCCAAACTTAAAAAATATTTATTTTTTTATTCTCAGAATTTACATTCACACTAAATATATCCTGGTTTCACATATGACATATTTTTTTTATTAGAATACAAAGAGTGTGAATGAATCACAGAAATGCAGCCCTTCATTGAACAATGGGAATAAATAAATCATTAAGAATCTTGAAAAAAACACATCTTTAAACTACGTCAGAGAAGAAGGCGAAAGACTACTTACTGGATGTAACTGCCAGTAATATTTTTTTTGTATTTTTAATTACTAAAATAAGCCTCTTAGTAAACTAATTTAAGATGTTTGTATAATGCACATTTATATTTATTACATTATTTTGTAGATATTAGAAATGTAAACAACTTTACTAATATGATAAAAAAGTTAATTCATTACGCAGTCCTTATCCTTGGTTGGTCAAATATTGACTATAAATTTAAATTTTCAAGCTTTTCGCCTGTTTAAATGTACATACTGTCAAGCAAATAGTTTTTTCTAAAGCAAATTGTTTTTTTTCTAGAACTTGGCTCCCAAAAATGTGAGGTAAGTATTTGGAAGTTTCCAGGGTAACTTTTGTAATGTAAGACATATCATTTTATTCAATACACCCAGATTAATTGTTTAGGAGTTAATTGTGTCTCTGTCATAGACAATAATGGCAACTGTCACATATGTTTTTCTGTCAATTAATATCTGACCAGCTTAAAATATAAGTATTGATTTTATTGACATCTGCTTACATATTTGTAGCATGAGAATAGCATATTTTGACTCTGTTTGACAACTAATGTAGACAACACTTCTGCTCTGCAGTCTGGATAGAAGTTATTCTGCACAGCTTTAACAAGCATTTCTTTTATAAAGGCACATACTTGCAATCTGGTACAGTAAGGTATACAAATCATTCTGAGTCAATCATGGTCTGTTATGCTTGAATAGGACCAATTAACCCATTCATGGTTCCATGAATACCTTATTCCAGAGATGTAGTTAACTGGCATTCTCTCACTTTCCAACATATTTAGAACTATCACTAAAAGTTCCTGCTCATCCTGCTGAGAATTCAAAGTGAATTGTATTACACCAGTACACTGGTCAACAATGTCATATATAGCTGTGGTTGAAGAACATTCATGTTTCTGATTCTCCACTAACCACTGTAAATTTCTGAAAACGTACACAGAATGTTCACTTTGTTTTGTTGAATATATTCAACCACTACTGCTAAATGGAATACAACATTTACCACTACATTAGTATAACAGGAAACTCAGAACTGTAAGAAAATTGAAACCCTTCCAGATCTTGTACTTCATCACTACTCTAGTTTTTTAAAATCTTCAAAGATACTTTACTCTCCTTTGGTATTTTGCTATTACCAGTTTATGCTTTCTGTAACTTGCATGTTTCTCAAAAATGAGATATAGCCCCGGAAATGATTGTATTCTATCACACATGATGAGTCAACATTCACTCTGCTGTCATCAAACTGAAGAAGGTACAACCTTGGAAATGACCTAAGCCATGATAAAACAACAACGAAGAATGTGTGACCTGTATTTATCATCGCTGAATCCAAACTTAATTCTTGATATTTCTGAATGGTGACAGCATAGGCCGAACACATAGGAAACGGTTGTTTTTTCACATTGAGGTCTTTTACCAACAGAAATCTAGCAGTGAAGGATGGCTGCAGCGAATCCCGCTGGTCTGTAGCCACATGTGACCAGGGAGCCCCTCCCCTCAGCCTGGAGGCAGCTGTTCGAGATGTCAGAGTGGTTTCCCGGTTTCGGAGACAAGCCGTAATCAGCACTGCTCCCTCGATGAGCTTTTGAAGTGGTTGTTTTGTCTTTCGTGTCGGGAAAGATGTTCCTCCTTGGTGCCCGTGAAAGTAAAGACGGGGATAAGTGAGTTTTCTTCCCTTAGCGACTTGAAATGTTGCTATAACGCTGGAACTTTTGCCCTGAGACGGGCCAATTGAGCGAGGAGGAGCAAGGGGCTGCGAGGTACAGCTCAGCCTAGCCATTACTCATACCGCCTGTCTACTCCCTCTTCCCGGCGCATTTTCACCTGGAAGTTCGTTTCCTTCTCTGTTTTCTCTGGCTTCATTGAGGAAAGGGAGTCTGCAAAGTTGAAGCTGCTCATTGGTGAGTCTCCAGTCATCAATCACCTAGCACTACGGTGCGCTTTCTTCTGGCTATCTGCTCTCTCCCTATTTTTGGGTACATTCTGTCAGGCACTGGGGGAAACAATCCACAGACATCCCTCTTTTTTTTTTTTTTGGCAGAAAATTAGAGACTCAAAAGCAAGATCATTGCGTTATCTGGCATGATGGGGAAAAACCTTAAATCTACGGCTAATGTCATTAGACCAGATGCAGCGACAAAACGAAAGATAAAAACTCGCCTTGGGCAGACTAAGACAGCGTTAGCGGCAGCAAGGCTAGAGAATAATCAGACTGCTACCATCTCCAGCCAGGAGAGTACCGATAAAGAGGGGCGTCTCTCAATAGAAGCCGATTCACCCCCAAAAGGTTTAATATCTGTCACAGGCCTCTGCAATGGTTCCCCCTCTGAAAAGTCAGTTACCGTTCCAGTCTGTCTATCACCAACTGGGGGCCCCAGCCTTAAAGAGTTCACATTATTTCAAAAAAAAATTATACAGCATGTATCCAACATCCTAAGTGGGACATCTGGTGAAGACCAATACGCTGCAGGATCACCAGAGGTTGAGAGCACTCAGGCGTCCGGATTGAATACCTCCTCTCCTACATTAAAGCAAGGGAAGGGCGCATCCCAAGCTCCTCTGCTGATTGCTGAACAATAAATCCTGAGACCCCCTAAACTAATGATGCCGTCTGCATGTTCACCGGCAATGGCAGCCATCTCCCAGACCCCTGCCTCAACACTCCCCCTGCACGAAAGATCAACTATTAATTTGGAAAGTGCAGTTGAAAACTCAACAGCAGTAAGTCCACGACTAGCAATAGCCCTATCCGAGACTGTCACTGTGCGCCCAGTGGAAGTAGAAGTGGGTGGCTGTTTGCCAGCTCCTGGGGAGCAGGCAGGACTCTCGTCTTCTTTGAATGATGCTCAACTTCCCTGTCAGCCTCCAGTTTCTGAAAATAAAGAAGCAAATATGTTTAAAATGGACATTAAGGTAATGCTCAATATGATTTTAGACGAAATCCGGGATTTAAAAAAATCACAAGAAACTGAGACGGCATCCATTCATCTTCGTCTGGATAAAATTGAAGAAGCAATGGCGGGTTTTCCCGCTAGAATTCAAGAGGTAGAGACAAGAATCTCTGATTTGGAAGATCAGATGAGTATTTTGTCCCTGAAAGTTAAAGATGGCGTCAAGGAAAAACGAGCTCTGGAAAATAAACTGGAGGAACTCGAAAACCATTCCAGGCGTACTAACCTCCGGTTCGTAGGGGTCCCGGAGGGTAGTGAAGGAACACAACCTGTCCAGTGGGTAGAATCCTTCATTAAACGGAAAATACTTCCAGGCTCTACGGGCGATTTAACAATTACCAGGGCGCATAGGATACCATCTCATCCTCTTCCAAACTCTTTGATACCTCGTACCATTTTGGTTAATTTTGCGGACTTCAGGGTCAAAGAGAGAATCCTGAGCAAGGCTATTGAGCAAAGACAATTTTCGGTTAATGAGACATCAAAATGCCGAGTCTTCTCAGACATGTCAGCTCAGGCAGCCAGAAGACGAAAAGAGTTTGTTAAACTCCTTCATCTCTTTAAAGCTAAGGGGGCACAAGCCTCCATAGCACAACAATCTAAGTTAAAGGTTCTAGTAAGAGGAAGATTTCTTATGTTTTCATCGGTTGAAGAAGCACAGGAATTATTGAAAGAGCTATCTCCAGGGTAGAACACTTTTTTGGTAGGGAGGGGGGGGGGGAAATTAAGAAATATGGGGGAAAGGCGGAGGGTAGGGTAGGTAGGGAGCAGGAGGAATGGAAAAGAGGAGGAAGTAAGCGTTCCAGGTGTAAAAAGAAGAGTTAGTTAAGGGGTAGGGGGTAAAAAAAGGGAAAAGGCAGGGAAAAGGAACAGGGAGAAGAGAATGGGTGAAGGAAAAAAAAGGGGAAAAAAAGGGGGAAAGAGGGAATAAAGCAATAGGAAAGAGAGGAAGAAGAAGCAAAGGGAAAGGAAAAGGGAAAATAAAGAAAAATTAAATGGCTACTGTCTTCACCGGAGGGGGGTGAAAGGTCACACAGGGTGCATCAACAGGGCACCCCATGCGGTTTGGGAGGGAGAGATGCAGTAAGCGGGAATCTTCTACATCTCTAGAGGGTAGGTGGGGGTTGGGTTGGCGGGTTTGGGTTAAAAATAATAAAATGAGCAGCAGCAGGGAAAATGGTATATTTGGTAAATCCAGGGGATTGAAAATAAGGAATGTTTTACAAAAGAATGGCTAATAAAGGTAATAAATGTACTATGATGTCAGTCAATGTAAACGGGATCTTAAATAAGCAGAAATATGGAGGACTGATAAGGTGGCTCACCTCCTTTTCCCCTCATGTATTATTCCTACAAGAGACGCATTTGAAAACAAACTTCCCTAAATTATTTCTTCCCAGATGTTTCTCTCATGTGTTCTACGCTTCATCAGGCTTAGCAAAAAGAGGGGTTTTAGTTTATTTCTCCAGGAACTTCCCTTGGGAGTTTGGCCAGATTGAGAGAGACCCACAAGGGAGATGGATTTGGATTGTGGCTAAATTAAATGGTACTATATTAAACTTTATAAATTATTATGGGCCGGTAGTAGATGAGATTTCCCAGATAATAAAAATAGCGGACTTAATAAGGGGCGTCCCAGGAAAAATAATCATGGGAGATGATTTTAACTTTATTCAAGATATTAAAAAAGACACTTCCAACATAAATAAAAAAGAGCTAAAACCGCGTACAAAGAAGGTGCTTGAAGCTCTTAAAATGGAGCATCATCTTCATGACCCTTGGCGACATATGTATCCCTCTCATCTTAAATACACTTGCTATTCTCGTCAATTTCGCTCCGCTTCTCGGATAGACTTTTTTCTGATATCCCAGTCAATAAAATGCCTCGGTTCAGAAATAGGGGCAAACTCCTTTTCTGACCACTCTTTTATTAAATTAGAGGTTGAAATTATCGAACAAGCAACTTCTCGCTCCAGGTGGCAAATAGATCGGCGCCTAACGCAAGATCCCACTTGGGTTGCGAGTATGAGGATTTGGATATCTGAGTTTTTTACTCGTAATCAGGAGTCTGCAGGGGTTTTCGCAGTCTGGGGAGCATTTAAAGCAGCATTGCGAGGCCAGCTAATAGCCTACTCTGCAGCCCAGAACAAACTACGCCGGGACAAAATTGATAAACTGCAACGGGCAGTAGAAAACGCTCTTCAGCATTGAAATAGTCTACAAGGTTCTTCTAATGTGGAGTGTCTACTCGAGAGGGCTAAACAATATCTTCGGGAATTTTTTGTAATGGAAGAGATCAATAGCAGTAAAACCTTCCAACAGAGGGTGTATGAGGAAAGCCAGATGGTAGGTAAATTGTTAGCTGGGGCGACGAAATTCAAGCAGGAAGCGGCACAAGTGTCTGAGATTATTGATCCTCAAACCGGGAATATAACGGGCGAAAAGGAAGGAATAGATAAGGTTTTTATCGAGCATTATTTAAAACTATATGCCACAAACTACGAGCTACCCCCGTAGCAGATAATTAGATATTTTGAGGGAGTTGCTTTGCCGTGCCTTTCAGAAGTTCAATCTGAGCAAATGGGTCAACAGATTACGGAATTGGAGGTCTCGCAAGCAATAAAATCTATTGCAGGAGCTAAGGCGTGTGGAGCCGATGGCTTTCCTGCTGAACTTTATAAAATATTTTTAAATGAATTGACTCCCTTCCTGACAAAGCTGTTCAATGCTATTAAAAACGGTTCCGATACTCCATCTAGTTTTAAAGAGTCCGTGATTGTCAGCTTTGTCAAGAAGGGTAAAAATCCAAAGGACGTGAATTCCTATCGTCCCATTAGCTTGCTCAACGTTGACTATAACATTCTGATGAAAGTATGGGCTCAGCGGATTACACCAGCCGCTCAAGAGCTAGTTCATAGTGATCAATCTGGCTTTATAGCTGGCCGCTTCATGTCATCAAATACTGGATTTTTAATCCAAGCCCTTGATTATTTCACTTGCAATAAAATCCCATCAATGTTTATGATGGTCGACGCCGAGAAGGCTTTTGACCTCGTAAACTCGGAGGCATTATTTATTGGGCTCAATAAATTCTGATTTCCGCTCTCTGTCATTCACATGCTAAGGAATATATATCAGGGGGCTGAAGCCCGAATAGTTGTGAATGCCGAACAGATTGGGACAGTATCAGGCGGGGGACCAGGCAGGGTTGCCCCCTATCCCCCCTACTGTTCACTTTTTTTATTGAGCCATTGGCAATTAGAATTCGTGAAAACCCCGAAATTAGAACGCCCATAGATGGGATGGAGAAACTGAAACTCTTCGCGGATGATATTATTCTTTATTTGCTTCCTGATAAATCTAATCTAGAGCGGCTTTTAGCCGAGTTCACTAGCTTTGAATCTATAGGGGGGTACAAAATTAATCAAAATAAAACAGAAATCATCACATTAAATATCAATGATAATTCTTTTTTACCACCCATCCTGCAAAAACAAGCATCTAAGTCAGCCCCCATACGCTATTTGGGTATTTTCATCTCTAAATCAATAGATCAACTGTTTACACTGAATTACACAGCTATGCTGATAAAAATAAAAAACCTGCTGGATAAATGGTCAGTACTTCCTTTGACAGTGATAGGACGTGTGGCACAGATAAAAATGTCCATCCTCCCTCTTCTGGTGTTTCTCTTCAGTAACGTCCCTCTAAAAATTAATGCAAGCTATTTTAAAGAAATAGACTCTTTATTCAGGAACTTTATATGGGCTAAGAAGGCTCCTAGGGTGAAACTTGAAGTGCTGCAATTGGAGGTTGATAAAGGGGGGCTAGCACTTCCAAAAATTCGTACTTATTACGAGGCTGCGATCCTCGATATAGTAGCTCGTTTATTGGATTTCAATAATTTAGAAGATCATTTCTTTCTAAATCGGATGGTTCAGGAGGCAGGTGAACAACTTCCTACTTTCCTAAAAATTATTAAATTGCCAAAAAACACTAGATATAAGACACTACGTGATCTGTCATCTAGACTTCAATTGCTATTTAAACAGCATACTTTTCCAGGTTGGGTTTATTTAAGGCACCAGGAATGCAAGACTTTAAGTTTATTACTTCATCCCTCACGAATCTCAAAGTGGAGGGAGATTGGTATTGAGGAATTGGGTCATTTCTATACGAATAATAAGGTGATCTTGTGGCAGGAGGTCCAAATCAAGCTTATAGATCAAACTATACCTAATTTCCTTGACTATTTGCAGGTCATCAATTTTCTGAAAAAGGCCAATTTCCCCACCCCTTCCGTGACGATGAATTTGGCTTCCCTGCTCTATAAAACCAAAGTAAAAGGCATAGGAAAATGGTACATTTTGCTCCGGAAAGATAGTGAGATCCCTATCCTACATATGTTTTTGGGGAAGGTTGAGCGGGAAACGGATTGTGCATTGTCCGGTCAAGAATGGCAACTTCAAGCTCGGCTCGGCCATAAGGCTCTGAGAGCGGCTAATTTTAAACGGATGGCTTTTTTAAATAGATGGCTAGCATACTATACCCCCAAGACCTTGAGTAAACAATATCCAGATGTGGAAAATAGATGCTTTCGTTGGCAGGCCGAGGAGGAAGGAAATTGGCTTCACATTTTTTACACCTGTCCTAATCTTAATGAATTCTGGGGAAATATCTTTGCAGCTATAAGTCAGGCCCTCCAAAAGCCGGTAGATCCTGAAGCCGAAATTGCCTTATTCGGAATCTCCAGAGTTAAACCAGGACTGACCAAACATGAAGAAGGATATGTAATGATTTGTTCAGTGATGGCACGTTCTTTAATTCTTCAAAACTGGAGGTCGCTAGAGATCCCCTCTTTTACGAAATGGGACAATAAAATGAAGCGTACGAGGGGCTTTGAGGAAGCGTATGCTATGAGGGTGGGAGCAACAAGTACATTTCCCAAGATCTGGCAGTTATTTGACAATGGTACTATGTACACTCTTTAAGTAGACTCCTTCCAGCATACAATATTTTTAAACTTTGCTCCACTGTAGTAAAATAACTTCTATGTATAGGATTAGCATGAAAGAGGGTTTAATGTTTTACGATAATGCAACTATGGATGCTATCCAGTTCTATGTATTGATTTAATAGGGAGTTAGTATTGTGCAGCAAATACTGTTATAAAACTCATATGTATTGTATTGCGATATTTTTTGCAAGTAGCATTAGACTTTATGTTAAAATATATATATATATATTTTTTTTTTTTGTTTTGTTTTAGTCATAGTAGTCTAGTACATCAATGTCTTATGGTCTCAGGTGGTAGATTATAAGGATTACGATTGATTTGTATATGGAGAATTTTTTCCTGGTTGTTTGTTACTATCTCTGTTCAGCTCAATTAAAAAAAAAAAAAAAAAGAATCTAGCAGTGAAGCCAAAAATTGTAATGCACTTTTTAATGTGGTCACATTTCATCGAAATATACAAATGTTCTTTTTTTGTAATGAAATGTATCACATTCCCCATTGCGCCATTTACTAATTCTTCCTTGACATTGGGATTTTGTTGCACAATTATTCTGAACTATATACTGAGATGTATAGTCTTTTCTAAACCAGCAGTATGTGAAACTCTTTTCTCTAGAGATTCTGTTTTTTCACAACTGATTGCCATAGTGGTAAGTTTAAACCTTGATGTTCCCTTTCATTTTTAGTATTAAGACTCACAAACTCTTGTTTTTCCAAATGAAGCATTTCTAAGTTAAATTGAGTTCACTCAACCAATGTTTGCATGATACACACAATCTGTTTGTGACTTTTCAAGAGATGTTACATTACAGAAGCAGGTGAGGCATTGTGTGGGAACAGAGAGCTAACCATGTCAGAAGCAAGAGATTGTTTTGCTTCTTTCCCAATAATTCCCATTCTCATGTCTTTTAATATATTGCCATACTCCACAGATGCAGCCTGTGTCATCTTTTGAGTCAACTGAGCATACTAGAAATTCAACCATATATTAACATTTCCAATAACTCTTAAGGACCTTTAGGGTTCTTCATTAAGCAGATTATTAAAAAAGAGTTGATCTTTGATAGAAGTCAACTGAAAAGGTCACCAAAATCTATGAGATGCTTACCACCAAAGATAACATCATAGAGAGATCTGAGTAGATCTTGCATCCTCATAAGCACTTTTAATTTTTCAGAACCTTGGAGACTTCATGACAAGCATCACCGGATAATTTCAATCACACTAGCTTGTTGTCATGTTCCAGGGGCATCATAAGTAGTCAAACCAATGTGATTTCTTTAATGTTGTGAGCAGCTAGTCCAGTAGGACACACAACACATGAAAGATCACAACTAGTCTTCCTCTAAACAAAGGTAGTCACCACTTTAATCAGAAAACATTTGCCTGTACCTGCCCGACAATTAACATAGAGAAGTGTAGGCTTGAATGCTATACATGAACATTCAGATGTATCTTGTAATAGTCCATGCTCTACTGATTTACCTACTTTTTAAAAAATGACTAGCTGTTCTTTACTAGACTACTTTCTCTCCTTTTGGTTGATGTGAAAATTCATAGCTCCTATCATTCATCCAGGAGGGATGTGGAGGGGATCCCACTGGAACAATTGAATCACTTTGATTACATAGGTATCAGGTTAGTTGATAAATTGTCATGGGCCCCCCCAAATAGCAAATGCAGAGCTGTTCTACGCCAAATGGGATCTGCAGTGGTGAGAAAAAACAAGGCCACCCATAGTGGTGCAATCACTCCAGCTCTAGAAGTCTACAGGGCAACTGCATTGGCAGGGGCTTTATTCGGAGCAGAGGGTTGGGGTTATACTGATCTGACCCCCTTAGTTCAAACTCAAAACAAGTTCATTAAGTTACTACTCTGTCTACCATCAAGTATTCCCTTGCTACCCCTCCGCATTGATGTGGCAATGATCAAAAGTGGATCTGTCACCTCTATTGAAACTCCTCCTATTTTGGGTATGTCTTTGGACTACACCAGAGCTGGCCCCCTACAGTGACGCATTAGCCAAATTAATTTCTGCAGATGAACACATAGATACTTAGGAAGATCAAGCATCTATGCATTACCATACACAATGGAGGGTATATGGCATTTTCCAATAGGTTAGCAAGCATAGGGCAGGCAGGAAGGGGATTGGGAGAACAACAGCCACACACTGCAGTAATGAGGGAGCAGGGTCATGGAAATGGACAACGGATGGCAAGGAGTAGGGGGCAGGAGCAGCAAGCTTGGGGGGCAGGCAGCAGAATGCCAGGCCAGGCCCTGCTTTCAACCACAACCCCACTGTGCATTGTGATGGGTATTTTACTTCACGTAAAAAAAAAAATTGAAATTCACTGAAAAAAACAAAGTTTACAGGCATGTTATAGTTAGGCTCAGATTTCACTCGTACAAAAAAAGTGAAATTCAGCAGTTATAGTTAGCTGAACTAACTATAACTCATGCCCCCTCAATGCACTACTTATGACATCACATATTACATCACTCATGACATGGTCAATGACGTCCCTGACATCACTGATGATATCATCCACAAAATCACCAATGCACCCACTCATACCCCTCTAGAACCCTTCATAGACACACTTAATAATTGACAAACTCATTCACAGACCCATGTCAGGATTTACATACACACTCACTGGTTTATAGAGCTACACACAAATCTACTCATACACCCATAAAGCCACTCACACACTGTCAGTCGCCCAAAGAGCTACTCACATACCTACTCACTCACCTATACAGTCAATGACCCAGCCACTTACTCACTCATAAACATTATAAAAACTCTCACAGTCACTGGATGATATCATTAGTGATGTCATTTGAGATGTCAACAGTGATGTCACTGTCCATGTTGTGAGTGATCTAATTGTGAGGTCATAAGCAGTGCATTGCGGGGGCAAATTTCACTGGTTTTGCCCAAGTGAAATCTGAGCCTAACTATAATGTCCCTGTACCGTTTGCTTTTTTCAGTGAATTTCTAAGGTATTTTTAATTCTACCTTCGAACTATAACATCCCTGTAACCTTTGTTTTTTTCAATGAATGTGTATATGTCTAAACATATATATGTGTTTGCATGTATATATATGTGTGTGTATATATATATATATATATATATATATATATATATATATATATATATATATATATATATATATCAAAATCCTTCCAGATCCGGAAGTCCAGTGCTTTATGCACGGTGGTCCCGGAAGGTTTCCGGTAAACCAAAAATGCAAAACAACTCTCTCTTATTCAGGAAAAAAGAGTATCTGGAACACCCAGGGATGCTTCAAACGTTTTATTCTGGCAAAATAATACCTCACCGATGCGTTTCGCTTCCCTGCTTTGTCACAGTACAGTAAAGACCTCCCTCTTCCATATTTACACACAAGACCATTGAAAACAAAAGAGGACAACATATCAGCACATTGTTTAAAATTTCTACCAGCGCCATACTTGAATGTGCATATTGTTAAATAACAATTCATATATTCCAATACTACTTGAAACCATGCTAGATAATTCCATGGAACATTACAAACCGGCAGTTAGAATTCATTCATTCAAAATATTGCACAAATCTGCTCCGTTATCCTCTAATATTGAAAACATGAAAATATGTACAGGAGTCATGTACATGACAAGCGCCTATCGGTTTGAAATTTAACTATACAATATAAATAGTTTTATAACCACAATTTATAACCAATATCTGCGACATCTCAATGCTAATTATTCACAATGGAAATTACAATTACAGTTAAACACCATTGAGGCGACAGTCCTGCCCAAGAGGGCATTTCTATTCAGTTTGTACTCATTTCTCATTGTGTGAGATAAACCACAATTTATAACCGATACCGGAGACATCTCAATGTTAATTATTCACAATGGAAATTACAATAACAGTTAATAACACCATTAAGGCGACAGTCCTGCCCAAGTGGGCATTTCTATTCAGTATGTATTAATTTCTCATTCTGTGCGATAAATCACAATTTTGCCAAAAATACTTTATCAACAGGGCTGATGTGTTGATGGTCTCCTTTACGATGCTCCTAAACATTCCTGCTTCGATATTTTCTATGGTCATCCTACGTGTGCAAAAAAGACAAGAAATTTCAGATTTTATAGGCTGTATTTGAGAATGTTGTTATAAATCTCACCTGATCTGATGCTTCCTCTACTACAGGGTTCGGCTGTAGCAACTCTGATCTTTGCAGAGCATCCGCTTTAACTATAGGTTGTTTGATAGTTTTACTACTATAACCCCGTTCCTCAAATATTTTACTCATAAACAATTTTTCTTTTGTATATTCATCCTGTGTGCTACAGTTCCGTTTGGCCCTGATCAATTCTCCATAGGGAATATTATGGATTAAGCTGGCAGGATGTGCACTTTTTACATTTAGCAGACTATTGACCGCAGTCAGTTTTCTATGTAGCTTAGTTACCAACTAATTGTTCTGAATCTCAACTTGAACATCGAAAAATATAATTTTCTCTTTACTCATATTTGAAGTAAAGTGTAGATTCATCTCATTGTCATTAAGAAACGTCACAAATTCATCAGCAAATAATTCATCTCCCCTCCAGATTAGAAAAATATAATCTTTAAACCGAGTCCACATGACTATATTTTCTTCAAACATTTCCCAGTTTTGGGACACCTGCTCCTCCCACCAGCCCATGAACAAATTGGCATAGGTGGGGGTGAAGGAGGTGCCCATTGCTGTCCCATGTGTCTGTTTTGTTGCAGGGATTCTTCTCATGCACAGAACTATGCGCAGGAAACCAGGACCTCAGTGAATTGTGGTGTGCCAAAAACTCACCTCAGTACCCAGAACCCCTATCCGACTAGCATCAGTGTCTCATACGTTCTCCGTATCATCTCGAAGCTACCAATGATTAGACAACCCAGAACATGCGACTTAGAGTACTCTCAGGAATGGTGGGAATCAGAAACACCTTTTCTTTATTATTCTCATATCATTCCACAACAGGAGTAATCAGAGACACAGTAAAGTTTAAAATGTTTATTTTTAACTACGTGCTCTAAGATGCAGTACTTTGGCTAATACAAGCAGGCAAATGATTAAAAATAAAACCATCCGCAGTGTTACAATACCATAAAAAAGGTAGGGAGTAATCATATTACAAATGATAGTGGAAAACTAGTCCTATTATACTTCATGAACCACCCTCCCTCCACAAGTAGACTAGTTTTATAAAACTAATAGAAGGTCTCTAGGCTTGAATGGGGAACCCCATACCTCAAAGTTCAGCTTAAGTGAATCATATCACAGGATCAGCTCTGCTCTCTGTGTCTGGAAAGGTTTTCTCCAAGTGTCTGAATCATGCATGCAAATGCAATATTAAAGGCACCCGAGTTTCAGATATTTGCAGCTGTGTGCAAGTTGTGTCTAGAGCGTGGGCCGATCAACCTGGAGTCAACAGCATACATTGTTATTTGACCTTGACGGCTTCTGCACACAGTGTTCAGACTAAGGTCGCGGTGCACGTCTAGGGATGTGAACAACAGACCGTTCTCATGTGAAGGAAAAGCAAGCAAGCAGTTTTACTTGTAATAACAGCTACCTGCAGGGTCGTGTGCAAAAGCAGCAAAGTGGCAAGGTGGCGTTTTACTTCTGAAGCGCTTATGCTAACATAGCAATGTGTGCACATAAAACCCTGTCTTCACTACACCCTCCCTTGATCGGACCACGAACAGATTAGGGAAGCAACGTATGAACACAGAGTTCTAGTTCGCAGGAGACAGAACCAAATTCATGTATTGCCAATCCATATAATTGGTGACAGTTCGAAAAATTTGTTGGGAAAAGGAAAAAATTAAAACATCTCTCAGGGGCGTGTCACAGCCCAATGTGGAGTAAAAAGGAAAAAGTTAAAATCTGCATTAGGACGTGCAGCAGATGGACAACTGCCAATTTAATCCATCAACGAGTAGGCACAATAAGTAGCAACTGCCTCAAAAAGGAAGTCATTATAATGTTCAGTAAAAGAGTCAGCCATCCAGTCAAGTAAAGTAAATGAACATTTACCTGTTGCCTACACTACCGCACGGATTGCCGCTCATATCACGCTTTGCTCTGTTGCTCTAATGTGTTTTTAAAACCTGTAAAACGTACTTAAAAGCTTGATTGTATTTGCTTTTAACTCACGGCTTAGCCTAAACTCTTTCACTCGTCGCTGATTTCCTGACACTCCCCTCTCCAGGCCCCCAGCCTATCGGCCGCAAGGAGGAGGAGTAAGAGGGTGGGGCTTAGCTACTTATGTTCACGGCAGCGCGGGAGCGCAGCAGACGCACGCAGCGGGCGCGCCAAAGGCACGCCGAAGGCGCGCCAAAGGCAAGCCCATCTGCACCCGTCCGCGCCCAGCCGGGACCGGGGACCGAAAACCATGGACATATTATTACTTATTCCTCCAAAATGCTGCATTCGCTAACCACCCACAGCTCACCCCTCAACCTGTCCATTTCTAAGCATCTCAGGCAATACAGTATAAACTCCGAACCTCATCTCCAAGACATTCCCCTTATCCCAGGCCCTCACCACCCTATTACCACTATTCCCAAAAACCCAACGCTGGCCGCTCTACGTGTTCTATATCTTAACAACCGCTCGTTGGTCAAACACCAACTGGATATCTTTTTGCTACTCAGTCTGGAGAAACCAGATATTCTTTTGATTACTGAGACCTGGCTCACACAGGATTCCGCACCCGACATTTTAGCAGCACTCCCCTCGGAATACTATATATTAGCGGCAAACCGACCTCAGGGCAAAAATGGTGGTGGAGTCGCTGTCATTATCCACAAAGATTATGTTTTCAATGCTCTTACCCCTCTGGCCCTCCCTGAGGTGGAAAACTTAGTTATTAAATTAGATGCCGTGACCGGCTCCATCATCTTTGTGTTATTGTACCGACCCCACCATGCCTGCCCACTTTTCCGTCTGCCATTAGCGAACAAATGGCCAACTTGTTTACTAACTATGCCAGCATCTTACTCATAGGCAACCTGAACTACTGGTTCAATGAAGCCCGGGGTGGGTCATATGCTGCGGAACTCACGGAATCCCTCGCCAATCTGAATTTTACTCAACACGTTTCCTCTCCTACCCATGCTAAAGGACACACTTTGGACCAAATTTGGTCTTCTAATCTTAACCTTTCGGAGCTTACTGTTTCACCCTGTATATGGTCTGACCATTACCTAATTAATTTCACAATCACCACCATCACTAAAAACAAGACTCCCCTAATAGGCGGAGGCATGTCTAGAAAATGGAGTTCTGTTGATAAATCAGGCTTCACTAACTTCTTAGCAAGGTCCATACCCCCCTTTAACTCAGACCTTAACTCCATGAACACCGCAATCTCAGATTGGCTATTAAAGGCCTGTGATGCTCATGCCCCTCTCATTAAATTCACACGGTCTCGCCATACTGACGCACATAAGTGGTTCTCCGCAGAGCTAAAAAAAACAAAAACTCGAGCTACGGCAAAAAGAAAGCAAATGGAGACTAAATTACACCACGGAGGACAAATCTCTGTTCTCCCTAGCCCGAAATAATTATAAAAAGGCTATACGTGAAGCCAAAGCTGCATTTTTCTCTGCCAGAATACTCAATGCACAAAACAAATCTAAAGAAATTTTTAATATAATTAACGACCTCTGCAACACAGACAGAACTCACCTCAATCAGCCTCCTTCTCAGGAGTTCTGTAACTCCCTCAATTCCTATTTTTTGGACAAAATATCTACTATCAAAGCTAGCATTCCCGCCATCTGCTGCACAGATAACACAGACTCTGTCACAACCAACTCCTTCGTACTGGATCATTTCCATGCTTTATGTCCCCAAACCTTATCAGATCTGTTGGTTCGTGTCAAATCTGGTTCCCCTAATGACTGCTGCCCCCCGCATATTCTAAAAGAGGCCCTGTCTAACCTCCCCCACGGTGTGCTTCCCTTCCTCAATGAGTCTCTCCTCCAAGGCAAGATCCCCACGGCTTTTAAAAATGCGATCGTGGTCCCATTACTAAAAAAACCTGGGGCCGATCCTCTGAATTATTCCAACTATCGTCCCATTTCCTTGCTTCCTTTTCTTGCAAAGATTCTTGAGGCCCACGTCGCCAGGTCCCTCTCGAACTTTATCGAGCAGTCTGACCATCTAGAACCCAATCAAGCCGGGTTTCACCCCTCACACTCTACTGAAACGGTCATCCTCGCCGTGTTAGACACCTTGCGAGCCAACGCTGACAAAGGCATCCATCAGGCACTTATTCTTCTGGATCTGTCAGCTGCGTTCAACACGGTGGACCATAACATCTTACTGTCCCGTGTCGAACAAGCAGGCATACAAGGCCCGGCATATAACTGGATCCAATCATTTCTTGAAGACAGAACACAGGCCGTTCGTCTGGGCACTTTTACTGCCCCCAGGATTGTCACCTCCTGTGGGGTTCCCCAGGGCTCATCCCTCTCCCCTCTCTTATTCAATCTTTATCTTAAACCCCTCATCAACTCCTTAAAACACAGGAAGGTTACGACCTTCAACTATGCCGATGATCTCCAACTTGTCTTTACACTGGATGGCTCAAACTCCGCTTCCGAATTCCAAGCTACCATGCTCCACATCCAGCGCTGGATGAATATCAACCACCTTAAACTCAACCCCGGCAAGATCGAACTAGTCCTACCGGGAAAAAGCGCAATCATGTGGGGGCCCCATTTTTGGCCATCCGATTTCGGACCAACCCCCATCCCCTCTCTCTCAGTAAAAAGCCTCGGAGTCACCCTAGATGCCGACCTCTCGCTTAGAGGACAGGTGGGGACTGTAGTCTCTTCATGCATCTTCCAACCGAGGAAAATTAGGAAAATTGCTCACTTACTCACACCCCGGCCCTCATCTAGGCAGTAATAGCCCTCGTACTGTCTCGCCTTGACTTCTCTAACGCCATTTACCTCGGCCTGCCTATGTTTTTGCTCAGACGCCTTCAAATAGTGCAGAACCAGGCTGCTAGATTAATATTTCAGCAACCTAAATGGCATTCCGCCAGACCCCTTTTGGCTAAACTCCACTGGCTCCCAATTGCACAACGTGCAGCTTTTAAGACCGGATGCTTAATCTTCAAGGCCCTGCACTGTAGAAGCCCCAAATTTATTAGTGACCTGATCGTGAAACATATCCCTCGTCGCAACCTACGGTCTAGCCACCTCCGGTTGCTTGCTACCCCTACCATCAAACTCAAATGCCAGGGGGGGCGTAGGTTTTCGTACCTAGCGCCTGGATTCTGGAACTCTCTACCCCTAGACATCAGAGAGCAGGAAAACTTAATGGGATTTAGAAAGGCCCTTAAAACATGGTTGTTTGCGCTCTCACTTGACTAGCTTACCCGCCGCGTCACTTTGCAACAATTAGCGCCATGAAACCTTCCGGTGACCGTGCGCTTAATAAGTGTCTATTAACATAACATAACATAACATACATGTTCGATAACCGGAGCCTCTAGCACAATCAGAGGACAACTTGCGTGTTCTTCAAGATAACTTCTCGCCAAGAATTCATATGCTGCTGCATATATATCCCAATTCCCCAGGACTCCATGCGCCGCTCCACAGGCCATAATCCCGATACCAGAACAGTCCAACTCTTGAGCCACTAAGGGACTCAGTCAGTCAGTCAAAAATACTTTATTCGGTTCATATCAAAAACCATAAAAGTAAGATACATAATACACCAATATCTGGACCACTTATTAAAAATATGACAAAACAATAATACACACCATTATAAACAATACACATAAAATCACATTATAAACACACAGGTTTAAAAAAGAAAAACAGGAGACAGAGCCAAATTTCATAATGTCCCACAGTGATACTGTTACCAGTTGATATTTTTCTTTAGTCTTAATGCTATTGATAAAAAATTTGCTAAATTAAAAATCACCCAAGGGTTTTGCAACAACTGTAAATACAGAAGGGCGGGTTTAACTTGTTTAAAACCTCTATCTTTGATAAGAGCAATGATGAACTTTTTACGAATGGGGCAGAAATGTTTACAAAAAAAGATAAAGTGCACAGTGTCTTTAATTGAAAAGCTGTCACAGGAACAAATCTCCAAATCCGTTCCCTTCGTCCACCCAGGACGATCAGTAAGCAAAAGATGGAATTTATTCAATCTAAACTTAGTTAACAAATATCTATGATTCATATTGTTAACAATTCTCAGATAAGGTTCTAAACCACTGGAGGTAAGTAACAGCTGATGAACCCTTACAGTAGGTTTACATAATTCCATTTCTTCCCTTGCTAGGTATGCCAACTGTTTATATGTATCTTTCACCCATTTCACATCCCCCTTTAATAATTGTTGTGGGTGGTCAAACAGCTCTGGGCGACCCAATTCTATGGTTAATATTTTAATGTAATTCAACCATGGAATGGTATTACCATACTCAAGGGCTAAACAATCCCTGAGAATCTCATGATTTAACTCTAATTCAGGGTTTAACCATAATAAGATCCATTTTAATAGCGGGGCTAAAGCTATACGATCTGTAAGGTAATCTACCCCGCACTCCTGGTGAACGATATATCCAGATGTCGACTGGGGAAGGGATAAAATAGATTTCAAGAATTTATCCTCTGCTACTTGCATCGCCTTTACATTTTTCCATCCCCACAGGTCCGCTCCATACATGGCTATCGAAATATATTTTGCATCGTAAATTTTCAATACGGCCTCTAAAGGCTTTGCCCCTAAATTACGGGCTAAGTCCAAAACAGCCAGGGTAGACCTGGAAAAGGCATTGCGTTTAGCTACTAATTGGGGCACCCAAGTAGACTTATCGTCAAAAATCACCCCAGATATGGGAATCTTGAAACCCTGGATAGGATGTTCCCTTCACAGTGCATTGTCTTGAGTCTTTTAGGCTTACTACCCACAATCATTACATGTGATTTTGAAAAGTTCACACTTAAATCCAAAACTTTCATAAAATTAGCAAATACATTTAAAAGACATTGCAGCCCCACCGCTGTGCGTGCTATTAAAAGGCGGCGTCATCCGCATATAATAATGCCGGGATGGGAAACTTGCCAATCCTTGGAATGTCTCGAGACGCCCCCATAAGGGCCGCACCCAGATCATTAATGTATAGGGAAAAGAGCAAAGGGGCTAGTATACACCCCTGCCTAACCCCGTTAGTAATCCCGATCTTTACCGTACAATTGCCTAACCTATCATATCTGACTGTGGCTGTTAAGTCTCTATGTAGGTCGGCCAGAAAATACACAATGTTTTTATCTAAGCCCAACTTAAGGAGCAGTCCCCAGAGTTTGGACCTATTCACACGGTCGAAGGCCGAGGAAAGGTCCATGAAAGCTAAATATATAGTGCCCCTTTTGGCAATGGTGTATTTTCCTATTAATAAATGGAGGTTAAGGCTTTGATCTATAGTCCCTCTCCCCTTCCTAAGCC
The DNA here is from genome assembly GCF_964204655.1 of Triturus cristatus. Taxonomy (NCBI): domain Eukaryota; kingdom Metazoa; phylum Chordata; class Amphibia; order Caudata; family Salamandridae; genus Triturus; species Triturus cristatus. Next base: position 592,313,862 of record NC_140593.1, read on the forward strand.
CGTATTGTAGGCAGGAAAGGGTATCTGTGTCTTCCAACCAATCATTGATTCTGCTTAGGATCACTCGTCCCAGCACCTTGACTGCAGAATCAATGAGGGAAATGGGGCGATAGCAACTGGGGTCTCCTCTATTACCTTTCTTAAAAATGGGTATGATGACAGATTCGGACCAAGTATCAGGGATCCCAACTTTACATACCCGGTTAAAAACATTGGTTAAGACAGTGGACCAGGTCTTGATATCTGATTTAAAAAGATCGGCAGGGACGCCGTCAGGACCCAGAGCCTTATTGCTCTTCAACTTACCCATGGCGTCTGCCACCTCATTCTCAGTGACCGTTAAAGTATAAGGGTCAAAAATGGGGGTAGACATATCCACCTCCACAAGATTATCCCCTCCATAGACTGACTTAAAATAAGAGTACCACGACTGTTCCTGAATACCACAATCTAGTGGATTATTGCATTGTTTATGAAAAAAGGGTTTGTTTACAACAGCCCAGAATTTGGCACTATTCCTAAGCACATCCACGGAGGTTAGTTCATCCCAGTCCTCCTCGCATATCTGCCTTCTTCTAGTGTCCAAAGCTTTGTTATAGTTTTTCCTTAATAAAGCCACAGTGGCCCGATTCACTGGCTTACAGTTCAGGGCGGTCTTCAACTTTTTATTGGCTGACGTACAATTATGATCGAACCATCCCTTTTCAGCAGGGTCTTTGGCTATCCCTGTACAAGTAAGGTCTATTGAGACCTGCATACAAATCTTTGAATAAGCCTCTAACACACCCGCATCGTCTGCTTCCAGGTTCAGACATGTGTCCAACTCAGGGCCTACCTCACTTAACAATTTAGTATGAAAGTCACCCGGTATGACTCTATTCCATCTAATCCTACGAGCCTGATCCGTAGGACGGATGTCGAATTTGTTCTTTCTATTTTTAGCTACCTCAGGTTTAGTAATCAGGTCCAAAACACTGAGAACCACTGGGTTATGGTCACTAGATTGTGACCAAACCGGCGAATAATCGTGGATCCTATCTCCCAGTGCTAGGCTAATAAAAATATAGTCAATAACTGAGTGACTTCCAGTGCCCTTAAAAGTGGGTATCTCATCATCCATCATTGTTGGAAGTATCAAACCATTATCCGCCAAAATAAGTTCAAGGAGATCTCCCTATGCAGAGTGTTCAAAATGGGTATCCCCTTGCTCTGCCGGGCCTAACAAATCTAATGATAAACACTTCTCTGGGCAACCGTGGATGTTAAAATCGCCCATAACTATAATAGAGCATTCAATAGTATTAGCTTCCTAATAATCTGCCAAAAAAAGATTTAACGTGGACAGGTGATCAGTCGGGGTAACTCTATCATAGGAATTGTAAAAATTGACAATTAAAACCTTTCTCACATCACTCAAGGAAATTTGCACGGCTAAACAATTTTGTGATCCAGTATCTAATTGAATGTGGGTACTGGGAATAGAGGCTGAGATTAGAGTGACCAGGCCACCCTTCTCCCTCCCCATGTTAGATGGAACCGCCGGAATAAAATAACTGGCGTATCCATCCAAAAGCAAAGTATTCCCCGTATCCCATGTTTCTTGTAGGTCCATGATATCACCCAGGCCTACAAACTCCCTCCAAACTGGATCATCTATTTTGTGTTTCAAGCCTGCAACATTCCATGTTACCAGCTTTATAGGTATACCCCTAACCCCTAAGACACACCCAACTGCAGGAGAAACTTTACTTTCCAAAGTTCCTGAAATACCGATACTGACCGGGCTATCTGGGAGAAGAATATCCTCGGTCGACCACAGTCATTCAATATCGCCCAGATTTGAAAGAATATCAAATCCATTAAAGACCGGGACTGTGAAATCATAAGGACCACTCCCATTATTTGGATCGTTGCTCATTAACCTGGAGTCAGGTGGGGGGTAAAAAAATCCCAAGGGGAGTATATTTACATAGTCATTTAAAATTCTAACCGACCCAGCCTGCCTCAAAATGTTGTCCACCAACCTAGGCGATCTGAAGCTTATAACGACGAAATCGCCGTCTAGGCTTTTCTTCGTTCTGCCCACCCACGGCACCCTTCTGATCATCATATTATTATACAGGTGCTGTCCCATGACTGTTTTATTGGATAAAAAGTGGAGGGCCTTATTTTTTAAAGAGGTCCAGTGTTCATTTTGTCCACCCTCGATTTTGGGAACATTGGCGAGTATTATAGTATAGGGACATGCCTCTGCAGGCAAATGTAATGGCAGTTCTCTCCCATGGGGCTGTGCTTGGAAATTTGGTCTCTATACTGAACTCCGAGAACCCTGTTTCTCCCCATGAGTGGCTCCCATATATCTTGGTACTAGAGATGGAATACTAGATACTGCCTTCTGGGGAGCAACTAAGGGTGCCGGTTGTTGTAGTGGGGTAATTATAGAGTCCAACAAGTTATCAACCGAGACTGTAGCTACATTTAGTGAGTGAACTGCTGAAGTATATGGCCCTGAATTTACGTTCTTTATATTAAGATGAATTTCAATATACTTAAGACGTTCTTCTATTGATTCCAACTTTGCCATTAGGGGCGAAACAAATGACCTAAAACGTACATCCAAAATTTTAACAAGGTCCAACATGCTTTCCTCACTACTGTGTTCAATATCTAGGTTCCGACAGTCATTACTACCCGCCCCCAAATCCTCAACGGCAATAGGTGGAACTATACCTCCATTATGATCCAGCCCAGATGCAGACTTGCTGTTTCTTGGCTGTTTTGCCTGTTGCCTGGTGCCATGAAGGGTATTTTTGGCCTTCCTTTTCATAGGGGCAGTTTTACTACGATTAATTGCTGTGTGTAATCCGGCTCTCAAAGGCCTAGTCCTTGTAGCCACAGGGGAAGGGACTATACTGGTATCAAGTGAAGGGGCAACAGAGATCACAGAGCTATCGGCTACTACTGACCCATTAGAAATCAGGTGGGGATGTACGATCCGATGGAGCATCAATGGGAGCAATTAAAGACACAGGGGCTGAATGAATGATAGGATCCAGAGACAATCTACGCTCGACTAGATCAATCTCCCTGGTTACAGCCGTTTCTGCCTGTTTCAAATAATCATCAAGTGTCCCCTTGCCCACCGCCTTAATACCTGTTTTGCCCCTAACTTTAGCCATACTAGCCGATGGATAAACACCAGTTAGTATCTCACTCTTACCAAAAAAAAAAAATAAAAAAAATAATAAAACACAGTTCCGTACCACCTAGCTGTACAAAGACCAAAGGCAAACAGAGAGCAAAGATGTAAAGGGGGTGTCCGAGCTCAGCCTCCTTTGGCCTGTGAGGGCCTAAGAGGGCCCGCCCTTTGCCCGGGCTTAGCCCGGCGTCGCCCGCATGGGTGTGTAAGGGGGCTGTAACACTGCCGGGGATCGTGGGTGTTGGAGTCTGCTCCCTCCGCACTGCGACCGCAACGGGCTACTGTAGCGGCGGCGGGAGGGAGCGGCAAGCCCAGGTACTGGCGTTCACGCCACGCGTCCTGCCAACAACCCAAGAGTCACTGCAAGTGTCCCAGGTCAGCAACAAACACTCATTCAGAAATAATAAGGCTCCCGCTCCACCGAGGGAGCCTGCTCGTATTTAGCGCCTCCGGGCGCGGAAGTGGGTGTGTAAGGGGGCGGTAACACTGCCGGGGATTGTGGGAGTTGGAGTCTGCTCCCTCCGCACTGCGACCGCAAAGGGCTCCTGTAGCGGCGGCGGGAGGGAACGGCAAGCCCAGGTACTGGCGTTCACCTCACGCGTCCTGTCAACAACCCAAGAGTCACTGCAAGTGTCCCAGGTCAGCAACAAACACTCGTTCAGAAATAATAAGGCTGCCGCTCCACCGAGGGAGCCTGCTCGTATTTAGCGCCTCCGGGTGTGGAAGTGGGTGTGTAAGGGGGCGGTAACACTGCCGGGGATTGTGGGAGTTGGAGTCTGCTCCCTCCGCACTGCGACCACAAAGGGCTCCTGTAGCGGCGGCGGGAGGGAGCGGCAAGCCCAGGTACTGGCGTTCACCCCACGCGTCCTGCCAACAACCCAAGAGTCACTGCAAGTGTCCCAGGTCAGCAACAAACACTCGTTCAGAAATAATAAGGCTCCCCTAGGGGACTCATTAGTCGATCAAAATCCGGGGCAGGAGATGCTGTGTTCGACAGGCACAGATCCAGAGCCCATTCGAATGGACAATGTAGGCAATGGAAAACAGGTTGCAAGTAAAGTATGAGAACCGGAAGGATAATCCATAGGCTACGCTTAAAGTGGCCAGTGGTAATGTTCCATAGTATTCAAGCATCCGGTTGCGCAGTTGAAGCAGCCGGGGCAGGCTGTCTTGTGATACAGATCGTGCAGCCATTGCGAAGCAAGCAAACCAACAGGAGCACACCAGCAGTCAGGGCGAGAATCAACGTTAGCCCGCCGAAGACACTGGAAAAAATAGAATGAAAAAATGCCGGTATCACACCAAATATTGTTTGGAAGGAGGTCACGAGGCCGGAGCCCACAACCTTGAAAAAATGCACCAAACAAGTTGTTGACGAGGCATTGAATATAGTATGAATCAGAGCACCGAAATGAAGGGGGAGATCAGTATTTAAAAGCGCATGTACCTCGGTGCAGGTGTTTGCTACGTGAAGGACAAATGTTTCACAGGAGGAAGTCAGGGTGACTTCTTTTTGAGACAATAGAGCCCTTATTCTGCTCATCTTGTTGAACTCTGCCTTCAAGGTTGGTATGGAAGGCCAGATGGATACATCTAGTCTCCCCGGCGGGGGTGGGAAGAGGACATTTTTACAACGGACTACGCATTGTGAAACAGTTACAATGTACGGAATCCCCAATAGCATCCCGCAGCATGCCTGATTATTTAAAAGCAAATAACTACCGTTAGCCAATAACATAAAAGTGGGAGTGATTGCTGGCACAGGATTTCCCTTCAGAATGCAAGCCAAATTTGGTGCCTGAACGTTGCATGCGCCATGCAATTGGATGTTTCTACAGACTACTGAGTGGTCAGGTGCGGAAGTGCATTCCTCTCCTTTCCAATAAACCTCTTTACCCTCTCTCAGGCACCTGTATGTAAATGGTAGTGACCAACTTCAGGAAAGCAGTACCCAATGGCTCGTATCTGCCTAGGGCACAATGTTTCATACATGAACTGAACTTAAACAATGGAAATGGTTACGTGATTAAACCATGGATAAGCCACACAGCTGAGTTTGATTCAGCCACAGAGAATGGTAAAGGTTCCAACTTTTCAATATGCAATAATGAGTATGTTGCATCCTTCATGGACATGAACTATTGTTTATCAGTCAGGTTAAACGGCAGGAATAAAGATGATGTGTTCATGTAGTCCCAGGGAACCTTCACAGCCTTCAATGTTTGTAAAGTCCATGCAAACTGCATTATAGAACGCAATTGATTTTGACTATGGTATAAAACAGACATATCATCCTGAACAATATTCACAACAGATGAAACAATATTATCTAATGTATAAATTCTAGAATAAAGGGTGTTAATGCTATTATCGATGACAGCTAGCACTTTTTCTAAATTGGCTTGATCAATAGCCCTTAATCTAGAAGCAGCCTCAATTTGAGATAATTTCCAAACTTTGTTATAAACAGCATACACCCATCTTTTGGACCTGCCACCCACAGGGCCTTTAACAAAATCATTTAAATCTACCTTGTCATTCAATTTTGATAAATTAAGTTTAACAGATGCCAAGGTGGAATGTTGCAGCCAGGTTTGACATAACTTTCCTACAGAATAGATAGTAACTGAATGGGAAGATTCAAATTGGGGGTCCACCCTAACCTGTGTGTAGCCGGGGTATAGACTGAGAAAACGATGTTGACAGGAATCTGAGCTTTTCTGCCATATTTATTAACCACCCTTCAGGGTCTAGGTTGGAAAGGTTGAAGGACGTATTAGTAATAAATGAGTGCAATGCATCAAGAGACAGATCTGTGTGATTATCCCATCTTGGAAAAGCGCCCAGATCAGGAATGGTAGGGAAATTAATCTTTTTAGAAGTAGCCAATCCAAAGCAAGTGGTCTGAAAAATGGTAGAATTCAAAAACAACACGTGGTTTGGGATAAGGCAAGCACGATGCAGAGCTTCTGTACCTTGTATCTGCCATGCTTTAGAACCCCAAACAGATTTAAGATTAATTGTATCTTTCCACAGCTCATAGCCCCCTATAGCTAATTCATCCATGAAGGACTTGGAATACAATAATTTAGTGTGGGTCAGTCTAACTTTGGAAGCTGACTCAGCAGCCATTTTAAAATAAAAGGCTTCAGGTTTAGATACGCTGAAGTCAGTAAAATATGGAAATTTGTTCACTAGAGTTTTGGAGCTGCCTTCAATGGGCGCAGGACAATGTTCCCATTGTGTAAAATTGATGAAATTCCTAAATGTGTTTGCTTTATGCAGGAAATGATTGCCATAGTGTTGGTAGCAAAACAACTCTGCATAATTTGCTGTGTCTAAATACAAATCTTCAGCATCAAAAGCCGCATAATATTTCAAATCAGAAAAAAGAGCCTCTACGGCTTGGACATCCCAATCATCAGAGCGAATGTTTTGTTTCACAACATCCCCCATAGACACACGAAGTACATTGGGGACGTTAATCACCTCTGTGGGACCATTAATTTGAAATTTAACAGCATCCTATGCAATCCCATCTAACACAGGCCAGGCAATAATATTCACAAAAGTCTGGTCCCTCTTCATGATGTGTGATGAGGAGTGGGGAGCCAAAGTTCCAACAATTAATCTAATTGTAGATCTTTCGGTCAGATAGTGTCCTTTACTAGACAAAAAAATACAACCACAAATCCAATTGACATATACAAAAAAATTGTTATGAGCACCAGCCAAATGTAAGTCCAAGGGGGAATTAAAAAATGTCTTTTAAACCAAGCAGCAAAAATAGAAATTTTCGATGGGACATTGGAAGTCATAGAGTTAGTGTCAAATGAAAAATGTGACTGGTCAACTGCACTTGATTGTAAACCAGGCAACGACACATCTGTGAGATAAGTATACTCAGTATCATCAACTGGACCACAAGCCGGGGGAGGCAATAAAGGATTAGCAACTGCATGCATCTCGATGGCAATGTCAGGCCTGTTGGTAGTCACCAGAGCCAAAACAGAATTTGTCAGCATTGCTGTACAAGAGACCGCTGGAGTCATACTAAGAAGAATTGGCCACTCGTTGTAGTTTGACATTGTCAATGGAGATGTACCTGTTATCCTTGCGACCAGGAAGTGGAGGTAAAATGACTGTTCTTGTACCCTGCACGCCAAGCACTGGAACTGGAACATGATAAGAGGGGCCAAACTCCTTTTTGTTCTCCACCTTCTCACAGACCAGGTCACCAGCTCGAGGTAGCCAGCCAACTACCGGAATCTGAAGCGCAGCATCAGTTGTGGAGGGCAAGTGTTCCTTTGCAAGACTGTCTCTGGTTTCTTGTAGATTCTGTAATACAGCAGAGTGATCATCTACGTCAAAGGGTGCGGCCGCCGCCATGTCTAGATCATCAAGGTCTGGGACAAACATCTTTATGCCAAAGAGCATTTTGTATGGGGTCCGCCCACCCAGAGACCTTCTAGGGAGATTATTAAGTGCACGCTGAATGCTATACAAATGGGCCAACCAGTTCCTGCCAGTACCTAAAACCCTAGCTGTCAGGGATTGCTTTAAGTCACGGTTCATTCGTTCCACAACGCTATTGCCCTCAGACCGGTATGGAGACAAAATTTGACCTGGACCCCCAAAGATCTCATGGCATCCTTGTACGCCTTAGATGTGAATGCTGGACCTTGGTCAGAGTGGAGGGTACCACACCCAAAAATTCCCACAAAGACACGCAAATCCCTGATGACAGTTCGAGCATCAGTACTCCGTTGTGGCAAGACCCATAAAAAACGTGTGCACAAATCCACTGCAACTAAGATGTTCTTATACGCAGTATCAGAGGAGAAAGGAGCGCAGTGATCTAAATAAACACACCCAAGTGGTTTATTAGATAAATACAACTGTGTTTGTGGCGGACGCGCAGCAGTCGAAGGTTTAAGCTGCTGGCAAATGTCATAATTAAGGACATAAGCACAAGTCTGTTTATTCAATCCGCGCCACCAGTAACGTTGTTGTAAGATAGTAACAGTCGCCGAAACGCCGGCATGGGCAGAAGCCATACCTTCGTGAGCTGCAGTTATCAAAGAAAGTCTGCAGTCCGCGTTGGGAATCAATCTGTCACCAACGTCGTTAATTCTCACATAGGGAACTTTATCGGGACTTAAATGATTAGAGTATTTAGAAGGGAAACCCCGAGGGTAATTATCACTCTTCTCTGTTGCAGCAATTGTTGCCAAGATGTCATCATCAATCTTACTTTTCGATCTTGTAACTGCTGCTACTAGATATGTTGCCACTGCTGTTTTCGCTGCTTCGTCAGCTAAACTGTTTCCAACAGCGTGGACACCTACTCGCTGGTGCCCAAGAGTATGAATTACATTCACGAGCGGCAGACGCTGTTTAAGTTCTGCGACTCGAACCCAAAGCATTTTATGCTTGATTGTGCTACCTTTGGAATCACGATACTCATTTTGAGTCCAAACGAATAAATTGTCGTTGAAAGACTGAACACAGTAAAAAGAGTCACTCACTATAAGAGTGGTAACTCAAGGATCAGCAAGCTCCAGTGCAAGCACCAGAGCACAAAGCTCTGCCAACTGGGCGGTACAATCACGCAACGTCTGCGTGTGCACGACATCAGACTTGAATTCTCCATTCACGAAAGTACCAGCCACTATTGCGCAGGCCGCTGAATAAGCATGCTTAGAATTCGTCGCGGGTTGCGCCGAACCGTTAGTGTAAATGACACAATGGTAATCCTCAAGCAGGCGCAAGGACAGAGGAGCTGGATGAACAAACTCATGCTGCAAGTACTCCTGAGTCATCAAAGATGTAAGTGACATCCGGCGATGTCAAAGAAGTGGCCTATTGTATACAACGCGGATGCAAAGCTTTAGAATTTGGTACACTGGCTTTTGTCACTGCCTCTAGGGCAGGATACGGTGTAACAACCAACATGTGTTTCCCTTGCGACAGCGCTCTCTCTTTCAGAATCGCCATCTGCACTGCAGTCAAAACTTTTTCGACAGTGGAAAAGCGCATTTTAGCCGAAGTGTACAAGTGCGACTTGTAAGCAATGGGGACTGTGTCGCCCTCATTGAACGTTAAGTACGTGAAACCCACCGCGCCAGGCACAATTCTATTACCAGGTTTGTGTGGTTATCACGTGTCAGTAAGTATTTAGAAGCAAGAAGATCAGCCTGCAAAGATTGCAGGATAGCTGTATGTTCTGGCAGCCAGCTCGATTTGGAAAAAGTAGGTTGTACCAAGGCATATAGCGGCTTGATACGCTGGGCATAATCGGGAATGTAAGTACACCCGAAATTCAAAACACCGAGCAAAGATTGTAGTTTTTTCAGTGTAGTCGGAGCACGCAAACATGTGCACTTCTCCAGGAAGTGAGGTGCTAAACCTCGTCCTTCGTTGTTGAGTTCATAGCCCAAAAACAACACTGTATACTCAGCAATGTGTCTCTTTGCAAAGTTGAATTTGTAACTAAAGTCTGCAAACATAACAAGGATGCGGTCAACGCGACACAGATGCGGCCATAATTAGTCGCCTGTGAGATAGATATCATCAACATACGAGTAGGCATCAGGGTCAATGCTCTCTAACAGAGAGACTACACGAGCGGCAAAGACACCAGGACTAGTTTTATAGCCCATGGCTAATCTTTTAAACTGTTTCTGTTTGCCGCCGGAAGTAAAGGCTGTCCATTGCCTACTAATAGAGGACAGATTATGGCTATAAAAGGCATTGGAGATGTCAAGTGCGGTCTTAAACCTTTTTCTCACAAGACTATCCACGAGGGCAGAACTGTGGATATTCTGTACCACACAGGTCCGACAATGAGAGTTCAAATGCCGGTAATCCAAAACTAGGCGGTACGACCCATCAGGTTTGGTTACAGTGAATAGAGGATTATTCATGGGTGACACACATGTTTCAATTACACCTTGATATTCCAATTGTTCCGCGATGTGAGATCTTGCTTCGCGGCGCATGAGATATTGGTGTTGTGGCTGGGGCATAGACCGTAATGGAATCTCATGGCTTGGTGACAATTTATCCCACCCAACCTGAGTACGGTACAACGCCAGAGCAAGCACCTGTGCCCACTCCTCTGCAAAGTTCTGAGCCTGCTCCTTCGGGACTGTGTGCACGAAAGATGGGAAGATTACCTCCTCCCCTCTTGGAGCTGCCAAAACAAAAGCTGGGGGCCAGTCCGCCTCTGCTAACAGAATGTCATATGTAGAGGTCAGATTTTCCCCAAAAATCCCTTTTATGGTAAGTTGTATGTCACCTTCAATTAAAAGGACTATGTCATATAGTCTGTCACGGGGAGCCACTCTAGTGTCAACAGTTTCTACAGTAATGAACGTATCAGTTGCTGTCGCCTTCAGATATGGACGCAGTGCTTGCTGCGCTATTGTAACCTCTGCTGCGCTGTCTAGCAGCGTTAGTGCCCATGTCAGGTTCCGAAGCTGCGTTCTCACTATCTGTGGCATACCTTGCTGTTAGTGCAGCAACCTTCTTCTTCTAAAACGGGGGTCATTGACGTGCAAACTCTTCCTGCTTGCTTTTACCGTCAGCCTGGCGGGGCTGCTCACGTCCTTGCAGGGCACCCCGACCTTTGCCACGTTCTCCTCCACCGGACTGTGAGACCGATGTTTCCTGTGAAGAACGAGGAGAACGTTGTTCAGGAACCTGAAATCTATCAGGAGACCTAATTCTAGTGCGATCGCGCAAATCATAAGTGCGTTCAGTAGTCGCTTGAACCGGTGATGCAGGACAAGACCCCTGTTTCTATTGCTGCTTCCCCTGTTTCTTAGTTTTCCAATTTTGTTTAGGAAAAGCTGGATGGTCGTCTTTAGAAGACGTCACCGTCTTAGTTTGCGGTTGCGTTGTTGTTGTTTGAACAAAAGGCTTAACCCCTAAACTATTGCGGCCAATGGTCTTATAAGCCTCCGCAATAATCTTTGGTAACTGCCGGGGTTTATTAACATCGGCGATGAGGCGCAGCGTATTCGACACTTGAAAGTTAACCGTATTTCCCTTGACGTTAGCAAGGATGAGCATGTCCACTACGTCGAACACGCCGACAAGCCTCATTCCTAACTCAACCGCCACCACCAGACTGTGTTGATCTTGAGCACGTTTGATACAGCCATAGACGGCGTGCCGAAGCACTTCGAGTAGACTGCTGCAAACACTTTACCCCAGTTGTCACAATCAGCTACCTCTGGGACTAAGTCTTTCTGCAAACTAATGGTGAGGATCCTGTGTTTCTCCACAGGAGTAGAATTCGGAAATACTGCTTCTAGCTGGTCAAATTTCTCAGCAAGCCAATAAGGCATATCATCCTTATTCTGGGGGCGCTTGCCCATTACCGAATTAACCATGACTGGACTAATAGTAATCCCGGCTGGGCAAGCTGGTTGCGCCGCAACCCCAGGTGCACTCACCAGGACATTGCGAGAGACGTATTGCACTAAAGCCCTATGTACCATAATCAAGGCGGTATGGAGCTGACGTAAGTCATCCACTGGGGCTTGCAAATAACGTGGATGTGGTGTAAACCCGGCCAAGACTGGCCAAGTGGCCCCTGGAATGGACAAAGGACCCAAACGAACCAGTTTAACCATGTGGTGGAGGGCGCCATTGAACCAAATACGATGCTGCCAAGCAGAACTGGGAATTTCCTGCATCCTATATGGCGTGTAATTAGCCAGGACTGCCGTAGGAGTGTATGTGTGAAACGTATTATCATCCGCATTCACCTCCGGCAAAGTAACCCAAGAGAATAAAAGCCCATAGGGATATGATGCATCGGCACTCACTACAAAGATAATAGACATCCCATCGTCAGGAACCCCGAACTGCGTCAAATGACGCCGGAGAGGTGCGCGACTATGCGCTGCAATAGTGACTTCAGCCATAAGGACACAGAGAAGAAAAACAATCTATATAAATAGTAGCACAAAAAGGGTATAAGATAAAATGAAACCTGTTTAATTGTCAAGCTTGAGAGAACCTATATGTTTACTATTTAGGTAGGTTTAAACCGTCACTCCCGTCAGCCGGAAACAAGAGTGAGGGTATTGTGGAAAAATATAAGCACTACTAACGCGTCTCAATCATAAGACCAAAACGTTAGGTGCGCCATGTTGCAGGGATTCTGCTCATGCACAGAACTATGCGCAGGAAACCAGGACCTCAGTGAATTGTGGTGTACCAAAAACTCACCTCAGTACCCAGAACCCCTATCCGACTTCATCAGTGTCTCATTCGTTCTCCATATCATCTCGAAGCTACCAATGATTAGACAACCTAGAACATGCAACTTAGAGTACTCTAAGGAATGGTGGGAATCAGAAGCACCTTTTCGTTATTATTCTCATATCAGTCCACAACAGGAGTAATCAGAGACACGGTAAAGTTTAAAATGTTTATTTTTAACTACGTGCTCTAAGGTGCAGTACTTTGGCTAATACAAGCAGGCAAATGATTAAAAATAAAACCATCAGCACTTTTACAATACCATAAAAAATGAAGGGAGAAATCATATTACAAATGACAGTGGAAAACTAGTCCTATTATACTTCATGAACCACCCTCCCTTCACTAGTAAACTAGTTTTATAAAACTAATAGAAGGTCACTAGGCTTGAATGGGGAACCCCATACCTCAAAGATCAGCTTAAGTGAATCACATCACAGGATCAGCTCTGCTTTCTGTGTCTGGAAAGGTTTTCTCCAAGTGTCTGAATCATGCATGCAAATGCAATATTAAAGGCACCCGAGTTTCAGATATTTGCAGCTGTGTGCGTGTTGTGTCTAGAGCGTGGGCCGATCAACCTGGATTCAACAGCATACATTGTTATTTGACCTTGACGGCTTCTGCACACAGTGTTCAGACTAAGGTCATTGTGCACGTCTAGGGATGTGAACAACAGACCGTCCTCATGTGAAGAAAAAGCAAGCAAGCAGTTTTACTTGTAATAACAGCTACCAGCAGTGTCGTGTGCAAAAGCAGCAAAGTGGCAAGATGGCGTTTTACTTCTAAAGCGCTTATGCTATCATAGCACTGTGTGCACATAAAACCCTGTCTTCACTACAGTTTATAGATTTTCTGGTCATTAGATATATATATAATGAAAATAAAAACAATTCTTGTACGGGTGTATTGAAATGCTGGATTGAACACGGTTCACAAATGCTCCATGACGATGTTTATTGAGGTTGCTGAGTCGCTATGTATACTGGCTGTCCTTCATTCAGTTGAGATATCACATTTTCTAAATCAATGCTCTCACACCTCACTTGGCCCATAGCATTTTCCACTTCATTCATAGCTATGGATTCCTTACTTTCAATTATTGATTAGCCAAAGGGTTCTTGATCATTGGGGCCTGAGCTCGAACTATCTTATGAACTGTCCTTTGCAACCTAGCAATTGTTTCCTCTTGTTGAACTTCATCACTGAATATTTTCAGATACAGAGGAAACATTGCACACTGAATATTATCTTTAACTGCATTGAAAGCATCTTCATAGCAGTCATAGTCACTTAGTAATTCATTTTCAGAATGCCAAGGTTTAAAAGTTGCAAAACAGTCAAGTAAATGAATTCTTTTGTCTCAACTGTTTGACAGCTCAGTTTACAATGAATAATGAGTCTTGCCTTTGAGTGTCTTACTAAGCATCCATTTCAACCCGTTACTGCAAACCTTCCTTTATTCAATATTTTCATCAATATTATTTCTGTATGTATAGTGATACAGTAATTCACACTGACAAATATTTTCCAAGTGGACCCTCTGATTAGGGTAATAAGTGTCCATCTTATTGGTTTTAATTAAGTCAGTGCTCTCTGGATCAAACTCTGCAAAGTACTCAATTTTAGGAAAAGATGTCAACACATGTTGTCGTGTTGATGCCAGACCTAAACTTGCCCAAATGATCGATTTGGACTTCCTGTATAAGCTAGCAGAACTGAGCTTTATAAGATCTAGTTTCCCCGTGGGAAGCTTATTTTAATTGAAATTGTAAAGATTTCTACCTAAAGACTTCTATGCTGCTATCTCCTCCCATATGTCCTTCATTTCTGTCTTTTCAGAGTTTGCTAAATATGAATTGACATATCAAGCAATAGAATTGTGTGCTACAAAGTGAATATCGATGTTGGCATTTCACATCAACAGGATTGTCTGACTGCAGAATAAAACTGTTCACTCTTCCTTTTCAGATGCTAAACCTAGGGAATCCAAAACAAGAATTAGTGTACTATTTCCCTTTAGCTCTGTATTTCTGTTGACAACTTTTGCCACATTTATTGACTGGGATTGTAATAATTGTTGCTTAAGAGTTCTGTTGTGAGATTTTTCTGGAATCTCACAAGTTACATACTGCTCAATAAATAACACTGATGCATCAATATGTTGATCAAACTTTGGTGCATCTTTCACCCATAATAATAAGATATTATAGCTTGATATTCTTTTCTATAAAAAAAAGTCCACAAACTCACCTTGTGGTGTATTCTTTTTTATTGTGATAAAATGGAGCATGGCTTCAAGTCTGTGCTTGAGGTATCGACATACGTTTGCAGGATCAATGGAGCACAATTCCCCATGAGTTTGCAAACGAATGCCTGCAATCTTTGAATTAGTGTTCCTGATAAAAGCATGAAGATTATCCCTAGCATACCCTGCCCAGTTCAAAATGACAAACCAAGACGATGCACCTAGATTGCATAACATACACTTTACCTCACAGTGGCAACTTAACAAATATTCATCGGTGCCATGTTGACAAGCCATGATATTCATCAGATTACTCTCTAGAACCTTATATTTTCTGTGTACTTTTTCCACGAAATCTCTGCCAGTAATATAATTGAACTGTTCACTCTTCCTTTTGAGATACTAAACCTAGGGAATCCAAAACAACATTTAGTGTACTATATCCCTTTAGCTCTGTATTTCTGTTGACAATTTTTGCCACATTTATTGACTGGAATTGTAATACTTGTTGCTTAAGAGTTCTGTTGTGAGATTTTTCTGGAATCTCACAAGTTACATACTGCTCAATAAATAACACTGATGCGTTAGTATGTTGATCAAACTTTGGTGCATCTTTCACCCATAATAATAATATATATTATATGTGTGCACCTCTAGCTTGATATTCTTTTCTATAAAAAAGTCCACATACTCACCTCATGGTATATTCTTTTTTATTGTGATAAAATGGAGCATGGCTTCAAGTCTGTGCTTGAGGTATCGACATACATTTGCAGGATCAATGGAGCACAATTGCCCAGGAGTTTGCAAACGAATGCCTGTAATCGTTGTATTCGTTTTCCTGATAAAAGCACGATGATCACCCTAGCATACCCTGCACAGTTCAAAGTGACAAACTAAGAAGATGCACCTAGATTGCATAACATACACTTTACCTCACAGTGGCAATTTAACAAATATTCATCGGTGCCATGTTGACATGCCATGAAATTCATCAGATTACTCTCTAGAACCTTATATTTTCTGTGTACTTTTTCAGCAAAATCTCTGCCAGTGATATCCTTTAACTGTGTCCATGTTTTCATAACATGGCCTACAGCATAAGATAGCACTTTCAAACAAGAGAAAGAAAATTTATGGAATGTTTTGCCTAAACTGGGGATCTACAGATTATATCTATATCTATATTCTGATGCAGAAATCTGTCCTGGAAGTTCATCATAGCAACCACCTTCACCTGTTGGAAGCAAAACTGGAAAACACTGTGCTTCTAATCTCTTTTTCCACACTTACCAGATCTCCTTTTTCTTGCTTCATTTGGTACAATTCTAAAGCATCACCCATCATATCTCTTGAATGTGGAGGATGAATGCTGCAATGTTCATATATTTCTTCTGCTTTACCTAATTCAACGTTTTCAAGTTGACCAGAATCAGCTGAGTTGGAAGTCTTTGATCTGATACACCTAATATGTCCCTCTAAATCAACATCTTAGTAAAGCACATTTTCTAGTTTAAGATATCACAATGCTTTCTTAACCCTGACAATTCTTTCAAATTTGTGCCAATTTTTTAAAATCTTTAATAGGCACTCCATTTAATAGAAGCACTAGTGGTTCTTCTTCTCAATCAACGCCTATAGTTTTGATATTCTCCTTAACATTCAAAGGCAAATATACAACTTTACCTTTTAATCATTCAGAAGGAGGTAGTTTCTTATTTTTGGTCTCCATTCTAGCAATTGCTTGGGAAGTATGCACTGTTTGTAGGAGAATAGTTTCATAGACATTGAGCAGTTGAAGCTCAGGTGGAATGGGTAAAACTTTTAATTTGTTATGACCACCTCTTGCAGGCATTTTATTATCATCGAGTTTCTCAACCCAGTATTTGCAGACAATCTGCTTTCTGCATAAGTCAAACCAATCTTCAGCTATTAAGTAATGAGCCCTGTAGTAGATCACGCTCTTCAGATTTTTCACAAATATTGATTTTCTGTTTCTAGTGTGAGCTTTGTAGTGGGTTCACCTACAAAAAACACAACTTTGTCTGGAATGTCTGCAATTGTTGTTGCAAATGCATCAATTTCCTTTTTAAATGTTTCTAAAATATTATTTGAATTGGAAATGTCATTGATCATCACAACAATCTCATCATTCTCTTCAAATATCAGGGCCTTCCAGACCCATAGTATATCATCTGAATATTTTATCTATAATATATATCAAAATGAGAGAGGTACACAGAGTATAATTAAGGTCCAGTACCCATGCGCCTAATGAGGATCAGCAAGTGTATCAACAAAAGTAGTATACTTGTTCCTGTCTAGAGAAGAAGAAAAGAGAACGGTTGGAATTGGGACAATGTGAAGGGGATCTTCCTTCTTAGGATGTGATGCCCTCACACAACCATGTGGGTGTCATGCTTCATCATTGGGCTTTTTGCTTCTCATGGGGCCGGCACTTCAATGCCCCATGGGCCACGTGAGAGGACTCTTTGACGGAGATCTTTTTAAGGCAGAAGCCTTGATCCTGGTGCGGGTGTGTGGAGCTGAACAGTGGAGTGTGTAGGTGAATCTAAAGCTACCGAGAGGATACCCTGTGATGGGTTTATTGAGGGGTCCCCATGGTAGTTTAAAAAAGGTCTAAAAACTTGGCAGTCGATGGAAAGTAAGGAAGCACGACTGTCTTGTGAATAGAGCATAAACGCAATGTGTTTTTTGCTGGATTAGGTTGAGATATTTCATGGCCTGGTAATCCAGATGGATCTGAGGCATTTCTTCATGTCCGGTGAATGTAGTGTAGAGCCTACTCTGTGTCGGAAAAAGTGTGGGGGCATTATAATATCTCGCCTATTCTGGTGGAACAGCATTAGGTCATGTAAACCCCTAAAATATGCTTCCCCTATTATATAACATAATCCAACCTAGAGTGAGGGAAACAATAAAAAGAAAAATAATATTAATGAAAGCAAATGAAATAACCACACCATAATTAATGCTGTGTACTAGCAGGGGCGCTCGCAATGGAAAGCCACCATATCATATCATTATAAAGTGCATGATGTGCTTTCATTAATAAGTGTCATTCATGGATTTTCATATACAGATGTGTCACTTCTGTGAATCTCAACATGAGAAGATCTTTCATTCGCTCAGTGTCAAGACAAACCATCATATTTCGGCACATAGCACAGGACAAAACATGACATATAATGAATCATTTTTTTAATGTACGACATCTCTATCGAGACATAAACACGGGTCGGAATGCTTGCATTTCTTACCTAAACGATTCAGCCTATGTGAAGCTTAGGTCTAGGCAGAGGACCGCGTAAACGGCTGTGAACCTGGAATAATAGACAGACAGGAGCTGCTGTTGAGAAAAGGGCTCCTCAATGCCATTACTCACCCGTCTTTGGTATTCTTTAGTGTAGTTGTACTCACAGTCTAGTACGTGTGATCTTGTGTCGGACCAACCCCTCGCCCTGCCTTCCTGGAAGTCAGGGATCCATTGTATCTCTGGTGTTTTTAAGCAAGTCAGCTTTGGAAATACAGTCCCTCTGGGTGGAGTCAGTGACCTGGAAGTTAACCTGCCCGGATGAAAGTGGATGGCCCGCCCGTTTGCTGGAGTTAATGGTGAATCTCTTTGGACGCCATCTTGGAACGGGGTAAATAGTGTAAATATTATGTGTTGGTGATGTGATAAAGAGGGTACAGCTGCTGAGTTTAGACAGGGCAGATATGGTGTCAGGCACTGTGTAATCCAGTTATGGTATAAGGATTGTGTCTTCGATGCGGGAAGTGTGTAGTTGCTAATTCAGTGACCATCTTAGAGGAGGACTATATGGATATAGAGTCCCTCTTTTTATTATTACACAGCCGCTAGGTGGTTCAAATACAGGGACATGGCGAGGTGATTGGGCTACTCAGTCTGAAATGTACTGTGCCACTTTACTGTTAAATGACCCACTCGGTGGTAATAAACCAGGAATACAAAAGTCATAGCGTGAAGGGAGGAATTACAATATGGTCTGGATATAGTGTTCCTCCTTGTTGTCTTTAAATAACCCTCTGTGTGGCTCAAATTGAAGGGCTCAATGTTGGGATTTAAACTACAAAGTCATAGTGTGAAAGGAAGAGTTATAATATAGTCTGGATATAGTGTTCCTCCTTGTTGTCTTAACGAAAGTGAGTAAGGAAATCAATCTAGGGGAAGCCCACACTTGGATACAGAGGAATCACACCAACTGTAACACCAGAAGTGACACGGAAGAACAGACAGAGGCTTGTGCTGGTCACCCGGATGGAGACCGCCGGGAGAGCAAGGGAAATGCCTCAGCAGCGCATGCCCGGTTCAACAGTATTGGAGCTTCTTGGAGCCCCCACCGGGGGAAATGCAGCCCCTTCCCGCTGCCATTGGAAGGAGACTGCGGGGGCTCCCGAGGAACCGTACCTAGATGAGGGGATTTCAGTACCAACAACGGAGATGCCAATGCTTATTAGTAAGGAGGCAGAAGTAGAAGCACAATTGCAAAATGTGCAGCTCAATGGAGATAAGGTAAAAGTCTCCTCTTACTTGTCTGTACCTGAGGGTAATGCAGGAGGCAGGGCAAAAGATATCCCACCCCAATCTCAGACTATCGCATATGCTACAGAAAGGGAAGGGGCCACGCTGGCTAGTTTAGAAGTGGGTCAAGCTGCAGGGTTGGAGCTGGGAGAAAGCTGCCCTCAAAATACAACAAAATCACATTAGAGGGCTAGGAAAATGGGACAATCACTGGTGCACCCCTCTGGATTAGAGCATGAGCCAGATGAGCAAGACTTTGAGTCTAATGACTGCTTCTTTTCACTGGCTGATGAGACATGGTCAGCCCATGGGTCTGTGACAGGCCCATTCACGGAATCCAGCAAGAATGAAAGCATGCCTGACACAAGTGGAGCTCATTCCATAGTAACGGCGCGTAAAGTGTCAAGGAAGTCAGGCCAAATTAATATGCAGAGAAAAGATCTTAAATGGATTTACTCACCAACAGAGCAGGCGATTGGCACCTCTCTGACTTTGGATACTATTTTACAATGTATACTGTTGCACAAACAGGTTTAACTGCAATCATCAACTCTTCAGAATGCAACTATATATATGTTGGGATATAAGCTCCAGCATTATCATAGCGACTGTTACATCACAGCCCAATGAGTCCATGGATACACCACGCAAAGTCAAGTAATCAAATGTCTCATGTTGTTGTAGCTGATATTAAAGCACATAAGAATCCAATAGAACGTTGGTAATTCAATTTGGGCACCCCTACCTGGGTGTAGACATCGTGAAATTCCTCTCAACAACAAGCCTCACCGAGAATGAATCTCTTAGCTTCAAAGATATGCACTTTCAAAAATGGTGACAGCGTCACCCTCCCGATCAAAAACCCTTCTGAAGGGTCTACAACTCCGGCAAGAACTCTGGCATCGTAAATCTCCTCAGAATACGAAGCACCCCACCAGCGCCTCCGCCCAGCTTATGTGGTTTCCGGGTATGCGCATCATTACAGCACGCGCATGCCCAGGCCACAAGGATCATGGGAGGTGTAGTTTCAGCGGAGCACGGTGACGCCGTCCACTGCCTCGCTGTGTCTCTTGCCGTGCATACTAGCGTATTAGGCTAGAGGCATGTGACAGTACATCCCCCCCCCCCCGAAAAGGTCCGCGGACACACGGCTTATCCGGAAATTAATTGTGGAACCTCTGAACCTCCCTTGGAGCATGTACACACCTTGCAGGTTCCCATGAATTCTCCTCCACGCTGTACCCTTCCCAGGATATAAGATACCACAAAGAAGGACCTCTCATTTTTGAGTCCAGAATCTCAGACACCTCGTATTCGGGTTCGCCATCCACCCATAAGGGAGGAAGCCTTTTCTTCACCGGGGTGTAGGAAGGTTTAAGCAAGGACACATGGAACACTGGGTGTATTCTCATGGTTTTGGGCAACGCAAAATGTACAGAAACAGGATTAATACATTTCAGCACCTTGTAGGGTCCTAAATAGCGAGGATTAAATATGCAATACCTGCGAACTGTATGTGTCTGGTGGTTAACCATACCACATCGCCCGGTTTGTATGGAGGGTTATCTCTATGGTGCACATCGGCGTGTCTCTTGTAGCGTGTTTTAGCCTTTTGGAGTTTCAGTTGTGTCCTTTTGATGGTGAGTTGTATCTGCTTCACCCTGTCTCGTACTTCAGGCATTCTTGGATCCATCCCTGGATGACTCAAGGGCAAAAATCGCGGATGAAACCCATAATTACTAAAGAAGGGGGTATGTTTGGTGGATCACACTATTGTATGCAGTTTCTGCTACCCACAGAAGGTCTACCCATTCATCGGTGTTATCCTTCACATAACAGCGTAGGTATTGTTTCAGTGTCTGATTTAGACGTTCAGTCTGACCATCCGTCTGTGGATGGAAGCTTGTAGATTTTGCAGACTTTATCTGTAGTGCATCGCACCACACTTTCCAAAAGTGCGCAGTGAATTGCATACCACGATCAGTCACAATAGTGGATGGCACACCCTGCAAACATACTATGTGACTAGGGAATATTTTGGCTAATTGCCCAGAAGTGGGCAAAGTTTACAAGTGACAAAATGTCCCATTTTAGTAAGACTGTCAACCACGACCAATATGACCGTGTGATCCTGATCTTTAGGTAATCCCACGATAAAGTCTAGAGATATGGTGTCCCATGGAACTGTGGGTGTGGGTAGAGGTTGTAGCAAACCTTGGGTCTTGCGATGATCAGATTTTGCTTTTTCATATGTTTCGCATTTCCTTACATGTATCATCACATCTGATTTTACAGAAGGCCACCAAAAGTATCTAAGAACTCTGTCTAGTGTTTTATTCATACCGTTGTGACCAGCACTGGGAGCCGCATGGCACCAATGTAACACTCTCTCTTGCAGCACTTTCATAGGGATCAACATCTGCTTTTGTATAATAGGCACCGCTTGTCGTAGTTTTCATTGAGGATGCTCCCTAAGCCATTTCTTCCATGACGGGGTTGCACTGGCATGAGCCACAGATTTCAGGAACTGTTCCAAGTGTATTACACCTATGACTTGTGCATGGGGTAATATAGAAAGAGGCTGTTTATTCACCGGATTACAAGCTGTTTCCTGCCTAGTGAGAGCATCCGCCTTTCCGTTCCCCACACTCGGCCTGTAAGTGACAATATATTCAAAATTCGGAGAAAAACAGCACCCAACGCATTTGTCTAGGTGACAACAGGCACGCGGACCTCACGAACTGTAGATTTCTATGGTCCGTATACACGGTGACAACGTGCTTTGCCCCTTTTAGATGATGTCTCCAAGTGCTAAAGGCATCCTAATTGCTAATAGCTCCTTTTCAGCAATGGTGTACCGCATTTCTGCATCATTTAATTTGCAAGACATGTATGTTATGGGATGGAGTTGCCCTGTTGTCTGTCTCGTTTCTTTGAGACAGGATTGCCCCCACCGCCAGGTCTGATGCATCAGCTTCCACCACAAATGGTTTCTCAGGATTCGGGTGCGCCAATATAGATGCAGAGGTAAAGGCCTCTTTCAGCTGAGAAAAGGAGGCTTCTGTGTCTCTTGTCCATTCAAATGGAGTATTTTTTCTGAGTAACCTAGTTATAGGGGTAACCACCTTAGAGAACTGGGGTATAAATTGTCTAAAGAAATTAGCGAAGCCCAGAAAGCATTGCACCTCTCTCACGTTGACTTGTTGTGGCCAGTTCCTTACAGCTTCTATTTTCCGCTCAGACATTTCCAAACCGTTAGGCGATATAATAACCCCTAAGAATTCCACCCTTTGTACATGAAACTCGCACTTGGACAGTTTGCAAAACAATCCATTGCTGCGCAAGGCTTGCAATACCAAACATACATGTTGATAATGCTGGCCCACTGAGTCTGACTAGATCAGAATGTCATCTATGTACACTATTGTGAACACATCCAGGTACTCCAGCAACACCTTATTCAGAAAAAACTGGAATGCTGCCGTGGCGTTGCACAGTCTGAACGGCATCACCGTATATTCAAACAATCCAAAACGTGTGTGGAACTCCGTCTTCCACTTATCACCCTCCCTTACCCGGACCAGGTGATAAGCTCCTTTCAAGTCCAGCCTCGTGTAGATTTGAGCCGCCTTCACCTGATCTAACAGAACAGGGATCAAGGGTAGCGGATACCTGTTTTTAATGGTAACATGATTCAACGCTCTAAAGTCTATGCATTCGCATTTTTCTCCCTTAGCTTTAGGGATAAAAAATAGAGGGGAAGCAGCAGGAGACTTGGATGGTCTTCTAAAACCATTCACCAGGTACTGATCTAGATACGTTTTCAAATGCTCGTTTTTGGATTCAGTGAGTGCATATATTCTGCTACATGGCACTACAGCTTCCGGTACTAGATCTATCTGACAGTTGTAAGTCCTGTGAGGGGGCAACACGGCTTGTTTCTTGTTGAACACGTCCCGAAATTGTTTGTATACAGGGGGTAACAAAGTGGCTTTTTCGGCAGTAGTAGTGATGTGAAGTAAGGAAGCTAAGGCATTTCCAGGTGGCTCGTGAGAACCGTGGCAGCAGTGTTCCTTACACCACTGACTGTCAAACAGAACCGTCTTGGCAAACCAATCAATGGCAGGGTTATGCTTTACCAACAAAGGTAACCCCAAGATGATGCCATACTGCGGGGCTTGGATTATATTAAAACTCAAAGATTCGTAATGTTGAATCCCGCTACATATGTATAGCGTACGTATGGCAAGACTGACTGGACCTGGCGTCAACTCACTGCCATCAATGGCCAAAACGGTTTCAATTGTATCTTTCTTAACCAATAGCAACTGTAAGGTAACAGCTAACGCCTCATCCATGAACAACCCTGTTGCTCCCGAGTCTATCATGGCTTCTAGTTCTTGCCACTCCCCTTCTACCTGTATTTGAATGGAAACCCTAAAATGTTTAGACTGCAGCACCTTTGCTTTCTGTGTGGAAGGGATCACCAACCCGCTCAAAAAGTCCCCTCCTGATACCTTTGAGCTCTCTAGTTTTCCGACTTAGGAAGCAGGGAAGCAGTTCCGTTACCATGCCCAGGTTTACCCTTAGGTTTAGCCATGCAATCCCTGACATAATGGCCCCTCTTACCACAATACATACAAAGCCCTTGTTTACGCCTTTGATCTCATTCCTCTGGTGTTAAGGCTGACCTAACAGAACCTATTTCCATGGGTTCCGACGCCCCTCCTATGACAGGTTTTGGGAACCTAGGTTTGTCGTACCTTGGAAAAAAACTATCAGTTCTTCTCTTTTCATTTCTACGCTCACTTAAATGACTGTCTAACCTCAATGCCAAGTTAATAAGATCAGAACACGAGGTGGGTTGTGGGTCAACTTGAGCTATCACATCCTTAAGCTCGTCTCTTAACCCTTGATGGAATAAGGCTGCTCTCTTCTCCTCGGACCATCTAGTCTCTGAAATCAAACGGTGAAAGGTATTCAGATATACGATTAGGTCTTTGTTACCTTGTTTCAATTCTAACGACTCCTTTTCGGCTGAAAGACTATGAGCTTGCCTATCAAAGATGTTCTCAAACTCTTTCATGAATTCATCCCAGTCATACAAAAGAGGGTCATCATTGCGCACCAAGGGAACAGCCCACAATGCTGCATCCCCTGCCAAATAGGATATTAGGAATGCTACTCTGGCTTGGTTATGAGGGAAAGCCCTAGGTTTACATGTAAAATGTAACAACACTTGTGTCATGAATACTTGCACCTTACTCTCATCACCGGAAAACCTTTCAGGGGTGCCAATGGTATAGGAGTGGAGAATTCTACTGACAAGGGTGGTGCTGCTCCAGCTACAGTACCCGAAGGCCAAGAAGCCCCACCCAATCGTCCTGTGCTTACATCAAACGGATTTTTCTGCAATCTATAAACGCGGTCATGTAAGGCCGCTGTCTCTGTCCTAGAAGCCGCTAACTCTTGCTGAACTACAACCGAGGCGGCCATCATATCCTCCAAGGTGGCCATCATCAACACAATACTGATCAGGAGAGAATAACTTCTTGGGCTTCGTATTCTGTCAAGGTTTTTATTCCAAACTCCCAGGATCGGCACGTTGCTCAAATGGGTCCCCCTCTCAATCGCCCCACCCTCTGAATGTTATCACAGCGCAGAGGGTTGGAGTGATTAAGCAAGGGAAGGAAAGGATGGGGACAGCAGGGAGGGAGACCTACAACACAAAAACGACAATGAGGAAACAGTCCAACTCAAACCACTTATGGTTTCAACAAACCCTTATACACATACTGAGTATAATAACTACCTGTAAAGAAAAATAACATGGCGTCGTGTGAATAGTCTTGTGCATAAGCCTTTTTCAGTTGAAGGCTCACTAAACATAAAAGAAACACTTTCAATACTTAAGAACACATACTCGGTGTAGATCTTTACACACACACATATGCACACTCTTTCTCCACCACAATGTTGAAGTAAACTTGCATCACAGGGGGGGTTGGGTACTTGCTACACACACACCACTATCCCCTGCTAAGAAAAAGAAACAAAGAACCACAAACAGGTTTAACTGCAATCATCATGTCTTCAGACCGCTAATATATATATCTGTTGGGATAGAAGCTCCAGCATTATTATAGCGACTGTTAGATCACAACCCCCATGAGTCCGTGGATACACCACGCAAAGTCAAGTAATCAAATGTCTCATGTTGTTGTAGCTGATATGAAGGCACATAAGAATCCAATAGAAGATTGGTAATTCAATTTAGGCACCCACACCTGGGTGTAAACATGGTGGAATTCCTCTCAACAGCAAGCCTCACCGGGATTGAATCTCTTAGCTTCAAAGATATGCGCTTTCAAGAATGGTGACAGCGTCACCCTTACCGCCCTTAATGCGTTGTTACTCCCGTTCAAAAACCCTTCTGCAGGGTCTAGAACTCTGGCAAGAACTTTGGCATCGGAAATCTCCTCAGAATATGAAGCACCTCGCCATCTCCTCCGCCCAGCTTATGTGGCTTCCGGGTATACGCGTCATTCCAGCGCGAGCATGCCCAGGCCACAAGGATCATGGGAGGTGTAGTTTCAGCGGAGCAGGGCGACACCGTCCACCGCCTCGCCGTGTCTCTCGCCGTGCATACTAGCGCATCGAGGCTAGAGACATGTGACAGGAAGGTTAAAACTGGTCTCTGAAAGTACAGAGGGCACACTGGGCACTATTTGCTCTAAAACAACCATCAAGGCCGGACATGAAGCATTGAGCCATTTTTGTGTATTTTGGGAACTTTCTTTTGCGGCAATCTATTTTTGAGTAGGCCAGACCTGAAGCTAAGTGCACTGTGGGAGATTTCTCACTTTTTGTCAGGCCTGACTTTTGTCATAGTACAGTTAAGAGATGATGGCCATTGCGACAGTTGATCAAACCATTCTAAGATTAGGGGGCTCAAGCTTATCTGTTAAATCCAGCTCATCTGATACTGATTTGGGGTGATCGGACTCAGTTTTTCACATCAGAGATTAAAGCAAAATAATTCCTAGTGGGGCCAGGTGTCTGATGGCCAACCTTGTCCTGACCAATTGGATTCAGGATCGAATGAGCAACAGAGATACTAGGGATAAGGGTTAGATGTAGGCTCCAATGCTATTAAGGGGGTATTTACGGAATCTTTCTGTTCTTTCTTAGACCACCGTAATGTGAGGGGTCACGTGGATTTTTATTTATTTTTCTTTGGGGTAGGAATAAGGGTGGTTTAGTATTGGGTTGATCACTGGTCAGGGAGGCTGCTCACATCTGCCACAGGCAGATGCCCGGTTTGATTGCTTGTCAGGATTGGGCGGGTAGGGAGGAGCCAAGGATGTCCCAGTGTAAAGGGAGGGGGGAGGGAAGGGGGTGGGTCGGCCAAACAGCGGTCAGGGACTGGGGGTGGAGGGGAGAGGTGCAGCAAATGGGGGAAAACTCAGAGAGGGAATAAAATAGGTTGTTTAGAACGTTTAAGTATAGATGGTTTAGGTAGGCTGAAAAAGATGGCAAATTGCTCTTATTTGTCAAATGGGTAATATATATATATGCTCAATAAACTGGGGGTTTAAATGATAAGACTAAGCGGTTCAGGGTGGCTGAAGTATTAAGATTTCAAGGCCTGACATAATATGTCAACAGGAGACCCATATTCCATGGGGTAAGAGGGAAACTTTGATGATTAGAGGATACACACTAACGGCTGCCCTCTCATAGGTTTGCATTGATAATTCCCTGATATTTGCCTCAGTGGTAATTTCTGATATGAGAGGGGTAGTGTAGCCAGGTTTGGTATGTTTGAAATAGAAGTGATAAATCCTGCTTATTGGTGAAAGCGGATTTGTCATTACTATTTTAGAAATGCCATTTTCAGAAGAGGGCATTTCTGTGTGCTTATAAGTGTTTGTGCCCTGCCTGGATGTGTATTCACTGTCTGGTTTAGACTGACAGGAGAGAGGGGATGTGCATTCATTCTAGACAGTCACAAGGGGGCTTAATGTGTGAGCTGCCGTTCCTGGGTGACTCAGTGCTAGGCTGAATAGACCTTAGCAGTATTTAGGGTGGTAGAAGGAGTTGCACCTGAAAAGGACTGTGCCTGCCTTCTACAATGCTGTCTCTGCCCCTGTAGTGTGCCTGGGCTTGGGATGTGAATAGGTATGTTGTGCACTTCTAAAAAGTGTTTGAAGTACCCCCAGAATAAAGACCTTCTGACTATAAGTGCAGGGGCTGTGACCCCATGAATTTAGACACTGCGTGGACTCGTAACCAGATGCTACTGGTTCTGTATACTGCCCCAGATGATTGCTGTGCTGCCATTTTGACTTTGCTTGTTTGCTGGCCTGAGCCTGCTTCCTGCTCGGGGGCCCAGTGATCTCTCAGGGCTTTGTGCCTTGCCCTGTGTGATTTGAAACAGTGCATGGTGAGCGCTGTGCTTGCAGCCTATCCTTCTGAAGTGCATGTGGAGCGCTTTCCTCCACCCTGTAGCGTGTGCCACGCTGCACTGTCTAAACCGTTCTGGGATGGAATGCCTGAAAATTAACCAGCCTTCGATGCAGCTGGATCTGGAGTTCTAGGCTGAGTCCCACTTGCTGCTGTCCTTGCCGTGATGCGGTGGAAATCAGAGGCAGCGTGGGCCCAGCAGGTCACTGTAGCGACAAGAGAGCCTTGAAGGAGTATTGACCCGCCCTCTGGTTGCCAGAGCAACCCCCGAGTCAATCGAGTCCAGGCGCCAGCAACAGGAGGGCTCCCCGTCACCATGAGGAAGCCCTGACAGAGGTGGCTGCAGAGAGGATGCTGCATGCTAGTGGGGGAGCAGCCGGTGGTTGCACCAGAGAACACCGCCGGTAAGAGCATTCCGGAGACCGGCCCGCCAAAACAGCACAGCTGATCATCTGTGTGGACACGGGCAGCCACCTGGTGCTTTTCGAAGGACGGAGGCCCAGTGAGGTCCCTTCATTGCGTTGGGTATACTTGTTGGTCAGAAGACCGGAGAGCATCCTCAATGGAGGACCCCTGCTGTGGGTGGCTCAGTGTCGGCATTGAGGCCGCACTGTTGTGTTAGCAGCTGCACTATGCAGTCTCGGGCAGCTAAATTTTTCTTGTTTGCCTTACACTGCAGGAGACTGAGAGAGGTCTCCCGGCTACCAATCGCCGGTTAAATCTCCCCACCCACCACATTCGTGCCTGCACATACCTGGAGGAATTGTAATAGATTTGGAGGGACAGGGTAATCTTTGACGGAGGCCCCCGATTCCTGTATGCAAAGGAATCCCCAGGATTTACTGCGCTTCCTGTTGTAGCTGGGCAGGTGGCCCAGAAGCCTACCAGAAGGGAGCAGTTACCATACAACCTATAATAGGAGTGCAAGGGGCGCTATTGGTGTTGTTTACTGTTATGTATGGTAATGTGGATATGCGGGAAGAAATTCCTATGTGTCGTGCTTAACCTAACTACTGCCTTTTGTGCCTTGCTCTACTATTTTTATTTATTTGTATTTTTGAGTTTTGTATAGCGTGAACATGAGCCGAAGGTATCAGAGTGCTTTACACTGTGAGCACAGCAAACAATAACATGAGGTCCCTGGATATTAGATACAAAGAAAAAAATATATGAATATATATGCATATATACACACATATATATATATATATATATTCACTGAAAAAACCATAGGTTTCACACACGTTATAGTTAGGAATTAGCATTTAAAAAACCTTGCTAATTCAATGAAAAAACCATAGGTTTCACACATGTTATAGTTAGCTGGAAATTTTACTGATAAAAAACCAATGAAATTCCCCCGTTATAGTTACTGTAGGCAACTATAACTCACGCGACCGCAATCCTCTGCTGATGCTAATACTGTATTTAGACACTTATTTGCCCATGTCTTCTTCCATTAAATTTTAGCTATACATATTTTACAAATTTTTTTTTTTCATAAAGACACATATGTCATCAGCAGAGGATTACGGTCGCGTGAGTTATAGTTGCCTACAGTAACTATAACGGGGGAATTTCATTGGTTTTTTATCAGTAAAATTTCCAGCTAACTATAACATGTGTGAAACCTATGGTTTTTTCATTGAATTAGCAAGGTTTTTTAAATGCTAATTCCTAACTATAACGTGTGTGAAACCTATGGTTTTTTCAGTGAATTTGTACGGTTTTTTAAATGCTAAGTTACTTTACGCCATTCGTGGCGTGCACGCCCACTTAACGCAGTTCGTTCCGTGCGCGCACGGTGCGCTTCGCGCACCATGCGCGCACAGTGAACACGCGGTGCGCTTCGCGCACCGCGCGCCCACTTTACGCAGTTAGTGCCGTACACGCAAGGTGGGCACGCAGTGCGCTACGCGCACCGCGTGCCCACGTTACGCACCGTGCACACATGGAGGACATATTATGCGCTTCCTTGTGATAGGTAATCTGTTAAATTTAATTTGTAAGTGATGACAATAATATGCCATGCACAGAGAGTGTTTTTTTTTTTTTATTAAAATTTTTAGCGTAAGCGCACCGTACGCGTACGGTAAGCGTAATCGGCAAAATTTTCAAAAAATAAAAATTTACCGTTTTTGGCCTTGGGGGATCTTTGAGGACTCAACTAACATGGCTATGTGCATGGGCGCTGTCTAAACAGCCCCTTTATATGTTTTTTGCCTTTGTTTACAGCCCCCCCCTCAGAGTGCGAGAGAGAAAATGGTGGCCGCCGCTTCCTGGTTTCGACCGATTCGAATGTTTACTTAGATGTAACAGCCAATCAGAATCGCGCTCGCGCACGCCACCGTACGCATACGGTAAGCGTACCGTAAGCGCACCGTAAGCTGGCTCAGATATATATATTGATTTAAAGGCTATTTTCTCAGAATCTACTGAACAGATTTACACCAAACCTACAAAAGGCACTTCCTTGACCTGAGGACTACCTCTCTGCCAAATTTCTAGTAATTCTGTTCAGCCGTTCGGGCTGTAGCCCTGTCTAAAGGTCCTATGGAAAAATGCATGGGAAAAACGCGTTTTGGGACCCCCCTTTTATCTCAGCCCCCGCTTGACGAATCACCCCGAGACTTTCAGGGTAGGAGCGGAGCGTAGCGCCCCACCTATTTTGAAAAATTCGCGAGGATTCGTCGACCGGCGCCAAAGTTATTCAAAATAGAATGTTGCGGAATTCCTATGGAAACGTGGTCCTAACTATAACTACCTACTGGCGACCGCCAGTAGGTAATATATATATATATATATATATATATATATATATATATATATATATATATATATATATATTACCTACTAGCGGTCGCCAGTAGGTAGATATAGTTAGGACCTATTTTCCATAGGAAATCCGCAACATTCTATTTGGAATAACATTGGCGCCGATTGACAAATCTTCGCAAAATTTTCCAGACTTTTGGCCAGCTCCGGTCTGCTCCTATCCTGAAAATTTCACGGTGATTTGTCAAGCGGGGGCCGAGAAAAAAGGGGGGTCCCAAAACACGTTTTCTCCATGCATTTTCCCATAGGACCTGTTGACGCAGCTAGAGCCCGAACTGCTGAACGGAATTACACCAAATTTGGCAAAGAGGTAGTCCTCAGTTCAGACTCGTGCCTTTTGCTTAAATGGTGTAAATCAGTTCAGTAGTTCCTGAGAAAATTAGAGTTAAAAAGAAAGATATATCTATGGCCTCGGAGGATCCGCGCACCCTCCCCGCACCCAGCGCGCACCCTGCCGTGCATGAGCTGTATTCTAATTGGCTGTCAACACTCCAGATCAGGAAGTGCTGGCAGCCATCTTGTGCCTCGGTAAAACCGAGGCACAAGAAACTTAAAAAACAAACGCGAAAAACACGACAAGGGGGCAGGGTAGAAACACCCTGACCCCCTAGGCCTGCTCAGAGTGTCCCAGAAGGCCCAAAAAAGAAATTTGTTTTAAAAAAAATCGGCAGGATTCGCGCAGCCAGTGCAAATTTCGGCCATAAATAAAAAATAAATTCAGCTCGGGCTCCCGCGCTGAATATTCTAATTTGCCCCCGGGGGCCAAATCCCGGGGGCATAATTTATCAAAATAAAGTGTGGGGGGTCCCAATCCCCCCCACACTGCCCCGGGGACCACCACCCCGGGGCTCCAAGATTGTATATGCGGGGGGCTCACGGCCCCCCAGCAGCCCGGGGGACCACCACCCCCGGGGCTTCATTACCATAGGTGGGGGGCTCGCAGACCCCCAGCCCCGGGGACCGCCACCCCCGGGGCTTAAAATTATTTGATGTGGGGGCTCTCAGGCCCCCCCCAGCCCTGGGGACCTCTGTCAGAATCTTCAGCGCACGCCGGCCCGGACTCGCGCAACGAAGGAAAACGCGCGAGGAACTACAATTCCCGATGGGCATTGCGGGAGGCGCGCTGTGTAACGCTCGCCACGCCCCTCACAGTGCGTCAAAAGGCGAAAGGTCGCCTCACACGGAGCCGATAATTCTTCGACCCTGGAGACGTGACGAGGTACCGCTGAGGAGACGAGACGCTAAATCAAGCTCAACACCCAGGTAGCGGCCCGTGTTATCCAGAGGTTCGCCGAGACCGAGGTAGGAGTACTGTGGCAGTGTTCCATTCGGGGCTCGACCCTTCCTAGTCGGAGACACGTTCTTCGAACAATCAGACATATCCTGAAACCGCCCCTCTGTTGGAGAGACCAGTTGGTCTCATGCAGAGGAGCGAACGTGTAGGTTGCAAATTACGTGACTTACAGGGCGCGACTCGCTGTCAAAGTCCGACAGTGTACGAGCCCGAAATCGCACAGAGCTAGACGAGAGCGAGTGTGTGAAACGTGTTTATGAAAGCCATATCCGGAGCCTAGGAGTGCAGTAAAACTTCTAGGAAAGTAGGCAAGGCGTGCACTTGCCTCCCTGACTTTAGTGTCCTGGCAGTCGCTAGCGTTGTGCACCAGCACCACGCGGTAGCCAGGCTTCCTCTTTTGATTTCTTCTGCTTATCTCCTTAGACATATGAGAGAGACTGGATAGAGGGGTGGTCACCACGCAGATGGCATGGAATGAGCTGGGATATGACAAGTGGGTATTGCGCAACAAAGAAGTTATATGGTGTATGTGCGTCTGTATGTTGATCCCTGTCATTTTCCCTACGTGTGATTCTCCTTGTCGTTTATATTAGTGCCTGCAACTAAGACCACGGCCTGTAGCTCTCCCACATATGTCCGGGCCTACCTTATTTTCCTTTACAGGTGAGAGGGCAAGCTAGAGCTAACACTCCGGTGAAAAAGGGTACTGCTTATAGTTCACGCTGAAAACGGAAACCTAAAGTCTTATGCTGTGTTTTGTTGTCTCTTTTGCCTTCACAGATCTCCCTCCCTGCAGTCCCCACCCTTTCCTTCCCCCGCTCAATCACCCCAAAAGTCCGTGGTTTTCACTAGCCGGACTTGGGGTCATCCAGAGGTGGGCCCCTATAGAGCATCAATACAACCCCGGGGACATCGGAATGAGGACTCTGACAGAATTATCGGCCCAAGAATTCTCTTATCCCCCTGGTTGTGTTGAACGCTGGCCATGACTACCTTAGACGACGTGATGGCTACGTTAGCGCAGATGCAGGTAGAATTAGCCGCCTCACGACAGGAAACAGCAGCATTGCACACTTGTGTCGAGTATATGCAAAGAAACCCATTTAGCATAGGCAACCCATCTTCCCCTACGTCTTTAGTGGTAGAAGTTCCGGCAGCCATTCCCTTGGCCCCCCCAGAGAGGTTCCATGGTGACAGGAAAAAGGTCCAGGTGTTCATGACTCAGGTATTGCTCCACTTTACTTGCAAACCCAAGATGTTTGTCACAAACCAAGCCAGGGTCGCGTTTCTCATATCCTATCTGGGGGGCGAAGCTGCCCAGTGGGCCGTCCCTATTGTAAGAAACGACGATCCCCTGCTCTACGACTGGGACGCGTTCCGCCTGGCCTTCAAGAAAACATTTGATCGACGAGCCGAGACGTTCTCGGCGGACAAAGACCTGTTGGTACTGAAGCAAGGCTCTCTAGATCTGGTGAGCTACCTGAACAACTTTCGACGACTAGTGGCCGAAACAGATTGGCCGGAAGCCAAACAGTATGTCATCTTTTACCATGGCCTCACTGAAGAACTGAAGGAAGTCCTGGCACAAATTGAGCCTCAACCCAGCACTTGTGCGGCCCTCATCGAGTTAACACTGCGGTTGGACCATCGCTTGAGGGAGCGGAAAGGAGAGCAGACCCGCAAAGACCGGGGTACTCCATGGAGTGATCGTACCGTACCCCCGGAGAAGCCCCCTTCAAAAACCGAGCCTATGGAGATCGGAGCAGTGAGGGCCTCGCTAACCGTGAGCGAAAGAGATCATAGGCGCAAACAGGGATTGTGCCTATATTGTGGCAAGAAAGGCCACTTCATCAGAGAATGCCCCGTCAAACCGGCATTTGGAAGGCCACGTCTCGGCCAGATAGCAACATTGGCAACGGATAAAGGGGAGGAAAACTGCCGTACCTGAAACCGGAAGGAGGAAAGGTTTCAGGGAAACATACCATCCCTTCAGTGGACTTTTCTTCCTTTAGGGAAAAAGAACATTTTTTTATAACCATGCAGATTGACATTAATAACGTGCTTCTACCGGTCCGAGCCATGGTTGATTCAGGAGCCACGGGCTGTTTTATGGATAAACAGGAGGCCAACAGACTAGGCGTACAGCTCCTTCTTAAAGCCTCCCCTGATCGGGTCTACGCGGTCGACGGAAAAGAATTGGAGTCCAGACCCATACGACATCACACCGCGGAGTACGAACTCACGTATGAGGGGTATCATCACGAATGGATATCGTTCAACGTCATCCACGCCCCGCAGTACGGGATCATCCTCGGACTCCCGTGGCTACAGAAACATGAACCCAGGATTCACTGGGCCTCGAAGACCCTCCAGCTGAGGTCAGCGTTTTGTCAATCACATTGTAACCGCGAACCGGTTCATCCGGCGGCGGTGCTAGCCGTCATGCATGGGATAGCCACTGCGGCCGAAAAGGGAGACAGTTGCTTATACCCACAGGAACACTGAGGAAGATGGTCTTCGGGTGGAGTCACTCCTCTCCCAGTGCTGGACATACAGGGCGTGCCAAGACTCTGGAAAAGGTGCTGAGGCAGTTCTGGTGGCCTTCGGTCCGGCCAAATATTCAGCAATGGGTACATGAATGTTCCGTCTGCGCCCAGATGAAATCGGATCACCGTCCAACACAGGGCCTGCTACATCCCCTGCCTACACCAGAGCGACCGTGGGAACGGATTTCGGTAGATTTCATCGTCGGTCTTCCTAAAGATCACGGAATGACAGCCATAATGGTGGTGGTCGACTATTACACAAAGATGGGGCACTTCGTAGCCTGCAAACAGGCACCTACAGCGGGGCAAACGGCCATTCTCCTGCTGACACACATCATTCGACTTCATGGACTTCCACAGGTCATAGTGTCGGACAGAGGGGCCCAATTTACCTCGGGATTTTGGAAAACGTGGTGTTCCAAACTCCAGGTCACCTCTTCCTTGTCAACAAGCTTCCACCCTCAGACGGATGGCCAAACCGAGAGACTAAATCAGACTCTAAAGCAATATCTCCGTTGTTATGTGAGCTCGGCTACGGATGCATGGGTGGAGTGGTTATGGGCAGCGGAGATAGCGTATAACAGTGCCACACACGCATCCACAAAATTCACTCCGTTCTTTAGTACTTATGGGTTCCATCCCAGGTTTACTCCCTTACTAATGCCCAACACTGACACACGCCGCCCAGAACTGCGCGACAGGCTGAGGGTTATGCGAAGGGTGCTTGCGGTAGCTAGAGGAAATCTGTTGAAGGCAAAGGAACAGTACAAGCGGCAGGCGGATAAACGTCGGAGACCAGGGCCAGTGTATAGTCGGGGTGATTGGGTGTGGCTCTCAACACGCAACATCCGATTTAAGAGATATAGCATGTTCAACCCCAGATACATAGGCCCTTATCGAGTGCTGGAACATGTGAACCCGGTGGCCGTAAAAGTGCACTTGCCTTCGCACTTTCGGATCCACCCTGTGTTCCATGTCTCCCTTCTGAAACCTGCCCGACAGCCTCAGTCCAGACATCCAGCTCCGGTCCAGGTCCTACATGAGCGTGAGTACGAGGTAAAGGCCGTTCTGGACGCAAAGACAGTGCGGGGCAAGTTGTGGTACTTGCTCTCATGGAAGGGGTACGGACCTGAAGACGACTCGTGGGAACCCGCCTCGGCGGTCCATGCACCCAGACTGATTGCACGGTTCCATAGGTTGCACCCAAGCAAGCCCAGCGGCCGGCGATGATCCTCGGAAGAGGGATGTGCTGTCAGAATCTTCAGCGCACGCCAGCCCGGACTCGCGCAACGACGGAAAACGCGCAAGGAACTACAATTCCCGATGGGCATTGCGGGAGGCGCGCTGCGTAACGCTCGCCACGCCCCTCACAGTGCGTCAAAAGGCGAAAGGTCGCCTCACACGGAGCCGATAATTATTCGACCCCGGAGACGTGATGAGGTACCGCTGAGGAGACGAGACGCTAAATCAAGCTCAACACCCAGGTAGCGGCCCGTGTTATCCAGAGGTTCGCCAAGACCGAGGTAGGAGTACAGTGTTCCATTCGGGGCTCGACCCTTCCTAGTCGGAGACACGTTCTTCGAACAAACAGACATATCCTGAAACCGCCCCTCTGTTGGAGAGACCGGTTGGTCTCATGCAGAGGAGCGAACGTGTAGGTTGCAGATTACGTGACTTACAGGGCGCGACTCGCTGTCAAAGTCCGACAGTGTACGAGCCCGAAATCGCACAGAGCTAGACGAGAGCGAGTGTGTGAAAAGTGTTTATGAAAGCCATATCCGGAGCCTAGGAGTGCAGTAAAACTTCTAGGAAAGTAGGCAAGGCGTGCACTTGCCTCCCTGACTTCAGTGTCCTGGCAGTCGCTAGCGTTGTGCACCAGCACCACGCGGTAGCCAGGCTTCCTCTTTTGATTTCTTCTGCTTATCTCCTTAGACATATGAGAGAGTCTGGATAGAGGGGTGGTCACCACGCAGATGGCATGGAATGAGCTGGGATATGACAAGTGGGTATTGCGCAACAAAGAAGTTATATGGTGTATGTGCGTCTGTATGTTGATCCCTGTCATTTTCCCTACGTGTGATTCTCCTTGTCATTTATATTAGTGCCTGCAACTAAGACCACGGCCTGTAGCTCTCCCACATATGTCCGGGCCTACCTTATTTTCCTTTACAGGTGAGAGGGCAAGCTAGAGCTAACACTCCGGTGAAAAAGGGTACTGCTTATGGTTCACGCTGAAAACGGAAACCTAAAGTCTTATGCTGTGTTTTGTTGTCTCTTTTGCCTTCACAGATCTCCCTCCCTGCAGTCCCCACCCTTTCCTTCCCCCGCTCGATCACCCCAAAAGTCCGTGGTTTTCACTAGCCGGACTTGGGGTCATCCAGAGGTGGGCCCCCATAGAGCATCAATACAACCCCGGGGACATCGGAACGAGGACTCTGACAACCTCCACCCCCGGGGCAAATTGTACATGTTGGAGGGGGGCCATGCGCCCCCCTCCTGGAGCCTTGTATTGGCCCTAGGGACCTCCACCCCCCAGGGGTGCCCACCCTGGGGACAATGCTGTTTGCAATGGCAGGGCGGGAGCCTCGTGGCTCCCACCCTGCCGTTGAAAACTGCTTTGCTTCATTGAAGCAGAGCAGGGAAGCCTGCTCTCGCTTCAATGAAGCAAAGCAGATTGCTTTTCCACATGGGGAGCAGCATGTTAGCTGCTCCCCATGTGGAAAAGCAATGCCAGCTCCCGCAGAAGGCGGGGAGCCGGCTGGGAATGTGGGGGGATTGGGGTCTCCAACGGATGGGGTCTCCGGGGCCAGAAGTGGCCCGGGAGGGGTGCTACGCTGCCCCCTCCATAAAAAATGTAAAAAAAAGGCCCATGCCCCGGGGGATGGGGTCCCCGGGCAAATAATGGCCTTTTTAAATATAAAAATTGGGGTCAGGCCTTGGGGGATGGGGTCCCAAGAGCCAAAAAAATAGAAAAAGAAGGGGGGCTACACAGTCCCCCTTCTGCAAAAAAGAAGGAAAAAAAAAACGGGATCGGGCCGGAGGCCATGCCCGCTCCTTACGCCACTCTGCAAACGTGCCCCCTGGCGCATTTGCAGAGGGGGAACTAATTCCCCTTGAATACTGGGGGTCCCTGGGGGCCAACTAGCCCACCAGGAACCTCCAGTATGCGCCAGGGGGCTGTGTTGCAGAGAGGTGTAATGAGGCCACGCCCCTTTTTACACCTCTCTGCAATGCAGCTCTGTGGCACTTACTGGAGGTACCTGGTGGCCTAGTTGGCCGCTAGGGGACCTCAGGATTAAAGGGGACTTAATCCCCTAACTTAAAACACGCCACGGAGCGCGTTTGCACAGTGGTGAAGATAGGGGGCGGGGCCTGAGGTGATACTGTGAAATCACGCCCTGTGGCGTGGTTTAAGTTGGGGAATTCATTCCTCTTCAATTGAGAGGTCCCCTAGGGGACAATTAATACATTAAAAATTGTCATTTACAAAACCTTTGAAATTCACTGAAAAAACCATAGGTTTCAGGCCTGATATAGTTAGGAATTAGCATTTAAAAAACCTTTGAAATTCACTGAAAAAACCATAGGTTTCAGGCCTGATATAGTAAGGAATTAGTATTTAAAAAACCTTAGAAATTCACTGAAAAAACAATAGGTTTTAGGGGTGTTATAGTAAGGAATTAGCATTTAAAAAACCTTAGAAATTCACTGAAAAAACAATAGGTTTTAGGGGTGTTATTTGGGCATTTCACTCGAACAAAACCATTGAAATTCCTCCGATATAGTTAGTTGTACTAACTACATCTCGCGCGCCCACAATCCATTGCTGATGATGTCACATATTACATCATTCATGACATGGTCAGTGACATCACTGATGACATCTCAAATGACATCACTGATGACATCACTGATGACATCATGCACGTGACAATCAGATACACCTCATCATACACTAGTATAACCTTTCATCACTCACTGTAAAATAGAGAGTGCCAGATTTAAAACCATTGACACACCAATAGAAGTTTCTAAACACCCACTCCTAGATCTATACACACATCTAATCACTTACCTATAGATTCACTCATACATGCTGTCAATGATCAATAGAACACTATCAAATATACTTATACGCCTATATCGACATTACACACCAGCACACATCCTAATCACTTATGAAGTCATCCTACTCACTTATGCAAACAATGGATCATACTTACTTTTACTTAGCTATACACTTATAAAAACACCACTTCATCTATTCATATAGATAATACCTCATACTTAGTGTGTTATAAAAACACTATTACAACTATACAGTTATCCATACAGTCACTCATACAATCACTGAGTCTTATGTATACTTATTTATATACAGCAACTGATACATACACTGGCTATTATTTTTCTAGTTTGTTGGAAATGTACCATTGAGACATATATTGGCTCATCACCACACCCATAAAGATATTCACTCACCCAAACAACTGTTATAACATGTAGTTTTAACTTCAGATACCCACTGAATCAACTATTCACACATCTTTGGGCAGTCACACACCCCCCACCGATCCACACACACATTCACTCTCCCATACAAATACTCAGTTAACTAATCAATAAATAATATAGACTTTCACGTAGCTAGTAACCAACTGGTGCAGCAGTTTACACAACAACTGACAGAGTGATACAGATATTCACACAGTTTTGTCACTATCCAATATATTTAGTGAGACACTATAAATTAGTCAAGTAAACAGTCAATCATACTGCTACTAAATCCTCCATCCAGATATTTATATTTATATATCCACCCATTCTTCAATGCAAATTGCTATATATATATAATACATATTTAAATAACGAACCAAACCACATTCACTGGATGATGTCA
Organism: Triturus cristatus; assembly: GCF_964204655.1. Classification (NCBI taxonomy): domain Eukaryota; kingdom Metazoa; phylum Chordata; class Amphibia; order Caudata; family Salamandridae; genus Triturus; species Triturus cristatus. The sequence continues at coordinate 592,353,187 of NC_140593.1, forward strand.
TCAGTGATGTCATCAGTGATGTCATTTGAGATGTCATCAGTGATGTCACTGACCATGTCATGAATGATGTAATATGTGACATCATCAGCAGTGGATTGCGGGCGCGCGAGATGTAGTTAGTACAACTAACTATATCGGAGGAATTTCAATGGTTTTGTTCGAGTGAAATGTCCAGCTAACTATAACACCCCTAAAACCTATTGTTTTTTTAGTGAATTTCTAAGGTTTTTTAAATGTTAATTCCTAACTATATCAGGCCTGAAACCTATGGCTTTTTTGTGAATATATACATATATATTACCTACTGGCAGTCGCCAGTAAGTAGTTATAGTTAGAACCTACTTTCCATAGGAAAGGCCTTTTTTGATTTGCTAATAACTTTGGCGTCGTTCGACGAATCTTTGTGAAATTCTCCCCAAAAAATGTCTATCCAGGTCAGCTCCTATCCTGAAAGTTTGGGGGTGATTCGTGAAGCGGGGGCTGAGAAAAGAGGGGGTCCCAAAACTTGTTTTTCCCATGTTAATTTCCATAGGACATTTTGCAACAAGCTACAGCCCGAACTGCTGAATGGAATTACCCCAAATTTGGCAGAAAGGTAGAGCTTGGTTTAGAAAGCGACCTTTTTTTTAAATGGTGTAAATCCGTTCAGTAGTTTTTGAGAAATTAAAAAAATAAGAGTAAAAAAATCATTTTCCCATCGGAAAATTTGTGCAAGGCTACAGCCGAAACTACTGAACAGAACAACCCCAAATCTGGCAGAACGGTAGTGTGTGGGTCAGAAAGCGACCTTTTTTTCAAATGGTGTAAATCCATTCAGTAGTTGCTGAGAAATTAGAAAAATACAAGTTTTTAGTTCTGGGCGGAGCCTAAGTGCCGTGCACAAGCTTCACTGTGATTGGCAGCGAACACTCCAAACCAGGAAGTGTTGGCAGCCATCTTGTTTGTCGGTAGAAGTGAGTCACCAGAAAACAGAGAAACAAAGGTAGAAAGCAAGAGAAGGGGGCAGGGTAGAAACACCCTGACCCCCTAGGCCGGCTCAGGGGGTCCCAGAAGGACCCCGAGGGCCCAAAAAACAGTTTTTTGAAAAACAAAAGAAATCGTCGCAATTCGCGCTGGGGTCGCGGGTTCCTGCATTTTAGTTTTAGGGGGAATTTTGTTTAGAAAAAAATAGCGGGGGCTCGCTGGGGCTGCAGGGGCCCGTTGGGGTCTGCGCAGTCCTGGGGCTCGCTGGGGTCCCCACAGTCCCAGGGCTTTACTCATGTTGGGAGGGGTGTTGCGGCGCTCCTCTCCTGGAGCCCTCCATGTGCTTATAACTTTTTGCGGGTTCCTGCGTTTTATTTTCATGAGATCTATGGCCTAGTTCTCGGGCAAATTTATTTTAAAAAAATTGCGGAGGCTCGCTGGTGCTGCGGGGGCCCGCTGGAGTCCCCTCAGACTCGGGCGTTTACTCATGTTGGGAGGGGTGTTGCGCGGGCCCTCTCCTGGAGCCCTCCATGTGCTTATAACTTTGGCGTCATTCGTTTACGAATTTTTCCCAAAAGTTTCTCTTTTTTGATCAGCTCCTATTTTGAAAGTTTAGGGGTGATTGGTCAAGGGGGGGTTGAGAAAAAAGGGGGGTCCCAAAACGTGTTTTCTCAATGCATTTTCCATACGAAAGTTTAGACAAGGCTACAGGTGAAACTGCTAAACGGAATTACGCCAAATTTGGCAGGGGGAAAGGTCTTGGTCCAGAAAGCACGCTTTTGTAGAAATGGTGTAAATCCGTTCAGTAGTGTTTTGAGATATTAAAGGAAAAAAATATATATATCTGGACAGTGCCTAAGTGCTGAGCACAAGCTTGCGTCTGATTGGCTGCTGACACTCCAAACCAGGAAGTGTTAGAAGCCATCTTGTGCCTCGCATCGAGTGAAAATATAAAAGAAAGGTTCTGGGGGCAATTTAATATAGCGGAGCTCTGTGTAATGATGATTTGGACGCTGTTATGGTTTAAGATTTATTAACAATAAAGGAGAAACAGATGAGCGCCAGGTAGTACGACTTTCACTCCAGGACAGCAGTAGGAAGATAACCCTTTCACGCTTCTTTTGCCCAACATCACCACTTTGCAGCTATGCTGTTAGAAGCCAGTCCGTCAGCTCACAACTCTCTACCTTTGCGAGCTGGTACGCTGCTGTGCCTATACCTCTGCGAGCTACTACACTGCTGTTCCTTTGGAAGCAGACGGCTCATAGTTCTGCGTCTGTGAGTCGAGTGGACGGGCCGCAGTTGTCCCTCTGCGAGCCCGGGTGCGAACTGTTCATAAGTCACACTACATAAGCATTGAAAAGCCATTTTGTGATTCAGTCTGTGAGCTGGCATCTGTCCAAGGCATTTCTGAAAACATACCGGAGTTCTTTCTTTTCACGCTGCCTTTCCCCACATCAGCAGGTAACGCACCCTCTTCCCACATTACCAACATACCCCCAACAACCTTCTTGGGCCCAGAAGTGTCCCTGTGCAGTTGGACAAACAAGAATCTTAGTCATGTATAGATTTACATATAAAACATTTTATTTAAACAAAACAACAACAAATAAAACTGAAGGGAGTCTGGTGCTGTGGTCGTTGCCACGAAGTTGGGGTCACTGCCATTCAGGACTCAGGACACAGTTTCACATGTGGGATCGGCTTGTGTTGAACAGGGTTAGTGGCACCACGTGTCACGCCTTGTGTTGTACAGGGTTAGTGGCCCCATGTGCCGCCGGCCTTGCATATGGAAATATGCCTAACTGATCAAAGGGAGTCTGGCGCTGTGGTCGCTGCCACGGACTTGGTATCACTGCCATTCAGGACTCAGGACACAGTTGCACATGTGGGATCAGCTTGTGTTGAACAGGGTTAGTGGTACCACGTGTCGCCGGCTTCTGTTGAACAGGGTTAGTGACACCCTGTGCCACGGCTTGTGTTGAACAGGGTTAGTGGCACCACATGTCGCTGCTTGTGTTGAACAGGGTTAGTGGCACCACGTGTCGCCGGCTTGTGTTGAACAGGGTTAGTGGCACCATGTGTTGCAACTTGCGTTGAATTCGGCCTCAATAAGGCCACGTGGCGATGACTTGTGGTGCAGTGAGTTAGTGGTACCTTTGGCGCTCAGAGTGTGCGCACCCTGCGATGATGCGTGGTCCGAGAGGGTCACACTGGGAGCAATGTATCTTGCGTACTGGACTGCGTCATGTGCAATTGCTACTCCATGTGAATTGTGTTGCCTGCTGTCCGCAGTGTAGATCGAAGGCAGTAGTCTGTACAGACATAAGTCTGCAGTGCTATGCCGTGCCGCTGGGTTCGCAGGGGGCCTGTGTCGAGGAGACCCACAGTCATGGCGGCAGCCTCGTGGCAGGGTGAGGCCCGCCACTCTGGCACAGTCGTTGGTCTTCACAGTTCACAAGTGAACCACGCCCAGAGCCCTGGCCTATTTATTCACACTCCTACTCTGAAGTGGCGTACGTCGGACCAGCCCACTCCAGTTACGCTCATGCTTACAGGGGGGAACGATACAGCTACTTGACTGAGATCTTCCCTAGTGTTTGACGTAACATGGTTGGGTCCACTGTCCACAACACTACAAGCACCAGTAGTATTTGTGCACATGGAGAGGTGTGTGTTATGCATACTGAGATGTGTCTAGCACATCACCGCTACACTTTGCATTGTGTGCATTGTTATTCATGGGTGAATTGCTTCCTTCACATATAGTTTGTTCACACCTGTTCCAATATTCAGCTATTGTGTGGCTGAGGGGCCATGCTGTTTTCGGAAAGCTCGCTGTCTTGTTCTGCACTGCCTCGGTGGTAGGGGGGTCCTGGGGGTGATGGGGGGTGTTGTGGCGTTCTTGGGTGTCGGAGCTGCTTGATCAGTAGGTCTATGACATGTGTTGGTCTTCAGATTTGGCTCTGGGTTGGGCTCCCTTTCATACTGTATGTTGTTTAATATTTAAAAAACAAGAAGAGATTATATAGTTTAAATAACAAATAAAAAGAAATACAAAAACTATTTTTAGAATATTAAAGTTACTGAGAAAAACATAGGTTTTATGAACATTATAATTAGAAATTAGTATTTAAATAACCTTTGAAATACACAAAAAAACATTGGTCTCAGGAACATTAAAGTCAGAAATGAGTATTTAAAAGAAAACATTCAAATTTACTGAAAAAACGATTGCCACATTTCCAAAACACTGAGCTATTATATGGCTAAGGGACCATGCCGTTTTTGGAGGGCTCGCTGTCCTGTTCTGCACTTCCTTGGTGGTAGTAGGGAGAGGGGTTGTACGAGGGGCGAGGTCCTGAGGGTTTTGGCAGTGGGTGTTGTGTCCTTCTTGGGAGTCGAAAAAAACTATAGGTTAAATGAACATTATAATTAGAGGTTAGCATTAAAAAAACATTGAAATTCACTGAAAAAACCATAGGTTTCAGGCACGTTATAGATAGAAATTAGCATTTAAAAAACCTTTGAAATTCACTGAAAAAACCATAGGTTTCAAACATGTTATAGTTAGTTGGACATGTGAACGTGACAGGTCTGAAGTAGTTGAGGTAGGGAGATGTGAGGGAGGGGATAGTTTTCCACAGAGGTAGAGAGAAATATGGCATCTTAGGGCTAATGTTCATGACAACTTGGGCGCATATCAACAACAACCGGCGATAATTATCTCTAAGCGCACTTAGCGCTAGGATAATTATCGCCGGCTAGCGTGAATTTTTATCGCTGAGATAGCGTGCTATTAGCAACGCTTATCTCAATAGCGATAAAAATCCTCACACTAACAGGCTAATGTGAGATTATCGCTGGAAACCCAGCGATAATCTCACGTTACCTTGTTGATAGGGACAGGCAAACTTAGCCATGATATCCTCCTTCCATAGGATATCATGGCTAAGTCAGAAAAATACCAGACGTAAAAAAGCAGCGTTAACCGCGGTTAGCGCTGCTTTTTTTGTCTCTAACAGGGTTAGCGACATTCTTGATAATAGGAGAAATGTCGCTTAGCGACATTTCTCCTATTATTTTACTCTGAAACGCCCCCTTTGCATCTCATTAGAGATGCAAGGGGAAGCGTAGAGTAAAAGGGTGCTAACATGCACATTTGCATGTTAGCACCCTGTTGTTGATAGGGCGCTAGTTTTATCTCTCCTTTTTTGGCTTTTAAAGCCAAAAAAGCAGAGATAAAGCCCTTGTTGATATGCCCCTTAGTGCTTTACATAGAAAGCACAACAGCAATAGCATGCGGTACATAGAGAGCATGTAAAAGTAAATAATAAGGGTAAAAAAATAAATTAACTAAATAGAGTGGGATATGTAAACAGAATAGCAGCAAGTACTTGAGTTACATAAAGTGTAAATAAAATACGTAGTGACAATAACTCAAAGAAGAATACGATACACAGTGTACAAAGGTTCGGAGGTAGTTGTGGTGGAGCACAGGTGCAGAGAGTAGATGCACAGGTAGGGATGGATAGATTTACGTGAGGGATGTAGCGTAACATAGGCCCAAGACACAGGCATATTACGGATTGCCAAGAGGCGGCGGACAAAAAGAGGTTGGGTCTAGACAGGGAACGGGGCGTGGCCAAGACCTCAGTGAGAGAGGAATTTGTTGGGTAGAAACTGTTTTACTTCTTTCCTGAAGAGGTATGTGGATGGGTTGCATCTGATCTCCGAAGGGAGAGAGTTCCAAATATTTGGGGCCATTCCAGAGAAGGATCGGTAGTAGGTTTTCTTTTTCTTGAATCTTTGTGGCTTGACAAGTAAGGAGCTTGTACTTCTGGAGGGTCTGTTCCCACCTGAAAGAGTCAATTTCTGGGATAGGTAGGAAGGGGTGTTATGGTGAAGCGCTTAATGAGTCATGCAAGCACATTTGAAGTGCAGCCAGGCCTCGAATGGTAGCCAATTCAGAGCTCGAAGGTCAGGAGTGATGTGATCCCTTTTTTTAGATCCTGTGATGAGCATCACTGCTGCATTAAGTGTAGCCTTCAGAGGAGCAAGTGAGGCTTTCGGGAGGCCCACAAGGGTAGGACTACCGTAGTCCAGTTTCGACAGCACAAGTGCATGAATCGCAGCTGTGAGGTCGGCCGCGGGACAGAAAGGCTTTAGTTTCCTAAGGTTATGCAGCTGATGGTTAGCTCCTCTAGTGATGGTGCTGATGTGTTTTTCATGGAGAGGCCTTTGTCTAAAGTAATACCTGGGGATTTGGCAGAGTCGACGATGTGTGGTGTGCAGTTCAAGTCAGAAAGAAGGGGAAGCCAGTCTTTGATGTTAGAGGAGGTAGTGGGTGGTGCAATCAGTAAGAATTCAGTTTTAAGGGCATTGAGTTTGAGGTGATTGTGAGTCAGCCACTGTTGGGTTAATGTTAGGGTGTTATTGAGGGTGTGATTGTAGTCGATGGAGATTATTCTCATGTAGAGTTGGGTGTCGTCAGCATACATATGGTAGGAGATGTGGGAGAATTTGAGAATACTGGTTAGGGGCTCCATGTAGAGATTGAACAATGTCAGGGAGAGGATAGAGCCTTGGGGTACGCCCAGAGATAGTGGAGTCTGCTCGGATAGAGTGTGATTAATTGGGCAGCGCTTCGACCTGTTGTGTAGAAAGAAGGAGAACCATTTTAGCACCTTGCCGAATAAGCCTATTGTGCATTCTAGAAGGTTGCGCATGGTAGCATGGTTGATGGTGTCAAAGGCTGCTGACAGATCCAGTAGGATCAAGAGGCAAGGTTCATTAAGGTGAAGCGAGCGAAGGGCATCATCGACAATGTGGACCATGGCAGTCTCCATACTGTGAAATGATCGTAAGCCAGATTGGCAATGGTCTAGGAGTTGGAACTGTTCAATATGATTGTGGAGCTGTAAGTGCACACATTTGTCTAGTAGTTTGGCTAGAGTAGGGATGTTGAAGATGGGGTGGTAGTTATTGGCGTCGGACTGGTCGGAGCTAGGTTTTTTTAGGAAATGGGTAACCTGACCAAGTTTGAGGCAGTCAGTAGGGAGCCTTGAGTGAGAGAGGCATTGATTATCTTAGTCCACAGTGGAAGTAGGAGGTGATTAGACTCATTTAGGAGTTTGGAGGGGAGGGGAGGGGATCAATGAAGTGGTTGGAGTATTTCAAGGCGGTCAGAAGATTAAGAGTGCCAATCTCATCGAGGGTTATGAAGCTGGACCAGGTGGCATAATTTTTGGGTGAGCTACATGGTTTATTGTGGAGGGGTGAAGGAGGGATTGAGGTGGGAGAAGATTGAGAGCAGTCTGGATGTCGTTAGTAAATAACAACGTTTTCTCAGTTAAAAAAGGAGGCAAAGGTTTCACAGTTAGGGGGTGCTTTGTTTTGTGTGGAAGAAAGAACGCTTTTGCAGGCAGATTGGTTTCTGATCATTTTGAACAGTTTATTAGCTCTATTAGTAGCAGCGTCTAGTTGATTTTGTAAGAAAGCTGCTTTTGAATTCCTAATGAGCCTATTGGAGACGCTGTGTCTTTGATGTAGGACTTTAAAGTTGGCCAAGGAGAGTGTATGTCTCCATGCTGTTTCAGCAAGTCTAAGGAACTGCCACTCTTCGTTAAGATCAGTGTTGAACCAGGGCTGGGATCGTTTGGTCGGTATTCTTTTTAGTTGTTTAGGGGCTATGGTGTTCATGATTTTTTTTTTTTTTTTTTTTTTTTTGAAACCGTTTATTGCACTCTCAAGAATATACAAGTATGGGCCTACAACCTTCCGGCCGGCCGCTAGAATGGCAGGAGCATATGACATACGTTCAAAAAACACTTGGCGTTGCAGAGAAGCAAAATCAGGAGGTATCAACGTCGTGGGCCACATCGCTCTGACCCCACAATACGGTTTCATTTTATACAAACAACACGAAAAAACCACACCCGCAAGGCAACCCGCAATCGAAAGTAACAGCACGCGCTCCCCGAATGGGGGACCCCCGCCATCCACAGGAGTCTAAAGAGGGGAAGGGGAACAGTTCGAGGACTGGGGGAACTCTGTGCCCGGGGCTAGGGAAAGGAGTCAACTAAGGGGACGGGGCTGGTGAGGCAGCAGGCAGCAGTGGTGGCACGCAGATACCCCCGCGGTAGGCGTTCCAGGGGCCCCATACCTTCACCCATGCCCCAGGCTTACCCCTCGCCACATACACCACCTTTTCTCGGAACATGCACCAATCCATGTGTTCTTTCCAGGCCGGCACCGCCGGGGGCCTCTGGGATCCCCACAATTGAGCAATGTCACGCTTAGCTATCATATATCCCAGAGTCACCCATCGCGTCTGCGGAACCGAGTAGTCAGTTGGTTCCCACACATTCAGCAGGCATCTCCTCGCTTCAGGCAGCAGCGCGACATGCGTAACCACTCGCAGGACCTCATGCACACCACGCCAGAATCGCTCCACCTTCGGGCATTCCCACAAAATATGCAAAAAAGTCGCCAAAGCACCACACCCACGCTTACACAACCCATCCTCAGCATAGCCCATACGCAGAAGCCTTGGCCCCGTCATGTAAACCCGGTGGAGTACCTTAAGCTGGACGAAGCGAAGGCGAGCCGGTATGGCCACCTCCTTCGGAGAGGCCACCGCGGAAATCCAGTCCTCGTCGTCCAACTCCAGCCCATCGGCAACCCAAGCCTCGCGGAGGCCAGCCAGCAAGCCCGAGCGGTCATTAATCAATTTTTTGTAAATAAGGGAGATCGTGCTGTCCGGAACGTGGCCATCCAGCACTCTATCCTCCAGGGGGAAGACTCCGGGATGGAGGCGACGTCTGAGAAGACGGAGCCCAGTGCATGACGGACCTGCAAGTACCGAAAGTATTCACTGCCCTGCAGCTGAAACTCCGTCTGCAGCGTCTCGAATGTTTTAAAGCCCCCCCTCGTCCAGAGATCCCCCACTTTACTGATGCCTATCGTGTCCCACTTCTCAAAGCCCTTCGAGGTCCACAGGGAGCCCAATCGCTCAGACGCGTACAACGGTGATGCCCGGGTCAAACGGTCCTTCCACCCCATAGCTGCATTAGCCGCGTGCCATACTCGCACCATGACACGCGTAGGTCCCGTCAGGCGGGGGTCGGGCGCGCCAGAGTAGAGCACTCGATTATAGTCGCCACCAGGCAGGAGCATCTTGTCCATTTCAAATGCCGGGTTTAAGGCGGGCCCGTAAAGGCCATGATTAATTGCAGCTAGCTGGGAGGCCCAGTAATACCGTTTAATATCCGGGAGGGCAATCCCCCCGTCGTACCATGGGAGCGTCAACTTCGCCAGGGCAATACGCGGCCTCCCGTCCCAGAACAGGCGGCGCTGTAGACTCTCCACCTCACGAAAGTAGCGCGCCGGGACTAAATCCATAGTGTTCTGGAGAGCGTACAGGAAGCGTGGCAACGACACCATCTTAAACAATGCCGCCCGGCCGAGCGGCGAAAGCGGCAGGCGCCGCCAGCACGCGACGTCCTCCTTCAAGCGCTGGAGGGGGGGAAGCAAATTCCGCTCGTAGCGGGCCTCCGGGTCCAGAGTAATATAAACACCCAGGTACCGAAACCCCTGAGAGGCAATCTGGATCGGGCAGCCCCGCGGGAGGACGGGAGCCTCCCCGGAAAGCCCATACACACATGATTTAGCCCAGTTGATGACAAGGCCTGAGTTGCGGCCGAATGAGCGCAAAACATCAACCAGGACAATCAGTGATTTACACGGGGAGGCTAGGTACAAAAGGATATCGTCAGCGTATAGGGACACGCGGTCCTCATACTCGGGGGTCCAACGGAGACCACGGATAGAAGGGTGCCACCGCAGCCACTCCGCCAGGGGTTCCAAGGCCAGCGCGAACAGGAGCGGCGACAAGGGGCAGCCCTGTCGCGTGCCCCGTCCCAGCTCGAATGGGACCGATACTCTTCCATTCACCACCACCTGCGCCAATGGGCCCGAATACAACAATTTGACCCAGCTGATGAACCCCGGGCCAAATCCAAACTTCGCCAGCATCGCCCAGATGTATGGCCACTCGAGCGTGTCAAACGCCATGGTGGCGTCTAAGGACGCCAATATGGCCGGCTCCCGCACAAACGGGACACGCGCGAGCACCCCGTGCAAGCGCCGCAGATTGAGGGCCGTGTTGCGATGGGGAATAAAGCCGGACTGGTCTTGGTGGACCAGATCGCCCACCACGCCGACCAGCCGGTTGGCTAGCACCTTGGCGAGGATTTTGGGCTCCGCATTCAAGAGCGAGATAGGCCGATAGGATGTAACCCGGTCTCGGGGTCTCCCTTCCTTGTGAATCACCACGATTGTAGCCAGACGCTGGTCCGGCGGGAGGGAGCCCAGCGAGTGGGCCGCCAGGAACATCGCGCGGAGGTGGGGTGCCAGTACATCCGGTCGCAGCTTATACAACTCGATAGGAATGCCGTTCGGGCCCATGGCCTTGCCGGATGCGACCGAGCGTATGGCGAGGGCAATTTCGTCGGAGGTAGGAGCGCCATCTAACGACACCCTGTCCTCCACCGAAAGGGACGGCAGCGCGATATCCCTAAGCAGGGCATGGGAATCCTCCTCCGAGCAAGGAGAAACCGGGGAATACACCTCGCGGAAATAATCCGCGAAACAAGAGACAATGTCTTCTGGCTCGGTGACACGCACAGCATCCATCCTCTCAATCAGCGGGACCACACGACTCGCTCTCTCCTTTTTATCCAACCATGCAAGCAGTTTACCAGCCTTATCACCCACATCATACAGTCGCCCCTGTTGCTCTCTACAGAGGCCCCTGGCCGCCTCCGTGACGAGGGCCCTGTAGGCCGCCTGCTTAAGTTGTAGGACATGTAGTGCAGCATCCGTCACCCCACCCTCTAGAGCACCCTCCAATTCAGCGATTTCGGCCTCCACCCGGGTCACCTCCTCCTGCTCGCGCCTCCGGGCATGGGAGATAAAGGAGAGGGCTTCCCCTCTAAGAACTGCCTTGAAGGCTTCCCACAGGGAGATAGCCGAAGGGACGGACCCCACATTCTCATCAAAATACCGCTGCAAGGATTTAATCAAATCAGCGCGAATGGTGGGGTCGCGCAGGTACCAGGCATTAATTGGAGCCACCCTGCCCTCCCCCCTCGGGAAGACATCAACGTGCAACAGGAGCGTGGAATGATCTGAAATACCCCGCGCCAAATGGCGCACCTCTCCTACCCTCCCAACATAGGCCGCAGGGACAAGGACATAATCAAGCCGTAAGAGGCTACCATGGGCACCGGAGTGGAAAGTGTACTGCAGCTGCGTGGGATGTTTTAATCGCCAGCAGTCCACCAATCCCAGTGTATCTAAGAAGCCGGACAGCCACGCCTGCGCCCGGGGGAGGTCCCTAGGGGGGTGACGATCCACGGTCCCAGAAACCACCGCATTGAAGTCCCCCCCAACCACCAGAAGCCCCCCCGGAAGGTCAAGGAGGAGGCGCCCTAGGTCTGCAAAAGTGGTAGACTGTAACCCCGGTGGGACGTATACTGATACAAAGACAACTACTTTGCCCTCCATTCTCCCCACTAAGACAGTGTAGCGTCCCCTCTCATCATGGCGCACCTCGTCTATTTCCAACGGGAGCGAGTTCTTCACCATGATGCCCACCCCCCGTGAGCCTGACGTGAAGCCCGAGTGGGCCACCAAGCGATAGCCACGCCGATTCATGGCACAAAAGGAATTACCAATAAGGTGTGTCTCCTGCAGAAAGACCACATCTGGCGAAAGTCGTTTCAAATACTGCAGGACCACACCTCGCTTGATCCTATCCCCCAGTCCATTAACGTTCCAGGACAATAAAGTCAGGTCCCTACCCCCCATCACCTACAGAAGCCATCATTCGTCCCCCCGAGAGCACCTTAAAAACACCAATACAATAAAGGGTTTGCCTTGCGGTAAAAACGAACAACACCCCACCCCAACCCACCCATCCCAACAGAACTCCCCCCTCCCTGCACCCCTGCATGAGCCCAAACAGCCCCCCCAAAGTGCAGTGTGCCTGTCGCCCCATGAATGATTAAACTAACTAGTCCCCCAGAGGAGGAGGGAGAGCCCCCAAGAGACCCCGTACCACCTCCACAGGAGGGGAACTTGACGAACAGTCAAAAGTGACGATAATGTTGTCCAGAGCGAGGCCTGCTATTAGTCCCTCAGTCCTGATCCGGCGAGCCCTCCCCTCCAACCGCGCCCCCCCCACCCCCCCGGCCCCGATCCCCGGGCAAGGAGTCCAACCAGTCCCCGGCCGCTTCGGGACGATCAAAAAAGTGCGTGCGGCCATCCACCTCCACCCGCAACTTAGCTGGAAAAAGCATCGCATTATTGAGGTTCAGGTCCCGTAGACGACGTTTGACTCCAATAAAGCTCAGTCTCTGCTTCTGGACCGCTGGGGTGAAATCAGGATAGAAGTTTACGTCCATATTGTCAAGTCTGACCGGTCCTTGTTGCCTAGAAGTCTGCAGGATAGCGTCTCTGTCCCGAAAGTTGAAAATCCGGGCAATGAGAGGCCTCGGAGGGGCTCCGGCCTTAGGTCTTCCTCCAGGAACCCTGTGGGCACGTTCCACCGCAAAGAATTTACTCAGCCCCCGGGGCTGGAGATGGGTGAGAATCAGGTCCTCCACAAACAGGTCCGCCGCCGCCTCCTCACGTCCCTCCGGCACCCCTACAATGCGGACATTGTTCCTCCGGGCCCGACCCTCGGAATCCTCCAGTCGACGATCCATCAGGGCGCTCGCCTGGCCAAGCCGGCGCACCTCCTTTTGGAGGGCCGCCACGTCCGCTGTGAGGCCCGAGGTGGTGTGGGCCAAAGAATCGACCCGGTCATTGGTCTTGGATAAATCGGCCCTCACCAGGCCAACATCCACGTGGACCGAGTCAATCTTCTGCGCCAGTGTGTCAAAGCGCTGGTCCACCGAGGCCTTCATCTCGGCGATAGCGCCCATGACATCTCGCAGGGTCAGATCCGCGGGCAGAGCAGGAGCATCAGTCGGGCCCTCAGGGGACCTACGCGGCACCTCGGGAGATCCCTTCTGGAGGGTGTAGCGGTCCATGCTGTTGGACTGTTGGGCTGCGCCACGGCGGGTCGATTTCACCTTTGCCCGGTCGCCATCTTGTTTTGTGGACATGGTTTCAGTCCCCAAGTCGTGCCAATCACCTCGGAAAAGGCCGACAAACCAGTTCACGGGCTCCGGGGGGGGCAACCACAGGTCCGCAGGACGGATCACAGCCGGCGGGCCAGCAGGGCACCCCAACGAGGCCACACCACCGCACAACGCCCCGCAACCCAACCTCGCCTACGCAGCAAGGAGGGTGCAAAAGCGAAAGTGAAAGTGCGGGGTACGCGAGTCGCCCAGCCCTGCCCGCCGCTGTTGATCACTTTGTCTCCGGGTCGCCCCGCAACTCCAATCCGGGGAGCCGGCGTGGAGAAGGCCGCAAACCTCAATCGGTGCTCCCGCCGGTGTCCGAGGTCCAATTTGGAAGCGGAAAACGGGTGACACCTCAGCTCGGGCTCACCAACACAGTCCCCTCATCTAGGACAGGATATTTTCAGGATTTATGTAGGAGGTCACGGAGGTCCTCGGGAGCCTCGCACCTACGCGGCCATCTTGGTTGCGCGCTAGGCTCCTCCTCCTCGTGTTCATGATTTTTGACATACAATTGAAATAGTGATCAGTGAGGTCTTGGACATCAGTCATGGTGGAAGGCGGGAGCAAAGTTTCGTAACTAACATTGGATATAGAAAGTAAGTTAATGTTACGGGTGTTGCAGATCCAGTGTTTGGCTTTTTTTGGTTGGCTCTTGGAGGTGATTGCTTTTATATTTAGGGAAAAGGTGATGCAGTGGTGGTCGGTCGAATCGTAAGGGAGAGTAGAGACAACTTGTAAGGAGTTCTTACTGGCAATGATTAGGTCCAGGGAGGCTCCTTTCTTATGGGCCGAACCATTACAGGCTTGGATTAGGTTAAGGTCCTTGAGGAAGGATTTGAAACTGTTCAGAAGTGGGTCATTGATATTGTTCCAAGGGATGTTGAAGTCACCAAGGAAGATCTGGTTGGTATGATCGTCAATGTTGGAGGAGGCAATCTCCATGACCTGTTTAATGAAAGTGCGATTACTCCTGGGAGGGTGGTAGAACATGTGGAGGGAGCACTTTGAGTTACTGGAGGTGTAGCTGTCAATCAAAAGGTAGTCACAAGACGGTAGAGATAAAGTGCGCGATTGTTTCACAGAGTGAGGCTCTGTAAATACAGGCTAGGCCAGCCACGGGCATCTTGGGTGGTCTAATCTGATGATGTCATACCTTGCGGGAAAAAAAAATGTCCAAGGAGGGAGCGGAGGAATCGTTTAACCAGGATTCTGTGAGCATGAGGATGTCAAGCTCCTGGCCAAGAATAAGAGCGGCTCTATCAGCTGAGCGGCAGTTTAGTAATGCACATTTCAGGGGTGTGTTAGAGGTCGTCGTATTAGAGGTTGAGTGAGAGATGGAAACTAGGGTGAGGTTCTATTTATTAATAGATGTAGTATTGGGGTGAGGTGGTCTTGAGGAGTGAGGGATAATTGTCTCGATGGTTGTGGGTTGGGTGAGGTCAAGTAGATCATCGTTTGATAGCTGTCTGACTAGCCTCTTGGGTCGGGAGGAATGGTTATGGAAGGGTGTGGTCCTGTAGAAAGGCTGAGTGCTCCAATTGTGGGCAAGTATATGGTTAGAGTAGTGGTTGGAGACAGTGGGGGTGTTGTTAGATAGGTGATAAGTGAAGTGGAGGGACCATTTGTGTTCAAGATTGGAGGTGATACGAAGTAGTTTGAGAATGTGAGCTCGGATCATATGCAATTTGGAATTTATAGTGTGGAGCATTAAGTCATAGGGCCGGTTACAGAGAGGCTCCAGGTTGGTGGAAGAGTAGGAGTGAGGTGGAGACTCCGAGCGATTAGGAGGGCTGACGTTGATGAGGTTCACCATCAAAGCCTTGGAAGTGTTTGGGCGAAAGGCGGAGGTGGGTGGTTGGAACCTATTGATGGGAGTGTGGATGTGGGAGGCTCTGAGGGAGTGGGGAGAAGTGATGCCAGACTGGTGTAGATGCACGGGGGAGTTGGAGTTGTCAGTGGTGGGGGAGTGCCATGGGCAACAGTGGTGTCCGTGGACAGATGAGAAACCAACCGGAGACGGTGGTGGGAGTGGAAGGGATGGTGAACTGGTAGAGTAGTAGAGGAGAGGGGATCTAAGGCGGGGAAGGTGAGGGGAACCGTAGGGGAGTGGCTCTGTCAAGTTTGTGCTTGAGGTAGGAGAAGAGACTGCTGAAGAGTTCCAGGTTCTGATCTGAAGACTGAAAGAGAACTGTGCCATTGTTATAGATGGAGATTGTGGCGTTGTCATGGTATAATTATGGCCATGAGAGATTTTTTGGGTAGTGGTGGTGTTAAGCTAGGAAGAAAGAGCATTCCTCCAGTTGGTAGGCCGGTTGGTTGAGAAGATTAGGTCATTGAGTAAAGTTCCCTTGCAGTGGCAGAAGTAGGAGTCAGTGAAAAGGGTTTCTTTCCTAAGGTTCTGAATTTTATGTTTGAGATTTCCCTTAGCATTTTTAGATAGGTTGGGGAGGTAGTTTATAAAAAATGAGTCACTTCCTGTGGGGGCTAGCAAGGCGTTCAGCAAGCCAGCATCTGTTAGGTCCATGATGGGGCTGGGGAGAGGACACAGGGCCCTATGGTAGAACGATGGAGAGTGTGTTGTGGTCATTGCATGCATGGACTATGGGTAGGGCTGGGAATGGGCAAAGGATAGTTCTCATGATAAGGGCAATTGACCTATGTATGACTATGTTTGTCATGTATGCCCTGCATTGGTCAGGATCACAGGCATTATCTCAGGAGTTGGTTTTAAGTGCAGTGTTGTTGGATTTATGGTGTGTGAACTCTACAAGTATTTACTTCAGTTCACTGCTGGTGTTATGACAATTGCCAGATTGGCAAAGTGACTGTGTAATTTATGTGGTGTCATGACAAGTGCTTAGTGGCACATTGATTTATGTGATTATGGTCTAAAGGGTTTTGTTAGATTCGGATTGTCCATATAAATCACCACGAGGAGATGGTAGTAGGGTGAAACAAGTGGGTCTTTATTCGTCAATTCACGCAGCCCAGGAAACCGTGGCAATCAGGTCCGGAGATCTCAGTACAACTGTCGACCTCCGAACCCGAACACCAGAACCTGGAACATAGAATACCGGAGTATTCCGAAAGAGAATACAACACATCTTCCCCCTTAAACATCAAACACAAAAGTTCCAAAATAAAATAATAATAAACTAAAATAACAAACCCAAAAGAAACAATAATAACAACAAGAAAATCCCACCAGAAATGGGAGCAGGCAAGCACTTGTATTATCATTTGACATTTTAACTAAACAACAAAACAAAACTACAACAATAAATCAATGTAGTACATAGTCTTTCAAGTAATAAGGAGCACAAGTGACTCTTGAGCTACCTCTAATATCTTGGACTAAAGGTGGAATCTCCAAACTCTCCTCTCTTTCTGGAAACAAAACATCTGAATTATTACCCACATTAAGGTGCTCATCAACAACATCATCGTGTGCTACAACATTGTCATTCCTACTTGTATTACTTTGGCCAATAGAGCGATTTGAAAAATGCAGATTAGGAGAAAAATGTTCATTTTCGTGATTCTCCCCAGTAGAGTCACGCTGAACATCATTCTTTATTAAAACCACATTCCGTTTGCTCCACCATTTCCCATTTTCAACTAGAACTGCATGTTTGGAAACTTTGACAATACGAGTAGTCGGAAAAAACTTAGACTTGCTATTTTTTGAACCAAGGGGTCTTCTAATCTTAACCAAATCCCCCATCATAAAATGAAGATCTGCGACCTTTTTATTTGCATCATAAGCCAATTTCATTTTGGATTGGGCCTTCTCTACTGAAGAACGTACTTGGTTGATAGCTGGTAAATTACTAGCAGAATTTGTTTGTTCCAAAACCCAGGAAGGCGACAACTTAGACGACCCAAAACGTCCTTTGAGAAGAACGAAGGGTGGTATACCTGTGAAGGAGTGGGGAGTATTGTGATAACTCCATAGTCTTTCTTGAATAGCTTCATTTATGTTGTCACCTTGCACAGACGCAAGCTGGATAGTTTCTTTGATCATTTTGTTGACCCTTTCCACCATCCCATTACCTTGCGGACTGTACAGAGCAACAGTCAGATGTTTAATTCCTAAGTTTTCCAAGAAGTGTGAAACAACATGAGATTTAAACTGGACACCATTATCATAAATTAAATTCTTAGGAATTCCCTCCCGACAAAATAAATCCTTTAGTAAGTCAATTACAGCTAAAGTGGAGGGTTGGGGAAGAAATTTACACTCTACCCATTTTGAAAAATAATCTACAACAACTAAAGCATATCTTAAATTGGAATCAATATTATACATGGGACCAATGAAATCAATGCCTAACTTTTCCCATGGACCATCCGGGAAGTCAACAGGGTGAAGAGGTGTGTTCCGTACTGTTAAGGACTTGTCAGACATGGAACAACTAGTACAATGACCAACAAAATTTTCAACCTCAACATCCATCCCAGGCCACCAATAAAATAGTCTTAAACGTTTTTTGTACCTGTCATACCCAGATGACCCTGGTGAGCAAAATTGATTAACCTGAGTCTTAATTTAGCAGGAGGAACTAGAAGATTCCCTCTCAAAACAATATCACCTTCTGTGGTGAGATCCTCTTTTATTTTAAGAAAAGGTTTTAAACCTTGACATAACATTCTTTCCTGTGGCCAACCATTCACAATGAACTTTTTAATTAAACACTGCAGATTGTCTGACACGGAGCATTGGATCCATTCAGAATGAGTAATGGCCCCTTCCAAAACCCCTAACCCATCAATTAAGCCTACTACACACTTGTTATCATCAATGAAATTGAATGAAGTTTCCTCAGACAAAGGACACCTAGAGAGGAAATCAGCACGCATATTTTTCCCTCCAGGAATGTGCTTAATTGAAAAATTGAATTCAAACATCTTTGAGAGTAACCTAACCAACCTGGGACTGAGTTTATCATGATCACTTTTAGACAAAAGAAAAACCAAAGGTTTATGATCAGTGGTCAAAAGGAACCTCCTCCCCCAAAGAAATGTTTCAAAATGTCTTACATCCCAAACACAAGCTAACGCTTCTCTCTCTATAGTACTGTAGTTGCGTTCAGAATGAGAAAGAGATCTTGAAGCGAAACCTATCGTATGCTCCACGCCCTCCACCAATTGAGTGAGCACAGCGCCCAAACCAACACCACTTGCATCCACTGTGAGAATGGATTGAATGTCATCCCTAAAAGAATGAAGAGCAGGGGCTTTTAAAATAAGTTCTTTTAAGTTAGAGAAAGCCGCAGCCTGAGTTTCATTCCAATTGAATTCTACATCTTTCTTGAGTAATCTCCTTAAAGGCTCAGTTTGTAAAGAAAAACTGTCTATAAAACGCGAATAATATTCGCAGAGTCCAAGAAAGGATCGAAGCTGATCCTTATTAGTTGGAGTGGGACTATCCATGACTGCTTTAACCAAATCAGACTTAGGTTGGATACCCATGTCTGAGATATGGTGACCTAAATAATCAATGTTGTTAAGAAGAAACCTACACTTCTCTTTTTTTACCGTAAACCCATTACTCTCAAGAGTGCACAAGACATCACTCAAAATTTGAATATGTTTGTTGGTAGTTTTAGAGAAGATGAGAATATCATCTTGATATGCCAACACATTCTTTGAGTCCCCAAATAGTTTGAACATCAATTTTTGAAAGACCGAAGCGGCTGAAGCAAGGCCGAAAGGCATTCTCAAAAATTGAAAAGCACCAAATGGGGTGTTAAACGCAGTAAGGGAACGTGATTCAATTGCAAGTTCAACTTGATGGTATGCTGATCTAAGATCTATGCAAGAAAAGAATTTAGCATCACCCAAACGAGCTAACATTTCGTGGATCTTTGGCAGAGGAAAACAATCAACTAAAATGTTCTTATTTAATGACCTCAAATCAATGCAGAGTCTGAAATCATTGGTATCCTTTTTCTTGGCCACGACAATCGGAGAAATCCACTCCGAAGAATCAATCGGTTCAATAACTTTCTCCGAGACTAGCTTTTCCAGGTGTAGTTTTAGTTGATCTCTAATTGAGAGGGGCACATTTCGTACTTTGTGAATTACAGGTATTGCACTCTTCTTCAAAGCAATTTTATGTTCAAAGTTATGGACCGAACCAAGTCTATCTTGAAAAAGGGCTTTATGATGAGACAGAAGCTGTTGAAGATCGCTGTCTGGGTTAGGAATGTCAACCAATGAAATAGGGCAGGAAGTGCCTGGTCTGAGAACCATCCCAAATTTTCCTTGATCTCTCCAACCTAGTATATTATATCCTTTCTTTGCTACGTAGATTTTGGTGAAAATAGATCTGTCCTTGAATTTGATATTGTCAGAAAAGAACCCTAACATGTCAATATTATGTCCCCCAAAACGAATGGTGCGAATATCTGGAGGATTTAGATGTAAATGATTCCAATGTTTGAAGAATATATCATCTGTAATAAAGGTAACCGGCGAACCAGAATCCACAGTCACCTGTAAATCAATATTATTTATAGAAATGTCGCATGACGGACCACCATCAGAAGACTCAGCATCAACTGCTAATACAATTTTCTTCGTACATTTGATGGAACAAACTTTGGAATCAGGTACTCTTACTACATTTTCAACAGTTTCAATAGCAGCAACCTTACGAGGTACTTTACACATTTTTGAAAAGTGTCCAACTTTGTTACAATTGACACAAAGTTTACCCAAAGCTGGACAATTCTTAGCGTTAGCCCAATGAGAAGATGAGTCACATCTATAACAAACATTTTGTTTTTTTGCACCTTGAATTTTATTATAATTATAACCTTTGGATTTGGCACCTATAGCCATCACGGGTTCAATAGGAGTTTCATTTTTATTTAACTCTTTCTGTGCAACTACTGATCTCTCAATCCCTCTTGCTAATTCTAAAGTTTCATCTAACGAGGGATTCCTGCAACAGAGGAGTCTTTCCTGTACTTTTTTGTTAAAACAGTTGACCACTAATTGATCTCTCAAATAAGAATCTATACTACCATCAAATTCACATGTGGCTATTAAGACTCTTAGTTCAGTTAAGAAAGTGTCAATAGTTTCAAAGTCAAGTTGGCATCTGGTATAAAACTTATGCCTTTCAACTACAACACTAGTTTCATCTTTAAAATGTTTGGCGAGTCTGCATACTGCCTCTTTATAGACATCCCAATCACTCTCACTAGTTTGAGTGATAACATGTAAGTGGTCAAATATGCATTGGCCTTCAGAACCTAAATTATTGTATAATAGAGCCAACTTCCTGACAGGATCAAATTTTGTGCCATCTGAAGCTATGATATAGCTGGCAAAACCCTTAAACCACTGTTTCCATTTTATTTTAATTATGCCAGGTTCCGCTAAAAAATGAGGAGGACAAGAAATATTTTGCATTGTGGCCATCTGTAGACCTATCAATAACTCACATGTAAAATACAATTTTTAAATAATGTGTACTCTTGGATTGAGCAACAAAACTTAAAATGTACCAGGTTATCTTTAAAATTTTATGTGTAATTTTAAGGTGTGCGCATCACCGATGGTGCAGAATCTTCAATGCGCTGCAATTAAGTTTTTAAATAAATGGTGTGTGCGTCACCGCGCTGATTATTTATTAATTTAACCTGGGTTGGTGTGCGCTCCACCGCGCTAGGACCCAGCGTGAAGAATTGTTTTAAAATGGAGGCACGTAAGGTTACGTACCGTGACCTCCACGATGACGCTGACGATAGATCGGCAGAGTTCCAGTGTAGAGCGTGCGAAAGGAGCGCGCGTATGAATGCGCTCGCGATAACGCTCTAGAGAGGGCAGTTGCCGTACCAAGTAAGTCACAGCCACAAAACAGGGAAGAACGAAAAATACGACCTGTCACCAGAATCGAGGTAGCTTCCGGCCATTTATCCACTTCTTCTGATGATTTATTTTTAAAATTGAGAATTCGAAATGAATATTATCCACACAAACGTAGACTGGATGCTGCATGGGTGATTGACGAAATCCCACCCTCGTCGCCAAATGTTAGATCCGGATTGTCCATATAAATCACCACGAGGAGATGGTAGTAGGGTGAAACAAGTGGGTCTTTATTCGTCAATTCACGCAGCCCAGGAAACCGTGGCAATCAGGTCCGGAGATCCCAGTACAACTGTTGACCTCCGAACCCGAACACCAGAACCTGGAACATAGAATACCAGAGTATTCCGAAAGAGAATACAACAGGTTTTATGTACAATACAAATGATATTTTTATAGACCCTTGTGTGGAGTCTCTTTTTCTGGTGTGCCTAGTGTGTCACTAGTGTGTGAATGTGTTGCGCAAACGCTTTACACATTGCCTCTGGGATAAGCCTGACTGCTCTGCCAAGCTACCAAGGAGGTGAGTAGGGATTATCCTGGGTGTGTAACTCCCTTGCCCTGACTAGAGTGGTGGGTTTTGCCTGGCTTAGGTGCGTACCCTAGCCAAAAATAAACCCCATTTCTAACGATCAGGACGACCCAAAGGTATTGTCAAGATTTGGAGATGGAATTGGCTTCCTGGCCAGATACCATGATAATTTGTGGGTATTTAAATATACACCAGGAGGTGAATGGGGCTCAAACCAATAAATATCAAGGCAGAAAACCGCAAGTTTATATGGCACTGGCCACACTAAAAACTAGCTATGGTCTGACTAATGTTGGGGCGGCTAAGAAACCTGCAGATCCAGGTTGTACATATTTTTCATGTCCATATAAAAAATAGGTCACATTAGATTATTTCTTGGTTCCTTCTACTATGCTTGATAAAGTAGGAATTAAGAGACCACCTAAACTCTTGTCTGCTCACCATCCCTTAAGTTTGGATATTATGGGTAAAGGGGTTGTGAAGGGCCAAGCCAAATGAACATTTGATAGGAAACTTCTCTCCAATAATTCATTTATTCAGCATATTAGGCATTGGGTGGTAGACTATTGTGATATAAATCGTTATAGCACCTCTCAGGGAGTGGTTTGGGATAATTCTTAATGCTGGTTTGAGGTGGGAGACTATTAGTTTTGTGGGACAGAGCAAGAAGTAGCAAAGAGATGAAATCAATGAGCTGATCGAAAGATTAGCAACACTGAAAAAAGAACATACTGCAGCGTTAAATCAGAGACAGGAAGAGACTTAAATACAACTATAACAGGAAATTGTGATGGTAAAAGCAGAAATTAGTAGCTATTACAGTAAGGGGAAAGCAGAAAGATTTCAGGCTTATGAAATTGGAAACTTCGAATATGGGGAGACTGTGGGAAAGCTTTTAGCAATGCGTAAAAGAAAGAAGATAGCCAGGAACAGTATTACTAGAATAAAAAGGAAAGATAGGTTATATGTAACTGATTCCAATAATACCCTCAGTATATTTTCAAAAAATTATAAAGAATTATATCAAGAAAATACCCCTTTTTCTGCCCCTAGTGGGAAAGAGGAAAGACCAAGAGGGGGGTGCAGGAGGGATCAATTCCGAAACAAGTCGGGAGATTGAGACTAACATTGCACTTGAGGAAGTTAAAAATGCCTTGCACCTCATGGCTTCAGGAAAAGTGGCAGGCCCCAACAAAATACCTCTTGAACTATATCAAGTACACCAGCCGGACTTAGCTCCCCTACTTTTCGACCTGTTTTTAGGCATGTGCAAAATGGGCTTCCCCCTCAATCCTGGCAAGGAACTGATATTGTTATCTTTCCAAAGAAAGGTAACCTTTGGATAACCTGCCTCATATTGGCCAATTTCTCTTATAAGTTTGGATGCTAAATTGTATGAAAAAATCTTGCCAGGTTGCTTAGGGTAGATAACAGCTCATCTAGTCACCCCATGGCTATATGGATTTATACCAGGCAGGGGAAGCACTAATCACATCAGGCGTGCCATAGCCCTTTTTCATATAGCAGAAGTCAAGGGAGAAAAGATGGCTAGGATCCTCCTTGACGCAGAAAAGGCTTTCGACTGAGTGTCATGGCAGTATTTATGGGGAATTTTGGCACAAAATGGGTTTGCCCTGTGCTTTATTACGCCATTAGGGCAATGTATTTCAATTCGTATGCCAGGGTCCAAATGATGGGTGAGGAATCAGGAAGAATTGAGGTGGCTAGAGGGACAAAGCAGGGTTGCCCCTGCTCCCCAACTCTGTTTGTCTTATATATCCACCCATTTACTAAACAAATCATGCAAATTTATTATAATAAAGCCAGTGTGTGTGAACGGCTATGACACAAAAGTATTGGCATACACGGACGACACTGCCATAGTGACCTCGGAATCAGAGAGTGCGATGGCACAAGTAGAAAGCTTGGCAGGTGTCAGGGACTGTCCGGGACTATGTCATGAACACGTCAGGGACTTGAGCAAGGACTGGGGACTAGGTAGAAAATGTACCATGCACAGAAAGAGCAGTATAGCACTGCCCAGGATCACACAGGGAGTCAGAGGAGAAAAAGGGATCCAAAAGGGACGCCTGTACAGTGAACAAGATGGCTAAGACTCAGAGAGGAAGGGCACTCACAAGGCAATTTTTAGCATTCAGACTAACTACACCTAGGACGGACGTTCAAGACATATATATATATAATACAACATTAACAATAAAGGGAATGTGGGGTAATGCACTCGGGAGCTCCACACAGTAAGACTGAAGCCCAGAATGTTCCTCACCCACAATTGCTGTTACATATACTGACTGCAAATACCCACATATAGGATATGCATGCAAAGGCAGGGTCTGTGGAGCTGATACCTATGGTGATGTTATGAATGTAACTGAAAGAGAATACTCACAGTGAACAAGAAACACCACCTAGGCAGTCAGCTGTGCCCATGGATCCAGGAACACACAAGGCAGTAACAGCAAGTGGGTTGAAGTCAACACAAGCACGATTGACAAGGAGCTAGTAAGGTGGATTGCTTAATAAGAAAGGAAGAAAATCACAGGAAACACTTGGCAGAAAGCAAGTAACAAGCATACACAGTAATTAGAGTCAAGACAGCAGGAATAGAAAGACAGCAAACTGGGAACTGGAACCAGGGAGATGGGAAGAAAGGCATTCACTGGAAAAAGATATACTGAAAGGGAGGCTACAAGGGTAAACTAGAATAGTGCAGGTTCAGGAATCAAGAAAAAAAAGTAGCATTGAAGGTAGTGCTGGGGCAGGAATAAGAATTGAGCTAAGGCTCAGGAGTCAAGGTAGCACTGCAGGCAGTGATTGTTCAGGAACAGGGAATTACTAAAGATTCAGGAGTCAAGGTAGCAATGCAGGCAGTACTGGTTCAAGGAAACGGGAAATAGCTACTGCTCAGGAAACAAGGAGTCAAGAGAGCCCTGCAAGCAGTGCAAATCAGGAACAGAAAATAGCTGAAGCCCAGGAACAAAGAATAGCTATAGCTCAGGAACTCAG
Organism: Triturus cristatus; assembly: GCF_964204655.1. Taxonomy (NCBI): domain Eukaryota; kingdom Metazoa; phylum Chordata; class Amphibia; order Caudata; family Salamandridae; genus Triturus; species Triturus cristatus. The sequence continues at coordinate 592,377,784 of NC_140593.1, forward strand.
GAAACAAGGTAGCACTGCAGGCAGTGCTAATTCAGGTACAAGGAATAGCTATAGCTTCGGAACTCAGGAAACAAGGTAACAATGCAGGCAGTGCTAATTCAGGCACAAGGAATAGCTTTAGATCAGGAAACAATGAATAAGGATTAACTAAAGCTCAGGAATCAAGGAATATCAAAAGCTCAGGAAGCTAGGATCGGTCTCAGTGGAAAACGGCTACAATGACCAACACTGGGCTAAAGGGAGCTGGGGCTTAAAAGAGCTCACAGTATTCATGCACATCAGGTGAGAGCAGGCTAGCAGCAGCCAGCCACAGGTGAGCTGAATTCCTCCACCCATCCTTGGCCTGCAGGGGTGGAGACAAAGCAGTGAGCAGGGGATTATAGGTAATGTAGTTTCCAGCATGAGCAAACTGGCTTCCACAAAACCTGGCAGGGTTTGGCAATGGATGTAAATTCCTAAAGGATGTCCAAATGAATGGAAGTCAGGATATGTGTACAGGGGAGTGTCTGGAAGCATGTTAGAATACTGATAAGCCCCATAAATTTGGCCCCCTGGTGGTGGGAACGAGAGCACAGGGAGTGAATCGTGACAGCAGGGTAATATGGGATGCAGTCAGGGTATCTCTTGAATAAAGAAAAAACACAGATTGTCTGTACAGAGAACATTTCCTTCTATGATGTCCATTGGAAGGATGCAGCTACGTATCTTGGGGTTCAGATAAACAGCAAGGTGGATTCCATATGGTCAATCAATCTTGACCCCTTGCTAAGTAAGATCAGCACTGACCTAAGGTGTATGGATAGGTTGCACCTGCTAAAAATAGGCAGACATAGTATCCTTAAAATGGTTCTACTTCCTAAGGTATTTTACTTGTTTCGTTCTATTCCCCTTGAGATTGAAGGTTCTTTTTTAAGAATCTAGACTCCACCTTCATAAATTTTATATGGTAGTACAAGAAAACCCGATGATCTTTAATAATTTGAACTCTTCCGCAGGAATTGGGAGGGTGGGCGGCCCCTTATTTAGTAATCTCTTACTGTTCAAACATTTTACAACAGATGGTGGTTTTGTTTACAGTGGGAAATACAAGCATTGGGGGCCAGGAGTATGGGTCTGCCAACACCACCATATATGAGTTGGCTATAGGAAGAGCTGCACAGAGTGTTCTTTTCTGACAGGTGGAGGCCCGTTATTATAAAAACAACAATTTAAGTGTTTAACAGCTACTTGGAAAGTTTGGGGCAAGGTGGTCAAACTAATGAAGATACTGAGATATAATAGGGATACGTCATTGTGGCGATCTCCCCTGTTCCCAGCTATGTTTTTTGATGTAATTGGTAGGCAATGGGAACAATCTGGTATAACTAAAATGGGAGATATTTAATCAGCAGAGCAATTGTGTCCATTCTCAGATTTATTACAGGATTATGGAATAACCGTTAGATCCTATTTTAAGTATATACAGATAGTGGAAATTTTGATCCAACTCAGGGCTGAATCATTTTCCCTAGATAAAATTCCACTTCTGGAAGCTGCCATTTGTCCAGATAGTAGGATAAAACATATCTATAAAATCTTAGTGGACTCCACACTGGATGATTTAGAGAAGGTTGAAGCTAATTGGGCCAGGAAGTTAGAGGATAGGGATACGGAATTATATATCTAAATCGTACTAGGTAGGAAGATTTTTCTATCGGGCAACTTGAAGGCCCAGCATTAGAAAACAATTTTTAATTTATATTTTACTGCAGCGCAGTTATTTGGGTGTGGTAAAAGGGATAATGATAAGTGCCCGATGTTAGCAGAAGACCCAGCCAACACGATACACATGGTTTGTAGCTGTGAAAAGCTGCTTCCCCTAAAGAAAGGAATAGAGGGTTTTTGACTGGGTTTTAGGGAAGCAGGTCTGTATCAGTCCAGTCATGATGGTTCTGAGATATGATAATGAAGATGCAATGGATACAACCAAGATAAACGTTATCTTTATCTCAGTTGCAGTAGCCCGGTTCTTAATAGTAACAAGATGGAAGGATGCAGAGACCCCTATGTATCAGGCTTGGCTGGATCGCTTACTTGGTATGTACAAACAAGAACGGGCTCTATATAATTGCAAGGTCAGGCGCTCTATGAACTGGTGCCATAAGACCTGGTCCCCTATGACCAACCAGCTTATCACAGATGTGGTGAATAGGGGTTGGTTTGCCTTAGACTCTGGAGGGGGGGCATTGGGGTCATACCCCCTATGATCTCCATTAGTAAATCTGCATATATATTGCTTATATCTATAATGCTTCTTTTTAAGTTGATTTTATATCCACCCCACAGTTGTTAAGAAGTATGTATAATGAAATTTGATTGCTGAATCTTTTTGTATGTATCTTAATGAATTTGCTTTCTAATGCATATACATTTTACATATAGTTGTAATTTATACATAAGCTGTTCTCTTCGGGAAAATAAATTATTAAACATTTTTTTTTAAATCCTACGGTGAGTGAAAGCTTACAAATACTAAGATGTCCAATTGCCAGCACAAAGTTCTGTAAGAGCGCCCCCCAAAAAAGTTCAAAAGTTTGTTTATCTTCTAGACACTCAACAAACTATTTCTGCAGTTGAAATGGTTTTCCCCTTTTCACTGTCTTCATGGGTGCCATAATATTTGAAACCATTGTTATACAGAAGAAATTCTGACAAGTTCTTTTGAATTTCCTGTTCTTTAGGCTACTTGTTCTGTTTCTTTTCAAGTATTCTGTTTTTTAAAAAAAACAATAGGATATTTTTTTAGATGTTGACACATCCTCATAACTACTTACACCTGCATCAGAAAAGTTACTTTTTGTTATCATTTTTTAAATAAAAGATGTAGGGCCACTTGCACTGTAAATCACAATCAGGAAATCACTATTTCAAATGTATGAAACTCTTTAGAGTTTCATTTGCGATTCCCAGTTATCAGTATATAGACCTACCAGATCAATATTACTGAGGTAGGTCTCCGTTTGCTACCCATTGGGAAGCACAAAAATCACAGATATGGTGGCGTGTTGGAGTCACCAGTATCTGTCATTGCTTTTAAATAAAGCAATTATTTTTAAATGCAGCCTATTTTCCAAAAATAGGATGCATTCAAAAAATGAAATGAAACGTTTTCTTTTACTTTTTGAAGAGTAGGGAGCGATCCTTGGGGTGCACTGTCTACTCTTATTTTTTTTTCTACATACATTCACAAAGGGGAAGGGGTCCCCAAAGGGTTAACACTAATTTGAAATTGGCAGTATATTCCGAATGTTTTGGGCCCGCATTTCGGTCGCAAATATTTCACACATACAACTGCAATTCAGTATTAGAAAGGGACACCCTAAACACACCCCTTCATAATACTGAATCGCAAACCCAATTCGCGATTCGGTGTTAGGTTACTGAATCGCACAAAGAACTGTGAATCGCCGCGTTTGTGACTGGCAAAAAGGGTTGTACATGTGGCCCTACCAGACTTCAAGTTTTAAAAAAAATCTTTTCCTTCCTCTCGCTATGTTCCACAAAGACTTGTTTGAATAGGTTTGATTTTTCTTCTTTTTGTTCTGCACTTTCATTCGGATCATTAATCAATTCCAGGACCAAAATAAAAAATCAAGGAAACACGCTATTCACTTCTGCTTCTCACAGAGTTATCACTGAAAAATTTGATTATTTCACAATACTTTATACATAATAAAATCGAGAACTGACTTTGTACAGACACCTCTGAACAGAGTAAAGAGTCTCACTAAAAGATTTTAGAAAAACACCAGGCCCTGTGCTACCACATTTTACCAGGGTGCAGATTCTTTATGGTACAGTTTGACTAAAGACTGACTCCTCCTCCTACAATTCTATCAGAGTAAATGCATCATTTTTATGACAACATGCTAACATATCTCTACAGGGTAAGAGCTGGATATGAAAGGTTTTACTTAGTAACTGGCGAAGTCAGAGCAGAGAAATTATCAATGTAACACCTATCAAAGGTGGCAAATCCTAAAAAACGTTGTACTTCTTTCACAGATCAAGGAGACTGCCAACGTGTTATGGTTGATTCCTTTTGAGGGTCCATGCTCTCCCCATCCAGAGATAATACAAACCCCAAATAGGTGACTTGAATTGTGTTAAAATCACATTTATTTAGTTTCACGTGCCGTTTGTTGTCTATTAATCTCTCAAGCACAGCCCTGACATGTTCTTTATGCTCTGCCACAGAGGAGGAGGAGTAAAACAGAATGTCATCTATATACGCAATTGGATATATATATCCAACATTTCCCTTAGGACTTAATTGATAAAGAATTGAAAGTTTGCAGGGACGTTACAAAGGTGAAAGGGCATAACTAGGTATTCAAATAACCCAGGGATCCACAAGACCAGAACCGGAGGAAGATCCTTCTCCTACCTCTCCTCCAAGTCCTGCCGTTCCACCTCCGGCAATCACCATCGCTGACCCAATTCAGAAAGGGTCTCAAGACCTGGATCTTCGACTGAACCTCCCTGCCCAGACGGATCAACCACCTGAAGCCCGCCACCGACTTGAGACCCTCACAGATGAGTAGCCGCACTTTACAAACCCCTGATTGATTGATTGATTGATATAACCCAAACTTGGTGCAAAATGTTGTCTTCTATTCATCGCCTTCTTGAACTCTTACCAAACGATATGCCCTTCTTAAATCAATTTTAGTGAAGATATAGCATGTCTGACTTGATCAAATAAAGATGGAATTAAAGGTACTAGATATTGTTTTTTATGGTAATGTTGTTGAGAGCTCTATAGTCTATGCAACATCTATGACCTCCCTCCCTCTTTGGAATAAAAAAGAGGAGAAGAAGAAGCAGTGATCAAGAAGGTTGAATAAACCCAATGCGTTGTATTTTGTCCAAGTATTCTCTTAAGTAAACGCTCTCTTCTTCAGTTAAGGCATACATCCTGCTGCAGGGTACCAGTGCTCCAGTAACCAAATCATTCCTGCAATTATATGGTCTATGTGGCGGAAGGGTGGGTGCCTTTTGTTTATCAAATACATCTGCTAAATCTTGATAGCAAGAAGGCAATTCAGGAACTATGGTTTCTGTGGTCAACGCTATTTCCAAATGGTGTTCTGTCCTTTGGATACAATGGGTATTAAAGAAATTAGAATTAAATAACAAAGAATGAATCAATGTCAGGGTTGTGTTCTGTAAGCCGTGGAATGGCCAAGATCTGGAAACTGAGGAGATTGAATATGAAATTCCCCGTAGCGCCATACTCTATCATAATCTGGACTTTAATGGAAGGCCTTTTTCCATTCAAGGTGAGATGTAACAAAAAAATGATGGAGAGAAGGTAAGGAACTGTCCTGATCTCCAAGTTGTGAGACAATCAATCCTGATCTACCCGAAGCACTTGTTCCCAGCGGAAACAAGGTAAGAGAAATTACAAATGTCCCACGGCCTAGCCAGTAAAAACTATAAGGTTCAAGGTAGCCCTATGTTTTCCATGCAGGTAAAGAACAGAATAGGAATGTTAGGGTTTTGTGCCAGAATTCTAATAGTAAAGGAAATTCTGATCTAAAATTATCTATTTTGTAAATACATTCGCTACCTGTTAACCCTCTTCCAATTATGAATCAGTTACTGTATATACGGGAGCAGTGCACAATCTAAAAAATGGAGAAGAGACACATTTTTTATACACAGAACCGTAAAACAAACAGAACAGTAGAAATGAATGGAACAGTGTAAACACTCACCTAAAATTAGGATATAGCAGTGAGTCAAGAATAGCCCCAAAAAATCATGTTACAGGCTACCAAACCAAGCTCCATGATTAGGATTAGACTGAATATATCTCTATATCTGATATAGAGAGGATGCTGTAAACTTCTGGCGATGTTAAATGAGCTGGTTATGTCAGTTTCTTTGTTCCTGCAATCAACGTCCCTCCGTGGAGAGCTCAGGTGGGAGTATGACCTTGATTTGTATTAAAAGGTTTATATGGCTGGTAAAGTTGTATGCAAGCATCAGGGGGTTTTAATCGTATGGGTTATCCTTCTTAATAAGCTTATTTTTTCATTATTAATTTTTACAACTCTGTTTGTGAACTAGGTTGTCAGTTTAACATTTTATTTTCGGTTTTGTCCACCCTAAAACAGAGATCAGCTAGTATGTCCAATGATTTTCATGCTATAGTAGGAGGGGGTTTTAACAACAGAATAGCCATAAATACCACTCTGCTAGATCCTTTTGCAGTGAGCGATAATCATTATTTATGTGACCAGGCTGTTAATCCCAAAGGGGTGAAACTTGTAGAAGACCTCTTAAATTTTGGTCTTATTAATACAATTGCGAAGGTGGGTGATTTATCTAAGCAGACTCCCACTTTGTGGGATGGGGTTTAGGTACGGAGAAAGATTGCACTTTTGTCTCAGAGGATTTGAACTGGCTTGTTTCTGGTGAGGAGTTTTAGGAACACTAGCATAGTGATCACACCCCATTGACCTGGTTTTTGATATACCTGATTATAGGCATCCTATTAAATCTGCAGGGCCGACAGACCTGTACATAAAAGAAAAGGGGCTTAGGGATAGTTAGCAAAGAGCCAATAGTCTGTCTGTTCTGATTGCCCTGGTGGGATCCACCTGAGGTTTGATTATGGCTCATCTGCTGGTAGATAATCTCTCTCCAGCTGAAATCCTATTGTTCCTATTGTTGTGTAAGCATTTGTAGGCGTGAGGGAGGATTTTGAAAGTGACTCTTTTCTCCACGGGGAGCCGGTGGAGACTTCGTAGGTGTTGGCTGATGTGTTCGTGTCGGGGATGCCGAGGACGAGTCTGGTGGCGGTGTTCTGTATTGTCTGGAGTTTGCGAGTAGGGATTTGTTGATGCCGGCGTAGAGTGCGTTTCCATAGTCCAGTCTGCTGGTGATGAATGCGTGGGTGACTGCCTTCCTTGACTCAGGGGGGATCCACTTGAAGGTCTTGCGGAGGATGCGGAAAGTGTTGAAGCAGCTGGAGGTGACGGCGTTTACCTGTTGGTTCATGGTGAGTCGAGTATGATGCAAAGGTTATTGGTGTGGTCTGAGGGGGTGGGTGGGCTTCCGAGGGTGGTCGGCCACCAGGTGCTGTCCCATGCAGAAGGGGTGGTACCGAGGATGAGGATGAGGACTTAGGAAAACGTTGAGCTTCAGTCAGCTGTTGGTCATCCAGACTGCAACGTCTTGCATTCCTTTCTAGAAGTTGAGTTTGTCAGTGGTGGGGTCTTTGGTGAGGGAGAGGATGAGCTGGGTGTCATCGGCGTAGGATACGATGTTGAGGCCGTGTTGTCGGACAATGACTGCGAGGGGGGCCATGTAGATGTTGAAGAGGGTGGGACTCAGGGATGAACCCTGTGGGACTACGCTGGTGATTTTCGTGGGGTCAGAGAGGAAGAATGGAAGTCTGATCCTTTGGCTTCTTCCGGTGAGGAATGATCGGATCCAGTCCAGGGCTGTTCCTTGTATGCCTGCGTCATGTAGTCTGGCGACTAGTGTGCTGTGGGAGATGGTGTCGAAGGCCGCTGATAGGTCGAGTAGGATGAGGGCTGCGGAGTGGCCTTGGTCCAGGAGGGTGCGGATGTCGTCTGTGGCGGTGATTAGAGTGGTGTCTGTGCTGTGGTTGCTTCGGAATCCGGATTGGCACGGGTCGAGGAAGGCGTTCTCTTCAATGAATCGTGTTAGTTTCCTGTTGACTGTTTTCTCTGCAACTTTGGCTGCAAAGGGGAGGAACGAGATGGGCCGATAGTTCTTGAGGTCAGTGGGGTCAGCTGTGGGCTTCTTGAGCAGGGGTCTGACTTCTGCGTGCTTCCAGTCATCTGGGAAGGTGCCTGTTTTGAAGGTGGTGTTGATGGTGCATTGTAGTTCGGGTGTGATGGCGGCTGTGGCTCTGTGGTAGATGTGAGAGGGGCAGGGGTTGGTGGGGGCCCCAGAGTGGATGCTTTTCATAGTCGAGGCAGTGTCTTTGGCTGTGATCGGTGTCCAGTTGGAGATGGTGGGCGGGCTGGTGTTTCTGGAGGGCGGGGAGCCATCTGTGGCACCTGGTGGATGGTCGATGAAGTTGTCAGAGAGGTTTTTGATCTTGAGGTGGAAATAGGTTCCAAGCTTGTTGCAGAGGTCTTGGGGTGGGGTGATGTCTGTGGCTTTGCTGCGTGGGTTGGTGAATTCTTGAATGGCACTGAAAAGTTTCTTGGAGTTGGTGGAGTTGGCCAGGATTTTGTTGTGGATGAAGTTCCTCTTGGGGGCTTTGATCTGGTTGTGGTAGTCCGTCATGGCATCCTAGTAGGTGGTGTGGTTTTCGGTTGTCTTGGTGTTTCTCCAGTTCTTCTCCAGGCATCTGCAGGTGCATCTGGCTTCTTGAAGAGCAGTGGTGAACCAGGCGGCTTTCATGGGGCATTGTTTGTCCGGGTTGCGTAGTGGGGCGAGCTTGTCTGCGCAGTTGGAGATCCAGGTGTGGAGTTCTCTGGCTGCGTCATTTGCGTCTGGTGCCCAGATGTGGTTGTCTCGGATGAGGGTGGAGTTAAGTTGCTCGTCGATAACCTTGCTCCAGTTCCTTCGTGGTGGGCGTGGGGCTGGTTTGGGTGCTTCGGGTTTGTTGATGGTGAAGTGTACGCAATGGTGGTTGGTCCATGGCGGCTGTGTTGTGTGGCTGAATTGGATGCTGTTTCCTGCTACGAAGATGGGGTCGAGGGTGTGTCCTGCTCTGTGGGTCAGTGTGTTGATGAGTTGTTTAATTCCGATGCTTTTGAGGTTGTCACGAAGAATAGTGGAGTTGGGGTCGCTGGGGTCGTCGAGGTGGAAGTTAAGGTCTCCAATGAGTATGTAGTTTGTTGAGGCGATGGCGTGGGGTGCGATGAAGTCGGTGATGGTGGTGGCGAAGGGTGTTCGGGGGCCGGGGATCTGTAGACGAGGGTTCCTCGGAGTGTGGCTTTGGGGGTAGTCTGCATCTGGAAGTGCAGGTATTCGGCAGAGGAGAAGGTTTCGCTGGAGCTGGTGAGGCGGAGGGTGCTCTTGTGGGCTCCTATTATAGCCAGGGAACATATTTTAGGGGCTATATGTTCAGAAGAGAACTTTATAAATAAGGCACTGCAAGCCCAAAACTCCAAGGAAGTAGAGTGATTGGAACAGAAACACAAGGGTGTTAGGGTGCAAAACCTCCTTTACATTGAGGGAGGTTTAGTTATTCCCACATTGCCCTTACAGCAAGCTTTAGAATGTTGCCACACTCATCTGCTCACAGGACATTCAGGATACAGAAAGACACTAGAGCTACTGAGACTGCAATTCTGGTGGCCCAATATGGCAAAAAAACTACTAAACAAGATATTCATAAATGCCATGTATGTGCTCAAAGTAAAAGTTCTCACAGGGCTCCTGCTGGCTTATTAACTCCTATGCCCACTCCCCCTGGTCCATGGCATTCTATTTCAATGGATTTCATTGTGGAACTACCAAAGGTCACACAAGGTTCTACAGTCATATTAGTTGTGGTAGACTAGCTGACTAAGATGGCCAAATATATCCCTATGAAAGCACTTTCTTCATCTGAAACTGGCCACTGTATTTGTACAATACATAGTGCGGTCACATGGACTTCCTTCTTTGATGGCGTGAGATTGGGGCCCCCACTTTATTTCTAAATCTGGAAAGGGTTTGGCACTCTGTTACAGATAGAGATTACTTTTTCAACTGTCTATCATCCTCAAATTGCTGGTCAGACTGAGAGAGCTAACCACAGCCTTGAGCAATATTTAGAGGTCAGTTACTGCACTCCTCAATATGGTACACATTTTTATGGCAGCTGAATTTCATTTCAACAATGGCATGCATTCCTGCATTGGTCTTTCACCTTTCTATTGCAATATGGGTTCCATCCTCTCTTCTTGCTTTCACCTCCTCCTGTTTCTACCCCTACTCCCGCTGCTCAGGAGTTTGTTGATCTCATATATGATACACAGAAGACAGCTCAGATGAATTTAGAGAAAGCCAAGGCAGTGTACAAGGGGAATGTGGATCGCTATCACCGCTCCAGTCCTGATTATGTGATTGGGGACATGGTTTTCTTGTCCACACTGAACATTACTATGAAGGGAACCCGCAAATTCAAACCTCTCTTTATTGGCCCGTACAAGATTTCCAAAATCATCAATATGCTGGCCATGAAATTAGAGTTCTCTTCTACTTTGAAGGTACATCCGTTTTTTCATGTTTCTTTACTGAAGCCTGTGGCGGCGGAAATGCGGTTGTCATTCTGGCCTGACCCTGTGGTAGTGAATGATAAGCCTGAATATGAAGTGGGTGCCATTGTGGACTCTTGGAGAGTGGGACGTAGATTGCAGTATTTGGTCCTTTGGAAAGGCTATGGTTCTGAGGATCGTACTTGGGAACCTGCTGGCCATGTACATGCCTCTTGTTTGTGGAGTATTTTTCATAGACGTTACCCTTGGAAGCCCTTTTTTTTTTTTGGTGTGGTGTACTTTGAGGCCTGCTCTGCCTCGGCCTATGCTGTGGCGGGTTGAAGCGGTGCAGGCATAAAGCTGTTTTTTACCCACAGAAGAGTGCTTCACATTCTAGTTGACGCATGTGTCTCTTCCGTTTTGGATTTACTCACCTTGTCCTTCCGGGTCGACGCACCGTGGTCGGCATCCCTGTCGGGCTGCTGTTTGGCGGCTCCTTCTGGCTCCTGGTTTCGTTCTCCTCAAAGGTGCTTGGTTATCATATGTTCAAATCAAAAAGGGGGGGGGGGTAGAAGTGTAGAATATCACTCTTCTTCCATGTGTCGTAATATTCTCAATCAAAAGGGAGTGAATTCTGCTGATCTGGTAGGACCCAGGCGTAACCAATCTTTTCCTGAAACCCTCAACCAAACCTAGCCTTAAGTGGCATATATCAATCACCACTGTGGCCCAAAAGTACTTTCCCTTAAGAAGAGGCGGTACAGTACCCATCTAGTGAAGTGAGTACCTAGGTGCGAAACTGAATGATGATGCTGCCCAAATAACAATTTGTTTGGGTGGCATCATCATTGGGTTTCGTACCTAGGTACTCACTTCCCTAGGTGAATACTGTACCGCCTCCTCTTGAGGGAAAGTACTGGTTGGATCCATCTAATAATGTCTCAAATTTCCTTCGGTATCTTCAAAACATTATTTTAATATGAGTGAAAGACACTGGTAAGATTAAAAGAAAGGTGATGTTCCAGGAAGTGTGTATTAACCGTAACATCATTCAAAAGTAGTCATTTTGACACCCATTAAAACTGTTACAGCAAACAAATGATGGACGGAATGCTGACAATGCAAACATTCTCCCCCAGTCAAAAGATCTGGGTTAAATCCATTGTTCTTTTGCCCACTATGCCACCCCAGTTTGGATCCAGCCATGTGCAAATCAGTCTTGACCCTGTGCCCCATGGGAACAGTCCAGACCGAACTGCCAGGCCAGGTCCTCCCTAGACCGGAAACAAGCATCCTGGGACCGGTTTCAGGGTATGTCACCCTTCCTCAGCCAGGCTAGCTTGAATCTAGTGGCACAGTGAGCAAGGGACCCACGTCTGGGTGTACCCATACCACTTAGGGCGAAAAGTGTAACAGCAAACAAATGATGGACGGAATGCTGACAATGCAAACATTCTCCCCCAGTCAAAAGATCTGGGTTAAATCCATTGTTCTTTTGCCCACTACGCCACCCCATTTTGGACCCAGCCATATGCAAATCAGTCTTGAGCCTGTGCCCCATGGGAACAGTCCAGACTGAACTGCCAGGCCAGGTCCTCCCTGGACCGGAAACAAGCATCCTCGGACCGGTTTCAGGGTATGTCACCCTTCCTCAGCCAGGCTAGCTTGAATCCAGTGGCACAGCGAGCAAGGGACCCACATCTGGGCATACCCATCCCACATAGGGCAAAAAGTGTTACAGCAAACAAATGATGGACGGAATGCTGACAATTTAAACATTCTCCCCCAGTCAAAAGATCTGGGTTAAATCCATTGTTCTTCTGCCCACAATGCCACCCCAGTTTGGACCCAGCCAACTGCAAATCAGTCTTGACCATGTGCCCCCTAGGAACAGTCCAGACCGTACAGCCAGGCCAGGTCCTCCCGGGACCAGAAACAAGCATCCTGGGACCGGTTTCAGGGTATGTCACCCTTCCTCAGCCAGGCTAGCTTGAATCCAGTGGCACAGCAAGCAAGGGACCCATATCTGGGCATAACCATCCCACGTAGGGCAAAAAGTGTTACAGCAGACAAATGATGGACGGAATGCTGACAATTTAAACATTCTCCCCCAGTCAAAAGATCTGGGTTAAATCCTTCGTTCTTTTGCCCACTACGCCACCCCAGTTTGGACCCAGCCAATTGCAAATCAGTCTTGACCATGTGCTCCATGGGAACAGTCCAGACCGTACTGCCAGGCCAGGTCCTCCCTGGACCGGAAACAAGCATCCTGGGACCGGTTTCAGGGTATGTCACCCTTCTTCAGCCAGGCTAGCTTGAATCCAGTGGCACAGCGAGCAAACGACCCACGTTTGGGCGTACCCATCCCACTTAGGGCGAAAAGTGTTACAGCAAACAAATGATGGACGGAATGCTGACAATGCAAACATTCTCCCCCAGTCAAAAGATCTGCGTTAAATCCATTGTTCTTTTGCACACTACGCCACCCCAGTTTGGATCCAGCCATATGCAAATCAGTCTTGACCCTGTGCCCCATGGGAACAGTCCAGACCGAACTGCCAGGCCAGGTCCTCCCTGGACTGGAAACAAGCATCCTGGGATAGGTTTCAGGGTATGTCACCCTTCCTCAGATAGGCTAGCTTGAATCTAGTGGCACAGCGAGCAAGGGACCCACGTCTGGGCGTACCCATTCCACTTAGGGCAAAAAGTGCCACAGCACACAAATGATGGACGGAATGCTGACAATGCAAACATTCTCTCCAGTCAAAAGCTCTGGGTTAAATCCATCGTTCTTTTGCCCACTATGCCACCCCAGTTTGGACCCAGCCATATGCAAATCAGTCTTGACCCTGTACCCCACGGGAACAGTCCAGACCGAACTGTCACTCCAGGTCCTCCCTGGACTGGAAACAAGCATCCTGGGACGGTTTCAGGGTATGTCACCCTTCCTCAGCCAGGCTAACTTGAATCCAGTGGCACAGCGAGCAAGTGACCCACGTCTAAGTGCACCAGGTTTGCCCAGACGTGGGTCCTGGGCTGACTGTGCCACTGGAATCAAGCTATCCTGGCTGAAGAGGGGTGAAACCCCGAAACCGGTCCAAGGATGCTTGTTTCTGGTCCAGGGAGGACCTGGCTTGGCAGTTCAGGCTGGAGGCACAGGGTCAAGACTGATTTGCATATGGCCAGATCTAAACTGGGGTGGCATGGTGAGCAAAAGAATGATGGATTCAACCCAGATCTGTTGACTGGGGGTGAATGTTTTGATTTGTTCTGCATTCCGTCCTTCAATTGTGTGTCCTTTGATTTCTCGCCCTAAGTGCGCCAGGTATGCCCAGACATGGGTCCTGGGCTCACTGTGCCACTGGAATCAAGCTATCCTGGCTGAAGAGAGGTGAAACCCCAAAACCGGTCCTAAGAAGCTTGTTTCCGGTCCAGGGAGGACCTGGCTTGGCAGTTCGGGCTGGACTGTTCCCATGAGGCACAGGGTCAAGACTTATTTGCATATGGCCAGGTCTAAACTGGGGTGGCATGGTGAGCAAAAGAAGGATGGATTTAACCCAAATCTCTTGACTGGGGGTAAATGTTTTGATTTGTTCTGCATTCTGTCCATCAATTGGGTGTCTTTTGCTTTCTGACCCTAAGTGCGCCAGGTATGCCCAGACGTGGGTCCTGGGCTCACTGTGCAACTGGAATCAAGCTATCATGGCTGAAGAGGGGTGAAACTCCGAAACCGGTCCTAGGATGCTTGTTTCCGGTCCAGGGAGGACCTGGCTTGGCAGTTGGGGCTGGACTGTTCCCATGAGGCACTGGGTCAAGACTGATTTGCATATTGTTGGACTTGACCCTTTTTGCAGGGTCATCCCTAAACGTTTTGCCTTCCTCCTGCATTTTTTCTGACCTGTTGTTGGCTGTTTTATGACTCTGGGCACTTTACCACTGCTGTTCAGTGCTAAAGTGCATTTGCTCTCCCCATTGTAAATGTATATGTTGGTTGGATTCCATGATTGGCTTATTTGGTTTACTATCAGACCCCAGTAAAGTGCACCAGGAGTGCCCAGGGCTTGTAAATACAAATGCCGCTGGTGGGCTTGCAGCACTGGTTGTGCCAACCACAGAAGCGGCCTGGTAAAATGTGTCTAGGTCTGCCATCGCAGAACCTGCGTGCAGTCTGGTACTGACATGCTGACTGGCAAGTGCACACACTTGCCAGTCCCTAAACCTTCCCTTAACTTCATGTTAGTCACCCCTATGGTAGGCCCAAGGGCAGGGTGCATTGTAGCATAAGGTAGGACAAGCCCTGATGTGTGTGGCATGTCTTAATAGTGAATTACGTCCATTTTCGTTTTTCACTATTGTAAGGCTACCCTGTTCTCATAGGCCAGAATGGGCTGTTAAGATTGTTACATCCTATGATCCTAACAGACCCAGGGAACATGGTAGAAAATCGAGTTTAGTATGCCTGAACTCAGAATAATAAGGTACATCTTTTAGTAAAGTTTATTTTAATATTCTGCGTTTGCAAATGCCACTTTTAGAAAGTTGGCCTTTGCTTGCCTAACCATTTCAGCCCGCCTCTGCGTGATGTGTATCTGCTGTCTGGCTTGTGTGAGTGACAGGGCTGGGGAAACCCAGATGGGCAGGGCTAGGTAGCCTGGTGGTGAATAGAAAGATTGACATATAGATGGGAAAAAGATGATCCTCTCTCTCCAGCTCTGGAGCTGTTGCAAAGTTGTCCTCCTCAGTCTCTATTTCATCCTTCTCATTCATTACATCCTCATCATCATCCTCCTGTGCTGCAACTTGCTTTCTGGGCACCTGCTACCAGGCTCTGAGGGCTATCTGAAGCTCCTAGAGCTAATGTTTCTATTTGTTGGGGAGATGTTTTCTCCCAGACTCCGATAGAAATCTGTCATAAACTGCTTAGTGGTGGGGGTTTCCAAATCTGCTGGTGCCCTGCATGGCAGTCAATCTGTTTACAGTTTTTTTTAGTACTCCTTTTTGAGCCACTGTCTTTTAGAAGAGGTCCTTTAGTTGTTGCTCCTTCTTGCCCCTGGTGGTTGCCATTGTATCTGGGTGGCGCTTGCTGATGGGCCGCTTGGCTCTTCTCTGTTTACCACATACTACCTGCTGCTCTCCCCGAAATCAGTCTGTGGAATCTCACCTCATACTCTCCCTCCTGCCCTCTACTTCAGGGATTCTATCAATGATAAATAGATGTATAACTCACAGTAGTTACAGTGGGGACATCACATTTACTGGATACGGCTCTAAGCTATCTTTATAGTGTCCTTGCCCCATGGGGCATATCTAACAGCTGGCTTATCCTCAGTGAGGCACCCTGAAGAAACCTCTCTCGGGATGTCTGTAACACCAGATGGGACTCAGAGAGGTCAGCATACACCAGGTTAGGGAGTCTTCAGTTTCTCAGTATTTCTGAAATCCTGCCTCAAATCACACTAATGGGTCTCTTACCCTTGTCTCTGCAGTGATCAAAGTAGAAAGTGCAGCTAACGCGGGCACCCGCTAGCTGCGCTAGCTGCACCGTCGGCTCAGACCAGGATTGGATACTGGCGAGTAGGATAGATCCTGACACCCACTGCAAGGGATGATTCCTTACCATATCCCTGAATCTAACTTCTAAACGTATGTGGACTTGCCAATCACTGGCATACTGGCTATGAACAGATTCTGTATTCAAGTATAGAGGACGACTTGAATACCCCTTTATCTTCGCAACACTTCTAAACCTACCACAGAAGCAAGTGCATACAATTCTTTATGGCATTCATTGTTGGAGGTCTTATTAATTCCTATAAAGGACAGTCTTTGATGGCCACCATAGACTGCACCCATAATTGATTCCTTGAAGTTGGATGACAATACATATTTGAGCCGACGGCATACATCTATTGCCTTGGTCCCTGGAATTTCCGTCCTGAAGAGACCCCGCTAACAACAGAAGGTTGAAACGTCATCGAATATTTACAAAGGATAGTCCAGAACACTAGAATATTCTGTAGAACACATGATTTATTCTGAAATCGTAATGGAAATCCTTTAACTCTATTAACCAATCCCTTGCTTTGAAACTGTCATTTTAACTCTACTCACCTGTTAGTTATGGTCACTCCACTGGGGTAACATGAGTCACAATATTTTTTTTAAATATTTATATATATATTAATAGTGTCAATACACAGCAAAAGATTTTTTTTTGTATAATTGTCTATCTTTTATCAACGTTGTTGCAAATTAAAAAGCACTTGGTTCGGCTGAAGTGAGTGTTGAATAAGTAATTTTGTTCGTCTGTTTCTCTCCAGTCATATGTGATTCTCTGAAGTCATTAATTAAATGTAAATTGAGGAAGCAATTGAGTTTTGAACATATTGACTGTATCAATAAGCTGACTTTGCTTAAATCACTGCAAGATAGTAGGAACTTGCTGAAAACAGACATACATTTCTGGACTTAAATGAATTCCTTGTGAACAATTGTGCCTAAGCTGACTAGCTATACCCAGTTCACAGGGACGTCTGGGTTGCTCTTGTTTTTTGTTGAAGCCCTCTAGGATTGGCTGGTGGAAACACATTATTGTTAAATGCTAGAACGTGACCAGCCAGTCACTACATGCCTCCCAAAACATATTAACAGTGGAGCAAAGGAGTCCGACCTGTGGGAGAGAACAAATAACAATTCAACAACTCCACTGAGTCCATTCAAGTTGCTGGCAGGACAGGATATGTGGACAGGTGGAGCTGGGAGTACCAGGCATCACGGCACGCCTCCCCCGGCCATTCTAACCAGACTACTCTGGGCACAAATGGCAGTGTAGATGAACTGTGGATTTCTCGCTCACGATTTTAAAATTGTCACAGTTCACCTGGGCACTGTGGGTTCTGTTCCACCTGGTCTCACTGCGTGGAAGTCCATATACAATGCTTCCTTTGAGGGTGCTTGTGGAGCAGTAGTGAAGTTTGTGGCTGATTATTTTCAAAAATGCCCTAGCTCCATGGACAGCAAGCCTCCACAGACTGATGACATACTGGTTACTGTTGAAGAGTCCTCCTCAGACGCAGCAGTGCTTCCAGCTGCACGGGCCGATGCAGGACACATGAATGCACGGCTAGTGCGGTCTCTCTTTACATGGTTTGAGGGCCACCGAGCTGCTGACATACTTCTCGCACCTAGACCTCCCATGGCCTCAGTGCAGTGCAGCAGCTGTCTTCGTGGTGTCGCAACCACTCTCTGCTTGCCGCAGCAGCTTCTCCTGACCCCGCGGCCCCACAGCCTCTGCAGCGCGGGACAGTCTCCTTCTTCCTGCAGACACCACAAATGGAGGACGGCCCCCTCAACCACAGGTTATTCCATATGGTGCTGGGTGCTTGCTGGATGAGACCGCGCTTCCGGCTCTCCTTTTTAAGGCACGGGCGGGTAAGAGCCAGGCGGAAAACAGGTACGGAGTTTGTCACAGATTTGACACTGGCACAGTCTTGTCTCACCCTCTAACAGGGTGCCACAATTTCGCTACCCAGGCACCTTCTCTTTTATGCTGGGCTCACTACTATATTACACGCATCTTTCATTGGATGGCGCTCTGCTCCACTCTCTTGCGGGCGGTGTCCCACTACAGGTCACCGGGGGAACAGCACCTCTTCGCTGCACCTAATTTCTGTCTCTCAGCGGTGCCGGATGGGGGTCAGCCTCACTGCGGGATTCTGGGGCAGTCTCCTCTCCTCCTGCAGGCTCTTTGGATGGACCTGGTCCACACTGCTCAGACCTGTAGCCCAGTGGGTCTCTGGGGACACCTCCTGATCTGCCACAGCATCACTGCTGCTGGTAGGGGGTACCCTCAGGTGCAGGTCACACTTTCTCCCGCACACATCTTGTCGGGGCTACAGCCCTCTTGCACGTGGGGCAGTTCCTGCTCATTGCCAATGTAATGGTCTGGCCCTAGGCGCTCATACACATGGAAGGACCACACAGACCCAGTAGTATAGTATATAGAACTGGCCCAGGGCACGTGCGCCCGGCCGATTTTATTGGCAGGGTTACCTGTCCTGTGACACCTGTGATGGATGGATGGGTGTGGGGTGAGTGTGGAAGCCAGCCCTAAAGGAGTGACTGGTGGAAACACATTATTTTGAAACACTAGAACATGACCAGCGAGTCACTACTAAGCCTGGGCAAAGCGCTACGCTACGCTCGCGTAGTTTGCGAAGTTTGCGCTACTTCGCACTGCGCGAATTGCACGTAGCACAGTTCAAACATGCGTAGCATAGCGTAGCGTAGTGCAGCGGTCATTTTTTGCTTGCTCGTGGTCCTCAACGTCAAGTTGGTGACTGCGAGCAAGCAAAATGACATCCCGGCGAGACTTTTTCCTCGTTCGCGATCAGCAACATCAAGTTGCCGATCGCGAGCGTGAAAAAAATAAACCTCCCGGCGAGCTTCTCAACGCGGGAAGGTCAGGTTTCTCATTGCGAGTGGTCGCGTATGCACGTGACCGCTCGCGATGAGAAACTACCAGTCCGCGTTGAGAAAGCTGCCGCTTGAGTAGAAATTTACTCGAGCGGCAGAAAACGACCGATTGCACTGTACACGATGTAGTTTGCACTGATTGCACAGTGCGGATAAGCATCCGGCACTGTGCAATCAGTGCGAACAGCATCTTGCACAGTGCACTACGCAGTTTGTGAAGCTACGCATAGCGCACGTAGTGCAAAGTGCACTTCGCGTAGCTACGCGCAGCGCTACTTCGCAAACTATGCCCAGGGTTAGTCACTACACCAAGGAGCATTTTCAATTCGAAATTTCTATTTGAAATGGCGAAAGTGTCAAGGACAACGGTGCAATATTAATAATTTACCCAAAATGTGTCAGATTGCACATTGGAAATATGTGATTTTACGTTTTTTACCCATTGTTTAGATCTGTTTTCGTTTGCTGCTAAGCTTTCATACAAAGCTGTTTAAACTATTTTAGCTAATCGACACTGAATGGAATCCTATCGGTTTTTGTATTTTCCCCCCTCCAGTGTGACTACTTTGCAGGAATTATCTGGCGTTTGTCCCTACCTGACGCACAGACATTTTACTCTGCACTCGCATCAGCTTCCTCTCCGAAAATAATTTGTGTGCCAAATTCTTTTAACGCTGACATTTGAAACCACTTTGCCTGACGAGAAACTTCTACAGAGCCCCAGAACTATAGCTTTGTAAATGTAGCCAAAGTGGTCTCATTTTCAAAAAATATTAACATAGCTGTCAAATGCCAGTTTTCAAACCTCGCAACAGCAAGAGATTTTATGTTAGTCATGTGTTTTGGTCTTTTATAATTCAACATTGAGGAATGTTTTGACTGTTTTTTGTGGTGATTGCTTTTAGTACGCCCCCGCTGTTTCTGATATAGGAAGTCCGAGGAAAAGGACCACAGACACGTCTGGTGATATTTTGCGGGGTGTAAAGTACAAAAAGCTTGCAAACGTTATTTGAGTACATTTTTGCACTATTTACCTATTGCATCAGGACCGCATTTTTTACACTGACTATACGTGAGCTGTTGGTAAAACAACGTGCAAACTGGAGGCTTATACAGACTCAAACATGTTGGTGTAAGTAATTTCTCATTTATCCACGAAATGCTATTTCTAGAAGTAAACTCGTGCACTATATTTATTTGGTCTGTGAGGTTTCTTCTTTCAACGTACCAACAATGGTAAATCAATCTGTACATCTTTTGTACCTAATCAGTTCTCAGTGACGGGAAACAACCTTAGCAATGCGGGCAAAGCGGGCAATGCGGGCTTAGCCAGGCGTGCCATTTCCCCGCAAGCCGAACCACGCTTGCCTTAACCACGCATATGCAGAGTTAAGGCAATGTATGGTCTAGATGCTGAGCGGATTGGCGGGAGAGGAAAACTGCAAGAGGAAGGACTATCAGGAGAGGACGTAGTGGGGTAAGTGGGGCTGGGGACAGGTTTAAGGGGTGGTGGGGGTAGGTTTTAGGACTCAGGAGGGGTCGGAATTGTTTGTAGGGCAAGGAGCAGTTTTATGGCTTAGGGCAGGGGGTCAGGGTTGGGGTACTTAGCCAGTGTAGGGGACAATTTGTAGGTCTCAGGGTGGGGTGCCTGCGGATGGGGTAATTTTTTGGGTGGGGACGTTTTCAGGGCTCAGGGCAGGGAAAAGGACAGTTTACAGGCCAGGAGACAGTTTTAGGCCTCAGGGCGGGGGATCTGGGTTGGGGTACTTTTGGGATGTAGGGGACAGTTTATAGGACTCAGGGTAGGGGGCTGCAGTAGTTTTTGGAGCATGGGATTAATATTTAGGGCTCAGGGCATGGGGAAAAGGGACACTTTACAGTGCAGGGCTAGGTGAGATCTTTAGCATGCATGTCCCTTTACCCATCATATCTTTACTAAAAAATTACATGACAAAGGCAATCGTGGTTAAGGCATGCATGGTAAAGACGCGGTCATGGTAGAGACCGTTTGGTACAGGCATGCGTTGTTCAGGCATGCTTTGTACAATAATACAACCCCAGGTGACCTAATTTGATAGTATTTGCCAATGTTTCCCAGCTATTTTTCCACCTACAATGTGGCTAGTCCTAAATCAAACAGAGATGGAAGCTAATGGTAACTCTCGTGCAACCTCACAGGGAAGACCGATAATTGTTATTTGACCAAGTTTGAATTAGGTATGGGCGGAGTTTGCCGAGTGTAATGGTGCACACGGACTAAACAGGTCAGGCACTGGGACCGGCCTGAGTGGGGACCAGGGCAGGCGGAAAGGGAGGAGCAGAGGGCTAGGGATGGCAGTTAGCCGTTAGCCCTGGACGAGGAAGGAAGGAAATAAAGGAGCTGAATATAGAAAACCCTGTGTCCGTGTCTCCTCTTTTCACGGGGATCCTACAACTGGCGACGAAGGGCTTAGAGCTTTCACGTGTGCGTGAAGCCATCTGCGGGACACGTCTGCCGTGTGACCCGCGTGAGTAAGGAAAAAAAAAAGAGGGACCGGAGCTCGTCCGGCGTGTGGGGCTGGAGCGCGACGACAGAAGTGCCCACCGGGAGTCCACCCCGACAGCAACAAATCCGGAGCTCGCCCCGCGTGTGGAGGCTAGAGCGTGAAGCCCAAAGAGCCAACCGGGAGCCCACCCCGGCGGCGACTGGCCCGGAGCTGCTCGCCCTGCGTGTGGGGCTGGAGCGCGATATCAGAAGAGCCTACCGGGAGCCCAACCCGGCGGCAGTGGTGAAAGGTGCCCAAGAAAGAAGAAAATAGCCTCACCTGGCGTGGTAGCGGTGCCCAAAAGCGGAGCCCCGGTGAGTGGGATCAAGCACTGATGATCGCGGTGTCTCCGGTGATTTAAAAGACAAAATCTCGAATCTCGTTGCACACGAGATTCTCGCTGCGGCCATCTTGAGGTCAGGCACGAGATTTTCCCAATCCCCGTCAGGGACCATCGGCGGCCATCTTTAAGTCAGGCAGAGGAGCCAAACAGCGAACAAACATTGGTAAATGAAACGGAAGTAACAAACAAGCATTGGTAAATGCAATAGAAGCAACAAACAAGCATTGGTAAATGCAAAAGAAGTAACAAATAGGCATTGGCAAAGGAAACAGGAGTAGCAAACAAACATTGGTAATTGCAACAGAAGCAACAAACAAGCATTGGCAAAGGCAACAGACGTGACAAACAAGCACTGGCGAGTGCAACAAAACTAACAAACAAGCACTGGTGAATGCAACAGGCGCAACAAACAAGCACTGGTGATTGTAACAAATAGTATAAACAAGCACTGGTGAGTGTAACGGAGAGCAAATTCTGTAAAAGCAATCAGCAATAACAGCTGAACAATGCCCGACCCAGCTCCCACAAGTATGTTTGGAGCCTCATTCCTGCGCGGCCCCGAGCCCCTCATTCTTGAATCGGGTGGGGGCATGAGTCCGCGATGGCAAGAATGGATGGAAGATTTCGAGGACTTCATGAAAGCGTCCAAGGTGACGGACCTTGAAGAACAACTGTTTGCCCTCAAGAACCTGATTGGCAAGGAAGTTGGACGAATCATAAAAGAACTGCCTGCTGAGTCCTCTGGTGCCTATGACAAAGTTCGCGAAGCACTAGATCGCAATTTCCTACACAAAAGGAACATTGACTACGAGCGGTACACATTCAATCTGGCTGCGCAAGAGAAAGGTGAGCAAATGGGGGTGTTCGTTACACGTCTGAGACGACTGGCGAGATACTGTGACTTTGACAAGTTTTCAACTGAAGACGCCCTTCGGCTGAGAGTCATAGAAGGTTGCCTCTCTGAACCATTGAGATGCAAATTGCTTAAGAGAAGTTACTCGCTGGAAGAGATTGAAGAGATGACGAGAGTAGATGAACCAGCCGACGAACATGCGAAGAAAATAGAAGCCGGGAAAGGTGAGAGACGGGAACAAGCATTCAGGATGCAGTCTCGGCAAATGCCTGGAAGATCACCACCACAGGTGCGTTCCTCCAGATCCAAGAGACATCACCACCAGTCAAGCAAAAGATACAAAGGCAGAACCCACACCAAGGAACGATCAGACAGACAACTCAAATGTTCCAGATGCGGCTACGACTTCCCACATGCCGACGCATGCCCAGCACTAGGACAACAATGCCAGAAGTGTGGTAGAGACAACCACTTTGAAAGCATGTGCGGGGCGATACCCAAAGGTGATCAAAAGGGAAGGCACCGGCAACATCAGCCTTCAAGCAGTCGTCACCATGTCAGAGCAGTCCAGGATAGACGAGACTCATCAACTGGGTCATCACAATCCAGCTGCCACTCTTGCAGGACATATCAATCTCGACGGTCGTCATCAGGAGAATCCCGATCCACATCACCCATTTCTCAAGACCGAAAGGAATATATTTATTGTGTAGCCAACCCTGATCGGCTGAAAGAGTACCCGCGATTGGAAATCAGAATTGGTGCTCACCCCACCAAGTTCGTGCTAGACAGGGGGGCATCACTAAACTATTTGCCCGTAACGGAATACCAACGAATGATATCAACTCCCAAGCTGGATAACGCACATGTACGAGTACACACGTGGATGTCCAAAAAGCCACTAACGTGTCTTGGGAAATTTGCAACCGAACTGTCATACCAAGATCGCACAATATCAGCCTACATCCATGTCATCGAGGGGCCTGAGGCCGTTTGCCTCCTGAGCCTGGCCACCGCAGAATGACTGAAACTGGTTGACATCTTATACCGAGTGGCTGACAAACCAGCTATCATCCAAAAGTTCCCCAAGCTCTTTCAAGGCCTGGGAAAAATGAAGGACTGCCAAATAAGACTGCACATAAATGAACAAATCACACCGGTAGCACAGCATCACCGGAAAATCCCGTTTCACCTGCAAGAAGCCGTGGAGAAGGAGCACCAAGATGTACTAGAAGCAGGTATCATAGAAAGAACAGATGGACCGACCCCCTGGGTCTCCCCGGTGGTGGTAGTGATGAAGAAAGGGGAAACCAACCGAGTCCGCCTATGTGTGGATATGAGGGCGCCCAACATGGCGATAGAGAGAGAGAGACATCCAGGCCCTCACATCAGTGACATGATCACTTCACTCAACGGAGCGAAGATATTTTCAAAACTAGACCTCAACAAAGGATACCACCAGCTAGAATTGCATGAAAGGTCAAGATATATCACGACATTCTCGACACACCTCGGGCTATTCAGATACAAAAGACTGAGTTGCGGAGTGTCATCAGCAGCGGAAATATTCCAAGAGGCAATCAGGAGAACAATACATCATATTCCACATGTCCTAAACTACAGCGACGACATCCTCGTATATGGAGCAACGACGCAAGAACACGACAAATCACTAGATCAGGTCTGTCATGCACTCATGGAAGCCAACCTCAGACTCAACAAAGACAAGTGTGAATTTCACAAACCAACGTTGAAATTTTTCGGACACATATTCTCTGGAAGTGGCATGAAACCAGACCCAGTAAAGGTAGCAGCGTTAAACGACACACCAAGCCCAGAGGACGTGGGCGATGTACGATCGTTCCTAGGCATGGCCAGCTACTGTTCCAGATACATACCTGACTACGCCACGTTAAGTTACCCTCTGAGGAAGCTCACCAAGCAAAGACAACCTTTTCAGTGGTCCATCCAATGTGAAGGGGCGTTCAGAGAAATCAAATGAACTGTAGAGTCGGCCAAAAATTTGGCTTACTTCAATCCAAAAAAGAAAACAGAGATAACAGTGGACGCCAGCCCCGTAGGACTAGGAGCTATCCTAGCACAATATGAGACGCCAGCCCCGTAGGACTAGGAGCTATCCTAGCACAATATGAGACAGAAGAAGACCAGCGACACATAGTAGCGTACGCCAGCAGAAGTCTAACAGACACGGAGAGAGCGTATTCACAGCCAAAAAAAGAAAGTCTGGCCGTTGTCTGGGCGTGTGAACACTTCCACATCTTCATCTTTGGGAAACACTTTACACTAGTGACTGACCATCAAGCCTTGACCACAATTTTTGGAAACCCGCGGGCAAAAATGCCACCAAGAATAGAGCGATGGGGCCTCCGGCTCCAGGAATACACCTACAACATCATTCACAAGCCAGGAAAATCTGCAAACCCCGCAGACTACATGTCCCGGCACCCCATCAGATCCAGCAAATCAGAACAATCAATCACGGACGAATACATTCACTTCGTAGTGGACCAAGCGAGACCTCCGGCTGTTCCACTGGAAGCCATTTGTGAAGCGACGCAAACAGATGCCACCCTGCAAGAGGTGAAACGTTGGATTCAAACCAACAGCTGGAGACACACGCAAAGCAGTGAACAAAACGACCAAGAAATGGCGGCATTCAAACATGTCCACGACGAACTGTCAATAGCGGCAAATGGTGTCGTCCTACGAGACACCAGAATAGTGATCCCGCGACAACTCAGACAAGGAGTCACTAATTTAGCACATGAAGGGCACCGGGGCATAGTAGCCACAAAAAGAGCACTCCGTGAAAGAGTCTGGTTTCCGACACTAGACATGATGGTAGAGACAACCCTGAAAGACAACCCTCAATGTCAACGGGTGAGCCATCCGGATCCTCCTGCACCACTACAAATGTCTCCACTACCGGAGGGTGTCTGGCAACACATTGCCATTGACTTCTTTGGGCCAATAAAATCGGGCCAATATGTCCTGGTCATCATGGACGAGTACTCCAGATTCCCCATCGCACAACTGTGTTCATCAACGAAAGCATCGAGTACCATACCGATATTAGAGGAGGCCTTTGCCGCATGGGGCATTCCCCTAGTGGTGAAGTCAGATAACGGGCCTCCATTCAACAGCCATGACTTTGCTGATTTTTCTCAACACCTCAACTTCAAGCACCGCAAGATCACACCATTATGGCCTCAGGCCAACGGAATGGTCGAACGCTTCATGTCCACGATCAAGAAAGCCATTCAGCAAGCAGAACTCACCGGAAAGAGCCTTCAGATGGCACTCAACGAGGTACTACGAGCGTACCGAAACACGCCTCATTCCACCACAGGCAAATGTCCTGCCACTCTCATGCTGGGACGCCCAGTGCGCACCAGACTACCAATGATGACTATGGCATTGAACGAACAGTATCCCGACTCTGACCATGAGGAGATAGCAGCCAGAGACAAAATAAAGAAAGAAGAGATGAAGGACTATGCTGATGAACGGCGACGTGCTACGCCCCCTCAAATACAAGAAAGAGACTGGGTACTTGCGCGACAAGAGCAGCCCCGGAAGACTGATAGCAAGTTCCATGAGGTTCCGCTGAAGGTGATACAACAAAAAGGAACTATGATCACTGCAGAGACCGACGGGAGAAGACTTACCAGGAACGTGACGTACTTTAAAAAGTGCGGACCCAACATTAAGGAACTACTGACTGAACTGAAAATGGAGAAGAGAGAACCAGAGACACTGCCCCACCACAGTCAGGCATTGATGGAAATGGCCGACGTGAACAAGCGTGACAATCTTGAACTCCAGTCACGCCCCAGACGGGTCATCACAAAACCGTCTCGCCTTATTGAGGAACTTTAAAAAAAGAGACAGTTACTGTGTTGTTTATAATTTGTTTTTATTCACAGAGGGGGGAGATGTAATGGTGCACACGGACCAAACAGGTCAGGCACTAGGACCGGCCTGAGTGGGGACCAGGGCGGGCGGAAAGGGAGGAGCAGAGGGCTAGGGACGGCAGTTAGCCGTTAGCCCTGGACGAGGAAGGAAGGAAATAAAGGAGCTGAATATAGAAAACCCTGTGTCCATGTCTCCTCTTTTCACAGGGATCCTACACCGAGTTTTGTGGTACTATGCGGAGTTTCGCAAGCAGCAGTGTACGTTAGGTGGCACTGTTTGCATTGATTTTTAGCACTGGGTGTTTGTCCTGCACCAGAAAATCAGCTCAAACGCAACCATGCGCAGTTCAAGAGGGCGCTGCTTCATTCTGCCGCTCAAGTAGATTTTCTACTCGACCCGCAGCTTCCTCAACGTGAAAGGATAGTTTTTCAATGTGAGCGGTTGCGACCATCCATGACCGCCTGCGTTGAGAAATCTCACCAGGATGTAGTCTAGCATTAGATTTTCATTGACTCGCGCTCACCAACTTAACGTTGGCGTGTGCAAGCGAAAGTGCAGAGGGCGAAGTTTTGGGGAATTCAGTGTGCTCCATGGAGCGTGGAGTTCAGAAAACTCCACGAACGGAGCAGAGTTCACCGCCCAGGCCTAGTTTAAATGTGTTTTTCATATAGTCTGTTTTGTCAGAGTATTATTGTGTTTTAACCAAGGCAAATAGGGGGTTTCCCGTTTGTTTTCTTTATTTGCTACTCTACTTCAGAGTATCCAGCCAAGTTTCCAACTAGGTATTTTTTTCAGTGCATCAAACGCCCTTTTAAACCAAGTGACAGGAGAGTTTAAAGGTACCATCCAGTGAAGAGAAAAGAACTGTTCTCTTTACCTAGTCCTCCGCCTCTAACATTCACCAACAATAAGTATTCATGAATTTTCAGTTGTTTGATGGTGTCCATATGGGTTTTGAAACATATTCTCATATGATTCACCAGATGCCCCCTTTAACACCCAGATCGTTGCCCACCCCTGATCAACACTGTAGAAAATGTTTGAGCAAGTTCTGTGTTCCTGCCTTGGTGGACGGTTTGTCCGTTAAGACAGTTTACTGGGAACAAGAGTATTGGATGGACGCTGGTCGATGGGCTTCATACCTTGGATTCTTTCTTCATCAACTAAAGCAGTTAATCACTTCGGGGCTTCTTTATGAAAACTGTTGCATTGCTGCACAAAAAACAATGATGCAACAGTTTTCACTGTACCCTCCTTGCGACACGATGAATGTGCTGTATTTATTTTACGGCGCTCCATGTCTCAAGGAAAGACAGTTACGTCAGGAATCCTGACGTATCTGTCGGCGCAAAAGTCACTCATTGCTGGACTTGTGTCGCAAGCACGACCCAACTCTAGCAATGCGTGGGGGAGGCCTATCTTTAATGCACTGCATCGCCGTCACACCCACCATGAGGTAGGCATAAGGTTCTGATGCAATGGCATCCTAGAAGTGGCACACTGAAATTTTATGGAGTTCTCCGAGACTTTGATGCAGGGGAATGCCCACACTGCATACATTATAACTGGTGCATGTATAATATGGCACAGCAGTTCACAAAGTGACCCATCTGCCTAGATGCTTCACCTTGTAAATATGGCACAAGGTGGCACATTGTTTACACCACCGCTGCATCATGAAAAGTGACGCAATGGCGGTGCAAAAGTGTCACGAGGGACTTAACAAAGGGCTTATAAATAAGCCCCTTCATCCTTGTGGCTTGCATTATTCGACACCTTACCTCTACATAATGGCGATGAGCGGTAGCAACCAGCTATTTTCTTCAGTTTGTCCATGGAGACCGTTGAAAGATACGGCAGTCATCCCAACTCGCAAGTGCTTTCCAAGATTTCCAGCAGTGAACCGTCTGCCTTCTGGATTAAGGGCTGTTAAAGTGTTGCTGAGTGTCGGGTTTTGTTGATTTCATCCTCGGAGCATATTGAGGGGCACATCATGACATCATTTGAGGAGGCACCACCGGTTGCTAAGCACCTGTAACAACGAGCACGCATCGCTTCTCGGCCTTTTGGCTAAGATCAAGTGTGTAACAACGAGCACGCACAATTTCTTGCAGTGGCAAGAGAACTGCAGACATGTGACTTGCTTAGCAACCAATCTGGCATCTGCGTGCTGTTTTGGCATTGAGTGGTGTGTGTGCAAACCCAGCATGCTACGGAGTTTCAGTTGTCCGGCAATCAACCTTGTTTCAGCTTGTGCTCGTACCTGATTTGTTACGGCTGTGCACAATATTATTAAGCATTTCTTACTTTGTTTTCTGCACTGTTAATGAGTGACGTACCTTGGTTGGCACATCTGTTACTTGGTCTGGATTCAGGATTACCAGAGAGTGCAGCTTTGGTAACTTTTTGGCATTTGAAACAGGGGCAACCATTAAAATAAATATTTCTGCTTGGAACTTACTTTTCCTTCCCTTTGATATTATGTCTGGAGGGGGAAATGTGCAACAGCCTCCTCACTTCTTGGGCAAACATGAGGAGCCTAAATTAGAGTGGAAACTGGGTGGAAGTGTTTAAAAACTATTTGGTGGCTATTGATGGCAATAATTATAGTACTGCCAGGCAATCTGCTCTTCTCTACAACTGTCTTGGCACAGAGAGACAGAACATTTTAGGTAACTTACCTGAAATTCCATCTCCTGAAGAGGAGTCAGGGGATGCTGTGAGTTGGAATGTGTTTTTAGAAGCTGGAAAAAGATTGACTTTTCATTTTTCAGATGAACCTAGATTCAATTTTTATTCCCGGAGACAAGCAGAAGGCGAAACCATTGATTAATATGTGGTTGCTCTTAGAATTTTGGCCAGAAGTTGTAAATATGAGAATCCTAAAAATCAATATCTTAGAGACCAGATAATACTGAATTACTATTTCAAGAAAGTTTAGGAGCACCTTATATGCTGTGCCAATCCCACAGTTGATGAAACTGTAAAGATTGCCAAGGGCATAGAGCGCTTCTTAGAGTCTGTAAAAGAATTATCTGGTGCATTGGGTGGGTCGTAAAATGAGTGTAAATGCGGTTAGGAAGATACAGCTTAGTCCCAAATCAAGAATTATAATGTCTGCTGCGTGTTATAAATGCAGTTCTCATAGTCATATGGCTAATAATCATAGTTGCTCAGCTCTTGGGAAAAAATGTACTAATTGCAAGAGAGTGGGTCACTTCATGAAAGTGTGCAAGAATGGTACAACTGTACAAGTAAATTGTGTTCCAGAAGTAGAACATCATTATACGCCATTGGAGGATGAAATGAATCCTATGACATTTTTAACCGTAGATACTAGTCAGCAGGATGCAAATGATAAGCTGAACATTTGAGTTCCTGAAAGTGATGATGTTGCTATTGTTGCCAGTAAGAATGATCCATATTGCCATGTTAAAGTAGGCAATGTTGGACTCTGGTTCACTTGTTACAGTATGTTATCTGAATGTTCTTTCAAGCTATATTGGCGCAACCCCTTACTCAAAAAACCTGGGGCTATCGATTATGGGGAGTCTGAAATTCAAATAATTGTTTTTTTTTAGGATGAGCTGCAATTTTCAGGCAGGGAGATATTTACCAAGATGTATGTGTCTGTTAATGGAGGAACATTATGGGCTGGATCGATCAAGGAAGACTGGGGGTCGTTACGAGACCTGGCACTAAAGTATCAGTCATGTCTATTGAGTTCACGGTAGAATGTAGTGATACCCCACAGTTTTTTTCTGATGACATTGGAATGGTTCGGGGGTTGGAACATGAAATAATTTTAAAACCGGATACTGTATCTGTAAAGCATAAGGTCATGTATGTTCTCTTATCAGTAAGGGATGATTTAAGGAAAAACCTTGACCAGTTGTGCAAGAACAAGATCATTGAACCCGTAGATGCAGCTGAGTAGATCAGTGCATCAGTTATAGCTTAAAAACCAATATACAGATTCATCTGTGCTCATCTGTGTGCTGGTTTGCATTCACTCAACAAGAATATCATTGTGGATTGCCACCTGTGGCCAAAAATAAATGAACACTATCTTCCTTACAAGGCGCAAAACGTTTTTAGTAATACTGACGTCAAAGCAGCCTACCACCAGGTACCCCTTAAAGCAGAGTCATAGGCCCTAGCTTCATTTATCACCCCATTTGGACCCTACAAATGTGCTTGCTGTTTGGTCTAGCATCAGTGGCAAGCGTATTCCAAAAACAAATGTTACTCTCTTTAGGGATGTACCAGGTGTATAAGCTTTCCAGGATGATGTCCTTATCTGTGCAGAAAATGTCTGTAAACATAATTGTATTTTAGATAAAGTACTCGATATTATAAAGCGAGCATAGTAAGACTGTGTCAAAGGACAAATGCAAATTTGTTACCAACAGCGTGGAGTACCTTGGTCACTGCATAACTGCAGAGGGGGTTAAACCCAAGGAGGACCTTGTGAAGGTGTTGAGGGATGTATCTCCTCTGAGTAGTAAAGATGAGTTAAAATCCTTTTTAGGGTAAAGTAATTATTACTCTAGGGCCGTCAGTGGGTATGACACTCTCATGGAGCCGCTTAAAAAACATGCGAAAGAGAAATTTATGTGGGGATCAGAAAACCAAAAAGTATTTTTAGAGATCAAAGAAGTATTGACCAAGGTTCCTGCATTGAAATCTTATGTCATTGGTCAGCACTGCACAATAACAGCTGATGCTAGTGCGCTAGGTCTTGGTGCTGTCTTATGCCATTGTGTTGACAATATTGAAGTCACTATTGCCTTTGCATCCTTGGCTTTGTCTGATAGAGCCAAGGTATAGTACCATAGAAAGGGAAGCACTTGCCTGTGGAAGGGCAATTGAGAAATTTAAAACTAATGTGTGGGGTACAAAGTTTATATTATGCACGGATCTCAAACGCTTAATTTATCTGTTAGGTGACAAAGGCACATCTTCAGCATAATCAAGCCTAAAACGGATCCTGTCTAAGCTGCAGGAGTATAACTTTCAAGTTAGTTATATTCTTGGGAGTACCAATGCTAGAGTGGATTGTTTATCCAGACTTCTGGTTCTGGAGAAGGAGGGATGACCTGGTGAAGAGCTATTCGGTAATTAATGTGTCGTGGGTAGTTTAGATGTTGTAGATAGTTGTCAGGGTATAGCTTCAGAGCAAGAGTGGAACAAGGCATGTGAGGAAGATGACATATTAAAAATAGTTAAGCTATTTGTACAGCATTGATGGCCACATGTTAAGCAGTTAAAATGGGACTTATATTGCTTTAATCAGTTAACTGACCAACTAACAGAGACAGGTATATTGCAGCATGCTGGTAAGTTTGTTTTACCTCAAGGTTTGAGTTTGAAAGTAATTGATTTAGCTCATAGCGAACACTTAGGATCTACTCCTACATAGAAAACCTTGAGATGTTGTTTAGGGTGGCCTTACATGGACAAAGATGTGGATAATTTTTGGTATTCATCTCAAGAATGTATTTTTTCCAATAAGCATTGGAAGTTAAAAGATACTCTTCTCATTCCCACACCTTTTCTGCAAGCCCCTTGGTACAAATTAGCACTTGATTATGCAGGACCTCTTTTGGTCTTAACTGAAGGGTCTAACTATTTCATTGTTCTTACAGGTTGCTTTTCAAAATGGATTTATCATGATTTTGTAGCTAAAACAATCAAGTTGTCATTCAATTTAAAAAAAAAAGACTTTCACATTGGAAGGGTATCTGAAGAACTGTTAAGGACAATGGTGACAAATTGATCTCAGAAAGGATGGAGTCATTTAAAAAAAAAGAAAAGCAATAAACATCACATTTTTTTTTGTATTCACCCCAAGTCAGTGGCACGGCTGCAAGAAGGGTATCCAGACAGCTTTATCTTGTGGTGAGAAGGTGAAGGAGTTTGTTCAGAGAAAAATGTGGGCTTATCACAATGCCCCTCAAAGAGTAACTGGGGATTCATAGATTCGCTTATTGAGAGGTAGGCAATCTCGTACTGGATTGTGTCCCACATGGTTAATGGACAAACTAGACTGCCGGGCTCAGGTCCAAGTGGATCCGAACACAGTCAACTCTAATGTGAGAACTGATCAAGAGAAAATAAAGAAATATCATGGTTCTAATAGGCGGGTTTTTGTGGTGAAGTTAATGCAGGTGCCTGGGTCCTGCTAAAAGGCATGAGACCTAGGAAGTATAAAGTTGACATTCAATTTCTTGGTCCATTTAAGGTATCCAAAGTTGCACGTCCATCTGTAAAATTGATAGATTGGTGTTGGTGGGCTAAAGGAATTTGGTCATGTTGAGTGACTTTCAAAGAACTGTTTTGAAAGGTAAAATGCAAAAACCAGGGAATTTATTACTACCTCCTGTAGATACCATTCTGAGAGGGGGTTGTTCCACATGTCCTGCTCAATTACAAACCTTGGTTGCTAATGATAATATTATATCAGGAAGAGGTTTTAGCAATAAAGATTCTGTGCTTAATTCCACCATTTCCAGTCAGGATGAGTGTTATGATGTTACCAACAAACATCCTATGCAGGGTCCCAATATCACCAGGCTGGTTGGCTGTAGTAGGAGTGAGAGTCCTCTGATGTTGATTACACCACTAGAAGTGGTAGACATTTAAAATAACCTGGTTACTTGCGAGAATTTGTAATGTAATTGCTGATTTATGTCTTTCTTGTAGGTTCCTAATTTTTGTTTTCTATTTTGTTGCTTTATTATTAAGGGGAGAGATGAGATATCCTAAATATGATGTTCTGCATGGTTCTGTATTCAGTGTTTTGCATCAAATAAAGAAGCTAATCACTTCATCCTACTTCATCCTTGCGGCTTGCATCTTTGGATGACCGTACCTCTATAATGACCACCAATTTTTCAAAACCTACAAAAAAGGGATTTTATATATGCCATTTTAATAAATTACTCCCATTGCGGTTGTTTATTTTCATAGCACCTTTTAAAAACGTACACATCTCCAGCAATCACAGGATTGCTAGAAAATAAATGCATATGTAATTGTGGTAACATAAGGTCACATGTACAAAAGCTGTGAAAACCAGTTTGCTTCCAGCCCAAATGACCACACAGCACAAATTAGGATTTGCGTTCGAGAGTAAATCCCAACACAGCATTCTACAATGATTTTGTGTCATTTTTGTGATGGAAACCTGGTGTGGTGTTGATTAATTTCCCCACTATTGTGTGGAAACCATCTGAGTGTGCGTGTTCAAGGGAGTATTGGAAGTGTATGTCGTCAGTACAAGTTTCACACTAGACAGAAGATTCTCACCTTTGCATCATGGTGTGAGGCTTAGTGTCACACCAGACAGCCTTGTTTTTGTGCCATTGAAGGGGAAGACACCAGCAGCAGGGAAATCTTTGTAGATATGGTGCTGCACTGTGTTTTCCCCAGACAAAATGCAATGAAAACCAACAATTTTGAATGGTGATACATTGCATTAAAAATTTAGCCACGGGGGAGGAGCCTAGCGCGCAACCAAGATGGCGGCGTAGGTGCGAGGCTCCCGAGGACCTCCGCAACCTCCCACGTTTATCCTGTCTTCATCCTGAATCGGTTGAGGGGACTGTGTCGGTGAGCCTGAGCCGAGGTGGTACCCGTTTTCCGTTTTCGAATCGGACCCCGGGTGCCGGGGTGAGCACCGACTGAAGTTTGCGGCCTACTTCTCTCCTGACCCCGGATTCGAGTTTGGGGGCGACCCAGTGGCGAAGTGAACAACAACGGCGGGCTGGGCCTGGCGAGTCGCGTACCCCACACTTTCACTTTCGCTTTTGAGTCCCCTTGCCATCATCGCAAGTGGGATTACGGCGCTTCTTTGTGTGGGGGTGGCCTCGCTGGGAGACCCTGCCTGCCTGCCTGCGGTGACCCGCTCTGCCATCCTGGGGTGACCCCCGGGGCTCTCGGCCTTGATTGCTTGCTCTCCACTGCGTGGCTGGTGAGGGTGCGAGACACGCGACGATGGCCACGAAGCAGGATGGGGATCGGTTGAAGGCCAAGTCGACCCGGCGTGGCACCGCACATCAGGCCAACATCATGGACCGCTACATCCTCCCGAAGGGGTCTCCCGGCGGATCGCACAAGTCCTCCGAGTGCCCCCCGGATGCCCCGGATTTGCCTACGGATCTGACTCTGCAGGACGTCATGGGCGCCATTGCGGAGATGAAGACCTCAGTGGGCCAGCAATTCGACACCTTGGCACACAAACTCGACGCGGTCCTTATCGATGTCAACCTTGTCAGAGCCGATCTCTCTAAGACAAATGACCGGGTCGATTCCTTGGCCCACACTGCGTCGGGCCTCACGACTGAGGTAGCGGCCCTTCAGACGGAGGTGCACCGGCTCCGTCAGGCAAGTGCGCTCATGGATCGGCACCTGGAGGACTCGGAGAGCAGGGCCCGGAGGAATAATATTCGCATTATCGGAGTGCCCGAGGGACGGGAGGAGTGGGCGGCGGATCTCTTTGTGGAGGACCTGATCTCTACCCATCTCCAGCCTCGAGGACTGAGTAAATTCTTTGCGGTGGAGAGGGCCCATAGAGTTCCCGGTGGCAGGCCGAAGGTCGGAGCCCCTCCGCGGCCTCTTATTGCCCGTATTTTTAACTTTCGGGACAGGGATGCGATTTTGCAAGCTTCCAGACTGCAAGGGCCGATTAAGCTGGAGAACATGGAGGTGAACTTTTATCCTGATTTTACGCAGGCGGTCCAGAAGCAGAGACTGAGTTTCCTGGGCGTCAAGCGGCGGCTTCGAGGCATGAACTTAAAATACGCCATGCTCTTCCCGGCCAGGCTGCGGGTGGAGGCGGATGGTCGCACTCACTTTTTTGACCGTCCTGAAACGGCCGGGGACTGGTTGGACACTTTGTCTGGAGGACATGGTCGGGATGAGGGGGGGCGACGGGAGGAGAGTGCCCACCGGACCGGGTCTGAGGTACTGACACGGGGGCTCACCCCGGATGATGCCACTTTCGGCCCAGCTTAGGGTCTTTTGACTGTTGTGTCTCGTTTCCCCTCCATTGGGGGTGGTGCTGGGTCTCAAGGGGGTTCTCCTTCCTCCTCTAGGGGGTCTTAGTAGTTTACTCTACATAGGGGCGACAGGCACACTGCAAGTTGGGGGGGCTGTTTGGGCTCATGCAGGGGTGCAGGGAGGGGGGAGTTTTGTTGGGGCTGTTGGGTTGGGGTTGGGTATTGTTTATTTGTACCACAAGGCAGAAGTATTGTTGTGCTATTTCTAAAGTGCTCTCTGGGGGGAGATTGATCGATTTCGGCTATGATGGGGGGTAGGGGACTGAGTCTTTTGTCCTGGAATGTTAATGGACTGGGGGACAGGATAAAACGGGGGGTGGTCCTGCAGTTCTTAAAACGAATTTCACCCGATATAGTATTTCTGCAGGAAACACACCTCATTGGCAACTCCTTTCGTGCCATGAACAGACGGGGCTATCGCCTTATAGCCCACTCGGGCTTCACGTCTGGTTCGAGGGGTGTGGGCATTATGGTTAAAACCTCGCTCCCGTTGGAAGTTGATGAGGTGCTCCATGATGACAGGGGACGATATACGGCTCTGGTGGGTAGATTGGAGGGTAGAGTGATTGTTTTCGTCTCTGTTTATGTCCCGCCAGGGTTGCAAACAACGACTTTTGCTGATCTGGGGCGCCTCCTCCTTGGCATTCCGGAGGGGATTCTAGTGGTTGGGGGGGATTTTAACGCTGTAGTTTCCGGGACTGAGGATCGTCACCCTCCCAGGGATCTCCCCCGTGCCCAAACTTGGTTATCCGGCCTCTTGGATACCTTGGGGCTGGTGGATTGTTGGCGGCTGAAACACCCTACGCAGATACATTACACCTTTCATTCCGGGGCTCATGGCAGTCTTTCGAGGCTTGATTAT
Organism: Triturus cristatus; assembly: GCF_964204655.1. NCBI lineage: Eukaryota > Metazoa > Chordata > Amphibia > Caudata > Salamandridae > Triturus > Triturus cristatus. Next base: position 592,414,054 of record NC_140593.1, read on the forward strand.
GTCCTGATGCCAGCGGCACAGGCGGGGAGGGTTGGGGAGGTACGACATTTGGCGCGGGGTATTTCAGACCACTCCCCACTCCTGTTGCACTTCGACATTGTCCCGAGGGGGAGGGGAGGGTGGTCCCGATTAATCCCTGGTACCTGCGTGACCCCACAATTCGCGCAGACTTGGTTAAATCTCTTGAGCGATATTTTGAATACAATGTGGGGTCTGTGTCGTCTGCGGTCTCTCTGTGGGAGGCGTTTAAGACGGTACTCCGGGGGGAGTCCCTATCCCTCATTTCCCATTCCCGGAGGCGTGAGCGGGAGGAGGTGACCCGTATTGAAACTGAGATAACTGAGTTGGAGGGTGATCTGGAGTGTGGGGTGACGGATGATAAATTGCATGCTCTCCGACTCAAGCAGGCGGACTACAAGGCCCTCGTCACGGAGGCAGCCAGGGGCCTCAGTAGAGAGCAACAGGGGAGACTGTATGATGTGGGTGATAAGGCTGGTAAACTGATTGCGTGGCTGGATAAAAAGGAGAGAGCGAGTCGAGTTGTCCCGTCGATTGAGAAATTGGATGGTGTGTGTGTCACCGAACCAGGAGAAATTGTTGATTGCTTCGCAGAATATTTCCGTGGGGTGTATTCCCCGGTATCTTCCCGCTCGGAAGAGGATTCCCATGCCCTGCTTAAAGACATTGCGCTGCCTTCCCTTTCGGAGGAGGATAAAGTGTTGTTGGACGCGACCCCAACATCCGAGGAGATTGCCCTCGCCATACGTTCGGTCGCCTCCGGCAAGGCCATGGGTCCTAATGGCCTTCCCATCGAATTGTACAAACTACGACCAGATACGCTGGCGCCGCATCTCCGTGCTATGTTCCTCGCGGCCCGCTCGGCGGGTTCCCTCCCGCTGGACCAGCGTCTGGCCACTATCGTGGTTATTCATAAGGAGGGGAGGCCGCGGGATCGGGTCACGTCTTACAGGCCCATTTTGCTGCTGAATGCGGAGCCCAAAATTCTAGCCAAGGTGCTGGCCAATCGGCTGATTGGCGTGGTGTGCGATCTGATTCACCAGGACCAGTCCGGCTTTATCCCTCATCGCAACACCGCGCTAAACCTGCGGCGTTTGCATGGGGTGCTCGCGCGGGTCCTGTTCATACCAGAGCCGGCCATTTTGGCATCCTTGGACGCCACTATGGCGTTCGACACGCTCGAGTGGCCACATATTTGGGCGACGCTGGCTAAGTTTGGTTTTGGCCCGGGATTCATTGGTTGGGTGAAACTGTTATACTCCGGACCGCTGGCGCAGGTGGCGGTGAACGGTAGAGTGTCGGCTCCGTTTGAACTGGGCAGGGGCACGCGGCAGGGCTGCCCGCTGTCGCCGCTCCTCTTCGCGCTTGCCTTGGAGCCCCTGGCGGAGTGGCTGCGGTGGCATCCTTCTATTCGTGGTCTCCGATGGACCCCCGAGTATGAGGATCGCGTATCCCTTTACGCGGACGATATTCTTTTATACCTCGCTTCCCCGCGTAAATCGCTGATTGTGCTAGTGGATGTTTTGCATTCATTTGGCCGCAATTCCGGCTTAGTCATCAACTGGGCTAAATCCTGTGTGTATGTCCTCTCCGGGGAGGCTCCTATCCTTCCGCGGGGTTGTCCTATCCAGGTCGCTCTGCAGGGATTTAAGTACCTGGGTATCTTTATTACCCTGGACGCTGAGGCCCGATATAAACAGAACTTGCTTCCCCCTCCAGCGCCTGAAGGAGGACGTGGCACGTTGGAGGCGCTTGCCGCTCTCACCGCTCGGTCGTGCGGCATTGTTTAAGATGATGTCGCTGCCACGTTTCCTATACGCTTTACAGAACACGATGGACGTTGTCCCGGCGCGCTACTTTCGCGAGGTGGAGGGTCTGCAGCGACACCTGTTCTGGGAGGGGAGGCCGCGTATCGCCCTTGCGAAGCTGACGCTCCCGTGGTACGACGGGGGGGTCGCCCTCCCAGACATCAAACGGTATTACTGGGCCTCCCAGTTGGCTGCGATAAACCACGGCCTTTATGGGCCCGCTCTTAACCCGGCCTTTGAAATGGATAAACTGTTACTGCCGGGTGGTGACTATAATCGGGCGCTTTATTCTAGATCGCTCGACGCACGTCTGACGGGCCCTACGCGGGTCGCGGTACGGGTGTGGCACGCGGCGAACTTGCCGATGGGGTGGAAAGATCGGTTGACCCGGGCGACGCCACTGTATGCATCTGAGCGGCTGGGCTCCCTGTGGACCTCGAAGGGCTTTGAGAAGTGGGACATGATAGGCATCAGCAAGGTGGGCGATCTCTGGACGAGGGGGGATTCAAAACGTTCGATGTGCTGCAGACGGAATTCCAGTTGCAGGATAGGGAGTACTTTCGATATATACAGGTCCGTCACGCGTTGTGCTCCGTATTCCCGGATGTTGCCTCCATCCCGGAGTACTCCCCTCTGGAAGATAGAGTGCTAGATGGGCATGTACCGGATGGCACGATTTCATTGATTTACAAAAAGCTCATCAACGATCGCTCGGGACTGCTGACTAGCCTTCGTGAGGCGTGGGTCGCCGATGGATTGGAGCTGGATGACGAGGACTGGGTGTCTGCGGTGGCCTCCCCGAAAGAGGTGGCCATACCGGCCCGCCTTCGCTTCGTCCAGCTCAAAATACTCCATTGGGTCTATGTCACGGGGCGGGTCTGATGCGTATGGGATATGCCGTGGATGGGTTGTGTAAGCGTGGGTGTGGTTCTTTAGGGACCTTCTTCCACATTTTGTGGGAATGCCCGGAGGTGGCGCGATTCTGGCGTGGTGTGCATGCGGTGTTGCAGGCGGTCACGCATGTGACGCTGCTTCCCGAGGCGAGGAGATGTCTGCTGAATGTGTGGGAACCGACTGACTGCTCAGCGCCGCAGACGTGGTGGGTGACTCTGGGATATATGGTAGCCAAGCGTGACATAGCGCAATTGTGGGGCTCCCAGAGGTCGCCAACGGTCTCGGCGTGGAAGGACAACATGGATTGGTGTATGTTTCGGGAAAAGGTAGTGTATGTTGCGAGAGGTAAGCCTGGGAAATGGGTGAAAGTGTGGGGCCCCTGGAACTCCTACCGTGGCGGAATTTGTACCCCGCCACTGACGCCTGAGCTGGCACTGGCCCCGTCTCCCTAGTCTGCTTGTCGCCTTGGTTCTGGGAATTGAGTCCACTTTGTTTCCGCCCCGGCCTATCCCCCCCCGCTATTCCTGTGGATCGGTAGGGACCTCCCCAGGGGAGCTCGTACTGCTGCTTTGACTTTTGCTGCCTTGTGGATTTGTTTGTTGTTTCTTATATAAAAATGGAACCGCCATTTGGGGGGTCCGGACGGTGTGGCCGCCAACGTTTCTTTCAACTCCTGTGATCTCTCTCACGCTGCAGCGTGTGTTTACCAACTGTATTTTATGCTCTTACTGTTTGCTAGCGGCCGGCCCGAAGGTTGTAGGCCCATCTTTGTATATCTTTTGCATTCTGTAATAAAGGTTTCAAAAAAAAAAAAAAAAAAAATTTAGCCACACATACCATCCCACAATGATTTGCAATAGTTCTTGGGATTCCCTCCACCTAACAGGAGACCTAGGAATACTTCTTTAATCCTTGGCTTATTGCAAGGTCTGATATTTTCATGTACAGCGAAAGAGCCAGATCTACGATTTTAGAATAAACTGCTTTATTATATGCTAATCAGGTAAAAACGTTCTCCAGTGACAAGATAACTGAGAGGATTTTCCAAGTTAGTGCTGTCTGGAATTGTACCCAGATGGAAAAGTTCAAAATGAATGGGGCTATTTTCCTGTGTTTTCTAGGTAAGTTAAGCCATTGAACATCACATACTTATCTAGTGACATTAAATCCAATAAGAAATAATATTTCAGAGATGTTTTAAGGCATGGGCAAAGTGGGCTCTGGCCCAGGGCCACAGCCTTTCAGGGGGCCCCCTTACAGCCCGCTCTGTTCAGCAAAGTATTTTGCACTGATGACCTTCCATATAGCCTGCCGAAGCAGGATATACTGGTCATGTAAACCATTAAAGGCCCGCACCAATGTTAAGGCAGGGCTTTTAACTAAGCCTGGGCAAAGCACTACGCTACGCTCGCGTAGTTTGCGAAGTTTGCGCTACTTCGCACTACGCGAATTGCACGTAGCACAGTGCAAAGACGTGTAGCGTAGTGCAGCGGTCATTTTTTGCTTGCTCGCGGTCCTCAGCGTCAAGTTGGCAATTGCGAGCAAGCAAAATGACATCCCGGCGAGGATTTTTCCTCGTTCGCGATCAGCAATATCAAGTTGCTGATTGCGAGTGTGGAAAATAAACCTCCCGGCGAGCTCCTCAATGTGGTAAGTCAGGTTTTTCATTGCGAGTGGTCGCATATGCTCTCGACCGCTCGTGATGAGAAACTACCAGTCCGCGTTGAGAAAGCTGCCGCTCCAGTAGAAATCTACTCGAGCGGGGGGCGCTAGGTGGCGCACACGCGGAATGGCCACCATCGAGTGAGGCTCCCGCAGTCTGGCGCAATCATCCTCCATTTATCCTGTCCCACGACTGTGGTAGCGCCAGCTGAGGATGGTCCTTGATCGCACCCGCACTGGGGTGCATGAGTCCTGATTAGCGGAGACCGCGGATGTGCTGAGCAGCTGATATTGTTGGCGGAAGACGGGACCGCGGTGACCCTGGGTGCAGCTCGGAGCTCCTGCGGGGCATCGGTTGAAGAACCAGCGCTGTATGGGCCTGGCGGTGCAGGGTACGCCTTAATCTCCTGAGTTCACCTGCTTTGTTGAACAGAGACACAGGACACTCTGTTGAGCGTAGAAGATCAGATTTATTAGCTGCAGCTAAGTACAGTTGTCCCAGAAGTACACCCGGTATGTTCTTAGTAGACTGCCACTTTACTCCATGGCGCACAATCTTTTATAACACATAGATTCACCAAGAACACTCCCAATACATACATGATTATCCAATGAGAAGAGTTTGAAAACAAGATATAACCAATGAGAAAAGTTTAAAAACAAGATATCAAGTAACCCAAATAAACCTCTCTTCCAACTGTTTTTGTCACCCCTCCCCACAAGTTAATCAGTGGTCGTGTCTACAACTCAACTTGCAGGTGGCAGGACACATTTGTATGCTTTGGAGGACAGTTGTGAAATGAGAGAATACAAGTAGAGAATAGCGAAGGCCAGAAGATAAGATAAAGTCAGGAAAGATTGGTGCAAACCAACAGATAGTTGAAACAGGGATCAGTCGGACCAGACGGGGATTAGTGGACTCAGCCAGTCCCTGACATCAGTCTTGTAAACAGAGGCAGGAGGTTATTTTGACACGTTGCAGTGAGATCAGCAGAAAAACTTCGTTCATTGTGCTGCCAGAGTGAGGGCAACACAAAATGGCGGTGGGACACAAAATGGTGGCTAAATACAAGCGAGATCGCAAATCAAATTTCCTCAGACCCTCCTTTTGCCATTACTCAGGCAAATCCTAATTCATTGCTAGGTGAGCATTTTCCATTCTACACATTTCATTTAAGCAGGTATATGTAAGCTATCAACAGGGATACAAAGAGAACAAAGCATCGAGTCATAATTAACATTCAGATAGCAGAAGAAAGTAATGACCATTATTACAAACAGGATTATCATTATTTCACAACGCTAGGTAAAAGCAAATCCTAAAATAATTTAGCAAACCTTTTCAGGGCTCTTATGCATTTCAGTGACTATTGTATACTCAGGTGAAAAAGTGGCGATCCGTATTAATGCTCTCACGTGAAATGGGGATACTCTTCAACAGAGGATAGACTTCATTCTGCTTTTACTAAACAGAATACTACTCTAAAACAATGCCAGCAAAACAATAAGAATCAGTCTCCTAACACCCATTCTATGCAATTGCACGGGAACCGCTTGTGCAACCATAACTATGCCAAAGTCCATTCTAAGCCTCTCTGGTAGGCTTCTATCGTCCATCAAATCTGCTTCTTTTGTTTTCTTCCGCATTGGGCCTCTTCATTCAGGCCTTCCATGAAAATAGTGCTTCTCAGTATCCGTTGGAGTGCCCTCCTGGCAAACACTCACAGCTCACTCGAAACTCTCAATGTCTCAAGGCAGTGCACCAATATATTTCCTCTGCGGCAGGCACTACAGATGTTGTGCTCTTCGTTGGTCATGGGCACAGATCATCTTGTGCAGACCCAAGTACTATTAATCGGAAAGAGCAACAGACTTTCACGCTCAGCAACACTTTCAGGCTCCAACACTCGCTATTAAGTGTCAGAGGATGCTCGGGCTGCTCTTTCATTAAATTTTTCCTTTCATCATGGGTACCACAATGTAGTGCCTTTTGCCAATCTTGGATCCTCCAGTGCACTGCCCTTCCGTTGGTGCAAAGAAAAGCGGGTGTGTGGCCAAAACTCAGGCCAAGGGGCTCAAGGGACTGCACACTGTCAGAGGTTACCAGCACATGACAGGTAGAAAACTGAAGCCTCAAACCAGCCCTGCCATCAACAACAGGGATCCTTCTCTTTCGCTCTTTTACACTGAAACTCCGGTTTTGTGATGTCCAATGCCGTCTGATGGAGCAAGTACGATACCATTGATGGCGCGCTGGCGATCGCTGTCCGGCCTTGCTACTTTCTGGGTGCTGGGACTGTAGGGCCAAGACGTCCGTCTTTCATCTGTAGCTGTCACTGATGGGAATTAGGCTTAAATCAGTGTTCTGCAGGTTATTATGACTTAATTCCCACAGAATCTAGTGACGTAGGAAATGTGACACAGTTGTTAGTTTCCTTCAATTTAGTACAAAAACAGTTCATTGTATTTAACAATGGGACTGCAAGCAGGTGGCCTGCAATCTGCGAGGGAGTGACCATATGCCATGGGACCACTCTGGTCTAGAATACACTGTCATTCTCAAAGGCAATACTTCTAATCTCTTCAATTGGGTACCCTTCATTATCCTCTGCCATCTAAGGGTAGATAGTTACATGGGAATTCTATCATGTTCAAAAAAATAAATGTAAGGTATCTCCTATTGAGGTGGAAAACTTGTCTTACTATAGTATTGAATCAGTTAACCAGTCCATCACTACCCTGACAGTCAGACTGGAAAACATCAAAGTAGGCCTAAAGAAAATTCTTGAAAACCAGTCTGGTCATACAAAAGGGAATTATTTATAATATGGGGGTCCCTGGTACATTACTGCAGTCTGGAAATGTGAACCTGAACAATACACCAACAATAATAAAAGGGCTGACTGGTGAAAGGAATTCGAAAAAGAGAAATGGGACTAGGACATAGCTAAAATCCCCAATAACTAGGCACAATGCGACATCAATCAGGGGAGAATTGACAAAAGACAAATCTATAGGAAGAACGAAAAATTACTCAGGTGATAGTCAAGTTTGTGACACAATATCAAGAGTATGGGTGATACACAAAAGTCAAAATAGTACACAAATTTTAACTCTACAGCTGGCCGCTACACCATATACGGTAATCTCAGCTAATGTTCCAGTTCCTTCTTCAGGGAAAAATGAAACCTGGTTTCCTTTAAGGAACAAAGCCATACACTACTTAGGAAGCAGAACAAAACTGACTAATGTAATATTGAAATTAGGTCACCATGTACAAGAGTCACAGATCTATAATTTTTCCTTACGTCCAATCAGGATACATAAATCTAGGGCTGCCTGTTCCTTAAGGGAAGGGGGCAGTAACATGACTAACTGCAGGTGACACACTTGGATCCTGTATATCTCTTTTTATTTTCCTTCAATACCATTATAGCCAAATAGACATGCACTGGTGAAGTGTTGTCTGTCATATTCACAGCATGAAATATCATATCTGTGAAATTTAGTAACCAGAACAAGTCCAACCAACTGTTGCGTAGTGATGGGCATCGTCATGACCATCCCCTCACAACACAGGGGAGCTTGTAACAGTATTAAAAGCAAAAGCGTAAACACAACGCAAAAACAAAAAAACTTGCATAAAATAAAAACACACATGCCAAGCCATCAGGTATACTTGCTGTATACCAAGCACAGAAAGCATAGACAAATTTCAATATCATATGTAAATGAACGGTGACGCACAACACTATGTCATGCACTTTATGCACAATGAACCTGCAACCCAGCAACTAATATTCTGGCCTGCTTAATTTGTCAGGCTCAAAAATATTATTCCATTTCCTTACTCCCTTCTTTTGACAGCTGGTGACCGGCTGTCAAAACAACTGACTGTGTCGCTTCTGACACACAGGACCAGCAGGAACAATTCATAGAAAGACAAAATGCACAAAAATAAACACAAATATTTCTTGCCAAAGAAGTTATGCAAAAACACATCTGTTTCAATACACAGCTGACAGCACCCTCCTTTTTTCAATTTGCTCATTGATTAGGTCCCACAGGGACATATGGAACACTCGTTCCACCACCTCATGATATGGACCATCGCTGTTTCATTGGCTGTTAACCCCTGCTTTTTCACTACTCCTCTTCACCTACTGTAACATTCTCAGTCCTTTCTAGTCTTCTCTCACCCTGATTTCCTGCCTATAGCCATTCAGGGCGCTCATTTCACCATTATTCCTTCACAACTGACATCTTCGTCAAACCAACTCACGTGTCCAACTGTAGTCTTGACAGCCCTCGAACCACCCAGAACAATCCATGAATGATCTGTGGGCAGAAGCAAAAAAAAAATAAACAACACACAAAAGAAAAACACTTCACATACCACACAAAAATATCAACTATAACTTTTAATCAGGAGACAAAGCATAACACACATTAACAAAACACAAAAAAATAAAAAAAAATACAAACCTAGTGGTACTTAACTGTAACCATCTTGTCAACTTTGCAATGACTAAAACATGTAAGCATGTTAAGCCACCTTAATTTTAACTGTCTAAAAGGAAAACATTTTCACAGACACTCTGTGTTCCCTTGCGCCACAATTCCTCCTGTGAAAAAAGAATCTTAATTTGCTGATCGTTTTTACCTAGGCATGTAGCCCACAAAATTCTAAGAAAGAGCTTCATCTTACTTTTTGTCTGAGGCTAATGCCACATTTGTTAAATGAAGGCAACTACGTGGACATTATTTTTCAAAAGCAGAAATACCAATGTATCATTTTCTTCTCAGCACCCCCTTTTTTTTGTTTGAACAATATGGGAACAGACAGGGCTCCGTAACGATTCTCGGCTGTCCTATCTTATCAGAAAAGCTAAAAATAGCACCTCAGCGCGGAACCAGCCACTGCGAGCACTCCTGGCCCCCACCACTTTTCAAGGTTCCTATAGTGTGCACTCATTAATGTCTTCTTGTCAGAGAAGCTTTTCCAAGCAATGGTTTCTCCATCTGTTTACACTCACTTCTAACTCCCACCTTACTGACCTCAAGGTCAAAATCTGCCTCGCGCTCTGCGCTCCTCAGCCCTGAAGATGGTCACAGACAAAAAAAAACCTTCCTAACTCTTCCTAACCTGCAATAATTAAACCTTTTTAAAAACACATGTTATATATATTACTTCTTTTAGTGGCTACAATTTATTTCTATTCTTAAATTATTAAAACATTTACTGTGAATAACTCACAGAACATAATAACATAACATACTAGCTTTAGAACAAATGTTTGTTACTACCCTATGCAACAGTACTCAGTTCATCAACCTTAAATGAATGAACGTCTCAGTAGGTCCAGCTAGATTTAGAACCTTCAATCTTGATATTAAACCCAAACCTCTGCACTGGGCACATTGGCTCACTGAGACATTAAAAGCAACCCCAAATGGGAACAACCTGCAAATTTGTATTATACCTAATTGTATGCATTTACTGAAGCCTAAGGCACTTTAAAGCTAATGTAAAGGGCAATAATGCTGTTAAATACTCTATATTACCCAATTTCGACTTTGATATTTGGGGCATTTAAAAATAAATATCCTATAATTGTGCTACATATTAATCATCCTCAGAATGTTCTTTACAGATTGCAGATAGTGGATATTAGACATATCTCTTGCAAATCCTTTAGAAATATGAGTTTTTTAAGCCTGCACCAAGTGAAATTCCATATACAAATGTCCTCACTATGCAGTAGAACACAACTTAAATTAAATTATAATGCTAGGAGGTCACAGTATGAGCATTAAGCTTTATAAATAGTAAAAAACGAATTTAGAAGCACTTATTTTTAATAATTCTTTTTCATAATTAATAATTAATTTTGATAAACCCAATCATTTTTGATAATTTCACATATAAAAGCAAGCTGCATCCTTTGCCTATCATTTTAGATGCATTCATTAAGCACAGAAACCTAATTTAAAACATGACAAATTTTTTGCGCCACTTCTTTTTTTTTAACAGAACAATTATTTTAAGATTAGAACCACAAATATTTTTATAAAAATGCTTAAAGGGAGGAAACCCTTAATTGAAATGTCTTCCTGTAATACAAAATAATGAACCTTAGTTTTGGAACCTTTTTAAAACATTTTGAAATGCAAAGTTTCACCCGTGTTCAACTGAGGGCGAAGTCCTGGCTGAGTAAACATTCCTGTCTATTAGAGCTGCTTGCTTAGCGACAATAAAAGCTTGTCTCTCTGTGTTGTAACATGAGCACGTGGCAGTCTTTTTCAAACTAAGACATATCAATGCGTGTTGCGTTTGAGTTCAATAAAAATTTACTTCAGCTGAAGTGTTTGCCTGTTAATATCTAATACAATGTATGTAAGTAAAAAATACTATAAGTTTATTTTTCTACAAAACACACAATTTCGTTTTTGAGGCCTTTGTATTCCTAGTGAATGTAAAATGTAATTTTATTTTTTTTAAGCATGTAACAGTTTGTAAATGTGCATAATTGCTTACTCTATAAATTATATAGCAACATATAGCTTTTTAGCATATCACATGGTTCATTTCCGGATTTTTATTTAATTTCTACTTAATATTAGTTAACTGACATTTTGCTTAACAGACTGAAAACATCAAGAAAAACCACAAACACACATTGAGCTCATTTCAGACATAAACAGAAAGGGGTCAAACACTCAGGACACATACATTTAACCCACAGAAACACACATTTTAACCCACAGATCAACACTTAAGACAGAAACAAAGGACAGCCCACAGACTGTACTTAAACAAAACCATTTGTAAATACTAGTTGCAAGTCATATTTACAAGAAACGCTTCTTAATAGTGTTCCAAAAGACTGCAAAAAAAAAACCAGCCCAACAGACTGCTATATGTCCTGCCATACGATGTTGTCTATCTAAAACCTCAATTGTATAATTCATTCTCATTATCTTTAAACTGCTGGGCAGCCTGTATAACAGTCATGCCCTTTTCCTTCCTATCTCGTTTTGCTTGTCTTATTTCTTTCTGTTTGGCTTCCTTGCGCCAAAGGCGGAAAGAGTCAAACATTGCCGGCCGGGCTTTTCTTTTAAACAAAATTGCTTCCAAATTATCTAATATGTCAGGCTCAAAGCTTCGTGTATCGGATCCATGCCTCATTAAAGGCAATGGGGCCAACACCATGTTTAGAATAAAGCTCATAAGTGGGAGTTCCAACCGGAGGAATTGGACAAGAGTCTTCCAGCCGGGAATCCCTTTCACAACCAAAATAACAAAACTTTCTAAACTTAGTCAGACCAGGCATCGTTATTTCCCTGGACTGTTCACAAACATCAAGGGGTTAAATCAAATAATATAGCACAAACTGTACTCAGCCCTCGGCTTCGGCTTTTCCAATAGCCGAATCAAAGACCCAAATCAAACAAAATAGTGGGAGCTACCCACCAATACTTAACTAAGTGTCTTCTTACAACAACAGAGGCCCGTCTAACGTCTCGCGATACCATACATCACCAAAAAGGGGGCCAAAGCAAGGCGGCAGTCAGGGCAGCAGTCGTCAGCAGCCGTCAGGAAGGAGAAACCGCGCTGAAAAAGACCTTCGGACCACTTTGACATACAGGGGTTGCTTGACGTGGTTCGCGATTCCTCCAGAATTTTCTTGCGGGGTTCCTCACGACCTTCAGGCAAAACCGCTACCTCTGAAGCCGCCTCACAGAGGGCACCATTTGAAGAACCAGCGCCTTATGGGCCTGGCGGCGCAGGGTACGCCTTAATCTCCTGAGTTCACCTGCTTTGTTGAACAGAGACACAGGACACTCTGTTGAGCGTAGAAGATCAGATTTATTAGCTGCAGCTAAGTACAGTTGTCCCAGAAGTCCACCCGGTATGTTCTTAGGAGACTGCCACTTTACTCCATGGCGCACAATCTTTTATAGCACATAGATTCACCAAGAATACTCCCAATACATACATGATTATCCAATGAGAAGAGTTTAAAAACAAGATATAACCAATGAGAAAAGTTTAAAAACAAGATATCAAGTAACCCAAATAAATCTCTCTTCCAACTGTTTTTGTCACCCCTCCCCACAAGTTAATCAGTGGTCGTGTCTACAACTCAACTTGCAGGTGGCAGGACATATTTGTATGCTTTGGAGGACAGTTGTGAAATGAGAGACTACAAGTAGAGAATAGCGAAGGCCAGAAGATAAGATAAAGTCAGGAAAGAATGGTGCAAACCAACAGATAGTTGAAACAGGGATCAGTCGGACCAGACGGGGATTAGTGGACTCAGCCAGTCCCTGACATCAGTCTTGTAAACAGAGGCAGGAGGTTATTTTGACACGTCGCAGTGAGATCAGCAGAAAAACTTCGTTCATTGTGCTGCCTGAGTGAGGGCAACACAAAATGGCGGTGGGACACAAAATGGTGGCTAAATACAAGTTGAGATCGAAAATCGAATTTCCTCACGGTGAGCACGCGAGCGCCACGGCTTCCACGAGGTCTCCAGGCCACGGCTCTGCTCCAGTGGACGGCGCGAGGTGGTGAGTGCCGGCGATCATCTGGTGAGGATCGCGGAGCCGCAAGCCTTTTTCGCTGGCTGACTCTGCTGTATCGGAGCGAGTATTGGGAGAAAGAGGGGAGCGGCGTGCAAGCACAGCTCACCGCACAGGCAGCAGATCGGCCGTGGGCGGGAGCGGCAAACCGATCACTGAAGGGGGCGCCTGGCGCACCGAAGCGTGAAGGCCTCGAGGACAGCGGCAGACATTGGGGGGAAAAAAAAAGAACAAAGGAAAATAAAATAAAACTAAAAAGCCGGTTTGAGCAGAGGCTGAGTGGCAGGCAGTACGGTGCAAGGCCGGCGGCAGACGGCGTACTAAGGTGCAGAGGGGGTTTGGAGGACGATACACACAGCCACCTAAGCACTGGTGAGAGCACAATTAACAGGAGGAGAACGGCGCGCTGCAACAGATAGCGGCGCAGGCGGCAGACCGGCCGTAGGTGGCTGCGGCATGCTGTGCGGTGCAGGAAGTGACAGGAGTGGTTCAGCGTGCGTGGCCATGGTGGAAGCCTGGTGGTGACGGCTATATACCTGCTCCCCACATGCCTATTTGTGAAAGAGTGCCCTCTTAAGCATCACCTGCGAGGCGGAAGCGGCGATCCACTACGTGCGACTGGGGCCCTGCCACACGGCGGAGGGGGCTTGGCGGACTGTGACTACCCCCAGAGGAGCACTGTGCATAATCCAAAGGGGCCAGACTGTGGAGAGTACGAACCCCTCGGCGCTGTTACAGGTACGCTTGGAGGAGCTGGGGAGTTCTAGGCGTGATAACCTGCTTAACGGCACAGGCCTGCGGCGCTGGAAGTGGTGTGGAAGGCCGGTGACATCGTGGCACACGAGGATCGCTACCCCATTCTGTCGACCTGCTTGTGGGGGACCTGCGGGGAAGATAGTGACAGCGGCTACATCAAGATGGGGAAAACAGACGCAAGGCAGTCGCAGCCCCCGTTTGAGGCAAAGAAGGGAACTCGCCACCCAGCAGCGGTGGATGAGGAGGGTGCAGAGAGCCAGTCGCACACCCCACAGAAGACCACGCAAGGCGAGAACATGCAAATGCTCCTTCAAGAAATGAGGCAGGGCTTCGCCAATATGGCAGGCAAGGTGGATACGCTGAGCACGCGCATGGACGCGATCGCTCACAAGTTGGATGGTCATGAGACCGCATAAAAGAAGCAGAAACGCGAATTTCGGAGGCAGAGGACACCACTACTCATATCCAAAGCACGGTAACGTAGATGGAGAAATTGCTTGACATTATAGCTGCCAAAAATGAGGATATTGAAGCACGGAGTAGGAGGAATAACATCCGCGTGCTGGGGATACCCGAGAGTGCCAATACCGGCAGGATGGAGGACTACATAGAAAGATTACTGAAGGCTGAGGTAGGGCAGTAAGCACTCTCCCCCTGCCTTGTTGTTGAAAGGGCACACCGCTCCCTCGGACCACGGCCTCCACCCGGCAGCACACCGAGACCCATCATAGCGCGCCTGTTGAATTACAGGGATAGGGATGCGGCTCTGAAGGTGGCGAGAGATACGAGGCAGCTAAATTTTGAGGGAGTGCCGTTCACCATATATCCTGATTTCACTCCACGCGTGCAAGAAGAGCGGTGCAAATTCCTTCCCATCAAACAGAAACTGCAGCATGCGCAAATTGATTAAGCTCTTCTCTATCCGGCGAGGCTATGCATCACCCATCAGGGCAAACAAATGTTTTATACACTGCCTCAGCAGGCTGAGGAATTCCTGAAACAACTACAGAGGCGAAGAGCTGCTGATGCCTCACCGGATGATACGTCATGATGGCACCTGCGGAATCTGGCGGGTGGATTGGTCAGTGGTGAGGTGGCTGGAGGCTACTACGAGCGTGCTGATATGAACGTACACGGACCACATGCAATGCACTGAAGGGTTGATTGGCCTGGGGAAACATACTGCTGGAGGTACTATCTCTCTAACACTGGGACACGAACTTCAGACGCAGCCGGACAACCTCGATGTCTGTTTAGGAGCATGCTTAATGGCATGGGCACCCCTGGACAACATGAGGTACCTGTGGGTCACCTAGCAAGATTACCCCTTACGGGAGATCCCCAATGCTGGTTAAATCTGGCTGTTGGCTAGAAATGTTCATAGGGATGTTTTGGTTGGGGGGAGAAAGGGAGGTGGGAGGGTATACTGTTACTGGCATGATTGGGATGCTTCAGTGGAAGGGGGAGGGGGGAATGAGAATATCGCATGGTTGATTGCACGGAAAATACAGCAGCACTGTCGGCATGTTAACTCGCTGGCCATACAGGGGATTCTCGTGTATGGAATTGCGCCACGGAGGTTACTGCATTGGTGGGTGATAGGGGGGACATGGGGGATAGGACCCAATTGAAGGTAATATCTTGGAATGTACGGGGCCTGGGGGATCCACGAAAGCGCAGGCAAATTTTAGCATACTTGGATCGCCAACAGATAAACATTGCTTTGCTTCAGGAAATGCACATAAACCCCCGCTCCCCAAATACATTTGCTAGCAAATGGCCCAGCAGTAGAATATTTTCCTCGTATTCTTCTTATGCTCGCGGTACGGCGATCATAATAAAAAACACAGACACTGTTTACTATGGCCGGGGCAATCACAGATCCGCAAGGGAGATATACCATAGCATGGGGACACCTGGGCAAGGAATCGATCACGATAGCCACGTGTTATGGCCCTAATGTCGACACCCCAGACTTCTTTAATACTGTATGGGGGAAAATTATAAATGTGGGGTCCAAAGATACAGGAGTTCTGGGGGCAGATTTTTGAGGCGCTTGAGAAAATGACGAGTTTCACGCTGGGGAGGGACCCCTTGATAGCTCTGTTGGGGTATACTGCACAAATACCCAAGGCCCATCGCAAGGTTCTTGATGTGGCGTTCCTTTCATTGATGTTAATGGCACTCTAAATTTGGAGGATTAGACATCTGCCACTTTTGGGCGAATGTACCCTTCCACCAAACTCTAAATGACCCCTTAAACCATGGCAACAGTTCTAATATGTTCCTTAAAAATTTGCAGAGAGGCGGGGCTAAGATTGCAACCATGTAGGACTCTCGATCCGGCTCCTCTGACCTGTTGAATGTAGAGCAGCTGGCACGAGTCCTGGGATCCAGCACGGCTACCCAGAATGAGTCCAGAGACCCAATGGAGCTGCTAAGCAAACCAGGAACCCCCTGATTCCATCTCTGCCTTGAAAGGTCTGCATGAACGTCCATACCCCCAGACTTTGCTAGGATACCAGCAGCGGTACTCTGGGGCCAGGACACTGTGTGGCTCAAGATGGCGGCCGCCACACGGTGATGGGGGGCCAGCCGAACAGGCATTAGTATAGTATATAAGCATATCCATATGGCGTCCTCTTGAATTAATTAATTTTAATTGAATTGTTTCCACTGTGTTGGCATTTCCAGGGAGGGACTTTGCACTTTAGTTTGCCCTGAAGAAAGCCGTGGAGCCCTAGGGCCGTTCACTGTCTGAAACATGTTGGCAATTGTTTTAGGGTCATAGGACCATTGTATCCTGGGAACACCTTATTATTTGTTTTTAATATCCACCATAAGCTCTTCCTGAAATACGGTAGAGCCCACCCTGGCCTTTAGGAGCCAGGGTGAACCCAATGATGAAGAATTATACTATTAGCATGTGTGAGGGTTACTATACAAAGAGGTATTGCTCCCAATAGTGGTAGTAGCATATGATTAGATCACCTTCTGATAAAGAACTGTGCCTATACCCTATTTACTAGTCTCTACTGGGTTGGATACTTTTGGTTATTGTAGTAATAAGAGGCAGCAGGGCTAGAAGTCAGACATGAGCGGACAACCAGGTTTATCCATTGAAAGCTCCTTTCCCAAACAATAGCTTGAGGGCAGTTTATATAATAAGACCGGGACTCATTGTTTTGTTATGGGCCATTTGTATAAGACACGTTCACCAATAAGTCTCCTGCCACTGGGTTAATGAGCCGTCATCTAATCAAGTACTTAGCTACATGCTTGTGAGAAAAGCCATGTTTTCAGCATCCTTCTGAAGTACATGTAATTTTCTGCTAGTCTTATTGCAGTAAGGAAAGACTTCCAGACCTGAGGACCTAGGACTGAGAAACGTATCCCTCCCAGCCTCTTACGTTTTAATCTCGAGACCATTTGAAGTTTCATTTGGGCTGACCTAAGGTTGGGATTCGGGGAATATTTTTCAATTCAGAGCAGATATGTACTTAGGGCATTTGCAATGGAGAGATTTAAAGATAATACATCCTGTTTTAAATAACCTTGGACTGGCCTAACTCCCCATTTACCTGTGTGTGGGATTCATCCAGAAGCCAGTCTGGTGTAGAACAGGCTACTGCCCCTTGCAGAACAGTGATGAAAGTCAGCAAGATTAGAAGTCAGACATGGGCTAACGACCAGGATTATCCATGGAAAGATTTGGGGAGATTAAAAGATAATACATTCTGTTTTAAATATTGTACGTTGAGCCGCTGGGAGCCACACAATAATGATTAGAGTGCTTTCCTCCATAGAAAAGAATCTCTTGATTTTCCTGATCTTCCCAAGTTGGAGGAAGCAAGAAGCCGTTGCAGTGCCTATCTTAGATTTCATAGACAGATTTGCATCAATTTGAACACATAGGCTCTTTATGGTGCTCCTAGGGTCTGGGGAGGGGTCCATCTCTGTTGGCCAATAGGCAGGGTTCCAGTGATTTATTTTCTTATTAGTTATGATGATCTCTGTCTTTTCAGAGTTGAGTTTGAGCTGGTTGCTGTTCATGCAATCTCTGATGTATAGCATAGTGTTCTGAATGAAGTCCCTCGAGTCTGATGTCTCATCAATTTTGAAAATCAACTGCATGTTGCCGGCATAATTATATATTTACACTTTCTTCTGCTGAAGAGTGTTTATCAAGGGGCGGATATAGAGGTTAAAGAGATGAGGGGATAAAGAGGAATCTTGGGGTACTCCACAGTTCACACAAACTTTGACGGAACAGTAAAGAAAAAGGCAAACTGACTGGGTGCGGTCTTTCAGAAAGGATTTCATCCAGTGTAGGGCAGTCCCTTTTAAGCCTGCTGCTGTGATTCGATCAGTCAGAATCCAATGATCCATGGTATCAAATGCTGCAGATAGATCTAATAGGACCAGAGCCTTAGTGCTGCCTTTATCTACCCTGCCTCTCATGTCGTCCACCACTGAGAGGATAACCGATTCAGTTGAATGAGAGGGCCGAAACCCTGCCTGGTGAGGGTTGATATAATTAGTCTCCTCTAAAAACAAACAGGGATGTTTTGCTATGTTTGCCTCTAAGATGTTGGCAGGGTTTGGGAGAAGGGAAATTGGTCTGTAATTATTTAGCAACTAAGGATAATCGCCAGTTTTTTTTGTAGCGGAATTACTACGGCTTCTTTAAACGCTTGGGAAACACAACCTTGCGTGAGGGATAGATTCAATAGTGATAAAACAGTTTCTGAGAAGGAAGTTAAAATCATTTTTTGTATTTGAGGGGGGGCATACATCTTTAGGGGAGCCGGATTTCACTTTTATTACTAGTTCCACTAGATGCTCTGCTAATGCGGGGAAAAGTTGAGAGAGAAGTGAGATTCCTATTTTCTTTTGCAGCTTTCGTGTCTAACGAACTAGAGAGAATAGTGTCTTGTATTTTCTTTATTTTGTCCACAAAGAAGGAGTTTACGTCATCACATCATTTCTGTGTGGGGGTGACCAGAAGTATTAATTGATCTGGGTTAGATAGTTCCCCACTATATTGAAAATGTCTTTTGTTTTATTGTAGACTTTGTAAATTTGTTTGAGAATAAAGTTATTTTGGCCTGTAGGGTAACTTTTTTATTGTCTTTCGTGCTTTGAATAAAAAGCTCCATATTTTCTGACAGATATGTTCTTCGCCAATTCCGTTCTGCCTGACGCATGTTTAGTTATGCATCTTTGTAATTGAAAAATGATGTAGGTCAACGAATGATAGCCCTCACTTCTATCCTTGTGAGTGTGTGACTAAGCAAGAATACAATTCCTACCAAATATTTGCATTCAGTTCACAGAACAAAACATTTTGGGCCTGTTCACAAAGGCATTTCTGGCCACAAACAGCCAAAAATACCTAATTTGCACCTTCAAGGAATTCACAAAGGAATTCCTGGAGGGTGTAAATGTAAAGGATTTCTCTGCCACGAGCGCAGAGCTATCTCAGTACCAGATCTGTCTCAAGGTTTGTGATGTGGGTGTTCAAACGTGTGAACACCCGCAAACATGTACATTTGTAGCCATTTCCAAACTTTAATCCAACCTCTTTCCATCCTGGAAATGCTGCAAGATCGTAAATTCCGATTTTGAATGGGGAGGGCAACGGATTGCCCAGGGAAGAGCTTTCTCCACTGTGAAAAAAAAGTTTTTTTTAACAAAGAAAAAAATGTGCCTTTGCAGAGGAGGTTCCATTCTCCCTGTGCAGAATTTTGCGCAATGTAGTATTGCTCAGGGTAAACAGAACCCCGTGGGATAAGTCCAATGATGTCTCAAATCGAACACCTGCCACAGTTTTCCAGGTGTACCACTGGCAATGCTTCAAAAAGCAGCAAATCTAAATGTATGATTAGATGAAGATGTAAATCTCTGACCACACATTTGTTTTTCATACTGAATAGCCGCAGTTGTATTTTACATGTTGATAGAAACAAACAATAAATAATGTATCCTCACTTAGTCCTACACATGTTTATATTAAGCCAAAAATATAATGTATTTTTCTAGAATCGTGTGACTGTGCAGATAATGTGTTGACATCAATCATACGAATTTAGAAGAACTCTAGATATGATGGTGTGACATATGATATAGTGCCAACAAAACTGAGGCTTGGACGGCACTATATCGAGATCTTTCTTATCAACCTACGATAGTATCACTTCCACTATTGCATTGTAAAGTATGACTATATTTACGAAACTTATCTTCACCCATGCTTCCTGTGTGCCGCAAGCATAAGTGGAATTAAGAACAATAATGATATATTTACCTTACAATGTAGTAGTGGTACGTCGATATAGTGGATGCATTATTATTGTCATACTGCATATCGCATGTGATATATTGACTGCCCCAACATCACAAGCAGAAACTTAACATATGGGAGCTGTACTGGTGGATGTAGGTTCATATATGTCAGAGTTAAGGAGGTGGATACAATACATGGGTCAGTGGATATACTGCTAAAGATGCTACATGACTATGCTACTGCAGCTCATGCCCCATCCATAAAGAAGGGGAGGAAGCCAAAACATTAGCAATTCTGTGCGTGAATACAAGTTCAAGCTAGAATGAAACATTTCACACCATCAAGGGACTATCACTAAAGCAGTTCAAGGAGCTCCGATCCTTGGTGTTGCTTACACAGCAGAAGCAGCTAAGCGTCCTAATTATCCAGAAGGAAAGGCAACATGGGGTTTAATTTTGCTCCTGCTTCACTTGCATTCAGTGCATTGTTGAACAGTTTTGTAAGGGATTTGATAGCACGGGACATGGTGGTAGCAAAATTGGTGATCAACTTGCAATGAACCCAGACCCAGATTTATCCACTATGGTGCGAAATCACTAAAAGTGATGCAAGCCGCCACCAAGTATTGATGTAGGAGTTACTTTTTAGGGCAAAATGTTTTTGCATTGTAAAGATGCTTAAAGTATTGTAAAGTAACACAAATGAGATTCCTCATTAATAATAAGCTCTCTCTTGAATTCCACATGTGCAAGATAGCTCAAGCAGTAAACTGTACCTAAGACAACCAAAAAGATTAAAACACCTTCTCTCCATTAAAAAACTTAACACTGCAGCCCAAGATTGTGGGGCATATACAAGCCCCTATTACCACCGAAGTGTCACTTTTTTTGATGCTCCAGTTGCCTGGTGCCATTTTCCATATTGACAAGGTGGCATTAAGCCACTTAACGTGGCTTAACGCCACCTTGTAAATATGCCCCTTTCCACCGCAGTCCTCTGCGGCAAAGGGGCAAGCAATGGGTGTTGCAGTGGGTGTTCCACCGCAACACCCATTGCTTTTGGGATGTTGCCCTGATTTACAAGGCTGAGGCCGAGCCAAAAACTAACCCCAGGGAATGCCTGGTCTTAGAATAGAGATACGAGGAGAAATTATTAATTTCTCCTCGTGTTTTTCTCTTTCTATGTGTGCTGCAGAATGCAGCACACATAGAAAGAGCAAATCAACAATATTGATTGTTTATATGCAGCAAGGTGTCCCTTCCTGCACATAAACAATCACTGCTGCAGTGCAGACACCCTTGCAACATGGCAGCAGGGTGCCTGCGCTGGCTCTAGGCAGCTTTGTTGTGCCAGTGCTAGGGGAAACACAGAAGTGCACCATATTCTTGTGAATACAGAGAATCTCTGCGTTACCAAATTTGTTATAGCATAGCGCACTGACTTTTTGGGGAAATATGCCCCAGTGTGTCAATGCTTGGAAAGAGAGCAGCAGGGCCATATCTTTGTAGATATGTTGCTGTTCTGCTCTCTTCTTTTTGATTCAAGTGACCAATACTTGGGATTGAGAATCCCTGTTGCAAGTAGGTAGGAAATCATGTGGCGGTTAATGGGCCAGTTTGCCTGTAAGTTTCTCAGCTCAGTAGCTGAGTAAGACGTGAATTGTGCATAGTGGGTAGCCCCTAGCCCCTGCCGGCCGCGGACGGGCGCAGACGGGCTTGCCTTTGGCGCGCCTCCGGTGCAGCTTTCGCGCGCCCGCTGCGTGTGCGTTTGATCATACGACTAAGTGGTGGTGGGGCGCGGAGAGCTGGTGCGCTAACCCCCACCGGAAGTGCCTGCCCTGTTGGAACTCCCAGGAAGCCCTCCGTGCAACGACACAAGCCGCGTCGGACCGGGGCGATGGAGTTATCTGATACAGGTAAGCGAGATCAAGTCCAAATTGCAAAGTGCAATTTAATAAGCAGAGACGTTGAAACAGATTAGGCTACGAAGGATTTAAAAGCAGTTCTGAATTATGATTAGATTATCAGTTTCTGAATCACAAACAGTGTTTCACATACATTGGATAATGCGCGAGGCTGAGCAGCACAACTAGCAGCATCACCTGCTATCAGGATTCTGCCGTGTCCGCTGCGCTGCGTTTGACCATACGACTAAGTAGTGGTGGGGCGCGGAGAGCTGGTGCGCTAACCCCCACCGGAAGTGCCTGCCCTGTTGGAACTCCCAGGAAGCCCTCCGTGCAACGACACAAGCCGCGTCGGACCGGGGCGATGGAGTTATCTGATACAGGTAAGCGAGATCAAGTCCAAAGTGCAAAGTGCAATTTAATAAGCAGAGACGTTAAAACAGATTAGGCAACAAAGGATTTAAAAGCAGTTCTGAATTATGATTAGATTATCAGTTTCTGAATCACAAACAGCGTTTCACATACATTGGATAATGCGCAAGGCTGAGCAGCACAACTAGCAGCATCACCTGCTATCAGGGTTCTGCCGTGCCGTGATCTACCTCATCATGATTTATTGTCCTCTTAAATCTGTTTTTGGAAACGTCATTAAACAGTTTATAGACTTTATGGAAGGATACAGGTGCCAAAAATACAGGTGGTAGCAAAAAGGACACATAGCAAGTTCCTGACCAACCAATAGATAAATGGTAGTATCCTTTATTCCCACAGATAAAATATGTATTGTGCGATGACGTAAAACTGCTGTTATTTACTCCAGTAGAGTACAGTCACTTTTCCCCACAGGAATACTACCAACATTGTTCACACACAGGTCTGCTCGAGCCCTAGTAACAGCTATAACAAAAAAGGTCCATTACCCTTGGAAGTTAGAGTGTTTGGGAAAACATAACGTGTGGAGGAATTTCCTCGGTGATACTCCTCCATTTCCCATACAGTTCCTTTGACCTGTGGATCTCCTTCCTCATCAGGGTAACAGACTCTGTTTAGCTGAAAGTTCACTCTTCCTATACCATAGTCAGTGATGTTAGCAACATGAGTAGCCCATAGCAGCGCAAACCAGGCTCTGCAGGAGCCGTTGTGTGAAAATGGCAGAGGAATAAAAGGCGTTCCTCCCTTCTTCTGATGAGCTGGCATCATTTCACACACCCAACAGTTGCTAATGTTTTTAGCATTATGTGGGTGATGCAACATTTGAATGAACGTGCTGTTGAGATAAGACTGTCTATGCTTCTGCTCATGATAAGGGAGGGTGAAGTAGTGGTGCTCAATGGGGACAGGAGTAGAAGCAGTCAGCAGATTTCGAGCAGGATCTACTCCCTCTACAATCCATGTTATCGTGGCTATGATGATAACAATGGAAGTAAGCCCCATGATAAACACAATTTTTTGATCACAAACTTTTGCAGCAGTCGATGTCTTCTCCATAGGCATATTTATCTCAACGTTGAACAACAAAGTAGATTGAACCCTAAAGTCCTGGGCAGCCGTTGGTTTCTTCACTGAGTTTGAGACGAGTGTCCCTACCAGATTCCCCCCCTTTGTAGCTCAGGCTTCACTAATGCAGGACGGTGGCTCAACCGGTCTCTTTCGGCAACAAACTTTTTCTTTTCCGGGGTCGCAGCTGATATCGAGATGCACCAGATGTCGTGTGGTTTGGGAAGACTTCCTCAGGTTGTTCAGGTGACGTAGCATGGCCTCTCTCTTTGTTTCCAGGATATCACAATAGTCCTTCAGCGCAGCAGGTTTCACCAAGGTGGATGGTACCTTCTTGTAGTGGGTGGAATGGACCCAGTTCTTCCGATTGGTAACTCGGACTGCAGTTTTGGTCGCCAAAAGCACCTGCTCAGGGCCGCGCCACCTCGGGGGTAGGAAATTGGCTTTCTGGAAGGACTTCGTCATGACAAAGTCACCTGGCCGCAAACTATGGCCCTCACCCTTTGACCTGTCAGGAAGAGCTTCTCGAACCTGTTGATAAATAGAAGACAAGCTGTTAGTTAACTGAGACAGGTAGTCACTCATCAATACACAAGGTACATCATGTATAGGGCGTGGCTTAGGAATCCCCCAAATATATTGGCCTTCAGAAAACCACCTCATACGGTGTGAGGCCAGATCGTGTATGTGGCCCTGATGTAATGGATAGCAAAGCCAAGGGCAGTGCATCAGGCCATTTCAAAGATGTGGAAGCCTGTATTTTAGCCAACTTAAGCTTGAGGGTAGAATTGTATCGTTCCACTAACCCTGCCGATTGTGGGTAGAAAGCAACATGGAACTTCTGCTTGATTCCCAAGCCTTTCATAAGGTACTCAACAACTTGCCCAATGAAATGGGGTCCGTTGTCACTCCACAAAACTCGAGAAACGCCAAATCTGGGGAAAAACACCTTTAAAAGCTCCTTTGCTGTAGTAAGAGCTGTATTATCTTTCATAGCATATGCCTCTATCCATTTACTAAAGGCACAGACCACTACTAGAACATACTTCAAGTTATTACAGCGTTCTAGCTGGATATAATCCATTTGCAGAACCTCAAAAGGTGTAGTTGATATTGCAAACCCTCCTGTTGGAGTTCGTGTTCCCTTTCCAGGATTATACTGGAGACAAATCAGACAAGACTGGACTATCTTTTTAGCAGTGCCGGCAATCTCTGGATGATCCTAAACTTGCATCAGCAACTTCGCTATGGAGGATGCTCCAACATGTGCCATATGAATTATGGGGTGTAAATAGGCTGTGGGTAGTTCCCACATGGTCATGTCTTTATTTCTTCACCAGCCCTCATCAACCAATGTTCCCTCCTTGGACCATTTGTCCAGTTCATCAGCAGAGGCAGATCTCTGCATGTCCTGCACTTCTTAGCTGGCATCATGCCAACGTTCAGCCTGTGACTTAACCACATACATGGATGTAGTACTTCGCTGCATTGCAGTCTCACGGGCTGTGTGATCCACGAAGGCATTGCCCTGTCCTATGTTTTCAGTCACTTTCTTATGCGCACTGCACTTCACAATCACTACTTTCTTAGGGTATGTCAAGGCAGTAAGGAGATTATGTACCAATTCCCCATGCACTATTTGTGTCCCGTGTGATGTAGGAAAGCCTCTTTCCTTCCAGAGTAGCCCAAAATCGTGAGCCACTCCAAAGGCATATCGGCTATCGGTGAAGATGTTAACAGACAGGGCTGTGCTAAGCTCACATGCTCTTGTCAGTGCTATCAACTCAGCTGCCTCAGCTGACTTCTGTGGGATGTGAGGTGTCTCAACAACCGTCTGAAGTGTCGTAATTGCATAAGCAGCTGATGTCGTGTCATCGGGCAACTTCAAGCAAGACCCGTCAACCCACAATTGTGTCTAAAATGCGGTCTGATGTGAGTGCACGTCCCTCCTTAAACAGGAGGTAACCTAAATAGATAACCTGCTGTCTACAATATTGCAATTTCTTCCGAGAAACTTTGTGATGGTGAGATGCAAGGAATGATAGCAATGACAGTGTTCCTTCTTCACACTGTTCAGGGGTATCAGTGATGGAGTGAGTAAAACAAAAATTTTGTATACCCCCCATTCTGCATGTTCATACTAATTAGAATAATCTATTGATTATAATAAGTGTTAATGTGTTTGTTTGCTATCTAATCAACCCCACTAATGTATGAATTACACGTGGGATTTGCATTTGCATGCCTCAAATAATTTGTAAACTAATATACGTATGCATACTAACACTAGAAGAATAGAATATTACATGGTATATGTTGCCTTTGTGATGTAATTGTAAGTTGCACCAGATGACATCATTGGGTGGGTATAAACGCTTTAAATGTCGCCAATATGCTAGATAATTACACACACATACGGGAATTAGTGAGGGTTAAACATTTTATTTGTTATTTCCATGTTTTAATTACTTTTTGTGTTTGTTTTGCTTAAGTTGACCAATTTGGCCTATGATAAAATGGCCGACCCATGGACACGACGAAACAGCTACCATTCCACGAGGTTTCTGACTAAGTGCGCATGCTCCAGGCTCCTGAACAAGTGGCCTCAAGATGACCCACACAGCCTGTACCACTGACAAGGTCGTGACTGGACTAATGCCAAGAGCTTTAACAATGGACAATCTTAGCAAAACCGGATGAATCATGTCTGACAGTGTGACATCATAGACTTTGGGAAACCGAAACGGACGATCTTAACCAGACAATCAGAAGTGCCTAAAACTGACTTTTGCTACATTTGATCATTAATTTCATTATGAAAAGACGGTAGAATAGTGAGTTGTGTCGCTCTTTTCCTGTTTCCTGACGTTATGCTGACGGAGAGGACGGTGACACTGCAGGACAGCTGTTTCCCTGAATCTTTGATAGACTAGATTGCAGCCCATTTTCCTGATGAAGTGAGGACTCTTAGACTGATGGGCATTGATTGCTACGGGCACGTTTATGGTCCAGACCCAATCTTTGGGACTGTAGCATGCTGCATGACAAATTGATTCACTTAAGAGAACGACTAATAGCCATATTAGGTAACTATGATGTTCTGTGAAGTGATTAAAATTCTTACAAAAATTGCATTTATTAGATTAAAATATTATTGATTAACAAGCAAATGTGTTGGGTTATTTATTATCAGCTGAATCTAACTGAAAAGGATTAGAATCACTTTTCCAAATTCAACTAAATTGATCAATCAACTAAGTGGAAGGAATATCTTGAGATTCAGGATCAAGATGGGCTGGATTGAGGATATTTAGTGTATGTTTATGTAAATAAAATTTCATTAGATTATAAAATATTCTTTTCACGCCAGCGTTTGGAACATCTATCGCTCCTGTAAAAACAGAATAAATAAGAGTGTGTGAGTGTTGGTGTTATGGGCCCCACCAATAAATGTATTGAGTGAAAGCGTTAGTATGGTATCTGGTTTGTGACGAAGGGAGGATAGGAGATTCCACGCTGGAGCAGTTTTTCTTGGTAGCAGAGTTATGTTTTTTATTGTTTTGGTTTGGTGATTATTGCTTGTAAATAGCTTATTGATTATTGATTGTGGATAGGTCTTGGTTTATGTATTAACACTCTATGTTGAGTCGCGTTGAGTTCTATGTTGTTTGCACGACTTCTGGCATGTAGGAAGTCGGAAGTTTGTAATGGTTCCGTAGTAGAGCAGAGGTAAGCCCCGCTCTCAGGAAAGACGGAATTGTTGTTGCCCTGTAGGTACACGGGGAAAACGTGTGACAATTGAAGTTGCACGATGCATTGTCTGGGTTCGATTCAGTAACATCGTCGTGTGTTGCCATTAGAGATATCTCCTGTATGAAAGAAGTGTATGGTAGCGAAGGTCACCTGTGAAATTTTGGTCCTAGGTACCAGGGGTCCAGATGGCACTCCAATAACGCTTATCACTAGAAACTTAATAGGTGCTCCCTAAGCTTGATAGAAGGAAAAAGTAGAGGGAAGCGCTACTTTGTTAACAAGTGTCATAATTCTGTAGTAGGACAGACTGTTCGCTGTTCTCGGGAAAGACAGAATTCTGTGTGAATGAACTACATTTTCCGTATGAAAGTGCGTGAATGAAATAGCATTCGGGTTAATCGTGAAACTCTGGCTTTATTTCTCAGGAGCATTGGGTCTCCAACTAGGT
Source organism: Triturus cristatus (assembly GCF_964204655.1). Lineage (NCBI taxonomy): Eukaryota > Metazoa > Chordata > Amphibia > Caudata > Salamandridae > Triturus > Triturus cristatus. Next base: position 592,441,665 of record NC_140593.1, read on the forward strand.
GTATTAATTCTGGAGAAACCGTTAGCTAATGCTTGTTAGAAGGGTAAGGTAGAGGGATGTGCTACTTTATCAACGGAAGTAACGATTCCGTAGTAGGGCAGAGGTAAGCGCTGCTCTCGGGAAAGACGGAATTCTTGTGAAAAAGGTCATTAACTATCCTTGGTTAGCGAAGCGGACAATGGTGTTGTTTTATGTCGTTACTAACAGATTTGTAAGTTAGAACACGAGAAAAAAGCTTACCGAGAAAATTTTGTAAAGGAGGGGCCAGTAGAAGCCGGAGTAAGAGCAGTGGCTACTGACGTCAGAAAGATCGTGCTGGGATTGGCCAGTCAGCTAGAAACGTAAACGCTCCTGATTGGTGCGTTAGTGTGAGTCGCGCTAGGAGTGGAGAATTACAGGGTAACGTAGACGCTCTGGATTGGTGCGTTAGTGTGAGTCGCGCTAGGAGTGGAGAATTACAGAGTGACGTAGACGCTCCGGATTGGTGCGTTAGTGTGAGTCGCGCTACAATGGGCTAAAATAACAGAATAGTCGTAAAGGAGAGACTAGTGATACAAGAAAAGACAAAATGATGTATTACGATCCACCTGAAAAAGAGAAAAAGTCCTGGTTTGGAAAAATCAAGAAGTGGTTTAAAAAGGACAAACCGATTGTGACTAGGGAAGGACAGTTGCTTCCCCCACCGAAAACCCCTGCATCCTTTATGGTTGCGAAATACGGATATCACACTTGTATTTGGTTACACAATTGGGTAAAATATACCAGGAGTGACAGAGTTTTAGCATTTCCAGAGTATGGTTTGTTTAATTTAGCGGTTTTGAGAAATTGGAGAGAAAGAATGATGAATCTAGAACCGAGACCTAGACCAACACAGTTTGAAGCACTGACAGAATGGGAAAATGAGATGCATGACAGAGAAAGACAGAGGAGTGGCGGAAGGTATAAATACATGTTTGGCAGATACGGGCATGATACTCATGATGAGACAATGAGAAGGTGGCGGAATGTGAGTATGACCGATGGGTTGTTTCCTGTAAGAATGGTTGAAGGAGTTGGAGGAAAAAAATGTACAGAAAAAAGACATAATTTAGATCCAAAGGGGTACGGAGTGAACGAACTAGAGGATGATGTTCTTGATTATATGTTTTATAAAAATCCACCTCCGTATCAACCAGAATCTGAAATGTTAACACCAAGTGCCCCAATGAAAGAAACTTTGCGAGTCATTAAGACACAACAAGTACCTCAAGAATTAGGGGAAAGTAAAACAATGGGAGAAATAGAGAGGAAATTAGATGATAAAATGAGTAGTGAAAATTCTGCACAGTTAGCAAAAACAACTTTAGAATTAACTGAAAAGATAAGAGAATTAACCAAAAATTTAGAAGCTGTAACTGTTCCAGTGACTATAGGCCCTGTAATGCCTATTTTTGACAAACAGAAGGATAGTGAACATTGTTTAATGGTTCCTTATAACAGTAATAAACAAATTGAAAAATCAAGACAGAGCTCAAATGAGAATCAAGGGAGACAGACAATGGGTACGATGGAGCCAAATGCCTCAAATAACCAATTTCTAGGCCCAAAAGTAGCAGAAAGCCCTACTGTGAAGATGGAATCAGTATTTGAAACCCAAAGGGACTTAGAACCAACTAATGTAGAGAAACCAGTAGGCCGATCTTCAGAAGAACTGAGCGAATGGTTGAGAAGTCTGCAGAGAAAAGACAAAGAATCACAATCAATAGATGTAGCCAAACTACGAATGGTATTGGAAGAGTTAATAGTAGGAACTATTCCCACAGAGAAGTAAAAAACTTACCAGGATGAGGAGTTGCTGTTTCTGTGTAAAAGCATAACTTGGAGGGCAAAAAGTCTCCATGAAAGATTAGAAGAAGTAGCAAATGAAATGGGTATAGACATTGAAAAGGTAAAGGCCCTACAGAAACCATATCGAATAGATTTCACTGAAAAGGATATTGAAAATTTGAATACCACAGGACGAATGAGTCAGATTAAGGAAATAATTATCCTGCTGAGGAAATGGGGAGATGTGGACAAATGGAGAAGCAGATGGTATCGAAAACGAGATGATGCTTTAGACAAAACGTTTGCAACGTTTGCAGCGTTCCCTGTTAGAAAAAAAGGAGAAGTTAGTAACAGAATGTCCTATGAGAGAAATTCCACGAGGAGGATATGTACATGTCCCATGGACTAGACAAGATATTTTGTCATTCACAAATGAGTTCCCTCGACTACGTGACAAACCGTTGAGTGGTAAAGGCAGGTAAACAGATTTGTAAAATTGTCCAAAGTATTATGGATTGATCTAAACAGCCTGTTTGACATAATAGTACCAGCAGGTTTATGGACGGAATGCAAACTTATGATAAATTGGCCCACACAAGAATATCCTAGGGATCCAAAGACAGGAGCCCCAGACCCCGAGGTAATGAAGAAATACGAGCAGGTCATTGTCTTTTTGAAAAACAAAGTACCTCCTAAAGAAACAGATTGGGTAAAGATTGACAGAACTCATCAGGAATGTAAGGAGTCGGTACATGCCTACTATGAGAGGTTGATTTTGGCTTTTAAACAATTTTGTGGTGATGAAAATTTGAGCGAAAAGGACTTGAGTCATTTTGTATATAGATTTGTATATGGTCTACGTCCAGAAATTAGTGAAATGATCAAACAACATACCGTAGATTGGCAAAACAAGAAAATAGACGAAGTATTGAGACATGAGATTGAGGCCAAACAACGAAAGTTAAAAGAAAAAGCAATGTGGGCACAAGTAAAAGTGGCAGAGAGACAGGAAGTCCAGTTAGTGGAACAAGCGAATAATATTGGTCCCAAAAAGTTCATTCCTGGGAAAGGTAAGGGAAATTTTAACATAGAAGAAGCCAAAAAGAAATTCCCATGTCACAATTGCGGTAGGATAGGGCATTGGAAATCTGAGTGTAAATTTCCCCCTTGTACTAACAATGAAAATACATAATTGAATCCACAGGTGCAGAGTGAGGTGAGTGGTCAACCGTAGCGACAGCAGCAGGTTGTAACCCAACAGAATCAGGTGCCAGAACCGCCTTTTCCACAGAGCAAAAACTCCCAGAAATATAGTAATGAAACAGGATTCTACAACGAAGAACAGGTAACTAAGCTGCCGCGCGCTAACGCTGTTTCGCAGTATTGGCTACAACGCGATGCAAGCGATTCAGAAGAAGGTTATTGACGGTGGCGAAGGGAGGGAGAAGAGTGCGTACTTGGCGCAACTCTAGAAGTAGACCAGACAGGCCCATTTGTTGATGGAAAGATAAATAATGAAAATATTACTTTCCTGGTAGATACTGGTGCTACTAGATCAACTGTTAGGTCAGCTGATGTTAAAAATATTCCTCTCTCGGATGAAACGATCCAAGTAGTTGGTGTATCCAACAGACAGATTAAAACTTATCTGACAGAACCTGTAAAGGTTAGCATAGGGAAATTTTCTGAAATGCACCGCTTTGTTGTGTGCGATTCCAGTCCTGTGAATTTGTTAGGAAGGAAGTTAATGTGCAAAATGAATTGCACTATATTCTGTACTCCTGATGATATAGCATTTGAGACCCCTGATGAAGATGTGTTGTATAAGATGACCATGGCAAACAGAGAAACTGAGGTTACTGAAGCCTATGCTGTATTTAACCCTGATGACCTACCCAAAGAATTGAAACAAACTGTAAAGGCAGAAGTTTGGGACTTCACGGGAGAAGATGTGGGACTAATGAGAAATGTAGACCCAGTAAGAATAACAGTAAAAGAGGGAATAAATTATCCGAATATTCCACAATATAAATTGACACCTGAGATAATTGAAGGAGTAACCCCTATAATTGAGAAGATGATAAAACAAGGTCTTTTAATGGACATAATGAGTAGTCAATGTAATTCTCCAATTATGGGACTGAAAAAACCAAATGGAAAGTTCAGGATAGTACAGGATTTGAGAAAAATTAACAAAATTGTTTTGCCATGTTGTCCCATCGTACCGAATCCATCTGTGATTCTGTATCAGATTCCCCATGAAGCAGAATGGTATACAGTAATTGATTTATGCCATGCTTTCTTTTCCATTCCATTGCACCATGACAGCCAGCAGATTTTTGCGTTTCGTTTTGGCGTGCGTATTTTGGCATGGTGCCGAATTCCACAGGGATATACAGAAAGCCCCTCAATCTTTAATCAGATACTGAAGCAATCTTTAGAAAGTTTAGAGATGCCCGAGAATTCAGTGTTAGTACAATATATCGAAGACCTACTTGTGGCGTCAAAGACTCGCGAGGCCTGTGTAACGAACACTATAACATTGTTGAATCATCTGGCTGATGAAGGACTTAAGGTGTCACCATCAAAATTACAATTTTGTAAGAAAGAAGTACATTACTTAGGCCATAACCTCGAAAAAGGACTGAGGGAAATAACAATAGACAGAATCAGGATAATAAAAGGAATGAGAGCCCCTATGACACAAAGAGAGGTAAGGATGTTTCTTGGAATGGTTGAATATTGTCGTCAATGGATAAGTAATTTTTCCCTAATCGCAAAACCATTGGTATGTTTGACAAAAAGTGATGTGAGAGATCCCATTGATTTGAGCAAAGAAGAATTGGCAGCTTTCAAACAATTGAGAGGTAGTTTGTGTGAAGCACCAGCATTGGGAATGCCGGACAATGAGAAGGAGTTTGAGTTGTATTGCAGTGAGAGGAATGGATGTGCACTTTCTGTATTAATTCAGAAACATGGAAAACTAAGAAGACCAATTGCATACTTTTCATCAATATTAGACCCAGTAGATGTAGCTTTACCTGGGTGCTTGAAAACAGTAGCTGCTACCTTTCGAAGCCTGGAACAAAGTGAAGGGATTGTGATGGGATATCCTGTGAAAGTGTTTGTACCTCATGATGTGGCAATCCTTTTAACAAGGAGTCGCACTCAATACATGACACATAGTCGGCTGACTAAATATGAGAAAGTCATATTAGGTGCAACGAATGAGAGCCTTGAGAGGTGCTTGAATGTGAATCCTTCAACATTATTGCCTGATGCCGAGAAAGTGGAAGTCAGAGATGAAGCAGATCATGATTGTCTGGATGTACTAGATTTCTGTACCAAGCCACGTCCAGATATAACAGATGTACCATTGTCAGAAACTGATTTTGTGATGTTTGTAGATGGTTCTTGCTTGAGAACAGATGATGGAATGCTGAGTGCAGCATATGCAGTATGCACGGTTGCAGCAGCAATGGAAAAATCCTATCTGAAAGGAGTAAAATCAGCCCAAGTAGCTGAACTTGTTGCTTTGACTAGAGCATGTAAGATTGGGAAAGGTGTGAGAGTGACTGTGATCACTGACAGCCAGTATGGATTTGGTGTGGTGCACGACTTTGGCCAAATATGTCTACAGAGAGGATTTCTGACATCAGGTGGAACGCCCACTAAGAATGCTGAAGTGGTTGGAAAATTGCTCGAGGCGATACAGCTGCCTAAGCAATTGGCTGTTGTAAGTGTGCTGCACATAATCAGTCTGGCGATTACATCGCTGTAGGCATTAAATACGCTAACGATATGGCTCAATACTGTGCCCGAAATCAGAATTCAATGAATAGGGGAAAGAAAAAGGAAGTGACTTCTTGCTCCATACTGTTTACTAACATTATGGGTACCTGGGAGGAAGTGAGACAAGTACAGGAAGAAGCAGGAGATGACAAAATGAAACAGTGGGTAAAAGCAGGATGTGCACCAAGAGAGAAGGATCATGTATGGGTCTATCGGGATGGAAGACCAGTTATGCCTGATAGCATGATGTCTGCCATGGCATGGATGTATCATGGACAGGGACACATAGGGAGAGATGCCATGATAAGGTTGTTTAAACAGACTTGGTACAATGCTAAATTTAGACTTGTAGCAGAAAGTCTATGTCAGAGATGTCTCATATGTCAGCAATATAACCCAGGAAGAAAGACAGTGGTGAGTCTAGGAACAATAGGTCGAGAGGGAGACCTTTTACCAGAATGCAAGTAGACTTCATTGAAATGCCTCCTTGTAACAGGTTGAGGTATGTTCTAGTTATGGTCTGTTTGTTTTCAAGATAGGTAGAAGATTACCCAACGAGAAGAAATGATGGAATCACAGTGGCAAAATTGCTTTTGAGGGAATTTATTCCCAGATTCGGGTTCCCAGTAACAATTGAATCAGATCGAGGAGAACATTTTCAGAATGAGATCATAAAACCAATTTGTGAAGCATTAGGCGTACTGCAAAAACTACATTGTGCCTATTGCCCAGAAGCTTCTGGTGTGGTGGAACAAATGAATGGTACTATCAAGAACAGGATAGGGAAAATGTGTTTAGCCACGGGTATGAAATGGCCAGATGTCTTGCCTCTAGTACTCATGACAATTAGATCAATTCCAGTCAGAACCACAGGGCTGAGGCCCCATGAAATGATCATGGGAAGAGCAATGTGCCACGTGTTCATACCAGTCAACAAGTTGTTGCCTATAACTGATGACATGGTGTTGGATTACTGTAAAAGCCTGGCTGAAGCAGTTCATTCTGTGTTTCATCAGGTTGGAGCGGATGCCACCACCCTTGAAAAGAAGCAAGCTCATGACCTGAGCCCAGGGGACTGGGTAAGAATCAAAGTACACAGAAGAAGAAACTGTTTGGTTCCAAGGTGGGGGAAACCACGACAAGTGCTTTTGACTACAACTACAGCTGTAAAGTGTGCTGGAATCAAAAACTGGATTCATGCAAGTCACACGTTGAGAATCCCAAATCCAGTGGATAGCACAGAACAGGATATATTTTGATGAGACAGAGTCAAGTACTGAATCAGACGAAGAAGAGACAAGAACAAAAGAAAACCCTGAGAGGGGGGAATTGGAGATAGATCAAACAGTTGTCCCGAGAAGTGTTTCCTTGAAAAGAAGATTGCAAATTTCTGATACCAGCTCAGACTCAGAGACTTAACAAGCAACTTTACATTCAAGAAAAGAAAAAGACAGCGAAAAGACAATTAAAGAAACTGTGGCTAGAGAAATTCCAGATGAAAAATTGAGAGAAATTCCACCTGAAGTAACAAAATTATATGGACAGGTACTAGATACAGAGAGAGAGGGAAAGATTCTTGTGGAAGACCCCCGAGAAGGGACGAGTAGCCAGCAGGACGATTGTGCGCAAGAAACCTGAATAGGGACAGAAGTAGGGAAAACGAAAGAAGCAAAAGAAAGAAAAGAGGTTGGAAGGAAAAAGCATGTTCAAACAGAGTCGGAAGAAAGTGAAGACGAAATACCAGAAGGTAGAGTCTTAAGAAAGAGAGCTTGGAAGACTGAAAAGAATGATAAAGGAAATAAACTGAAAAGATCAGCAAAAGATTAAGTTTGGCTGAATAAGATAAAGAAGTTGAGATACCGACTGACAAAAGTAAAATCACCAAGAGCTGAACAGGTGAATGAAATAATGAGTCAAGAAAAATCAAAAGACAAAGAAACAGTTGTAATTGAGGAAAGCAAAAGATCGAGGAAGCCTAACCAGAAGTATAAGTCGCCAGAATAGACATATGTAGCCCTGCCTGAAATTAAAGAAGAGGCAGATAGCCAAGAAAATCCAGAGGTGACTATACCAGAAGTGGTTGAGGAAGACGAAGAATCGGAAATCCTGAGAGTTATCTTATCCGATATTGGAGAAGAGACGGATGTTCAGGAAATCCTATATCTAGACAACGAAGGAATGGTGAAGAATGATGAGATGCCAAACTGAATGAGACAAGTATGCTGCTAATGGAAAGAAAATAATTAAGGGAAAAGATAAAAACTGGTAGAACCAAGTAGGTGCTTAGAGCCTTGGGTTAGATAAACTAGTTGTGAAGTAGAAGAGGCTAAGTCAAAAGTCACTGTTCATTTCATGAAAATGGCTGATACAGATGGTAGAAAAAGTAGATGTACATTTTTGAAACGATGGTGTAAAATGTGTTCTTGTTGAACAGGATTACTAATGCTTCTATGGAGTATATTAGCATTGATTACATTTAAGGTTAGCTTTGACACAATAGGAGAACATAGTGAAAACAAGACTAATATAGAGCAGATTCAAAAGACAGATCACACTGGAATAGATCAAATTTATATGCATAAAGACCGGTCAATAACTGATTTTTCTAACAATGTATTTTCGAAATTACTGTATGAATATGTAAACACAATGGAAGTGAGGGACTGCTACGTCTGTATGCAGTTACCTGCATCTGTTTCGGAGGGAGTGAGTGATCACCACCTTCCTGTAACTTATGGAATAACATGTAGGGTAATAGCTAGTTTAGTTTATCAAACAGGGAAGTTAGAATAATATTTTACAGATATAGATAACATATTTTCACAAGTATCGTCAATTAACAAACTAAATAGGGTAAGACCTGCAAAGGTATTAGGCGAATTTTTCTCAGAAACTAAAGAATTAACACTAGAATATATATATAGAAATAATCTGACTTGCAGTTTAAAGAAAGAAGAAAGGACTTGTTTAGATATGGTTGAAGAAAGAAAACTGAAAATGCAAAGGAAGGTCTCTGAAGGGAAGACAGAAAAGACAATTTGGGATGTAGATATGGAAAAACACTTGAAGGAAGAAGCTAGTCCAACTATGGCTTTAGATTGGCCTCAGAAAGGAAATTTGTGTATTAGGAGGAATAAGACTGCATATGACAATTACTTTGTAGGTAACAGTGAGTGCCATGATACATACCGAATCATGGGTGGATGGGAATTTAAAGGAGGAAATGATCCAGTTTTTCCAGGATTATATTTTATCTGTGGGAACAGGGCGTATTATCGTTTGCCAGACCATTGGTATGGCACATGTTATGTAGGCCTGGTTTTCCCAAAGATCTTTCACATGGAAAGAGGAGAAGATGGTGTACATACTTTAGGTAGTTATTTAGCACGTAGAAAGAGAGAATCTTGGTCAGATATTTTAGTTGATATCTTTGGAGCATTGATACCAGCAGTGGGAATATCTCTGAATGCAAATAAAATTAGAAAACTGTCAACAGTAGTGGATCGCTTGTCAACAATTACCGCTGGAGGATTTTTATTGGTAAATACTGAAATGGTTGCCATGCGTGCCATGGTAATGCAAAATCGACTTGCCCTTGATATTTTATTGGCAAAAGAGGGTGGAGTCTGTGGAATGGTGAAAGTCCAACATTGTTGTACTTACATACCAGACGAAAGTAAAGATTTGAAAATTTATATTAAAAATATAATGATTTGCATGACGAAATTGCACCACTGGAGGTTGAAGGTGTTTGGGAAAAGATTGTTAAGAAAATATCTTCTATTAAAGATTTCTTAGTAAATTTAGGTAGTACCTTGATAGGTAAAATCTTATTTCCATTAACATGTGTGATTTTCTTAGAATTAATATTAAGATTAGGATGTCTTTGTTATAAAAGGAAGAAAATTCAGAAAAAGTTAAAAAGAGAAAATTTAAGGAGACAGAATAAGAGACAGAAGAGGGAATTTGAAGAAATAGAATTGGAGGAGATAAAAGAAGATATGTATAAGACAGCCAAAATTGAAGAAATTGGGGAGACTGAGATGTAACAATAAAAGCAAGAATTCACTTTTACTCCTTGAAAAAGGGAAAAAAATGTTAATGGTGTGGTGATAAAATCACCAAAGGGGAGATTGATGGCGTGGGTAAAACAAACATTTTGTATACCCCTCCATTCTGCATGTTCATACCAATTAGAATAATCTATTAATTATAATAAGTATTAATGTCTTTCTTTGCTATCTAATCAACCCTACTAATGTATGAATTACACGTGGGATTTGCATGCCTAAAATAATTTGTAAACTAATATACGTATGCATACTAACACTAGAAAAATAGAATATTACATGGTATATGTTGCCTTTGTGATGTAATTGTAAGTTGCACCAGATGACATCATTGGGTGAGTATAAACGCTTTAAATGTCGCCAATATGCTAGATAATTACACACACATACGGGAATTAGTGAGGGTTAAACATTTTATTCGTTATTTCCATGTTTTAACTACTTTTTGTGTTTGTTTTGCTTAAGTTGACCAATTTGGCCTATGATAAAATGGCCGACCCATGGACACGACGAAACAGCTACCATTCCACGAGGTTTCCGACTAAGTGCGCATGCTCCATGCTCCTGAACGAGTGGCCTCAAGATGACCCACACAGCCTGTACCACTGACAAGGTCGTCACTGGACTACTGCCAAGAGCTTTAACGATTTACAATCTTAGCAAAACCGGATGGATCATGTATGACAGTGTGACATCATAGACTTTGGGAAACCGAAACGGACGATCTTAACCAACCAATCAGAAGTGCCTAAAACTGAATTTTGCTACATTTTATCATTAATTTCATTATAAAAAGACGGTAGAATAATGAGTTGTGTCGCTCTTTTCCTGTTTCCTGACGTTATGCTGACGGAGAGGACGGTGACACTGCAGGACAGCTGTTTCCCTGAATCTTTGACAGACTAGATTGCTGCCCATTTTCCTGATTAACTGAGGTCTCTTAGACTGATGGGCATTGATTGATACGGGCACGTTTATGGTCCAGACCCAATCTTTGGGACTGTAGCATGCTGCATGACAAATTGATTGACTTAAGAGGACGACTAATAGCCAGATTAGGTAACTATGATGTTCTGTGAATTGATTAAAATTCTTACTAAAAATTTGCATTTATTAGATAAAAATATTATTATTATTATTATTATAGAGGCTTTTGTAACGCGCTCTGCTACTAAATAGTATAGTATCCTGGCGCGGAGAGAAAAGGAAGGGGGCAGATCACAGTAAATGCAAAAGAGGGACAGCCATTAGGCGTTGGTGTTAAAGAGGTAGGTTTTTAGGCCTTTCCTAAATGCCATGATGGAAGGGGCTGTTCTCAGTTGCAGGGGGAGGGCATTCCAAGCTCTCGCTGCTCTAACAGAAATGGATTGTCCACCTAGCCTACTATATTTGAACTTTGGTACAGTCATTTGATGAAGATTGCTTGATCTGAGAGGGCGGTTGGGGGCATAAAGGGAAAATCTTTTTCTCAAATAGGTAGGGCCTGTTAGGTGGAGTGCACGGTATGCTAACACAAGGATCTTAAATAAGATCCTTTGAGCCACTGGAAGCCAGTGAAGGTCTCGGAGAGGTTGGCGGACGCTAGATCTTCTGGGGATGTTGAACAGCAGCCGGACCGCAGCATTTTGGATGACTTGGAGGCGGTGGATCAGATAGGCTGGGAGTCCGCAGTAGAGAGCATTCGCATAATCCAATCTGGATAATATCAGAGCGCGAATGACCGTCTCCTTAGCTGCTCACGGGAGCAAAGGAAGGAATCTGCGTAGAGTTTTGAGAGTGGAGAAGCAGATTGATTAACAAGCAAATGTTGTGGGTTATTTATTATCATCTGAATCTAAATGAAAAGGATTAGAATCACTTTTCCAAATTCAACTAAATTGATCCATCGACTAAGTGGAAGGAATATTTTGAGATTCAGGATCAAGATGTGCTGGATTGAGGATATTTAGTGTATGTTTATGTGAATAAAATTTCATTAGATTATAAGATATTCTTTTCACGCCAGCGTTTGAAACATCAATCTCTCCTGTAAGAACAGAATAAATGAGAGTGTGTGAGTGTTGGTGTTATGGGCCCCACCAATGAATGTATTGAGTGAAAGCGTTAGTATGGTATCTGGTTTGTGATGAAGGGAGGATAGGAAATTCCACGCTGGAGCATCAGCAGCCAACAAGATGTCACCAACATATTAAATAAGAGCCACTCCTTTCGGTACAGGAAAAGAATCAAGCTGTCTTTTCAATGCCTGGCTAAAGAAGCTAGGAATCTCTGTATACCCCTGTGGAGCTCTACAAAATCTAAAGGAACGATTATTCAAAGTGAAGCCGAACAAATAACGGCTGTCAGGATGAATAGGTATCGAGAAGAAAGCATTCTTCAAATCGATCACACTGAATGTAGTTGCAGTCAGAGGAACCATAGTAAGAAGTGTTGTGATGTCAGAGACTACTGGGTATTGGGGCACTACAATCTTATTAACCTCTCGTAAGTCAATGATAAACCTGTATATTTTAGTATCAGCGTCTTTTTTCAAGATGGGAAGGATAGGACTATTGTAAATATTATAAGGGACTTCTTCCACAACCCCTCCTTTAATCAGATCTTGAACAATACTTCTTAGTGCCACTTCACCTTCTCGAGATATTTTATATTGAGGCAGTCGAGGCAATGAAGCACCCTCCTTTACTTGAATATGGACTGGTGGTATAACCATTTGTCCCATATCGGTGTCTGATGTAGCCCACAAGGTACTAGGTAGTGATGCCTAAGCAATATCTTCTCTAATGAGACAAGACTTCTCAACCATAGGATAGTTATCATTCAAAATAACACGCACACCTTCAGGGGAACAACGTATTGTAGCACGAAAATGTTTGAGCATATCGTGAGCCACAATGTTGTCCGGCGTGTTAGTGGAAAGCAGAAAAGAACATACGGCAGTGAATATATCAACATGAAATGCAAGTGGCTGTGACAGTGGGCTAAGAGAAGGTGTCCCATTGAATCCTATCAATATTATTGTTAAGCCAGACAGGGGAGCCCTAGGAACCAGTTGTTTAGACAGGGCGCTACGAGTAACTCCTGTATCAACCAGAAACCGATCAGTAGAACCCAAGACGTTTGCATCGACATAGGGACCCTTCTGATCTACTGAGACTTCAACTGGTTCCTTACCCCATCCTAGGCATTCCTATGTGTAATTAGAGCCCTTCAAATCCTCAGGCAGATAATCGGACATTTGATATCGATTTCGCCTGTCAAAAGTATTAGAGGAATTTTGAGTATACTCAACTGCCTCAAACCTAGTACAATCATCCATACCTCCCCTATTTCCTAAGTTCCCTGGGTGGCTTCTCATATGTCCTATACCACGCTGATACTGCTGTCCATGCAAAATGGAGAACTCAAAATGCCAATGGCCAATCTCCTTACAATAAGCACACTGATCAGAAGACAAAGTTGTTTGAGGGAAAGGGGGTTCACTAGGACGATACATCGCACATCTGCCTCTACCACCACCTCTATAAGATGGACCATAAACCTGAGCTAACATAACCTTCGTCTTTAAGTCTTTAGCCTTTTTATCCTCATTGCCCTTTACTTCCAATTCCTGCCGTTCATAATACTGAGCCATAGTCAAAAGAGAGACTGGGGAAGATGTGATCCATGAACTCTCACTGGCCTTTAGGCGACTAGCTATTCCTGGCAACATGTTCGCGACAAATTTGTCAACGATCCGATGCCTGCCTGCGTCATCAGTCAATAACTGCCCACTAAAGTCATGGAATGTCTCCTCAAAATGTGTAAAGAAATCAGAAACTGATTTGTCCACTTTCTGCTTACAAGACGCTAACATAGTCCAATCTATCTTTTTAGGAGGCATAAGAGTTTTCAACTTAGTTATTATAGCCTTTGGGAGGTCTAATATCTCTTGTTACGTTTCTATACAGGTTCTCGTGTTGCGTCTAGTCTCTCTATTTCTACCCAGTTATTTCTGAAAGCTGTATGATCATCTACTTTCTGAATCGATCTCCTCATATCAGGGGGTAAGATAAGCCCGAAAAACATGTCAATATCAGGCAAATTCATAGAGCAAGAACTAATAGCTCCTTCAACTTCCTCATAAAAAGCACAGGTCAGGCAAAGTAGCTTTAAGAGCCATGACATCCGCTCTACTTCAAGGAGTATAAACCCAATTATAAACAAAATATCCATTCGCATCAGTTGAATCTTTATTGTCACTTGTACCCGCACCCCTAGGAGGAACATATAAAGGTGCAGCTTCACGCATTGGTTTCCCATGAACTTCAGAAATACTGGTTTCCTTATCTGTCCCTGGATCTTCATCATGTGACACGGGGGTCTGAACTGTTTGTTCAGCTGGAACTGTACCAGCTCTCTTTTTCTCCTCTCGCAAACGGAATGCATCAGTTCATAGTTTAACCACTCGTCTAATTAAATCAGCCACCTGGGAAGGGAGAAAAAGACCATTATTCAATTGTTTATGATCAAATTTTATATCAGCAGGCTCTGGATCATCGGAATATTTCCTAAAACTAAGTATTACTTCCCCTGTAAATGACTCTGCAAAATATAACTAATCAGATTCTGGCCATTGCTGAACCATCTCTATAAGGTCTGGAGCAGAGGTGGTACCACAAGCTGCTTTACGAGCAGTGGATCTAAGAGCGGCCGCACGCTCAGCAAACAACAGAGAGTGAGTCTGCCGTCTACCTTCTGCATCTGTCTCTTTCTGACCTGAGAAAGATGTACCGATATCTAAATCGTCCTCAGTGGCAGAGGGTAAAGCATATGGAGGTGGAGATCGATCTAACAAAATTGAATAATCCTGAGGTTTATTAAGTACAGGATGATTTTAACGGCAAACAGCTTACAAAAATGTTTAAATGCTTTTAATGAGTTCATGTCAGGATTGGAACTTAAGGTCAACTTTAGTAAATATTTTATCATGGTGTGTGGCCCAAATAAAACTAAAACACGTAAATATATGGTCCACGACACAGCCATTGAGAAAGTATAAAATGTAACTTATTTGGGGAATCTTTTTAATAAAAAGTTGAGCTGGGATCACTTGATTACATCTAGATTGCAACAAACTAGTAGAATCATAGAGGGGCTTTTTCGATTTTCCAGTAAACTTGCCCGTAAACCGATAGCTGAAATGATAACACTGTACAAATCCAAATGCCTGTCAGTAGCCACCTATGGGGCAGGGGTATGGGGATACCATAAAAGTGCCCAGATTCAAATATTGGAGAATAAATTTATAAAACGCCTCCTATCTATCCTCAGCAGTTCTCAAACATTATTCTGCCATTCTGAGGTGGGTTTAGAATATGTGAGTGACAGAATCCATATTTCACCATTGCTTTTATGGGGGAAAATTTGGACCTCAGAAGATCTGTTATTTTCAAGAGGCATTTTAAGAGACTGCATGAACCTTGACAATGCAATGGCAGCTCCATGGTTACGCTATGTCAAGGAAACTTTTCATAAGATAGGCCTTGATAATTTTTATGAAAACCCGGAGTCTATCCAACCTAATATGAAGATGGTCATTAAGAATGCATATCATACTGTTTTTAAGTTTGTCTAGCCATGATAGTAATACAGTGGAATATGTAGCTTTGAAACAACAACAATTCTACTTGTCTTTTACCACTCGGGTTCATTGGCGTTTTTTAATGACGAGATTTCGTTTAAATGTACTGCACTTTCATGTGGCTTTTCCGAAACAGGGGGGGTGGTGTGAGAGACTTCCTCCCTGCCCATGTAATAATGCAGCCCAACAGAGCACAATGCATTTCATGCTTTTTTGTTCACTTTATAAAGACCCAAGAGCCCATTTCATTAAACTAATTTCACAGGATATTCGGCCCTGTACTTACAAAGAAGGTTTTAAACATTTGAGGTCATTATCAACTACCACTATGTGTAGCTCTGTGCTCAGTTTTATTAGAATTGCTCTTTTAATTAGGAAACAATATGAATTATGAATAGTTTTATTGTTTTTTATCTATCTTGGTGCTAACTTTTGTGTATTGTCTGCTAAAACTTTCTGTATTTTAAAACATTTTGTATTTTAAAATGAACGTATGAATTTCTTGTAAACTTTTATGATTCTTTTGAATCAAATAAAGTTAATTGAACTGAACTGAACCTGAGAAAGATGTACCGATATCTAAATCGTCCTCAGGGGCAGAGGGAAAAGCATATGGAGGTGGAGATCGATCTAACAAAATTGGATAATCCTGAGGTTTATTAAGTACAGGATAAAGGGGGCGCCGGACAGGGTATTGGCCATTTACCTCTAGATGACGCTCCCTATCCTCTTTCTCTTTTATTTCTTTAATATCTTTATTTTTCAGTTCCAGCGCTTTCATATAGATATTTTTGCGCTGTTCTTTATCTGCTATAGCTTGCTCTTTTCTCACTCTCTCATGCGCTTCTTTCTTCCACATTCGTACACAATCAAACATATCTTGTCTGCTTTTATGCTTGAATACACATTGTTCCACATAATGAATCTTTCTAAGATCAAATGACCAATTCAGTGGCCATCGTAAATCAGGATCCTTTTTTGTGTATTTATTCCACAATGCACTGTACATTATGGAAGAAATACCGTGTTTAACGTACATGTACCTATTTGGCGTCCCTTCAGGGAGAGCCGACTGACTTCGTTCTAAATCCATTTTGGTACCTCCAAAAAAGCAACACATCTTACGAAACGTGCTAGAAACAGGCATGCCAAAAATATTATAGTAAATATAATATTATAACAAAATGGTACTAATCACAAATACAGTACCATTCCAAAATCCAAAAGTTAGAGAAAAATCTCCATATTGCCTGCCTATGTATGTTGCAATGTACATATTACCCAAACCAAACCAGAATCTTGGCCAAGCAAACCAGAAATCAAGAGTGCCGCTGTAGCGACCTTACCAAACAAAAGCCTCCAGCCTCCAACTGCCAAGTTTTGAATTCGACCTAATGGTCATTGTAAGACGAACGCCAAAGGGATCTCAGTCGGGGACCAGTCACCACCTGGAGGGTCAAATCAGGAAAAGCGGAAAAGCACTTTGGTCTGCAAATACAAGGGTCTCCTCGTGCAGCGTACTTCCTCAGCGAGATTCCAAACCTCCGTCAAGACCACACTGTCGGGTGGCCGTGTCTCCGGTGAGCCCCACGTGGCGTGCGCCAATTTGTGGAAGTGAGCCTTTTCAGGGGCCCACCAGTGCAAGGGTTCGCCCTTCTTTGTCCTTTAGTCCTCAGACCAAAAAAATAGAGATTGGCACGGAAGCTGTAATACCAAAACAATAGTTTATTATCACTCATGAGTGGGACTATATCGATACAGAACCCTCAGGCAATGTATGAGGCAGTACATGGAATACAGAAACCAGGGTGCTTTTATACACCTTTTGTTGCAGTGTAAGCATGGAGACTCAAAAAGAGGCGGTACAAGTATACACAAGAATAGCTATTCACGAATATGGACATACAGAAATCACTTAGTCAACAGAGTGGGAGGGGAAACTAAACTGCTTACATCAGTTGGAATATCCTGACAGTTATACTCTAAACAGGTGCATTCTAGCAGCTACAGGCCTTTCTGAGCATGCGCAGTGCTCTGGCTCAGTACTGAAGGAGTTAACTATAGTTGATGACTCAGGCAGAATAGCAAAGCAGGCGACAGTGAAGACGGAAAGAGCACATGGCGAGCACATGGCAAATTAAAATGGATGCCAAAACAAAATGGCTTCAGCTCTTGCTAACAGCGATTTCTGCCGATTTCCACAGGAGCATGACGCTACCAAATTTGGCGTTGCTCTGCGATCTGACATTGTCTACTAAATATGCCCCTTAATATTTATCTTATTTAAGTCACACTGCTCATGAGAAAGTGTTAGAGAGGCATGCAGATCCACTTTTGGACACACCACTTGCCATGACTACTACTGATTGTGACCTCTTTTGGGTTAGGAGGTCACATAAATACCATAAGATGGATATGTGTGGGTCGGACAAGAATTTGATCTGCCTTGTACCTGGACATACAAACAAGCTCAAAGCTGAGATCATATATGACATCCTTATATCTTATCTTTTATATGCTTATATTACATCCTCTCTCTTCACCTGTGTGTGACGTGCAACACAATAACAGTACTGCATTCTGGATGGAACATTGTGTTTGTATCATACATAGCAACCTTTCTTTATTCATTGGTTTCAGACCTTTCAGAAGAGTGAATCTTTTGTCACTTTGCACAACTGATCTGTTAAGTGATCTGCAATGCTGGTAGTTGAAGATACTAACTTTTATGACACAGACATGGAATCTAAAGAAATTTTGCACAATCCCTATACTCTGACACAATGGTATCAAACTTTCAGACTTAAACATTCATCAACATAAAAAGACATTAGATTTTCATTGCATTTATTTAAAAAGAAATATACATATAATTCATAAAATCAATACTGACATTGGATATGTTAAAAAACACTAGACATAACAAATACACATTATTATTGGATCCACAACACTGTTATGAGCCCGCATAACAGAAAAAGATAATGAAGACAGTAAACTTTGTCATTAATTGCGCATCCTATAGAATCCTGTAACTGCTATGGTTGGTGATACATATGTACTTTTATATCTACTCGCAGTCAACCACAGTTCTTCTTTGGATTGCGTTATTATAGATGCGTCGACGCGTTTCGATGGTTCTTCTTGTTAATCCATCTTTATCAAGACTTATAATAGGCTTTGGGTCTTCCTCAATATTACGGGGACTGACAGCCTGCGTTTTATTAAAATTCGTCCTGGTGTCTATTTCCGAAGTCGTGAGTGCATGGCATATCCCATTCACTACTTCTCACCTCTTTAATGAAGTCGTCAATTTCAATCCGGGTGACGGAGGTCCCAGTTACTCCTCCTTTATTTACGTCACCTCTTAATGAAGACGTCAATTTCCACCGAGGTGACGGAGGTCCGAGTTACTCCTCCTATTTTTTTCGTCACCTCGGGAAAACAGGCTGTCGGCTTCGTACGCGGGAGTATAATTCGCTCCAGACATGGAATGCCGCAGTGCTTGGCCTATCTAGGGGCTTCAAGATTAGGGAAAACATAAGACTAGGGAAATATTTAAAATTCTGCAAAATTGAATAGTCCACAAATATTAACAGTCCCCATGGATAATCCAACAGTAGTTTTAATAAGCACCCAATGAGTAATCCAATAATAGTGAGAGTCCTTATATATAAAGTTTAACAACACCATCCCCAGGAGTTAAGCAATGCTGAACTTCACTGAAACCTCTCCTTCCTAGCAGTGACACCAATTATTCCACAGGCCCCTATAACATGGCTGGGCCCCTTGAAAGAAGTACAGATCAATGCCCAGGGACTGAAGCATCAAATACCAACCAAGCTGTGAATAGGGGCTTGTATCAAAGAGTTCTTTTCTACCCACAATATAACAATGTAAGTCAATGCATCAATCCCCATGGCCATATCACAATGTGAGTCAATCACCATGGCCAATCTCCAAGAACCCCCGAATCATGCCATCATCAAGCCTATCCTAAAGTGAGCCAAATCATACCCAAATGTGCTGTCGAATCATTGATCCACTGTGACTTCCCTTCGGCAAGTACAGTCATGAAAAATTAGATACTTGAACAACTCTAAGAGTTCATAGAATACTACAAGATACACAGGTAGACTTTGTGTGAATAAAGCAAACAGAAACAGTGCCTACCAGCAGAGGGAAGACCTTCATATCACTTTGGCCAATGGAACTCAGGCAGCATCATATTATGTTACCTTTAGGCAGACATTAACATAGCTGAACATGAAATATTGAATAAATGACATAAGTAGTGATTGGTGAGTTCTAGAATGGCATTCATGTGGATCCCTTCACTACTCTTCAATAACTTGAGACCAACAATTTCAGATCTGCTAAGCAAAGCATATTAGAACAAGGTCTCATAACTTATTGCAGTGGTCTCTGCCTTCTCATCCTTATTGGTCAATGTCTGCATGTGTGCTTTAATGTGGGATATTGAACTATAGATATATACATACGCTAAACGCATCTCCATACACAGTGACATACACCGTGAGAATTGACTGGGGATCAAGAACAACACTTGTTGCCTTGACAAGATCTGTCGCTGGATAACATGAAATTACTTCTTCCTGAACTACATCAAAATGGAGAGCATGACAGCAGGTGGCCTAAAAGAAAGAGCGCCCCCTCAAATAGCTTTCATTTTAGTACCAACTTAAAATTCCATTAAAGATTGACAAAAAACTGAGCATCATCATTGACTCAAACATTTCACTTTACTTACAATTATGAATTATAAACCCTCACTTCTGAAGACAATCATGATGTTGCTGCAAAAAGATCACTAAATTTAATTGCTTAATAGGCTATTGCACCATAGTATACATTGGTTTTCCCAAAATAATCCTAAACAGACTTCAGAGGATACAAAACCAGGTGGTGAGATGAAGCCTGAACCTCTGAGTGAGTGATCTCTCTAAGAATGTTGTTAAGCTGACCATTGGATCCAAATGGAGTCCAGCAACAAACCTTACAAAACTGGAAAAAATGCCAAGGCAAACTTCACAGACTATTGCGCATCACACACCTTTCATGTCCTACAGCTCAGGCAACTCCAACTAGATCCTCCAACCAATATTCAAGCAACAGGAAGATGGGGCCATGTGATTACATGTTGAGCATCTGAATTTCAGAAATGCTCTTGTCCTAACACTAAGGTCAGAAGCTAACTACATATGACTCCTGAGAAGACCTAGTCAGAGATACCTCTATATAGCCTGAAATGATAATTGAATTGCAGGCACTGTAAGACACAATATATGCTACTCAGCATCAATATCCTTGGTTTCTAATTCGGGAAGCCCTTGTAGCACCAATCATTCAGCCATAACTTGCGTCAGCCATGGCTTCAAAAGAAGCAAATAGGGATGATACCTAGTGAGCAAAAGCAAATAATAACACAAAACATATTAAAGCAACAAAAATCCATGTTGTTATTCAGCATGCAGTAGTCCAGTAGTCAACAAAAGCAAATCAGACAACACCTACGTTTAAAATTGGGCTCTAATGGTTCTTGGCAAATATTCCTGGCCACCTCTATTCTACCCCATGATATTAACTCCTCCCCCTCGTCACCTCATCTCTCCTACACTATGCATGCTAATAGCAACTTGAGACCACAGTACACATTGCATAATATTACTGTCCACCGTAATGGATAGTACTGTTAACCTGGTGGGTGCTTAAATGACTTGAGAGAAATTACTACTGATAGTGATCACTCTATGTTATTTGAATGGGGAATAGTTCCATGCACTTTGTTTTCCCAGTTACCTAACCACTGCAACTGACTGTTCAATGGTGTGAGAAGTGGGTTCCCATCTGTTTAATCTACCTGGCTTGTTTGCTTTTTGGGCTACTAGGTTTTTAGGTTTCTGTTGTGTGCACGTCTCACTGAGTGTCACTCACTTTAAAGCCCTGTTAAAATGAATTGGAAGTGCAAACTCAGTACCTTTCTTTTAGGAAAAGGTCATATGCTGCTCAGCTAGTGTAAGAGTTGCCATCAAGTTGCACATGAGCAGGTATGTGCATATGTGTACTTGTGTATGGGTTCAACAATTAAGATTACCATCTAACTTAACCCGGTATCTGCACACAGGTTGCCTGCTGTAGAGGGGACCCTTCATGGGTTGAAGCTGGCCTTATTATATGAGTGAGCATTCATAATGAGAGAATGTACATCTAGTGATTTATTGAAATATGTGTTTCTGTCACTATATTGTACACTACCATTAAAATTAGAACCAAACTACAAGTTTGCCATAGTTAAAAGTAGATGCTAGGTTGATACACCAATATTATGGCTACATGCAGATCTGACATTATTTCCACAGTCTACACTCCTTCTGTCAATTCAAGCTTTATCATTTTTCTCTGAATTGACTCCTAATTGGATTCTTGCCTTTGAATTGCCCTGCAAGGCCAAATTAATTTCTGGCCAGCTGTAGCATCAAAGGCTTCCCCACACAATAGAGCCATTTGTAAGTGATTGGGCCTTCTCCTGGGAAAAGGAAAGGGTAGGGAGCGAATCGGCATGTGCTAATTCCTTTTCTCGCTGCACCCGGCCTTGGAAAGCCACACCCACAGAAACAATTGAGGGTAGCTAGACCTCTGTGGCCAGTCACAGTTTGGAGGGAAGGGACCAGACAGCTGTGGAGGTTAGTGTTGAACATTAAGCTTACAGAGAAGGTCTTTCATCCAACCACTTGAAGCTGCCGTTTTGCTAAATCCCAAAAATGCTATGCAGAAGGATTGGGGCAGGTGTAGAGTGATGATGTGTCACCCTAGGATTGCTCAGAGGTACTTATATTCCGCACCATTCCACCCCCACTTAAAAGGCCCTGCACCAAGGAGACACTTTTGTGAACAATCTGGAACTGGGGTACGCAACATCAGAGGAATGACTAGCTAGAAGAGAGAAGACACCTGACCTCAGCTGTAAAGATAGACTCAATGACCTCTGATTTCAGTCGACATCCATGGACTAGGATTTTTTTCTTCAGGGCCAGTGATGCAAGCCTCCCTACACACTGTGGAAAACTGTAGAGGGATAGACCTTCTTGGAGGACCTTGAAGGGTTCCCCTTGATACTCTGTGGACAGGTTCTGCAGGAGTGTGACCGCCACATAGATGGTGCTGCTTCACTTCCACTGACCCAGGTGCCTTATAAGTGACCAAAGGAAGCTCTTGGACCAGGGTGGAGCAGGAAGAGAGGGTACTCTTGCTTTGTGCTCTGTGATGCTGTTGAACAAGACCCCAGGCACCCAGATAGATGAAGAGTAAGGAGCATAAAGGCAGAGGGATAGGCCCTAAGCGCTCTCTCATCAGAGAGAGAGAAGTAAAATCAAGGTCTGCAAAAAGTATAACATTTAAAGGCCAAGAGACCTGAAATAAACACTTCTTTTGGAATTGCACCAGGAATACAATGTGACTTACCTCTTAAAAGTTGTCCCATCAGGGCCAGAGATACCATCCTTTGTTCAAGCCCTTTATAAGAGGGTTTGTTGAAGCTGGTAGGCCAAGAATCACTGATTCTCATTGTCCCCAGGGAGCCGTGGGGTGTGTGTTCCTCCCGGGTGACCTGGGTCAATGGGGTGGGTAGCATTCTCCTTCTTCAAAACTCAAACCTCCTGGGGAGGGCCAGGGCCCACGGGAGGAGAGGATTGCCTGGGGGTAGTGGGCATGCAAATGAGCAAACCCTCATATTGTAAAGTTGTTCCTGGTGGCCCCCATTGCCCTGGGACCTGACACAGGGGAGAAGAGGAAGAAACTACAAATTAGGATGAATGCTGCCGTGCTCTTACTCAAACTGACCCAGGGTACCCCTTTTCACCCTGGGACTGAAGCGGGAGTGAGTGTGACTGACTCAGCAAACACAATGGATGCTTTCACCACTCCCTGGTGCTTGTATCTGGATGGTGGGGCAACCCTGAGACTAGATTCCGACCTGCACTGATGGTGGGCAGGAGAACACTGAGATGGCCGGCTACCATACAGCTGTAAAAAAGCAGAGCAGGGAGTGAAAAGTCTGACAGGACTATGGGGGCTGTTGAGCTCCCTCGTGGTCTCCAACCTGAGCAGACTTGGTTACCCTATTGGGGCCTGGGACTCCATAACCCACAAAAATTGAGAAAGACATTTTGCAGTATGGGGTCACTTTTACAATGAAAAACCACCTGTACCAAAATAAGGGCCTCAGAAACATCGGGGTCGCATAACACAATTAACATATTCCTTCTGTGGTGCCCCAGAGAGGACAGGTGCAACACCAACCTATTCTAAAGCATTCTGAGGGGCAACCACGATCACAGCAGCAACCATGGAGCCTCTCATTTTATTTTTAGATTGGCACCATAACCTTCCCAGAGGATTGTATTGATGATCCTCTTTTGGTGGGACCTAAGTCTGTTTTGTTCCAAATGTCACAGTAGCAAAAAGACTCATGCACACTGTGCATTGAATATTAAAATGCATTATTACCAATGACAAAATTGGTCAGTAAATCAATACATATATATTAATTAAAGTAATGGTACAATGGTACCATCCTGAGTGGTTTTAAAGGTGCAGCATTGGTTTATAGGAACATATTTCTGTTTTTTCAAGGTTGTGACAGCCAGACAAGGATAGTAAGCCTGTCTTTTGATAACTGCATACAATTATTGCATTTAGTACATGACGGGTATTGTGGTTTTAGGGTTCAGGGCTCACTAGGGGTGCATTCTATTAAGAGGGCTCACCATAAATATTTCCACCTGCTATAATGTATATATTTCTAAATGAATGTGTAGCGATGAGTAGTGCGTATGTAATACAATACTTTTTCTTTTTTATAAGTAAAAGCACTGAGAGACAATGACCTTTTTGGTGTTGTTTGAGGCATCCCCGCAGACTAAGGTACTAGCCTGCACCTCCTTACCTGAGTACAGCCTGGACTGCTCTGCCTCACCATTGTAGGAAGGTCAAGTCCTAAAAAGAGGTGCTTGTTTCCAGGTAAGGAGAGATTGAGGACTTATTACTCGTGAAGGACCCAATAATTGAATATAATATCCTTGATTCTTACATGTGGGATGTATGTTGCACAGAAGTGAAGACTACAGCAGGGGAAGTATAAAAGTAAAGATGAGTTGGTATTATTAGCCTGCAGTCATGAGGGGTGTGGCCCAATTTATTTGAGGCTGTCCCCTTGCAAGAAAGATTATGTGCACCCACAAGTAGTGCCCAGAGGATCCCTTTATCAGGAGCTATACCATCAGTAGTGACAGGTGTCAATGATGTCCTTTGCATAATGGAGTGATAGCTCCTACCTGATGCTTTCAACACCTACTATTACAGCATTGTAAAACCCTTTTATGTAGAAAGCACTAAGGGCCTTATTTAGAGTTTAGCTGGTGGATTCCCCCTTTACAAACGTGACTGATATTCCGTACGCCTATTTACAAGTACATTAAAGGCCTATTTATATATTTGCGGAGAAGGTACCTCGTTGCAATGGCGACGGAGCTCAATATCCACCAATATAGTTGTCCATCCGCTGCATTTACGTGCTGGCAGACCTTCGGGTTAATCACGGTGGAGACTACTCAGTCTCCATCGTGATTAATTCCCCTCCAATGGCGTTGAGGACTAATGACCATCAGAGAAATGGCTACATGTCTGCCCACCCAATTTAGATGGGCGGACACATAGTCTTTTTTTTACTGTTCCTTATCACCAGGTAAAATATGGCGATAAGGAGCAGTAAAACTATTCTAATGCCCCCCATAGGGGAGAAGGGAGCATGACTTTTTTTCTTTTCAAAAAGAAGATCCTGTTAAAGGATTTTCTTTTTAAAAAGAAAAAAGAATACAGTTTGCTGCAGGGCTGCGTCCTTCCGACACAGCCATGTAGTAAACAGTAAAATGCATTGACAGGAACCGCCGTGATTGTAGTTCTTGCAAATGCCTTTATAAATGACCTTCTGCTTGGTGGGTAGCCTCTCCACCATGGGGACGGAGTAATTTACTTCATCTCTATGGCAGAATGGTGGACCGCACGCCCAGAATTAAATCTGGGCCAAAGGGCCCAATTTAATTTTTGGAGGTAAGGATACTCTGTCACAATAGTAATGGAGTATCCTCACCGCCAAGGATGAGGTCTGCCCCACGCATTTAAATGCCAGCAGACTTTTGGGTTAACCATTGTGGAGACTACTCTATCCCCATCATGATTAACCCCCTGTGATGGCCCTGGGGAGCAAGGGCTGCAGGAGAAATTACTACATGTTCGCCCACCCAATTTTGATGGGCCGACATGTGGTCAGTTTTGATTGTTTCTTATTGTCAGGTAAAACCTGGTGGTAAGGAACAGAAAAAGCATTTGAATGCTCCCGCCACCATGGGAGAAGCTTCCCATGGCGAGGGGAGCATTATATTTTTTTCTTTACAAAAAGAAAATCCTGTTTCAGGATTTTCTTTTTGAAAAGAAAAAAACATTACTGTTTGTAACTACAGTAAAAAGTATCCGCCATTACTGCAGTTGCTGCCAATGACTTTATAAATGGCGGTCATTTATACATTTGGTGGGCGGAGTAGTCTTGGCCTGGCAGACATATAGTCATCCTCCAGGCCAATGCCTGACTATTCCATCGGCCAATAATTAAATCGGCCCCTAAATCCTATTGGACAGACTATCCGTCACGTTTTTGACAGAGTGAATGTCATCTAAACTCTAAATCAAGCCCTCAGTACTCTTATAATACCCAACACTGATTTAATTAGCTAAATTCAAACCTGATAGAGCTTACATCATCTGGAACCTGGCGATCTAAAGGGGCTGGACAATGCAAGAATTTGCTAATAAGTAATTTGATAGTGAGATTTTACTTCAATTTACACAAGTTTGAAATTCTGATTACAAAGGATGTGAATTGTGCATCACATTGAAATCCACTAATAATCGAATGAAAAATCCATGGCATGCATTTTTCTTACACTGTTTGGAACTGGCACCTAAGGCACGAAAACACCACTGAAATGAATCTTCAGAATTACAAGCCTGCCATAGCATTTGAAATTTAATTTGAGAACGTGTGCACATCTGTGAAGTTGTTTCCAGTACACTGATTTGCTTCTCTTTGGTCATTTGCATACTGAGTGACATTTGAGTTTTGACACAACAAGCCAATGCGAAATTAACTATGTTAAATGGATGCACTCCGCCGGGATGAATGGCACTGATCAACTGCACTGGAGGGATTTCATTAAAGGGGCAGCGCCACATCTGCTGAATTACAATATTAGGAAATAAAAAGAGCAAATATTTAGCCACAATGCTGCTGAATTGATTTTCTTATCCATGCTCCACATTCGTTTCAATTATGGATTGTGTCATTAATTTAGCAAACATTTTCCTGTTGTGTGAATATGTTGTTGCAGACATATGCTCCTTTTACACATCATTACTGAGTTAATGGCACATCATTAGGGTCACATCTTGTGGTAAGTTGGATTCTGCATATCAACTAAGAACAATATAGATTTAAAAGAGGAAACTGCTTGCAATCCTGTTTCTGAAATTGATTTTTGTTGACATAGTGCACAGAAACACTGTCTCGGAGGTGTTTTCCGGAAGTGATGCATACAGCGAGGTGTGAAAAACAGGGCTGACTGTGCTAGTCATGATGTTACTTATTTTGTTGTATAAGGAACTTTATTGGTATTTCATAAAAGGCATTAACCTCTTTTAGAATATGGTGGCAATGAGAGCAAGTATCAACATTATCCCACAAATAATCACCAGACCGTTGTATGTGAGAACATCGAGTATACAAATATCATGCTACAAAAATATCATAGCCAGACTATCAGCTACCAAAATACTGCAAAGGTAAGCACATATAGGTGAAGATAGATTTCCTATTCCTAACTCCACATCTACGTAGTCCGAAGATGTATACATCATCGTGGTGCATATTTGTGCAGTTAAGTGTATTAAATCTATACTTACCTCTGTATACTTAACTTCACAATATTTTGGCTGTAGATGTTCTAGCTAAGAAGTTTTGGCAGCAGGGTATTTAGAACTCAATGGGCTGGAATCACAAAGGTATACTTACACTTTTGTGTGAGTTTACACATTTTTTTGTGCTTGTAAACTGTGGATTTAATTTTACTAATAGTATTTTAAGACTGCGGCGACTCCACAGTCGTAGTGGGGACTCCACACATAAATTGATAGACCTGTCCTATCTTTTTATGTGCGAATTTCTCAGTCCCCCCTCCGTGGACTTTACGCAGGCGTAACTTTACCATTAGTAAATGTATACTCGCAGGATACCTTATACAAAAGTGTAAGTTTACCTTTGTGAATCAGGCCCAATGTATTCAGTGGATACCCATGGGACTGGATTAGTGTGTCCATGTGGCATTCGTTCACTGTCAAGTCTGTTGCATGCAGAGGCAGTTCACAGTTCTTCTATGGAAAAATGGAAGACAAATCTGCCACTTAAAAAACATAAGCTACAAAGCAAATAGAGAATAGAAAAGCAGACACATGTGCCTTGTAGTATTGTGAATGAAAAAGTGCATCTAACATTTTCTTTGTTTCCTAATATTATTGGCACTGTATGCATTAGTATAAAGCAGAGTGTTGTATTATAATGTATTTTTTTCTCAATAGTTATACACTTAGAATAACGATGTTAACAACTAAGAATTAATTGAACCTCAAACCTACAATTATTGCTACGGAAGAGGGATTTAATGAGGGGTGGTAATGTGGCAAACTTGGTTTACCGACTTAGTGACATTTTTTTAATTTGAGAAATGGGGCAAATAAAGCATCACACCCTGCAATAGGATCACTTTGTCAGACATATAGGGGTCTATTAGGATGGTGGACGGATGGCCGCCGCCGGGCCGGCAGAGGCAACCGCCGGACCGTCGGTGGACATCTGCCCACGATCGCAACCCTGAAAACCGTTAGCATGGCGGTGGCGACCGCGGCGGTGAGAATTTCCACCCGTCACTTTTCCGCCTGTACCAGTCCGCATGCATGCCTAGCGGGCGGAACTGGACCACTACAATGATGCCGGTGCAAGGCCAGGCTCCGCCGGCATGATTATGATGCCGGCGGTAGCCAGCCTTTCCGAGGGGGTGAAACCGCCATGCAAAGGCATGCGGAGAATATCTCCAGGGGTCCATTGCATGCCCCCAATGTGTTGGGTGTGTGTGTGGGTGCACTGCGGGGGTACCCATGGTACCCCCTACATGTCCCTGTACCAGGTGGCAGGCACTATGCAGTGCCTGCCACGCAGTGCAGAGACATGCATGACATGCTCCTTTTCACACCGGGGCAGTGCTGCTGACAGCAGCAACCGCCGCAATGTTAATCACCAGAACCCGACCGCCGTGGGCGGATTTTGACTGCGGAGCATCCTAATTGGGCCGGAGGTTATGCCGCGGTCCTTGCGGGCGGTCTTTTCCCGCTACCATGGCTGTTGGGGAGAATTTCCGACCGCCATCCTAATAGGCCCCGTAGTCTGAAGAATTATTTTCTTTAGCAGTTGTTTGAGGGAAAACTCTACAGCAAAAACTGAAATTTTGTGAGAGCAAATTTGCTAGCTTCATGAAGTCTTAACATTGTCATCTTCACTAAATATGGTTGACAGAATTCTAGTTTGTATTATTCTCCTTTAGCCTCTGGTACCCTAATAAAAGATAAATGAATACATTCCATGATTAAACAAAGGAATGTCATGCACTGTCTGACATGCTTGACATGCTAAAATACTCTAAGAATTTGCTTACCATGCTGTAATACTACAAGAACCTCTTACCATGCTATAATTCTATAGAAAATATGTAAGGACAAAAGTATGCCACATTCTTTTAATAACAAGTTATGTTTTGTTGGTGTGCACTTATATTCAAAGGTGTTTTACTGAACAACCAACAGAAGTAGACTGTTTGGGATCAAAGAGGCCTTGATTTATCATATTTCTTTCTCTCTTTGTATGTATTGTGATGTTGATGTTTTAAAAATATTTTATGACAAATTATATGCTGTGAACTCACAATTTGAGTCAATGAAAGGGGCCAATAACATTTCAAAGAAAATGGCTTATTAGCTGGGGGGATGTGAGTCTTCCCA
Source organism: Triturus cristatus (assembly GCF_964204655.1). NCBI lineage: Eukaryota > Metazoa > Chordata > Amphibia > Caudata > Salamandridae > Triturus > Triturus cristatus. Next base: position 592,471,134 of record NC_140593.1, read on the forward strand.
AGTAATAAGTTCAAAATCTTGCTAAGTCCAATACACAAGTTCAATATATGAACATGAACTCAACTCTTGGTAGCTATAGCAGGGCAGAAATGCTGAAATTAAGAAAAAAGGGGAAAAGTATTTATTAGTACCAAGACAATTAGATACAACAAAATAAAAATACTACAAGCAATTTATAACTCTAGATTAAAAAATAACACACAAATCCAAAAAGGGGAACCGGATATATGAATTTTTAATGTTTTGGAGCAAAAAGTGGCAAGCAAAAGTAAAGCGCCAATTAGAAATTACTCTACATGGTTGACCGGGAACAAGGCACAATTTCAGGCTCACAATGATACAACACAGGTTGTATACACCAAGCAGGTTGCCCTGGTCAAAGATTTTACCTTCTGACCAAGGGCCTAATTTAGATATTGATGGACAGTGCCCCGTTTGGAGGCTCCGCTCACAAAGCAGACGGTCATTATAAAGCATTAGCAAGAACCACCATCATGGGGCTTCCTGTTGATGCATCTCATTGTTTCGTGCAGGGCTGCATCAGCATGACGCAAGCCTGCACCAAACACCAATGCTCTCCTTGCCATGGCAGTCATCTCCCATGACAGGAGGGAGCATTATTTGTTTTTTTTTTGTCACTCACCACCAGGGTTTGCCTGGCGGTGAACGGAAAAAAATGGCTACATGTCTGCCCATACTGATTGGTTGGATGGACGTGTAACCATTTCTTCGGCGGCCCTTACACTGGAGAAATTTGGCCAAGGTGGTGATGGAGTAGTCAATGCAATGCCAAACCGAAAGGCCATCCGCATTTAAATCAGGCGGGCGAGCAGACCTTCATGTTGGTTGTTTGTATACTTGGGTGCCGATTACGATCCGGTAAAAACCGCGTACGAACCGTCGGTCGGAGCGAATTCCCCGTCCGACTCGTACCCGGTCGTAAAACTTTACAAACATGGAATTACGATTCGCACGGAAACACCATTTCCGTACGAATCGTAAAAAACACCGACCGACGAAAATATACATACGAATGTGATCCGGGAATGCTGCGACGTGACGTCGGGACGCTGTCAGGCAGCGTTTCACGAACCAGGAATTACGATTCGAACCGACAGCAGTCCGGACGGCAATATTTTCACGGCACCCAAAAAGTGCCGCAAAAGCGAAGTACGGCGCGAATCGACCAGAGTAGGTGGCCCGGTACGCACCGTACCCCCCCCAGACCCCGTAGGTATGCGCCGACCCCCCCCAGCCCCCGTAACTACGCACCGACCCCCCCCCCAGCCCCCGTAGGTACGCGCCGACCCCCCCCCAGCCCCCGTAGGTACGCGCCGACCCCCCCCCAGCCCCCGTAGGTACGCGCCGACCCCCCCTGTGTGTACACCCGTGTACGGTGCGTACCCCCCCCGTGTACGTTCGAGTCGTACCCCCACCCGTGTATGTACGGTGCGTACCCCCCCCCCGTGTACGTTCGAGTCGTCCCCCCACCCGTGTACGTTCGAGTCGAACCCCCCCCGTGTACGTTCGAGTCGAACCCCCCCGTGTACGTTCGAGTCGTACCCCCACCCGTGTATGTACGGTGCGTACCCCCCCCCGTGTACGTTCGAGTCGTCCCCCACCCGTGTACGTTCGAGTCGAACCCCCCCCGTGTACGTTCGAGTCGAACCCCCCCGTGTACGTTCGAGTCGTACCCCCACCCGTGTATGTACGGTGCGTACCCCCAGCGCGTAGCGCTGGGGGTACGCACCGTACATACACGGGTGGGGGTACGACTCGAATGTACACGGGGGGGTTCGACTCGAACGTACACGGGGGGGGTTCGACTCGAACGTACACGGGGGGGTTCGACTCGAACGTACACGGGTGGGGGTACGACTCGAACGTACACGGGTGGGGGGACGACTCGAACGTACACGGGGGGGTACGCACCGTACATACACGGGTGGGGGTACGACTCGAACGTACACGAGGGGGGTACGCACCGTACACGGGTGTACACACAGGGGGGGTCGGCGCGTACCTACAGGGGCTGGGGGGGTCGGCGCGTACCTACGGGGGCTGGGGGGGGTCGGCGCGTACCGACGGGGGCTGGGGGGGGGTCGGCGCGTACCTACGGGGGCTGGGGGGGGTACGGCACGTACCGGGCACCTGTTTGGACGTCTCCATGGTTGTTATGGGAGTTCGGTGCGGACGGTCTTTTCACCATACGGTTGTACATTCGGACGCCCGGGATGGATCGTGATTCCCCGGTCGGACTTCACCTTTCACGTTTGTACGGTGAATCGTACGAGGACGTGTCGGACACATTTTCCGACCCGAGGACGTGTGGGGAAATATTCCCAGTGCGGTTCGTATGGACTTTTTACCATGCGAATCATGATTGCCAGTTCGTACGGCACTTGTACGATTCGTACGGTAAAAAGACCCGATACGAGTCGTACGGGGACATTTTTTACCGGATCGTGATCGGCACCTTTGTTGTGATGGAGTATACACACTGTGAACATTTAAATTGGGTCCTTAGTCTGAAATGGAAGTCAAATTCCTCCAGCACGGCAAGGTTGACGGCTGAAGTTAGAGAGGTCATCTCAATGTCAGATTGGCCTTGTGTGAGGGCCCACTGAAGCTGTTGCTTCAAGCTGGATGATTCAAAGTTAACGGGCACCTTTGCTGTGATGTCTCGTTGAAGGGCCGGAGATCCCGGAAGTTGAAAAAAATTTTATAAGTTCTAACTTTGCAGATTTTCTGGAACAGTTCCTCTTCTTCTATGCTAAACCTCCCATGACCTGAGGGTCAGTATTTAGGGGCCAGGACTCACTCCAGTAGAGGCCACCAGCAGGATCTAGTCTAGGTCCAGTAGCTACTGGTCAGCTGGTAATTCCCTTCCACAGGATGGAGGCCAACTAACCATTGGAGTCCACTTCTCAGGCCTGGGTACAAGTGGAAGCAGGTCTATCCTCTCTTCAGGTTTCCACACAGGTTATCGACAGCAGGTCCAGTCTTCTTCTGTTCAACCACATATTCAGATGCGTTCTGAGGAGCTGAGGGTGAGTTATCCCTTTTTCAGCGCCCACTAGCTAGTGGGTGGGGGCTGAGTGCTTGACACTCTCTAACCAAAGATAAATAAGTTTCCAACAGCAAACCTTCACACTTTTGCTGCACGTCCGGTTTCCCTTAGTGCAAAGTATCCCACACTTCACTATTCTGGGTTAATCCATAATGGCAGACCATGCCTCTGCGGGTGACTGGAATTCCAGTCAGGGATGTGTTCAGTAAAATGAGGAGTCCCCTTCCCTTTGCAACACCAAACCTGCACTGGGACCAGTTTCCTCTCCTACTGGGCTTGTTCAAAGCTGCTTACACTACTCTGGATAAAAGACTACTCTTCTTTAGGTCTCTTTTATACTTATCTATGAATGGGTGGGCCCTACCCTTGAAAGGGATTTCAAGTTAATCAAGCTCCTGAACCCTTCCCAACTGTCTTTCCTGAGCTGATATGAGTCGCATATCCCACACCCAGGACTTCCTGCCAAAAGGTTTAAGTCATTGTTTCTCCTATGGAACAGTTTTCCTTCCTCATTAATGGGAAAGCACTAGCAGGGGCAGCTGCTTTTAGGCTAATGCTAATTATCGTACTGAAGCTTTTGGAAGGGAAAGTCTAACTTTTTAAAAGTTACTTTTCCTGTATTGTGATCAAAAATCAAACTTCACCATTGAATTACCTTTTGAATAAATATAAAACTATGGTTAAATCATTTCTGTGGCTTATCTCACACCAGAATTAGCAAGAACAGCATTTTAATTGCACTTCAGTATCCTTCACAGGGTAGGTATAGCCCCTGTGCAGTGAAAACTGCTTTTGTGGGCTAGCCACATGCCAACAAAAGAATTCTACATTTATGCCTGACTCTAGCTAGTGGATAGTTATGACTCCTGAACTATGAGTTCCTGGTGGCAATCCTATCTACTTTTTCAGTAGTATCTGTTTGCATTCCTGCAAACAGTCCTAAAAATTCCATGTGACAGGCAATGTTCAAGGTGGTAAAAATCTTTGGCTATACTAAACTTGGGCTCTGAGAGTTTTGGCTCTTTGGTTGGGTGCAGTACGGTAATCACTGATGTCCTCCCACATCTAACCATAAAATCCAGTTTTAAGCAGGCCCACACCAACAGCAAACTAGATTACAGAAGGCTGGTAGGAAAAAGGCGGCATCCCACAGCTCCCTGACTGGTATATACAGGAATTGTCCTGATATCCTGTTTTTTTTCCTTTCAAGTGCACCAAACTGTAACACGTGGCTCAAACAGGCCAGCCGGGCAGGATTCGAAACTGTGGTGTCAACAGGATGCCCACATACACCACCCTGAAAATTCTGCAGAACTCAGAGAAGTCATCCCTGCAAATTCAGGCCAACATATTGTGTAGTTTCTTAACATTAATTGTGTACATGCCCCACTTTTCATATTCTGTGTATCCCACATTGTGGACCACGAAGCCTACAAAGGGATTACTTATTAATGCTCAAAAGGGAGTTTTCTACCTGTCAAAATGGGGTATTTAACAGGTCACACTGTAGGTTTACACTGTAGCAGTCGGATTACAATATTAGGCCAGACGCCAAATGTTCCTTGTCACAGTAGTGGATGGAACCATAAGTGCTGCAGTTCCCAGGTGACATTTAACTTTCAATGCAATGTTTGCTGTTTCTACACCATATACTATCGTCTTATACGAGAGTTAAATATGCCAATCAGAGATTAGCTAATTTCTACATGTTTTAGGGGTCATAGAACATACACTGTCCTCTAGATGGCAGTGCTCTAATGTTTTCAGTTTAAAAAGGCTCAGGCGCTTCCCATTGTGAAAAACATTGTGCTAATTCTGCCATACTCTACTGTTATCACCCTATTTCTTCACTCCTCACGCTGGCCACATTTTTTAAGGGTCAGGTAGTTAGAAACTTAAGCACTAGTTAGGTGGCTCAGGAGCAACTTGATTCTTATCAGCTAGTGTCCCCTTAAACCAAAGTACTAAGGGCTTGATTTAGAGTTTCGCTGCTGAAGTTAACTCTGTCAAGATGGTGGAGGGCAATACCTTCACAATCAGAGGGACTTCCATGTGCAAAGTATAGAGTTGCCCACCCGTGATTTGGAAAAGAATGAAAGATAGTATTGTCAACAATGATGGCCCGGCTGTCTAACTTGTCTTTTTCAATAACAATCTAATAAAGTGGGATATTGTTTTTGAAAAATAAAAAACTAATGACCCTCACAGCTTGAGATGTGTTTTCAAGGGTGTGGAGATCATTTGGGTGTTTTGCTATCCCTAACCACCAGGTTTTTTTGGCATTAATGGATAGAAAAAAAATCCTTTATACCATCCACCCTAAATAGAGTGGATGGTGTAAAATCCTTCCACAAGCGATCACTACTCCGTCAAGCTGAAAACGGAAGTATTCTGTCAACAGAACCAATAGGTACTCTCTCAACAGAATACTTAAGGTCTGCTTGACTATAAATTCGGTGAGAGGACGGTCAGAATATCCTGGCAATCAAATTCTAAATCAGGCCCTAAGACAGTTTTCCTATTGGCCATGATGACTTGTGACAGGTGGTGAATCTCAGTGTTGTCAGTGCCCTGATTCTTCATGGCTTACAACGGTATTTAACATTGCCAATCATCCTCTCCTGATGGGTCTCTGCTGGTTGCTGGCTGCTGGGATCTGTGGGTTTCCTCTGGAGGGGTTCAGAACTTCTTTTTGAAAATCAGCTCCAATGTGTCAACCTAGACTTCTGTTCATCCGCTCCTCTGCCATTATCCTGCAGGTTCTGCCTCTGAATGAGCGCACATGATGCCCCAATTTGTGTCCTGTACCTCCCCACTTACTTCAATAAATGTGATACTAGCATGACCATATCCTTCCAGGTTTTGGCCAAGCTGTCCTCATGTTTTTGTTTTACATATGAGGCACCTCCTCAAAATGATGAGTTTCATAAATAATGATGGGATACTACTGGCTATCGTGACTATTGCTGCTGTCCTCTCGACTTCCCCAATGCTCTTTATTTCGGGCTTCCCAAATTTCTTGACCAGATCCAGACTGCGAGCATGGTCCCTGTTTTTTGCCATACTTAATCATTGCTTATAAAGCATCAGGCTTCCCTGTTGTTGGCCCGATATCTTTCAAGGCTCTGTTCAGTACATGGAGAAATCTAGGGTCATTCTCCTATCTTTACAGGATAGACTTCCCAGGTAATGTCATGCTTGTTGCCCGCCTTCAACAAATTCTCTTTTTCAAGTTCCAAGATTTAGCATTGCACGTATGGGAGGAAGCAAATTGGCATGATTGACTGCCAGGTTATCGAACTCATTTATAGTGAACTATCCTTTATCTGTTAAAACTTCCGCTGTACTGTAAAACAAGGCTTTTCTGCTTTGGATATTTTTTTTCTTCTGCAGAATTTTGCTGGGGTTTCTTCATATTCACTCACCACCCTTACATCAGTTATGGTGTACGTGCACTGACTAAATACCACCTATAACGTCAACATATATGTTTACATCATGTGTACTTAAAAAGTGTACTATTCCCCCACACACATTCAGAACAACAAAAAGATTTTGAAAAGGTATGCAAGTAGCCGTTACTGGATCTCAAAGATGGATGCTTTCAGAGGCATTCACCACTTTACCAATGCAAGTACAAGGAAAACAGGAGTGAGCTGAGATGTCTTGAGTGCCAAGGCGGGGTCCCTCGAGAGTACGTGGGTATGGAGGAATGCCCCTAGTACAGTCATTACCACTGTGCAGAGGTGTTTGTGGGGGACCAGGGACAGAAAATAGGCCTGGGTACCAAAATAAAATTGGCCCCATTAGCGAATCAGATAGCTAAATAAGTGGCCCACATTATTATTAACAAATCGAGGCCATTTTGAACTTGTAAAGATAGTCTGTGTAAGTGCTTTCTAAAGTATGGGGGAATGTATGTATTTGTGATTGCCGCAGGCAATGTTTGTGGTAATTTCAGGGAACTCAACAGTAAAAACGGACACACCAGACCATAAAACAGGCCCACAAACAGCCACAAAAGTGCCCATGCAGTAACTTGTCAGACCAGCCCTTCTCTCACTGCCAGATTGCCCTATAGTCTAGTCTGACCCTGGGGACAGCATCGGTTTACATGGGGGGAAGGAGTTGCTCAAAAGGATTCCTGCACAACCCAGCCTTAAACACAATTCAGCTTTTGAAACATGTTTACCTATTGCTGAGCAGGAGACATATGAACTCCACCAAAGCAGACCTGAGCCTAAAGGGAATAGGCCCGACCGCCATTATAGCAGAATTCAGGTCCTGGACTATTCACGTTGAGATTATGGAAATTTCGTCCCACTGGACAAAACAATCAAAGCAAAACAAATAATTCGGAAGAGCTCCCAACAGCCCCAAATGTTAAACAGGCGGCCGAAGTTAAGCATTCATCATCAAGTGAACCTTTTTTGACCGAAAGGTATGTTATTTGTCTATCACACGCCTTTGCAACGTATTGCTATTCTATTTTTAATAGTTTAAATATAATGACGGGGAACAGGAAGCAAGGAAGCGGATCTTGAGAAGGCGCGAGGAACCGGATGACGTCCACGAATACACATTGATGAATCAGATGCCAAGGCAGCGCCCGCCTTGGAGCTGGCGCCAGGGGGTGTGCACGTGCATTCATCATTATACCGCACAGACTGGAGGTGTTATGCCAGCGATGAGTGAAAAATCGACTGCCTCCTGGGAGCAACTGATGTTAAAACAGCTAAGCAAAGTGGCAGAGCACCGAGGAGCACTAAAAATGCGGTACGTGATTATTTTGGTGCCATCAATCCATCTCCTCACAAAATAGTGACCCAATTTAAAATGAATAATGCCCCAGTAAAGCGGCTTATTATCTGTCAAGGTCAGGCAGGAAGATGGGTGGCAACGCAGAATGTGGAGATTAATTTCAATCTTAAATCCATAACTTCTGCACAGCTTGATATACATGAAATATTCAGTCTGTAGTCTGTAGCGAGAGCTATTTTTTAAAATGCATTGCCCAATCAGTGAGCAGAGGCGATGCCTTTTGCCTCTGTTAACGAAGCGTCTTCGTTAAAAGGCGAGGAGCATGCCACTGTGACATATAGTAGTGTCAGGGAGCCAGAAACATGCTTGAAAAGGAATAAAGCAGCGACTGAAAAGATTGGATCATTTTCAACAACGTAGAAAAGAACTCTGGTTTTCAATAGTAAATTTTGTTGTGATCACCTGCATTCAATTTGCAAGTAGCATGATCGAGCTTTGGGCCTGATTACGATGGCGGCGAGACGGTCGTTGTGATACTGTTTACCTCCCGCCACATTAGGATGGCGGGCGGATGTCTGGCGGTCGGAGAGACCGACTGCCACGCTTCTGATGGGCTCAAGGACCCTGCCGGTGCGTCCGAGGGAAGTGTATCCCTACAACAGTGGCACCACCGTAGGGATTACAATGTCCCTTTCCGCCAGCCTTTTAATAGCGGTTAACACGCCATGAAAAGGCTAACGGAAAGGGAGAAATGGGACTTTGGGGGCCTGTAGTGGGCCTCCCTTCCCCCAGGACCTCCGATATGGGCCCTGTATTGATGCGTGTGCTGCAGGTCACAGCAAACGCCGCAATACAAAGGATACACATTGCGACCGCCTTGAAGGCGGTTGCCATCGTGATTCCGGGGGCGTGACTGATGGCAGCTAGGCGGGCGGTCCAGTTTCGTCCGACTGCCATCCTAATTAGGCCCTTTGTCACAAATCCTAATGCCAAGTAAAATCAGGCACACTAAGGTGTCAAGTGGTCAATCGTCGTATATACCTATACGTAGCATGCATTTTGCATATCTGACCCCAGGGCTTTTACCTACACTTGGGAATTTGCACTGAATGGTGTAACTTTAGTGCAAATCCTAGGCTGGACAGTGCTGGATTAAAAGAGTTTGCGGCTGAGTATTACACAGAACAACTAGAATTAAATGCAAGTATTATCGATGATGCCATCAAAGGCTGTTTACCTTCTGCTTTATTTTCTGCCTTTCGCAAAAAGCAGCGCTGCAATTTTTTGCACAGTGCTGTGATGCATGAATGGCAGTACATCTACATCAGAGTTTGTGATCTCAAAACACCTTTTTACAATGTGACAAACCCCTCTTGCAATCTTGCAAGTTGAAAAAATCTTTTCAACTCTTAAAAGGGCTTTTTGAGATCCATTATGAATCGAACATATGAGATGCCAGGAAAGGAGGGAGCTCTTAATTGGGAGCCACAATTGAATGAATCAATGGTCTGTGTTGGGACGGAAAAGTCCCTTGCATGGTGATGGACTTGCAGCACTGCCCTGGGTGCCCCAACTGTAATGATGTCTGGATCTCTAATGCTGATTTCTTTTATAATGGGAGAACACAGATCATGCGTGTGCACCATGACTTAGGCCTGCTTCATGGATTACAGTCATTTGGACTGAGACGGGCGCCCAAAGCGCTATCCTCAGAGTGGTGAACGGCTTCTGCCTTTTAACAGGAGTTAAGCAGCATGAGCGAGGTGGTGGCAGCATGCTCTGTGGGGATCAGGAGGAGTGAACAGGTTTACTCTTAAAAGTCTGTTGCTGCGTGCTTTTGTTGCAGCGCAGAGCGTCAAATTCCCCCTTCGGCACATACCAACTACCTCTACTATTCATTGGTGGGGCCCATAACACCAATATACTTACACTCTGTTGATCTGTTTTTCCTGAGGAAAATACGCTTCCAAACGCTGACATGAAAGGAATACCTTTATCTCACTCTTAAACACATTGACCTCAGACCTAAGATATCCCTCTCATAAGGAGATGGATCATTTAGTTGTTTGAAGGTTTAGATTCACAGTCATTTATCTAGTTTTAAATCCCATCAAAATCTCTTCTTAATTAATCGACACAACACATTTGTCAATTAATCAAATATTCTTTATCTAAGAAATATTGCAAGAAACGTTAGAAATCATCATCAGCATTTTAGGGCATCATATTTACCTATTCTGGCTGAAGTCGTCCTCTAAGTCAATCAGTCAAGGAAGAATTTATTCAGCAAAGTTAGGCCGCCATTCAGTCTCTCAAAGATTCAGGATAACAGCTGTCCAGCAGTGTCACCGTCCTCTCCGTCAGCATAACGTCAGAAAATCGAGTTCGTCAAAGAAGAGCGTGTCGATCAGTGATAGCGTTCTTTAGCCCAATTCCCTACCTACTTTTATAATGTAAATAATATCAAAAAGTATCAAGATCGGGGTTTAGAGAGTCCTGATTGGTCCATTTGGGGTAGCGGGGTACAGTTCTCAGGGTGTCGAATGATGAAGTCATCAAACTTGCTTGTTCCGGCTTTTAAATTGAGCTTTGTCTTTGGTCCTGGATGGGTTCCCGGAGCGTCCTTGAAGGGTACATGTTCTCCCGGGGTCAGGTCCAGGCCACTGCTGCTGGCGGTGACGCCTGCGCACTTCACCCAGAACCTCGTGTTGTCAGGGCAGTCACGTTTAATGTGTCGTTCAGCCATCTTGTTTAGGCCGAAATGGTCAACTTAAGCAAAAGAAACACAAAAAATTAAAACATAGAAATGACTATTAAAATGTTATCCCCTTGCTAATACCCATATGTGTGTGTTTTTATCTAGCAGAAGCAACACTCAGAGCGGTTTATACTCACTGAATAAAGCACAAATTACGAATACATCACCAAAGCGACATATAACATGCAATATTCTAGTTTTCTACTATTAATATGCGTACTTAAGTTAGTTTACAATTAATATAGCCATGCATGGTGCAATTCCCACGTGTGATTCTTTTGTTAATATAGTTGATGAGTTACCACTTCAAACAAATTAATAATATTACAATTAATTGATTATTCGGATTAATAAAAAAAAATTCAGAATGGGTGTATACAAAATTTTGTATTACCCGCTCCAGCAATCCCCCCTTTGGTGATTATATCACCACACTAATTAAAATTTTGGATCCCTTTTACGGAAATTTAAATTGATTTCTTGTTTCGTTCATATTTCAGTTTCCCCTGTTTCTTCTCTTTTTGCTGTTTTATACATGCTATCCTTTAACTCTTCTAGTTCTATTTCTTCAAATTCTCTTTCTTGTTTCTTATCCCTTCTTCTTAAGTTTTCTCTTTTTATTCTTTTCTGGTTTTTATTCTTTCTACAACAAATACAACCTAGTCTAATTATTAATACTAAAGTAATCACACATGTTAATGGAAATAATATCTTACCTATAAATGTACTACCTAGTTTTACTACAAAGTCTTTAATAGCTGTTATTTTCTTACCAATCTTCTCCCAGACACCTTCAACCTCCAGTGGTACAATTTTGTTATGCAATTCTGTAATGTTTTTAATATAATTTTTCAAATCTCTACTTTCGTCAGGAATGTAAGTACAACAATGTTGAACTTTCAGCATTCCACAGACTCCACCCTCTTTTGCCAATAAAATATCATAGGCAAGTCGATTTTGCATTACCATAGCACGCATGGCAACCATTTCAGTATTTACCAATAAGTATCCTCCAGCGGTGCTTGTTGACAAGCGATCCACTACTGTTGAAAGTTTTCTAATTTTGTTCGCATTCAGAGATATTTCCACTGCGGGTATCAGTGCTCCAAAAATGCCACCCACAATTTCAGTCCAAGACTCTCTCTTACTACGTGCTAAATAACTACATAAACTATGAACACCATCTTCTCCTCTATCCATGTGAAAAATATTTGGAAAAACCAAGCCAACATGACATGTGCCATACCAATGGTCTGGCAAACGATAATATACCCTGTTCCCACAGATAAAATACAGTCCTGGAATGACTGGATCTCTTCCACCTTTAAATCCCCATCCTCCCATGATTCGGTATGTATCTATTCCCTAGTAAATAATTGTCATACGCCGTCTGATTCCTTCTTATACACAATTTCCCTTTCTGAGGCCAATCTAAAGCCATAGTTGGACTCGATTCTCCTCTTAAATGTTTCTCTGCTTCTACATCCCAAACCGCTTTCTCCACTTTTCCTTCTGAAACCTTCCTTTGCATTTTCAATCTCCTTTCTTCAACCATATCCAAAAATGTCTTCTCCTCTTTCTTTAAACTGCAAGTTTAAATTATTTCTAAATATATATTCTAAGGTTAGTTCATGTGTCTCTAAGAAAAATTCACCTAATACCTTTGCAGGTTTTACCTTGTTTAGTTTGTTAATTGCTGGTACTTGTGAAAATATAGTATCTACATCTGAAAAATAATACTCTAATTTACCTGTTTGATAAAATAAACTAGCTATTACACTACATGTTATTCCATATGTTACAGGAAGGTGATGATAAGTCACTCCTTCAGATACAGATGCAGGTAATTGCATACATACGTAGCAATCCCTTACGTCCATTGTTTTTACATATTCATACAGCAACTTTGAAAACACATTGTTAGAAAAATCTGTTATTGACCTGTCTTTATGTAAATAGTTTTTATCTATTCTAGTTGGAACTACCTTCTGAACTTTCCCTATATTAGTTAGGTTATCACTATGTCCTTCTAATGTATCTACAGTAACCTTAAATGAAATTAGCAGAGCGAGAATACTCCAAAGAAGCATTAATAATCCTGTACAACAACAACACATTTTGCACCATCTTCTAAGGAAGGTACATCTACTTTTGCTACTTTCTCTGTTTGCCATCTTTCTAAATGAACCGTGTCTTTTGACTTAGCCTCTTCTACTTCACAACTAGTTTCTAACCCAGCACCTACGTGGTTCTACCAGTTTTTGTAATTTTCAGTATTTTATTGTTTTTCCATCAGCAACTTCCTTGTCTCATTCAGTTTGGCATCTCATCATCTTTCACTTTCCTTTAGTTTTCAGCATACAGGTTGTCCTGAACATCCGCTTCTTCTCCAATATCGGACAAGATAACTCTCAGGATTTCCGATTCTTCGTCTTCCTCAACTACTTCCGGTACAACCACCTCTGGATTTCCTTGGCTAGCCGCCTCTTCCTTCACTTCAGGCAGGGCCACATATGTCCATTCCGGTGATTTACACTTCTGGTTAGGTTTTCTTGTTCGTTTGTTTTCTTTGACTACTGTCTGTTCTTCTTCTTTTGATTTTTCCTGACTCGTTACTTCATTCACCTGCTCAGCTCTTGGCGAATTTACAGCTGTCAGTTGATATCTCAGTCTCTTTATTTTGTTTAGCCACACCTCGTCTTTGGCCGTTCTTTTCAATTTACTCCCTTTATCGTTCTTTTCAGTTCTCCAAGCTCTCTTTTTCAGAACTCGGCCTTCTGGTATTTCATCTTCGCTTTCCTCAGACTCTGTTTAAACTTGCTTTTTACCTTCAACGAGTTCTTTTCCCACCTCTTTTATTTTCCCTACTTCTGTCCCTCCTCGAATCTCAGTCACGCAATCTTCCTGCTGACTACTTGTCCCTGCTTCTAACTGGATGTTGGAGTTCCCTACACCTCCTCGGGGGTCTTCCGCAATAATCTTTCCCTCTCTCTCTGTATCTGGCACCTGTCCATCTAAAGGTGTTGTTTCAGGTGGAATTTCTCTCAATCCTTCATCTGGCACTTCCTTCTCACGGATTTCTTTTATTGTCTCTCCACTGTCCTTTTCTTTGTTCTTCCTTTGTTCTTTCTTAGACAAATGTGCTCTTTGTTCTGTCTCTGAGTCTGAACTGGATTCAGAAATCTGTAACCTTTTCCTCAGGGAGTTACTTCTGGGGACCAAAGTTAACCTTGGCTCTGTCTCCCCCCTTTCAGAGTTTTCTCCTTCTTTATCTTTTGGCTCTCCGTCATCTGACTCAGTACTGGATTCTGATTTATCAAAATACTCCTTTTCTTTACAATCAACTGGATTTGGAATTCTCAAAGTATGACTTGCATGGATCCAGTTCTTCAATCCAGCACACTTCACAGCTGTTGTTGTAGTCAAGATGACTTGCCTTGGTTTTCCCCTCCTGGGAACCAAACAGTTTCTTCTTCTGTGTACTTTTATCCTTACCCAGTCCCCTGGGCTCAGATCATGAACTGGCTTCTTTTCAAGAGTGGTGGCATCCGCTCCAACCTGATGAAACACAGAATGAACTGCGTCAGCCAGGCTTTTACAGTATTCCAATACCATGTCATCAGTTATTGTCATCAGCTTGTTGACTGGTATAAATACATGTCTCATTGCGCGTCCCATGATGATCTCATGAGGACTCAAACCAGTAGTTCTGTCTGGTATTGATCTAATAGTCATGAGTACTAGAGGCAAGACATCGGGCCATTTCATACCTGTGGCTAAACACATTTTCCCTATTCTGTTTTTGATAGTACCATTCATTTGTTCTACTACACCAGAAGCCTCTGGTCGGTAGGCGCAATGCAGTTTTTGTCGTACATTCAATGCTTCACAAATCAGTTTTATGATCTCATTATGAAAATGTCCTCCTCTGTCTGATTCAATTGTTATTGGGAACCCAAACCTAGGTATAAATTCCCTCAACAATAATGTTGCCAGTGTCATTCCATCATTTCTTCTTGTTGGGAACGCCTCTACCCACCTAGAGAATAGGCATACCATTACCAAAACATACCTCAACCTGTTACAAGGAGGCATCTCAATGAAATCTACTTGCATTCTGGTGAAAGGTCCTCCCTCTCGACCTATTGTTCCTAGACTCACCACTGTTTTTCTTCCTGGATTGTACTGCTGACAAATTAGACATCTTTGACAAATGCTTTCTGCCACAAGCCTAAACGTAGCATTATACCAAGTTTGTTTAAAGGACCTAATCATGGCGTCTCTCCCTATATGTCCCTGTCCATGATACATCCGTGCCATGGCAGACATCATGCTATCAGGCATAACTGGTCTTCCATCTCGATAGACCCACACATGATCTTTCTCTCTTGGTGCACATCCTGCTTTTACCCACTGTTTTACTTCTTCCTCTCCTGCTTCTTCCTGCAATTGGCTTACCTCATCCCATGTTCCCACAGTGTTAGTAAATATTGGGAAACAAGAAATATTTTCCTTTTCCTTTGCCCGATTGATTGAATTCTGATTTCGTGCACAATACTGTGCCATGTAATTGGCAAAGTTATTCCCAGTGGCAATGTAATCACCACTGCGACAATGAGCAGCACATTTTACCACAGCCAATTGCCTAGGCAGCTGTTTTGCCTCAAGCAACTTTCCAACCAATTCAGCATTCTTAATGGGAGTTCCACTTGAAGGTCAGGAAACCTCTTTGCAGCCAAATTTGGCCGAAATCATGGACCACCCCATAGCCATACTGGCTATCAGTTATCACAGTTACTCACACTTTTCCCAATCTTACATGCTCTGGTCACGGCAACAAGTTCAGCTACTTGGGCTGACCTTACTCCTTTCAAATAGGATGCTTCCATCACTGCTGCAACTGTACATACCACATATGCTGCACTCAGCACTCCATCATCTGTTCTCAAGCAAGATCCATCAACAAACATGACATAATCACTTTCTGGTAAAGGGTCATCTTTTATGTCAGGACTTGGTTTTGTACAAAAGTCAAGTACATCCAAACAATCATGATCTGCTTTATCTCTTACCTCCACATGCTCTACATCAGGCAACAATGTTGAAGGATTCACATTCACGCATCTCACAAGACTCACATTTGTTGCACCCAAAATGACCTTTTCATACTTAGTCAGTCGGCTGTGCATCATATACTGAGTACGACTCCTTGTTAAAAGAATCGCCACATCATGAGGTACAAACACTTTCACAGGATATCCCATCACAATTCCTTCACTCTGTTCCAAACTTCGACATGTAGCAGCTACTGCTTTCAGACATCATAAACAACTCCCAAAAGGGAGAAATAGGGACTTAGGGAAAAGTTTAACGACCAACCTACAGTTCCAATCCCCAATACAATTTGAAAGAACTACAATAGAAACTGGTGGTCAGAAAGGCAATAAGGAACAAACAACCTATCTCTTAGCACCCAAACAGACTATCCTTCCTGTGACAATCGCTCTAGAGCTGAAATATAGGTGAGAAAGGAAAAATGGAAAAGAAATAAATTCACAAAAATTGATAGGATTTCCATCAACTGCCAAGAGAGGCCAGTGTCATCAATTGGTTATCCTTCAATCTTGCTACTGCTCCTCAAAGCATCGAGGGAAAGTATGTAGCAAAGATTGCGACTGGACGAAAAAGATAAAGCCAAAGAAGGAGCCTTCAGGGACAGAGACTAACCAGCATGGTCGCGATTATACAAATATAGTACATCGTCTCTTGTGTGATGAAAGTGTTAGTGCAGTGCATATAAGTGAAGATTAAAAAGGGAGTTGGGAGAGAGAAAAACAAACTTTAATAACCATCTCTCTGCCAATCCTGTTAAAAACGTGTATCAGCAACTTTTAGCAAATAGGTTGCTTCACAGATTGGTCAACTAGTTTCAGCCTGAATGGACCTTGTTCCCGGCTTTCTTCAGGACCTAAAAATTAACCAGCTACTGCAGAATATGTGAAAGTGAAAAAAACACAAAATAATTGTGGTGCTATAAGAGTTGTCAAAGAGTACAAACTTAAGTGATGAGATCTCTGAATGAGCAGGGTACTCTTCACTCCTGCATTGTGTGAGATTCAGACCTCACCTCACCCGGTCACTAACTCAGGTTTGGGAGACCCCGCCCTATCCGTCAGTGCCTCGCCGACGGATAGGGCGGGGTCTCCCAAACCTGAGTTAGTGACCGGGTGAGGTGAGGTCTGAATCTCACACAATGCAGGCGTGAAGAGTACCCTGCTCATTCAGAGATCTCATCACTTAAGTTTGTACTCTTTGACAACTCTTATAGCACCACAATTATTTTGTGTTTTTTTCACTTTCACATATTCTGCAGTAGCTGGTTAATTTTTAGGTCCTGAAGAAAGCCGGGAACAAGGTCCATTCAGGCTGAAACTAGTTGACCAATCTGTGAAGCAACCTATTTGCTAAAAGTTTCTGATACACGTTTTTAACAGGATTGGCAGAGAGATGGTTATTAAAGTTTGTTTCTCTCTCTCCCAACTCCCTTTTTAATCTTCACTTATATGCACTGCACTAACACTTTCATCACACAAGAGACGATGTACTATATTTGTATAATCGTGACCATGCTGGTTAGTCTCTGTCCCTGAAGGCTCCTTCTCTGGCTTTATCTTTTCCGTCCAGTCGCAATCTTTGCTACATACTTTCCCTCGATGCTTCGAGGAGCAGTAGCAAGATTGAAGGATAACCAAGTGATGACACTGGCCTCTCTTGGCAGTTGATGGAAATCCTATCAATTTTTGTGAATTTTTTTTTTTCTTCCATTTTTCCTTTCTCACCTATATTTCAGCTCTAGAGTGATTGTCACAGGAAGGATAGTCTGTTTGGGTGCTAAGAGATAGGTTGTTTGTTCCTTACTGCCTTTCTGACCACTAGTTTCTATTGTACTGCTTTCAGACACCCAGGAAGGGCTACAGCTACTGGGTCCAACATGGATGAAAAGTAAGCAATTGGTTTCCTCAATTTTCCATGCTTCTGTACTAGAACAGAGAGTGCACATCCATTTCTCTCACTGCAAAACAACTCAAACTCCTTATCATAGTCAGGCATACCTAATGCTGGCGCTTCACACAATCCTTCTCTCAACTTCTTGAATGCTGCCAACTGCTCTTTGTTCAAATCAATTGGATCTCTCACATCACTTCTTGTCAATCGCACCAAAGGTTTTGCAATCAATGAAAAATTTCCTACCCACTGACGACAATATCCAACCATTCCCAGAGACATTCTCACTTCTCTTTGGGTCATTGGTGGACTCATTCTTGTTATGATCCTGATTCTATCTATGGTTATTTTCCTGTGTCCTTTCTCAATGCTGTGTCCCAAATATTGGACTTCTTTCTTACAGAATTGAAATTTCGATGGTGACACTTTTAGTCCTCCATCTGCCAAATGATTCAGCAAAGCTACCCTGTCTACCTCACAAGCTTCACGAGTTTTCGATGCCACAAGTAGGTCATCGATATACTGGACTAGTACTGAATTTTCAGGCACTTCTAGACTCTCCAAAGACTTTTTCAATAGCTGATTAAATATTGAGGGGCTTTCTCTATACCCCCGTGGAATTCGGCACCACGCCTAAATTCGCTCACCGAAACGAAATGAAAAAATTTGCTGACTGTCATGGTGCAATGGGATGGAAAACAAAGCATGGCACAAATCAATCACTGTGTACCATTCTGCGTCATTAGGGATCTGATATAAAATCACAGATGGATTCGGTACAATGGGACAACATGGTACAACAATTTTGTTTATCTTTCTCAGATCTTGCACTATCCTGAACTTCCCACTAGGCTTTTTCAGTCCCATTATTGATGAATTTCATGGGCTACTTAATATTTCTCTCACAATTCCTTGTTTTATCATTTTCTCAATCACAAGAGTAACTCCTTCGATTATTTCAGGGGTCAATTTATATTGTGGGACATTTGGATAACATACTCCTTCTTTTACAGTTATTTTTAATGGATCTACATTCCTCATCAATCCTACATCTTCTCCTGTGAAGTCCCAAACGTCTGCTTTTAATGATTGTTTCAATTCTTTTGGTAGTTCGTCAGGGTTGAATACAGCATAGGTTCCTGTAACCTCTTTCTCTCTGTTTGCCAATGTCATTTTATACAACACATCTTCATCTGGTGTTTCAAAGGCTATTCCATCTGGAGTATAAAATATAGTGCAATTCATCTTGCAAAATAAATCTCTACCTAATAAGTTCACAGGACTGGTGTCGCACACTACAAACCTGTGCATTTCAGAAAATTTCCCTATACTAACTTTCACTGGTTCTGTAAGGTAAGTTTTAATCTGTCTGTTGGACACACCAACTACTTGGATCGTTTCATCCGCTAGAGGAATATTCTTGACATCAGCTGATCTTACAGTTGATCGAGTAGCACCAGTATCAACTAAGAAAGTAATATTTTCATTATTAACTTTTCCATCTACAAATGGGCCTGTCTGGTCTACTTCTAGAGTTGCGCCAAGTACGCACTCCTCTTCCTCCCTTCGGCACCATCAATAACCCTCTTCTGAATCGCTTTCATCGCGTTGCAGCCAATACTGCGAAGCAGCGCTAGCGCGTTGCGGCTTATTTACCTGTTCTTCGTTGTAGAATCCATTCTCCTTACTATACTTCTGGCAATTTTTGCTCTGTGGAAAAGGTGGTTTTGGCACCTGATTCTGTTGTGTTACACCCTGCTGTTGTCGTTGCTGTTGACCACTCACCTCATTCTGCACCTGTGGATTCAAGGATGAATTTTCATCATTAGTACTTGGTGGATTCTTACACTCGGATTTCCAATGCCCTATCCTACCGCAATTATGACACAGAAATTTCTTTTTAGCTTCCTCAATATTCCCTTTACTTTTCCCAGGATTAAATCTTTGTTTTGACCCAGTTTGTTCTACTAATTGTGCTTCCTGTCTCTCTGCTACTTTTACCTGTGCCCACATTGCCTTCTCTTTTAGTTTTCGCTGTTTTTCTTCAATTTCATCACTGAAATATTTAGCATGTCTCAATACTTCGTCTATTTTCTTATTTTGCCAATCTACCGTATGCTGTTTTATCATTTCACTAATTTCTGGACGAAGACCATATACAAACCTGTATACGAAATGACTCAAATCCTTGTCACTCAAATTTTCATCTCCAGTGAATTGTTTAAAGGCTAAGATTAACCTCTCATAATAGGCATGTACTTATTATTTGCTTTCCTGATGTGTTCTCTCAATTTTCACCCAATCTGTCTCTTTAGGGGGTACCTTGTTCTTCAAGAATGCCATAACCTGTTCATATTTCTTCACTACCTCAGGGTCTGGAGCTCCTGTCTTTGGATCCCTTGGGTATTCCTGTGTGGGCCAATCTATTAGTATTTTGCATTCTGTATATAGATCTGTTGGTACAATTATGTCAAACAAGCTATTCAAATCAATCCACAACACTTTGGATAGCTTCACAAA
This sequence comes from Triturus cristatus, assembly GCF_964204655.1. NCBI lineage: Eukaryota > Metazoa > Chordata > Amphibia > Caudata > Salamandridae > Triturus > Triturus cristatus. Next base: position 592,491,248 of record NC_140593.1, read on the forward strand.
TCTGTCCACCTGTCTATACCACTTGACGGGTTTTTCACGCAGTCGAGGGAAGTCATTCATAAATTACAAAATATCCTGTCTAGTCCATGGGACAGGCACATATCCTCCTCCCGGAATCTCTCTCATAAGGTATTCTGCCACAACCTTCTCTTTTTCTCTCATAGGATAGGCTGAAAATGTTTTGTCTGAAACTTCGTCTCGCTTACGATACCATCTGCTCTTCCATTTGTCCACACCTCCCCATTTTCTCAACAAAATAATATCCTTAATCTGACCTATTCGTCCTGTGGTATTCATGTTTTCAATGTCTTTTTCAGTGAAATCTACTCGATAGGGTTTCTGTAAGGCTTTTACCTTTTCAATATCAATACCCATCTCATTTGCCACTTCTTCTAATCTTTCATGTAGAATTTTTGCTCTCCATGTTACGCTTTTGCACAGAAATAACAACTCCTCATCTTGGTAAGTTTAATACAGAAGACTTGCTCTATTTGCCTCCTTAGATATGATCCTATAGAATGGCCGAGTTTCTGTATTGCAAAGATGATTCACATTTGAGAAACTTGCCGGGATGGGCGTGGAATGGGTCCTCGGACCGGTTGTCCCCCCTGTGTCCTTGTGGGGGCGTTTTAGCCCCGCAAGTCAACCTAGCAATGGTTTTTGTACTGTTTGTTCATGTTGGTTCATTTCCTTTTAGGGGTTGGGGGGGAATTGTTTCTTCCCAAATCTTGGAACTCTGATCCGATTTTATGATTCGTACTGTTTTTTTCATTGGGGCACTTGGAGTTAATATTTCTGGTTCTGGTCGGTATGGTGGTGGATTCTTATAGAACATATCATCAAGAACATCATCCTCGGACTCATTCACTCCATATCCTCTTGATTCCACATTATGCCTCTTTTCTACACACTTTCGTCCTTCATTTTCTCCTGCAGTTCTTACGGGAAACAAGCCCACCTTCTCATTCGATCATCATGCGTCTCATGTCCGTATGATCTACCAAACAGGTACCTATATCCTCTACCATTTCTCTGTCTTTCTCGGTCATGCATTTCGTCTTCCCACTCCGTCAAAGCCTCGAATTGAGTCGGTCTAGGTCTCGGTTCTAAATTCATCACTCTCTCTCTCAAATTTCTCAAAACTGCCAAATTAAATGAACCATGCTCTGGAAAAGCCAACACTCCGTCTTTCTCTGTATACTTAACCCAGTTGTCTAACCAAATACAGGTGTGATATCCACATTTGGAACCATAAAGTATGCAGGGGTTTTCGGTGGAGGAAGTAACTGTCCTTCCCTAGTTATGATCGGTTTGTCCTTATTAAACCACTTCTTAATTTTACCAAACCAAGACTTTTTCTCTTTTTCTGGTGGATCGTAATACATTTTCCTTTCTTTCGTGTCTCACTAGTTTCTCCTTATGATTGTACCGCTATTCTGTCCAATTGCAGCGCGACTCACACTGCCGCACCAATCCGGAGCATCTACGTCACTGTCACAATTCTCAAATCCCAGCACGACTCACACTAACGCACCAATAAGAAGCGTTTACGTCACCCTGTATTTCTCCACTCCTAGCGCGGCGCACACTAACGCACCAATCCGGAGCGTTTTACATTTCTGACCGACTGTCCAATCCCAGAGCGGTCGTTCTGACGTCAGCAGCCGCTGCAGCAGCTCCTGCTCCTGTCTACCCCTCCTTTACAAATCCGCTCAGTAAGTTTTTGTTTCAATTTTTACAATTCTGTTAGTAACAACATAAAAATGTCTCCATTGTCCACTTCGCTAACCAAAGAATAGCAATAGACCTTTCTCACGAGAATTCCGTCTTTCCCGAGAGCAGCGCTTACCTCTGCCCTACTACGGAATCGTTACTTCCGTTGATAAAGTAGCACATCCCTCTACTTCACCCTTCTAACAAGCATTAGCTAACCGTTTCTCCAGAAATAAGACACATAGTTGGAGACCCAATGCTCCTGAGAAATAAAACCAAACCAGAGTTTCACAATTAACCCGAGTGCTATTTCGTTCACGCACTTTCACACAAGAAAAATGTAATACATTTACACAGAATCCTGTCTTTCCGGAGAACAGTGAACAGTCTGTCCTGCTACAGAATTATGACATACGTTAACAAAGCAGCGCTTTCCTCTCCTTTGTCCTTCTAACAAGCTCAGAGAGTACCTATTACCTTTCCAGTGATAAGCGTTATCGGAATGCCAGTTGGATCCCTGGTACCTAAGACCAGAATTTTACAGGTAACCTTCGCTATCATCCACACTTCTCTCACACAGAAAATGTATCTAATGGCAACACACGGCGATGTCACCGAATCGAACCCAGACAATGCGTCATGCAACTTCAATCATCACACGTTTTCTCCTGTGTACCTACAGGATAGCAACAATTCCGTCTTTCCCGAGAACAGCGCTTACCTCTGTTTTACTACGGAACCGTTACAAACTTCCGACTTCCTACATCCCAGAAGCCGTGCAAACAACATAAAACTCAACACGACTCAACATAGAGTGTTAGTACATAAACCAATATCAATAACCTATAATCAATAAGCTATTTACAAGCAATAATCACCAAACCAAAACAATAAAAAACATCGTCTTGCTACCAGAAAACTGTTGCAGCGCAGAGCGTCAAATCCCCCCTTCAGCACAGACCAACTACCTCAGCATCAAATTCACTCAAATACATTCATTGGTGGGGCCCGTAACACCAATATACTTACACTCTGTTGATCTGTTTTTCCTGAGGAAAATACGCTTCCAAACGCTGACAGGAAAGGAATACCTTTACCTTACTCTTAAACACATTGACCTCAGACCTAAGATATCCCTCTCATAAGGAGATGGATAATCGACACAACACATTTGTCAATTATTCAAATATTCTTTATCTAAGAAATATTGCAAGAAACGTTAGAAATCATCATCAGCATTTTAGGGCATCATATTTACCTATTCTGGCTAAAGTCATCCTCTAAGTCAATCAGTCAAGGAAGAATTTATTCAGCAAAGTTAGGCCGCAATTCAGTCTCTCAAAGATTCAGGATAACAGCTGTCCAGCAGTGTCACCGTCCTCTCCGAGCATAACGTCAGGAAATCGAGTTCGTCAAAGAAGAGCGTGTCGATCAGTGATAGCGTTCTTTAGCCTAATTCCCTACCTACTTTTATAATGAAAATAATGTCAAAAAGTATCAAGATCGGGGTTTATAGAGTCCTGATTGGTCCATTTGGGGTAGCGGGGTACAGTTCTCAGGGTGTCGAATGATGAAGTCATCAAACTTGCTTGTTCCGGCTTTTAAATTGAGCTTTGTCTTTGATCTTGGATGGGTTCCCGGAGCGTCCTTGAAGGGTACATGTTCTCCCGGGGTCAGGTCCAGGCCACTGCTGCTGGCGGTGACACCTGCGCACTTCACCCAGAACCTCGTGTTGTCAGGGCAGTCACGTTTAACGTCTCATTCAGCCATCTTGTTTAGGCCGAAATGGTCAACTTAAGCAAAAGAAACACAAAAAATAAAACATAGAAATGACTATTAAAATGTTATCCCCTTGCTAATACCCATATGTGTGTGTTTTTATCTAGCAGAAGCAACACTCAGAGCGGTTTATACTCACTGAATAAAGCACAAATCACAAATACATCACCAAAGCGACATATAACATGCAATATTCTAGTTTTCTACTATTAATATGCGTACTTAAATTACTTTACAATTAATATAGCCATGTATGGTACAATTCCCACGTGTGATTCTTTTGTTAATAAAGTTGATGAGTTATCACTTCAAACAAATTAATAATATTACAATTAATTGATTATTCGGATTAATAAAAAAAAATGCAGAATGTGGGGCATACAAAATTTTGTATTACCCGCTCCAGCACTTTACTCATCTTTGGCCTACATCGGTTTAGAATGGATGTCTGTGTAGGGCGTGTATGGTGCACATGTGCTGGATGTATGTGTGCCTGTAAATGATATGATTCAAGGATAGTGCAGTGTGTGCATATTATAAGCATGTGAGGGGTGTATGTGTGCATGTGAAGTGTACAATGTATGAAGGATGTAGTGCTGTGCAGTGCATTCATGCAATATGCATGTTCAGGGTGTATGTGTGCCTGTGGAAGATACAATACATAGAAGACTCTGGGTTCCATTTCGAGAGACACAGGGGGCAAGGCAAGGAGCATGATCTGGTCAAGAGGAGCAAGGCCACCATGGTGACCCGAGGAGGCCCAAGCCATGACTGAGGACTAGCACCTGGAACATCTCACCCTTGTGCTCACCATCTGGTAACTTGGCACAGAGCAGGCAGACTTAACTTAAGAGGCAATGTGTAAAGTATTTATGCCAACACACACACACAGAGAAACACAATGAAAACTCCATAAAAAGACTCCACACAGGTTTAGAAACATAGAAAATAATTTTAAGAGTAAATTAAGACCATACTGACAAACATCCAATAAGTAGAAATGGAGTTATGAATTTCTAAAGAATAAACCAAAAATAGTGCTTAATTTAAAGTGTGTATCTAGCTTAGCCTGACTAGGATTGTGGTCCCTACTTGGACAGGGTGCAAACCTCTGCCAACTAGAGACCCAATTCCTAACATTCACCAAAACAGAACTTTCTCTGGATTCCGGTGTCTTGGGTTGAGTCCTTGCCCTCAGCAGAGCAGAGATCAGCAGGCAGCAGGGGCAGATCAGAACAGCATTGAAGCAGAGTTCTTTACAGGTCCAATAGTATACTGATTTGTTAGGGTCAGAGCCCCAGTGCGTATACCCAAATGTGCCATTGAAGTGGGTGTGACTTCAAAGCCGCTCCTTGAAGTGCACAGGTCCCCTTTTTATCCAAGCCCTGTCTGCCATGCTATCTGTGTGGAGGGGGAAGAATCAGCCCTTTGTGTGGGGACAGGACATAGCCTATTCAGATGTAAGTGTCAGCTCCCACACCCCCTTCCTGCCCAGGAAGTCTTTCAGAATGCAGACGAATGCAGATGAGTTCTCTGTCACACCCACCCTTCCTATGTTTGTAGCAGTCTAAAGGGAAAGCACAACGTGTAGTTGTCACCCAGACCAGACATGTATTGGAAACAGAATGCAATGCACATAGCGCAGTAAGAGCAGAGAAATGTCCACTTCCTAAAATGACATTCTAAAATACTGATGTGAAATCCAACACCACCATTAAAGAGGATTCATCATTACCCATCCAAAGATATGAAACATGATGCAGCTACTCCTATCTAACAAAAAATTACAGCTTAAAAGTGTTTTAAGGAATATCCAATGCTAGTCTATGAGAGGAGTAGGCCTCACAGAAGTGAAAAAATAATTTAGTTGTTTATCACTACCAGGACATGTAAAACCTAAAACCACATGTACTACTTTTGACTTACATAGTACCCTGGCTTTAGGGTGACCTAGGGCCTACCTTAGGGGTGACCTAAGTGCGATAAAATGGGAGTTTAAGGCTAGGCAAGTAGTTTTAAATGCCAAGTGGCGGTAAACTGCACACATAAGTACTGCAATTACAGATCTCTGACAGGTTTAAAGGGCTACTTGTATGGGTGGCACAATCAGTGCTGCAGACCCACTAGTAGCATTTAATTTACAGGCCCTGAGTATATGGTATACTACTTTACAAGGTAACCTTAATACAATCAGGTATACACCAATGTCACTGTTTAATGGGGAAGCACATGCACTTTAGCACTGTTAAGTGTTCATAGGCTTAAGGCCACCAAAAAAACACAGCTAAAAATGGAGATAAGCAGGCACAAGTAAGACCACCGTAAGGTTGACAGGTCCAACAGTGATATTCAGCTTTAAAAAAATTGGACATCCATCACCAGGTTTGAGTCAGATAGTTGTCAAGAGGTGAAGGGTCTTATTCGTCTCTACAATCAAGGCTTGTTTTAAAATTAGCTGGATGCTGTCTGCATCCGTGTAGACATGTGTCACTGGCGAATGAAGGAGTTTGGCAAAGAGTCTCATGTGTAGATTAAAAAGAAAGGGGATATCATTGACCCTTTAGGCACACCACGGCTGAATGTCTGGGACTGAAAAACAGAAGGAGGAATGATGACATCAGAAATTGAACTCCAAAAATCATGTTAACCCTGCAAAAAAGGTGCTGAAAAAGTCAACCTATCCTATGCAGGCTGCTGATCAAGATAGAGTGACTGATGGTATCGAAAACTGCCAACAAATCTAATAAGATCAGGGACCAGACAACACCATTATCATGCAGATTGGGAATGTCATCCATCACAAATAGTGAAACCAGCTCAGTACTGTGGGCAATTTAAAGCTTGCCTGGAATGAGCTTAGTAGAGTGTTTGTATCAGTGAAAGATTGTAATAGCCCTAAGGCTAACGATTCCCATATTTTGCCTAAATACAGCAATAGGGATTTTTGTTGGTCAATAGTTACTCAGGTTTTCAATTCTTAAGGAAGGACTTTTTTTCAAAAAGGCCTCACCAAGGCCAATTTCCAGGTCTTGGAGCCTACCTCAGTGGTCAGAAAAGTGATAAACAGCTGCATCAGTATTGTACTGAAACACACTAAGTATTTATATAAAACATACAAAACAGTAGTGATTTGGGAAGGAAGATGGATGGCTACTTGTAATTAGAATTGGAATTACTATAACAATAGAGGAAAGAAAACGATAGTAAGAGAGGTGGGAAAGAGAATGAGAAAGAAATTCTACAGTGCAGCACTGTGGGCTTGTGTGATGTAATAAAACTTTTAGGAGACATTTGGCGAACCAATTTAAATTGAATTGAACAAATAGAAAGTGAAACATTTGTCTGTGGGGCAGGTGGTAGAATTAGCTAAAAGACCACCCTCAAAGGAAAATATTTATTTGCAAGAGAAATTTTATTCAGTTTTAAAATCCTAGACTTTGCCAGAAAGACAGCCAGGTGTATGAAAGAGAACACATAATTTCAAACTTAAGAAATCACAACCTATAACATGATCATTGGCTAAATATTGAGGAGATACTGTACTTCAAGTAGCAATTGATAAATTTGAAAGGAAGCAGTGACAAAATCCATTAAAAAACATTTTTGGATACTTCAAATCTAAATAATTTTAGACTATTTTCTCTCCTTCCATATTTGTCAAAGATTTTGGAAAAATTGGCTTTTTCAAGACTATCAGATTTTATTTAATCTAATGATATAGTGGGTCGCTGACAAACTGGGTGTCATTTTGGCATGAGTACCTTACTTGTGGTAGTCTCAGAACTTCATTACTTGCATAGATTATGGGTACTGAAGGCCCAGGTGGGTTAGTGCTCCTTGAACTCCTTGTAGCCTTCTAAACTATCAATCATAATATTTTGACTGTAAGATTGGTATTAAGAGTGTTGCCTTAATCTGGCTAAAATAATTTTTTAACCCATCAGCACCATACAGTGAAGCCCTATACTGTCACTACAGACCAGTTCAACAGGGAGTACTTTAGAGGCTAATCATATCTCCACAAGTTTGTAATGTCTACCTGTGACCACTTGCCAAACTATTCCATCAAATGAAAATACAATTTTATATGTATGCTGATGAAATGCAGTTTATTTCTTGTATTTCGCCATGCACATAATCTATTTCCAACTCAGACTCTGTAATCAGACTGTTATTAGCAACTCAGAGGTGGATGTAAGATCATTTTCTTAATTTATACCCTGTTAAACAGAGGTCCTGCTAATCTGTCCGGAACATTTTATGAGAGATTTGTATATCTCCTCTGCACTTGGTTTCCCACCTTAAGCAGATCAGTGTGTTAGGAAACTGGGAATTCTAATCAATGCCAGTACTGGTTTAGATTCTCAGCTTTCAAAATTAACGAAATACCTGCATCTTTCTTTGAAAACCCAAACACAAATAAATGTAGGACTTTAGTTATTGCCTTGATCCAATCAATATTGGCTTAGGGAAATATTACATTCTTAAAGGCACCAAAAATGTAACCATCCACCATTAATTGATTCAAAATTATGTTGCACATCTACTCTGTGTACCTGAAGAGGCTACATTGGCTCCCCAAGTAAAAAGCTCATTTTTAAACCTTTGACTATTGTACATAAATCCATCAACGGACCCAAACCTGATTTCCTAGCCAGGAAATTTACTGGCAAAAACCTACCAGACACATTTTTATTACAAATTCCAAGAGTAAGAACTCATCCCTTTGGAGAAAGAGAATTTTCAGATGCTGCAGCCAAACTTTACAACTCTATTTCTATGCAAGTGTATGCCTTCAGAAGTTGAGGAAATTCTTGAATAACTTTCATTTTAATATTTAATGTATGCCTTACTTTCAAGTATCTTTCAGTTAGCACTTTATCTTTCTGTCAGTTAGTGCCAAGAAACTTCAGTGGCTGAGTGCTTAACAAATTCTAATCCCAAGTGACGGGATGCACTCTTTGGATGGCTGGTGAGCAATCTGCACTCACTCAATCCATATAACATACGGGATTGCACAAACATCTGCGTTCACTACTATAAGACCAAAGAGCCCCTGAGGCGCAAAAGGGAGCACAAACACCCATCATGCCCTTGGGGCACTTTGTGTAATTTAGATTCAGATGTCTAATGTTGACTTTGAACAAGATAATTCCTCCATTTGACCAGGAATCAAGATTTGGGGGAACAACATTTCCCCGTCAAGATTGTACTCAATAGAACTATTTCACTCTCTTCTTCCTCTTTGATGCAAATCCCAGGGAAGACTGAAAGCACATCTTTTCAGGCAGGCATCTTGGCTGTGCACAATTGATTTGCCTAGTTTCTAGCTTGCCATAGTTTTTCCATATTTCATTTTCCACACTTTTCATTCCACAAAATCGCTCTGGGAAAATGAAGTGGCTTTTTTCAGTTCTACATAGAAACAATAAATTAAACATCATATCATATGCTTGACTAAATTCACAGAGCTGGACCTTTTTGTAAATATGGGTTAGAATATCTATTCGGGAAGCATGCTTTCCGAGAGCAATCTAAATCAACCCACATTCCCTCCTCTCTGGCTTTGGTATTTTATAAATTATTATGGCTGGCGAGGGAATAACCTATTATCTCCGGTTCAGTTGTTTATTTTGTGTGCTGTAGAAATTGTACTAAAGTTCACACTAAGTACTAGAGGTTAATGGTTAAGTATGTTTTAAATAGTTTGTGAACAATAATTATATTAATTACAGGATGAAGAATCTATGTAAAACAAGTAAGAACTAGCTGTAGGCGTTTGGTAGTTGGAGGGCACACATGCCCATGTTTTCAATGAATCAGAAGGGTATTCAGTTCAACCCATATTTCAGCAGGAGCATGGTGTAAGTAACAAAGAGCGAGCACTGGCAAAGTGTAGTGTCTCACTTTTCCAATGCTTTCTACCAGTTATGTCTTTGCCAATGCTTGTATAATTGTGGTGCAAGTGTTGGTAATGTCAGTAGCAGTGGGCAATCATCCTTGGATGTTATTTTATTTACTTCCAAGATGGCTATCACATTGTGTCTGCATGCAGGTGACAGCTATCCTGAAACAGTAAAGCATAGATTCAAAATAACATTGTTATAGCAGTCCAATATGATTTTGGGCATCTTGGAAGTATACATAAATATAAGAACAAATTATTTCAAGATGGCAGTCTACTGGTCTCGACTGACAATTGTTGCAATGGAATTCTAAAAGCATTGGCAAATCCAATAGCAGAAGTGGTGGATGTTAGGTGGCAGGCAGCGAGGATGGAGAGGCAGTAGAGGGGGGTAAAAAGAGAGAGAGATACCAAGTGCAATCAGAGGCTGATGTGGCAAAGGCAGGAGGGAAGCAAGCGGCATGGTGGTGAGGGAGAGGCAAAGTCTGATATGGAGGCAGTGAAACCAAACATGACAGAGTAGGAAATAGGAGAGAGAGAGATGAGGAGAGAAACAGGAAGGAGCAGGCTATGGACTCCAACAAAATGGCAAAGCTGAAATGCCACAGAAACCTCCAAAAATAAAAGTAGTTCTGTTGTGTCTTACCAGACGTAGCTGAGTTGTCTTACTTTATTAACTTCTTGGTTGCAGGGTGGTAAAAGTATAAATCAGTCAATAAGTCTGGTTATCCTTCTACTCCAGCCTCTTCAGCTCATACACCAGCTCCACCAGAAACAGGCTGACTGCTGCTCAGCCCATCTTCCAACTGTCACCACTCATCCACACAGGCACCCAAGCATTCCATGCATCACAGTCACATGAACATTCCAATACCAACTCTCACTCTGGCTGAGAAGCAGGGAGACAGCTAGGATGGGAAACATATACTAATACAATCAGGATATATACATATCCCCCTCCTTTTAAATAAAAAATTAAAAAAGAACAATAAAACAGGGATTAACTATAAACAAGCATAAAGTTCAAGACTCAGGGAAGCAGACTAAAATACAACTTTGCAAGAGTCTGAAAACTATGTAATCAGAAAGGAAAGGTAAACATATTGGCAAGCAATAATAAACCCATCCTCCCCAACAAATACCTCTGAAAAACATCAGAAGAAAAGGGTAGACCCTCCCTTAGACAAACACCCATGACCACAACTATCGGGTGAAACCAAATGTGTAGGAGACAAGACCCAAAGAGTGTAAGACCAAACGTACACTTGTAGTGCTCCAGTGTGGAATTTTCCTATCCTCCCTTCGTCACAAACCAGATACCATACTAACGCTTTCACTCAATACATTCATTGGTGGGGCCCATAACACCAACACTCACACACTCTCATTTGTTCTGCTCTTACAGGAGAGATAGATGTTCCAAACGCTGGCGTGAAAAGAATATCTTATAATCTAATGAAATTCTATTTACCTAAACATACACTAAATATCCTTATTCCAACACATCTTGATCCTGAATCTCAAGATATTTCTTCCACTTAGTCGATGGATCAATTTAGTTGAATTTGGAAAAGTGATTCTAATCCCTTTCATTTATATTCAGATGATAATAAATAACCCAACACATTTGCTTGTTAATCATCAATAATATTTGTATCTAATTAATGCAAATTTTTAGTAAGAATTTTTCATCAATCCACAGAACATCATAGTTACCTAATCTGGCTATGAGTCGTCCTCTTAAGTCAATCAATTCGTCATGCAGCACGCTACAGTCCCAAAGATTGATCTTGACCATAAACGTGTCCGCATCGATCAATGCCCATCAGTCTAAGAGTCCTCAGTTCATCAGGATAATGGGCAGCAATTTAGTCTGTCAAAGATTCAGGGAAACATCTGTCCTGCAGGGTCACCGTCCTCTCCCTCAGCATAACGTCAGGAAAAAGAAAAATCAGCGAAAAAGGAACGACACAACTCACTATTCTACCATCTTTTTATAATGAAATTAATGATAAAATGTAGCAAAAGTTAGTTTTAGGCACTTCTGATTGGATGGTTAAGATCATCCGTTTCGGTTTCCCAAAGTCTATGATGTCACACTGTCAGACATGATCCATCCGGTTTTGTTAAAATTGTCCATTGTTAAAGCTCTTGGCAGTAGTCCAGTCATGACCTTGTTCTGGTACAGTCTGTGAAGGTCATCTTGAGGCCACTTGTTCAGGAGCCTGGAGCATGCGCACTTAGTCGGAAACCTCGTGGAATGGTAGCTGTTTCGTCGCGTTCATGAGTCGGCCATTTTATCATAGGCCAAATTGGTCAACTTAAGCAAAACAAACACAAAAAGTAATTAAAACAAGGAAATAACAAATTAAATGTTTAACCCTCACTAATTCCCTTATGTGTGTGTAATTATCTAGCATATTTGCGACATTTAAAGCATTTATACTCACCCAATGATGTCATCTGGTGCAACTTACAATTACATCACAAAAGCAACATATACCACGTAATATTCTATTTCTCTAGTGTTAGCATGCATACGTATATTAGTTTACTAATTATTTTAGCCATGCAAATGCAAATCCCACGTGTAATTCATACATTAGTAGGGTTGATTAGATAACAAACAAACACATTAATACTTATTATAATTAATTGATTATTCTAATTAGTGTAAACATGCAGAATGGGGGGTATACAAAATTTTGCTTTTACCCACTCCATCAATCCCCCCTTTGGTGATTTTATCACCACACCATTAAAATTTTGAATTCCCTTTTTCAAGGAGTAAAAGGGACCTAAGACTACGGGGCACTATCCCAGTAACAGTCGACTATACAGGCACCCCGTTAAAGGCTCATGGGGCGATTTTACCTCGTATTTTGAAAGAGCTACTTCATGATACTTATTTAAGTATCCAATCAATGCATTGGGAATCGATATGCACCCTAATCCTCATGATTCTTAGCATAATTTTGCAGCACATATTACATTCGTGAGTGTAGATAGGGATCTTTCAAGTCCTGAAGAAGAAGCTTGGGGAGCTTCGAAACATGTAGACATACCTAGGAGGAACAGCTCATTGAGGCATATTCACCTCCGCCCCCCCTATTTTTACTGATACCAGCTCACAAGTCCATTAAAAATTCTTTATAACTGATGAGCCAGGTATTTTTTAACTTCATATACCCATTCACCTCTGACCCTCACACTCACTCCTCACGAAACGCATAGTCGTTTTCTCACAGACCAAAAGGTGCTCCCACATAGTCGTAGGTAGTAGCACGCCCCGTCCCGTAGAGGGGCGGGAAGACCCCTATGATGAAGCATGACACCAAGGGCCCTTTTGGTTTGTGAGGGGTATTTTAACAACACTGTGTGTTCCTCTCTACCATTGTGGAGAACGCACACGACCCGGGAGGACATTTAAATTACTCATTTATAATACCTGTTCTTAAGGGTGGATCTTCATGGTTTATAAACTATTGAAGGAGGATGTATCCACTTCCTACTACTGTTGTTAAGTAGTACCTCTCCACTCCCCTTTTGTTTTTTACAAATTATTTTAGCCATGCAAATGCAAATCCCACGTGTAATTCATACATTAGTAGGGTTGATTAGATAACAAACAAACACATTAATACTTATTATAATTTATTTATTATTCTAATTAGTGTAAACATGCAGAATGGGGGGGTATACACAATTTTGTTTTTACCCACTCCATCAATCCCCCCTTTGGTGATTTTATCACCACACCATTACAATTTTGTATTCCCTTTTTCAAGGAGTAAAAGTGAATTCTTGCTTTTATTGTTACATCTCAGTCTCCCCAATTTCTTCAATTTTAGCTGTCTTATACATATCTTCTCTTATTTCTTCTAATTCTATTTCTTCAAATCCCCTCTTCTGTCTCTTATTCTGTCTCCTTAAGTTTTCTCTTTTTAACTTTCTCGGAGCTTTCTTCCTTTTATAACAAAGACATCCTAATCTTAATATTAATACTAAGAAAATCACACATGTTAATGGAAATAAGATTTTACCTATCAAGGTACTACCTAAATTTGCTAAGAAATCTTTAATAGAAGATATTTTCTTAAAAATCTTTTCCCAAACACCTTCAACCTCCAGTGGTGCAATTTCGTCATGCAAATCAGTTATATTTTTAATATACATTTTCAAATCTTTACTTTCGTCTGGTATGTAAGTACAACAATGTTGGACTTTCAACATTCCACAGACTCCACCCTCTTTTGCCAATAAAATATCAAGGGCACGCATGGCAACCACTTCAGTATTTACCAATAAAAATCCTCCAGCGGTGCTTGATGACAAGCGATCCACTACTGTTGACAGTTTTCTAATTTTATTTGCATTCAGAGATATTCCCACTGCTGGTATCAATGCTCCAAAGATATCACCTACAATTTCTGACCAAGATTCTCTCTTTCTACGTGCTAAATAACTACCTAAAGTATGTACACCATCTTCTCCTCTTTCCATGTGAAAAATCTTTGGGAAAACCAGGCCTACATAACATGTGCCATACCAATGGTCTGGCAAACGATAATACGCCCTGTTCCCACAGATAAAATATAATCCTGGAAAAACTGGATCATTTCCTCCTTTAAATCCCCATCCACCCATGATTCGGTATGTATCATGGCACTCACTGTTACCTACAAAGTAATTGTCATATGCAGTCTTATTCCTCCTAATACACAAATTTCCTTTCTGAGGCCAATCTAAAGCCATAGTTGGACTAGCTTCTTCCTTGAAGTGTTTTTCCATATCTACATCCCAAACTGTCTTTTCTAACTTCCCTTCAGAGACCTTTCTTTGCATTTTCAGTCTTCTTTCTTCAACCATATCTAAAAAAGCCCTTTCTTCTTTCTTTAGACTGCAAGTCAAATTATTTCTATATATATATTCTAATGTTAATTCTTTAGTTTCTAAGAAAAATTCACCTAATACCTTTGCAGGTTTTACCTTATTTAGTTTGTTAATTGACGGTACTTGTGAAATTATGTTATCTACATCTGAAAAATAATATTCTAACTTCTCTGTTCGATAAAATAAACTAGCTATTACACTACATGTTATTCCATAAGTTACAGAAAGGTGGTGATAAGTCACTCCCTCTGAAACAGATGCAGGTAACTGCATACAAACGTAGCAGTCCCTCACGTCCATTGTCTTTACATATTAATACAGTTATTTCAAAAATACATTGTTAGAGAAATCAGTTATTGACCTGTCTTTATGCATATACATTTTATCTATTCTAGTGTGATCTATCTTTTGAATCTGCTCTATATTAGTCTTGTTTTCACTATGTTCTCCTATTGTGTCAAAGCTAGCCTTAAATGTAATCATCAATGCTAATATACTCCATAGAAGCATTAGTAATCCTGTACAACAGCAACACATTTTACACCATCGTTTCAAAAATGTACATCTACATTTTCTACCATCTGTGTCAGCCATTTTCGTGAAATGAACAGTGACTTTTGACTTAGCCTCTTCTACTTCACAACCAGTTTATCTAACCCAAGGCTCTAAGCACCTACTTGGTTCTACCAGTTTTATCTTTTTCCTTATTTATTGTCTTTCCATCAGCAGCATTTTTGTCTTATTCAGTTTGACATCTCATCATTCTTCACCTTTCCTTCGTTGTCTAGATATAGGATTTCCTGAACATCTGTCTCTTCTCCAATATCGGATATGATAACTCTCAGGATTTCCGATTCTTCGTCTTCTTCAACCACTTCTGGTATAGTCCCCTCTGCATTTTCTTGGCTATCTGCCTCTTCTTTAATTTCAGGCAGGGCTACATATGTCCATTCTGGCGACTTATACTTCTGGTTAGGCTTCCTCGTTCTTTTGCTTTCCCCAATTACAACTGTTTCTTCGTCTTTTGAGTTTTCTTGACTCATGATTTCATTCACCTGTTCAGCTCTTTGTGATTTTTCTTTTGTCAGTCGGTATCTCAACTTCTTTATCTTATTCAGTCAAACTTCATCTTTTGCTGATCTTTTCAGTTTATTTCCTTTATCATTCCTTTCAGTCTTCCAAGCTCTCTTTCTTAAGACTCTACCTTCTGGTATTTCGTCTTCACTTGCTTTTTCCTTCCAACCTCTTTTCTTTCTTTTGCTTCTTTCGTTTTCCCTACTTCTGTCCCTCCTCGGGTTTCTTGCACACAATCTTCCTGCTGGCTACTTGTCCCTTTCTCTAACTGGATGTTGGAATTCCCTACACCTCCTCGGAGGTCTTCCGCAAGAATCTTTCCCTCTCTCTCTGTATCTAGTACCTGTCCATCTAATTTTGTTACTTCAGGTGGAATTTCTCTCGCCTTTTCGTCTGGAATCTCTTTATCAACAATTTCTTTAATTGTCTTTTCGCTGTCCTTTTCTTTTCTTGAATGTAAAGTTGCTTGTTCAGTCTCTGAGTCTGAGCTGGTATCAGAAATTTGCAATCTTCTTTTCAAGGAAACACTTCTTGGTACGACTGTTTGATCTATCTCTAATACGCCCCTTTCAGGGTTTTCTTTTGTTCTTGTCTCTTCCTTGTCTGATTCAGTACTTGATTCTGTCTCATCAAAATATTCCTTTTCTGTGCTATCCACTGGATTTGGGATTCTCAACGTGTGACTTGCATGAATCCAGTTTTTGATTCCAGCACACTTTACAGCTGTTGTTGTAGTCAAAATCACTTGTCGTGGTTTTCCCCACCTTGGAACCAAACAGTTTCTTCTTCTGTGTACTTTGATTCTTACCCAGTCCCCTGGCCTCAGGTCATGAGCTTGCTTCTTTTCAAGGGTGGTGGCATCCGCTCCAACCTGATGAAACACAGACTGAAGTGCGTCAGCCAGGCTTTTACAGTAATCCAACACCATGTCATCACTTATAGGCAACAGCTTGTTGACTGGTATGAACACATGGCGCATTGCTCTTCGCAAAATAATTTCATGGGGGGTTCGGCCCTGTGGTTCTGTCTGGAATTGATCTAATTGTCATGAGTACTAGAGGCAAGACATCAGGCCATTTCATACCCGTGGTTAAACACATTTTCCCTATCCTGTTTTTGATATACAATTCATTTGTTCCACCACACCAGAAGCTTCTGGGCAATAGGCACAATGTTGTTTTTGCTGTACATTTAACGCTTCACAAATCAGTTTTATGATCTCATTCTGGAAATGTCCTCCTCGATCTGATTCAATTGTTACTGGGAACCCGAATCTGGGAATAAATTCCCTCAAAAGCAATTTTGTCACTGTGATTCCATCATTTCTTCTCGTTGGGTAAGCTTCTACCCATTTTGAAAACAAACAGACCATAACTAGAACATACCTTAACCTGTTACAAGGAGGCATTTCAATGAAGTCTACTTGCATTCTGGTAAAAGGTCCTCCGTCTCGACCTATTGTTCCTAGACTCACCACTGTCTTTCTTCCTGGGTTATATTGCTGACATATGAGACATCTCTCACATAGACTTCCTGCTACAAGTCTAACTTTTGCATTGTACCAGGTCTGTTTAAACGACCTTATCATGGCATCTCTCCCTATGTGTTCCTGTCCATGATACATCCATGGCATGGCAGACATCATGCTATCAGGCATAACTGGTCTTCCATCCCGATAGACCCATACATGATCCTTCTCTCTTGGTGCACATCCTGCTTTAACCCACTGTTTTATTTCCTCATCTCCTGCTTCTTCCTGCACTTGTCTCACTTCCTCCCAGGTACCCACAATGTTAGTAAACAGTAAGGAGCAAGAAGTCACTTCCCTTTCCTTTCCCCTATTGATTGAATTCTGATTTCGTGCACAGTATTGAGCCATATCATTGGCGTATTTGTTGCCCACAGCGATGTAATCGCCAGACTGATTATGTGGAGCACACTTCACAACAGCCAATTGCTTAGGCAGCTGTATCGCCTCGAGCAATTTTCCAACCACTTCAGCATTCTTAATGGGCATTCCACTTGATGTCAGAAATCCCCTCTGTAGCCATATTTGGCCAAAGTCATGCACAACACCAAAACCATATTGGCTGTCAGTGATAACAGTCACTCTCACACCTTTCCCAATCTTACATGCTCTAGTCAAAGCAACAAGTTCAGCTACTTGGGCTGATTTCACTCCTTTCAGATAGGATGCTTCCATTACTGCTGCAACCGTGCATACTGCATATGCTGCATTCAATATTCCATCATCTGTTCTCAAGCAAGAACCATCTACAAACATCACAAAATCACTTTCTGACAATGGTACATCTTTTATATCTGGACGTGGCTTGGTACAGAAATTGAGTACATCCAGACAATCATGATCTGCTTCATCTCTGACTTCCACTTTCTCAGCATCAGGATTGAAGGATTCACATTCAAACACCTCTCAAGGCTCACATTTGTTGCACCTCATATGACTTTCTCATATTTAGTCAACCGACTATGGGTCATGTATTGAGTGCGACTCCTTGTTAAAAGGATTGCCACATCATGAGGTACAAACACTTTCACAGGATATCCCATCACAATCCCTTCACTTTGTTCCAGGCTTCGACAGGTAGTAGTTACTGCTTTCAAGCACCCAGGTAAAGCTACAGATACTGGGTCTAGCATTGATGAAAAGTATGCAATTGACCTTCTTAGTTTTCCATGTTTCTGAATTAATACAGAAAGTGCACATCCATTCCTCTCACTGCAATACAACTCAAACTCCTTTTAACAATCTGGCATTCCCAATGCTGGCGCTTCACACAGACCATCTCTCAATTGTTTAAAAGCTGCCAATTCTTCTTTGCTCAAATCAATGGAATCTCTCACATCACTTTTTGTCAAACGTACCAATGGCTTTGCGATTAGGGAAAAATTACTTATCCATTGACGACAATATCCAACCATTCCAAGAAACATCCTTACCTCTCATTGTGTCATAGGGGCTCTCATTCCTTTTATGATCCTGATTCTGTCTATTGTTATTTTCCTCAGACCCTTTTCGAGGTTATGGCCTAAGTAATGTACTTCTTTCGTACAAAATTGTAATTTTGATGGTGACACCTTAAGTCTTTCATCAGCCAGATGATTCAACAATGTTATAGTGTCTGTTACACAGGCCTCACGAGTCTTCGACGCCACAAGTAGGTCGTTGATATATTGTACTAACACTGAATTCTCAGGCATCTCTAGGCTTTCTAAAGATTTCTTCAGTATCTGATTAAAGATTGAGGGGCTTTCTGTATACCCCTGTGGAATTCGGCACCATGCCAAAATACACTCGCCAAAACGAAACGCAAAAATCTGCTGGCTGTCATGGTGCAATGGAATGGAAAAGAAAGCATGGCATAAATCAATTACTGTATACCATTCTACTTCATGGGGAATCTGATACAGAATCACAGATGGATTCGGTACAATGGGACAACATGGCACAACAATTTTGTTTATTTTTCTCAAATCCTGTACTATCCTGAACTTTCCATTTGTTTTTTTCAGTCCCATAATTGGGGAATTAAATGGACTACTCATTATTTCCCTTAAAATACCTTGTTTTATCATTTTCTCAATTATAGGGGTAACTCCTTCAATTATCTCAGGTGTCAATTTATATTGTGGAATATTCAGATAATTTATTCCCTCTTTTACTGTTATTTTTACTGGGTCTACATTTCTCATTAGTCCCACATCTTCTCCCGTTAAGTCCCAGACTTCTGCCTTTACAGTTTGTTTCAATTCTTTGGGTAGGTCATCAGGGTTAAATACAGCATAGGCTTCAGTAACCTCAGTTTCTGTGTTTGCCATAGTCATCTTATACAACACATCTTTATCAGGGGTCTCAAATGCTATACCATCAGGAGTACAGAATATAGTGCAATTCATTTTGCACAATAAATCCCTTCCTAACAAATTCACAGGACTGGTATCGCACACAACAAAGTGGTGCATCTCAGAAAAGTTCCCTATGCTAACCTTTACAGGTTCTGTCAGATAAGTTTTAATCTGTCTGTTGGATACACCAACTACTTGGATCGTTTCATCCGAGAGAGGAAGATTTTTGACATCAGCTGACCTAACAGTTGATCTAGTAGCACCAGTATCTACCAGGAAAGTAACATTTTCATTATTTATCTTTCCATCCACAAATGGGCCTGTCTGGTCTACTTCTAGAGTTGCGCCAAGTACACACTCTTCTCCCTCCCTTCGGCACCCTCAATAACCTTCTTCTGAATCTCTTGCATCGCGTAGTAGCCAATACTGCGAAACAGCGTTAGCGCGCGGCAGCTTAGTTACCTGTTCTTCGTTGTAGTATCATGTTTAATTACTATATTTCTGGGAGTTTTTGCTCTGTGGAAAAGGTGGTTTTGGCACCTGATTCTGTTGGTTTACAACCTGCTGCTGTCGCTGCGGTTGACCACTCACCTCATTCTGCACCTGTGGATTTAATGATGAATTTTCATTATTAGTATTTGGGGGAAATTTACACTCGGATTGCCAATGCCCTATCCTACTGCAATTATGACATGAGAATTTCTTTTTGGCTTCTTCTATGTTAAAATTTCCCTTACCTTTCCCAGGAATGAACTTTTTGGGACCTATATTATTCGCTTGTTCCACTAACTGGGCTTCCTGTCTCTCTGCCACTTCTACTTGTGCCCACATGACTTTTTCTTTTAACTTTCGTTGTTTGGCCTCAATCTCATCACTCAAATATTTTGCATGTCTCAATACTTCATCTATTTTCTTGTTTTGCCAATCTACGGTATGTTGTTTGATCATCTCACTAATTTCTGGACGTAGACCATATACAAATCTTTATACAAAATGACTCAAGTCTTTTTCGCTCAAGTTTTCATCACCACTAAATTGTTTAAAGGCCAAAATCAACCTCTCATAGTAGGCATGTACCGACTCCTTACTTTCCTCATGAATTCTGTCATTCTTTACCCAATCTGTTTCTTTAGGAGGTACTTTGTTTTTCAAAAAGACAATGACCTGCTCGTATTTCTTCATTACCTCAGGGTCTGGGGCTCCTGTCTTTGGAACCCTAGGGTATGTCAAATAGACTATTCAGATCAATCCATAATACTTTAGATAATTTTACAAATCTGTCTACCTGCCTATACCACTCGCCGGGTTTTTCATGTAGTCGAGGGAAATCATTTGTAAATGACAAAATATCTTGTCTAGTCCATGGGACACGTACCATATCCTCCTCCTGGAATTTCTCTCGTATGGCATTCTGTTACTACCTTTTCCTTTTCTCTAACAGGGAAAGCTGCAAAAGTTTTGTCTAAGGCATCATCTCGTTTTCAATACCATCTGCTTCTCCATTTGTCCACATCTCCCCATTTTCTCAGCCGGATAATTATTTCCTTAATCTGACCCATTCGTCCTGTGGTATTCAAATTTTCAATGTCCTTTTCAGTGAAATCTATTCGATATGGTTTCTGTAGGGCCTTTACCTTTTCAATGTCTATACCCATTTCCTTTGCTACTTCTTCTAATCTTTCATGGAGACTTTTTGCTCTCCAAGTTATGCTTTTACACAGAAACAGCAACTCCTCATCCTGGTAAGTTTTTAACTTTTCTGTGGGAATAGTTCCTACTATTAACTCTTCCAATACCATTCGTAGTTTGGCTACATCTATTGATTGGGATTCTTTGTCTTTTCTCTGCAGAGTTCTCAACCATTCGCTCAGTTCTTCTGAAGATGCGCCTACTTGTTTCTCTACATTCGTTTGTTCTAAGTCCCTTTGGGTTTCAAATACTGATTCCATCTTCACAGTAGGGCTTTCTGATACTTTTGGGCCTAGAAATGGGTTACTTGAGGCATTTAGCTCCATCATACCCATTGTCTGTCTCCATTGATTCTCATTTAAGCTCTGCCTTGGTTTTTCAATTTGTTTATTACTGTTATAAGGAACCATTAAACAATGTTCACTATCCTTCTGTTTGTCAAAAATAGGCATCACAGGGCCTATGGTCACCGGAACAGTTAAAGCTTCTAAATTTTTGGTCAATTCTCTGATCTTTTCAGTTAATTCTAAGGTTGTTTTTGCTAACTCTGCTGAATTTTCACTATTTGTTTTTTCATCTGATTTTTTCTCTATTTCTCCCATCGTTTTACTTTTCCCTAATTCTTGAGGTACTTGTTCTGTCTTAATGACTCGCAAAGTTTCTCTCATTGGGGCACTTGGTGTCAACATTTCAGATTCTGGTTGATACGGAGGTGGATTTTTATAAAAAATATTATCAAGAACATCATCCTCTAGTTCATTCACTCCATACCCCTTTAGTTCTAAATTATGTCTTTCTTCTGTACATTTTTTTCCTCCAACTCCTTCAACCATTCTAACAGGAAACAACCCATCGTTCATACTCGCATTCCGCCACCTTCTCATTTTCTCATCATGAGTATCATGCCCGTATCTGCCAAACATGTATTTATACCTTCCGCCACTCCTCTGTCTTTCTCTGTCATGCATCTCATCTTCCCATTCTGTCAGTGCTTCAAACTGTGTTGGTCTAGGTCTCGGTTCTAGATTCATAATTCTTTCTCTTAAATTTCTCAAAACCGCTAAATTAAATGAACCATGCTCTGGAAATGCTAAAACTCCGTCATTCTTGGTATATTTCACCCAATTATCTAACCAAATACAAGTGTGATATCCGTATTTCGCAACCATAAAGGATGCGGGGGTTTTCGGTGGGGGAGGCAACTGTCCTTCCCTTGTCACAATTGGTTTGTCCTTTTTAAACCACTTCTTGATCTTTCCAAACCAGGACTTTTTCTCTTTTTCAGGTGGGTCGTAATACATCATTTTGTCTTTTCGTGTATCGGTAGTCTCTCCTTTACGACTATTCTGTTATTTTAGCCAATCGTAGCGCGACTCACACTAACGCACCAATCCGGAGCATCTACGTCACCCTGTAATCCTTCACTCCTAGCGCCACTCACACTAACGCACCAATCCGGAGCGTTTACGTCTCTAGCTGACTGGCCAATCCCAGCGCGCTCTTTCTAACGTCAGCAGCCGCTGCTCTTACTCCGGCTTCTACTGACCCCTCCTTTACAAACTTTTCTCCATAAGTTCTTTTTGCTTTTTCTAACTTACAAATCTGTTAGAAACTACATAAAAACGCCACCATTGTCCGCTTCGCTAACCTAGGATAGTTAATGACCTTTTTCACAAGAATTCCGTCTTTCCCGAGAGCAGTGCTTACCTCTGCCCTACTACGGAATCGTTACTTCCGTTGATAAAGTAGCACATCCCTCTACCTTACCCTTCTAACAAGCATTAGCTAACTGTTTCTCCAGAATTAAGACACCTAGTTGGAGACCCAATGCTCCTGAGAAATAAAACCAGAGTTTCACGATTAACCCGAATGCTATTTCTTTAACGCACTTTCATACAGAAAATGTTGTTCATTCACACAGAATTCTGTCTTTCCCGAGAACAGCGAACAGTCTGTCCTACTACAGAATTATGACACTCGTTAATAAAGTAGCACTTCCCTCTACTTTATCCTTCTATCAAGCTTAGGGAGCACCTATTACCTTTCCAGAGATAAGCGTTATCAGAGTGCCTTCTGGACTCCTGGTACCTAAGACCAAAATTTCACAGGTGATCTTCGCTACCATACACTTCTTTCATACAGGAGATATCTCTAATGGCAACACACAACAATGTTACCGAATCGAACCCAGACAATGCGTCATGCAACTTCAATCGTCACACGTTTTCCCCGTGTACCTACAGGGCAACAACAATTCCGTCTTTCCCGAGCGCAGCGCTTACCTCTGCTCTACTACGGAACCGTTACAAACTTCCGACTTCCTACAGCCCAGAAGTCGTGCAAACAACATAGAACTCAACGCGACTGAACATATAGTGTCAATATATAAACCAATACCTATCCACAATCAATAATCAATAAGCTATTTACAAGCAATAATCACCAAACCAAAACAATAAAAACCATAACTCTGCTACCAAGAAAAACTGCTTCAGCGTGGAATTTTCCTATCCTCACTTCATCACAAACCAGATACCATACTAACGCTTTCACTCAATACATTCATTGGTGGGGCCCATAACACCAACACTCACACACTCTCATTTGTTCTGCTCTTACAGGAGAGATAGATGTTCCAAACACTGGCGTGAAAAGAATATCTTATAATCTAATGAAATTCTATTTACCTAAACATACACTAAATATCCTTAATCCAACACATCTTGATCCTGAATCTCAAGATATTCCTTCCACTTAGTCAATGGATCAATTTAGTTGAATTTGGAAAAGTGATTCTAATGCCTTTCATTTATATTCAGATGATAATAAATAACCCAACACATTTGCTTGTTAATCATCAATAATATTTGTATCTAATTAATGCAAATTTTTAGTAAGAATTTTTCATCAATCCACAGAACATCATAGTTACCTAATCTGGCTATTAGTCGTCCTCTTAACTCAATCAATTCGTCATGCAGCACGCTACAGTCCCAAAGATTGATCTTGACCATAAACGTGTCCGCATCGATCAATGCCCATCAGTCTAAGAGTCCTCAGTTCATCAGGAAAATGGGCAGCAATTTAGTCTGTCAAAGATTCAGGGAAACAGCTGTCCTGCAGGGTCACCGTCCTCTCCGTTAGCATAACGTCAGGAAAAAGAAAAATCAGCGAAAAAGGAACGACACAAATCACTATTCTACCATCTTTTTATAATGAAATTAATGATAAAATGTAGCACAAGTTAGTTTTAGGCACTTCTGATTGGATGGTTAAGATCATCCGTTTCGGTTTCTCAAAGTCTATGATGTCACACTGTCAGACATGATCCATCCGGTTTTGTTAAAATTGTCCATTGTTAAAGCTCTTGGCAGTAGTCCAGTCATGACCGTGTTCTGGTACAGTCTGTGTGGGTCATCTTGAGGCCACTTGTTCAGGAGCCTGGAGCATGCGCACTTAGTTGGAAACCTCGTGGAATGGTAGCTGTTTCGTCGCGTCCATGAGTCGGTCATTTTATCATGGTCCAAATTGGTCAACTTAAGCAAAACAAACACAAAAAGTAATTAAAACAAGGAAATAACGAATAAAATGTTTAACCCTCACTAATTCCCTTATGTGTGTGTAATTATCTAGCATATTGGCGACATTTAAAGCGTTTATACTCATCCAATGATGTCATCTTGTGCAACTTACAATTACATCACAAAAGCAACATATACCATGTAATATTCTATTTCTCTAGTGTTAGCATGCATACGTATATTAGTTTACAAATTATTTTAGCCATGCAAATGCAAATCCCACATGTAATTCATACATTAATAGGGTTGATTAGATAACAAACAAACACATTCACTACTTATTATAATTAATTGATTATTCTAATTAGTGTAAACATGCAGAATGGGGGGGGTATACAAAATTTTGTTTTACCCGCTCCATCAGTAGCACCAGGTGATTTAAGCACTAAAGTGTACAAGACATGAAGAGGGAGGCTACTTACACACCCAACAAGAACACATGAGGCGCAAGGCGGCTTACACACCAGACAACACGTTAGGCGCATGGCGACTTACACACAAGACAAACAAGAGGTGAAGCGCAAGGCAACTTATACACTGACAGGAGGAGACATGAAGTGCATGACGTCTTACACACAGTTAACTGTACAACAAAAGTACATAGTGTGAATCCAATGCATGGACCCAGAAAGAAACCAGAAAAACCCTCATGCACGGGAGTTTAATGTAAAAATGGAACCTAAAACAATACCCATCCCTCATGAAAGGGTGAGTAATGTGAGCACCACCCACTAAAAGAACATCTGTTGAGTAAACTGTGGCATCACTAAAACAATATAATACACATAAATATATTTTTAAAATGTTAATTTCACAGAGTTTTATATAGCGCGAACATGACCTTAATCGGTATCAGAGCGCTTTACATAGCACCAGTTGCATTACATGAGGACACATTCATTTTTGTTACGCACAAAATTAACTCTGAATAAATGCAAACACTTTTGCCATTCCACTTGTAATTTTAGACCTGCACCCCACGCCGATGAGCGACCTCTCCCCCGAGTAGTACTGCCCTGGGCACAAAATAGTGCAGTGCACCCCACATAGCAAATGAAAGACGTAGTACCTTTGCATCACAGCTACACATGCCAGTAACGACTAAAGTTCACTGTTATAGCCTACAGATAAAAAGTCACCAAAAAGTTACTGCCTCAACAGTCGCACACATGACGCCAATTAGAAGGCAGATTCTCCGTTGTAGTGCACTGCGTCTAGATCTAGATATCACTGTAATGTCCAAAACACCAAAGACACGCTGGTGATGCAGGCACCATGATGAAATGCCAGCAAAACCCCCTGTGTGAGGTGTCACGCACGAACCAAACTTTTTTTTTTTTTTTTTTTAAACACATCTCCCACCTGGCTCCTATTGAAACATGAAACCAAAACCAGTGACATCCAGAACTGGATATGGAAGAAAGTTGAGAGCATGGCGACAGTCACAAATTGTAAAAATGTACCTTTTGTTGAGAGATCAGACCGGATAAGCAGTACACCGTAAACCAGTGAAATATCAGGTTTGGTTTAAACTCAGATCTAGTTACATGCGCTGTTATTTTAATCTCCAAATAGAGAATTCCAGAATACCGATAAACTAGTTCTGCTTCCCACAACTTGCAACTTGCTCCAAATGCTCACGTGTGGCTAACAATGCTCCATCCCACACAGCGTTTGGCCACAATAGGACAGGAACCACCTATAATGTGAGCGGAAGGAGAAGCACCCAACCCCAAGATGGAGGCACGCTGAGGACGCCACATCGGATGGCTCTTGGCACGACCGTGCAGCAAGACGTCCCTCAGCAATTAGAAACAGCAGAAAAACAGGGACATCACAAAATATTCCTCAGCTGCTCCACGCAGTAAGATGCGCGTGCTCTATTTTAAATTTTAAACGTAGCGTGACAGCTTTATCAGCCTCACTGTAGGCAAGTCATTTTACCAGAGAAAACAAACTCGTATACATCTCACCTCAATGGCCCCCTCCTGCAGCAGGTGCTGAGACCAAGATCTTGAAAAAAAACTATTAATTGTTGAAGATCAACGCTCGCAGGAACCAAAACCAATATGAAAAAACAAAGCACAGTGTAAATGATTGAAGCCGGAAATAGGCCCCTGTAGGCAGCATAAAGGTCATAAGTCAAATATCCTTTGCTGATAAAGACAAGTGCAAACGCCACGTTTGCTAAGTGTTGAGTAGAATCTCTTCTTGTGTACAATTATAAAAGTACAAGCTGCATGTCGGATACTTCAAACAGGTCGTTTGTAGACACACGATATGAAAGCTGTCAGAAGAATAGGTCTAGAAATGAGCTTGAATTTGCATTCTCCACACATTCCAGTTTACTGCAAAATAATTTCCTTTCACTCTGTGCCTCCATCAGAAAATCCACCTCAATATCCAACAAGATCTTCCATAGTAACAACTCACTACAACAGTTTGACGTCCTTGTGAGCGAAACTGACCACATAATGATCTTATGAGTGTGCACCAGACTTGTGCAGCTTTCCAGAAAGATTAAAATTCATTGAAAATGTCAATGCACAGTATCCATTTTAATGTAGAAAGTACCAAAATTAATATGTGAAAGTAGTGAGAATCACACCACTTACCCACATGGATAACAGTCATTATTAAGAGTCCAATGAAGCATGTCCAGGCTAGGGCTGTCCGTTGGCAAGGACACAGGTTATCCTTATACTCCAACCTCTCCAGCTCATACACCAGCCCCACCAGGAGCCGCCTGCCTGCTGCACAGCCCACCTTCCAACTGTCACCACTCATCCACACAGGCACCCAAGCATGCCATGCATCACAGCCACACCAGCATTCCAATACCAATTCTCACTCTGGCTGAGCAGCAGGGAGACAGCTAGGCTGGGAAACATATACTAATACACTCAGGATATAACAAGTTCCCTGACATCAGAGGTGGTAGGATACACTGATAAACAGAAAACAGGGTAAAACCTAAATGATCCACGGGCAGGGCTAGCACAAATATAGGAAGGAAGGCCATTGATTCACGAGCACGGAATTGAAGTAGGCAGGAAAGTCATCCAATCATTAGCATGGGGCAGACTCAAAGCTCTAAGCATATGTTAAGTTATCAAGTCATTGGAGTAATGGCCCTTGACATTGCATTCTGAGTTGTGGCCTTCTGGCATCATCTACATTGGTGGGGTCAGGAACATCCCATGGAAGGGAACGGCAGTGTGCCTCATCTGAGTGTGTTTTCATCAATTGGTGCATTGCCTGACATCCGAATTGTGAGAACTACACATCTGACACCAATGTGCAACTGTAGTTGTGCCCCAAAGTACGACATCGTGGGTGGCATGAGCTCATGGCCATTATGGAAGGATATGTTGGAGTCTGTATCTGTGTTTTTCACTTTTGCTGCCTCTAGATGTGACAGTGGCATCATGTTGGGAGGTATATCTTTTCCCCCTTCAGGGCCCTAGGTGTGCTCAGAGGGATCTGTGTGTCTGGCTACACAGAGCTACCGGCAGGCTATTTGGCTGTGTGGTCATCCATGGGTCAATTATGCCAAGTTTGCATGATCACACGCAAAATTTGAGTTTGGAATTGAAGTCGCACAATGTTACTGCACAGGGAGGTGTGTCACCCTCTGGCATTTAACTCCTGAGCATAGTGCTGACCTATACATGATGACAATTTTGTGTCAGACACACTTCCATCAGTACCCTCTGGACGTAAACCCTTGATAAGGCCACAGATGAGCCCGTGATGAACATCAGGGACCCACACATCCATTTGCAGAGACAATTTCTGTCCTGAATCCTGCATAACCAGCTTGCTGTGTCACTGTATGGCTGACAAAACAATACATGTCCCTCCAATTTTGATGTGCAGGCAGGGAAACGTATACAAAAGGCTTATCACCCCTGACCCCTGGGGACAGCATGCTAGGCAGTGTATGACACCAACCCACACTCTCAGGTACATACTGCAGCAGAGCAACTTCATGTGTGCATTCCCTACACTCTCACTTCCACTCTGATGAAGGGACGGGCCCAGATCTTCTCAGTCCTTGCCATCAGTGGGTCCAGGAGACAGGAGCAGCAGCAGGCGGTGGTGAGGGGTGTCAGGCAGCAGGCTCTGGAGACAGGAGTAGCAGCAGTTGGTGATGAGGGGTGTCAGGCAGCAGGCTCTGGAGTCTGGAGCAGCAGCAGTTGATGGTGAGGGGTGTCAGGCAGCAGGCTCTGGAGACAGGAGCAGAAGCAGTTGGTGGTGAGGGGTGTCAGGCAGCAGGCTCTGGAGACAGGAGCAGCAGCAGTTGGTGGTGAGGGGTATCAGGCAGCAGGCTCTGGAAGCAGTGGAAATGTGAGGCTCTCTCCCACACATATATAGCCCCATGGGGTAGTTTCAGTGGTTCTGGGCTGCTGCAATTGGTGTTCCAGGTCAGTTTTTTTCAAATGGATCCAATGACCGGCCCGCGGTGGCAGAGCACACCTACCCCGATTTTCAAAATTACATTAGGCTACCTGCAATTGTGGTTCCCATTGGCTGTAATGGCTTTGGCATTGGCAGTGACACACCGCAGGTACCAGGCGGTCGCTACCGCGATCCTGCATCTTTGAATTGAATCCAATGACTGGCCCCGCGGTGGCGGAGCACGCCTACCACGATTTTCAAAATTGCATCAGACTACCGCGATTGCAGTTCCCATTGGCTGTAATGGCTTTGGCATTGGCGGTGACACACCGCTGGCGCCAGGCAGTCACTACCGCGATATGAATGCCATACATTGGTGCCAGTGACCGTGATTTGCGTGGCAGAGCATGCCAACCGCCATTTGGCAATAGACACATATCTATCAGTACCGCAAGTGTGGCTTCGGTATTTGGGGTGACACACCGCTCCGCCAGGCGGTCGCCACCGCGATATGGATGCCATACATTGGTGCCAGTGACCGTGATTTGCGTGGCGGAGCATGCCAACCGCCATTTGGCAATAGACACATATCTATCAGTACCGCAAGTGTGGCTTGGGTATTTGGGGTGACACACCGCTGGGGCCAGGCTGTCGCAACCGCGATATGGATGCCATACATTGGTGCCAGTGACTGTGATTTGTGTTGCAGATCACTTGACAGCACCTATGGACATGTTGTCATGCAGTGTGAATGGCCAATGGCCAGTTCTCAAAAGTGCACAGCAGACACGTGATTCATGGCACAAGATTGTGTACTCAATGCACATGTAACATTTACCCCACTGCTGACTACACATGCCATGTTGTTGTATATGTTTGAAATAATTGGCACGTTCTCCCTCACATGTCACTTGTGATATTGCTGGACATGTACACAGAACAGTGTTGTGATGGACTCTCCAATGGGTACACATGTCAATGTGTGAAAGGGCTGAGCAACTCACAGTGATGAATGTCTTACTACACAATGTGCATATTTGACTTTCAACTTTTCTAAGCTCATGCACATACCTGTTTTTTACGCACAGACTGGGCTCATTGTGTGGTTGATTTGTGCCCTGTTCGACTTACACAGGAAGGTGTGGCAGGTACAGCAACTAGGTAGGAGACAGTAGTGTTGCTGTTTCACACATATGCTGTATAAACTACTCTCAGGACTGCTCATGCAAGATGTGGCCATATCCCTTTGGGTATTCACATAGTCGGATATTGTTTTGGAGGTGCTAGCTGTGTGAAAAGTGGACGGGTATACGGATGGTGTAGCTGAAGGTGTCCCTACATGTAAGTTGTGCTGTGAGCTGAACTGTGATGCTAGTCATTGTTGGCATTGTGTCAGTCAAAATGTAAGATGTCGGACACATCTCATGGTGGATTGCATTGACATATATCCACTTTCATCTCACCTAGGAGAAGACCAAATGTGCATTGTCCCTTCACAGTGTTGGCAGACATGGAGGATGAGGAGGTCATACGGAAATTCCGTCTGGATCGACCCACCCTGCAAGACCTATGTGCTTTGTTGGAGCCCCACCTGCTGCCTCGCAGGACATATCCGAATGCTTTCACACCAATGTCTAAAGTGATGGCAGCCCTACATTTTTTTGCTTTTGGATCATTCCAGTACACGGTGTCCAGCGCAGGTGGGATGTCACAACCTATGTTCAGCATGGTGCAATGTGATGTCCTGTCCGCTATGATGATCTACAAGGACAGATATATCCATTTCCCAAGGAGACATGAATTGGTGGGTGTGAAGGGTAATTCTTATAGCCTTGGGCACATCCCCAATGTTGTTGGTGCCATTGACTGCTCACACGTTGGACTTGTTCCACCACGGGCATGGGAGCACATCTACAGGAACAGGAAACATTTCCATTCCATCAATGTGCAAGTGGTGTGCCAGGCGGATATGATCATCTCACACATCTGTGCCAAATTCCCTGGCTCGGCCCATGACTCGTACATCATGCGTAACAGCATTGTGCCACAGCTGATGGATTATCTGCTTCCGGAGCATGCATTGATTGTGGGTGAGTACGAAGAGTCAGGTAGCATGCTGTGTGTGTGACATGCTGTCCTCTGCCACAGTTACATTACAAAGTTGCTCTGTGTATCTCCACCTAGGTGATTCTGCATATCCCAACCGTCCTTGGCTGCTGAGCCCATTGCGGAATCCCAGGAACCGGGCTGAAGTCTGCTATAATGATGCCCATGAGAGGACACGTTGTATGGTGGAGTGTACTTTTGGTCTCCTGAAGTCACGTTTCTGCTGCCTGGACAAGACCGGAGGTGCACTGATGTACTCGCCCAAAAAGGTTGTGTCAGATTGTAGTTGCATGATGCATACTGCATGCTCCACAACTGACCTTGCACAAGGAGATCCCCCTGCTCCTGGATGCTGATGAGCAGCCAAGGCCCCCGCCTGCAAACCAACCCATGATGGACAGTCAACAAAGTCAATGCAATAGTGAAGAGGGTTGCCATCATGGCTGGCTCCTTGACTGGCGTTTGGCAGGTGCTTTGCCATGGGTTCCTCCCTCGGATTTCTTGGGACGGCCCCTTGTTAGTTTTGTAAGGGGGCCTCTGCTGCGGGGCCAGTGGGGTCTGAGGAGTCTCCCACTTCCTGCCCGCAGGGAGGATGTTGAACTGTCATCCTAAAGGACAATGGAAGGGGGTGGAGATGTTGGTTGTGCCGCAGGCCTGTTTTTCAGAACCACCACTAGCTGGCCCAAGAGGTCCACAATTTGACCCATGCAGATGTTGATGGACCTCCCCAGCAAGCGGAGCTCACATGAATCTTCCTCAGCCTGGCCCGTTCGTTCCTGGACCCGTTCATAGGTCCAAGGACTCTGTTGATGTTGTCCAGGGCTTTAGTCCCGGTGTCCTGTTGACTTCGAGTCCCCCTTGCCCTCCCACCTGCCCTGCTGTCACAGACCTATTGCCTCACCACTGTAGGCACCTGCCTCCTCTCCCTGCCCTCCTCAGTTGGTGGGTTGGGGTGGTTATCCTCTGGGGCAGGGAGTGTGTTGCAGGCAGCACTGGTGGTGGTGAAGGCCGCACAAGTCGTTCCAGAAGGGGTAAGCATAGTTGTTGTTGGTGCTGCTGAGGTGGTGGGGGGGCAGGGGGGTCCTGGGACCTGTTGCTCCCTGGCACACCAGATGGGCCGGCTTCGAGCTCCGCGTCCTCCAAATCCAGGGAGTCCTCATCCGAGAGTCCATGTTTCGGGTGTAGAGACTGGCTCTGCAGGTTGATGTTGTCATCCTCTGCAGTCAGTAGTTGGTCACCTGTGGGACAGAGGGGAAATGGTCATTGACGTACACCCCTCAAGCTTTGTGGTCGATATATCCTATTTACTGGTTATGCAACACAGAGTTAACTATTTCACACATTGTATGTCTGCACAGTGATGTGCATCATGACATGATTTCGAGGTACATACTTTACATTTCCATGGTGTGAAATGTCGATGGATACCATGCCCCACGTGTAGATTCTGTGATTACGAGGACATGTTGTCATCTGACAACTGGCAGCAATACAACTTGATGTGAGTCATCTTTGCTGATACTCTGCCTGGCAGGCATTACATTTGCGCAGGTACTAGGCATTGTCATCTCATGCACACCTTTGTCATGTCCTGGACTTTATTGGTTCAACAGACCATGTTTGTTTTGTTTTCATATGGTCCTTCAAGCTCAGCCCCCATGTAACTTACAGATAGCATTCAGTGCTGTGCATGTTTCTGCCCTAATTTGCTTTGAGATGGGATTTGTTGAGTCACACATCTGTTTCCGTGACAGTTACATACGCATAGCTGTCTGCACACTGTAAGTGTATCTGTGTCAATTTTGCTGGGATGTGAGGTCTGGTGTTGTCATTTGGCTCCATGCTTTTTGAGAGGAAAGGCGGGGTGCATGCACTGTCTACTTACCTGTTCTGTTGTCACATTTTGGTGGAATTTGTGACACATCTCTCTGTGTGTTTGGTTGAGTGCTCCATCCTGCTCAGGGGTGGAACAAGAGAGCATAAGATGGCTGCCTACCTGTTAGTTTGAAGTGAACATTGCAATGGCTGCCACATGCATCTGGGTGGGTGGGGAGTGCTCCATCCTGCTCAAGGGGGACTGTTGGGAGTTGTAGTGCTGGCCTCTCTCACACACACACACCCCTCCCTGTTAAGATGGCTACCTACCTGTTAGGTGAAGGTTAATAAAACAATGAATGCCACATGCTCCTGGGTGGGTGGGGAGTGCTCCATCTTGTAAAACTGGGGTACAAGGGGGCATTGTGGGAGTAGTTTTACAGGCCTCCCACCCCCAAACAGCACAACTTGAGAAGATGGGCACCTACCTGTTAGATGAGGGTGAACAATGCAGTGGCTGCCACATGCTTCTGGGTGGGAGGGAGTGTTCCATCCTGCTCCGGTGTGGGACAAGAAGGACTGGTGGGAGTTGTAGTGCTGGCCTCCCACACACACACACACACCCCCCTCCCTGTTAAGATGGCTATCTACCTGTTAGGTGAAGGTGAACAACACAATGAGTGCCACATGCTTCTGAGTGGGTGGGGGGTGTTCCATCTTGCTAAGCTGGGTACAAGGGGCATCGTGGGAGTAGTATTGCAGGCCTCTCACCCCCAAACAGCACAACCTGGGAAGATGGCTACCTACCCGTTAGATGAGGGTGAACAATGCAGTGGCTGCCACATGCTTCTGGGTGGGAGGGAGTTCTCCATCCTGCTCAGGGGTGGGAAAAGGGGGACGGTTAGGAGTTGTAGTTCTGGCCTCCCATACACACACACACACACCCCTCTCTGTTAAGATGGCTACCTATCTGTTAGGTGAAGGTGAATAATACAATGACTGCCACATGCTTCTGAGTGGGTACAGACTGTTCTATCTTGCTAAGCTGGGTTAAAAGGGCGCATGGTGGGAGTAGTATTGCAGGCCTCTCACCCCCAAACAGCACAACCTGGGAAGGTGGCTACCTACCTGTTAGATGAGGGTGAACAATGCAGTGGCTGCCACATGCTTCTGGGTGGAAGGGAGTGCTCCATCCTGCTCAGGGGTGGTACAAGGGGGACTGTTGGGAGTTGTAGTGCTGACGTCCCCCCCACATACACACACACACACCCCTCCCTGTTAAGATGGCTACCTACCTGTTAGGTGAAGGTGAACAATACAATGACTGGCACATGCTTCTGGGTGGGTAGGGAGTGTTCCATCTTGCTAAGCTGGGTTACAAGGGGGCATGGTGGGAGTAGTATTGCAGGCCTCTCACCCCCAAACAGCACAACCTGGGAAGATTGCTACCTACCTGTTAGATGAGGGTGAACAATGCAGTGGCTGCCACATGCTTCTAGGTGGAAGGGAGTGCTCCATCCTGCTAAGGGGCGGGACAAGGAGGACTGTTGGAAGTTGTAGTGCTGGCCTCCCACACACACACACACCCCTCACTGTTAAGATGGCTACCTACCTGTTAGGTGAATGTGAACAATGCAATGCTGCCACATTCTTCTGGGTGGGTGGGGAGTGCTCCATTCTCCTCAGGAGTAGGGCAGGGCTACCTGTTGGGAGTTGTTATGCAGGCCTCCCCCCACACACCCCTCTCTGTTAAGATGGCTACCTACCTGTTAGGTAATGGTGAACAATACAATGACTGCCACATGCATCTGGGTGGGTGGGGAGTGTTCCAGCTTGCTAAGCTGGGGTACAAGCTGGCATGGTGAGAGTAGTAGCAGACCTCTCACCCCCAAACATTACAACCTGGGAAGATGGCTACCTACCTGCTAGATGAGGGTGAACAATTGAGTGGCTGCCACATGCTTCTGGGTGGAAGGGAGTGCTCCATCCTGCTCAGGTGTGGGGCAAGGGGGACTGTTGGGAGTTGTAGTGCTGGCGTCCCACACATACACACCCCTCCCTGTTAAGACTGCTACCTACCTGTTAGGTGAAGGTGAACAATACAATGACTGCCACAAATGCTTCTGAGTGGGTGGGGAGTGTTCAATCTTGCTAAGCTGGGGTACAAGGGGGCATGGTGGGAGTAGTATTGCAGGCCTCTCACCCCCAAAAAGCACAACCTGGGAAAATGGCTACCTACCTGTTAGATGAGGGTGAACAATGCTGTGGCTGCCACATGCTTCTGGGTGGGAGGGAGTGCTCCATCCTGCTCAGGGGTGAGTAAAGGGGGACTGTTAGGAGTTGTAGTGCTGGCCTCCCACACACACACACACCCCTCCCTGTTAAGATGGCTACCTACCTGTTAGGTGAATGTGAACAACGCAATGGCTGACACTTGCTTCTGGGTGGGTGGGGAGTGCTCCATCCTGCTCAGGGGCGGGACCGGGCTGCCTGTTGGGAGTTGTGGTGCAGGCCTCCCACTCACAGAAACCCTTCCCTATTAAGATGGCTACCTACCTATTAGGTGAGGGTGAACAATACAATGGCTGACACATGCTTCTGGGGTTGTGTTTCAGTGCTACATCCTGCTCATGGATAGGACGGGGGCCCTGGTGGGAGTTGTGGTACAGGCCTCCCATCCCCATACACCCCTCCCTGTGAAGATGGCTACCTACCTGTAAGTTTTGTTGGTGTACTACAATGGCTGCCACATTCTTCTGGGTGGGGAGAAGTGCCACATCCTGTTCAGGGGGGGGACAGGGGTGCCTGGTGGGAGAAGTAGTGCAGGCCGCCCACCCCCAGACAGCCCTCTCTGTGCAGATGGCTGCTTACCTGTTAGTTTGATGAGGGCAATGTAATGGCTGCCACATGCTTCTGGTTGGGAGGGAATGCCCCATCCTGCTCAGGGGTAGGACAGGGGGCCTGGTGGGAGTTGTAGTGCTGGTTGCCCATACACGTACAACCCTGGGAATGTAGCAGGCTACCTTTGGGGGGAATCAGATGAGGTGAATGTTTCATCTGTGAGACCTGTGTTGGGTATGGTGGTGCAGTTGAATGGGATTCGGTCTAGGGGGTGTAGCTTTGGAGTTATGTAAGACAGTACATGGCAGTGTAATCGTATAAATTTGTTTTTCCTTACCAGCCTGGACTCCCCTGGCTATTCCTGTGAGACTCTCTGGATGCAGTATAGCAAGCATCTTCTCCTCCCATGCAGTGAATGGTTTTGGTGGGATGGGAGGGCCACCGCCAGTCCTCTGAGCCAGCTCACGGTTCTTGTTCCTCTTTTCTTTCACAACCCTCTTCAGGTCATGCCACCGCGACATGATTTCATTTCTCTAGCGGGGTGGTCCCTACTGCATTGACCTTGTTTACTATCCTTGCCCACATTTGTGCTCTTGTGGCTAATGGTGTCTGTTTGACCAGGATACCAAACACTTGTGGTTCTACTCTGATTATCTCATCTACCATGACTGACAACTCACTCTGCATTTTCTGTGGTGACATGGTGTGTGATGTGCTAATGTGTTGAGGTGCCGTTGTGAGGGTGGTGGGGGTGATGTAGGTGGAGATGTGTGGTGTTTTGCCTATCCAATGTGCTGTAGGGTTTGGTTCCTTCAGTGCTGGAGTAGTGAAAAGGATTCTGGTCAGGGAAGGGGCTGGTTTTATACTCAGCTATGTGGGTGTGTCAAAATGGAGTATTGCTGTCAGGTGTGTTGTGTGGGTTGTCCTGGGATTTGTATTTTTGAAGTTGCCATGGGGGTGTGTCATTGGGATGTGTTAGTTGTTTTTGAGGGCAGGGCGAGTTTGATGTGTGCACTTGGTGGCCTTGTTGTGATTCTTTTTGTCGACCGCCATATTTGTCATGGAGCGTCCACAGCGATGGCTATACTACAGCCCTTCCGCTGGCTCTCCCATTCATCACTATTAGCGACCGCGGCGGTCGGAAACAGCGTAACATCCCGCTATCACATCGGGGGAATCCTAGTTTTCCGGGCATTCCCTCCGCTGGCCTGGCGGCGGTTTAGTGATTCCGACCGTCCGCGGACGGATTTACACCTGCTCAGCCCACTGCGGGCGGTATTTGGAGGTCTTGTTCCGCCGCGGTCGGATTTTTTGGCCGTTGATCCTAATCGGACCGCCGTTTTTTCCAGCGGGACCGGCAGACGGTTGATTTCCGCTACCATGGTGGTTGGGGTGATTTTCCGACCGCCATACTAATGGACCACTAAGTTGGATAATTGGGGCATGGGAGGAGTGCAAAACAGAAACAAAATCTCATCCCAGTAAGCAATGTAGGCCCTGTACAATGGAAAATACAGATGTGATGGCTGACACAGGGAAAGGGCTGTAGAACTGTGGAGAAGATAAACGATACAAAATAAAGGTAACCTGAGCTTAGGAATTACACTATAAACATGAGATGGAAGGTAAACAGCAATGAGACATAAAAGACTGAGTAAAACTAAAGACTAGGATCTATTTCACTGCATCCATCCAGGTATAGCAGTTCTAACACAGACACAATAAGATACTGAACATTTGTACAATGTATTTTTGAGGTCGCAAACTGCCCCATTTGCAAAATCGGGCTGTTTTCAATCTCAAAAATGCTTTTTTAATGTACAAACTTCAAATTGTGATTCAGTAACACGTTACTGAATCCCAATTTGGGTTTGCAACGTGAACCCAAATTTTGCTATGTGAGCTATGTATTAATGTTTTGCGAATTAATTCTGGTCGCAAACCATTAATACTTTACCAGCACTTCAAAGGAGGTAGCAACCTATTCGCAAATGGAAAGGGGTCCCCATGTGATCCCGTCCCCTTTAAGAAAATTATTTAAAAAGTATTATTTAAAAGCAGGAAGTGGTCCCAAGAACCACCGCCTATTCTTAAAAAAATGAAAGTTAAACATTTCAGTTTTGCTTTTGAAACGCATCCTGTTTTCCTTTACAAAAAACGGGCTGCACTTAAAAAAATAATTGCTTTATTCAAATGCAATCACAAACATGGTGGTCTGCTGCCCACCATCCGTGTGATGGCTATCATTCCCAATGGGTCACAAACTGAGGCCTACCTCATTAACATTCATGAGATAGGTAAATTTGTTGCCCACTATGAATAACTAATTGAAAGTAGAACGTTTTGATGCATTAGGAATAGTGAATTCCTAATTGCTATTCACAGAAAATGGCAATTTGGAAATCATTTTCACCAACCTTTGTACAGCTGGCCCATGGTTCCAAGTGTACCTGCTTCTGCGATACTACCAGACATTTATTTTGCCTTATATATATGTCAGGCAGACCACAAAGAAACAGGTTGCATTAATTCACAGAAATATTGTCTCATCAATGACTCTGAAGCAGAATTCCTTCTGTGAATCATTGTGACCAGAGATGGAGTTCTCTAAGGGGCATGATGACATGCATTTGCACTGTACAAACACCATCACTTTATACCAAAGTGCCATCTTGCAAAAGGGACATCAAGTGGTGTACGCAGTGGTCTTTGGGACTGATGTCACTTTGCCTGATGAGTGACACTCGCGTAGTGGAAAATATCCCTCATGGAAAACTCCAATAGTGTGAATGATTACTAACTGCCAGGAAAAGTCAATAGCTGTTTTGCGACCACTGTTTAAGTCACAATTCAATGATGCATTTTCTTATGTATCACAGAGTAGAAAGAAAAAGCTCTTTGCTACTCACTTTTTTATGCAATTTAAAAGTAATCACAATATTGACATTGGAAGTTGCAAAAACATTTGAAACTTCCAGTTACATTGTTATAAATTGCTTCCAGATGGTGATAAACATTTTGTACACTGGGGACATCATTTCAGTGTCAATTGTGCTATTCTGAAAAGCAAAGTAAAAAATCGCAAACCTTTATGTATGCATTCAGGATAGTCTGGACTGGAGATTCCATAACATTCTGAGTCTCAAAATGTGATTTGGTAAACGTCGCAAATTGCAATCATCACCTCTGCAACCATTGATGGCATCAATAACTTGAGAGCACTAAAACGCATCCACGCAAGCAGGTGAGAGGCACATTTGTTCAGTGAGGCTCTAGGACCGAGTTCTGGGACCCATTGGAATATGCCACCTTCGGTGCAAGGGGCCCTTGAGCTCCAGGGGGTCCCCTCTGGTACTGTGCACAGGTAGCAGGCCCTGGCCAGAAAACTTCTGACTGGGTCCGGTTGGAGGAGGTGGGGGGCCATCAATGTACTTTGCAGGGGCCCTTCAAGTTCCATTATGCCACTGCCCATAGAAGTATGTGAAGATACTCACTCTTATTCATTGATGGCATGGACATAACCATGGCCACACCCACCTATTCGTGTGTACACGGGTGATGGCGAGGTCCAGTCTGCCACAGATAAGGAGCATGACATTAAGATGAAATAAAACTTTATTGTTCAATTAATTAAAATTGTTACAATATTCGATCAATGAACAAAAGCTTGTTTAACCAATGTGCCACATCCCGAACAACCTCAAGCACAGCCCATCAAATGATCCAAAAGACAACGCCAAAGGCTGAGGCTGCCTACATCCCATCACCATCACAGAGACAATGCCAAATGAATTGCACAGCATTCCTGGTCCTTGAGTTTATTGTTGCATGGAGAAATGACCCAGGTGTGTGCTAAAGACATGCCGGGGTGGAGAATAGGCACTATGGATTACAATATGGCAGATGAAACCCTTGTAGACATTGACGCCATTTATCGGTCAACAGAGATTGCTACAGCGACCCCTGGCGTGCCCCTTGTGATCCCTGGGACTGCCTTTGTGACTCTTGTCCTCAGAGTTGGCTAAATCAGTGCCAAGAACACAGGGGTGTCTCGCATTATCAGAATCAAACTCCAACCTCATTTTCTGCTAATTTATATTACATAAATAGTGAATAACAATCTATCTTTCAGTATTAGTGTAATAAAATGTGGAACAGCAAGATGTGGAACTAGAACTTCACTGTCATCTTAGCTAAGAAAAATAAAATGGCTTTGAATGTATGTTGTGTGCATACATGTGGGCGAGAGTGAGTTTGTGTGAGAGAGCGTTTGCATGCATGAGCATGTATGTTTGCATGTGGGATCATGTGTGTGTGTGTGAAAGTGAGTAAGTATAAGGTAGTCAGAGCAAGAGTGAGTGAGTGAGTGTGAATTAGTGAGTCAGGATGAGAGTAATTTCAAGAGGCTGAGTGAAAATGAATGATTTCAAGTGAGTGCTAATGAAGAGTGTGAGTAAGTGAATGTAAGGAAGTGTGAGTGAGAATGTATTGTTATGCTTACATATGTGATGTTGGACCTGGCATGCTTCTTGGCTTATAGAAGCACCTTTGGCAAATTACTGGCACTGGCGTACTGAAGGTAATATAACTTGCATATGACAAAATGCTGGCGCTGGCACACTGTAGGTACATTTTGGCATGGGGCACCCATGAAAAAATGCCAGCGCTATCATACTCGAGGACATTCTTGGCATAGATGGCTCCTTTGGCAAATTGGTGATGCTGGCACATTGGAGGAAGTTCTTGGCATATGTAGCAATATCATGGGGCTATCCATGACAAAATGTGCTCCTCGACCTTAAATGTAACTTTAGAAATAAAGATCTCCCATAGTACATAGACGGCAGTGTTAGCAAACTTCAGACACAGGCATAGTGTATGTAATTTTACTGTGAAATTGGCAATAAGTCAGAATACATTTTGT
The DNA here is from genome assembly GCF_964204655.1 of Triturus cristatus. Taxonomy (NCBI): domain Eukaryota; kingdom Metazoa; phylum Chordata; class Amphibia; order Caudata; family Salamandridae; genus Triturus; species Triturus cristatus. The sequence goes on from NC_140593.1 coordinate 592,531,836, forward strand.
GATCTTAGTAATTAGCAAATGAGCAGCTGATCATTAGAGAAAGAAAATGACATACAGAAAATATTGTGGCCTATCTATACCTGTTCCTTTAAATCATCTTTAATTGTTGTTATGTGATTATAAGATGTATTTGTATAGTTTGTAAAGATCTGAGTGCTTGAAAAATGCTTAACCAAATATAAATATTTCAAAATTGTACATACTAGTCCCAAGATGTTTTGATTACTCATAACTGTGTTCTTAGTGGACGTTCTAGCCTTTAACTTTGACCGTAGAAAGATTTGTACAGAATGGCCATGCAGGGGATACTTAAAGGATACTTAAAGGGAACCCAAAAACATGCGCCAAAAATTTAAAAATGGATAAAGGATTTTTTCCGAGCCATTATCTGAAAAATAGTCGGAAGATATGTCGTCAGTTTTTGACCACATGTTAGTGCATCTCCAACTTGCAATGCTTTTTTGGTTTTGTGAAAATACGACATCATGTACAAGCCATATTATCTGGAGTAGGGTACACCGTTGGTATTGATGCACACCTTTGCATAAAATATCTTCCACTTGCTCTACTGGCCACAATGTTCCTGACACAAAATGTTGGTGCTTTTTGAGTAGTGGGTGAAGATGGCATGCTTTAGTTTCCTTCCAACTAGAATGAGGGATGCAGTACTGTATTGTGTTGGGAGAGAGAAATTGAAGTGAAGCTGAAAGTGTCATAGAAGGTAGTGTCTTTTTTAAACAGTTAGGGCCTGGTTACATGTAACGGCCAAACCTGTGGTCAGGCCGCTCACCAGATTACAAGTGTTTCTCCTGTCTGGCAGACTTTTTTTTTTACATCCCCATGGTGATGCCTCTGAAAATGGGCACCACAATGGGAACACCAAAAAAACAGCTCCTGCACAGCAAGGACTGTAAAGTCCATGCCGCGCAGGATCTTGGGTGCATGAACACAGGTGAACCCCATGACCCTAAGGCACAAGGAGGACCTGTAGGGCCAACTTTGTTTCCTTTCCACCACAGTTTTGATGGAAGAGGAACCGCCATAAACACCGTGGTGGAGAGGAAACTTGTAATATGCTTGGTGGGACTGTGGCGGTCCCACCAAGCATATTGCTGCCTCTACACTGCCGCATCACCACTAGGGAATGGTGGAGCCCTGGCGGCTGCAGCAGATCCGGCTGCACAAATTGTAATAGGGCGGTCGGAAGATCGCCACTGCGCGCCACCGCGAGTCTGGTGGTCCATGGACCACCAGACTCATAATAGAGCTCTTATTGCTCGCTGATGCCCACTTCTAAGTTCGCAGAAACATGGAAGCATCCTTCTATTCCGGGTAGTATAGGGGGAGACCTGTAAGAGTAGAAATATTGTGGAAGCTGTGGAAGAAGTTAGAGGCTGAATCTTGATGTTATGCCCTTGCATCGGGTCTTTGTAGAGTTTCAGCATGCATGCTTAAGTGGGAAACACCCATGGGAGTTGAGCAGAGTTAGAGTTTTGGTTATGCTAAAGCATTCCATTGATGAGTTTCCTGTATTGTTGATATGCCTATAGATGTAGGTGTTTAGCTTGCCACAAAAGAGGTTTATTGAATCTATTGTGTATGCTATAGCGAGACAGGACAGCTGGTGAGTTTCACTTTCTCTATTGCCCTTCCAGTGCACTGCATTGGCATTCCCGTTTCCAGAGGTCTTTCCTGTGCAGTTTGTTGGATTATGCCTTGTCTCTTTGTACCTGAAAGGTTTAGCAGGACTGTGACATTTCAGGTCTGGATTACTCTGTCCAACAGCATTAAAAATGGTAGCCCTCTGCGAGCGAGACATTGCTGAAGAAAGTCCCAATATAGAGATCTGGTACAGTGGCAGAGAAGTTTCCAAACCAATTATTATCACTTTGCCTTTGTGTTGTAAAGTGGTTTGCATTATGCACTGGTGATCTTGAAGAACATAACGATTGGTAGATATTCACCAATGTGAAATGTTACTGTTCATGTGGGTAAACTGATCAAGATTGTGGCTGGCATGTAAGGTTCATGATATGTTGTGAGAAACTGAGATGTGTGCCCTGTGGTTTACCTGGTCTGTCTGCCCAGAGGTTGAGATCACCAAGCACACAGCAGTAATTTCAAAGAATTATCATGTACATTAATTTCTCATAGAAAAGTATTTCTGTGAAGTAGACAGTTGAAGCCACAATGGAATTAGCCAAGTCTTGGCAACTTTGGTCACAATGAAGAAGGAGACTGCGAGTCATTTGAAGGCGTAAAGGCCTGGGCAGGATCAACAACATAATATGGATGCCAACAACATCGATTCACAAAAATATCAGAAAGTAAATATTGTTCCCAAAAATATTGCCTAACTATACTTTTCTAATAAGAACTCAAATGCTAATACCAAAATATTGCTGTTAAAAATATATTTTTTCACTTAAATTGATAACAAAAGTATGAGAAACAAAAATGTTGTAACCTTTAAATAAACATGTTCATAGTCAAAAATATTGCAGCACAAAATATTAACTACATTATTATAGCAAAAAGCACATACTTGTAGTTAAAAAACATAAAAATAACATTTAACATTAAACAAAATAAAAATAGACATTAAAAAAGATCATTACTCTAACAACATTATAACCATTTTACATTACTAAAATAAACATAAGAATTTACATTTCAATACATCAAAATATTAATAAAAATATAATCCCAACAAGTACAAACATTTAAACATTAAACGGAAATAATTATAAATATATATACAAACAATACATCTAAATAAAAATAAAAATATCGAAATAGAAATTTAACATTATAAAATAAACAATAAGGGCCCAATTTTGTTGTTGGTCGGAAATCCTACGGCCTGCGACATCTTTGGTTTCAATTACGACAGTCATATTACAAATACGGCGGTCGGAATTGAAACTGGTTGGTCATTCTGGCTGGCTTCCGACGGCCTCAAGGAGCCCGTCGGCCAGTCTGAACTGACACGTAATATTTAAGGACGGCATTTCTGCAGGCGGGATTACGATTTCAGTTTCCACAGGATTTTCATTTTGGGCTTTTCGACATGAAAAGCCTGTTCGAAAGCAACTTTGGGGGCCCCTAGCAGGGCCCCCCCAAGCAGGGCCCCCTTGCAAAAGCAGTCTCCAGCTGGGGACCTATGGAGTACATAGGGTGCCCCCCTAGCAATCCCTGCACTGAGTGGCATGCACCATGTGGTGCCTGCCACACATTGCAGGGATTAATAAAAAATGCCCATTTCTCTATGAGAGCTTATGCTGCGGCTGGTTTACTGCCGCAGCACCTGCTCCCAATGTAGTATAAGACCTGCATTGTAATAGCAGTGTCGGGACCACTAACCAGAGGTCGATCGGTCCCGAAACTGCAACGGTTTCGGGTGGACATGAGTCCGCGTCCACCTGACATTGTAATGAGGCCCTAATTAGTGTTCATGTTAAAGGGCAATAACATAAAAAACTTCAAATCAAAATAACACTAACCCCAAAAAATCAAGCCATAAACAAAATCAACCAATAAAATTATATTAACAATTTAACTACTTATATAAAAGGCACATAAAATGTGACTAGTTACTACTCCAAAAACTACAAAAGCTGCATGAAGACAGCACATCCAATCTAAAAACAGATTTGAAAATAAATATACAACTACCTTCCAATGTAAAACATTTCTTTATACTAAGTTATAAATGAATTAATTTCAATAAAGTGTAGTAAACAAAAAAGTAACAAAACACTCTATTGCATTTAACTCTTTAACATTAGGTACTTTAAAGAAATTGGTACAACATTGATACAATTTTATCTTTGAAAAGCAACAGCAATTACATACCTGGAAAAAGACAATCAAAAAGTATGTTAATTAAAAGATTTACTAAACACTAACATACCTTAAAATGGTAAAAATAAAATTAAACTCCCTCAGCCCCACTACCTACCAACATACAAACGTGTACAATAAACCTAACACAATTTTTACCCCCAACTGAAAAAGAGACACCTGACCCAAATTACAACACCCCCTATGGAAAACCTGAAAATAAAGACTGCACTTTCCAGCAAGAGCGCAAATGCAAGTATAAAATAGGAAAAGAGTAGTATAATTTTGTATGTATACATATCAATAATAAATGTGTAATACATTTTAAACATTTATGGCCAGATGTATGACCCTATTTTGCGGCCGCTATCGGGAGATCCTCCTGATTGCGGCCGCAATAAAGGGTAATAGCATGTACAAATGCTAGTTTGCGAGTCACTGACTCGCAAAATAGCATTTGCGACTCTTGCTATTAGAAAGGGACGTCCCTTCCTAATAGCGAGTCAACATGCTATGTACTGATGTTTTGCGACCGCATTTGCGGCCACAAAACACTCGCAGTTTACCACCTACTTCAAGTAGGTGGTAAACCACTCGCAAAGGGGAAGGGGTCCCCTTTGTGAGTATGTGGGAAAATATTTTTTAAGAGCAGGCAGTGGTCCCAGAGACCACTGCCTGCCCTTAAAAAAAGTAAACTGAAAAGTTTCATTTTTCTTTTTCAAATCCACAAAGCTTCCACAAAGCTGGAAGGAGGCCGTTGTTAAAGGTCTTCTGAAGAAGCCGTCGCTAGACCCCGCGGACTTATCCAACTATAGACCCATCCCCCTCCTCCCTTGGATAGGTAAGGTCGCGGAGAAGCTTGCAAATAAAAAGCTGTCCCACTTCTTAGAGGCAAACCATCTCCTAAAAAACTCCCAAACAGGCTTCAGACCAGGTCAGGGCACAGACACCGCCCTCCTGGCGGCCGTAGAAAAAGCGAGGGAAATCCTGGACACAGGAGGATCAGTGGCAGTGGTCCTCCTGGACCTTAACGCGGCATTCTACACTGTCAGCCACCAGGTCCTAGCCCAGCGCCTAGAGAATACTGGCGTACAAGACAGTGCGCTGAGATGGCTCTCATCCTTTCTCTCCCGACGCTCCTTCCAAGTCTGGGAAGGAGAAAGCCGCTCCCCCTCAATCCCCCTCCGGTGTGGAGTGCCTCAGGGCTCCTCACTGAGCCCCACGCTTTTCAACGTGTATATGGCCCCACTGGAGGAGCTGGTCGCCCCATTCGGAGTCACGATCGTCAGCTATGCTGACGACACTCAGCTGGTGGTGACCCTCTCACACCCCAAGCTAAAGCCCTCCAACCTGCGAGACTGCCTCTCCACCGTCCATCAATGGATGGGCGACTCTGACCTAAAGCTTAACGGGTCAAAAACAGAGATCCTTCTCCTCGGTCACAAAACTTCGAGTCTCCCCCCTAACATCTGGCCCGCCTGTATGGGTGACCCCCCCTCCCCTAAGACAGAGGTTAAGAGTCTGGGAGTGTGGCTGGAGACAGATCTTACCTTTAGGACACAGGCGAGGAAAACAGCCGGCATCTGCTATGGGCTACTTAGATCATGCAGAAAGGTGCTCCCCCTACTACCATTCCAGTCCCGCCTCCTGCTAATTCAAGGCCTAGTGCTAGCAAGGCTAGATTACAGCAACGCTATCTACCTCGGGGCGCCGGAAGCCACCTTCCAAATACTTCAAAAAACCCAAAATGCCGCAGCCCGCCTGCTCACAGACACCCCAGCAAGAACATCGGCCAAACCTGCCCTGAGAAAACTTCACTGGCTCCCCGTGAGGGAAAGAGTCGCCTTCAAGGCCCTCTGCCTGGCACACAAGGTCCTGCACGACGCTGGTCCCCCCATTCTGAGCACTTGGATCACTCCATACAGACCGCCGAGAGCGCTCCGGTCTGAACAGGGAAACCTTATCGTTGTCCCTAGGGTGAAGAAAACCCGCATCGGCGGCCGCAGTTTTTCGGTAAACACGGCCAGAAAATGGAACGCTCTCCCCTCGAACCTCAGAGCTGAACCAAACCTCCTACGATTTAGGAAGTCCCTCAAAACCCTCCTTTTTCCCTGATTTATGCGAAGCTTCCCTGTGCCCCCCCCTTAGGAGTCCGAGGTTTCAGCGCTGGGATACTCGAGGGTGACTACGCGCTCTATAAAAACCTAAAATAAATAAAATAAAATAAATAATAAATGCATCCCGTTTTCCTTTAAGGAAAACGGGCTGCATCTAAAAAAGAAGTACTGCTTTATTAAAAAAGCAGTTACTGACATGGTGGTCTGCTACCCCCAGCAGGCCACCATCCCTGTGAGTGCTAGCCATTCCTAATGGGGTCACAAATTGCGCCTGCCTCATTAATATTAATGAGGCATGAAATTTGCGACTCCATTAGGGATCGCAAACAGTGTCTGAGACACTGTTGTGCATTCCAATTAGCAAGTTGCAAATGTGACGCAATTTGCGACATGCTAATTGGCGGGTCGTACATCTGGCCCATAAACATTTAATTATTTGATTTATTACTCTATACTCAGACATAATGAAAGGAATATATAAATCAAACATTGGTGACTAGGCCTGTGGGGCAATGTGGTACTTATGAACTACTGGGAATATCTTGGAGAAATTGATAGACAATTATCAGATGATAAGGCCTATTCTAAGCTGTCAGGAAATCCACTCTCACATACCAACTTGAAAGTGGAGAACAGACTGAAACACTGGAGGGATGTGGGGTTAATCACGGATTTGAAATTTAAATAGCTGTTGAATGATGCTCCGGTCTGCCCCTGTATTAACATCTTGCAGAAGATCCACAAGAAAGAAGGTATCCCTCCAGGTAGGCTGATCATCTCTGGAATAGGCTCTCCTACTGAGAGATTATCAGAGTACATTAATCTATTTCTCCAACCGTTAGTGTGAAATCTACCGTCATACCTACAGGATACTCGTGAACTGCTAAGTAAACTAGTGGATGAGGAATGGGTAACGGGACATCTGCTTGTCACGCTTGATGTCAGTTTGCTCTACACATGCATCCCAGCGACCTTAAGCATGAGGGCAGCACAACATTTTTTAGATTCCAGCCCTGCTGAACTCTATGAACATAAGAATATGCTGATGGAGATGATCCTACTAGTTCTAGATAACAGCTTTTTTACACACAGTGGTGATTGGTTCCGTCAGATTCATGGAGTAGCCATGGGGGCGAAATTTTTGCCCCCCTATGCTAACCTCTATATGGGAAAGAATGAACTGAAACACATCTGGAGAGAGAGTGTGGCAGAGTGGTTGGACTACAACCTGTATTGGGGGCGTCATATCGATGACGTTATCATGCTGTGATCTGGTACTACAGAAGCGTTTGAAGAATTCTTCCAGTACCTCAACAATAACGTATACACTATAACGTTCACAACGGAACAGAGTGCATCTAAAATAAATGATTTAGATATCAGCATACAGGTTGAAGATAACAAACTCATGATATTGCCTTATAGAAAACCCACAGCTTGCAACTCACTGTTGCATGCCACCAGTGCTCATCCACCATCACAAATGAAGGCAATCCCTTATGGGGAGATGCTTAGAATCAAGAGAAACTGCAGTGATGAGACAGTTTTAAATCAGGAACTCGAAAAGGTAGAAGACAGATTCTCAGACAGAGGATACAGTAGAGCTCTACTAATGCACGCATGTAATAAAGTCAGCAAAGTCAAGCGAGTTAACCTACTAAAGAGTAAGAACAAGATCAAAGACTGGAGAAAGATTGCACTGATTGCTCCTTATTTATTATTGAGTACAGAAGTGTGAAAAATCTTGAGGAGACATTGGCATGTACTCACCCGGTATAATACACTGAAGGAAGTAATCGGTAGAAAACCGCTGCTAACACATGGCAGAGGAAGAACACTAAGACAGCACTTGTGTCCTAGTTTTTTGCCAGGCCTCAAAAAGGACTCATGGCTCCCTGCACCCCCAGTGGGTTTCTATAAATATGGTTCTTGCTGTGTCTGTTGCTTTGCCTCTGACAAAATCACCACTTTTAAACACAATACATGCAAAGAGTTCAACATCTGTTCCTTTATCAATTGCAACACTAAATTTGTTGTTTACTGTATAAAATGCATTTGTTACTTAATATATGTTGGCAGCACGGTTAGGCCATTGAAAGAAAGGATTCAAGAACATTTCAGAGCAATACGCAACAATACTCCAAACCATCCCATTGCTTTGCATTAAAACAAGTTACATCAAGACAATTAAATTATTAATATCAGCTTTCATGGAATTGAGCAAGTGAAACCTTCACAGAGGGGGGTAATAGAGTGCTCAGATTAAGTCAGTAGGAAACAAATTGGATTTTAAAGTTGCGAACAGTGGACCAGGGGTTAAATAAAGATAAGGAATTGCATGTCTTTTAATAGAATCATGCACACGTTTGGTTTGAATGTGTTATTTGAGCTTGAAATCGTATAACATATGAAGACGTGTTTCATGTCTTTTGCACAACAGGATCATTACCCATCAATCCACTCATCAAGAATGCTCTTTGATATGTTTTTCCTTTTATGGATGGGCTTTGTGCACGCTTCTATCTTTCATCACCCAACTAATTAATGGGAGAATTATATGGAACATTAGGATCCGCTACCCTGTTGAGTTTTACCGCTTAGTGAGGTCTCACAAGCATCACTACATTATCTTGTCTTATATACACTGTCCTTTCATACTGATGCTTACATCACACATAGTACGACTTGATTTTCTTACATTGACAGCATCAAACTCTATCTACATGATATAGAATGGGTCGGTTTTTAACGTTCGCGTAATGTTGCAAACCACTCCAACATGGCGACCGTCTATTGGCAACTTACCTAGTTTGTGCGTGCTCTGTTGTTTTGTCTGTCACTTCCTAATGTGGTCTCACAAACATCAATGCATGAACATGTCTTTTGTGCCTTGTCCTTTCTTACTGACACTTACATCCTCCACAGTATAACCTGATGTCCCGATCTCAACATCGTTAGAATTTATCTATATGCCATAGAATGGGTAGGCGTTCACTTTTACACAATGCGCAGAACCATGCTAACATGGCGACCGTTTATTGGCAACGGACGGGGTTGATATGTGTTCCATCGTTTAGGTTGACTTTTGGTTCCATTTCCACTTATTTAAAGTCAATTAGATGGACTTACGCTCTTACACTGCGTTTTTATGGCTCAAGTCACCACAGACGAGGTAAGGGTACTATTCTGTACCAACGTTATGAATTGTTCTTTGTAGATTTAAGCTTTGCGCTCCCTTAATTTGTTTTATTTAAATCGATGCACTAACACGTTTAATGCGAATGCATGTAATTTTCTGCATTTCGCCTTGATTTGGAAGAGTGTTTTTATACCTGTGCCAATATTAGACATGTGTGTCTGTTGTCTGTTGCCTGTTCCCTGTGAAACATTTTCTCTGACCTATATGGTCACTTACGTCAGTAACGCCTTTCTGGTTTTAATCTTTTTAGGTTGATGGAGATCTTTATTGTCTAAAAGATTAGGGGTATTCAAGACCATATGTCTCATGCGGCATCGTTAGTTGCATGACACAATTTTTAAGATTTGCACCTACTTGTGTGATATTTTTCTAAAATGAACACGTGGGGTTGGCTCACTAATATCATTTCTTTGGTGCATGCCTTATTGTTCTAATTAATGACGGTCAACAAGAGACCTGTCAGCACGTTAGAATGGAGGAGGCAACCGCAGGTCTCTTTGAACAGTAGTTTTTATTGGCACTGCATGCAACAAGGCAGCGACTAAATACAGTACATCAGCGGTCTAACACTGGCCAATTATAAAGCTAATTTAGTGCCATAGGTTCCTCCCTTTTTTGACCTTTGTAAGGGAGTGAATGTTAAGATGTTTTCTCCATCTTAGTTTTTTTCTTTTCACAGCAGACTTATCAAGGTCAAACCAACATACGTTTCCCTGATTCTAAAAGAATAGACAGAAGTTGGGGGTAAGTGCTCTCAGCTTGGAGTACCTTAATGACCCTAAATCCCCCAAACATGTGATTTATTTTCTATATACCATATTTGCTTGCTCGATATAGTCCATAACATCAGGTATTTCTCATGGTTCCTTCCATTATTGTCTATTAAGTACTGTCCATGACTTGGACAGTATGGAAAGATTCACTCTACATCTAAATACATACTTGATGTGATGGAATCTGTGAAGAGATTTGAGAACTCACAGTTGTTTTTTGTTCTATAGGTATGATATTTACTTATCCCAATCTGTTTTTCCTGGTGGAGGTCTGCGATCTGGAAACTCCAGTTTTACACTTTGAGTCTGTTATGACTTATTCGCCCTTTCACAGAGTTAAAGTATGGTGTCATTAGTGTCACATGGTGACTTTTCTGAATTCTTTTTGGGTCTCACTCTTTTCTCAAAGAGGACCAACTTTTGAGTACGGAATCACAAATATTTGGTTCAATAATGTCCATGCTCTTCATACCGCTTCACACACTGCTGTCTTGATCACATGGTAATGGCTAGTAGTGACACTTCCTAGGGAATGTGTAGAAATTATCAATATTTGTAATGCCAGTGTAATATGATCCTGCACCCTTGAAAAAGTTCAGGAGGATGAAACACGTGTCAACTGCGGCATTATGGATCTTTCTGTCTTTTACTCTGATTTTGAAGTAAAACAAGAATTGAACTTCTGTGGGCTGGATCTATTCATTTTCAACAGCCCATCACTCAATACGAGTTGGGCTTTTAATTCCTCTACTATTGTGTGCTTGAGTGCTTGTTTTTTCTTTGGAAATAATGAAAGGAACAGCCAGCCACATTACATCACAGAAATGAAAACAATTACTATCTCACAAGGGCTACACTTACAGCCATGAACGTACTAGCACAGAAACTATCAATTTGAAATGTGCTAAATATTACTCTAATACTTGCTATGGGAGGGCCACTCCAAAAGTCGATGGTGCTACCAAGGTGAGGGAACAGGACCACCACCCAAATGCCACTGAAATTGAAGTAAGGCATGTACTACAAGATTTAAGAGATGCAAGCACTAGCTCCAAAGAGCCCACAACTAAAATACTAAAAGATATACTCCCTAACATCTCCAAACACATCGCAGGCAGCTATCAGCTATACCCAACTTAAAATACTTAAATGAGTGAACTAAGAAAGCCACCAGTGATATCCCTCCTGCCCCTCGAAGAAGATACCAACATATCCAAATTCCTGAACACTTACCACCTCACATAATGAAGAATGCTTCCTCTTACATAATAACTTCAACAAGGATAAACGTATCCTAATTGTTTTCTACAGTAGATAGCTGATTAAAACTAGGCAAATGTCAAACATGGATGCTGGATGAGGCATTCCAAATGTGCCTTAAACCATTCACTAAGATATACACCATACTCCTGCACTAATTGTAGAATATGCAACAAACAGCCAATTTGCCTTTAAATAAAAAATATATATATTGCACTAGCCTATGTCCCTGTCACAGAGGTAGCTAACCACTCCAACTTACTTATAGAAAGTCCTTTCTACCAACAAAGGAACACAAACGAAGGGCCTGATTACGAGTTTGGCAGCTTTGGAGCAGGCCACCACACCAGTCCTGCATGGACAGAAATGGATTACAAGTTCTAATCCTGGCAGGCAGTCCTGTGGCTGTGGTCCCCCTGTGGTGGGAGTACCACAGCCCAATCCTGCATGGACAGAAATGCACGTTGTTGTGCATTTTTGTCCATGCAAGAACAGGGGGTGCTACAATGCAGGGGGCATACCATGTGTCCCCATGCATGTACCCCATGCACAAAGACAACAGGGGACCCTGTAGGGTCCCCTTAGTTTCCTCACTGCCACCCTTTTCATTGCGGGCTCACCGCCATGAAAAGGGTCGCAGTGAGGAACCTCGTAATATGTAGCAGCACTGCCAGCATATTACAGCCTCACCCCGCTTCACCGCTGCCAAGGAATGAGGGATCCCCGGCGGTTACAGCAGTCCTGTGGTGGTCCCACTGCTGTAGTTGTAATACGGCAGGTGAACGGCCAGTCTGGCGGTCCAGGGACCGCCACTACAAATTTGGTCGTCTCATGGACTGCCAAACTCGTAATTAGGCCCTAAGTCCCGTAATGGACTATTTTGAATACACCTGGGTTAGAAGACTGCACTACTATGGACACAGACGACAATCCAAATTCCAAATACCATGGTGGAATGTCTACAACAGCACCATGGCTCAAGAAGCCAAAACCAACAATGCAGTAGTAGGATGATGCAATGACTTCCAATCCACACTAGGCAGAACCCAACCTACACTCTACAAAGTTATAAAAGTTCTAAAAAAAGAACAAAACTTACAACAACAACGAATGGAACAATCAGTAACACAAATGAAGCCTAAAGTTAGCAAACAAGCCAACAGAATGTTCAAAATGCTGCAATGTACAGTAAAACTCTTTTTTAATAACAAAGAGTACACTATTTAGAATCAATGGCCAAAATTCCATTATAAAAATAATTTACTACATAACACTCAGTAAACCAAAGGAAGAATCCAAACCAGCATAACTAAAATAATTTTGTTTAAAATATTAGACAGATTCAATTCCATTTCAACACTTTCTTTGTAACATATTTTCGCCCATAGAAGTAACATAAATACAACGAGTAAAACATTTCAGAAAAGATAAAAGACATATATCAAAGACAATAAATATAACTTTGCTAACAATTAATTTCAGCAAGATTTAGAGCAATAAAGGGCCACGTGCTCTCACAGCATGAGTTAAAAATGATCCTACGTGTAAACAGATTTCCATTTCAAATAATTGCAAAACAAGTTAAACAACAGCTCTACACTGCTTAATATTATGATACTTCTTTTTAATCAGAGGGATTAAAAACTGCCTGATATAAAATTCATAAAATTTGCAAAACAGCATTTTTTTAATACATCAGTCAAAAAAATATAGAATTGAAATTGTAAAGAAGACTAATGAACAAAAATAATATGTATATTAATTAGTTACTTATCAAAGAGAAGAATGAGGAGGATAATGGTACAGTATAAGCTCTCACCCAAAAAACATAACATAATATCAGTATACTGTTCCAATGCGTGACAGCCCCAGAGAAACTATCCCTAGCTGTGTGCATGTCCCCAAGGAAGCATGAGCTTGTAAGAACAGTTGCCCTCACTCACATGAAGGTGACATACCTCATCATTGGTCGGTGCTCCTCGCCAGGTCGGAGCTGCAATACCTGGCAGGCCCTGTGAGAGGTCGCTTTGTCTGGGATTGTTTAATTGAAGCGGATGTTGCACAGTACGGTCAAGGTGGAAAACCTCACAGAAGTGAGAATATTAGTGAGTGGTGTGGAATAAAATCAGCTATCACCCAGGTGTTGCCAAACTATTTAATGAAGAATTACTGGTGGGGTTGAGTTAAAAAGAATGGCAGGGAACCGCAGGATACGATGGTCCCAGTCCCTGCAAGTGAGCAGTAAATCGGTCACTATTAGGCCAGCTATTTGGCCATGTTCTATGCAATGGGTAGACATATTTCATGCCACAAGCAGACGTGAAGCGGTCTATTGGTTTTTTATCAGGACCAGGTAGTGTGTTCAGTGTTCTAATCTTCTCGATAGAGTGTGGGGTGCTAAAATATAATCCCACTCTGGATTTGAGAGACAAAGTGTCAACTAACATCTTACCCTTATTTTGGAGCGCTCTGCTAATAATGTACTCTGTTATGAGTCACCTGTGTTAAAAACAAACACAAAGCAAAGAGTCAATGCATCATATTAAAACATTCACATATGTGCGTTCACCCCACTATCATGTCTGATATCATATGGATGTGTTGCCACGCTTCATGCTTCATTCTGAAAAAATGGTGTATTCCAACATGCGTATATGTAGCATTGTTGATCCCATAGTAGTGAAAGAAAAGCATTTAAACATGGAAAAAACATATAGCATCCTCACCCTCCTGAGATATTAGGGAAGACCAACCGCCAGGATGTGAGGTCTCCAGACACAGGCGGCTACCTAAATTGGAGGGGTAGTAAGTGAAAAAGAGTATTGTTTCCACAAAATTAGTTAAAAAAACAAAAACCTCACCAACAACAAACCTCAAAATTACAGATAGCTACAAAACATAAAATGTAATATAACAAATATCAATCACATAAAATACACATGCATAATAAAACGTAACATTTCCTAAACAAAAAAGTAACTTAAATGTAACTTATAGATAACATCAGATGTGCATTTGTAAAGCACACCTTCACCCAAGGGTAACTTGGCACTGAAGCAAAGGTTTATTATTACCCAACTCAATGGCACTCCTCGACTTCATAAGGATGAAAGGCACAGTGGATCAGCCAGTATTTGAACCTGTGACCATGAGGTTGAACACAGGCCCCTAAAGTGAACGCATTAGTCCACTAAGCCATCAGGCCCAGCTAGATCTTCCTCCTTATCCATGTAATCAAAAATATAATTCACCAAAAAGGGAAAAATTATTTCAAATGACCCTAAAAAAGTGCAAAAATAAAACCGGTCCAATAGAGATCCATCGTAGCAATTCAAAGTCTTAATAAACCATTAAAAAATGAAACATTGTTAAACAAAAAAGTAATCCAAAAAGCAAAGGAAATCAAAAGTACAAATATTGGTTTATTAGGCACCAAAATGATTTTTTTCAACAAAAAAACGCTACATCCAAACGTCCATAAGAAACCTTCAGATCGGTAAACCTGCAAAATACAATATAATACCCAACCACAAAAACAGTATCTTCAAACGTAGCATAAACATTACAATCAATCTAAACAAAGCACATAACATAACATAAAATAGCAATGCATTACTAACATACTCTACGTAAGCCTAATACAAAACATTGGGCTTCCTGCCTGTGCCATCTCCTGCCTAGTGTGCCAGAATGCCGGCTCCCACGAGGCCCCCTGTTAAACCATTGCAACCCTGTGAGCACCCATGCTGAAACATTGTGCCATGTGGCATCACCCAGCTTGCTATGAGGGCTCTTTATGTTTTGGCAGCTTCCTGTGAGATCTTGCCCTTCTCCCTCTAAGATCTTGCAAGACTTCTAGTCACCATGTGACCTGGCGACCATCTTGTGTGGAGCGGGTATAAATATGATGCCCAGCCAAGAAATCTTGGATTAGTTTCTACCTGAAGAGCACTTGGACAAGCACGCTTCTTCACTTACCCACATCAAGCCTTGCTCCAGCTTTGGCTCCTCAAATCGGGTGCCCTGCTCTGGTGAGTCTGACCCGTGTCCGGTTCTTCTCTGGAAAAACGAAAAGACAAAAGCAAGTGCACAGTTGCCCTGTCCATCAAAACAAGTGAGTGCTTAAAACCTCTTTATAACATAGTGCCCTCCTAATTCTATTTGTTTAGGACTTTCCCAAAAGAGCTCACTTATCTGCAAAGACTTCCTCACAAATAGTGGAATTTCTATACAAAGACTGCATTTGTATCTGGAACTATTGTAGAGCTTTCAGAATGTGAAAGACAACATTCTTGGACTTACCACTAGATAACTGATACAATTCATCCAAAATCAGTAAGGTGTGTTTCCCATGTCATAGCAGCATAAGAGTTGTATGTACACATGTATGGAGTTGTGGAAAGGCAGTGATCTGTTTCTTGTTCTCCCCCTTAGATTCCTGAGTTAGAGAGACATGGAAGCCTCTTTCCAACAGAATCGAGTAGCGGTGAATCCTTCGTTTTGCTGCACCAGGAAAGACTTTAATCAGGGAATCAGTCTCTCTTTCTGTATGTCTGCCTCTCACTCTCCATCCCCATTCCCCTTTTGCGGATTCTGCCAACACTTGTGAATTCATACACCTCCCAAAAACATAAAGCAACACTAAAACTACCATTTACTGTTACTCCGCACATCCCCCTACCCACAAAAACCTATAAAAAAAACTAAAAAAGGTTTTACCTGCTCCGAAAAACAGTAGCACCTTCCTACAACTTGCTTAAATGACTACCAAAGTTTAGTTAGCAGGGGAAAAATAGCTACTAAATTAAATTTAAAAAAGAATATTCCCTTTAAAAAACAATGATAATTAATTTTTTTTTAAATGATAGGTCTAGTTGGACCAGGGAGGGACAGTTTGTTACCTCATTCACAACGTACAATGGATTCTTGTTTGACCTCGTGCCACCCTCTAATTTGGCCACTGCAACGGTTGAGCTGGGGAATGACAGTAAGAAAAATGAACAACTGGCAGCAGCCTTGGCATCCCTTCATTCTCGCCCAATAGAGATTTCATCCGGCAGCAAGGAGCCGACTGCGTCCATTGCTTTATCGTCACCCCAGCTGGCTCTGAATCCAGTACTTGTTGCTCACGTAAACTCCTTTCATGCTGAAGTAGGGCCTCCATTGGCTCATCTGGTTCAACTGCCACAATCCCTCGAGGTCTCCCAGCTTCTTGCTGATGTGGAGCCTGTTGTGCTTGGGGTGACAGCCAAAAGGCATTTTTTTATTTCTCACACCTTTCTAACAATGATTGGGATGAGAGCCTCGATCAAGCGGCTCAGTTAGTATTGGCCTCTAATAGCCTCATGAATCACTCTGATCTTTCAATTAAGACATCTGCTTGCTCTGAACTTACTGTTCTCTTGTCACAGCGAAGGAGCAGGTGGGGCGGTCTGCCAGCAGATCAGGCAGAAGGCCTTGTGGCAGTAGCTTTTGATCAAGGTGTAATAGATCCAGTTACTTCGGTGGAGGAGGAAGAGGAGCTATTATGCGATCCAGTTGGGACCGAGCTGACACTTACGAATCACTCTCCCCTGGGGGTGGTGCCTCCAGATATTCCATCCTCACTTGACAATCAGGCGATGGGAAGAGGTTCCCCATCTCACTTATGATCTCAACTGGTCGGACCGGTCCAGGACTCCCCTACTCTGGTTGCTATTTATCATCTCCTTCTGCAGGATAGAGAGGTATATCAAAAAGACTCACTAGATTTGACGGTTGCTCCCTCAGCTCTCCAAAAAGTAGTGGAATCAAACAGCTCGGGTATCACTCAGCATGAGATGCAGCTCACTATCCTGTCAACAAGGGTGGAAGACCTGGAGACCATGTCACGTCAAAATACTCTGCGGAAGGTGTGGAAGGTGATGATCCCAGGGGCTTTGTTGTTTGCCTGCTACGAGAGGCCCTCCCTACTATGAGTGATCCAGCGTGCACATCATTTTCCATTCAGACTGTGGGAGGAATGGGCGGAAATAGAAGCTAGGAGACTTTATATGTTTCGCAATGGTTGCTTTTTATTAATTGGCTAAGTATCAAAACTGATAAAAAAAATATATGTTTTTCACTATGTCTCTTCTTTGTATCTTTCTTTCTCTTGGAGTCCTGTAGGCCTTGACTTCATCACTTTCCTCCTCTTCTCTTTTTCCTGGTCTCAGGTGTGGGAAACTCCTCCCCAGGATGCTCGGGAGAAGAAGACAGAAGGACGGCGAGTATCTTGAGGTTATTTTTAACTATGAAAGTGCCTTGCCCCACACTCAAAGGTGTCAAAGTTATCCTCACACACTTCCCAAATGGTAAGTGAGGATGGTGTAGGATCAGGGGAGTAATTCTTCAGGTTCTTTCACTTTGTTCCACTCATACCATTAAGGAAAGATAAAGTCATGTTGGTATGCAGGGGAGGAATTGAAAAAAGGAGAAAAAGGAAATTACAGTAATAAAAGAATAAAAACGGAAAATAGAAAAAAGATTAACTGATTCTTAAGACCCCTCTTTGGTCCTCCGTTTCACTTGTCCTTTTCTATGACCTTCGTAGGTTCAATTGGTCTTGTTCAGGTAAAAAGTAGGATGCTGACTAGCCTTGAGAGTCATTTGCCAGGATGCCCACATGTGTGCCTGACACTGCTTTTTTTTCTTTAGGCTTAGCTTGTGTCACTGGACTCTGTTTTCCATGTTCCTCGTGCCATTTAATCACTCATACTCTCCTTCATTTCATCTCTCTTCCCCATCTATCCATTTCTCTCTCTCTCTAGTCCATTGAGGTGGTGGGGTCTGTGCACCATGCCCTTTTTGTTCCGACTCTTCCCTCCCCACTCCCGTAGTCTCCTCTTACCACCCCACTCCTGTAAACCGTCCCGCTAAAAAAAAGGAATAGGAAGCAGCGAAAACAGAAAAGAAATGCTCCTGTTTACTCACTGTCCCTAGCCGCAACTCTCTGGAGCTGCGGCAGTTGATGCATGTCTCCTGGGGAGGCTCACCAGTCCTCGCTCCACTCTTCTGGTGATTCTTTGTCTCCGGGACCGCTCTCCTCCACGTCTCCGTGTCTACTCTCCTCTGCATCTCCGGGTCCGCTAGCTCCGCATCCTCTTCCTCAGCGCTTTCTGGCATTATTTGACTCTGCCTCTTGACATCCGACTCTGGCGCTTACCGTTCTGGGGACCGGCTTTCTTCTCCTCCTTGCCAGCTTTCCGATTGGTGCGCCCTCGGGTAGACTCCCCCTTCCTCCTGCATGGGAGAGGGCGGAAACGTTTTACTCCCTTCACCCCTTTTCCGTTCTCGGGACGCTCTCCTGGTCTGTGGTGGTAGGGACGGCGAACCAGTTCCCAGTGTGTGCTAGGCTGTCAGAGAGTCTAGGTCAGGCTCTTTCTCACAACCCCCTCCCTTAACTTTCTTGCTAGCAAGAAATGGGTCTTTAGGGTACCTGGATAGATAGTAAGCGTTAGTCTGCTCTCTCCCCTACCTGTGCTGAATTGTGAATCGAAAGGGCTGTAGGTCCAGAAACTAACGTAATATTCTATCATTATGCCCTTTGTTTCCAGTGAGCCACTCCAACGGGGCGTGGTCAATATATAGGGTGAACACCCTGCCATCAAGGCAGTATCTTAGGGAGCAACCCCATTTATATAGCTAGAGCCTCTTTTTCTATCACAGCGTATTTTTCTCTCGGGGGGAACAGTTTCCAACTAATATAGTTTATAGGTTTTTCTTGCTCTTGGTGATCCTTTTGGGACAGGACAGCCCCCAGCCCATGTTCAGAGGCGTCGGTTTGTAATATGAAAGGCTTGGTGTAATCTGTACTAAGGAGTACCGGTTTGGTTGTCAAGGATTGTCTTAACAGTTGGAAGGATTGCAATACTTTCACTGAAGGATGTTTGAATTCTTTCTTGGTTTTTATCTCTTTTTTCAGGAGATCAGTTAATGGGGTGGCCATTTGGGAAAAGGAGGGTATGAACCACCTGTAATATCCCAAAATACCCAAGAAGGCTCGTAGGTCTTTCTTTGTCCGGGGAAAGGGTAGATTAGAGATGACTGCTACTTTCTCCTCTTGTGGTTTGATATACCCCTCACCTACGAGATATTTTACCAACCGGGCAGCCAGATGTCTTTTAGTCGGGCTGATTGTAAAACCTCCTGCCTGCAATGCCTGGTTCTGTTCCCAAGTATTGCAATTTATAACTATATTGTCTATATAAGCCACAGAAAATGCAGCAAATGGTTTGAGGATCAGGTTCATAAGTCTCTGGAATGTAGCAGGGGCCCCATGTAACCCAGAAGGGAGCATGCGGAATTGGTATAATCCCCCTGGGGTAGAAAAGGCATTCTTTTCGTTATCCTGTTCACGTAATGGCACTTGCCAATATCCCTTACACAGATCTAAAGTACTAATATACTGAGATTTTCCTAATTTTTCAATCATTTCGTCTACCCGGGATATTGGATATGCATCTAATTGGGATATTTTGTTCACCTCTCTAAAATCAATACAAAACCGAATAGATCCATCCGGTTTGGGTACTATGACGATAGGCGAACACCATTCACCGTTAGAGGGTTTAATTATTCTCATTTCTGTCATCTGGTGTATCTCATTTTCAACAGCTTTTTGTCTCGACTCCAGGATATGATATGGGCGTACTCGTATTACCTTCCCTCGGGTGTGTTTATCACATGGTTGATTAATGAGGATTTTCCTGGAGTCAATAAAAACACACCCTGTATGGGGAACAAACATTCCTCCAGCTCTTGTCAGAGGTGCCCTGGCAAATCAGTAACGATGCTCTGTTGATATAAAGGTTCATGGTGGTTCATTCTCCCAAGTAGGACGGGTCTAGCTCCCTCCCATTTTTTTAAACAGATTAATATGGTATATTTGGGTATTATTTTGGTTCTTAGGATCTAATTCCAAACAATATGTTATCAGGGTTACTTTTTCTAGGATTTTGAAGGGACCTTGCCACTGGCCTAGTAATTTATGGTCAGAAGAGGGCATCATTAATAAAAGGCTACGGCTAAGGATTGTTCGTTCGTTTCCTTATCATATTGTTTCTTATGCGCTGCTTGGGCTTGCTCTAAATGGGTCTTAACGATACTTCGAATTTAATGCAGGCAAGGCTTTAGGTTGTATACATACTCAGAGAAGGGTTTGTCCCCTTTGTGTTCCTCCTCCCATTCTTTTTCAACCATATCTAATAAAATGCGGGGTTGCCTGCCATATAAAAGCTTGAAGGGGAAGTACACTTTACTTCTTTGTTGTTTACACTGAATGGCAAGAAGTGCCAAGGGTAACATATCCTCCCAATTTCGGGATTCTGAAGTCCAGTAATTTTTTTGGGGTTGTCTTGAGGGTGGCATTATATCTCTCCAGTAAACCATCTGTCTGGGGTTGATAGGCAGCAGTGCGCAACTGTTTTATGTCTAGCTGTTGACAAACTTGTTTCATCATGGTAGAGACGAAAGGGGTTCCCTGATCAGTTATGATCTCTTTCAGGAATCTGACTCGGGAAAAGATATCGATCATAGCTTTGGCTATCTGATTGGCATTAGGGTATCATAGAGCAATTGCCTCTAGGAACTGGGTTGCATAATCTACCACTACTAGGCCATAATGGTGTTCTCTGCATGAGGGAAAGAGGGGGATAATTATATCCAATGCAACTCTGGAGAATGGTTCCTCTATTACTGGCAGGGTTCTTAATGGGGCCTTCATTGGAAGGCTTCAACTGTTTTTTGCCATATGGGACCCAATCTGCAATATTTGCAGACCTGATGGTAGATCCTGGGCCAATATAACTGTTCTAGGATTGCCTTTTCTGTTTTTCCCTCTCCAAAATGGCCTCCTAGCAAATGGCTGTGCGTGAGGAATAAGATCTTTTCCCTATATGGTTGGGATACTAGTAACTGCAGGGAGAGAGCTTTCCCCCTTTTGATATAACAATCCCCTCCTCACGAGGAACTGGGGACCTGCTTGCTGAGGATCCACGTCACGAGTCACTCCTTTCCAGGCCTCTTGAAGGGTGGGATCCTCCCTTTGGGCTGTACAGAAACCTTAATTGTGTTCCCACATTTTGGATGCCTTTGTTTGGGCGAGAGCCTCCTTAGTCCAACATCTTTTCTTCTAGTTTTTACTCTTCATGAGCTTTCCTTGTGGCCATTCTTGATCTGATAATTGAGAGCATGGGGCCGTCCTCCTCCATTCATCTACCTCAACCCATTGTTCTCTTAATAACTTATCCATATAGGGATAATCATGGCCTAAAACTAAAGATTCTGGTAATTTTATGATTAATCCTATTTTAAGGGGTACCGGATCAACTGAGGGCTTGTGTGGTATTTGTACCTTGGTGGTGGGATATTTCCTCCAGTCTCCATGTACACACTGGATGTTTACAACCCCTATTGTGGTCTTTACTCCTCCTGGAATTGCCTGTGGTTGTATAACACTTTGGAGACATCCTGTGACTATCAGTGCTTGCGTGGCTCCTCATTAATTGATACTTGTTTATGGTATGAGGGTTTTTTGGGTTGTTTTGAGACACAGTAGTAGGACTCTGTCAGCCCCACCTCCAAAGGTTCCTCCTTCTAGGGGCATGTCCTGGCGATGTGTCCAAATGCACCACAGTGAGAACACTGAGGTCCTGGAGTTGGAGGTGGTCTCATTGATGCAGGTAGTAGTTGGGGTACGATGGCTACTGCTTTTGATTTCTTCAGGGTGGGGTTTCTTTGATGTTGGGCATGGATCCCCCTGTTGGATGTTTCTATGGTGTTTCCTCTCGACCCTTTTGTGTTTCTTGGGCCCAACTGAACACATTTGCAATTTCCACAGCGCTTTCCAGAGTGAGCTGGGTGTGTTGTCGGATCCACTTTTGTATGGGAGGATGGAGTTAGATTTTTTTCCATAATTTCCTCCTTGGTAGAGGTAGTAGGTTTCAGCCAGTGATCAGCCATGTTTTGCACTCTATAAGATAATGTTCTCGGGATTTCCTGGGATCCTTCTTGGATCTGTCGTAAGCAGATTCTGTAAGTCTCCTTGTCTACTTTCTAAAATGCTCCTTTTTACTTCTTCATAGAGGGTTTACCCAAGGGTGTTTGCCGCTTGATACGCTGCTTGAAGCTCCCCCGAGAGGAGAGGGCCAAGATACTGTCCCAATTTGTCAGCTGGCCATGCAGCTGCCCTTGCCATTCTTTTGAAGTAGAAAAAAAATAGTCTGGATCTTCCCCGCTATCATACTTTTGCATAACCACCGAGGGTAGGGGTTATGGCTTCTCTGTTGACTCAAGGCCTCAGCTAATTTATTGATCGAAGTTTCTTGTGCTTGGTTCTTCTCAGTGAGTGTTCTCTGCATTTTTCCCCGGTCCTCTTCTGCTACTACTAGGAACCTTTCCATTATTTGGCCCAATATCTCTTGGTTCTCCGCCATCTTGTATATAATAGCCTCCGTTTCCCTAGATCCCACTTCTGACACCAACTGTGGGAGGGATGGATAGAAATAGAAGCTAGGAGGCTTTATATGTTTCCCAATGGTTGCTCTTTATTTACTGGCTAAGTATCACAAGTGATACAAAATATGTTTTTCTTTATGTCTCTTCTTTGTATCTTTCTTTCTCTTGGAGTCCTGTAGGCCTTGACTTGATCACTTTCCTCTTCTTCTTTTTTACCAGGCCTCAGGTGGGGGAAACTCCTCCCCAGGATTCTTGGGAGAAAAAGACAGAAGGGTGGTAAGTATCTTGAGGTTATTTTTTAACTATGAGAGTACCTTACCCCACACCCAAAGGTGTCAGAGTTGTACTCACACACTTCCCAAAAGGTAAGTGAGGATGGTGTAGGATCAGGGGGTGATTCTTAAGGTTCTTTAACTTTTACCCACTCATACTGTTAAGGAAAGATAAAGTCATGTCGATATGCAGGGTAGAAATTGAAAAAAGGAGGAAAAGGAAATTACAATAATAAAAAAATAAAAACAGAAAATAAAGAAAAATACTGATTCTTAGGACCCCTCTTTGATCCTCCTTTTTACTTGTCCTTTTCTATGACCTTTGTTGGTTCAATTGGTCATGTTCAGGTAAAAAGTAGGACGCTGACTAGCCTTGAGAGTCAATTGTCAGGATGCCCACTGGTTGTCCAGACTCTGCTTTTTTTTCTTTAGGCTTAAATTGTGCCACCACACTCTGTTTACCACGTTCCTCTGTGCCATTTAATCACTCATACTCTCTTTCATTTCATCTCTCTTCTCCTTTTATCCATTTCTCTCTCTCCCCAGTCTATTGAGGTGGTGGGGTCTGTGTACCATGCCCTTTTTGTTCCGTCTCTTCCCTCCACCCTCCCGTAGTCTCCCCTTATCACCCCGCTCCCGTAAACCATCCCGCAAAAAAAAAGATGAGGAAGCAGAAAAACAGAAAATAAATGCTGCCGTTCACTCACTGCCACTAGCTGCAACTCTTCGGAGCTGCGGCAGTCGATGCACATCTCCTGGGGGGGCCATCAGTCCTCGCTCCACTCATCAGGTGAATCTTTGTCTCCAGGAACGCTCTCCTCCACGTCTCCTGATCCACTCTCCTCCGCATCTCTGGGTCCGCTCTCTTCCGCGTCCTCTTCCTCAGCATTTTTTGGTGTTCTTTGGCTCCGCCTCTTGACCTCTGACTCCAACACTTCCCGTTCCAGGGACAAATCTTTTTCTCCTCCTCT
The DNA here is from genome assembly GCF_964204655.1 of Triturus cristatus. Lineage (NCBI taxonomy): Eukaryota > Metazoa > Chordata > Amphibia > Caudata > Salamandridae > Triturus > Triturus cristatus. The sequence continues at coordinate 592,555,746 of NC_140593.1, forward strand.
CCAGGCTTCCGATTGGTGCAGCATCGGGTAGTCTCCTCCTTCCTCCTGCATGGGAGAGATCAGAAACGTTTTACTCCCTTCACCTCTTCTCTGTTCTCGGGACGCTCTCCTGGTCTGGGTTGTAGGGTCGGCGAACCAGTTCCCGGTGAGTGATAGGCTGTCAGAGAGTCTATGTTAGGCTCTTCTCACACAGACCTTCTAGTAAGCATTCAGAATATCCCTGAGCTATACTTATCTTAGGGCCTAATTATGATGTCAGGCAAATCGCCACCGACAGGTCGTCGGTGACGGTCCATCCAATATCTGAGCCTGGCGATTGGAGCGCATCGGGTGGGGGAAAGTCTGCCACCTTCAACAGGCTCAAGGAGCCCATCAGGGAGGCGGTCGGACACCAGTCCCTACAATTGGGGCAGTGCTTGGCAAGGCACCACTGTAGGAATTATGATGTCCCTTTTCCCTCTGTCTTTACATGGAGGTCGGAATGCCATGTAAAGGGACTTTGGGGGCCTCTAGCATGACCCCCTCCCTTGTGGGCTTCCGCTGTGGGGCAAACATCCATGCACCATGTGGCAGACACCATTCCTCTTTTTCTATTGCGGCTTGTGCTGCAGCCCTTTTCTGGGCCGCATCACAAATGGAAATAGAAACAGGCTTGTTTACGACTGCCTGCACAACGGATATATTCTAATTGGGATGTTGGGACTGGCGACTCCTTGTCAGACGATCCTGTGCCCGAAATGATGGAGGTTGGATGCTTGTCCGACTGCCATCGTAATGAGGCCTTATATTCGGAACTTTATCCTTCGACAAGAGATCTTTCGAGCTGCAGCTCCTAAGTTGCCGGTTAAAGCATGTGGTATTGAGTTATTTGTCCACTCAGATTTTTGCTACCGGACAAGGATGAGTTGCTCGCAGCTTTGGGACCATATTTTGCCACTTCCGAAGCTAGGTGATTTTGTCTCTTTCATGGAGCCTGTAACCTTGCAGATTCAATATGCGGTCTCCAGGGACAGAAGTAGGTAACGAGCCAAGAGGTGTGCTTTGATGAAGGTGTCATTACAAGTAACCCCGGGCGTAGCACTACGCTTCGCCCACGTAGTGTACGTAGCGCTGCCTGCTTCGCACTTTCCGAAGTAGGCGAAGCAGGGCAGCGCTACGCACACGCCGAGGGCGAAGCGTAGCTGCTTGCCACCCGCCACCCATCTCCCGCCCGCCCTTCTTTTAAATATATAAGCAATGAAAAATAAAGTAAAAGTAAGTCGACTTACCCGTAAGCGCGGCGTCTCCGGGGCTCCCTCTTTCAGTTTCTAATTTCTTCTGGCAAATGCGCATGCGCGGACACCCGCGCATGCGCATTTCTCGTGAGAAATGCGCATGCGCGGGCGTCCGCGCATGCGCATTTGCCAGAAGAAATTAGAAACTGAAAGAGGGAGCCCCGGAGACGCCGCGCTTACGGGTAAGTCGATTACTTTTACTTTATTTTTCATTGCTTATAATATTTAAAAGAATGGCGGGTGGGAGGTGGGTGGCACGTAGTGGGGCTACGCGAAGCGCGTAGTGTGCGTAGATTTGGGCACACTACGTGCTGCTTCACGTAGCCCCACTACGCCCACTACGCCCACCCTTAATTACAAGCCCCTCTACCCCTGTTGTTGACCATGAGGCAATAGTATTGTCTAACTAGAAATACGGAGTATCATTAAGTAAAGGTATGTATTTTGTGTATACACATTAGGTGTGCATTTCACTGTATCCTCATTATAAGATTTGTTAGGAGTGGTACGCACGCTGCTGGACCCCGTGTAGTTCTGATGAAGAGCTTGTAGGGGACAGCTCGAAACATGTTGACACAGACGCAATACTAGGGAAAGCAAACTCATTAATGTCAGGTTTCTCCCTGGTATTAACCACTGATTTTAACCATACCAGCTAGGAGCGGGAAGAAAATAGTAGCTTACTAGTTAGGCATTTTTAAGATTTATTTTCTTTCCACTCCACATCACTGCACCTCACATAGTCCATAACTAAGTGCTCCTACGTAGTTCGCAAGTTGCAGCACGCCTCAATCCATAGAGGATTGAGAGGAACCCCAATGATGAAGCATGCCACCTAGGGAAAACTATTTTTACTAGTAAGGTGATTACAACGAACGTTAGTTGAATCCTAGTTCTCCCATAGGTTAGTTTTTTTTCCGATATATTCAAATTGTGTGTAACTATATACAGTAAGGAGGGTAAATCTAGCCTTAACCTCTACCTCCCCCGTTTTTTTGGTTGGATTCAAAAGGAAGGCCAGGCTCTCTACTGCTATAATGGGCCAAAAGATCAGGAGCTAATAACTAATTGGCAACGTGGTTGCTGATGCTGTTCTCTTTAATGATTTGTGGCTAGGTCTGGGCGAAGATGTCTGCTACTCGTTAGTGTATAATGGTTTTCAATCTGGGTTGGTCGATCCCAGTTTTGACTTTTGGTTGGGGAAGATTGGCTTTGTCTGGTTTTATGATGGTTAGGGCCTCTATGATGTTTAGGAGGGTCTCGCGCGTTGCTGGGTAGCTTGCCTCACTCGCCCTTACTTTTTCTTGTTTTTCCCTTATTGTCTCAGTCATTCACCACACCCTATTTATTTTTCTCTTGGGAGTTTATTACTTTGGGTTGGCTGTATCTTTCACAGAATTTGGAGTATGTGGGTTGCTGGGCCGCTTGCTGATTCAGCAATGGGCTCTAATTGTCATGAATAACTATGCCGCTTCACATCCCAATCCTGTACACGTATATGAGCATAGAATTTTAGCATTTATGCCTACAGGAAAGAAAACCCACCCCTATGCCGTGCTCTAGCACTCCATATGGTTTGTGTGTTTTTGTGGTTTACACTATGCTTGGTGAACTGTTTTCCGTACTCCATATGGTTTATGTGTGAATTTACATAATGCTTATGTTTTTACCCTATTGTGAATTCTGGCTTTGAAGATCGTGACAACTATATATTCGTATTGTTGGCCTTGAGACTTTGTAGCAATTCCTAATAGATGGATTAATACTTGGAGAATACTGGCTCAAAGATTTCACCGCTACCGATCCAAGCGTTACATTGTTTGCATTGAATTAAGTGCATCTACGCGCGCCGTCCCGTTAAAACGTGACGGTACGCATTAGGCGTTTAGGGTGTGGCTGGCTACAAAAGCCGCACCCACCTTATGGAAGGCGCTTTGCCTTCCGCTTGTTTCCCAGACAGGAGCGGCGTTAGAAACACCCTCGACTTACCTGATTTCCACGCAGCTGTCTTCAACGGCTCCAGACCTGAGCACCGGAATTCTTCTTCCTCTCACGATGGCAGGACCTGAAAAGAGAAACAAGGAAAGGAGATAAGTACATTTAAACTTTAAGGCGCCCTTCGCAAGAAAGGTCAAATGACTTAAGCCAGTTTTGGAACTTCTGCAAAATTAAAGAAGAAATCAGAATGACTGGTTCTTTATCGGATTCTACATCAATAGCTACATTATCGGACTTTGAAAGACTTGTATAATAGATATTGCACAAGCAGTGTTTTAGAAGATACAAGAAAAAAGTGTATATTCATTTTGAATCTGTCATTTTAAGATTCGCTTTGTAGGTTGCTTTCCTGTTTCGTTCTTTTCTTCTACCAAATAGGTAAAGTGTGCAGGAGAAGTTACAAACCTTTCTAAGTAAGTGTTATAGGTTAGTTAGTAGTGACAAGGTGTATGTGAAAGTTTAATAGGTTCAGTGGTGTTTACTCAATGTTTTTACTTTCAGCTGAATTCAACCGCATTACCTAAGACCTTCCTTGCCTGTCGCGGGTAATTGGGCCTCCCACACGAGTGAGACACAGTTTTTATCGGGAGACCCGGGGGAACGCTGGGTGGTAGGTAGGAAATTTGTGTCAGCCCGGTGATGCCACAACTTTCCCACACAAAAATGTGTGAAAAAGGTGATTCTTTCAGCTAAATTTGAGGTTTGCAGGGCATTCTGGGTAAGGAAACGTTGGGGGATCCACGCAGGCCATACCTCCCTGGAATTCCCGGGGTGTCTAGTTTTCAGAAATGTGTGGGTTTGGTAGAGTTCCCTAGGTGGCCGCCGAGCACCGGGCCAAAAACCCAAGTGACCCCCCTTGCAAAACTAGGTCGTTTTGAGATAGGCAAATTTCATGTCGCCTCACTACATTGTGGGCCCTTGCCTGTCGCTGGAACATGGGCCTCCCACACAAGTGAGGCACCATTTTCATCGCGAGACCCGGGGGAAGGTTGGGTGGTAGGAAATTTGTGTCAGCCCGGTGATGCCACAACTTTCCCACACAAAAATGTGTGAAAAAGTTGATTTTTTCAGCTAAATTTTAGGTTAGCAGGGCATTCTGGGTAAGGAAACTTGGGGGGATCCACGCAAGCCATACCTTCCTGGAATCCCCCGGGTGTCTAGTTTTCAGAAATGTGAGGGTTTGGTAGGTTTCCCAGGTGGCCGCCGAGCACCGGGCCAAAAACCCAGGTGACCCCCCTTGCAAAACCAGGTCGTTTTGAGGTAGGCAATTTTCATGTCGCCTCACTACGTTGTGGGCCCTTGCCTGTCGCGGGTACTTGGGCCTCCCACACGAGTGAGGCACCCTTTTTATCGGGAGACCCGGGGAAACGCTGGGTGGTAGGAAATTTGTGTCACCCTGGTGATGCCACAACTTTCCCACACAAAAATGTGTGAAAAAGGTCATTTCTTCAGCTAAATTTGAGGTTTGCAGGGCCTTCTGGGTAAGGAAACGTTGGGGGATCCACGCAAGCCATACCTCCCTGGAATCCCCCAGGTGTCTAGTTTTCAGAAATGCGTTGGTTTGGTAGGTTTCCCTAGGTGGCCGCCGAGCACCGGGCCAAAAACCCAAGTGACCCCACTTGCAAAACCAGGTCGTTTTGAGATAGGCAAATTTCATGTCGCCTCACTACGTTGTGGGCCCTTGCCTGTCGCAGGAACTTGGGCCTCCCACACAAGTGAGGCACCGTTTTTATCGGGAGACCCAGGGGAACACTGGGTGGTAGGAAAATTGTGTCAGCCCGGTGATGCCACAACTTTCCCACACAAAAATGAGTGAAAAATGAGATTTTTTCAGCTAAATTTGAGGTTTGCAGGGCATTCTGGGTAAGGAAACGTTGGGGGATCCACGTAAGCCATACCTTCCTGGAATCCGCCGGGTGTCTAGTTTTCAGGAATGTGTGGGTTTGGTAGGTTCCCCTAGGTGGCCACCGAGCACCGGGCAAAAAACCCAGGTGACCCCCCTTGCAAAACCAGGTCGTTTTGAGGTAGGCAATTTTCATGTCGCCTCACTACGTTGTGGGCCCTTGCCTGTTGCGGGTACTTGGGCCTCCACACGAGTGAGGCACCATTTTTATCAGAAGACCCGGGGGAATGCTGGGTGGTAGGAAATTTGTGTCAGCCCGGTGATGCCACAACTTTCCCACACAAAAGTGTGTGAAAAAGGTGATTTTTTCAGCTAAATTTGAGGTTTGCAGGGCATTCTGGGTAAGGAAACGTTGGGGGATCCACGCAAGCCATACCTCCCTGGAATTCCCCGGGTGTCTAGTTTTCAGAAATGTGAGGGTTTGGTAGGTTTCCCTAGGTGGCCGCCGAGCACCGGGCCAAAAACCCAAGTGACCCCCCTTGCAAAACCAGGTCGTTGTGAGATAGGCAAATTTCATGTCGCCTCACTACGTTGTGGGCCCTTGCCTGTCGCGGGAACTTGGGCCTCCCACACAAGTGAGGCACCGTTTTTATCGGGAGACCCGGGGGAACACTGGGTGTTAGGAAATTTGTGTCAGCCCGGTGATGCCACAACTTTCCCACACAAAAATGTGTGAAAAATGAGATTTTTTCAGCTAAATTTGAGGTTTGCAGGGCATTCTGGGTAAGGAAACGTTGGGGGATCCACGCAAGCCATACCTTCCTGGAATCCCCCGGGTGTCTAGTTTTCAGGATTGTGTGGGTTTGGTAGGTTCCCCTAGGTGGCCGCCGAGCACCGGGCCAAAAACCCAGGTGACCCCCCTTGCATAACCAGGTCGTTTCAAGGTAGTCAATTTTCATGTTGCTTCACTACGTTGTGGGCCCTTGCCTGTCGCGGGTACTTGGGCCTCCCACACGAGTGAGGCACCGTTTTTATCGAAAGACCCGGGGAAACGCTGGGTGGTAGGAAATTTGTGTCAGCCCGGTGATGCCACAACTTTCCCACACAAAAATGTGTGAAAAAGGTGATTTTTTCAGCTAAATTTATAGTTTGCAGGGCATTCTGGGTAAGGGAACGTTGGGGGATCCACGCAAGCCATACCTCCCTGGAATCCCCCGGGTGTCTAGTTTTCAGAAATGTGTGGGTTTGGTAGGTTTCCCTAGATGGCCGCCAAGCCCGGGGCCAAAAACTCATGGGACCCCCTTTGCAAAACCAGGTTGTTTTGTGATAGGTAATTTTGATGTCTCCTCAATAGGTTTTGGGCCCTTGCCTGATGCGGGCACTAGGCCTACCCACGCAAGTGAGGTACCATTTTTCTCTGAAGACTTTGGGGAACGCAGGGTGGGTGGAATTTTGTGGACCCACGCAGATGCCAGAACTTTCCACCACAGAAATGTGAGGAAAATGTGTTATTTTTGACACATTTTTAGGTTTGCAATGGATTCTGGGTAACAGAATATGGTGAGAGCCAGTGAAGTCACCCCATCCTGGATTTCCCTCGGTGTCTAGTTTTAAAAAATGTACAGGTTTGCTAGGTTTGCCTATGTGCCAACTGCGCTAGGACCCAAAATCCACAGGTATGCACATTGCTAAAAAAAATTTGGAGCCCAGTGGTCTTTCTGCCGCCCTGGTGGAGGAATCGGGGAAGCGGGTTTCATCCCGATATGCCCCTAAAGGGGCAGAAAGACCGTGGCTATTTTTTGTGTATGTTATGACCATATTGGGCAGCCCCCACCCCCACGCATAAAAAAAGCCTGCGTACTCACTGGCGCCTAGTGGGCTTTCTGCCCCCCTAGGGAACAGATCAGGGGCCACTGCCACCATCTGCCCTCCCGGGGGGCAGAAAGACTGGAATTTCTCTGGGGGTGGGGTATTGTCATGCCCATTTTGGGGAGCCCCTACCCCTACACTAATAAAACAAAAAAATCCATGGTTTCTAGTGGGCCTTCTGCGCCCCCCAGGGGGGGCCAGATTGGGGGCTACAGCTCCCCTCTCCCTCCTGGCAGGCAGAAAGACTGTCATTTTTGTGGGGGGGAGGGTGGGGGCATTGGCATGCCCGTTTCGGGCAGCCCACACCCTAAAAACAATTGTGCAAAAAAATCCCTGGTGGATAGTGGGCTTTCTGCCCCTCTGGGGGGGGGCAGATTGGGGACTAATGCCCTATCTGCCCCCCCGGAGGGGCAGAAAGGCTGTAATGGTGGCGGGGGTGGGGGTATTGGCGTGCCCGTTTCGGGCAGCCTCCACCCTAAATAAAATCCATCACCCTAAATAAAATTGTGCGAAAAAAATCCCTGCCGTCAAGTGGGCTTTGCGCCCCCCCCGAAGGGACAGATTAGGGGCCAATTCCCCATCTGCCCCCCAGGGGGGTAGAAAGGCTGTAATGATGGCGGGTGGGTGGGGGAATTGCCGTGCCCGTTTCGGGCAGCCCACACCCTAAAAACAATTGCGCAAAAAAATCCCTGGTGGATAGTGGGCTTTCTACCCCTCTGGGGGGGGCAGATTGGGGGCTAATGCCCCATCTGCCCCCCCGGAGGGGCAGAAAGGCTGTAATGGTGGCGGGGGTGGGGGTATTGGCGTGTCCGTTTCGGGCAGCCTCCACCCTAAATAAAATCCATCACCCTAAATAAAATTGTGCGAAAAAAATCCCTGGCGTCAAGTGGGCTTTGCGCCCCCCGAAGGGGCAGATTGGGGGCCAATGCCCCATCTGCCCCCCAGGGGGGGCAGAAAGGCTGTAATGGTGGTGGGTGGGTGGGGGCGTTGGCGTTCCCGGTTCGGGCAGCCCCCACCCTAAAAAAATCTGAAAACAAATCCCTGGTGTATAGTGGTCTTTCTGCCCCCCCCGAAGGGGAAGATTAGGGGCCAATGCCCCATCTGCCCCCCGGGGGGGCAGAAAGACTGTGATAATTGGGGGGTGGGGGCAAGGGCCTGCCCGTTTTGGGCAGCCCCACCCCTATTTTTTTTTTTTCATTCCCTGGTGTCTAGTGGGCTTTTTGCCCCCCCCGGGGGGCAGATTGGGGGCTACTTCCCCCATCTGTCCCCCGGGGGTCAAAAAGACTCCATGGTGCCAACTTAATTAGGGGGGAGCAAAGGCCCTTGCCCAAGGGGCCGCTCCCCCCTCCCTGGTGTGTAGTGGGTGGATCCCTGCTTGGGGATCTCCCTCCTGTGGCGATCCCCAAGCAGGGATCCACTGGGGAGAGATTCTGCCCTTTCCAACGATACCTCTCCCATCTTTCTACGTGCTCAGGGGGCTGAGATAGCCCCCTGAGCACGTAGAAAGTGAAACTGAAATGAGCCTCTTGACGTGCGCGCCGATCGTCATTACACTGAAAGCAGGGGGGGGGGGCCTCGGGAGCTGGGGAAGCTCTTCCCCAGCTCCCGAGGCTATTTTCAGTGAAAGGGAATCCCTCTGGTGCCCGCACCAGAGGGATTCCCCAGGGAATGCCTCATGACGAGCTGGACTCGTCATGGGCACAGCGCGGCTTTAAAATTTTCCTTCAGAGTAAGAGATAGTTTATATCCTAATACCATCCAGCAGATCAGGGATGAGAAGGGGAATCTTATGACTAATCCAGCTACGATTTGTGACGTCTTTCACCAGTTCTATCAGGACCTCTATAGTGAAGACTGCTTCTGTTCAGCCGAGGACATTTTTTGATTCATCAGGAAACATTACGATCATAAGGTGACTGCTATCCTTCGCTCAAAATTAGAGGCATCCATAATCCTTCTGGAGGTCGAAAATGCCTTTGGCTCACCTGCCAGCGGGAAGGCTTCGGGTCCCGACCAGATACAGTTAGAGTTTTATGCCACCTTTTCACAGACTCTGGCTCCGGTGTTAAGGGACTTGTTTAATTCCTTTGATGTGTCTGACTGGGTCTCTGAGACTTGGAGGTAGACCAACATTATAATTTTTCCGAAAAAGGGGAAGGATCCCACACTCTGCAGATCATACCATCCAATTATTTTTAATTAACGCCAATTCTAAGATCTATACGCATGTTCTCATCAATCGTCTGTCAGTTGTCATCTCGAAATTGGCTTTATTCCTGGCCGGGACACACCATTGCATGTTAATACAACAATCATGGCCTTGGGGATGGCCTCTTTTGGTGGGGGTTCTGTGGGTTGGATTTGTTGGATCCTGAGAAAGCTTTTGACCGGGTCTCCTGGCCCTTCATTTGGGTGGTCCTGGAGTTCGCGGGCTTAGGCCCAGTCTTTGTCTCTGGAGTAAAGTGCCTCTAATCTAGTCTTAAGGCAAAGATTCGCAGCTCGGGCTTATTATCACATCCCATTTCTATTCTCCATGGTATCCGGCAGGGTTGCCCTCTTTCCCCGCAGGTATTTGTGTTATATTTAGAATCGTTTCTTCACTCTCTGAAATGGTCAAAGAGAAGCAGTCTCCGAGACTTCATCATTAGTAGGTTAAAATCCTGGGTAATGCGGATGACATTGCCGTCTTAATACCTGCTTCAATCGGAGGCTAAAGTGCAATAGATGTAGATGCCCAATCATTTGGAGAAGTTGCTGAGTACAAGTTAAATTATGATAAGACTCAGATCTTATCCAATGGAGCTCCTCTTGGTCAGGATGAGAGAAGGGTACAGTCTTTGGTGTATCTTAGGGTCATCCTGACCATTAGTATCTTAGAGTTACCGGAGAATAATTATGGGAAGCTGTATCAACACTCCATGAATGTTTTTTCTAATTGAAATAGTTTTCATCTAGGCCTAATTTGTATTGCTGTCTTGTTAAGATGATTATACTACCTCAGTATGTTTACCTTTTTTGTTGTATTCCACTTTTTCTCCCAGTGAATTTCTACACAAAAGTGGAGGCATCATGGCAGATGTTTATTTGGGGTCATAGGATGCCTCAGTGTAAGATCCAGTTCTTACAACAGTCTAAGACAGGTGGTGGGGTCTCACTTCCAGTTCTGAGGCTTTAATATATGGCATAATTGTTTTCACAACTTCAATTGGATTTGGGTTGATGGGGGCATTGCCACAGAGGCATATGTTCACAGAGTTTCTTCCGCTTGGTAAATCAATAGTCCCTGGTGTGGGTGACACATTATACTTTACACAAACTCGCTTTAAGACGTTAAACGTTTTTCATCTCATTTGGAGTTCCCTCAAGCAATTTCTTTCCGGTACCACCCCATTTAATCGCCCCACGTATTTGGGCTATAATCCTAATTTTCCTTATTGTATTCACAGCGGTTTCAGGGAGACCTGGGTTAGGGTTAACCTTTTGAGTTTAGGTCAACTATAAGATGGTGATGTTCTACCTTCATTTGGGAATATACAGCAATAGTTTTTAAATAGATATGTTCAGTTGTGGCACTTTATTTCAAGTCTTAAGGAAGAAGATCTGAGTTGCTCTGATAACCATGGCCTGGACCTTATAAGGAATGTGCCACTAAAGAGAAACATCAGGCTGGTTTACAGGTTAATAAATTTGTCCTCTCAGGATCATCTGGAGGATCCATTCCAGCAGAGGGCAAATAAGGGGAGCAAGCTACTCAATACAGAAGTAACAGTTACTGACCTCCGTCGCAGTAATGTGTCATCTCACCTAACTTTGAATGTGTCACGTATTAAGGTACATCATGTCACATGTATCAATGACTGGCACTATACTCTGCAATGTCTCTTCATCAATGTCTCTTCATCATGAAGCTACGGCTGGAGGATTGTTGTTTCCGCTGAAGGCTCTTGGGAGCCAATGTGGTTCATGTTTTCGTATCTTGTTCTATTTTGCGTTTGTATTGGGAATTTGTTTTTGGTAAGCTGTATGCAATCTCTATACTTGTGGTCATAGCTGATTCGAAGCTGATTATGTTGGGATATTAACCAGCTATTCTTCCCACCTGTCTGGTTTATATATTTTTTTCTATTTCACTGGCAAGACTGGTTTTGGCGTGTTTTTTTTTTTAATGAGCCTCCAGATCTATAGATTTGATGGCGGGAATTCTTGCGCATAGGTTGGAGATGATGCCAATTGAAAACAATCTCGGAGGAGAAACCTGGGCCATATATGGGCCCCATTCAGGGTCAGTTGTTGATGCAGCTGCTTCACAGCACATGCCCGCCTAGTTCCCCTTTTAATTTCTCCTTCACAGTGCCCTCCTTCACCTTTGCACGGTTATGTATTGAATTCAAGGGCGGTTTGTCTCTTTACGATCAATATTGTTGGTTTGGATTTGCCGCTAACCTTGCTAACCTCATGTGCTGGATAAGTAACTTATCGTGTCCCTTTGCTTCTGATATTCGTTGCCTTTTTTGCCATTCAAACATTTATGAAAAATGTATCTAAAAATGTAAAAATGTGTACCTAATGTACAACATGCCAAAAAAGTGATATAAAAATATGAAACAATTATGCGGCATGTAAAATAAATTGTACTATAAAAACAATATATTATTATTTAAAATATACTTAACAATATGTAAAAGTTGTTTGAAACAATTTATGTGAAACAACTGTATTAATTTACAAAAAATAATGTACTACAAAATGAAAATTATTTAAAAAATTAGAAATGTGCCAAACTCTTTAAATATTTACACACTTTATTTAGTATTACCACTGAATTATAATATTGCTTAAATATAACTATGAAAATGTTTTCTGATGTATAATAATATGTATGTAACAAAACGTTTATACATGTACATTAAATAAATATGATAAAATATAGATAAAAAGTGCAACTGGAGTATGAACCTTTATTGTTATAAAATATACCAATATTAGCTATGACTGTTAAAATTGCAAAACCAACTCCTTTCTAAACCACTTTGGGAAAATGAAAACATGGCTTATAACACACTATTACCTAATAAATATGTCCTATATATTTAACATTACAAATGATCATATTAAATAAATATTTCAATTTTATAAAATTGCATTGAATATAATAAGTAAATAATTTAAATAAAACATTAGTGCATGTAATCAAAATAAAACTAGAAATAATGTGATTAATAAACAAAAAACATTATTTAAAATTATATATTCAATATTGCATGTATGCATTTTATTATTTATAGAACATATATTCATTTATCGCACACATAAATATATAAATTATATCCACAATTACCTTTTTAACAATTAAAAATGTTTTATTGAATTAATAATAAAGCAAATTGAATGAAAAAAAGAATACATAATGAAAATCAATATTATTGTGAATGTTTAAAGATACATTTAGGTTAATGAAAATAAAATTTTCAACATTAGAATTTGACATATAAAACAATATTTATAAATACATTCTAATGTTACATTTTTAAACATAATTATCAAATATTTTATACACAAATGATTTGCAAACAATTGAAGTAATATAGATTTATGAATTAAAACAAAAAAATTATATAACGGGCTGACTGTTTAATAAATAAAAAATGTTATTTAGAAATTTTAATTTAAACATAAATAAAAATTTACAAAGTAAACTATTGTTTTGATGAAACAATATTTCAAATGATAACTTTACAAACAATTTTTTGTAATTCCTATAAATTATCTTACAAACATTTAACTACATATACAAATATATACATGTTTTAAGTATTATAGAAAATGTACATAAAATAAAATAATTTTAATCTGAAGTAACAAAATATTTTTTTAATTATTTATAATTTTAACAAAGAAACCTACATTCAAACAACTCAATATTAAAAACATATATTTTTTTATTAATATAAAGCAAATTAATATGAGAATATTTGTATAATCTTCCCACCCCTTATCCCCTAAAAAGCCAACATCTCACTCCTCTAACAAATTACATATACATTAATAAAAAGTTTAATTAATTTTTGGGGGAAATTTGTACAAATAAGTAAAATGATTTACATATCATACCAACATGAACATTAATATAAAACTAAAATAAAACACATAACAAAAATATTTATAAAATATTTCTATTCATTCTATTATATTCATGGAGAAATCTTAAGCGCATGACTACCCAAAAGGGCCGGTCATCACTATGACAACTAAGTAATTATGTAAGATCACAGTTAAAAAAGGGAATATAAAATCACAGTTAAAAAAGGCTGGTTTTTAGGAATCCCCTAAAAGCTAATTCAAAGTTAATTTGCTTTAGACCAGGGGTCTCCAACCTTTTCTGTAGTGAGAGCTACTTCTGCTCAAGAAATGTCTGCCAGAGCTACTAGCAAATTTTATAACTGTAAAATAGGGACTATACTATGACCACCACAAGCAGGATTACCAGTAGTTACCACCCAAGTATTCCAAGTGCGGGTAACAGCAGAAATGCCGGTAAAAAGTTCATCAATATAAAATGCCTCCACCTGACTTATGAAGTAACATTCAAATCTTGACATGCCCTATGGTACAAAGGACGTAAATATAGCAGGTGGTCTCCCCAGCTCAGCTTGAATTATCATTCATCAGTTTCTTAAAATGCACATTTTCCTAACAAATACCACTTAGCACTGTGGGCACACAAACTCAATTTTCCAATAGAAAACCCATTTTGAAAAGAAAAACTTCCTTTAAAATATCAGTTTTCAGAGTTTAGGAAATGCACAGTCACAAAATATCAGGTTGTCATTTTCATCGAGTACTCCTATGTAAAAATGTCTTATATGGACAGACTACTTTGAATATCCAGGTATTACAGTCATATGCCATGGATGCTCACCACAGCACCACGGATGCCTGAATTAAGCCAGTAATGCCCACCATTATGCTATTACCACAGTTGTGCCAAGGCTGGAAACCATGAGGGTCAGGGCATAGACCAAAAATCAGTCATGACCATTATTATGCCAGGAATGGGCAAATGTAGGCCAGTCATATTCCTAGTATGTAAAGGATGGCTGCCAGTATACCACAACTAGACCAAAAATACCCAAAATAGTCAAGGATGACCATTATTATGCCATTGGCACTATTATGCCAGGAAAAATCACAATTATGTCAGAGATAACACCCTTATGATGGGGGCTAGCATACACATTTGGTGGTCCTTGACACCAGGTGTAGCTTTCAGGAAGCAATAGCGTTTATTATGGACGCAGATAAATGCTGATGAGTCTCTTAATTTTCTCTGGTCTGGATCATGCCCTGTTCTCACCAGGTCTTGAGTGATCATGCACCCAACTGACACATTTTCACTCTGACTCCTGCAGTCCCACACTTTGGTGGGTCAGCCCTGATTACTGCTCAGGCTACTGCTGCCATGCTTCTTTGATGGTCCACTGTTCACACACATGTTGTGTCTGATACAGCAGGGACTACATAATGGTCAATATCCTTGTGGCTTAGTTATATTGAAATTGGATACAGACTGTCAAGTGGCAGGCCCTATAGGCTGATACAGTGTGTGTCTGAGTGTTAGTATGTATTACTGCCAACAGTACAGCTGGCTGTCACTCTAATGATCTTAAAATGAGCAGTGCTGCCTTTTTTAATAGGCATCTACTCTGAATTTGATACTGGGTTTGACTTCACCTCTGAGAGCTACTTTGAAGGTACTGGCGAGCTGCCAGTAGCTCACAAGCTACTCGTTGGAGACCCCTGCTTTAGGCTCTGTGGGGGTGCTTTTCCAGTTTAGGTTCTCGGATGCTTAAAATCTTCCTCCACTCCCAGCTCTCATTATCCTGGGGACTGCAAACAGTTGTTTTGAGTTAGATCGTAGCAGTCTAGTGGGGTTGTAAGGAGCAAGTATATTTTGAATCAGCTTGGGAAATCCTGCACAATACCTTAAAGTGTATCCTTTTTATTACAGGCAACCAGTGAAGGCTTGCCAGGGCAGAGGTGGCATTTGGGAATATTAAGCAGGATATGTGCTGCAGCATTTTGTATAACTTGCAGTCTTTTTATGACCAACTTTGGGCTGCCTAGAAACAGCGAGTTCCAATAGTCTTGTCTGGAGATGGCTAGACCATGTACCATTATCCTCCGTGATGGCTCTGGCAGCAATCAGAGCAGTATCCCTAGCATCCCAAAGCATGTTGCTGCCAATTTTTGTTTGGCTTGAGTTGCCATAGTCCTCTTATTGTCAAGCCAGAAACCTAGACTTTGGACTTCTGATTTTGGGATCGGGTTCTTGCCAAGGGATTCAGGCCAGTTAAATTATGGACCCCACAGCCAAGAGAGTATGGGGGATATTCTCAAGAAAGTGTGATAACCATCGCAAAAGTAACTTAACGCAACCTTCAACATCGCAGTCCATCGCGGGAAATTTACACTGTGTTAACCAAGTATTCACAACACGGCAGTACCATGCGATAGTCACCAGATAACACGTCAAATGAACGTGTTAAAATCAACGCCACACCGCAAAAATGCGAATCACGAACGCAAAAAATGCCACGATGAGGCCAATCGCGATACAAAAAGTAGCGAAAACCAGCGGCAGGCCTACAAATCCCATGCGTGGGAAAATGCACTATAGAAGCTACAAAAACAACATACCAGAAACAATCCAAAGTGCGTAGCAACATGGATGCACCCTGACCAAGGGCAGAGGCGAAAGCGAGCCCCACAAGCCCCACAGACCACCAGCAAGGAACAGCGGGGTCAGGGAAGGCCAAGGAGAAGAGGGAGAGGAAGACAGAGTGCAGTCCGCAGGAAAGCAAGATCAGCTTCACGGAGGTGACAGAACACTACCAGCAACTGACCCACAATCAGACTACCTTGAATGCAGCCGGAGTGTCAAGAAGGCCAATGGAGGAGGCCAAGAGGTGCTGCCATGACGTGAAAACCTAAACCAGGCACAAAGCCGCTGCCAACGGTGACAGGAGGTGGGAGTCCTGTGCCACAGGAGGAGCTGGAGGAAATGGAGGCCGGTCATCAGTGTGGAGACGGTGCAAGGAGGTGGGAGTACCGACACAGCTTGAGAGGACCTGACACAACAACAGGGTGAGTAACAACCAGGGACTGGAGGGACGGGGGAGATGGGCACTATGGCCCACATGCACATATAAGTAGAGCACACTGCACACCCACAATGACCCCTCATCCCCGTGGCACATAGCTGCACACACACATAGCAATCACAGCACATCACATGACAATGTGGCACAAAGTGCAACACTGACACTGCAGAACAGGGGACACAACTGGGTCCGCTCATGCGCAGAAACAGGCCAATCACATTTGACAGAGCAGGGAACTGTGAGATGCATATGTACGGGTACAACCTCACATCCGTCATGTAGTCCGAATGTCTACTGTCCCCCTTCAAATTGCCAGCACCGCCCAAACACTCACAATATACATTGTCACTCACAATGTACATTGTCACACAGTGTGTATGTCAACAAGAACAATGCACCAACATAAAGGTCAACACAATGTCAACATGCATCTCCCCTTCACATTGCAGAGGGACAAAAAACACCTCCATCAGGTCAGACCAGTCAACCCATCAATGATGCCGGAAACGACCACCACACCTTCGACACCAATGCCCTACAACACCTCATGGACATCTCAGGCAACCCGCCCCCAGGAGCAGGGCAGCCAAGCTACATAGAGGAGACCACAGCCCCTGCACAGACCACACAGCAGGAAGCTCCCTCCACCACGGCTGGCTCCCAACACTTCACCGAGGCACACATCGCATTCCAATGCGAGGTGTCAGAATGCCCGAAGGAGGTGGCCGAACAGGTGCAGATGGGGTCAGAGCTCATGAAAGCCAAACTACATCACATACAGGGTGTCGAAGTCCCATCAGGGACCACCTACACCCCACAAAGGAGACCCACACTGCGACAGAGACACATGCATTTGCACATTTCCTGGACTGAACTACGCCCAGAGTACCCGTAAAAACCATCCACACACCCACGCTGGTCTTCCGTACGATGGCCCAGTACACCCCTCTTATGTATCGAATGGCTGCCGACAAAGCTACATCTCCAAGCTCCAACCCGCTGTCTGCAATGACATGGTTTGCATCCACTGTACACAGCACAATGTAATGTTGTAGGGCTCGGGGCGCTTGTGCACACATCAGGACCACACGGACACACCCAGATAGTTTTTGCAACTGGCTATGGGCACGTGCACCCTGCCCCTTGGCAGGATCACATGTACAGTGACGCCTGTGCTGGATGTGTGTGGGGTGAGTGCAAGCCAGCCCTCAGGGAGTTGGTGCTGGCAACAAATACAACAGTGAACACTATGAATATGGAAATAGACAACACCAGCATTACAGGGACAACTGCGGAGCATCATGGAGGTAGCCGGAGCAAGTCCAGAGGTCACACAATGAGAAAACAGAAGTGTCCGTGAGTTGCAGTGAGCTGAGGTTGGGGCACTAGAGCTGAGCGTGCCCATGTGAAGAAAATGTTTAGGATTGTATCCCTTCTGGACATTCCTGATGCAGCTGCAGTGGGGGGGTGTCACACCTGCATCATCTTCCTCATCGTCGTCCCAGGTCTCACACACTCCTGAGGTGGCATTGCTGCGTGAGCTCTCCACTGCACATCACCAAAACAGTAATGGACGATGATTCGTGGTGCACTGAGTTAGTGGCACCTGGAGTGCTGAGCAGGGGATCAGGCAGAAGATGGCATCCACGACAGGTGCGAGCAACTCCGTCAGTATGACAGTACAACCTTTTCGACACTGCCAGTTGGCGGTTGGAGTTGGTCCTGGCGGTGGTGGTGTGTGCCTCCTGCGGTGATGCAACGTCTGGGCCGGTCAGGACTCGATTTGATGTGTGAGCCCTGGTGGGCTGCAGTTGAGGCCGGAGGCAGCGGACAGCGCAGGACCACAGACACATGGTGTTGATTACCCCAAGGCCATTGCCTCAGAGGCCATCCAATATCTCAGAAGAAGGAGTCCTGGACCTGACCAGCACAAAGTTAGTGGCCCCGGATGCAGAGCAGCCGGCACAGGCACCCCGCCACGGGACGGTGACTTGTGGTACACTGAGGTAGGGCTGCGCGGACTGAGCGGCTCCTCATCGATGTCCGTGGTGAATGTGGCAGAGGGCTGCGGGGGACAGTGAAGGGTGTCCTCCAGGGCATGATGCAGAGGGCAGTAGCCATCCGGAAACAGCAAATAGAGGAGTGGAATGCTGCAGCCTTGTTTTCACCACCATTTAGGTATCAGCTACATGACGATGATGACAACCACCATAGTCTCAGCCGCCACCAAAGTTCAACCCGAAAGTGTCCATGGCTGTCGGGGAACAGACTTAGTGGCACCAAGGCTGGGAGGGGATGTAGTCTGCGATGATGCCAGTACAATGATCTGCACTCCACCATTGCTAAATCAAGACTCAGTCCTAAATGTGTGACCTACTCAACCGCAGTGTAGTCCAGAGGCAGCGGTCAGCAGTTGCCACGTATCGTTGGCTCGCCATGCACAGAGTTAGTGACACCAGGGCAGTTGTCGGTAGTGTTCGATCACCTCCGTAACGATGATCCTATTCCCTCCGTATTGCAATGCATCATCCTCTTACACCTCTCCTTGCGTGCACTGATATGTACTCTGCCATTGAATAATCGATGCTCAGTTCCAATTGTGTGACCTACTCGGGCGCAGCATAGGCCGAGGGCAGTAGTCCGCATGGGCCCACAGAATCTTGCAGCTGTTACTACTAAGACCTGGTGGCACCACATCGAAGGGAGGATAGTGATATCAAATCAGCAATAATTGATGTTCCCTGCCAAAGTGTAGTCAAGACTCAGTTCCAAATGTGTGACCTACTAGTCCGCTGTGTACAGTACGTCAACGAGAAAGGAGTACTGCGGGCCTTGCTCGCAGAGGCTGTGATGGTCGTAGCAGGTTGCCAGGGTCAGAGGCCTCTGGCTTGGAGCTTGCACCGGCACATGGTGGGCCCTCTTCGACACACGCCGGTGTCAGCAGGTGAGCAGTGAGGCCTGACTGCACAGGGGCGGGCAAGTCGAATTCGGGAACCAGCAGCCTGGGGTGCAGCAGGCACATAGGATCACAGGCAACACCGCTCATGGCATCGGCCTCGTGGCAGGCTGAGGGGCGTCGCCCTGGCAGGGACGTTGGGCATTCCGGAAGAGGACCACACCCAGAGCTACGTGCTTTTTATTCACACCCCTACACTAGCCTGGCGTACACCAGGCCAGCCCACTCCGCTCAGGCTTATGGGGGGGACGTAACAAGCTGCATTTCAGAGATCTTCCCCACTGGCTGGGGTGACATGGTTGTGTCCTCTGTCCACTACAATCCATACACCAGCGGTGTATGTCAACATGGTTTTGTGTGTTGTTTGCATACTGCAGTCTGGCCATCACATCCACGCCACACTTGGCAATGGGTACCTTCTCATTCATGGGTCACTTGCCTCCTTCGCACATGCCTGGTTCCCACCTCTCCCCACATTCAGCTATTGTGTGGTTGAAGTGCCATGCTGTTGATGGCTCCATGTACATGGCTGGCCCAGGTTGCCACAGTAAGTTGTGCTGTTGTGTCTGGTTGGTGGGCATGTTGTTTGGCATGTTGTATGTGAGTTTGTAACATGTGCATTCCCTGTGGTGTGCGTTGCATGATTGTGGAGTTGAAGTGTGTGTCGTGTTTGCCAACGAGCAGTGCATTTCCATAGGTGCCTGTGGAACGGAGGCGACAACTACCTCATTACAGCGGTGTCCAGGCGCGGGGATCCTGTCCCCCGCGCTCGGTCGATTAACGTCCCGGTCACCCAGGACACCCTCTCTTTCTCGTCCCCTGCAGGTACCGGCCCCTGGACTTGGTGAACCGGAAACACTCGCCAGCCATCCCGGAAGCAGAAACTGGACGACCTCGATCGACCCGGAAGCACCCGGCCCTGACCCCGGAAGTGGGCGGCCAGACAACAAGCCGGAAGATAGAAAAAGCCCCGAGGACGACGGAGAGGCGTTCGGAGCAACCGACTCGTGGCAGGAGGCAGCGGAGAGCGACGAACCCCCGACAGAGAGCGGCGCAGCACGGCTAGACCGAAGCAAGGAAGAGGACGAGGACGTCTGGACGGAGGACTGGTGGCGTCCTCAGGAGGAGGCTGGAGAGCGGCCGCAACTCGGACGAGAGTTGCGGCGGGGCACGTGAGTACACGTCACCCTTCTCAGTGCCCCTCTTGTACCTAGAGTTGTAAATATAGAATTGTAAATAGCATAGGAGACACGCGCACTAAGACACGGTATACTTATCCCCTTTTTCACGAGCACTGTATAAATCCCGATCACTGCCCAGCACCTGGCACCTCTATCCCCTCCCCTCTCTTACTTGCCTCTTCCACCTCCCCTTTCCGTCCCGCCCTCACTTCACTCTTTCGTAAACCCTCACTCTCGGGTGTCGGTGGAAGTATTCCGACGGTGTGGCTCGGACTAAAAGCCCTTACGCTTCTCTCCTTTTCCCAAGCCTCCGTGGAGCCCCAGTACCATACCGAGGAGACAACTGCTGAAAAGGGGAAGCAAGACTCGATCCGGATTCCACCTCGCCGACCCGGGTCACCAGCCAAGTCAACCGTCCCTTCCTGCATTCTGACTCTGTACATCTGTTCATCTGTTGAATAAATAGCCCAGACATTGCTCACCATATTCGGCCTCCCTGCCTGTTATTCCGGTCCGCCCTTCCCACACGTCCACAAGTGGTGTCAGAAGTGGGATCGCCCGGAGGCATGGAGGCCGCAGTCAAACAACTGGCAGAATGCCAGGAGCAACTGGGGAAGATGATGGAAAGATTCCTCAAAACGGCTGAAGACGATAGGGGACAGCTGCATGATGTGTTGAGAGGCCAGGGTACCGCGCAGGACCAAGCCCTCGAGAAACTCACCACTGTTATGGGGCAACAAAGACCCGTCACCTCCCTGCCCTCAGTCGTGGTACAGAAGTATGTACCTGGAGAGGACCCCGATTACTTCTTCACGAACTTTGAGCGCCTAGCTCAGGCGGCTGCCTGGCCCGAAAACCGGTGGGGCCACTACTTAGGTCCCCTATTGACCGGAGAACTGCAGGCCGCCTACCAGCAGGCCAATATCCAGGGACAAACACCATACGCCGACATCAAGACCTGCATCCTGGAACGATTAGGGATAGACGACGAGACATATAGGGTCCGACTCCGTCAAGCAAGGGAAGGACCCCAAGAAACTCCTAGGGCTCTAGCATTCCGTATTCAAGATCTGGCCAATCGGTGGTTAAAATCGGCTACAGCCACTAAGGAAGACATTATATCCAAAATATATTTGGAGCAATATCTGGCTTCCCTACATCCTGCCACCCAGAAGTGGGTACGCCAACATGCACGTCTAACGCTCGACAGTGCGGTGGAAATAGCCAGCGCCTATAGCAGAGCCCAGGAATCCCAGCGACCCAAGGAGGAACATCATTCCCGCATACCTCCGGGGAACCATACCCGGGTCACACGACCCCCTCAGGTGGTCAGGAAACCCGAGCCCGCTTCCCTTATGCCTTATCCTGTCTTGCCTCGCCCCCACCCAACTGGACCCCAATGTTTTCATTGTGGTGGGTACGGACATATTGCTCGCGTCTGTCCTCAAAGGGAGGAGCCCATGGACATAGGGATGGCTAGAAACTATGTATGTCTCACCGCTGAAACCACCCCTCCTCCGTTTCGATGCCCAGTGCGGATTGAAGGACACAGAATGATGGCACTGGCCGACACTGGATGCAGACAAAGTGTCCTAAGACCCCAAGAACTACCTCACCCTGTCGGTCCAGTGACAGGTACCGTGGCTATCAAATGTGTCCATGGCGACACCAAGCACTATCCGACCACACAGGTCCATGTCCAAAACCCCACGGATATGGGTAGTCTGTTAACGGTGGGCCTTATACCTACTCTCCCCGAACAAGCGATATTGGGAAGTGATTATAGTGGTCTACCCCATCTCCTTCAAGACACCACCGAATCTCTGAGGAAATGGTGGGCCGAAGCTCCGTTTTCCCGTGAATCCTCTCCTGGGCGTCCAGCGGTCAAACCAACCAAGACCAAAAGACAGAAAAGGAACGAAAGAAAGGACTTTGCTATGGCCTTTCCTGCCCAAGTCGATATCCACCCATGGGAAACCGACAGGGAATTCCGCGCCATGCAACAGGAAGACCCGGTGTTGCAGGAGGCATGGGCGCGTGCTCTGGATGCTGAAGATCCCCTACATGTAGGTCCTTATTTCTTCCGGAAAAACGGACTCCTCTACAGAAAGGGAGGACCCCAACAGCCTCCCCAGCTGGTTATCCCCGGGTTGTTTCGTGATAAAGTACTGTTCCTAGCCCACAGCCATTTGCTGGGAGGTCATTTCAGTGATGAAAAAACCGGTCATACAATCCTAGATAAGTTTTCCTGGCCAGGGGTACACGGACAGATCAAACGGTATTGCCGGGAGTGCCCGGTCTGCCAACGGAATAGTCGATACCGGCCCCCCAGGGTTCCTCTCCAGCCCCTCCCCATCATTGATGTCCCTTTCACAAGAGTGGGCATGGACATTATAGGACCACTGCTTCCCTCGAGATCCGGATGTAGATATGCTCTCGTACTGGTGGACTATGCCACCCGCTTCCCGGAAGCAGTACCCTTACGCCACCCCACCACTCAAAACATCGCCAAAGCCCTCATATCCATTTTTTCGAGGGTGGGTTTTCCCCGCGAGATATTGACTGACCAGGGGACACCCTTTGTATCCTCCCTGATGCGCCAAGTCTGCTCCCAGCTAGGCATCAAACAAATACGAACAGCTGCCTACCACCCCCAGACAGATGGGTTAGTAGAGCGATACAATGCCACCCTTAAGACGACCCTTAAAAAGCTTTTGGGCCTCGAAAGTAAAAGATGGGAGGAGATGCTTCCCCTGGCGCTGTTTGCCATCAGGTGTAAGCCTCAAAGCAGCACAGGTTACTCACCATACGAATTATTGTATGGAAGAGCCCCACGGACACTCTTAGATATGGCTAAGGAAGCTTGGGAAGCCGAACCCGACAGAACCCGACCCTTACCTGAATACGTGGACCACCTAAAGACCCACTTGGAACAGATAAGGGTCATTGTGAGGCAGAACCTGGTAGCCGCTCAAGACACCCAAAAACACCAGTACGATAAGGGAACCAAAGCCCGGAAGTTCAATCATGGCGATCTAGTACTGTTACTATTGTCTTCTTCCGACCACAAGTTACTAGGGCAGTGGCAGGGCCCCTTTCCTGTTCTAAGAGCCGTGACTCCCGTTACCTATGAAGTGGAAACAGAACCCACCCGAGGTATCACGCAGATATATCACGTGAACCTCTTGAAGAAGTGGGAGGGACCCCGTCCTGTCCTGTCCAATACAATACCCCCTCCCTTTGAAGGGTGCATTGACCCTGACCTCCCCGAACCTAACAAACAGGATCTCAGGCGAGCCCTGTCCTCGGTGCAAACAGTCTTTTCCTCCCTTCCAGGACACTCCACCGTGGTTGAACATGCCATCCACACGGAACCAGGAAAAACCGTGAGACAACGGCCCTACCGCATCCCCGAAGCTCGTAGAGCCATCATCAGAGAGGAGACAAAGCAAATGATGAAAATGGGCATCATAGAGCCCTCCAATAGCAGCTGGAATTCCCCTATAGTTCTAGTACCCAAGCCAGATGGCTCCACCAGATTCTGTATTGACTTTAGAGAAGTGAACAAAATATCGGCCTTCGACACCTATCCCTTACCCCGCGTAGACGAAATGGTGGAACGCATAGGCAAAGCCAAGTACATAAGCACCCTGGATCTCTGCAAGGGTTACTGGCAGATCCCTCTCAAAGAAACAGACAAACCCAAGACCGCCTTCTCCACCCCTGAGGGTTTGTTTCAGTTTAAGGTGATGCCCTTTGGGCTTCACGGTGCCCCGGCTACGTTTCAAAGAGCCATGAACTTGGTACTACAGCCACACATAAGGTATGCCGGGGCATACCTGGATGACATCGTCATTTATAGCGACGGTTGGGAGCAGCACTTACAACACTTACGATCTGTAGTGGCCTCTCTGGGGAACAATGGCTTTACCATCAACCCCTCCAAGACCACCCTAGCTGCCCAGAGTGTGAAATACCTTGGATACCTGTTGGGGGAAGGGCTCATACGGCCTCAGAACAATAAGATCAAAGCCATTCAGGCCATCCCCTTCCCTCAAACCTGGAAGGAACTTCGTGCCTTTCTGGGTTTATTAGGGTACTATAGGAGGTTTATCCCGAATTTCTCCCAAACCGCGGCCCCTTTAACTGACTTGTTGAAGAAAACCACGAGAACTGAAGAACTGCTCAGACATCCCTCAACCCTGGTGGTCCACGCCTTTGAACGACTGAAACAGTCCCTGATCTCGGAGCCGGTGTTAGTCAGCCCGGACTATACCCAAACTTTCATCTTGCAGACCGATGCCTCTGATCAGGGCTTAGGGGCTGTTCTCTCACAGAAGGACTCGACAGGGATCGAACGACCAATATTATACCTCAGCAGGAACCTTTTTCCCCGAGAAGTAAATTATGCAGTGATAGAGAAAGAGGCCCTAGCCATTAAGTGGGCAGTGGAAAGCCTTAGGTACTACCTGGAGGGGCGTGAATTTATATTATACACCGATCATGCCCCTCTAGAATGGATGGCCCGCAATAGGGGCCACAATGACCGAGTCCTTCGGTGGTTTCTCTCCCTACAGCCCTTTAGGTTTAAAACCTTACACAGGAAAGGACTACAACAGGGCAACGCTGATTATCTGTCCTGGTATCCACCTCCCAGCCCCCCTACCAGAAAGACAGCTAGGGAAAGGGGATGTGGAACGGAGGCGACAACTACCTCATTACAGCGGTGTCCGGGCGCGGGGATCCTGTCCCCCGCGCTCGGTCGATTAACGTCCCAGTCACCCAGGACACCCTCTCTTTCTCGTCCCCTGCAGGTACCGGCCCCTGGACTTGGTGAACCGGAAACACTCGCCAGCCATCCCGGAAGCAGAAACTGGATGACCTCGATCGACCCGGAAGCACCCGGCCCTGACCCCGGAAGTGGGCGGCCAGACAACAAGCCGGAAGATAGAAAAAGCCCCGAGGACGACGGAGAGGCGTTCGGAGCAACCGACTCGTGGCAGGAGGCAGCGGAGAGCGACGAACCCCCGACAGAGAGCGGCGCAGCACGGCTAGACCGAAGCAAGGAAGAGGACGAGGACGTCTGGATGGAGGACTGGTGGCGTCCTCAGGAGGAGGCTGGAGAGCGGCCGCAACTCGGACGAGAGTTGCGGCGGGGCACGTGAGTACACGTCACCCTTCTCAGTGCCCCTCTTGTACCTAGAGTTGTAAATATAGAATTGTAAATAGCATAGGAGACACGCACACTAAGACACGGTATACTTATCCCCTTTTTCACGAGCACTGTATAAATCCCGATCACTGCCCAGCACCTGGCACCTCTATCCCCTCCCCTCTCTTACTTGCCTCTTCCACCTCCCCTTTCCGTCCCACCCTCAATTCACTCTTTCGTAAACCCTCACTCTCTAGGGTGTCGGTGGAAGTATTCCGACGGTGTGGCTCGGACTAAAAGCCCTTACGCTTCTCTCCTTTTCCCAAGCCTCCGTGGAGCCCCAGTACCATACCGAGGAGACAACTGCTGAAAAGGGGAAGCAAGACTCGATCCGGATTCTACCTCGCCGACCCGGGTCACCAGCCAAGTCAACCGTCCCTTCCTGCATTCTGACTCTGTACATGTGTTCATCTGTTGAATAAATAGCCCAGACATTGCTCACTATATTCGGCCTCCCTGCCTGTTATTCCGGTCCGCCCTTCCCACACGTCCACAGTGCCATCCTGGTAGCGCAGGTTGCAGAAGGACTGTCGGGAAATGTCGGAGTCATGCACACTACCTGGGTGGTTATTGTTTGTGGAGATTTCCCTGGGGACCACTATTGCATGCCCATTGATGGGATGTGTGTACTTTCTTTTGCTGTTATTGTGTGAAGTGTTGCCAGGGGGCACCAGGAGGACACATGTGCAGTCAGTTGCACCCACAACATGCGGGAAGCTAGCTATGGCGTAGATGCCTTGCTTGGTCTCCAGCTGTTTCTGCGCAATGTGTGGGAAGTATGGGTACTGGGGTGCCAAGCTGATGATGGTATCCAGGACAGGTTTGTGAAACTTTGATAGGGCTCCTCCGACTCTGGCAGTTGTTGGTTGGTAGTTACCAGAGGCCAACAGGTGTAGCAGGGCCAACGGCTTTGTCTGAGGTGGGATGTTGGTTGTCCCCTTGTCCCCTTGGGCCTGTTGTGTGTAATGCAGGGGTCTCCAACGAGTAGCTTTTGAGCTACTGGCAGCTCGCCAGTACCTTCAATGTAGCTCTCAGAGGTGAAGTCAAACCCAGTATCAAATTCAGAGTAGATGCCTATTCAAAAAGGCAGCACTGCTCATTTTAAGATCATTAGAGTGACAGCCAGCCGTACTGTTGGCAGTAACACATACTAACACTCAGACACACACTGTATCAGCCTATAGGGCCTGCCATTTGACAGTCTGTATCCAATCTCAATATAACTAAGCCACAAGGATATTGACCATGTTGTAGTCCCTGTTGTATCAGACATAACATGTGTGTGAACAGTGGACCTTCAATGAAGCATGGCAGCAGTAGCCTGAGCAGTAATCAGGGCTGACCCACCAAAGTGTGGGACTGCAAGAGTATATGAGACATAATTGTGCTTTTTCATGGCATAATAGTGCCAATGGCATAATAATGGTCATCCTTGACTATTTTGGGTATTTTGGTAGAGTTGTGGTATACTGGCAGCCATCCTTTACATACTAGGAATATGACTGGCCTACATTTACCCATTCCTGGCATAATAATGGTCATGACTGATTTTTGGGCTATGCCCTGAACCTCATGGTTTCCAGCCTTGGCACAACTGTGGTAATAGCATAATGGTGGGCATTACTGGCTTAATTCAGGCATCTGTGGTGCTGTGGTGAGCATCCATGGCATATGACTGTAATACCTGGATATTCAAAGTAGTCTGTCCATATAAGACTTTTTTACATAGGAGAACTCGATGAAAATGACAACCTGATGTTTTGGGACTGTGCATTTCCTAAACTCTGAAAACTTTTTATTTTTTAAAGGAAGTTTTTCTTTTCAAAATGGGTTTTCTTCTGGAAAATTGAGTTTGTTTGCCCACAGTGGAAAGTGGTATTTGTTAGGAAAATGTGCATTTTAAGAAACGGATGAATGATAATTCAAGCTGAGCTGGGGAGACCACCTGCTATATTTATGTCCTTTGTGCCATAGGGCATGTCAAGATTTGAATGTTACTTCATAAGTCAGGTGGAGGCATTTTATATTGATGAACTTTTTACCGGCATTTCTGCAGGTACCCGCGCTTGGAATACTTGGGTGGTAACTACTAGTAATCCTGCTTGTGGTGGTCATAGTATAGTCCCTATTTTACAGTTATAAAATTTGCTAGTAGCTCTGGCAGCCATTTCTTGAGCAGAAGTAGCTCTCACTACAGAAAAGGTTGGAGACCCCTGGTGCAATGTCATTCTCTGGTGTTGGGTGTGTGAGGTTGGTGCGTTTTCAGGGGGTCACTGTCTTTGCCTGCGCTGCCTCAGTGTTGGACCGGGGGTGCCGTGGGGGTCCCGGTGGTGGGGTGTGGTCCTGGGGGTGGTAGCGGTGGGTGTTGTGGCCCTCTTGGGTTTCCGGGCCGCATTATCATTGGCTCCATGGCATCTGTTGTTCTTCAGGTGTGGCTGTGGGCTGGGATCCCTTTTGTGATGCAGGCTGTCGTCCGACTTTACACCAGGTTAGAGCAGGTGTTAATTTCCTGCTGCTAACGTGCCATATCGCAGGTTTCGTGGACTTATCGCCGATCTGGCTGGTCGTTGAGAATGTTGCAGTGTGGGGTTGATGCAGCTTTTTGCACGGGAACGCCTACTCTGCATCTCATTAGCGATAGTTGCTGGGGTCATCTGTGGCGATGGTTTTTGCTGCTGCTATCGCAGGTAAACTGGTACAATGGGCTGTTAGCACCGGCATGTGAATGGGGTGATAAATTTATTGTGACTTTGGCTGCGATAAAGTGCCGATAACTTAGCTATAACTCCTTGAGAATATGGCCCTAGGTGTTTTACAGGGTGGTTTCCTTGCAGACTTGAAAGGTTCTATTATGAAATAACCCATAAAAATGATATTATGCACAACAATAATTTGACAAATTACATTTTTGCAAGGATGTTAATAACAACGCCTATTACAATATTCTTACCTTCAATATTCCTTTTTGACAAAATGTTTGTCATCCCGATATTCTTGCCATGATATTTATGTATCATGCTCTTTTGTATTCAATATTTTGTCCAAACATTGCTTGGGCGCTGGTTCTCCTTGCAAGTGATGGCATATGAGGAAATAGGACCCTCCCTTCCAACTTCTATAACTGTCACTGTTTATGCAGATGTGGTTTAGTGACAGGGAGTTGACTATAGAGGATGGCATACAGTCTCAGAGCCAGGTCTCTATGAGTAACATCAAGATGTTTGTTATACTATTGTGGAAAATGCATGTATTTTGTTGGTGGGCATAGCATTAAATAGGATTCCAATTCAGAGAAATGCAATAGGAGGGGTATAGTATTGACCTTCTGCTATTGACTCTGCAGTGATTTTCAGTGCCTGCTTTACCATTACTTTTAATAGAAAACATTCTTGTCTGAGGTTTTACTGAGGGTGCTATAATAACTAGGGTAATAACTAAGTGCCCGATTACTACCCTGGTGGTTCGTGAACAGCCACCACTTTTTGGCGGTCCAACCGACCGCTTCCCTGGTGGTCTGGCCAACGGGTCACGGACAGGACAGGAAGACCGCCTTGAGACAGCCACCACCGCCAACATTCCAGCTCCAGCGGTGGCAGCAGGAGAGGCAGAGGTGACCAATGGAGGTGGTCCCTGCTCCTGCACACCACCATTGACCACATTACGACCTGCCTTCCTGCCGACCTTTTAATGGCGGGGACACCGCCATGTAAAGGTCGGCAGAAAGGCAGGTAAAAAGTCAAAAAAATGGCTCTAGGGCATAAAACACCCTTGTGTAATGTGGCTTTTGCCCATGTTGTGCCCTCCAATGCCAACAATGTCAATGGGCGCGCTGTTTCCCATGCACAACATGGTGTACAGAAACAATGCGTCTGACTGGCTGGAGGCAACAGTATGACCAGCATTGGCTTCCAACTCTTTCTCAGAGCTGAAACTTGCCGCCACCATGACTGCGTGTCCCACATGCCACGAGCCCCGCAGAAACATCAGAATGCAGCAGTCAGGATGCTGCAGACTTGGCGCCGTTTTCATGACTGCCACTGTGGCGGGCTGGCGGTGAGACCACTAAAGTCAAAATTAGGCCTCAAGATGCCTGCTGACATTTCAGACAGGGTGCAGTACTTCTGAATTCAACTATGGGCCCATTTACTGCCTTCATTATGAGTTCTGGGCTAAATTCTGATTCCTTTTGCCAATGTGTTTAAGCAAGAGAAGGATCAGAATTACCAGCTGTGTGATAATTATCAGACCCTCTGTGGTTTCCCTGATAAATTCCAGCAGGTCAAACGGTCCATAATTGCGCAAGGAAAGCAGACCCGATTAAAACGGAAAAACATGTGCAATTTGGTGTGTTAAAAATCTATTCCATGTGTTCTGCCTTGTTTTCCTGTTGAAAACTAGGAATAGGAGCTATATACAAAATGTAATAAATCCATCTCTGGGGTGAGGTATTTAACTCATGCTATTCATACAAATTCATAATGAGAGGCCAATCCAGGTATGAAGTGTCAGGGAAGGTTAAATTTTAGTCAACTGTTACATACAAGGCTCATCACATTCATCTGACACCAGACCTGGACATCATATCCTTTAGTCAAAATGATTGTAGCTCTTAACCCGATCTCACCAAGGTCCAGAAACCCTTCTGCTTGAATTCCCAGCCCAAGGCTGCATCGCAGTTAGATAGGTGCTTGAATGGGCAAAGGGCTCACTCATAGTTATGCTAAGTCAGACTCAGCTAATGAATATTCATGGGCGGGACTGAGATATGTGTGCTCCATTGGAAAAAATGTCAATCAGTCCTGGGGACACTCGCCTGCTTGTAAGACAAGGCCTCTGTCACTGAAACATGTTTTGCAGGTTGGTCACATTAGTGCTTTATTTAAGTCAGTAGTTTCCGGTGCTCAGCACCGGCACCTAATTGTTAACACCAACACATATGACAGTCTGCCACATGGTGGCACTATTTGTGTAATTTAGAGGTGAGCAGAACAACAGTTGTTTATTAATATGATATATATTAAAACAACTAATACCTGCATCCAAGCCGTTGTTATAGCTTTGCAGGCCTGAAATAGCCTGAACTGTCCCACTTGTAGGAGTGTGATGGCTAGTACTTGTGTAGGTACTGTCGTTGGCAGCACTGTCAGAGGCAATGAGTGAATGGGTGGTGCAAGCTGCAGTGGTCTCCTGATCAGAGCCCTGGCAATTATTTATTTTTACAAATGATGCACTGGCCCGCACAGTATCCTCAGTTTCTTAAAAGCAGAATTTGTAGCTGTGTTGACAGGCTGACTGTGTAGAAGTGTCTAAAGGTCAAGTAAGTGTTTCACCTAAAGCTACTCTCCTTACCCATGCGTTTTGGCCGGGCTCCTAGCCTCAATGAAATTGCTAACACTAAAGAAAGTATTTTGCTAATAGTATCCAAGGCAAGGGATTGTGACGGCATACGCGGTGAAAAATATTAGTTGATATTGTGAGCATTTTGCAATGAGCAATGTACTTGTTGTGGCGTACTTTTTACCTTGAAAATAAGCAAGATTGTCATGAGAATTGTGGACATATATTTCCTATGAGGGCATAGATGTAAAAAAGTGGGCAGCCACTATCAGGGTCAGATTGGGACCAAAAATAGGTCCGGGCAGCCCCAAAAAAGTGGGCCACATTTAAGGAGTGCGACCTTTTACAAAACATTCCTTAATTAGCATCAGGAGGCTTATTTTTGGAGAAATTTGTGGTACATTAAGCATTTCTAAGCTTGAAGTATCAGTAGCATTGGTGAAGACTGGAAACACTGCAGCTGTAAAAACTGAATACTTATTTCAGTCTCAACGCCTTGTACAAGGTTGCAAGAATCCTGCTCTCAATCAACTAGGTCATCGACTCTGATTGTGACATCAATCAGAAATCTAGTACAAATGAAGGGGCAAAAGGGGTTAGGTCAGGATCCCTGGGAAAAGAACCTACAATGACAATTGGAAGAGAAAAAGCGGCTCTGAAATTCTTCCTCTTGATTAACTAAATATTGGTTTCATAGAATACAACCTGTTATTTTCAGTAGCGCTCACCCTTGTTTCAGCCCTCTTTTTTTTATACCACCAGTAATTAATAATAGCTAGGGATCCTGGTTGTATGATATTTATTTTTGGGACATTTCCATCTGTATTTAGCCATATTTATTTTTTGTCAACTTTTTCTGTATTTATACATATTTAATATGGGTTTTGTGAAAAAATAAATCTGAAACTGGTATTTTTCTCCATTTTGTTAACCAATAAATATGCAGTCATGCTTGAATGTCTGCTAGGTTTCAGTGATATGAACACCCGCAGAAGAGAAATCAATGCACTTATATGAAAATATGCACATTTTAGTATCAGCCTTGTGCATATCTACTGCTGTTTAAGCCTCTTTACTAAAATTCCTTTTTTAAACCCCCCTAACCTATCAATCCACACAGTTATTGGCCTGGTAGTCATGGCAAAGTGTATTTAGAATCCCCCAAAAAGCACCCAATGTTTGCTTTTTTCCACATTTAAAAATAAATACAGATAAGAAAATAAATGGCTTTCTGTCTGTATTCATCTTAAAAAATCTGCAAAAAAGAAAAACAGGGAGCCTAAATAATAACCTATTATTCACTAGTATGATAAAAAATATGCCCACCCTTGCTGCGGCCTAAGGCAGTAAATCATGGCTGGCAAAGGTGCATAGAGGCACCTGCAACAGTAATCAGCGAGATTGACCAGGACTAACAAAGTCCTAGCCTTGGCCTCTGGATCCTGCCAGGCCTCAAGACCTCCCCATTAGTGGTATGCTGTAGTGACACTGGTACTGGTAGGCCTGAACACTTTTGTGGTAATCCCTACCGTGCTCAGGGCTACCCATCAGTCATACTGTCAGTTCATCCTCTCCCATCTCATCATGTGGAAGAGGGGTTGGCAAGAACCTTATTCAACGCACCCGACCATTTGACAAGATGAGGTGAAAAAGCAAGAAACTGACAGCTGGAGCCTATGCGTCACTGTGCAGACTACAACTTTGTGCTTCTGTTCCTGAGGATGGAAGAAGCTGTGTACCTGCCCTGAGAGTCTCTCCAATGCCAATATCTGATGCACAACAGGTGAGGTAGCTGAAGGTAAGAAAGTACAATAAATTCCTGTGTAATGTGTGAGAGTATATGTGCACTGTGTATATGAGTGATAGTGTAACTAAGTGAAATTGAATGACTCAGAGGGAGTGGGAATAAGTGAGACTAAGGGGCTCATTAAGATGGCGGGCGGACCTGAGTATATATATATAGCCCACTTGGGTGTTATTTTACAAAGAACTTCCAGTCCCAGAATTCAGTGCAACATTTACTCACCTGAGTCACATTGTGGATATAATAAAGGGCGTTCACTGGATGTTCTGTTTGTTGGTATTCTGTGGAGAGCAGCATTAACCTTTGAAGAAGGGCGTCAGCCTGAAACGCGTCGGTTGCTGCAGACGCAGGTGTTGCCTGCAACCTTCCTTGACCTGACAACGCCGAGGGGGAGTGCGCCTCGCTCTTGGGCAACTGTGGTTTTGAATATTTACGGCCGGTCCGGCCGGGAGGCGCACCGCCGCTTATGAGCGGTCCCGCTGCTGTTCTTGTGATAGCGCTGTGGGCCAAACAGGCGAAAGGCGGAATGGAGGAAGGAAGTGTGGACATACCGAGGATATTAACTTTGATATTTGCCTCTAAGCTGCCAACAGCCCACTTGGGTGTTATTTTACAAAGAACTTCCAGTCCCAGAATTCAGTGCAACATTTACTCACCTGAGTCACATTGTGGATATAATAAAGGGCGTTCACTGGATGTTCTGTTTGTTGGTATTCTGTGGGGAGCAGCATTAACCTTTGAAGAAGGGCGTCAGCCTGAAACGCGTCGGTTGCTGCAGACGCAGGTGTTGCCTGCAACCTTCCTTGACCTGACAACGCCGAGGGGGAGTGCGCCTCGCTCTTGGGCAACTGTGGTTTTGAATATTTACGGCCGGTCCGGCCGGGAGGCGCACCGCCGCTTATGAGCGGTCCCGCTGCTGTTCTTGTGATAGCGCTGTGGGCCAAACAGGCGAAAGGCGGAATGGAGGAAGGAAGTGTGGACATACCGAGGATATTAACTTTGATATTTGCCTCTAAGCTGCCAACAGCCCACTTGGGTGTTATTTTACAAAGAACTTCCAGTCCCAGAATTCAGTGCAACATTTACTCACCTGAGTCACATTGTGGATATAATAAAGGGCGTTCACTGGATGTTCTGTTTGTTGGTATTCTGTGGGGAGCAGCATTAACCTTTGAAGAAGGGCGTCAGCCTGAAACGCGTCGGTTGCTGCAGACGCAGGTGTTGCCTGCAACCTTCATTGACCTGACAACGCCGAGGGGGAGTGCGCCTCGCTCTTGGGCAACTGTGGTTTTGAATATTTACGGCCGGTCGGCGCACCGCCGCTTATGAGCGGTCCCGCTGCTGTTCTTGTGATAGCGCTGTGGGCCAAACAGGCGAAAGGCGGAATGGAGGAAGGAAGTGTGGACATACCGAGGATATTAACTTTGATATTTGCCTCTAAGCTGCCAACAGCCCACTTGGGTGTTATTTTACAAAGAACTTCCAGTCCCAGAATTCAGTGCAACATTTACTCACCTGAGTCACATTGTGGATATAATAAAGGGCGTTCACTGGATGTTCTGTTTGTTGGTATTCTGTGGGGAGCAGCATTAACCTTTGAAGAAGGGCGTCAGCCTGAAACGCGTTGGTTGCTGCAGACGCAGGTGTTGCCTGCAACCTTCCTTGACCTGACAACGGCGAGGGGGAGTGCGCCTCGCTCTTGGGCAACTGTGTTTTTGAATATTTACGGCCGGTCCGGCCGGGAGGCGCACCGCCGCTTATGAGCGGTCCCGCTGCTGTTCTTGTGATAGCGCTGTGGGCCAAACAGGCGAAAGGCGGAATGGAGGAAGGAAGTGTGGACATACCGAGGATATTAACTTTGATATTTGCCTCCAAGCTGCCAACAGCCCACTTGGGTGTTATTTTACAAAGAACTTCCAGTCCCAGAATTCAGTGCAACATTTACTCACCTGAGTCACATTGTGGATATAATAAAGGGCGTTCACTGGATGTTCTGTTTGTTGGTATTCTGTGGGGAGCAGCATTAACCTTTGAAGAAGGGCGTCAGCCTGAAACGCGTCGGTTGCTGCAGACGCAGGTGTTGCCTGCAACCTTCCTTGACCTGACAACGCCGAGGGGGAGTGCGCCTCGCTCTTGGGCAACTGTGGTTTTGAATATTTACGGCCGGTCCGGCCGGGAGGCGCACCGCCGCTTATGAGCGGTCCCGCTGCTGTTCTTGTGATAGCGCTGTGGGCCAAACAGGCGAAAGGCGGAATGGAGGAAGGAAGTGTGGACATACAGAGGATATTAACTTTGATATTTGCCTCTAAGCTGCCAACAGCCCACTTGGGTGTTATTTTACAAAGAACTTCCAGTCCCAGAATTCAGTGCAACATTTACTCACCTGAGTCACTTTGTGGATATAATAAAGGGCGTTCACTGGATGTTCTGTTTGTTGGTATTCTGTGGGGAGCAGCATTAACCTTTGAAGAAGGGCGTCAGCCTGAAACGCGTCGGTTGCTGCAGACGCAGGTGTTGCCTGCAACCTTCCTTGACCTGACAACGCCGAGGGGGAGTGCGCCTCGCTCTTGGGCAACTGTGGTTTTGAATATTTATGGCCGGTCCGGCCGGGAGGCGCACCGCCGCTTATGAGCGGTCCCGCTGCTGTTCTTGTGATAGCGCTTTGGGCCAAACAGGTGAAAGGCGGAATGGAGGAAGGAAGTGTGGACATACCGAGGATATTAACTTTGATATTTGCCTCTAAGCTGCCAACAGCCCACTTGGGTGTTATTTTACAAAGACCTTCCAGTCCCAGAATTCAGTGCAACATTTACTCACCTGAGTCACATTGTGGATATAATAAAGGGCGTTCACTGGATGTTCTGTTTGTTGGTATTCTGTGGAGAGCAGCATTAACCTTTGAAGAAGGGCGTCAGCCTGAAACGCGTCGGTTGCTGCAGACGCAGGTGTTGCCTGCAACCTTCCTTGACCTGACAACGCCGAGGGGGAGTGCGCCTCGCTCTTGGGCAACTGTGGTTTTGAATATTTACGGCCGGTCCGGCCGGGAGGCGCACCGCCGCTTATGAGCGGTCCCGCTGCTGTTCTTGTGATAGCGCTGTGGGCCAAACAGGCGAAAGGCGGAATGGAGGAAGGAAGTGTGGACATACCGAGGATATTAACTTTGATATTTGCCTCTAAGCTGCCAACAGCCCACCTGGGTGTTATTTTACAAAGAACTTCCAGTCCCAGAATTCAGTGCAACATTTACTCACCTGAGTCACATTGTGGATATAATAAAGGGCGTTCACTGGATGTTCTGTTTGTTGGTATTCTGTGGGGAGCAGCATTAACCTTTGAAGAAGGGCGTCAGCCTGAAACGCGTCGGTTGCTGCGGACGCAGGTGTTGCCTGCAACCTTCCTTGACCTGACAACGCCGAGGGGGAGTGCGCCTCGCTCTTGGGCAACTGTGGTTTTGAATATTTATGGCCGGTCCGGCCGGGAGGCGCACCGCCGCTTATGAGCGGTCCCGCTGCTGTTCTTGTGATAGCGCTGTGGGCCAAACAGGTGAAAGGCGGAATGGAGGAAGGAAGTGTGGACATACCGAGGATATTAACTTTGATATTTGCCTCCAAGCTGCCAACAGCCCACTTGGGTGTTATTTTACAAAGAACTTCCAGTCCCAGAATTCAGTGCAACATTTACTCACCTGAGTCACATTGTGGATATAATAAAGGGCGTTCACTGGATGTTCTGTTTGTTGGTATTCTGTGGGGAGCAGCATTAACCTTTGAAGAAGGGCGTCAGCCTGAAACGCGTCGGTTGCTGCAGACGCAGGTGTTGCCTGCAACCTTCCTTGACCTGACAACGCCGAGGGGGAGTGCGCCTCGCTCTTGGGCAACTGTGGTTTTGAATATTTATGGCCGGTCCGGCCGGGAGGCGCACCGCCGCTTATGAGCGGTCCCGCTGCTGTTCTTGTGATAGCGCTGTGGGCCAAACAGGGGTAAGGCGGAATGGAGGAAGGAAGTGTGGACATACCGAGGATATTAACTTTGATATTTGCCTCTAAGCTGCCAACAGCCCACTTGGGTGTTATTTTACAAAGACCTTCCAGTCCCAGAATTCAGTGCAACATTTACTCACCTGAGTCACATTGTTGATATAATAAAGGGCGTTCACTGGATGTTCTGTTTGTTGGTATTCTGTGGGGAGCAGCATTAACCTTTGAAGAAGGGCGACAGCCTGAAACGCGTCGATTGCTGCAGACGCAGTGTTGCCTGCAACCTTCCTTGACCTGACAATGCCGAGGGGGAGTGCGCCTCGCTCTTGGGCAACTGTGGTTTTGAATATTTACGGCCGGTCCGGCCGGGAGGCGCACCGCCGCTTATGAGCGGTCCCGCTGCTGTTCTTGTGATAGCGCTGTGGGCCAAACAGGCGAAAGGCGGAATGGAGGAAGGAAGTGTGGACATACCGAGGATATTAACTTTGATATTTGCCTCTAAGCTGCCAACAGCCCACTTGGGTGTTATTTTACAAAGAACTTCCAGTCCCAGAATTCAGTGCAACATTTACTCACCTGAGTCACATTGTGGATATAATAAAGGGCGTTCACTGGATGTTCTGTTTGTTGGTATTCTGTGGGGAGCAGCATTAACCTTTGAAGAAGGGCGTCAGCCTGAAACGCGTCGGTTGCTGTAGACGCAGGTGTTGCCTGCAACCTTCCTTGACCTGACAACGCCGAGGGGGAGTGCGCCTCGCTCTTGGGCAACTGTGGTTTTGAATATTTACGGCCGGTCCGGCCGGGAGGCGCACCGCCGCTTATGAGCGGTCCCGCTGCTGTTCTTGTGATAGCGCTGTGGGCCAAACAGGCGAAAGGCGGAATGGAGGAAGGAAGTGTGGACATACCGAGGATATTAACTTTGATATTTGCCTCTAAGCTGCCAACAGCCCACTTGGGTGTTATTTTACAAAGAACTTCCAGTCCCAGAATTCAGTGCAACATTTACTCACCTGAGTCACATTGTGGATATAATAAAGGGCGTTCACTGGATGTTCTGTTTGTTGGTATTCTGTGGGGAGCAGCATTAACCTTTGAAGAAGGGCGTCAGCCTGAAACGCGTCGGTTGCTGCAGACGCAGGTGTTGCCTGCAACCTTCCTTGACCTGACAACGCCGAGGGGGAGTGCGCCTCGCTCTTGGGCAACTGTGGTTTTGAATATTTACGGCCGGTCCGGCCGGGAGGCGCACCGCCGCTTATGAGCGGTCCCGCTGCTGTTCTTGTGATAGCGCTGTGGGCCAAACAGGCGAAAGGCGGAATGGAGGAAGGAAGTGTGGACATACCGAGGATATTAACTTTGATATTTGCCTCTAAGCTGCCAACAGCCCACTTGGGTGTTATTTTACAAAGAACTTCCAGTCCCAGAATTCAGTGCAACATTTACTCACCTGAGTCACATTGTGGATATAATAAAGGGCGTTCACTGGATGTTCTGTTTGTTGGTATTCTGTGGGGAGCAGCATTAACCTTTGAAGAAGGGCGTCAGCCTGAAACGCGTTGGTTGCTGGAGACGCAGGTGTTGCCTGCAACCTTCCTTGACCTGACAATGCCGAGGGGGAGTGCGCCTCGCTCTTGGGCAACTGTGGTTTTGAATATTTACGGCCGGTCCGGCCGGGAGGCGCACCGCCGCTTATGAGCGGTCCCGCTGCTGTTCTTGTGATAGCGCTGTCGGCCAAACAGGCGAAAGGCGGAATGGAGGAAGGAAGTGTGGACATACCGAGGATATTAACTTTGATATTTGCCTCTAAGCTGCCAACAGCCCACTTGGGTGTTATTTTACAAAGAACTTCCAGTCCCAGAATTCAGTGCAACATTTACTCACCTGAGTCACATTGTGGATATAATAAAGGGCGTTCACTGGATGTTCTGTTTGTTGGTATTCTGTGGGGAGCAGCATTAACCTTTGAAGAAGGGCGTCAGCCTGAAACGCGTCGGTTGCTGCAGACGCAGGTGTTGCCTGCAACCTTCCTTGACCTGACAACGCCGAGGGGGAGTGCGCCTCGCTCTTGGGCAACTGTGGTTTTGAATATTTACGGCCGGTCCGGCCGGGAGGCGCACCGCCGCTTATGAGCGGTCCCGCTGCTGTTCTTGTGATAGCGCTGTGGGCCAAACAGGCGAAAGGCGGAATGGAGGAAGGAAGTGTGGACATACCGAGGATATTAACTTTGATATTTGCCTCTAAGCTGCCAACAGCCCACTTGGGTGTTATTTTACAAAGAACTTCCAGTCCCAGAATTCAGTGCAACATTTACTCACCTGAGTCACATTGTGGATATAATAAAGGGCGTTCACTGGATTTTCTGTTTGTTGGTATTCTGTGGGGAGCAGCATTAACCTTTGAAGAAGGGCGTCAGCCTGAAACGCGTCGGTTGCTGCAGACGCAGGTGTTGCCTGCAACCTTCCTTGACCTGACAACGCCGAGGGGGAGTGCGCCTCGCTCTTGGGCAACTGTGGTTTTGAATATTTACGGCCGGTCCGGCCGGGAGGCGCACCGCCGCTTATGAGCGGTCCCGCTGCTGTTCTTGTGATAGCGCTGTGGGCCAAACAGGCGAAAGGCGGAATGGAGGAAGGAAGTGTGGACATACCGAGGATATTAACTTTGATATTTGCCTCTAAGCTGCCAACAGCCCACTTGGGTGTTATTTTACAAAGAACTTTCAGTCCCAGAATTCAGTGCAACATTTACTCACCTGAGTCACATTGTGGATATAATAAAGGGCGTTCACTGGATGTTCTGTTTGTTGGTATTCTGTGGGGAGCAGCATTAACCTTTGAAGAAGGGCGTCAGCCTGAAACGCGTCGGTTGCTGCAGACGCAGGTGTTGCCTGCAACCTTCCTTGACCTGACAACGCCGAGGGGGAGTGTGCCTCGCTCTTGGGCAACTGTGGTTTTGAATATATATATATATATATATATATGTATATATATATATATATATATATATATATATATATTTATATATATATATATATATATATATATATATATATATTTATATATATTTGGATGGGGGTTGAGGGGGGGTGGGACCGTTGGAGGCACGGTTTAATTTTTGGGTTTTTTGAGGCAAGCCCTCTCTCTCCTGTGGCCCAACAGGCTCTATGCCTGATAGCCAAGGGAGGGTTCTTATGGGAGGGGTAGGGGGTAAATGGGTGCAGGGTAGGGCACTGGGAGGGGTGCAGTGGGAGAAAAACATCAGTCCTCAACAGTTATACTGTCAGGGTCCACATTTAAAACGGATAACCAGAGATCCCCAAGTCTAATAAAGTTGGTTCATTTCAAGGCAAATGGGTGGGGATCATAATAAGCTACAAATCTCAACCTGGAATGTAAATGGCTTAAGATAAAAAAAACGGACAGAGACTGGTGATGAAATAATTATAGGATTCTAAAGTCCAGGTTTTACATTTTACAAGAGACCCATCTAACGGCAAGTGAAAGCAGGAGCTATATGGAAAACAAAGATGGGGAGAGAGTTACGTAGCACCTGATCAATCAGAATATTGCAAGGGAGTTGCAGTACTTATTAGGAAGGACCTGAGGAAGGCTGATTCATAGCGGACAATCTCCCTGCTGAATGTAGATCATAACATTTATACAGGTATTTTAGCAGGGAGATTGGCAAAGGTGGCCCCCAACTGATACATATCAATCAGAAAGGTTTTGTCCCGAAAAGATAAATACAAGTACTTACATTGTCATTAATCGGGACTATAGACCTAGCAGTCGCTCAATCGATTCCGTTGGCGGTGATCACTATAGACGCCGCCAAGGCTTTTCACCATGTCAGTTGGGCATTTCTTTGGGCAGTTTTGGGCACAATGGGCTTTAGTACTGATTTTGTCAGGGCACTCCGAAAATTATATGAGTATCCCACAGCTAAAATCCTACTAAATGGCTCCCTGACAAAGAGTTTTAATATTCCCAGGGGGACGAGGCAGGGTTGTCCCCTGTCTTCCCTCCTTTTTGACATATATATCTTACACCTCTGGCACACATATTAAGAAATGATGATCAGATCATCCCCATACAACATCTCCCTTCGTGCAGTAACATCGCTTTGTATGCCAATGACTTGATAATTTACACCTCTGACCCGGCTCAAACGTTAATCAGGGCAGAACAACTGACAAAAGAATATGGGGCATTTTCCGGATATTCAGTGGATTTATCAAAGACAGAAGTAATGTGTTGGAATATGGAGGAGTGGGGAGGTACAGTGTGCACAGAATTGAAATATCTAGAGATAGTTATAGTTGAAAAAATTGATGAGATGCCTATTCGTAATTTGAAGAGGGTGGCAAAAGAGGTTGATGGGTCATTAGCTAGGTGGAAGAACTTGCTTTTGACCATCTACGGGAGGGTTAACTTAGTAAAAATGTCCATTCTTCCGAAGCTAACATACCTCTTCAATTGCATTCCACTCAACTTCCCCAAGGATGAAATCAACAAAATACAGGGGAACATTTCTAGCTTTAACTGGGCCTCCAGTGGGGTTCGCCTCTCCTGGCAAAAACTAATACATAGCCTTAAGAAGGGGTGGTGGTAGCCTTGCCGGACCTTAGGCTTTATGGTATGGCCTTTCAATTTAAAAACATCCGTATGCTGGTGGGGAGCCCATTTGTTACACCTGGGGCCTAATATTGGGGGAAATGACCAAAGAGCTTGGCCCAGTAGCCTTCCTATATAAATTTGGAGCCATAAAATTTTTAAAAAGTAAGGTTAAAGGTTTTAAAATCTGCATTGAGCTTTTGGCTTGCAGTAAGGAGGTTACTAAACATTGCCTATTTTTCAGAATGTGCTCCAATTTGGAAATCCCTGGGGACGCCGGAATGCCTGAAAGATGCTCTAAGTTTGCCCTTAAAGCAGGCAGGGAGAACTAAATGGGGAGATTTGATATCAACAGGAGGCATGACACCCTGGGAGGTTTTGAGTGCTAGGATGGGCAACAGACTTTCCAGGTTTAAGTACTTGCAGCTTACTTCTTGGTTCTTAACTGCCTCACAGGAAGTTAGGGGGGTCATGGGATTTTGAGGCTGCACTCCAGGAAGTCAGCCCGAAAGTTAAAGAAGTGGCAAAGTGGTATGGCCAATTCCTGGAGGCCGAGGAAGAGAAATTGAAGGCTCCCATCGAGATTTGGGCGGACACACTCCAGGAAGGAAACATACAATCTCTTTGGACAGACTCGTTGAAATTACTATATGTCGCAGTAAGATCTGCCAACTTTAAAGGTCATCATTTCTTTGTCATCAATAGGCTGTACCCCTCAAAGATTGGCCATGTTTGTGTCACAGCAGGTCCCCAGATGTAAGAGATGTAATCATCTAAGTGCTAATGATGTTCATGCTTTCTTTACAACCCCAGTGATAAAATATTAATGGAAGACTGTTGAAGCTACTATGAGGGACATTTTAGAAGAACATGTAGTCTTGACGGAAACCCTGGTGCTTTTGGGGGTTGATAGTGTTACGCAACACTCCTTAAACAGTAAGCAAAGGGTCTTAGTATTGTACTTGTTGCTCTTGGCCAGGCGGGAGATTTGTAAACTTTGGCTAGATCCTGTTCCTCCACACCCCATGGGGTGGTTAAGTATAGTCAAGTGGACATGCAATATGGATATCAAATGCAATTCACGGCGGTCAGGAGAGATTTGGGGGGACTTTCTTAAGTGGACAGGTCAGGGCTTAGGATAATTCCCAGGGCTGCTGAAAACATCGATATATGGTCCTATGAATACACCAGGCCATGGACTTGGGTGGGGTTTTGCCCCCCCCCCCCGTGATAAGACCAGAGCCGTGGAGATTAAGGGCGTGATACTGCAATGGACCACAGACGGACCGAGAGTGTTCAAAAAGGCCCAGAGTGCAGTCGCCATGGTGATATGAGGACTAAAAAAAACTATAAAATACATACGCTGTGTTTGCAACAGGCATATAAACACTCTCTGCTAACTTTTGATGAGTTAAACCTCACTAGACAAAACACAGATCTCTCCAGCAAGTAAATGCTACAAGTAAACAAAATATACTGGCCATGTGCTGGGTAGATTACTTAATGAAATTTGAACTGGTCAGGTCGAGGTGAAAATAGCCACAACACCTGACCTGGCCTGGCCTTCAACGAGGACTTTCAGCCTTTGTGCACTGCCCCACCCCTTCCCATTACGGCCTAAATCTGAAATCCTGGTAGAGGAGGGGCAGGTGAAATGTGAAGGGCAGTGCTTCATTCCTGGGATGGGCTGTCCCCATGTGGGCCAAGGTCAGAACTGACAACTAGGTGAGAATGGCCCAAAGGCTACAACAACACCTGGACGCTTCGTACACTGTGGGCAGTTGACTGAGGCCCCCCAAAAAAGCAGCCCCCTGCTGGCACTTAAGCACCAGCCCATTGGCCCATGCCCGATTGCCCGCTTTGGCAATTCGACCCTGGTCACTATGCTTCTTCATCACATGATGCCCTTTACCCCACCTGCTCGCGAATAAAAAATTACTTAAAGTTGTTTTCTCTTGCGATTGTCCAGTGTCCAGTTACTGGTACGGTAAAAATATGCGAGGTACGCCCTAACGTACAAAAGCCTTGTGAGATAATGGTGAAACAGTACCTCCATCCAATTTCTCTTAGTCATTGCTAGTGCAGTGCATATGACGGATGCACACATCTGGCTTCACGGCTCCCACAAGACATTTTCTGCTCGAAGTAAGCCCTGCATGGTTGAAAGCAGTGCACTTGGCATAATATAAGGAGAACGGGAAGTTACGTTTACTACCGTTACCTCAAAGATCTGATTTTACAGAGATTGCATAATAATTCTTATGCAAAATCCTACCAAATACACTCAACATCGCAGTAATTTGAATGCATGGGTCTAAGGGCCAGATGTATCAACGCTTTTTGCGATCGCAAAGGGGCCAATTCACAGAATCGGACCGTTTGCGAATGCAAAAATACGTTTACCAGTGTATCAAACATTTTGAATTCGCAATATGAGTAATCGCAATTATTTGCGATTACCTAAATTGCAAATGCAGTTAGGGAATCGCAATTTGCGATTCCCTAAATGCAATTCATGTATCTATCGCAAATTGTGATTTTGCACTAAGGAATCGCAAATTACCACCAACTTCTAGTCGGTGGTAATTTGCAAATTCCTGGAAAAATGCACGTTTTTCATTTTTCTAAGTGCCATGTGGCTCACATACATGCCCGTAGGGCATGTATGTGCGCCACATGTGCACACATGCATATTTCAGGGGTGCATCAGGGTGGCCTTTTTGCCCCCTTGCACCCTTGAAATTGCATGCGCAATTTGAGATTACCTATTGGGTACTCGCAAATTGCACTTGCAATTTCCATTCTTACCTATGGGCCTCTAGGCCTATAGAAATGAATGGGAAGCCTTCCTTATTTGCAACTTGCAATTTGCGAGTCGCAATTAAGGAATGCGTAGGAATTGCTAAATATTTACTGAAACCTACATACATTGCATTTTGC
This sequence comes from Triturus cristatus, assembly GCF_964204655.1. Taxonomy (NCBI): domain Eukaryota; kingdom Metazoa; phylum Chordata; class Amphibia; order Caudata; family Salamandridae; genus Triturus; species Triturus cristatus. The sequence continues at coordinate 592,599,904 of NC_140593.1, forward strand.
AAGTATATAATAGCGAATCGGTAAAATTTGCTATTATAGACTCGCAAAATCCAATTTTGATACATCTGGCCCTAAGTGTGAATCCCCTTTTGATTGCCCCACCTAGATCCCGCATTAGACGTTAATAGATTTAATGTATCTGTCCCCTTGTGTGCAGAATACCCTGTGAAGTGGCGAACACATTCTTAATCAGACACAAGCTTTTGTAGATTTCCCATATTTTTACAGCAGCATGGTCGCTAGTTTGCAGGACTGTTTTTGAATACACCCTGAATATGCTTTATTTCTTGAAGGAATATGCATTTAGATGCCAAATAAAAATGTTTTGTTTTAGATAATAATTAATGACTCATGTTTAATTAAGAGAAACATATTAATTTAATCTTTGAGGCCACAACATACAGTAATATACTGATTGATCAAATGTGCTGCCAATATTCCCTGGAAGACATTGTACAAAACAAGTTATTTTCCCCACGCTCGCTTTTAACACTAACATACTGATGCTGGGCATAATTATATAACCCCATGAGCCCTGCTACATTAAGGGACATCCAAGTGTGCATCTTCAATAGCACTGACATCCCTGCTGTTTTGTTGGCAGCTGGTCAATGGGCTTTAATGTGTTAACACTCTAAAAAGAAAGACAGCACGGATCCCTTATTAGTTTTGCCGATAAAGAGGAATTGTTGCTTTTTCCGGAAAGTTAACTAGTTTTGATGCTGTATCCCCTAAGAATCGAATAGCAATTAATGTTATGTGTTACTTGATTTGTAAAACTGTTTGTAGTACACATATCATGCAAGAAGGGCATTTCTGGGAGTCCTCCTGGCCAGGGGAAGGCATTTGCAGCAGGGCACGTTAGGTTATGCGCATGTGGATAGTATAGAGTATTCTGGCACACTCAGATCTCCTGGTACTTGCCATCTACTCGAAGGTAGGCCAGTTATAGCAGAAAGAAAATGCAATAGTCATAATTCTTAAAGCAGTGAAAAGTTTTTGTAATTTTCCAAAAGAGTAGAGATTAAAAGTTGTTCTAAATTGAGCACAAAAAAGGTTCGATGGTAGGTGCCATAATGGTGGAGTCTCATAGATGGAAATCAGGAGCTTCCCTACGCTAAAAAATGGACTAGACACATGCACGTAAACATCAAGTATGCTTGCAGAGGGAGACATTTAGATGGCGGCCAAAAGGGACATAGCTGGAGGAACTTTCAAAGACCACAAAAATGTTGCCGTCCATATTTAGATTTGCTTGAGTGAGGGTGAGGTATTCCATCCACAGATGGCTTACATTTTTTCTTTCACACGGCTGTCAGTCAGGCTCTCTTGCTCCATTTTCTGTATCTCTAAAATATCTGAAATATGGGGATCTGCAAGGTTTTGTCTCCGAGACCTGCTTCATTAATTCGACATTTAGTCGATCACCTTAAGAATGGTTTCTTATGCTGACAACAGCCAGTGAAAAGAATTCAATTATGACACTGGAATTTTTTTAATCATGCCTCATCAAGGTTGGACATTGGATGAAATCTAGCTGCCTTAAGCGTAATTTGGAAAAATCGAAAATACTGATTTTCAATGGTTCACAATTAGTATGGTTGACTCTTTATATGTAGCTCCCCAGTATTTGATCGATCAGCTTCAGCTAGGCTCATTCTAAAGCTTCCATGCAAGCAAGAAATATCATCACATCTTAAATCTTTTCATTGGCTCCCTGTAAATAAAGGGACCCAATTCAAAAGGCTGATTATGACACATTGAGCCTTCTACAAGAAGGGTACAAAATATTTGTTTGTCAGATTTACTCATTATTGCCTGACTAGGGACCAGAGATCCTCTAGTGCGGGTCAGTCAAGCTAGAAAAGGGGCGTTCCTTTGCCTTTTTGACAGCTAAGATATCGACTGAGCTTTATTTACCCTTTGGTCCATCTCAACCGAAGCTTGTTTTAGGAAACATCTTAAAACGTATTATTATTAGCACTACTTGTTATTTAGAATAGTTTGATTACCTTGGTTTGGTAGGCACCCTCTTTATTTAGCCCTGGGATACCCTTACTAGGAAGCTGTTTGTACTATATAAATTGAGGGAACTTAGGCGGGGAGACGAGGGCTGCTATAATAGCGGCCCCAGATATGAATAGCAGGATTCTTCTGGGTGGAATCACACCCGGAAGAATCCTGCTATTCAGCAACATCCCTGCAACATACTGGCGACTGAGCCGTTAGAGTACGCGAAGACCACTCCCCCGTATCCGTGCTGGAATTTATCATATCTGGAGCCGCCATTATAGCAGCCCTCGTCTCCTCGCCTAAGTTCCTTCATTCTGGAATTGCGGCTAATGAGGCTCTATTTAATAGGCATGTTATCAAAGTCCTCATGATGATCCGCTCATCCTTTAAACGAATCGAAACGCCGTCGACACCCTAATACACCTTATACGCAAAAAACCTTTTGTTCATTCCGCTGTAAAGGTGTTTTGTAGTGATTTGTTCTTGTAACACTGTATATACTCCTTGTGTAACAAACCGGAAAAGCTTTGCCTGAGCCCCCTGCTGTTCGTATTCTCCCTTGTTTATGCACTCTACTGGCTAAGTAGGACACAGGATTGTGTCCCATTTTATGTATTGTTTTGTATGATTATATCCTAAACCTACAAGTAAATATCAGACCTCTGTCCGGCTGGACAAGTCCACTAAATATAGCTACGATTGAGTCTATATTCATTCCTTTGGTTTCCATTTTACTTTCTAGGGACCACTGTTGTTGAAAACATATACATTTCTCATTCATTACTTCATCCATTCATATTCTTCCCCATAATGCGAGGAGTACACACTCACTTGTTGCAGTTTTTAAATATCATATCAATGTTAAAAACAACTATCTTTCAATGACTTAACGTGTCCTTTTACTTGAACATTTCCTTTGTAGTCAATAAAATTCAAAAGCTCAGTAGATTAAAGCTTGCTAACCCTTTATCAGAAGAGGGCTACAATATATCCTTGCTCATATATGAACATTCAACTATCAGTGCTTGTAGCTGTAATCACTCTTTCTGAATTTTTTTTTTGTTTAAATTTGTTTAATGAATTTTGAATTTTACATGTCAGGCATTAAGTCAGACAACATAAGTAAGTTTACACATTTGAACCCTGATGCATTAAGTCACATGGCATCTAACATTGACCTACCTTTACAGAGTAATGACTAGTGTACACATAGTATTTGTAGTGCCTAGGTAAATAGGGCATGCACATTATGCAGTCACAATTTTGTGAGAGGTACCCTTACTTACGTAGGGGATAGGGTTAGTCACAAAACAAAAAATAATGTCCACCATTTTTCTCCAATGTTTTTTTCAAACTAGCCCCTCTTCAAACCACTCATGACATACACACCAATTCTGAACTCTTCAACATGTGACCATGTTTCTTATGTTAATGCCCCAATTGCACAACACTATTCCAAAGTCTCCACGGAGAGATCTTTTACAGGAGTAAATCAAATTTAAGCAATTTATTAAAAAGTATATTGTGATGTAATCACTCAGATAAAAACAATCATATATTACAAAGATACAGAGGAGTATAAACACTGTTACTCATCTACAAATCTCTATGCAATACTCTCAATCTATCATATATCTATACATAAATAACCATACTACATAGCAAATCATCAATTGATTGGATACACAGTACTCTTCATATATTCAATTTAAAATAAAATCTTTTAAAAACACATAGTTGTCGACACAGCGTTTCGGTGGGTTAAATCCAATGCATCACCTTCTTCAGGACAGGGTTTTATGACAACAAACATCTAAAAAAACGACGTCATAAAATACAGTTACTCCTTCTTCATAAAGATACATTAGTCACATTTCAAGAGTTCAGTATTCTTTCACAAGCCTTTCCTCCATATTCCCTTTTCCTAATTCCACATACATACTACATCACAGGGGTTTCGATTGCTTTCCGTTAACAGGGCCCAGGGGTACCCACAATTATAAACTAATGGCTCTATTGGTTCTGGTCCCTTAACTCTGTCGATACACACAGGAATCTACTCATATATGTTAATAATATTGGGTTTAATCCTGTACCTGTGTGGCTGTTCTCCTCACGATATCCTCTGGTGTTTGCCGTATTCCCGTAGACAATTGAGCTCTAAAACAGAGACGAATAATCACTCTGTCTTCCTATAAGTGCGAACATACTAATTCATAATTTGTTCTACAGTAGAGAGAGCACACTTCTCACCTCTCTAGTCACTCTACTCAATCCTCTGCTTTTATTTGTCTTGTACAAGCGATGGGACCTAGGAATTAATCAAAAACATCCCCAGCAGTAGAGATTACCTTGATTTTCTTAAAAATAGCAGTACTCCCTCATCCACTATTCTCAACTTAATGTAAAAAGCTGTAAACATTATGCAACATAACATTGATGCAAAAAGAAAACATAAAAATGTTCTCCTTCCCTTCCTGACTAAATGAGACAATGAATCATGTCAGAATTTATATATCACCGCACTAGTCTGCCCATCTGATATTGGTTCTTACATGTGAACTTCTTCTTTTCTTTCTCCCAAAAAACACGAAAACATTGGTATTAATATAAAGTTCTTTTTTATTAAACATCCAATTCCCTAACATCATTTTGTCAGGCCCAGCCAACATCTTTCATCCCTTCATCGGGGCCTAATTTTTTTTAAATATATACATATTCAGTACTTTTCACCCATGCTAGTGGAATAGTAAATATACATTTACCACCTGTTTGGAGATCATTGTATCTGTTTCTGTAAAGATAAAGAGTAAAGTTAGACTTAAAGCCCCGTGGATGTATACGTGCTCTTTTGTGTTCAGGAGAAACAAGTCTTGTAGTGAGCACCCCCAGCATCCTTTATCATTGTATATACAACCAAAATGTGCTCCCGCATATTCTGTAAGTCTTAGAACTCCCCACTCCACAGAGGAATGAGGTGGACCCTATGATGAAGCATGCCACTAAGGGGTAACCCTCGTGGGTGAGGGTTTTCAAAGTATTTTTTTTTATTTTTCTTCAAGCGGAGAGTTAACCCCTCTTCTTCTCAAAGATGTGTTCCCATTTATTTCACATCAAATTGGTTTGGCGGACAAACTCAATCTATGCTCTGACTCCCTCCTTGTTTGGCATATATCAATTTATTTAGTCACACGAAGTACAGGGCACATGATCCTAGGGTCTTTCCTATGTGTGCTGTAGTCCATGCATTCTTTCTTTTACGCCAGTTGGAGGTTATTAAGATAACAATTATAATCCATTCTCCCAATGAGAACCTTCAGCATAATTCAATTTTACAACACAATGCATCTTTTATTAGTAAGATATTGTCCAGATTGTGAGCACATATTTTAGGACCAACTTCAGAATTCTAATGTTGCATTTGATGTATGTTACGTTTAATTTGGTTGTAGATTCTGGCCAATGGTGAACTCATATTGTAGTATAACATTATGTTGTGTTCACACAACTTATTTTTACTTTGTGGGTTATCTTACCTATATAGCAGGGTTACTCATAGTACGGCCCGCGGGCCGCCAGCGGCCCGGCAAGCCTTCCTTGGCGGCCCGCGGACCTTTCAGACATCGAACCGGTGTACGATCGAGGAAGAATGGAGTTCTGGCAGACAAGAGCCCTATTATGCACTCGAAGACGGAGGGCTGCTCTGGTTGGCTGAAGCTCCCGACCCACGTTCGAAAATAGCCCACGGTGTGCAACGATTGGCTACTCAACCGGAGGCTGCAGGCTGTCTCTCCAATGAGCTGTGGAGAAAAGGGAACCCTCCGGTTGGATGATGTACGTTGGAGCCGAAGCCCGCGCTTCGGTCAGCCTTTGTCTCCGTGTCCATCCGTGTCCATCCATTCAATTGTAGTCACACGGACCGCTCGCCCCCGAGGATGTTATAAGTGTACCGCCCTTGGTCACCCTGGAACACGCCGCCGTTAACTGCGCTCGATTTCACGTTCACATCGTCTGCTTTATGCAGACACCATTTCGAGTCTTTGGGGTATTTCCCTGTTTTGCGAGGGGTGTGCAGGGTGCCGGCGGATTTAGAAGCAAGGCAGGCTTGTAGGAACACAGCATATTCCTCCTAACACTGCTCGAGATAGCTGTCAGTCAGTGCCAGATGCTGCTGTTGCCACTCTGGTTGCGGTGCATGTGTCATGTCACTGAAACCCCAGATGATTATGACTGATTATACAGTTCACTATGTTCCTTAATCATATCACTTACATGTCTGCAGAGCACTACTGACAGGGGTTTGAAAGGAAAAGATCACAGCTGTCTAATAAAAATAAAATCAGATAAGAGAGTCTGTGTTTGCGGACACGAGATTGGGAGAGGGAGGGAGATGGAGGAAGGGAGGGAGAGGGAGGGAGGGAGGAAGATGGAGGGAGGGAGGGAGATAGAGGGAGTGAGGGAGATGGAGGACGGGAGATGGAGGGAGAGGGAGACAGAGGGAGAGAGACGGGAGGGAGACGGAGGGAGAGGGAGATAGAGGGAGGGAGACGGAGACAGGGAGGGAGACGGAGGGAGAGGGAGGGAGAGAGACAGGGAGGGAGACAGGAAGGGAGACAGAGGGAGGGAGACAGGGAGGGAGACGGAGACAGGTGGAGAGAGACGGAGGGAGATAGAGGGAGGGAGAGAGACAGGGAGGGAGACAGAGGGATAAGGCGACAGAGGGAGGAGGCGACAGAGGGAGGAGGCGACAGAGGGAGGAGGCGACAGAGGGAGGGCGACAGAGGGAGGGCGACAGAGGGAGGGCGACAGAGGGGGACAAAGAGGGAGGAGGGAGACAGAGAAGGAGGAGGGAGACAGAGGGAGGTGGAAGACAGAGGGAGGAGGGAGACAGAGGGAGGAGGGCGACGGAGGGAGGGCGACGGAGGGAGGGCGACAGCAAGAGAGACAGGGGGAGAGAGACAGGGGGAGAGAGACAGGAGAGAGACAGGGGGAGAGAGACAGGGGGAGAGAGACAGGGGGAGAGAGAGAGAGGGAGGGGAAGAGAGGGAGGGGGAGGGAGGGAGGGGGAGGGAGGGAGAGGGAAGGGGAGAGAGGGAGAGAGAGAGAGATGTGTGTATGCTGGGTCTGGTGGCTCAGTGGACGAAGGCGTCTGCTGCAGGGACCTGTGTTCAACCTCGTGGTCACAATTTTTTTTGCTTTAGCCCCGCCCCTCCCCCTCTGACCCCGCCCCCAAGGTGCGGCCCTCGGCCACAAACCACACTGTAAATTTGGCCCCCGAGAGAAAGTTTGTGAGTACCCCTGTTCTATAGACTCCATGGACATTGTGCATATGCACAATATGATTGCACATTGCTTAAGTTTAATTGCTTTTCCTGAATATGGATGGTAGATTACATATTTTGCTACCATTGGTATTGTGAACGTGCCCCAAACAAGGGACTGTTTCAGCTTTTTTGGCACCTATTGCAGTGTGAGCCATCTGTGCTTTAATTGGAGATGTGGTGTTTAACGCCTTGATGATGGTTGTTCTCTGGTATGAAAAAAAGGTGTATTAAACAGATGTTTCATTTTCTCATTGTGTTGAATAATGTTCCAATGTTTTCGAACACAATTTTAAATCCAATTTGAATACTGAAGATGTTGTTTTCGACTAGGAGGATGAAATCTTCTTTCATGCGATAAACAACCCACCTATCTCGATTTGTTATGTAAATTAGCCTTTAATCAAAAATGTGAACTATTATATCTGAATAATGAATACTAGTTGTGTTGATTTCTAATGTGAAGTGAATGCCACAATAATTACTGTTTAGATGCTCAGTGTTCTGTTCCAATGCAGTTCTGGGAGTATACAAATAAAAAAGTACTGTCCAAGCATTTCAAATCCAAAAGTAGGTATTTAGTCCAGTGTTTTGAGTCAGTACATGTTGAAGATTCCTAAACAATGGGGACACTGTACCCCATCGAAGTGCAATATATTTGTCAATAATATTTGTTTGTCCACTGAACATAGTTTTGATAGAAAATTATAAGCATCAGCTAAGTCAAGAAAACCACATTAACTCATTGATTTCACTGTGTAAGATGTTCAACTCAAGTCTATGTAATCCTTATGCTGGTGGTACTGACATGCACAATGATACAGCATCCATCGTACACAATTGAGTTATGACTATTAATTTCAACCTGTTGTACTGTCTGTAAAGAATTGGTTGTGTCACATTCATAAGTTGTCACATTGTGAACCAGGTGTCTATATAAACGCTAATTGTTTCAAGTTAATACATTTGAAATGATTGGCCAGCAAGGTGATTTTCTATTATGGAAATCATCGAAATATGAAATGCTCTATTACTGAACTGAGTTAAAGTTTCTAAAGGAAGAAAATTACAAACTGAAAATGTTGTGGTCCATCTGAATCTATTAATTTACACCATCTTTACCTATTATTTATTATGTGATCAGAAGATGTGTTTGTATAGTTTGTAAAGATCTGAGCACTTGAAAATTACTTAACTAAATAAAATTTATTTAGAATTTAACATACTGGTCCCACCAGGTTTTGATTGCTCATAACTTTTTCTCTTGTTGGCCACCGTTTCAAAAAAAGGCATACTAGCCCTTAACTTTGTCCGTGGAAAGATTTGCACCAAATTGTCGTAGAGGGGAAATGTAAAATATGCCTCTGAAATTCAAATATGAATAAAGGAGTTTTTCAGGACCCCTATCAGAAACCAATTGGAAGAAAAGTCAGCAGTTTTTGACCAGATGTTAGTTCATACCCAACCTGCAATGCATTTCTGGTTTTGTGAAAATCCAACTCCCGTTAAAAAAAAAAGAATTAAAAAACAATAGTCTATAAATGTATATAGCTAGATAGGCTCCAATTCCCGAGCCATTTGACAAATCATGAAAAGATGTGCTGATCATCACCTTGACACTCCTGAATTTGAATCACAGCAGCAAGAAAAACAACCAAGGCCCCCAATGGGGCAATGGGCACTTGTCTCCCCTCCAGTAGCTTCCAAGACACACCACTGCAGGAGTGAAATGCTTTAAAATACAGAATGTGGCTGCACTATAAAACCTCTCACATTAATCTATTAATTTGTGAATCATCAAATAATAAAGAGAGTGGGAATGTCACAATCAACCTATGCACCCGTCTATACCAGGGCGTAACTGCTGACCTTGTATGCATCCCATTTTGACTGTGTCTCCCCTGCACTGTTGTAGGCTGTGACTGAGGTGTGAAAATGAGGGCCCAAAGAGCCGTCAGCTGAAGGGACGTATGGTAGACTCCAAAACATAAGAACTGCAAGCATGCATGTCATGGTTACCTACGCAACTGTAACTAACCAATGCGCTTCTCATGATGTCACTCATAACATTACTGGTGACATCACCAATGGCATCTTCAATGCCTTCAGAGATGATCTCTTGTCCTGGTATCTCAGATAACATAACTAACAACGAACAGTGGCAATTTTGATGTTTCAAACTATATTGACTTGAATGCGTTATACAAGCTTCTGTTAGCCATATTATCTAGAGAAGAGCACTGTAGAAAATTGGGTTACTGGTTGATGGGGTGAAACCCTACTCAAGCAGCAACCACAATTCCTGTCAGTGTGAAATCATAAGTGTTAAGATAACACATACGCAAAGTGGGTGATTTGAAGTAGTTTTATTCCAGGAGGCAAGGCAGCATAACAACCACCCAGCTGGCCACCAACCAGCTTGTCAACTGTCCTTTTTTTAGAATCCCCCACATAGAATCCTCCCACAACATTCCCTATTACACCCTCCCCATTCTAAGAGGAACACTACAATAAGCAACCCCAAATTAACCTGTGCTTAACCTTCTGGTAGCTTGGCAGAAAAGCAGTCTGTCTTAACTTAAAGGCAATGTGTAAAGTATTGACTTAGCACTTCAAACCGTAATTATAAAGTGAAAACACAACACAAGAAAATCCCACACCAATTTAGAAACATAGAGTAACATTTGAGAATTATTTGAGACCAAAGTGATAACAATCCAATAGTAGAACAGGAGATATTCAATTTTTAAGATTTAAGTAGAAACAGTGCTTAAAAGCACAAATTGCCAACTGTAATCATCTGGTCGCGCTTGACTGGGACAAAGTCCCAAGTTCAGGCCAGTCGCGATGGAGTGTGGACCAGATACAGGGACCAAATTAGGCTTGCTGAACAAAGTGCCTTAAATCCTGCTTCCGGAGCATTGCAAGACCCACATTGAAGATGCATTGTGCAGCGGCGTTATGATGAGCTGTGGACTGCAATGCGAGGTCCTGGGTCAAAGATGCATCATGCAGTGATGATTCAGAGGAGCTGCGGGGCTATGATACAAGGTCTTGCATCGAGGATGTGTCGTGCTGCGGTAGTTCCAAAGAGTTGCGTGGTTGACATGCAAGGTCCTGCATCAGGGAGACAGTGCAGCAGCAGTTCCAATGAGCTGTGGGGCCCTGCATCAGGGATGCACTTTACAACGGAGATCCTGAAGCAGAGTTGCAAGGAGATGTATCGCGCTGCATCGGTTCTGCCCAAATGATCACAGCTGGGCTTCAAACCCACTTCAAACCCACTTCCAAGTTTCCAGGCCTGGGGTGACACCACTTTGATGGCAGGACTCACAGCAGGCAGAGTCCAGGTGCAGCTTCAAGATGCTTGGAGCCTTTTCTGTCCCTAAAGCTCTGAACAGGAGGCCAGCCAACTAGCCCTTGGAATTTACCTTGGTGAACCTAGATTCAAGGTGCAGGTACAGTTCTTCTCACTCAGGCAGCAGGGCAATACGGCCGCAGAGTATCAGTCCTTCTTGCAGCAGAGAGGCTCAACTGTCCTTCTGAGTCTTCCACAAGTTAAGGGGTGCGATGAAGTGTTGGGTCTGAGGGTCCACCATTTATACCCGGTGCCAGCTCTGAAGTTGAAATAGAAGAAGGTTCTGGAGGCCTCCACTGTCAGAAGTGTTTGCAATTTCCTGCCTCCCTGCCCTGGGTCCAGCTTGTCTGGGGTCACAGAAGACTAGTGTGAAACTCTTTGTAAGTGTGCTGAGGGAGAGCCTTTGTGATGTGCAAGTGTGGTAGGTGACTGCTCTGCCCCCTCTCAAGGCAGAGATGACCCATCCTGCCAACACCAATTCTCCCTTTGTCTCACTATCGGGGATTGAGACATAAAGACCAACTGCCAGCTACACCTATTCATGTAACCCAGGGCACAGGCTGCAGACACCAAATGGTTGGGGCAAGAAAATGCCAAGTTTCTAAAAGTGGTATTTTCAAAATTGTGACTTAAAATCTGACTTTACCATTAAAGAGGGTTTTAAATTACAATTCTTTCGACTTTCCTACCTTCTCCCAATTGAAAGTTATTTCTTATAAAATGAAATAAAAATTAGAGGTAGGCCTTATACTAGTGAAAAATGAATTTAAGAGTTCTTCACTACCAGGATACATAAAACTTAAAAGTACATGTCTCTCTTTTTAAATACACTGCACCCTGGATGACTTTAGGTATTACAAAAGAAGGGTTTGACCTGGCAAAAGGTTTATTTTGCAAGGTCAAAATGGCAGTTTCAAACTGCATACACAGGATGCAAAGGCAGGCTGGAGATGGTTATAAAGGGATGCTTAACTGAGTAGCACAATCGGTGCAGCTGACCCACTGGTAGCATTTAATTTACAGGTCCTGGGTACATGTAGAACCACTTTACTAGAGGTGCACAAGTAAATTAAATGTGCCATTTAGGTGTAAGCCATTGTTACCATGTTTAAGGGAGAGCGCACAAACACTTTAGCACTGGTTAGCAGTGGCAAAGTATGCAGAGTCCTAAGGCCAGGAAAAGCAGGATTGAAGGCAAAAGGTTGGGGGAAAACTGCGCCAAGAATGTCAGGTCCAAAATGTGTACCCCCAGCTGAAAGCAGAGCGAACTACCCATCCTCATGAGAGTTCTTGTCGCTAAAATGAAAGAACCTGGGGAGACCATCAGCATTGCAGTGGTCTGTTCCAGAGCGATGCTCCATCATAAAGTCAATTCCCTGTAGGGAGATAGACCACCTCAATAGTTTGTGATTTTCACCCCTCATCTGCACTAGCCATCTGAGGGGCATGTGGTCTGTCTGAACCCAGAAGTGAGCGCCAAACAGATATGGTCTCAACTTCTTCAGTGCCCAGATCACTGCAAATGGTTCCCTTTCTATTTCACTCTACCTCTGTTTCCGGGGAGATAGCCTCCTACTGATTAAAGCTACTGGCTGATCTGGGCCCTCTTCATTTAGCTGTGGGAGTATGGCCACTATGCCATGCTCTAAGGCATCTGCCTGGACTATGAACTCCTGGGAGAAATCAGGGGCCTTAAGCATGCCGTGCACATGGCCTTCTTCCGGGTGTAAAAATGTTCTGGCATGGGGGCGTGGCTTGGCTGCAACGCGGAATGGCTGCCTGAAACCGCAGCTCCGCCGTCGAGCGAATCAATCCGACAATTATCGGCAATCCAGGTGCCTGAGCTCGGTCCTCTCGGCCCCGGTAAAGTGTGCTGGGTATCAGCCCTCCCCGACGAAACTCCTGAACCCGTGGCTGGAGCAGTGGCAGAGATCGGCCCGGTGGTTGACGAGCGCCGGAGCGGCCTGCAGCGCGCGCAGACGCCGGGGACTGGCGTGAGGCTGGATCCGTGGAGGAGACGCGCTGCGGAGCAAGGATTACTGGGTCGGCTTGGCCCTGGGGGCACAGTCTCCTCACAATATACCCCTGCCGGCGGAGTAGCGTTGCTGCAACGGCGTCAGTCCCGAAACGGAATATCGCTGGCTGAGAGACGGTGAGGCGAGGAGGCGGCGCTGCGGCCGCCGGGCGCTGAGGCCTCGAGGGCTGACGACGAATCGGACGACCTGAGCCGGCGTCCTGAGTGGGCTGTAGCTGTGCACGTCCTACCACGATAGAGAGCTGCCGAACGCCCGCGGGGCGCCCGCACTCCGTTATAGCTCCTGAAGACCGGGCCGGCCCCGGAGGCGACCGCCTGCCCGAGGGGGGCTGCGCTGCTGCCCACTGCCGGTGAGTACCCTGAGGCGGCAACCTGGGGAGGGCGGTGAGCGGTCGGGGCTTGCCGTTGTCCCTTGAGGCAGTGCAGAGAGCAGCGCGCTGTGGAACTGTGGCCCCGGATGGGGTGGTGCTGCCGCTGACGTGGCCGGGCTGCGGTTGGCTTTCACAATTGAGGCCTGGGGTGCGGACCGGCACTCGTTCGGCCCGGTGGATACCTGCTCTGGGGCTCCTGTGAAACGCGAGAGGCGCCGCTGAGCGGAAGGCAGGCCGCATTTGAGGATACACCCTGCGGCTGTCCCGCCCTGGTGGACCTGGTTCCCTGCACTACAGACGTACCCCGGTGCGGGGGCGGCGGCTCCCTGGCCTGCTGTAGACGATTATCCTTCCTACCATCTGCTGCAGGAGCCTGGTGTGGGGCGCCCGGCGCCGTGAGGGGGCCTGTGGTTAAGTTGCCCCTATCCGCTGACGGTGTGGTGAGTCGGCCATGGGCAAACCGGACACGTGCCAGCCCAGGCTCACATTTGACAAGTCCAAACAAAAAGCGTCAGACCAGGATCACCGAGACACGGATGCTGCACGCGCGGAACAGAGTGGCCCACCAGATGCGGACATTAAATCGATGTTTAAAGAGTTGAAGGAGGGATTGCGTGGCATAGACTGCAAAATGGACGCGCTGGCGGCACGCATGGACGGAATCACGACGCTTATGGACAAGCACGAAGGCAGAGTGGAGGCGCTTGAAACACGCGTGGCCGACACGGAGGATGGCCAGACCGACCTGGTCAAACAACTGCGTGGAATGGATAAAGTCCTGGAGTTAATACAACAGAAGAACGAGGATTTAGAAGCACGCTCGAGGCGCAACAACATCCGCATCACGGGTGTGGCGGAAACAACAGACATCACTAACATGGAACAATACGTTGAACAGATGCTGAAAGACCTATTTGGGTCGGGGCTATCCTTGATGTTCCTCGTTGAAAGAGCGCATAGGACATTGGGGCCCAGGCCTAAGCCGGGAGCACCGCCTAGGCCAATCATCGCGCGCGTCTTAAATTATAGAGACCGGGACACGGTATTGCGTATGGCAAGAGACATGAGGGATATGCAATACAAAGGTAATCACATTGCCCTCTACCCGGACTATACCATGCAAGTACAAACCGCTCGTAGAAAATTCATGCCTGCGAAAAAACTCTTCCAACAAACGGGAACGAAATACTCCCTGATCTACCCCGCGAAGCTCCGGGTGCAGGGCCCCGGAAAACCGTCTTTCTTTTTGGATGCGAAAGCGGCCCTACAATATGCGAAACAACTGGGAAGGGAGCAGAAAAACCAACCACCTGCTGAGGGGCCGGATCGGCAGGATAGGCTCAGTGATATTGAGTGACTAATCATGTTTGATGTTTTGCTATTAAGTTGTGTGCCCCCTGTCCAGGCCGATTAGGGGCCTCTCGGTTGACTACTGTGCAGGGGGTTTATTCGCTTGCGCCGGGAGGGCTGTGCATATCGATTTGGTTCTGGGGTGGAGGGGGTCCTCGAGCCGGCATGCTGCTCCAGTGCTCGATCGCCCTGTCATGAGCACAGGGTTAGTAGGCGGCCAACCTGCGTACCTGAGGGGATGATTCCCATTTATCGGTTACTGCTGTTGGGTTTAGTCATGGTTTCTATGGCTGGGTGGGTAACTTGGGGGGCTATTGCACAACCTGGTTGGGGGGGTTGCAGCGGGTGGGGGGAGGGTTCACCTGAGTTTGGGGGGTAGATTTGGGGTTTGTTTGTTTTGTAGTGTTGAGTCAGGAGAAGCGAGATTTACTGCTGTGCCATATACCATATATTCTTCACCGCCCTGTCGAAAATCTTATTGCTTGCTGTATTATGATCGCTTACATGCAGTGTGGCCCGGTGGGTTGAGGGACTGTGCTGTGCGCCTCGTCTGGTGGTGGTCGGGTGGCTTGTCACATGGCTTGGGTGTACTGTTTGATCGTAACTTCTTCATGTCCCTGTCGCCATGACGCGAATAACCTGCCTTACCTGGAATGTGCGAGGCTTGAATGACAGACGCAAGGTCAGGTTGGTTCAGGCCTACTTACACAGAAAAGATATAGACATCTGCCTCTTGCAGGAGACTCACTTGACAGCTAATGCAGCACAGATGCTCAAGCATAATCGATGGGGAGAGATAGTTCAGGCATCTTATTCCAATTACTCCAGAGGGGTGGCGGTTCTGATACGAAGGGGTCTCCAGTGGAAGACGCACGAGGAGCTCAGGGACGCGGGAGGCCGCTATGTACTGCTTGTGGGGACGCTGTGTGGCATGAGACTGGTGCTGGTGAATGTGTACGGCCCTAACGATGATAACCCAGATTTCTTCGGGGAACTATGGCATAAGGTGCAGGCTCATGGCCCGGCAGCGATCGTATGGGGGGGGACTACAATGTCGTACTCTCAGGCACTATGGATAGGCAGGGCGCTACTAGAGAACACCACCCTAGGGCATCAGAGGCGCTTGGCTGTATCGTACAGGAGACAGGGCTGGTGGACTCCTGGAGGGTGCTGCACCCCGGGGACCGCGCAGGCACATGTATAACAGCACATAGAGCCGCCTGGTCCAGGTTGGATTACTGGTTGCTATCCAGGGACCTGCACTCGTCAGTGCTAGAGGTGATGCACCTGCCGAGATCGCTGTCCGATCATGCCCCGGTGCTCCTCACGCTGTCCACTCCGTCCCAATATATACAGCCGTTTAGCTGGAGGTTTCCCTCTCGGGCGCTGCGCGATCAGGTATTTCAGCAGGCACTGCGCGAAAAGCTCGAGGAGTACTTTGCGATTAATGAGGGCACCGTAGACTCGCCGGGCACGCTCTGGGAGGCTTGTAAGGTGGTGACGAGAGGGCACTGCATATCGCTAAAAACAGGTGTGCTGAGATCAATTCGCGATACCCTGAGCAAATTGGAAGCTGACCTTGCGCGACTGGAGTCTGACTTGATAAATGCGCCGTCAGACAGAGTGCATGCGGACCTTCGATCGCAGCTCACTAAGTACCAGGAGGAGGCGGACAGGGAAGTCGCATACCTGTCTAAAGACTGTCGGGCTAGGCGATATGGCGAGGGTGACCGCGCCGGACGAACGCTGGCGCACATGCTGCGCACGCCACGGGGGTCAGACCATATACTAGAGTTGCAGCGTGCGGAGGATGACGTGGTGCGCGAGCCGCCAGATATCCTGGACACGGTGACAGAATTCTATAGGGACTTATACACCACAAAGGTGACACCAGAGGATAAGGTGCTCAGCGACTATCTGGACACCATTGCCTTAGCGTGGTTCAGCAATAGTGCCAGACAATACATGGACTTGCCGGTCACGCAAGACGACATACGGGCGATAATTGCTGGCCTCCCGCCTTGCAAGGCACCGGGCCCGGACGGGCTGACGGCGGCCTTCTACAAGGAATACGTGGACATCCTGGTCCCGAGGCTACATGGGGTGTTTGAGGAGGCAGTGGAAAAGGGGATCCTCCCCCAGTCACTGCGGGAAGCACTGATCGTCACGCTGCTTAAGCCTGGCAAGGACCCAAAGCGCCCAGACTCCTATCGCCCACTGTCACTAATAAACCTCGACGCCAAAATATATGCTAAACTGCTCTCTGATCGCTTAAAATACATGCTGCCACAAATCGCGCTATCTGACCAATCGGGATTTGTATTGGGGAGGTCCACTTCTCATAACCTACGAGTACTATTTGGGCTCTTGCATTATTTGGATCCCAAAGTCCAAGCCGCCGTGGCACTGTTGGATGCGACAAAGGCATTCGACTCTCTGGAATGGCAGTTTTTGCGGACGTTATTTACCCGAATGGGGTTTAGTCCGCTATTTGCCAGGCGTATTGGCATATTGTATAATGGTCCGGCGGCTAGGGTGCGGGCAGACGTCTGCCCCTATCTCCATAACCAGAGGGACCCGACAGGGATGCCCATTGTCGCCGTTGCTATTTGCAATTGTGACGGAACCGCTGGCGGCCCGCTTGAGACAACATCATACTCAGCGTAGCATTGGCTTTACGTTGCGCGGTCTGCTAATTTCTATGTATGCCGACGACATCACCATCTACATGATGAACCCGTCGGAGAACTTTGACCCGCTGATGAGAGAGGTGACTCGCTACAGTGGGCTCACCGGTATAGATATCAACTGGTCCAAATCGGCCATGCTTCCCTTAACGGAGGGCATGCACAAGTGTCACACGGAATTCCCGATCGATTGGGTCACGGATGAGGTCAAGTACTTGGGTATAAGGATGAGCCGCTCAGTTCAAGAAATACAGTTGGCCAACTTTGGTGTGGCCATGGAGTGGCTGGAGAGTAAAGTTAAGAGGTGGAAAGCGTTGCCGCTGTCTTTGACGGGCCGCATAGCCATTGCAAAAATGGTAGTGGCGCCTAAATTCCTCTACCTGTTCGCTAACATCCCTGTGCCATTGACGATGGTGTTCTTCCGCAGACTTCGCTCCGCGATGATTGAACTGGTGTGGGCGGGTAAGCAGCCCAGGGTGGCCTGGAACCTCCTTACGCTCCCCTTTCGGCAGGGGGGTCTCGCAGCCCCGGACCTTGAGTTGTATGCGTATAGTGCACAGGCCCAATACTTGCACTATTGGCACCACCCGATTCCCTACCAGCCTCACGTGGCCATAGAGATAGACGTGGCGGCTCCTTGTCCTATGCGGACAGCTGTGTACCAGAAATACAAGCGATCCCAGGAAGACGTTAACACCGTAGAGATGGTGCGTTGGGCCTGGTCCAACATTGCGAAGCGTGCGGGTATGGTGGACCTATATGCGCCAAGTATGCCATTGGAGGCCAACCCTCTGCTGAGTCCGCTTACAGATGCGGCGGTAGCACGACGAGCGCACACATGTGGCCTGAAGGTGGCGGGGGATTTATATCCGGATGACTCTTTTCTTCCGATACAATCTCTGGCCGCGGCGCCTGAGCCGACGGCCTCGGAGCTCCTCTTGTACTACCAATTGCGGTCGGCTTGCAGGCACAAATATCCCATGTTCCCAAACGCTCCACCGACGCTGGCAGCTCTGGAAGACATTCTGTCAAACTCCTCCCCGCGTAAATTGATAACACGCATCTATAGGACCACACAAAGCACGACACCCGTTGCGCACGTTGATTCCAGGACCTTATGGGAGGAGGACGCAGGCATACGTATTACAGAAAAACAGTGGGAATTCTGTTGCACCCAACTCGAACACCTGTCGCCTAATTATAGACTGAGACTGATACACTTTAATTATCTGCACAGGACATACCGCACGCCCATACAACTGTTTAGGATGGGTCTCCGATCCGACACGACCTGTTGGAGATGTGGTGAGAGCGAGGCTACGTTCCACCACCTAGTCTGGACATGTGGACCAATACACAGATTTTGGGTTACTGCTTTCAACATTATAGGGAAGATAGTGGGAGCGGCATTGGTACCAGACCCGCTTGTGGCCCTCCTGGGCTTTGTGCTGAATGTACCTAGGGCATCGGGTAAACTCGTTGCCCTCTTATTATTGCTTGCCAAGCGCCAAATAGCAATACATTGGAAGAAGAAAGCTCCCCCGAAGGCGTCTGGCTGGGTGGGATCAGCGGTATACTGTAGGGAGCAACTGACTGCTTACTGGGACCAAATGCCGCAGCGTTCACGACCTGCTGATGTGTGGCAGCCGTTGGTGGAGTGGCTTGCAGGAGCGGAAGTGGAGGGGGATGACTGAGTTGACTGGTCGGATGGCTGTTGATGAGATGAAGACCGGATAAGGCTGTCTCGTGGGGCGCGCTTGTGGGGAAGGCGCCAGCCTGGTACGAGCACCATGTTAGCTGAACCTGCGTATAGCGGAGATGGGAGAACTAGTGTTTGTGCGGATCTGATGGTGCGAGGTCGCAGGGTGGGGTCAGTTGGGATATTTGCCCTTCGTGTTGGCAGGTTCCTCCCTGACTCTCGCTCAAAGTTGGTGTTGTTGGATTGTTCACAAAACTGTTACTATTTGTGTTGTACTCCAATATACGATGTGAAATCGCTCATGCGGCTTGCCGCACCGAAAACATGCTGCCTGCCTCCGGGTTGTTGGCTGAATAGCAGTGTACGAATTGATGAGACAAGAAAGGTTTTTGAAAATAAAAAAAAAATAAAAAAAAAAAAATAAAAATGTTCTGGCATGCCTCCATCCAGATCACCTGTCTGGGCTGCACCTTTTAAGTCAGCTCTGTCAAAGAAGCAACAATGGTGCCATACCCCTTGACAAACCTCCTGTTGTACCTGGTAGGCCCAGGAAGGCCCTCACCTCTGTCTGGGTCTTGGGGGTTTCTCAAGCCAGAGTGGTTCGAATTTTGACCTGGAAGGGTTGTACCTTACACCCTCCATCCTGATGTCCCGGATAAACCACATAACCCTGGCCTATCTGGCAGTTGGTGACCTTGAAAGTCTGGCCTGCATGTTGCAGGGCCTGAAGCCCTTCCCTGAGGTGGTACAGGTAGTCCTCACAACTTGAGCTGCAGACTCCAATGTCGACTAGGTAGGCAACACTGAAGTTCTTCAACACAGCCAGGACAGGATCAGTCAACTTCTGGAAGGTGGCAGGGGCATTCTGCAACCCAAAGCGCATCACCCGGAACTGGTAGTGTTTCTCTGTGGTAGAGAACGCAGACCTCTCTTTGGCCCCTTCAGCCATGGCGATATGCCAGTACCCAGATGTCAGATCAAATGCTCTGAATGTTTCAGCGCTCCGTCCATCATCTCCTTGTGTTTGCTAGCCTGGCTGAAGAGGGCTGTTAGCCCGAACCGGTCCCAGGATGCTTGTCTCCGGTCCAGGGAAAACATGGCTTGTCAGTTCGGGCTGGACTGTTCACATGAGGCACAGGGTCAAGACTGAGTTGCATATAGCTGTGTCTGAACTGGGGTGGCGAAGTGAGCTAAAAAAACGATGATGGATTCAACCCAGATCTGTGACTGGGGGTGAGTGTCTGAAAAGTTTCAGCACTCCGTCCATCATCTCCTTGTGTTTGCTTTGTTCCCTCTAAGTTGGCAGGGTATGCCCAGACGTGGGTCCCTTGCTCACTTTGCCACTGGATTCAAGCTAGCCTGGCTGAAGAGGGCTGTTAGCCCGAAACCGGTCCCAGGATGCTTGTTTCCGGTCCAGGGAGGACATGGCTTGGCAGTTCGGGCAGGACTGTTCCCATGAGGCACAGTGTCAAGACTTATTTGCATATAGATGTGTCTGAACTGGGGTGGCAAAGTGAGCTAAAGAACGATGATGGATTCAACCCAGAACTGTGACTGGGGGTGAGTGTCTGAAAAGTTTCAGCGCTCCGTCCATTATCTCATTGTGTTTGCTCTGCATGTTGCAGGGGCTGAAGCCCTTCCCTGAGGTGGTACAGGTAGTCGTCCCAACTTGAGCTGCAGACCCTAATGTCGACTAGGTAGGCAACACTGAAGTTCTTTAACCCAGCCAGGACACGATCAGCCAACTTATGGAAGGTGGCAGGGGCATTCTGCAACCCAAAGCCCATCACCCAGAACTGGTAGTGTTCCTCTGTGGTAGAGAACGCAGACCTCTCTTTGGCCCCTTCAGTCATGGCGATATGCCAGTACCCAGATGTCAGATCAAACGCTCTGAGGTACTTGCCAGCCCCCCAACCGATCAATGAGCTTATCAGCTCAGGGATGGAGTGAGCATCAGTCTTAGTAACTACATTGAGTCCCTTGCAATCCACGAAGAACCGGAGTTTGGGGGTGGTACCTGGAGGGGCAGCCTTGCTGACTAGCACCACTGGGCTGGACCAGCGGCTGCTTGAGGGCTCAATTACCCCAGCTCCAGCAGTTTAAATATTTCCTCCTTTATGCTGGCCCTCATCTTGTCATATAACTTGTAGATCTTATGTTCACAGACATACTGTCTCCTGTGTCAGTATCAGGTGTACACAATGAAGTCAGCCCTGGGGTTACGGAGAAGAGCCAACAGCCCGAACACTTGGTGACAGTCGCTCTGTTGATCTAGGGTCAGTGTAAGGGGAAGAGGTTGACACCTTCCACTGACCCATCACACTCATTGGAAGAAAGGATGTCATGGAGAGGTTCACTCTCCTCCTCCATCTCTTCATCTGTGACCAGAAGCATGGCATCTTCAGACCTCTCAAAGTAGGGTTTTAGGCGATTGACGTGCAAGACCAACAAGGGGCTCCTGGGGGTATTGAGATCCCCCTAGTAGGTGACCTTAAAGGGCTCGGAGCTCCATCACCCACATTCATTGACCACACTGAAACTCAACCAGAGTGACCTTCTGGTCCTACCAGAGCTTCATAACATACTGGCTGGTTTCCAAATTCTCCTCCGCTTTCTTCCAGAAGCGATTTATCTTGGTGCAAAGC
Organism: Triturus cristatus; assembly: GCF_964204655.1. NCBI lineage: Eukaryota > Metazoa > Chordata > Amphibia > Caudata > Salamandridae > Triturus > Triturus cristatus. The sequence continues at coordinate 592,621,383 of NC_140593.1, forward strand.
ATATAGCATATAGCTGACCTTATCCCAACAGCCCCTAAACATCCCATGAACAGCCTCTAAACATCCTAACAGTAATGTAGTTTTGGAAGTGTGGAGTCCAGTCCGTGGTTTTGCAGTGACCAGCAGTGGCGGCAGTAGCCGAAAGACAAAGAAGACGCCGGCTTCAGCCCCCTCGCCCGCTAAACGCTAAACAGCTCCCGCTAAACTGTCAGTGGCCAGCGGGTACCTGCTTTGTCACCGCAGGCCCGTTACAGGCCCGTCACAGCTCGACCCCCCGCTTTCATTAGCAGTCGGCAGGGGCAGCGCAGTGGCAGCGGCAGTGGCGGACGCGTTTGCGGTGACCTATGCTCCAGGTATAAATATGGAGTATTGAACTTTGAGCTTTGAGCAGCGGTGCGACAAGCATACCGGTAATCATACTGGCAAACAAATCAGCAGGACAAGGCGGAGCGGAAAGTGTGTGGTGTGCGACAGTGAGGTCCAAATCTGTGCTCCTGATTTTTCAAGCACCTCCAGGCATCGACTCCGGCACCGGCACCGGAGTACAGAGAAAGTAGAGGTGAGAGGTGAGCATAAGTCTACTCCCTTAGCAGGAGGAAAATAGCAGGAGGGAAATCAGAATTGAGCAGTGAGAGCGGTGAGTCCACTTCTGCCCCGAAACACTGCACCCTACTCGTTGCACCTTGCCTTCTCACCTAGCACCCAGGACTCAGGACCGAGCTACAGCAGAAGTAAGCCGGAGATAAGGAGGGGTGCGGAGGTAAGCGGGGAAAAGCCAGAGTTCTGCTGAGCTCTGCTGAGTTCTGCTGAGTTCTGCTCCCGTTCCCAGCGACAGCTGAGCACCCTGTGAACACCCAGTGATAAGGAGGGAAAGCAGAGGGAAGCAGCATTGGCTGAATAAGACAGTGTAAGACGTGCACATAAAGTAATGTGCTCAGGGAGAACAAGAGGAGCGCGGAAGGTAGAGCGGAAGAAGCAAAATCTGCAAGCCAGGGCAGCTTCTGTCGATGAGGATAATGATGTTGACTATGTTGCCAATGGGATTTTCATGGAGAGGACTGACATGGAGGAGCCAGGTATAATAACACCGTGCCTAGATAGAACTCCGAATTGTGAACAAGTTAAAAGGGTAAGGAAGACAGACTTCTTGAAGAACCCGGTGGATGTATTGCTTACATATCGAAAAGATATGCATATTAGGGAGCTACAAAGCCCTATACAACCACAGGCAACGGGGCCTCTCAGATTGGTCCCCAGCAAAAACATGAGTAAAAGAGAGGAACTGAAACCTTCGAACTCTCTTGGAGGGGGTCAAATACAAAAATAAATACATAAATAGACACAAAAAAACCCCCGTTTAACTGGGAAACATGGCATCTAAGCAGTGACCGGCGACGTGTGAAGGTAAGTGACATAATAGTGGCCCAGCAAGGGGAGACGCCAGTCATTCAGGAAAAAGGGCTATATTTGGCAAGCTTAGCAACTTACAAACGCATGCTACGAGAAGCAAAGCAAAAATTTTACTCGGCCCAGATTTTAGCAGCTAAAAATTCTTCGAAAGAGCTGTTTTCCACCATCACCAAGATAACCACAGCGGTATCGGCCCCCATCTCATCTAGTACTGAGCTTTGCGAAAAAATTGCATCGTTTTTCGCTACTAAAGTTAATACATTTTTTTCCAGCCTTAGCGACTCTATTAGATTTGAACAGGAGTTTGAGCAAGGGATCTCTGTGGGGGCCATGTCATCGGTCACCCTGGAGGCGTTCAGTCCTCTTACCCTGCAAGACACTCTGGATCTGCTGGCTAAAGCCAACTTGGGGTCCCCGCTGGACCCATGCCCGCTGAGGATCATTAAACTGGCACCGGTGCCTATAGCTAGCCACTTAATGCCCATTTTTAACGGCATGTTTCAAGAAGGAACTTTTCCTAAAGTCTGGAAGGAGGCCTCCATTCTTCCTCTGTTGAAGAAACCCAGCTTGGATCCTTCGGATCCAAACAATTTTCGACCCATTTCCCGTCTCCCACTTCCGGCCAAACTAGTGGAAAGGGCAATGAATCTTCAACTCACAGCTTTTGTGAAGAAATCCTCGGTGCTGGATGCTTCCCAGCACGGGTTCAGGGAGGGGCACAGTACCGAATCTGCTCTGATTGCGGCCACAGAACAGATCAGATCAGCAGTGGACCAGGGGGGCAGAGCAGCCTTGATCCTTCTGGATTTATCGGCTACTTTCGATATGGTCCACCATGGACTGTTGATGGACCGACTGAGGAGAGGGGGTGTTCGGCAAAAAGCATGGGAACTGCTGAACTCCTTTCTTTCCGATAGGAGTCAAACAGTAGCCTTGGGAAATTGCTCATCCTGTCCTTTTTCTCTGCCTTGTGGGGTCCCGCAGGTGTCCTCACTAAGTCCCACACTATTTAACATCTATGTAGCCTCTCTCGCTCCCATCATCAGGAGCCACGGCTTTAGTGTCACCTCAAATGCGGATGACACGCAGATCGTTGTGTCTCATACCCCGGACGTGAATTGGGAATGGATCATAATTTCCAGGCCTGTATGTCGGAAGTGGCCCGCTGGATGGCTAGCAACTGCCTTAGGCTAAATTCTAATAAAACCGAGGTAATGCTGTTCGGGAATAACCCCAGCTTCTGGACCCCATCATGGTGGCCTCAGGAATTGGTGGCCCTTCCCAGACCGGTCAACAAAGTAAAAAATCTCGGGATGGTGCTGGATGACAAACTCACCATGGCACTACAGGTTAAGGCAGTGGCTTCCAAAACAGGCTTCATTTTAAGAATGTTGAGAAAGATCCTGTTTCTGCTTCCTTATGAAAGCCGACAAATGGTGGTCACGGCCCTTGTAACTTCCAGGCTTGACTACTGCAATAGTCTGTATCTGAATATACAAGAAAATGTGCTGCACAGACTGCAGCTGTTGCAGAACGCGGCTGCTAGACTACTAACTGGCATCCCAAAATTTTCACCCATATCCAAGGCCATCCGCAACCTACATTGGTTGCCAATTCGAAGCAGAGTCCAGTTTAAGTCTCTGTGCCTGGTGTTCAAGGCCCTGAATGGAGAAGGTGCTGAATACCTCACTAAACGACTCACCAGGTACGTTCCTGCTCGGCGCCTTCGTTCAGCGGAAGCCAGTCTTGTTACGGTTCCAGTCATAAAAAAAGCACGTTGTGGAGGCCGCAGCTTCTCCTACGGGGCAGCCAGGCTTTGGAACGAATTACCAATCCACCTGAGATGCATGGAGAACCTATTGCATTTCAGGAAAGCATTAAAAACCTGGCTGTTTCAGAAATTAATTCTGGCTTAAGGATCATGGAGTTGTGGACAGCGCCAGGACACCTACTTGGTAATCGTGCGCTTTATAAATCACCATAACAAGCAGGCGATAACGGTGATCCACAATTGAAATTGGCGTCGCCTAATAGTAGTAGGGCGCAAGTAGAGCAAAAGGAACGAGTGACAGACTAGTTTGGGAAAAGTAATCCAGATTCAAGTTGAGGTGCACCAACAAGTAGATAACAAGATGGTATATATGGCTAATTTTGATGAACTAGATTACTTAGAAGGAATAGGCCCTGTTCGGAAAATAAATCTGGAAATGGGGTTAACAGAGTTAACGGATGTATTGGACACTGTTGGGGGTAATGTTGTACCCATGGTGATAGAAGGGCAATTAGAAAAAAATCTATGAATCGTCTGACGATCCAATTTGCGATCCATCCCATGATATATCTCAGAGAAAGGATGCCATTAGGAAGTATACAACACCTGCAAAGATAGAAGCCCAATCAGAAAACAAATATTAATTAATACAGAGAGAGGACAGGGTTGAGGAAACTGAATTGCATGGGGCTCAACTAGTTGGGACCCTGGTAATGGGCTCCCCGGCTAATGACATGCAAGTAGGGTCTCCAAGTAGTGAATCTTTGGGTGAAAAAGGCCGGGATAGCAACACTTGGGAGATTTTACTTAATTCATTCCAATCAGTGGTCAATGCATTGACATATCAATCAAGTAAGCTGGATATCCAGGTGGAACTTTTAAATACAATGGCGCTATATATATCACAGCGATTGACACAAAAATTGGATCACTGAACCAGTTGGTTCTAAGGGCGCAGGCAGAGGCGCAGGTGGAGCTATTGCCTGAGAATACTTGTGAATGTACCCCAGTACTGGATAAACTTTCCTCACTGCCTGGGATGCTGGAACAGGTTCTGGCAGAGAGAAAGGGGCAATGACAGTCTGCCAAAGAAGCGACGAGCCCAGTGGGACAGATAGCATACAACAGTGGGAAACCAGGGGGAAATAAATCTGCCCGAGTAAGCGAACTAGAGAAGAGGAGCCTCAGGGGGAAATATCAAGCTTGGAGAAGGCACATGTGAGGAAGAATGTGGATATAACACAAGGGAGTAATCCAGAAACAAAACAAGATAAAAATATTGACATTTGTGAAAGGCGCTCAAGTGACCAGAAATCGTTTAGAATATCAGGTAGGAATGGGTCTGTGGAGCAGGGAGCCCCAGAACCGGCCATACAAGGAGAAGCAGTCAATACATGTAAGCTCTCTAAAAGAAAGAGAAAAATACTTATGAAAAGGCACAATAAAAAAGAGGTGGAGAATAATCCAGGTCTTCAAGGGAAGGTGTACCCAATTTTTTGCCCAAAACTAGGTAATCAAGAGGCACCACCAGAACAAAAAAAGAGTGAGGAGGAGGTAAGGGAAAATAATGTGGAGAAGGTGAATGGGAATATACCAGCTAACACAAAAGGGAAAAGGATGATGGTAAAGAAGAGACAAATGGAAGAAAACCAACAGGGGTCATTTCAGGACAAATTGGTAAAAGATGAACTTACAAGCCAAAGTAAAACAGTTAAGATGGTGGAGCTTTGGGAAAGATCACACAATGCTCCGGAAGTAGAGAAAGGCTTGGAGGAGAAAGATGAAAATGAGAACAGCATGCAAGTACAGGAAGAAACATCACGGAATGATAATGATCTACAAGGGGAGCAGAGGCAACGACCGCAGGACGAATGTGAATTGGGAAAGAGTGACCAAAATGAATTAGGGCAGGGTAAGAATATTCAGCAGGAAATAGTCTGCACGATTCCGCAGGGTCAAAGAGAGAGGTCAATTCGGCACAGCTCGCCTAGTATCCATTGTAAAATGATATTCGTACCAAAATATAAATCCAGGGGTCACTTTGATCGAATAAATAGAGGATATATGATACGAATGACCAAATAAATAGCGGCTTTACAACACATAGAGTCCAGCGATATACATTTGATTACATTTGTAAGTAACCCGATGTGGGGAGGTGAGGAATCGACAATGATCACATGGGAGACAGCAGAGGTAGCGGACCAGCTATGGCCAGAAAAAGATAAATTTGAATCATGGGGTATTGAGATGATTAGAGAAAAGGAGGAGCCCTATCCACAGTTCCTAAAACCGAAGGGTGTTGAAAGCCAGCTTAAGAGGGATGGTGAGGAATGTGGTAGGAGTAGTCAGAATCTAATGAAAAGTCCACAAATGGGTAATAAAACCAGCAATCAGGCATAACGTCGATTTTAAAGGGGACAAGGAGTAGCTCAATCACTCCTTTAAGGGATAATATAACCCTTTAGGCAGATAACTACACGGATGCCATGGTGAGCAAAACCCTCTATTTGAAATCAGATTGGACCTGGCTTCCGAGTGCCCTGAATGTCAAGACAGACAAAGACTTAAGACATTGACAGGAGAAAAACCATATCATTGGTCACAAAAACAAAATTGACATCTGCTCATGGAATATAGAGGGTCTGGCAGCGAAGGTAGATGATCATGAATTTTTTAACATATATTGGAAGGTTTCAGATAATCATCTTTCAAGAAACATGGGCACAAGAGGAAATTAAGTTACCGGCATATTCATGCTATAGCAAGCCAGCAATTAAAACAAAACTGAAGGGGCGTGTAGCAGGAGGTTTGGCTTTATACGTAACAGTGGCTTTAAAAATAAAGATTGAAGAAGTGGAAATTGAACATTCGAACATTCAAGCAATTACGGTCTGCCTCTTAGTCCAGGAAATAAGACACCTTTGATGATAATAAATGTATACGCACATCCCCTTGGTAGCAGGAAAAAAGAAACAATAGACACGATACTGAGTCTATTGTTAACACAAAGCACGATGAATCCTGCTCCTTGGACCCTTTTGACAGGTGATTTTAATATGAATTTCTTCCAGGTGACGCCTAGGGACCAAATACTGGATGTAATCGATCAAATTTGGCATATCCCGGCAATTGAAGCAATTAAAGAACAATCTGATAGAATGGGCAAAGAAGTGGTGAGAAATCTGGAGCATCACGGCCTTCGAGTTTTGATTGGCCAGGTGGATCCGGACATTCCAACTCAAGCGACTCATTTTGCGGTAAAATCAAAAGCTGTTATTGATTACACCTTAGTATCCCTCCCATTATATCAATCAATAATAAGCTACAAGCTGGGCAATCGGCTAGAAAGTGATCAGCAGCCACAAATTATCAGCCTCAATCTAAACTTTACCCGATACATACATATTGCCCCAGAGTTAGGGCAATTCATTGGTCTTAATTATAAGAGGTTAAACTGGTCAGTAAACAACATACAAAACATCAAACAGCAAGCAAGGGACCAGTGGGAATAAGAATTAAATAGAATAGATCAAAATCCGTTAACACTTTGGGAGCAGTTCATAATTAACCTGGTAGATAAAAACTCTGTATGTTCAAAAGGCATGACAGCAATGGCTACCTCTTTTCCCCCCAAAATTACTTTTCAACTTAAAATAGCAAAAAGGAAATTAAAACCATGCCTTGAGGGTCTTAAGAAATCATGCATCCTCCAGTGTCAGGAGTGAGATACTACCAAAACTGAGGCCATTCTACAAAAAAGAGGTATGGATACAAACAAAAGCCAAACTAAATCTGTTCTGGAGCAAAATCAATTATGCAGCAAAATGCAAAGATGCATGTGAGTTTTGAAGACTGGTTGATCAAGCCAATGGTAGGAAACAACAACTAGTAAATACAAATATATTGGAAGACGTCTGGGAGAAGCATTTGGAATCCATGACAGGTGGCATAAGAAATATAATAAATCCAACAGAAGAAGGATCGGATGACAACATATGGGACAATGACATTGTAAGGGAAAACACCCAGCTAATGATCCAGCAAATAGCAGTGGAAAAAATTATAAGTTCTAGCGGACGGAGTAGTGCTCCAGACCCAAATGCCTTCCTCAAGCTCTATTCAAAGAAAATCCGCAACATTAGGCAAAGAAATTGACAAACTTATTTAATCTTGCTCTGATGAAGGAAGAAGTCCCAGATAAATGGAGGGGCTCAATTTTGGCCCCGATTTACAAAGCTGGTCAAGCCTCGAATCCTGCTAATTATAGACTTATAGTTTTAATTGACTGGGAAGCAAAGTTTTTGCTAAATGTCTGCTGGCAGAGCTAACCGCCTAGGTTGATTCCAGTAAACTACTTCCAAAGAATCAAACAGGGTTCATTAAAGGCATGGGGAGGATTATTAACATTCAAATGTTAGTTCTTGTAATGAAAATTGCCTGGCGCCGTAGGATGAATCTTCATTTGTGTTTTATTGATTTCAGCTCGGCTTTCGACACTGTGCACAGAAATATTCTTTGGAACAAATTGTGGAAAATGGGAATTGACCCGAGTTTGTTGAGAGCGATACAATTGTTGTATACCAATACATGGATGAGAGTAAGGTTGGGACTGGGTACAGTACTGTTAAAAAAATGATGATAAGGGACAGGTTGAAGCACGGATGTGTTTTGGCCCCTACCTTATTTAGCTTGTACTTAGCTGATATTTCATCAGGGCTTAACGATATTAATTCACACGCCCCGACTGTGGCAGGTTTTAAGGTTTCGCATTTACTGTATGCCGATGATATTGTATTAATAAGTTACACAAAGGTGGGGTTGCAGAGATTAATTAGTGAAAGTGCTCATTATGCCTCTTCTCATAGGCTAAAGATTAACTTAAAAAAGACAAAAACAATGCTAGTGACTAAGGGGTTGGCTGCAAGACCAAAATTTAGAAAGGAAGGCTCTGTCCTAGAATCGGTTTCTGAGTATAGATATCTGGGTGTTATAATAGATGCTAGGGGTATGGGAAAGAATCAGTGCGCTGCACTGCAGAGAAGAAATAACTCATTGACTGTAGCATTTGCAACACTCCAGATTAATTTAATCCACTATTGCAAGTCATTTCAGTTAAACATGTTCTATCTCACGCATATGGAGTAGAGACTTTGAGAGGATGTGCTGATAACACCATAGACAAACTAGTGACAGGGACCTACAGATGCCTGTTCAATCTTCCTCGCCAGACTTCTCCAGCGCAAATCCGACTTGAGTTCGGACTCAAAATACAGAACCTAAACAGCTTAGGAGCATATTTAAAATTCTGTCATAAACTCAGAAGGGATAATAACTCCTCGCTGATGACAGTGGTCTGGGAGGCAATATGTGATAGTAAACAAAAGCAGGCTTATGAATATTTTAACCCCTTCGATGCTGCGCAGATTCCGCCGCTGTGCTGACGGAATCTTGCGCGGGCGTGGTCATGACGGAATGGTTCCGTCATGAGCACAGCTCAACCGTGGGTCATGACGGAACCATTCCGTCATGAGCACCGAAGGGGTTAAACTGGCAATAGACACGTTTAAAGCGAAACAATTATGGGCTTTACCCCTCTCACGGGTGGCTTTTAATAAAGTTATAAATGGGTACAGTAAAAAATTGTCCTCGTTATGGGATAAAGCAGTATTGGCAAAGAGATCCCATGCGTGGACAGTTATAGCTTCATACGGTATGTTAAAACCTCAGAGCTATCTAGGAGACTTAAATAGCCAAAGAGCAAAGTTGAAGTTTATGAATCTCCGATTTGGAAATAGTCAATTTCTTGGAGATGCCCCTGCTTGGAAAATTATGAGTAGTGAGAGGACGTGTCACCTCTGTAACTACAAGAGCCAAGATATTTGTCACATAATTTGTAGCTGTCCTGCTCTAATAGGTGAACGTTGGAGGCTGTTGAGGTCGGAATTTAATAGCCAAATGGTACGAACATGTCGACAAGCAGTAATAGCCAGTCTACATGGAGAAAGTTTGCAATTCACGGGCAGACTTTTGAAATATATAGAAATAGTGGCGAAGAAACTGGTTAACTGTGGACAATATACATTTTTGGGGTTTTATGAATTGATGAAAAGTACTTTTTAATCGTGTTTTTTTTAATAAGGGTATGGTTTCGATATGCATGAAATGTAAGTAGAATTTGTATAAAGGTGTTTTTAATTGTAAGTTTTTACTAACTTAACAATACATTTTTCATTTATTCATTCATTCCCTATCCCAAGGGGCTTTCTTGGGAGCTTCTTCCCAATCCTCCTTCACAAGGCTTAGAGGTCCTCTAACAGGGCGACCATACAGTAGTTGCTGAATCCAACCCTCTTCTGCGGTTGTCCCTGTAAGCAAACAGCAGGCATGGCAAGAGGATGCTCCACTAACACTCCAAGGACTCTGCAGGTCCATGATCATGCTTTTGAGGGTCTTGTTGAGCCTTTCAACAAGCCCATTGGTTTGGGGATGATAGGGTGTGGAGAGCTTGTGTTACCTCACACTTGTCCCACATGAACTTCAAGTGTGTGGACATGAAGATGGTACCCCTGTGAAATACTACCTCCTTGGGTAATCCCACTCATATAAATATCCCCATCAGTGCCTCGGCTTGGCTACTGCGGGTGCAGTCATTGTCATCAGAAGTATAGCCTCCAGGTACAACGTGGCATGGTGCACCAACACCAGGATGAACCTTTTGTGTAGGGCTTTCTTGGAGCCAGGGGCCCAACAGTGTCAATGCCCACCCTTTCAAAGAAGATGCCAATGATTGGAAGGGAAACCAGGGTAGCCTTGCACTCCCCTCCTGTCTTCCCACTGACCTGACAGGTGGACCATGATCTGCAGAAAGCATCATCTGAGGTAACCTTCATCTGGGGCCAATGAAAGTGAGTGGCAAGCCTGCCAAAGATCTTGTCTTGCTCTAGATGACCTGCCAGGGGAACATCGTGAGCCAGCTCCAGTAGGAAGGTCCTGTAGCACTGGGGGACCAACAACAAATGGTTTGCACCAGGCTCATGAACCCTTTAGGATCACTGAACAGGAGACCATTCTCCCAATAAATCAGGTGATCACCAGTAGTGTCGCCAGCTGCTTGGGCCTTGGCCTGCCACTTAGGCCCTCCGTAATAGGGTACTCCTTATATGCTAGACATAACTCCTCCCTGGTGGGACCTACTTTTTTCTGCTAAATGGCCAGTTCAGGTAGGTTTCCAAGGGCCGCAATGTCCTCCCCTGTAGGTTCCGAGGCGTCACCCTCAAGCTAAGCCTCCTCCTGGACCGTGAGTGTTTGTAGAGCAGGTTTCCCATACCCCTTGCGCTTCCTCTTTTTGGCAGGTACCTGGGGCCATTCTTTCAAGCTCCCAGACCTTCTGACTAACCTCTCGGGCTGTCATGGCAGGTACACCCACTCAGGCAACCCCAACATCTCCAGGTAGGACCAGAGCTCCACCTATTTCCAGATGGTGTGCTCCATGTCATTACTGGGCAGACGATGCACAGGCATGGATGGATTTACAGCTACCCTCAAGGAACCTGAGGTCCCTCCCCATTCAAAAGGAATCAGAGTCGCTGGATAGTGACTTCAATATTGTCAGCTATTATAAAATGTTGGAATAAATTAGAGACTACTTGTTCAGAGGACACCAGACGACACCTGATGGTTGTCATGCTGGCTCCTGTGTCTCTAAGAGCCTCTACTCACTGCCTGCTGGCCACTGAGTAGTGACTGTCATTGTTGTCAGTTACTATAACCTGGTGGAATACATTAGTGACTACCTGCTCTGAGGACCCCAGATAACACCAGATTGTTGTCATGCTGGCTCATCGTGTCAAGAGCCTCCACCCACTGCCCATTGATGTTTACTCACTGTCTGTACATTTTAGTGTTGATAGACACATGGGCCTTTGGCACCATCTTCCCATCACCTAGGGACACTAGTGTAACCTCTGCACTTCCCTCATACTAACTGGGGCAATCTCCTTCCCAAGCTCTACTCTAGCCAGCCATGATGTCTGCCCACCTGTTTGGGGCTATACCCTCTTTGGACACTTGGCATCACCCTTAGGGTGCCCTACCTGTGGCACTTAAACACTTGGGGGTGACCTTCCTTGAGGACGTATGATCAGGGAACCTATTCTTCTTTTGATCGGGTGGAGATTGGGAATCCTGTCCAATTAAACTGTTTTGGGGACCTTTAGAGAACTCCTTGTTTTTATTTTTTATCTCCCTCATACTTCTTCTGGTGGGGACCCTGTCCACCCTTGTAGAGGTTCTCCCCTCTCTTCTTGTGGACCCTGGTGCTAAGCCAACAATCCACCTCCTCAGCAAGCTCCTTGAAGTCAGTGAGCTTATTATCAAACAGGTGTTGTCGTAGCGCTGCTAAATTGTACAGCCCTTGGTAATCTTTCACTTCCCTGCCCTCCATTCAACCATCCAGTGCCTGGCAAGAGGAATCCACACAATCTATCCAGGACTGATGGGGCAGCTTCTGGCTTACCTTGAACTTCTGCCTGTACTTTTCTGGAGTGGGGCGATACTTCCTGGTAAGGGTGTCCTTCATGCTGGGTACCTCATCCTGACCCCCTTCTCTAGGGCCAGTGGGGCATCCCTTCCTTCACTAGGTGTTTGCCTCCATGGACTGCCCCCATTCCTCTTTTGGGATCCTATGCATCTCCAGAGCATCCTTATAGTCTTTGAATGCTCCAAATTACTTATCCATGCCATCTCCCACAACAAAGTTAGGCAGTTGATCCTTTGGAATGTGGACTACCTTATCTGCATCCCAAACTGCCAGGCCAGTGATACAGTGTGCACTGTATCCATGTCTGGGCATACTCGTCCCACTTATGGTGACACACTGAAGTATACTACTGTGCCATTAACTGTTAAGTATGCCCAGATGTGGATCTACTGCCCACTGTCTCACTGGAACCAAGCTATACCTGGCTAATGAGTCCTAACTAGGGTGAAACCAGTCCTGAGTAACTTGTGTTCCTGTTCAGGGAGGACCTGGCCTGGCAATTTGGGCTGGACTGTTCACACTGGAGCAGGGACAGGACTGGTTTGCATGTAATGACTGCGTTGTAAATGTAGTGCGATGTAATGACTGCGTTGTAAAGGTTGTTTCCCGCAAAATAGAGATGGACTGCGATGCGGCCCTGGGTAATTACTCCTAGTAATTACCAATGACTGAGATTAATTCAAGCATTTCATCCATCACTTTTCTGTATACTAATATTATAGGCACAAGTGCTGCAGATCAAAGCTTATAAATTCTCCCTGCTTCCACGGACAGAGTAATTTCACAGTCATGCGCACATACACTCATCATACACTGGTGGGCCCAATACACCAACATTCATTCTATTACTCTATCCACACTGAATATAAGAGAGAGCTCCTTAATCAATCTGCACCTAATTTGAGGTCAATGCAACCAAATTGAATTATCTTGAGTCTTGATAAAAACTATTTAAACACATTTGGGATCTCAATATCATGACAAAGAAATAACCACCCGACACTGTAATTCAAACAAGAATTTTTATCTAAATTAATTCATATGGAAAGCCATCTAATTGCAAGATCATTATTCTCATATTTACCTATTCTGGCTAAATGTCGTTCTCTAAGTCAGGACAGGTCTCTCAGCAAAGAATTAAAGTCTCTCGAGCTGTAATGTAGAATCACCGTCCTCTCAGTCAGCATCGGTCTTCTGAGCATAAGTTCAGGAAGAAGTGGCCACAGACCCTCTCTAGTCTAGTAATATTTATACTAAAATTTACATACTAAAAGTTACAAACACAGCTCTAAAACATCCGTTAAGCAGAAAAAGATGTCAGCTTGCAACATTTAGAAGAATCTCCGCTCTTGGATATCTCGAAATTCAAAACAAGGAAATAGGAAGTCCAAACTAATTCGTAACATCCACGGATGTCTTTCTCCAGAATTGTATCACTCGCAGTGAAGCCACCACAAGTTTATCAAAAATGTTCATTTGTGACAAATGTTCTCTACCAAGGATAACTGGCGGTCATCCCAGAGTTGTCATCTTTTTTCATAACTTTTAGTTCAGGCAGAGGCCGAGGTCACAAACAGCGAAGCCTCTCTTCATATTTCATCTACTCAAATGCAGGCTGTAGATGTCGGCCATTTTCTTAGCAGGCCACAATGGACAACTTAATTAAAAGAAACACAAAACAACGTTACTACACTGTATTGATTATACAGTGTTAATCCCACTAATACCCTTATGTGTATGTATTTATCTAGCCATTTGCAACATAAAAAGGCATTAATGCATATTATTTTAAAGCGCAATCACATAACAAATATCACATAAGCCACACTTATTTAATTAATTTGCTCACCAACTTAGTTCACTTATTAATTTAGCCATGCAATTGCATTCCCACGTATAGTTCTTTCATTAATAAGGTTGGTTAATAAAAACTCGACAAAACTTAGTACTTAATAATTAATCATTAGTAATTTTAATTATGACATACAAAAATATAAACTGATGTTTGGGTTTAAGTAGAAAACCCTGCTCCAGCAATCCCCCCTTTGGTGATATATCATCACCACAAAAAATCCAACCCAAAAAATTTAGTTCCCCTTTTTAGGAAAACTCAAATGTCTTTTTGTTCTTACATTAAACTCCAGTTTCTCTTTCATCATCTCTTTTTGTTTCTAAGTACATGCTCTCCCTAAATTCTTCCAATTCTATTTCTTGTGGGTCTCTTTTTGACCTCTTTTGTCTCTTTTCAATATTTTCTTTTATTATTTTCTTTTTATTCCTCTTATATCTACAACATAAACACCCTAATCTAAGAATCAATAAAGTAACAATCACACATATCAATGGAAATAATATCTTACCAAAAATGGTACTACTTATCTTAGCAATAACATTCTTAACAGCAATCTTATTAGCCATTTTAGTCCAGATACTTTCAGCTTCCAGTGTTGTACTTTGATATTTGGGACCGCGTAGGAGACAGGGCCCTACCCCTGTTTATTCATGTATTAGCAAACCGCAATTGGTCAATGCGGTATTTACAAGCGCTTTGCATAACGTCCCATTGCCAAATGCACTATGTATACGTTATTATACATTGACTCCGTGGGTTCCATCTTGGAGCGGTGGCCATCTTATAGTTGCCCTCACATAGACTACACTCTAAGAACAAATACAGGCCTCCAGAACACATGCGCCTTTCTTTGACTTTTCTGTGACCTGGGCAGCTTGGCTCCGCCACCCCAGGTCAAACTGGTCTCACGAGTTCCCCGTCCTCTGGCCACCTGTGATTAGCATCAGGGCTTGACACACCATAAAGTCTTTTCATCCTACACAAGCCTCTAGCTAATCTCTTTCACACCTGACTGTTCCTGTTTTATGGCTTGCTTTCCCAAACAGGAGATGCTCATGTTTATTGGGGCCTATCGATATCTGATGTGGGATCTGAGCCTTGCTGGGTAAATAATTGCGGGCTGGCTTAACTGGAATGTGGGATGGTCATCATGACTCTGCTCTTTCGTTTGTAATATATACTTATGAATGACCATACCATAAACTGAAGAATGTGTGCCTGAAGCACAAGACTCTGTATATAAGGGAAGACTGTTTTTTGTTCTGGAGACTGCCTCATTCAGTTGCTAAGGCTTCTGTGCGACGTAGTCTCACTCATTTGAGTTTAATAAAGATGTCTTTTCATATTTCAGCTTCTGTTGCCAAGTTCTTTGTTATATTATCAAGATATGCAGACTTTTATAATACCACATCAAGAAGTACTCGAAGTCATAGGGTGCTACCCCTAGCACCTCTGGGGTCTCAAAAGTTGGAGTACTTCAGTTGGCGCCCAACAGCGCGGCCTCATCAGAGAAGTGACTTTCTGTGGGAGTGATCTTGTCAGGAGACTGAAATCTACTGAGGAGGACAGAACGGGATTCTACCAAACAGGTATTCTGTGCACAGGGATTCTGGAGAATCTTTGATTATGTAGCCCCGTATATTTCTGCTCTTCCTGATTTGGATCCTCCACATGATGTCACTCAAAAGGTGAGAAAAAGAACCCTTTTGGTGTGAGTATTATAAAAAGACGTTTGGTTATGTAGAACTTGACAATTAGAATTTGGATAACCTTTTGATTATTAAGAATAAGAATTAAGTATAAGTGGGTCGCTCCCAGTCCTTTGGTTCTTTGGGTCTTAATTTGGTTATCGCAATTACCAAAGCCGAGGGGTTGGTTTCTTGGTTTCTGATTTGGTCATTGCAATTACCAAAACCGAGGGTCTCACATATTTGCGAGTGTATTGGTAGAGATAAACCCTTGAAGTTTGAAGCTAGATTAGTGAGCTATAAGATGCCTGATCTTAGCAAATTTGGAAATGTAGCTTTTGGTTTGTATAGGTTTGAATACGCGAATTGCAATTTGTGTAGGCAGGTAATGAGGAGATATTTCTCCATTTGGTTTTGATTATAATACTTGCGTTTTCCGCAGTATTTTTGGCATGCCTGTTTGTAAGCTCACATGGAAAAATGTGATGCTTTTTGTTTTTGAAAGGTACCATAGTGTGGGAAATATCTAAATAGGTTAGATTTAAAAACATATTTCTTCCTTGGTGATTTTGTTTCCCCAGGGAATTAAAATATGACATAATACAAAACAAGGATCCTTCGTTCTGCGCAGTTTCATGAATGAAGATATGCAGAACGATTTTGTGTGGTGTTCTGCTAGGCAAAGTTAGTGAATTGAGCGCATTCACTACTTCTTGGACATGCATCTGTCTGTGGGGCTGTTTATGCAGCCTTTTGGAACACTATTGAAAAGCGTTGCTTGTAAATATGACTTTCAACTAGTATTTACAAATGGTTTGGTTCAAGTATGGTCTGTGAGCTGTTCTTTATTTCTGTCCTGAGTATTGATTTGTAAGTCAACTGTGTGTTTAAATGTCTATGTGGTTTTCGCATTAGTGCAACTTCTGTAAGTAAATTGCGACGGCGCTATTTATGAACAAGCATTTACAATGCAATGGTCTCGGCATTGGTAAAGTTAGAGCTATTGGCATTGCTCATGACATTATTTTTGTTTATGTTTTTGTTTTTAAAACATTTAAAGAAACAGCATTGTCATGAGCAATGCCAATAGCTCTAACTTTAACAATGCCGAGACCGTTGCATTGTAAATGCTTGTTAACGCGGAGAAGACGGGCGAAAATAAACCCAGATAGTCTAAGGAAAGATGAAAGCACGTCACGACCAAACGCTCTCATCCGTTGAGCCTCAGTCCATGTGCGGTGGAAGCCCAGAGGCGGCGCAGAGTCCGGGGCCTGGGACAGTGGTGGGAAGAGGGGACAGAGGGAAGGGGGGGGCGGGGGGGGGGGCCAGCGGAGCAGTATCCTGGGTCTCTGCCTGGCTGGGGCAGGGCGGGCAAGAGAGGGCGTGGACGCCTTCCAGGAGCGAATTAGTAGGGACTGAAAGAGGGTAGGAGCTGCAGCTGAAGAGGGGCGGGGCAGTGGCTTTGACAAGAATGGGGGCTGCCAGAGATTGGAGTTCATGGGCTGGAGCGCAGGAGTGTGTGAATATATCGGGAACCCGTGTCCGCGTGTTTGAGGGGGGCTTGTAAGAAGTGTAAAGTCAAGCTAACTTGACCGACCTGTGGAAGGAATAGACGCTAATCATATCTGACGGCCATCTTGGTAGAATGTGTGTGAGGTGACCAATGAACGTTCGTATGTGGAGATTGTGAGCGAGGCTGACTTCTACATCGAGGCTTGGAGCACAAGGCTAGCGGGTGTGATTAGCGTCCAGAGCAGCTGTACAGACTGGGAATGTGTTTCCAAGAGTACCGCAATGCTATTTACAGGATAGAAACATGCCCTGATCATCTCCAGGGTCTGCGCCCTCTACAGAGGTTTGCTGTTTCGCTGCTACTGTTCGAGAACTTACCTCATTTCACGCACAAGGCAAGCTCACCACTGCCTTTCTCCGAGGCATTTAAAGAGCAGAAATGCCTCGGAGAAACGCAGTGTCCTTTTCGGATTCGGGGGCGTGTTTGTCTTTTCTCTCCTCCAGCCATCGGCTGGAGGAGAGAATGAGACTTTCTTTAAAAAACACGCCCCCCGATCCGAAAAGGACGGGGCATGATTGGAGTGACGGGACCTCTTCTCCAATGGCTGGCCAGCATTTACGAGGCCAGCCAATGGAGAACAGGGCAGAAGAGGGGCGGGTTCAAGCCCCTCTTCTCCCAAGTCATTAAATCTCCGGACTTCCGGTCTGCCGACCGGATGGTCCCAAGACCTAAAAATGACTAACGCGCGCTGTATTGTCTGTTTGACCCCTTTCTGTTTATGTCTGAAATGAGCTCAATATGTGTTTGTGGGTCTTCTGATGTTTTCAGTCTGTTAAGTAAATTGTTGGTTAATTAATATCAAGTAGAAACTTAGAAAAGAAATCCAGAAATGAACCATGTGATGTGCTAAAATAGCTATATGGTGCTCTTCAATTTATAGTATGAGCGTTTGTGCACATATACAAAACTGCCGTTAAATGCTTAAAGGATAAAATTAGAAACACATGCAATAGATATAAATAAGGCCCCAAAAACGAAATTATCTATTTTTGCAAAAGTAAATAAATTTACAGCACTTTCCTTAGATGCAGTTTATTAGATGTTCACAGGCAAACTTTTCAGCTGCAGTATATTTGATAGGAATGCTCATTCAGCCAGCACTTTCCCAGTTAAACACGGGTGGAATTTTGCAGAACCGTCCTTTTAAATAAAAGTGGCGCAAAAATGTGGCGCGTTTCAAGTTGGGCTTATGCGCTTAGGCGTGTGAGTTAATGTGTCCAAAATGATAGGCAAGAGATGCAGCTTGTTTTTTATACATGGAATTATCACAAAAACGAATAATTGGGATTTTTTTAAAAGAAAATTATTAATCATAGAAAAAGTATTTTAAAAAAATAAGTGCTTTTCAAAATCGTTTTTTGATATTTATAAAGCTTAATACTCATACTATGACCTCCTAGCATTAAAATTTGATTTAAGTTGTGTTGCATCACTAACATGAAAAGAATTCGCGCGTACAATTTTCCCTTGGCGCAGGCGCAAACAAGCTCATTTTTATAAAGTATAAGTTATTATTTCCAATGCCTGACTCATGGGTTATGTAATAGACATTCTGGTAATGCATATTATGCAAGAAAATTGTAGGATATTCATTTTTAATGCCTAAAAAAATCAAAGTCGAATTTGGGTAAAAGCACTGTTCAAGCTGCATTTTCTTTCATTCAGAGTACTTTTTAAAGTGTCTCAGGCTTCAGTAAAAACATACATTTAGGTTTGATATATATTCACAGGTTGTGCCTTCTTATGATTCAATGAGTCAATGTGCCAGTACAAAGGCTTGTTTTAATATTAGGGTTGAAGGTTCTAACTTTAGCTGTGTCTGTCACGATACTACTGAACACGCTATGAAAAACAGGACCTTTTTAAAACTTGGAGAAATTAAGTAAAATATGGTGTCGCAACCCGCAACTATTTGATGTTAATAAAAAACGGCCTTGATGAAGTTAGCACCCACACAGAGAAAGAGAAATGGAGAATTGTTTTTTGATGAAGGAAAAAGAGGATGTTTGTGAGCAGGTACGTGATGAAGTCAGTAAGGATAGAGGGGTGGAGAAACGTAGAATCACGGTTGTAGGAACTAGGTAATGCGTAGGAAGGAGAAGAACAATTGGGAAAATAGAATGCCGTGGAGGGAAGAGAGATGATGAAGGGGAGTAATAAAGACATGAAGAGTAGCGTGAGGAAGGTTGTATTGACGAAGGTAATGAAAAGGAATGTGGTATCGGTTTGAGTAAGTAGGAGGGGAAAGATGAGATTGCAGGTTCTAGCAGTAGGGGTGAAAATATTGTAATTACCTAACGGGAGGCACTGAGTTTCATATGCTAATATGAAAGCGACGAACAGAGCTTGAATAAAGGCAAGTGACTAAATGATGAAGAAAATATCAAAACTCATTGCAAATGCAATTCGCAGTGCCAGTGGACTGGGGCAGAAAGCGGTCCCAATTGCTGGAGTTCAGTCTAACTTTAGCTGGGCCTACTGAGAAGGTTATTCATTTAAGGTTGATGAAATGTGTACCATTGCATAGGATTGCAACAAGCATTTATTCTAAAAACTGGTATGCCTGTCATTAAGTTTTGTGAATTATTCACAGTACATGTAGTTTAACAATCTGGGAATAGGGATAATTTTTTTAGCGCCTAAAAAAGAGAAATTATTTTTCAAAATAGAGTGAATTATTGCAAGTTAGTAGGAATTAGGAAGGCCTTCTGGCTTTGACAAATACAGAGTGGCAGAAGCTGGGGGCTGGGGGAGCTGCAGAGGCTGGCTCGGTCACGCTGCTGAGATGCTATCTTTAGTGTAAACAATGAGTAGGCTGCCACGTTGACATTTATGACCTTTTAAATTAGGGCCTTGCCTCTGTGGAATGCAGAATGACCTTGCTACACGGGCCTCTAAAGCTGGGGTTTCTGGTTTCTCCATAACATCACTAAAACTAAAGAACTTAATTCCAAAGGGAAAATATAGCAAAGGGGTTTTCTTTAAAAGCCCAAACATCGTGTTAAATACTTTGCAGAAGTGATACATTTGTGTCTTGCTCTAAAATAAATGAAAATAAATTAATGTCTGCTAGTTACTGTTATTTAACAGAAAACGAAGTGTTGCATTAAGTCTTAGACAGAAAATAAGATTCTAAAATTTTTTTTAAGGCTACATGCCTAAGTGTGAACGAATTGACAATTAAGACTTATTTTTCACAGTGGAAATTGTAGGTGCCAAATTAATATGGAGTGTCAGTGTAACGAATTTTATTTTTTAGACAGGTAAAACTAAAGTGGCTGGATGTTGCAAGGACTGACAAGGGGGTAACAGTTAAGTAATGGCAATTTATTTTTGTGTATTTGGCCCTATCATGAATTGTTCTTGCTGGTCCTGTATGTTAGAAAGAGAGACAGTAAAGTTATATTTGACAGCAGATTTCCATTGCCTGGTGATCTACTGTCAAAAAGGAGGGTAAGGATTTTAAACCTGACAAATTAAACAGGCCCAAATATTGGGTTTTGGGCTGCAGTTTTACAGTGCATAAAAGTACATGACATGGTGTTGTGTGTCACCGCTTATTTACATATGCTATTTTTTTGTCTATGCTTTTTGTGCTTGATATACAGCAAGTATATCTAATGGCTTGACGTTTTGTGCGTTTTTATTATTTTTTGCATGTTTTCGTTGTTTTTGTTGCTGCTTTTTATACTATTACAAGTTTACCTGTGTTGTGAGGGGATGGTCATGACGATGCCCATTGCTACGCAACAGTTGGTTGAACTTGTTCTGGTTACTAAATTCCACAGCTAATGATATTTCATGCTGTGAACATGAGAGACAACACTTCACCAGTGCATGTCTAAATTGGCTATAATGGTATTACAGAAAACTAAAAGAGATCTACAGGATCAAAGTGTGTCACCTGCAGTAGTCACGTTACTACCCCTTCCTTTAAAGGAACAGGCAGCCTTATATTTATGTATCCTTGATTGGACCTAAGGATGAAATTATAGATCTGTGACTAAAGGTGGCCTAATTTCTATATTACATTAGTTAATGGTGTCCTGTTTCCTAAGTAGCATATGGCCTTTGCTCCTTAAAAGAAAACTAGGTTTTCATTTTTCCCTGCAGAAGGAACTGGAACATTAGCTAAGATTACCGTATATGGTGTAGTCGCCAGCGGTAGAGTTAAAATGTATGTAACTTTGGCCTTTTGTGTATCACCCGTACTCTTGGTGTAGTGTCACATGCCTGACTATCACCCAAGTAAATTCTTGTCCTTCCTATAGATTTTTTTATTTTTAATTGCTTTTGTTGCTTCTCCCCTGACCGATGTCGCATCATGCTTAGTTATTGGGGATTTTAGTTGTGCCCTAGTTCCAATTCCCTTTTCTGTATTCCTTTCACCAGTCAGCCCATTTATTATTGTAGGTGTATTGTTCAGGTACACACTTCCAGACTGCAGTGATGCACCAGGAACCCCCATATTATGTATAATTCCCTTTTGTATGACCAGACTGGTTTTCAAGAATTTTCCTTAGGCCTGCTTCAATGTTTTCCAGCTTGACTGTCAGGGTAGCGATAGACTGGCTAACTGACTCAATATTATAGTAAGACAAGTTTTCCATAGCAATAGGAGATATCTTACGTTTACCCTTTCTTTTTGAACATGACGAATTTTCAATGTCTATTTTTTAATGTGGTTTTTACCCTTTTTGTTCCTGCTGCTTTAATTTTTTGGTGGGATCAGACGTGTTCTAATCATGCAAATATCAGGACCCTCTAGTTCTTGTCTTTTGTTTGCATATTTGACTATTAGCCTGTGTATTGCATATTGCGCCTGACGTGAAAGTTTTCTACATGCCCATGATAATCTGTACCATGTGATTTCTCTATTGAAATGTCCTAGATAAGGAATTTAGAAACACTTATATGTAATCATTGAAAAAAAAATGTGTTTGCCCCATTAGACAATGCCACCATATGTGAAGACATCTATTTAGATAGAATCCTCGTGTAGTTATCTACCTTTAGATGATGGAGGCTCTCACACGGAAACCCAATTGAAAAGCTTAGAGGCACTGTTTTGCCTACTACCTTTATATTTGTATTGCTCCCTGAGAAAGACAGTGTATTCTAGACGAAAATTGTCCCATGGCGTGTGGCCACTCCTTTGAAAATCACGGGCCACCTGTTTACAGTCCCCTTGTTATACAACAAACTGTTTAAAGCATCGCACTTGCTTCATCAGAAGGCGTTCAACATCAGAAAAGAAGGAGGAGCTGGTTTTGCCACAAGAACCAGAATTTCAGTACACAAGAGCGCCTGTTATGTGCTGGTAACCTCTGACAGTGTGCTGTCCCTTGAGCCCCTTGGCCTGAGTTTTTGGCCACACACACCCCCTCTTTTCCTTTGCTCCAATGGAAGTGCAGTGCACCGGCGGATCCAAGATTGACAGAAGGCACTACATTCCAGTGCCCATGAAAGAGCAGCCTGAGCGTCCTCTGACACCGAATGATGAGTGTTGGATCCTGAGAATGGTCCCGGGTCTGCACAAGATGATCTGTGCCCATGACCAATGAAGAGCATATTATTTGTAGTGTCTGCAGCAGAGGAAAGACACAGGTGCACTGCCTTGAAACATTGAGACTCTCGAGTGAGCTGTGAGTGTTTGCCAGGAGGGCACTCCAACTAAGCAGTACTTTCTTTTCTCATGTAAAGCTTGAATGAAGAGGCCCATGCAAAAGAAAACAACAGAAGAAGATTTGATGGACAATAGAAGCCTGCCAGAGAGGCTTTTTGAACGGACTCTGGGCATAGGTGGTTTCACAAGAGGTTTCCGTGTGATTGTATAGACTAGGTGTTAGAAGACTGTTTGTTTTGCTGGCATTGTCTAGTATAAGCAGAATAAAATCCATTTTCTGTGGAAAGGTGCCCCCTTTTCACCTCAGAGCATTGATGAGGGTCACCACTGTTTCACCTGAACATACAAAATGTATAGGAGCCCTAAAATGTTACTAAATATTTCATTTGTAATAGTGGTCGCTACTCTCTCCCGTTGTCTATATATTCTTAATAACGTGTTTTCTAGTGTTTTTTTAAACATGACGTTGTAATTTATGGGTGGGATTGATTTTCTCTACTCAATTGACTTCTGCACCCTCTTCCCAACCTATGTCTTTCCCTACCACTGTTTCTTTGCACTCTTTTCACCCTTTTCCTGAACATGAGCAGGTTAAAAGATCAGAATTCGTAAGCAATTCTTTTGTACAGCTTCTGCATCGACACTAGCTAGTAGTGAACATCACCAATTATTGGGTGTGTGATCTTATGCCACCTAGATAGAGGTATTCCTTATTTTGTCCTGCCGTATGTGGCCTTTGTGCTTCTTCGTGTTCAAGGAGACCTGTCCAGAGAGAGAGTTACCAAGTACTAGGATTTTGCTCCATCAGCAACATCTTGATGATCTGGTGAATATAGACCTGGACTAAGATCAGTATGAGTATAGTGAATTGCCTATGTAAGGGCAAAAGGAGGGTCTGTCGTACTTTGATATTTGGGACCGCGTAGGAGACAGGGCCCTACCCCTGTTTATTCATGTATTAGCAAACCGCGATTGGTCAATGCGGTATTTACAAGCGCTTTGCATAACGTCCCATTGCCAAATGCACTATGTATACGTTATTATACATTGACTCCGTGGGTTCCATCTTGGAGCGGTGGCCATCTTATAGTTGCCCTCACATAGACTACACTCTAAGAACAAATACAGGCCTCCAGAACACATGCGCCTTTCTTTGACTTTTCTGTGACCTGGGGAGCTTGGCTCCGCCACCCCAGGTCAAACTGGTCTCACGAGTTCCCCGTCCTCTGGCCACCTGTGATTAGCATCAGGGCTTGACACACCATAAAGTCTTTTCATCCTACACAAGCCTCCAGCTAATCTCTTTCACACCTGACTGTTCCTGTTTTATGGCTTGCTTTCCCAAACAGGAGATGCTCATGTTTATTGGGGCCTATCGATATCTGATGTGGGATCTGAGCCTTGCTGGGAAAATAATTGCGGGTTGGCTTAACTGGAATGTGGGATGGTCATCATGACTCTGCTCTTTCGTTTGTAATATATACTTATGAATGACCATACCATAAACTGAAGAATGTGTGCCTGAAGCACAAGACTCTGTATATAAGGGAAGACTGTTTTTTGTTCTGGAGACTGCCTCATTCAGTTGCTAAGGCTTCTGTGCGACGTAGTCTCACTCATTTGAGTTTAATAAAGATGTCTTTTCATATTTCAGCTTCTGTTGCCAAGTTCTTTGTTATATTATCAAGATATGCAGACTTTTATAATACCACATCAGGAAGTACTCGAAGTCATAGGGTGCTACCCCTAGCACCTCTGGGGTCTCAAAAGTTGGAGTACTTCACCAGTGGTACTAATTCTTCCTGCAAATCAGTAATATTTTTGATATAGACTTTTAGATCTTTGCTTTCATCAGGAATGTAAGTGCAACAATGTTGAACTTTCAGCATTCCACAGACTCCACCCTATTTTGCCAATAGAATATCAAGGGCAAGTCGATTTTGCATAAACATAGCGCGTAAAGCAACCATCTCTGTATTTACCAATAGGAAACCTCCAGCGGTGCTTGTCGATAAGCGATCCACCACTGTTGACAGCTTCCGAATTCCATATGCATTTAATGAAATTCCCACTGCTGGTATCAAAGCTCCAAAAATATCTCCTACAATTTCTGTCCAAGTTTCTCTTTTAAAACGTGTTAGTAAATTAATTTGTTCTGCATCTTCTATTCTATCCATATGGAAAATCTTTGGAAAGACCAGGCCAACATAACATGTGCCATACCAATGGTCAGGCAACCTGTAATAAGCTCTATTTCCACAAATATAATATACTCCCGGGAAAACTGGATCTTCTCCTCCTTTAAATCCCCATCCCGTTGCAATAAAGCATGTATCATGGCACTCACTAGTCCCAACAAAATAATAATCATATTGGGATTCCCTTCTGGTAATCATAGTTTACCCTTCTGTGGTGCATCTAAAGCCAAAGTTGGACTGGCCCCATTCTTCAACCCCTTTCCCATCTCAATGTCCCACATTGTCTCACTCATTTTATATCCTCCTGCCTTTTCATGCATACCCATTCTCCTTTTCTCTACCATGTCTAGGAAAGCTTCTTATTCTTCCTTCAAACAACAAGTTAAATTGTTTCAAAAATGTAATCTAATGTTAATTCTTCTGTTTCAATAAAAATCTCACCTAAAATGTTAGCTTCTTTAGCAGGATTCAGTTTTTTTTTCATAGGCAATTGCCCAAAAATGTTATCCTTATTAGACATATGATAATCTATTTTCCCTAATAAATAAAAAATACTAATCAACACACTACATGAAATTCCATACGTAGCCGGAAGATGATGATAAGTAACTCCCTCTGAAACGGATGCAGGTAATTGCATACAGACGTAGCAATCCCTTACTTCCATTGTCTTTACGTATTCATACAATAATTTTGAAAAAACATTGCTAGAAAAATCATTAATTGACCTATCCTTGTGTATGTATATATTGCTAATTCTAGTTGGTACTACTTTCTGTGAACTCTTCCCTATGTTAGTCATATTCTCAGTATGTATTCCCAAAGTCTCTACTGTAACTCTAAAAGTAACTAATAAAGCAAGTACCCATAGTAGCATCAATAGTCGTGTACAGCAGCAGCACATTCTGCACCATCTTTTCAGGAAGGTACATCTACTTTGATTATTTTCTGTGTTAGCCATCTTATTACTTTGACTGTGTCTTTTGACTTAGCCTCTACTACTCCACTACTGAACCTCTAGGACAGCAAACATCCACTAAATCGTTACAATCTGTTAGTTTTCTTTAGATTTCTTCTTCTTCACTCTTCTCCAAGTGACTCCTTCAATTCACTCAATTTGGATTTTCAACACTTTTCACTTCTTCTTCTTCAACATCAAATTGTATCAGATCCTGAACATCTGTCTCTTCTCCAATGTCAGACAAGATAACTTTCAGGATTCCAACAGTTTCCTCCTCCTCAACCACTTTCAGTAAGGTCCCCTCTGGATTTCCTTGACCCTCTGCCTCTTCTTCTTCTTCAGACAGTGCCACATACGTCCATTCTGGTGACCTATACTTCTGGTTGGGCTTTCTGATTCTCTTGATCACCTCTGGTTCCTTTGGTTCTTTTGGTTCTTCTTCTTTCGCTTGATTTTGGCTTGACACCTCGTTCACCTGTTCAACTTTCGATGAGTTAACTCGTGTTAGTCAATATCTCAGCCTCTTTATCCTGTTAGGCCAAAGATCTCCTTTTACATTTCTTTTCTGTTTTACTTCTCTATTGTTCCTTTCTCCAATCCAAGTTCTCTTTCTCAGAACTCGACCCTCTGGTATCTCATTCTCACTCTCATCCGATTCTGTCTCATTTGCCTCTTGTTCATCAACAATTCTCTCTTTTTCCACAATCTTCTTCTCCACCGATTGAGATTTCCCTACTACTGTCCCTCCTCGGGTCTCCGACACGCAATCTTCTTGCTGTCTACTTGTCCCTTCACCTAGCTTATCATGAATGTTCCCTACACCTCCTCTGGGTTCTTCCGCAATCTGTCCCTCTCTATCTTCTTCTGACCCTACTTCTTCAAGAATTATCTCAGATGGATTCCTCTCAACTTCCTCATTTGACTCAGGTATAGTCTCTGTGGAATCGCTCTTTTCTCTTCTTTCTTTCTTTCTCTTTATTTTCTCCACTGCTAGTTAGAACTTTAGGCACTTTTCCAGAATCTGAACTCTCTTCTGAGGTTCGCAATGTTCCTCTTGAAACTCTTGAAACTTCTTCTGGTAAGAAAAAAGAATCTCCTGACTCTCTTTCTGACTCTCTTTCCCCCCTTTCAGGATTCTTTTTTCTTCTCACTGTTTCAGTGTCTGCATCATCACTGGAATCTGACTCTTCAAAGTATTCTTTCCCAATCCCATCCTTTGGATTTGGAACTCTCAGAGTATGACTTGCATGGATCCAGTTCTTCACTCCAGCACACTTTACAGCAGTCGTCGTAGTCAGAATAACTTGCCTTGGCCTTCCCCACCTTGGAACCAAGCAATTTCTTCTTCTGTGCACTTTTATTCTCACCCAGTCCCCTGGGCTCAGATCATGGGCTGCCTTCTTTTCAAGTGTGGTGGCGTCTTCTCTAACCTGGTGAAACACAGAATGAACTGCGTCAGCCAGGCCTTTACAATAATCCAAAATCATGTCATCAGTTATAGTCATCAGCTTGTTGACGGGCCCAAACCATGTCTCATTGCACGTCCCATTATTATTTCATGTGGACTCAACCCCGTAGTTCTGTCTGGAGTAGATCTAATAGTCATCAGCACTAGAGGCAAGACATCAGGCCATTTCATTCCAGTGGCTAAACACATCTTGCCAATTCTGTTTTTGATTGTACCATTCATCTGCTCAACAACGCCAGAAGCCTCTGGTCGGTGTGCACAATGTAGCTTCTGCTGTATACTCAATGCTTCACAAATTAAACTCATGAGTTCAATATAGAAGTGTCCTCCTCTGTCTGACTCAATTGTCACTGGGAACCCGTACCTAGGAATCAACTCTCTTAACAGCAACTTGGCCATCATTTCTCCTAGTTGGATATGCCTCCACCCACCTTGAGAACAAACAGACTACCACTAGAACATACCTCAATCTATTGACTTGGGGCATTTCAATGAAATCTATTTGCATTCTGGTAAAGGGACCTCCCTCCCTGCTTATTGTTCCTAGGCTCACCACTGTTTTCTTTCCTGGATTGAATTGCTGACAAATCAAACATCTTTGACAGATGCTCTCTGCTATCAGCCTGAACTTTGCATTGTACCAGGTCTGTTTAACCCCTTCAGTGCCCCGCCCTTTCCCCGCCCTGTGCCGGGCGTTACATTAGCGGGCGGGGTTCATGACGAGATAGTCTCGTCATGGGCACAGCGCAACCGTGCTCCATGACGAGACTATCTCCTCATGGGCACTGAAGAGGTTAAAGGATCTAATCATAGCATCCCTCCCCAGGTGTCCCTGGCCATGATACATTCTCGCCATTGTTGACAACATAGCATTTGGCATGACTGGTCTTCCATCCCTATAGATCCATACATGATCCTTTTCTCTTGGTGCACAACCTGCCTTGATCCAGTCTTTCATTTCCTCATCTCCTGCTTCATCCTGCAACTGCCTCACCTCTTCCCATGTTTCCATCACATTAGTAAACATCACAGAACAAAAATACATTTCTTTTTCTTTTCCCCTGTTAATGGAATGATTGTTCCTTGCACAATACTGTGCTATGTCATTTGCGAACTTATTTCCAAGAGTAACAAAATCATCACCCTGTCCATGAGCAGCACATTTTACAACTGCTAGCTCTTTAGGCAGCTGTATCGCCTCAAGCAATTTCCCAATCACTTCAGCATTCTTTATAGGAGTTCCACTTGAGGTCAGGAAACCTCTCTGTAGCCAAAGCTGGCCAAAATCATGAACAACTCCGAATCCGTACTGACTATCAGTCATTACAGTCACTCTCACATTTCTTCCAATCTTGCAAGCTTTTGTCAGTGCCACCAATTCCGCTACCTGAGCAGATTTAACTCCTTTCAAAGGTGAAGCTTCCATAACTTCTGAAACTTTACACACCGCGTATGCAGCACTCAGCACACCTTCTTCTGTTCTCAGACATGATCCATCCACAAACAACACATGATCACTCTCAGGCAGTGGCAGATCTCTTATGTCTGGTCTCGGTTTTGTACAGTAATCAAGCACATCCAAACAATCATGATCAACATCATCTCTCACACTCACATTTTCAGCATCTGGCAACAGTGTTGCTGGATTCACATTTACACATCTCTCAAGAGTCACATTTGATGCTCCCAGAATGATTTTCTCATATTTAGTCAGCCGACTATGTGACATATATTGAGTTCTGCTTCTTGTCACAAGAATTGCCTCATCATGAGGTACGAACACCCGTACAGGATATCCCATTATTATACCTTCACTCTGTTCCAAGCTCCTGCATGTAGCAGCTACTGCTTTCAGGCAACCTGGTAAACCCACAGCTACTGGGTCAAGTGTTGATGAGAAGTACGCAATTGGCCTCCTCAGACGTCCATGTTTCTGAATTAACACTGAAAGTGCACATCTATTCCTCTCACTACAGTACAGCTCAAACTCCTTCTCATAGTCTGGCATTCCTAGAGCAGGAGCTTCACATAATCTGTTCTTCAATTCTTCGAATGCTGCCATTTGTTCTGCATTCAATTCCAATGGGTCTTTTACTTCACTTTTGGTCAATTTAATCAGTGGCTTTGCTATCAGGGAAAAATTACTTATCCACTGACGACAATTGCCTACCATTCCCAGAAACATTCTCACTTCTCTCTGGGTCATTGGGGCTCTCATTCCTCTGATAATTTTGATCCTGTCAATGGTCACTTTTCTTAGACCTTTTTCAATATTGTGTCCAAGATAATGTACTTCTTTCTTGCAAAATTGCAATTTGGCTGGAGATACCTTTAATCCTCCATCAGCCAGATGATTCAGTAAAGCTGTGGTATCTACTTCACATGCTTCATGTGTCTTCGATGCCACAAGTAGGTCATCGATATATTGTACTAGTACTGAGCTTTCAGGCATGGTCAGACTTTCCAAACATTTCTTCAGCAACTGATTGAATATTGAAGGACTCTCTGTATACCCCTGTGGGAATCGGCACCATGCCAAAATACGCTGTCCAAACCGAAATGTAAAAACCGGCTGGCTGTCATGATGCAATGGAATTGAAAAGAAAGCATGGCACAAATCAATTACTGTGTACTATTCAGCATCATGGGGAATCTGATAGAAAATCACTGATGGATTTGGCACAATGGGACAGCATGATACCACAATTTTGTTAACCTTTCTCAAATCTTGTACTATTCTGAACTTCCCATTAGGTTTCTTCAGTCCCATTATGGGTGAATTACATGGGCTACTCAGTAACTCTCTCAAGACTCCTTGCTGAATCATTTTGTCAATTATAGGTGTTATTCCTTCAATTATCTCTGGTGTCAATCTGTATTGTGGGATATTAGGATAAGAGATTCCCTCTTTCACTGTAATCTTTACTGGATCTACATTATTCATCAATCCCACATCCTCTCCTGTAAAATCCCAAACTGCTGCTTTTACTGTGTGTCTCAATTCTTGAGGCAAGTCATCTGGATTAAATACAGCATATGTTCCAACAATCTCATTTTCTCTATTATCTAGAGTCACTCTGTATAAGACATCCTCACATCCGGTGTCTCAAAGGCTATTCCATCCGGACTACAAAAAATTGTGCAATTCATCTTACACAACAAATCCCTACCTAACAAGTTCACTGGACTAGTGTCACACACTACGAACCTGTGCATGTCTGAAAATTTCCCTATCCTTACCCTTACTGGTTCAGTAAGACGAGTCCTAATCTGTGTATTAGATACACGAACCACTTGGATTGCTTCATCCGAGAGAGGAAGATTTCTTATATCTGCTGACCTGACAGTTGATCTTGTCGCTCCTGTGTCTACTAAAAAAGTAACACTTTCTCCATTTATTTTCCCATCTACAAATGGTCCTGCCTGGTCTATTTCTAGAGTTGCTCCAAGTATGCACTCTTCCTCCTCTCTTCGGCACCGTCAGAAGTCCCCTTCAGACTCACTCCCCTCATTCTTTAGCCAGTATTGTTGTACTGGATTTTTACGTCTCTGTTTGTTTACCTGTTCCTCATTGTAGAATCCCGAGTCTTGATTGTATTTTTGGGATCCTCTGTTCTGTGGCAAAGGCGGTTTTGGCTCTTGATTCTGCTGCTTGACAACCTTCTGCTGTTGCTGCGGATGATTACACCCCTCGTTCTGCACCTGTTGATTCAAGGATTGATTGTCATTATTCACTAATGGTGGATTCGTACACTCGGATCTCCAGTGCCCTAATTTTCCGCAGTTGTGGCACGGAAATGTTTTCTTCGCCTCCTCAATGTTCCCCTTTCCTTTTCCTGTACAATATCTGGGCCTATTTCCTGGATTATTTGCTTGTTCAACCAGCTGTGCTTCTTGTCTTTCTGCAACCTTCACCTGTGCCCACATCGCTTTTTCCTTCAGCTTTCTTTGTTTCGCCTCAATTTCATCACTGAAGTACTTTGCATGTCTCAAGATCTCATCAATCTTCTTACTCTGCCAATCAACTGTGTGCTCACGTATCATTTCACTGATCTCAGGTCGCAAACCATATACAAATCTGTATACAAAATGACTCAAATCCTTATCACCCAGATGTTTATCTCCACTGAACTGTTTAAAAGCCAGTATTAACCTTTCATAAAAGGCATGAACTGATTCTTTTACTTCCTGATGTGTTTGATCTATCTTAACCCAATCTGTCTCTTTAGGAGGCACCTTATTCTTCAAGAACACTATGACCTGTTTGTATTTCTTCATAACCTCCGGGTCTGGAGCTCCTGTTCTTTGATCTCTCGGGTATTCTTTAGTGGGCCAATCTATGACTATTTTACACTCTGCCCACAAGTCTGCTGGAACAATTATATCAAATAGACTATTCAGGTCAATCCACAGCACTTTTGACAATTTCACAAACCTATCAACCTGCCTATACCACTCGACAGGCTTCTCTCTCAGTCGAGGGAAATCATTTGTAAATGACAAAATATCCTGCCTAGTCCATGGGACATGTACATATCCTCCTCCAGGAATCTCTCTCATAGGATAAGCATCCACTGTTTTTTCCTTTTCTCCTTTTCTGTCCACTGTATCTTCTCTCTTCTTATACCATCTATCCTTCCACTTTTCCACATCACCCCATTTTCGCAATAATCCAATCATTTCCTTAATCTGTCCTGTTCGGCCAACATCATTTAGATTCTCAATATCCTTATCCGTAAAATCCACTCGGTAAGGCTTCTGTAAAGCTTTCACCTTATCCATGTCAATTCCCATTTCACTCGCTATTCCTTTTAACCTGTCATGTGTATTCTTAGCCCTCCATGTGATGCTCTTGCACATGAATAACAACTCTCCATCATGATGATTTTTTAACAATTCTGTAGGAATTGTTCCCGCTATAAGCTCCTCCAGTTCTATACGTAACCTGGCTACATCAATTGCCTGAGAATCTTTGTCCTTCCTTTGGAGAGCTTTCAACCAATCATTCAAATCCTCAGCCGTTATTCCTGTAGATTTTTTTTCTGTACTCACTTGTTCTGCCATCCTCTGTGGTTCCAAAATTGATCCTCCCATCATAACATTTCTTTCCACACAACCAGTATTCAATCCTGAATTAGGCTGTACATTTAACTCTCCACCACAAGTGGCATGTCTCAACTGATTCTCTCCCGTCCTCATTCCTGACTGTTCCGGAGAATTAACTAGTCCATTTCTTACATATGGAACTGTTAAACCACTTTCACCCATTCTTTGCTTATCAAAAATAGGCATAACCGGACCTATGGTTACAGGCACTGTAACAGCTTCTAGATTCTTGGTTAGTTCCCTGATTTTCTCTGTCAACTCAAATGTTGTTCTTGCTAATTCTCTTGTTTTTTCATCCTCGATTTCATTCTCTCTTTCTCTCTCTCGCTCTCTCTCTCTTTCCTTTTCCGCGAAAGAGCTACTACCTTTCAGATCAGGTGTCACAACTTCTGTTTTTATGATTTTCAAGGAATCTCTCATTGAGGTAACAACTGGTGTTCTCACTTCTGGTTCCTGTCTATATGGAGGTGGTCTCTTGTAGATCATGTCATCCAAGACTTCATCCTCATATTCATTAGCCCCATACCTTCTTAATTCTGCATTATGTACCTTTTCCGTACCTTTCCTCCCTTATGTTTCCTCAACAGTTCTCACAGGATATAGTCCCTCAGTCATACTAGCATCTCGCCATCTCCTCATTCGATCATGATGAGTTTCACGATCATATTTCCTCCCAAACATATACCTAAAATTACCTCCACTCCTCTGTTTCTCCCACTCATGCACCTCATCTTCCCATTCTACCAATGCCTCGAACTGTGTCGGCCTTGGTCTGGGCTCTAGACTCATCATTCTCTCCCGTAAATTTCTCAACACGGCCAGATTAAATGAACCATGTTCCGGGAATGCTAAAACACCATCTTCTCTAGTATACTTAGCCCAATTGTCTAACCAAATACAGGTATGATACCCATATTTCGCAACCATGAAGGATGCAGGGGTTCTTGTCGGAGGTAGTAACTCACCTTCTCTAGTTACCATATCCTTATCCTTGTCAAACCATTTTTTAATTTTACTGAACAAGGATTTATTTTTCTTTTCCTCTGTTTGGTAATACATTTTTGCGTTTACCACAACCCTCTAGTCCTTTCTACAACTGTACGATCTTTTGTCCAATAACAGCGCGACTCACACTAACGCACCAATCCCGGAGCGTCTACGTCACCCTGTACTTCTTCCAATCCCTGTGCGGCTCACACCAACGCACCAATCACAGTGCTTTCACTGTTCTAACTCACTGTCCAATCACAGCGCGGTCTTTCTGACATCAGCAGTCGCTGCAGTCGCTTGCTTCTACTCCTGTCTCCTGTCACTCGTCTACCCCTCCTTTACAAAATCTTTCGGTAGACTTTGATTCAGATTCTACAAATCTATTAGTTACAACATATAAACATCTCCATTGTCTGCTCCGCTAACCACAGAATAGTAAAGACCTTTCCCACGAGAATCCCGCTTCTCTCTAGAACAGCGCTTACCTCTGCTCTACTACGGAATTGTTACTTTCGTTGACACAGTAGCACATCCCTCTACTCTGCCCTTCTAACATGCATCCATTAACTGTTTCCTCCCGGAACGTTCCTAAGAGCTTCACAATCAACTAAATGCCCATACATTCACGCACTTTCACACCAGAAAATGTAGCACATTTACACAGAATCCTGTCCTTCCCGAGAACAGCGAACAATCTGTCCTACTACAGAATTATAACATACGTTAACCAAGCAGCGCTTACCTCTGCTCTGTCCTTCAAACAAGCTCAGAGAATACCTATTACCTTCCCAGTGATAAGCGTTAACGGCAATCCTAAAAAGGACCCCTGATACCAAAAGCCAGAACTTCACAGATAACCTTCGCAACCATACACACTTCTCTTATACAGAAAATATGTCTCTAGTAGTAACACACGACGATGTCACTGAATCGAACCCAGACAATGCGACGGGCAACTTCAATTGTCACACGCTTTTCCCTGCATTCGTACAGGGCCAACAATCCCGCCTTTCCCGAGAGCAGCACTCACTTCCCTCTGCCCTACTACGGAACTGTCACCGACTCCCTACGTCCCAGAAGCCGTACACACTACATATAACCTAATACGACTTCAACATTTAGTGTTAGTACATGTATCAACATCAATCAATAAATCCAAAACCTATGTACAAGCAATCTATCAGATCAAGATAATAATCAAAACCATCATTCTGCTACCAGGAAACTGCTGCAGATCAAAGCTTATAAATTCTCCCTGCTTCCACGGACAGAGTAATTTCACAGTCATGCGCACATACACTCATCATACACTGGTGGGCCCATTACACCAACATTCATTCTATTACTCTATCCACACTGAATATAAGAGAGAACTCCTTAATCAAACTGCACCTAATTTGAGGTCAATGCAAACAAATTGAATTATCTTGAGTCTTGATAAAAACAATTTAAACACATTTGGGATCTCAATATCATGACAAAGAAATAACCACCCGACACTGTAATTCAAACAAGAATTTTTATCTAAATTAATTCATATGGAAAGCCATCTAATTGCAAGATCATTATTCTCATATTTACCTATTCTGGCTAAATGTCGTTCTCTAAGTCAGGACAGGTTTCTCAGCAAAGAATTAAAGTCTCTCGAACTGTAATGTAGAATCACCGTCCTCTCAGTCAGCATCGGTCTTCTGAGCATAAGTTCAGGAAGAAGTGGCCACAGACCCTCTCTAGTCTAGTAATATTTATACTAAAATTTACATACTAAAAGTTACAAACACAGCTCTAAAACATCCGTTAAGCAGAAAAAGATGTCAGCTTGCAACATTTAGAAGAATCTCCGCTCTTGGATATCTCGAAATTCAAAACAAGGAAATAGGAAGTCCAAACTAATTCGTAACATCCACGCATGTCTTTCTCCAGAATTGTATCACTCGCAGTGAAGCCACCACAAGTTTATCAAAAATTTTCATTTGTGACAAATGTTCTCTACCAAGGATAACTGGCGGTCATCCCAGAGTTGTCATCTTTTTTCATAACTTTTAGTTCAGGCAGAGGCCGAGGTCACAAACAGCGAAGCCTCTCTTCATATTTCATCTACTCAAATGCAGGCTGTAGATGTCGGCCATTTTCTTAGCAGGCCACAATGGACAACTTAATTAAAAGAAACACAAAACAACGTTACTACATTGTATTGATTATACAGTGTTAATCCCACTAATACCCTTATGTGTATGTATTTATCTAGCCATTTGCAACATAAAAAGGCATTAATGCATATTATTTTAAAGCGCAATCACATATCAAATATCACATAAGCCACACTTATTTAATTAATTTGCTCACCAACTTAGTTCACTTAATAATTTAGCCATGCAATTGCATTCCCACGTATAGTTCTTTCATTAATAAGGTTGGTTAATAAAAACTCGACAAAATTTAGTACTTAATAATTAATCATTAGTAATTTTAATTATGACATACAAAAATATAAACTGATGTTTGGGTTTAAGTAGAAAACCCTGCTCCAGCACAAGCACAGAGGCAAAAAGGCTTAAAAACAGTTTCAAACAGCTAGAATGTATATTTACTGCAGCAATGCCAGATTAATTCGCAGATCACGGAAACTAACAGAGTTCCAAATGAGAATGAGCTTATGGAAGCCTAATAAATGCTTGCATTTAAATGGGATAAAATGTGAAATGTTGGCACTAAATATTATTTATTTGCCATTTGTATGGCACTATGCAAAAAATGCAATTTAAACTATGTTGTAGGAGATTTAACACAAAGTGCTCCATAGGCAGGAATGGCAGAGGGTCCTGGGGCGGGACAGGCTAGGCTGCAAGAAGGGGAAGGTGGGCTTAGTTTTTCGGGTATGGAGTGCAGCAATAATGTACTTTTAGCAGTTTTGTTTTTTTGGGGTGGTTGTTTAATTGTTGATCTCTTGTGAAATATACCTCACACTCTGGGAGGGAGCTACTCAATAGTATTGTAACTTGTATTCTACAAGTTACACAAAGTTCTCTGCTGCCGTGCTTTAACCATTAATTTATCTTAGATATTATATCAAGTTATCCGCAGGCGGCACTCTGCTCTCTAATTTACTAACACATGTATTTATACTGGCTTCTAGATTACAAATATATGTAGTAGGGACAGTTACATATTTTATCATGTAACACCCAGAGGTTAGGACCATAAACCAAGAAGATCCGGAACAGATGTAAAGAAATACGTTGCATTGCTGCATGTCCGCCTTCTTCTTTACATTGGCTCATTTGGATGTCACAATAGTTATCAGCCAATTGCACGCCTGTGTTCTATTCGGAAGAGGAGGCACTGCCCCTCTTAGCGGGTTCCAGCCACAATTAGGATTCCTCGTTGCAGGTGACCCGTGTGCAGGGAGATGCATCAGTGTCTGTGTCTCATTGACTCGTTGGCCTCCCAGAATGTAAGCGGCTCTTCCATTGCATACACTAAAACTTCCCATGACTTTGAGGAATGAGTGAGAGAAATAATGCAGACATGTTGTGTGTGGGTGAGAAGAGAAGGTAGGTAGGTAGATATGAATGATGGGAGTCCACGGTGTGAAAGCTTTGGGGAAATGGACTCCATTGGGTGTGTTGAAAGGGGTAGTGTGACTGTATTTTGGAGTGGTGTAAGTTCAGTGGGTCGTAGTTTGAGTGTAGTGAGGTGCAGTATAAGTGCTGTGGGGTGCAGAGTGAGTACAATATGAGTGTAGCAGCGTACGGCCCCTGTGAACACCCCACCTTGACAGCTAAAGATGGGGGTTGCACCTTGGCCTGATAGGCTGCTAAGATGGGTCACTATAAAAGAATTACTATTTATTTTGGGGCCTCTCCGGTCTGTATGGCTGGAGTTAAAAGCTTTGAACACTATAGGGGAATACAAGGCAGCAGTGAAGAGTGGGAGATCAGGGCTGCCAAGTATGGAGGCGGACTAGGAGAAAGATGAAAATGGAGAAAAATGTCAGAGAGGAAAACAGAAAAAGAGAGAGGGCGAGAGAAAGTGAAGAAAGAAAATGAAAGGCAGGCTGAGAAAGAGAAAAATGTGGGGAAAGAAAAGGAGGTAAAAAGAAGGAATAAAAGGCTAAAGAGTGGAAAGAAATATGAAAACAAGGAAACGTAAAAGGGTGCGTGTAAAGAATGAAGGAAGGATGGATCTATGGATTGGCGGAGCTGGATGGAAGAAGGGATTGATGAATGGATGGATGGATAGGTAGAAGGATGAATGTATGGGTGGGTAGTTTGATGACTGGAAAGGTGAAAGGATAGGTCGATGTATTGGTATGGGTCTGGTGGGGGATAGAAAGGTGAAAGAATGGTTGCATTAATGCATGGAAATTCCGATTAAAGGATGAGAGTTGGATGAGTGAATAGATTGATGAAAGAGTGCAGATGGATGGAAAGGGTAAAAAGATAGATGGGTGGATGAATGAGGTAACGAATAGATTGATGTGTAAAAGAATACATAACTAAAAGGTGGGATGGTGGCTTAAGTGGAGGGCTGGGTGTGTGACTTTAGGGGTACATCGATGGAATAATGAGTGGAAAGAGCTCTTATAGGGAGATCTGAGATCCGATCAGGCACTGGCATTAGAGTTACTTTTCTATAAAGAAAAATACTGTTGGTCGCCAATAAGAATAGAAAAAGATACATTTATTCCGAAATCTTCCAGTGCTTTAACTCTCTTTATTGTGAAATGTTTCTCATCGGCATGTTTATTTCGGGGACAACCCTTAAAATAATACATTACTGTATTGTGCAGTTTCAAAATTATAATGGCAAAAATGTATATTACCCTTGGAGAAAACAGAGAAGAAAATTACATTTGCCACTACTACCCTTAAATTAGTTGCAAGAAATAAAGTAACCAAACGCCAGGTTAGCGAAGCGCGCGGAAAACTGATTACAAACAGGGCCGAACTATAGGCGCGTGGCAGCGCTTCCTGCAGACAGCTGTCCTTCCGTTACCTCGAGTATTCCGGCTGGCCAAGAGTGCAGGGAAGTTTTAGCGCGTGCTGCAAAAGACATGCAAAGTGCACAGCCAGCAGGCTTAATGTAATCCTAAGAATTGCGTGATACTGAGATCAGGCTATCAAATGAAGAACTGCTGCGGGGATTATTAACATTTTCATTTCCTTCTGCTTAGATTAGGGACGCGCCGAGATTGCAAATACTCAAACCCATGTTTTATTTAAACCCTTCATTTGAATAAGCCTTTGATTCAGCCATTTAAGGCTCTGAGAATGAACGAGTCTATTCTGCATTTGCTCTGCCGTTCGCGACGACCCTCAGGCTATTGCGAAATTAATATTCACGTGTGTGTGTTTATACACAATCCTCACGGTATTTATTATTCGTGCAGTAATTACGAGCTCCCCCGGAATTTAATGAATCTTCAGGAATTGTTGGTTGCTGAAGCCCATTAGCGCCTCATTAGCAGGGCATTGTTAGGAGCTGGGTCACGGCTACCTTTCTCAGATGTGAATAATACTATTATAATTTATGCATATATGCAGATGTGCAGAGTGTAATATGGTGTTTATTACCATCAAGGAACCAGTGGACGGGCCAATGGAGTATTGAAAATGATATTGCCCCCATGCAGAATGTGAAGGGGAGCCCCCTAGTTTCCCCTAGCTCACGGATAGACATAGCCCCCCCCACCTCTGAAAACCGCCCTCGCTGACAGACTTCGGGAAGGAACTCAGGACCGGGCTCTTCGGTTGAAACCCGCCACCCAGCGCCTGGATACCCTCACGGGTGGTAAGCAGCGCATTACAAGCACAGCCAGACTGGGAACCGAAACCGGTCCTGCCAAACCGGCCCGGGGGTGTGCTAGTGGAAAGTACCATTCCCATCTCACTGCCGCCACTTTTGTTACAGGGGGTCAATATGCTGCAAAACCCACCCCGGTAACAAAAACGGCCCCCCAGGGGTCCAAAACCCCCCCAGCTCGGTGGCCCACCGAGGAAATGCCCAGTGCCTGCTACGGCCAGTCTGGCCCTGTGTACAAGTACCACATGATTGATTGATTGATTGATTGGTCTTGTTCTAAATCGTGCCCCCTTGAAGTGTTGAAGGTTCCTGAAGGGTTAAGGGCTCCGCATTGACTGCAGGGCTGTGAGTTACTCCCCTGGGATGGGCCATGAAATATTAGAGAAGTTTCAACGTTCAAGTGCATTATGATGCCCCTCTCCTCCTTCAATAATGGTAATAAATAGCATATTACTTGATGCAGGATGCATGTATGCAATGTGACTATTACATTTAGTTTAATGTGTATTTAGTTAAAAAAATGTATTTAAACAAACCAGGATACCAGGGTTTCAGTTTGTGTGAGACTAATCAGTTGTTTCTCTCTGAAAAAGTAATTTTAGCATGCAGTCTGTGAGGCAGAAAAGTGTTTTCTATTGTCTATTTCTCACTTCTGTGTTAATAACATTGAATTTGACTTTTGCACTAACATAATAAATACATGTGTTTATTAGTGCATGTGTTCTAAATAACATGATTTTGGGTAACATTTATTTTCACTAGCATAATGTGTATTTATGAAGCATGCGCTCACCCAGTAGAGTACCTTGGCTCTGAATAACTTTACTACTACTAAATGCCTTTTATGAATACCGAAAGTCGTAAAGTTAGGATTTTGTCTCAGATTAGTCCTGTGAATCGGCCCCCAAGTAATTTTTTTTACCAAACTCAGTGGTACTTATTTCATCAACTTCAGAAGAGTGAAAGGCTGAACGGACCTGCCAGGATTTGAACCTGTAACCATGAGGTCAAACACGGGTACTTGCAGCAGAATCATAGTCCATTGTGCCACTAGACCCGGAACCAATGA
Source organism: Triturus cristatus (assembly GCF_964204655.1). NCBI lineage: Eukaryota > Metazoa > Chordata > Amphibia > Caudata > Salamandridae > Triturus > Triturus cristatus. The sequence continues at coordinate 592,661,442 of NC_140593.1, forward strand.
TCAATATATCTGAGACAATATGCTTCGCTTAGTTAATTGTTTAGCTAATCCTGAGCCCAAACAACAGAAATTTTCTTTAAGAACAAAGGCTCGCAATATTCAATAAATAGTTCAAACTGAAAAAGGACAACATCCAAAACACTGTGGGCGTCGACGTCGCGGTCGAGCTCACACTGCACTGAGGCGCGAACGGAGACAGATGCTCCGTGGTTCTGCACATTTATTGTGGTTGCTTGCCTTGATTGAATTTCTACGCCTCGGCGATAATTCCTGAATAACGGCAGATACATCGCCAACAGTTCTAAATTCTGAATAACGGCAGATACATCGCTAACGTTTTCTCGATGCGAACAAATTAATTGACCTGTGACATCAAGCCCTCCATTTATTGGAATCCGGGATTCTTCCTGTGATTTAAATCAATTAGGTGTTTCAGTTAAGACCACCCTCCAGTCAGGTTGCCCCCCTTTTTGGTCCTGATGAAGACCCGCAAGGCCAAGGCTTAAAAATCCCTAAGGCCATCAAGACGGGTCGAAACGTCGACGCCCACCCTTAACTACCTGGGACACATATTCATCTCTCCGTGCAAGACCATCAATGGGGTCATTGTTTGAAATATACTAATATATTTTTGTATTTAATGAATGTGACCAGGTTACTTGGAGTCTGGACGGTGAATCACAACCGATCCACATTGCCTAAAATTGATTGAATATTGTCACCACTATGTATCTTTCATTTCTTGTCTCATTCACTCACTCTTTTATCACCTTCCCTTAATGCACGTTTCTTCTTGGAGCAACCTCGTTCTGTCCTAAATATTAAAATTGCCAAAAAATAAACGTATGTATATCATCTCACAGTGTTTTGGATGTTGTCCTTTTTCAGTTTGAACTATTTATTGAATATTGCGAGCCTTTGTTCTTAAAGAAAATTTCTGTTGTTTGGGCTCAGGATTAGCTAAACAATTAACTAAGCGAAGCATATTGTCTCAGATATATTGATCATTGGTCAAGGACCACTGTTTTTGGTATCAATTATTCACCCAGGTCCATTTACCATGGGTTACCCCATTTTTGTAATGACAAGACCCGGAACAGCATTAATATATTTATAAATGTGTGAACGTGTGCTTATTAGTGAAAAATAGTTATTTTCACCGGCATGACATACATATATTCATGTAATTTCATAAGGACCAGGCTCTGCAGCCAATCCCTTTTGCACATATTCAGAGGAATTGAGTGTAGGCTGCCTGGACATAGAGGTTGGACACCAAGCCTGACAAAAGGTAAAGCCCTCCATCCAACCCTTGCTGTGCAATGATAGAAGTTCTGCAGAGTACCTGTGTGGGTATGGTGGTCGAGCTCAGTATCTCGACAGTGGCCAGACCCATTGTACAACCAACATTAGGCCATGCCCTGTGTTCATTTTCAATGCTCACACAGCTCACTGTGCATGGCCTGAAGCCATAGGCAGTGGTTTTGGTGGTCATTGTGATTGAGTGCAGGACCTGACTTAAGGCCAGACCCTAGTACCAAACTTAATGCATATAGCAAAACATCACTGCAAACCTGCTATGCACAGTAGGTTACATTGGTATGGTAATTGGGTGCAGTAACATGGTGAAAGCTAAAGCTGTGTTTTTCTTACTGAGTATGCCGATAGGCCAGAGTTTGAGGTCTTAAGCCGGTCCCCTTTCCACTGCTCCACTGAGTTCCCTCCATATTTACCACTAACACCTATACTTACGTGTGAGGAGTCTTCACAGTCGGGGCAGGGACCTCTGCAGACATAAGTATAGGTAAATCTTACATTTTGTAGTAAGTTTTGTAATATGTTTTGTAGCACTACAAGACGTACTACACAATGCAGTTTGTGAATCAGGCCCTAGCCCTCTAGTTTCTATTCTCCCTTCATTTATTAGCATTGAACTGCTAGAAGGCTTTTTTGTGGTGTTTTAAAATACAAAGGCATTGGAGCTTTCAACGAGTTGATAAGGACTGCGTTTGAACTAAACTTCCACATTCTGGGGTTGAATTTAATAAACCGCAACTAGATTCAGTTATAATAAAATTGGTGTAGTTAAGTTTAACAGCGTATTATTATATCATATTATATACTGGGGCCCATTCACAATACCATTTCGAGTGCATAAAATAGTACTCAGGTGTTACTACTTTGCATACTCATAAATGCTATTCACAGACCTCCAGCTGCTGATCTCTGCCTATGTCTGTCCTAACTCATATATGATGATTTCACCTCCACAAGAGTGGCAAGCGAATGGACGGGTGCATCCTTTTAGAATAGTAGCAACATTGGAAGGAGGGTGAAGAGGAAAGGATAGAAAAATGCTTAATATCCACTACTAAAGAGGAAGAATTAATGGGAAATGAGGGGAATAGTGAGGCTCATGCAAATACATAAACAACCCCACAAAAGAGTAAGAAAATTGCTATTCACCAAAGTTACACCTGCATCTTCTCTATTAGTACTACTGACAAAATAGACTCAAATCGGTTCCAGTCAATCCCTGGAGTAAACTACACAATACACATGGCCAATCACTAATACTGCAAGGCACTCTCTTCCAAATTAGTGCAGGCAGAGTATAATGCTAATACCACTATGGGAAAATGGGGAAAATATAATCATTTTTTATGTTAAAAAAGTTATTTGTTAAGGATATATATATTGATTTGTAAACAGTACTGTAATATGAACTAGCACTTTACACCAGCTAAATCCATTGGCAATCAAGTGAAGCAAAGTTTTGGTATTTAAACCAGAATGTTATTGTCAGGAAGTATTAGCAAAGAAATCTTTTTGAAAAAATGTATTATAAAATGCATATAAGTTTTTTTATTGCTATTAAACATATTTAATAGTACTTCTATGGATCCATGATTCTACAAATCATTGTTTCTAAATGTCTTTTTCCAATGTATTGTAATGGTATTTATACCTACATTGATATGTAATCCAGAAACCCAGAGCCATTGGGACCATTAATCTGTTGTTTATCTCCATGATCCCCCTCCGAATTGGTGGCACAGGTCACTTTAAAAAGAAAGAAACTCCTACAAATGGTATAAAAGTTAACCACCTACTGTGCAGCACGTCGATTTGTTTGATCAAGGCCCTCCGGGGCAGAAACACGTCTTGGCTGTTGTTGTTCTAATAAGCAAAATAAAAATGTGATTCTGCACCGAAATCGTGGTCCGTGCTCCAGGTCCTGAAGCGAGATTCGAGGGAAGAGCGGAGTGCTGATGATATATATATCACTTAATCAGTCAGTTATACAATCAATTTTTTTTAAAAAAATCATCCATTTAGACACTAATATACCCATGTATTCTTCCATCGACCTTGAGATATACATATATAAAACATATTTAAATTTCAGAAAAACACACATTCACTGGATGATGTCATCAGTGATGTCATTGGAGATGTCATAAGAGATGTCATCAGTTATGTCATGAGTGATGTTACTGACCATGTCATGAGTGATGTAATATATGACGTCATCAGCAGTGCATTGCGGGCGCGCGAGTTATAGTTATAGTTAGCTGAACTAACTGTAACGGGGGAATTTCAATGGTTTTGTACGAGTGAAAAGTCCAGCTAACTATAACGCCCCTGAAACCTATGGTTTTTTCAGTGAATTTCAAAGGTTTTTTAAATGCTAATTTCTAACTATGCCTAGGACATGTGAAGAAACAAGAAAAAACGCACAGAAAGAAAAAAAAGAAATGCAGAAAGAAGCAACAGAAGTCCTCAAAGACGAAGAAAAGTGCAGGAAGAAGGATAACGTGCAGAAAGAACAAACAGAAGAGCAGAAAGAAGCCTTGCAAAATCATCCTGTACCCTCAACTTTTTCAGACGGATACTAGTGGTAACTGAGTCTGACTAACCAGTCCTAGAGCCAGTGCTATGTTAAAAGACACTTAGAATACAGTGAAAACACCTACATACTCTAGGGAACACTATGCGTTGGGGTCCCCCTGTGATTAGCATGACCTCCTCTGTAAGCCCCTAGTATATAATAGGACAGGGGGATTAAAACTACTTCTTAAAACTCGCCACAGGGCGTGTTTGCACACGTCACCTCAGGTCCCGTCCCCTCCCTTCACCACTGTGTAAACACGCCCTGTGGCCGTTTTTAGTTGGGAGATTAAGTTCATTTGAATCCTGAGGGTCCCTTGGGTCCAACTAGCCCACTAGGTACCTCCAGTAAGCGCCACAGAGCTGCGTTGCAGAGAGGTGTAAAAAGTGGCATGGCCTGGACCACATCTCTCCAACGCAGAGCAGTGGCGCTTACTGGAAGCACCTGGTGGGCTATTTAGCCCCCAGGTGACCTCAGGATTGAAGGGGAATTATTTCCCCAACTAAAAATGTGCCATAGGGCATGTTTGCACATGTCACCTCAGGCCCCGTCCCCTCCCTTCCCCACTGTGTAAACACGCCCTGTGGCCGTTTTAAGTTGGGAGATTAAGTCCGCTTGAATCCTGAGGATCCCTAGGGGCAAAATAGCCCACTAGGTACGTCCAGTAAGCGCCATTGCAGAGAGGTGTAAAAAGGGTCACGGCCTTCACCACCTTTCTGTAAAGCAGCGCAGTGGCACTTACTGGAAGCACCTGGTGGGCTAGTTGGCCCCCAGGGTCCCTCAGGATTGAAAGGCAATTATTTCCCCAACTTAAAACGTGCCACTGTGTAAACGCGCCCTGTGGCCGCTCTAGATTGAGAGATTAAGTCCCCTTGAATCCTAAGGGTCCCTAGGGTCAAACTAGCCCACTAGGTACCTCCAGTAAGCGCCACAGAGCTGTGTTGCAGAGAGGTGTAAAAAGAGGTGTGGCCCCAGAACACCTGTCTGCAACGCAGCTCCCTGGTGGGTTCCATGATGGAATATCGTTAACATAAATATCGTCAGAAATAAATATCGTCACTAAAATATCGCTTACATTAATATCGTCATCCTATACTTAAACAAGGATTCACACAAATATCGATTTTTTTTTATCGACAACCCTAATATCGTTCACACTAATATCGACAACATAAATATCGACTACTACATTATCGACTTTATTTTAAATAACATTACCTTAGACATAAATATCGACTACACTAACATCGACGACCTATCTGCTTATAGAAATATACAAAAAATATCGTCTTTTTATTACCAACTGGATATGCACTATTCTTTTATTTTACTCACTTTTTTATTTCTTAATTTAGAAACTTGTCATATGTATGTAAAAATGTTATAAAAATGTTTTTAATTTATATTGTTGAAATGAATATTACAACATGACATATATTATTCTTATTAAAAATAGTAAATAATGCTGGATAATAAACCATAATAATTAACTATTCTAACTCCAATCCTACGTAAGTCAGGGTAAATGGTGGATAGTAAACCATTATAATTAACTATTGTAACTCCAAACATAACATAAGTCAGGGAAAGTGCTGGATAGTAAACCATAATAAATTACTATTCTAACTCCAATCCAACATAAGTCAGGGAAAGTGCTGGATAGTAAACCATAATAAATTACTATTCTAACTCCAAACATAACATAACTCAGGGAAAGTGCTGGATAGTAAACCATAATAAATTACTATTCTAACTCCAATCCAACATAAGTCAGGGAAAGTGCTGGATAGTAAACCATAATAAATTACTATTCTAACTCCAAACATAACATAACTCAGGGAAAGTGCTGGATAGTAAACCATAATAAATTACTATTCTAACTCCAATCCAACATAAGTCAGGGAAAGTGCTGGATAGTAAACCATAATAAATTACTATTCTAACTCCAAACATAACATAAGTCAGGGAGAGTGCTGGATAGTAAACCATAATAAATTACTATTCTAACTCCAATCCAACATAAGTCAGGGAAAGTGCTGGATAGTAAACCATAATAAATTACTATTCTAACTCCAAACATAACATAAGTCAGGGAGAGTGCTGGATAGTAAACCATAATAAATTACTGTTCTAACTCCAATCCAACATAAGTCAGGGAAAGTGCTGGATAGTAAACCATAATAAATTACTATTCTAACTCCAAACATAACATAAGTCAGGGAGAGTGCTGGATAGTAAACCATAATAAATTACTATTCTAACTCCAATCCAACATAAGTCAGGGAAAGTGCTGGATAGTAAACCGTAATAAATTACTATTCTAACTCCAAACATAACATAACTCAGGGAAAGTGCTGGATAGTAAACCATAATAAATTACTATTCTAACTCCAATCCAACATAAGTCAGGGAAAGTGCTGGATAGTAAACCATAATAAATTACTATTCTAACTCCAAACATAACATAAGTCAGGGAGAGTGCTGGATAGTAAACCATAATAAATTACTATTCTAACTCCAATCCAACATAAGTCAGGGAAAGTACTGGATAGTAAACCATAATAAATTACTATTCTAACTCCAAACATAACATAACTCAGGGAAACTGCTGGATAGTAAACCATAACAAATTACTATTCTAACTCCAATCCAACATAAGTCAGGGAAAGTGCTGGATAGTAAACCATAATAAATTATTATTCTAACTCCAAACATAACATAACTCAGGGAAAGTGCTGGATAGTAAACCATAATAAATTACTATTCTAACTCCAATCCAACATAAGTCAGGGAAAGTGCTGGATAGTAAACCATAATAAATTACTATTCTAACTCCAAACATAACATAAGTCAGGGAGAGTCCTGGATAGTAAACCATAATAAATTACTATTCTAACTCCAATCCAACATAAGTCAGGGAAAGTCCTGGATAGTAAACCATAATAAATTACTATTCTAGCTCCAAACATAACATAACTCAGGGAAAGTGCTGGATAGTAAACCATAATAAATTACTATTCTAACTCCAATCCAACATAAGTCAGGGAAAGTGCTGGATAGTAAACCATATTAAATTACTATTCTAACTCCAAACATAACATAAGCCAGGGAGAGTGCTGGATAGTAAACCATAATAAATTACTATTCTAACTCCAATCCAACATAAGTCAGGGAAAGTGCTGGATAGTAAACCATAATAAATTACTATTCTAACTCCAAACATAACATAAGTCAGGGAGAGTGCTGGATAGTAAACCATAATAAATTACTATTCTAACTCCAATCCAACATAAGTCAGGGAAAGTGCTGGATAGTAAACCATAATAAATTACTATTCTAACTCCAAACATAACATAACTCAGGGAAACTGCTGGATAGTAAACCATAACAAATTACTATTCTAACTCCAATCCAACATAAGTCAGGGAAAGTGCTGGATAGTAAACCATAATAAATTACTATTCTAACTCCAATCCAACATAAGTCAGGGAAAGTGCTGGATAGTAAACCATAATAAATTACTATTCTAACTCCAAACATAACATAAGTCAGGGAGAGTGCTGGATAGTAAACCATAATAAATTACTATTCTAACTCCAATCCAACATAAGTCAGGGAAAGTGCTGGATAGTAAACCATAATAAATTACTATTCTAACTCCAAACATAACATAACTCAGGGAAACTGCTGGATAGTAAACCATAACAAATTACTATTCTAACTCCAATCCAACATAAGTCAGGGAAAGTGCTGGATAGTAAACCATAATAAATTACTATTCTAACTCCAATCCAACATAAGTCAGGGAAAGTGCTGGATAGTAAACCATAATAAATTACTATTCTAACTCCAAACATAACATAAGTCAGGGAGAGTGCTGGATAGTAAACCATAATAAATTACTATTCTAACTCCAATCCAACATAAGTCAGGGAAAGTGCTGGATAGTAAACCATAATAAATTACTATTCTAACTCCAAACATAACATAAGTCAGGGAGAGTGCTGGATAGTAAACCATAATAAATTACTATTCTAACTCCAATCCAACATAAGTCAGGGAAAGTACTGGATAGTAAATCATAATAAATTACTATTCTAACTCCAAACATAACATAACTCAGGGAAACTGCTGGATAGTAAACCATAACAAATTACTATTCTAACTCCAATCCAACATAAGTCAGGGAAAGTGCTGGATAGTAAACCATAATAAATTACTATTCTAACTCCAAACATAACATAACTCAGGGAAAGTGCTGGATAGTAAACCATAATAAATTACTATTCTAACTCCAATCCAACATAAGTCAGGGAAAGTGCTGGATAGTAAACCATAATAAATTACTATTCTAACTCCAATCCAACATAAGTCAGGGAAAGTGCTGGATAGTAAACCATAATAAATTACTATTCTAACTCCAAACATAACATAAGTCAGGGAGAGTGCTGGATAGTAAACCATAATAAATTACTTGTTTTATACATAAGTCAATCCCGGCACTCTAAAGTCATATATTGTTCTTGTTGGTTATTAGCCAAAAAGAGAGAAGGACACAGTGATAATGAAAGTAACTGGCTACGGAACAGAATAGGTCCTCACAAAAGTATATATCAGAAAACAATTTAATACATAAGTTTCACAAAAAGGAAAAACACATTCATGAGTGAAAAAATCAGAACTCCCTAGTTATTGAATGACAGGGAGACTTCAATTTTCTGAGTCTTGATACAGAAGGATGACAGCCGACACGTGTTTCGTCACGTATAGTGACTTCCTCAGGGCTGTAAGAAGAATGTCAAGATCTTAGTTTGCACAAAGTACCAACAGTGTGTCGATTTGCACATTAGCAATTTAGTTCAGTCCGTTATTATCATTTCCATTGTGAAGAATAGACAAAGTATGAGGATATTATTGAGTGAAGGGAATGGGAGAGAAGAGAAAGAGGGAAGAGAACGTGAATTGGTTAAGAATATAAACGGTAAGAGAACGGAAAAAAGGGGGTAGTGATTTGACCAGTAAAGAAATTGAATTAAAAAATGGATTGCCCCCACTACCACATCCGGTGTGAAGAGAGTAAAGCGTTGTGTCCCAAGGTAGAAACTGAGCACTAACCTTTGGAATGAGTCTTTGGACGCTTTAAATGTCAAACATATAGTTATGCTACTGTTAGCACGCAGTAATACGTGTGGATAATTTCAAGCGAAGACTCCGACATACGAAGTGGTTCTGTAGGAGTGTATGATAGAGAGCAGGAGTTAGAAAATAGACAATGAACAGACACACACTAGTTGAGTGTGACTATGAACAGAATATAGGTTTTTAATATTAAAAACTAAGGAAATGTAAGTACCCAAGAATTTTTAGAACCTTGTGAAGGTTTGAGAGAGTGATTATTGTCGCCAGACGGTCTCCTGATAAATGTATCAGTTGTATGTTGATAATAGCAGATCTTCCCCAGTAATTTCTAATGCTAATACGAAACAGAAAAGCAGTGATAATGGTTTGATATTATCAAACAGAAGGTTAAAACTGGGGTATTGTCAAATTTAAAAAGTTCGGAAATACTGTACCTATTACTATAGAGAAGATCATCCACAAGTAAGAGATTCACAATTCTAATTCTTGTAACCATGAACAAAAGTGATTCGTATTTCAGTATACCTGACTAAACTCCAACTCCAAACATAACATAAGTCAGGGAGAGTGCTGGATAGTAAACCATAATAAATTACTATTCTAACTCCAATCCAACATAAGTCAGGGAAAGTGCTGGATAGTAAACCATAATAAATTACTATTCTAACTCCAAACATAACATAACTCAGGGAAAGTGCTGGATTGTAAACCATAATAAATTACTATTCTAACTCCAATCCAACATAAGTCAGGGAAAGTGCTGGATAGTAAACCATAATAAATTACTATTCTAACTCCAAACATAACATAAGTCAGGGAGAGTGCTGGATAGTAAACCATAATAAATTACTATTCTAACTCCAATCCAACATAAGTCAGGGAAAGTGCTGGATAGTAAACCATAATAAATTACTATTCTAACTCCAAACATAACATAACTCAGGGAAAGTGCTGGATAGTAAACCATAACAAATTACTATTCTAACTCCAATCCAACATAAGTCAGGGAAAGTGCTGGATAGTAAACCATAATAAATTACTATTCTAACTCCAAACATAACATAACTCAGGGAAAGTGCTGGATAGTAAACCATAATAAATTACTATTCTAACTCCAGTCCAACACAAGTCAGGGAAAGTGCTGGATAGTAAACCATAATAAATTACTATTCTAACTCCAATCCAACATAAGTCAGGGAAAGTGCTGGATAGTAAACCATAATAAATTACTATTCTAACTCCAAACATAACATAACTCAGGGAAAGTGCTGGATAGTAAACTATAATAAATTACTATTCTAACTCCAATCCAACATAAGTCAGGAAATGTGCAGGTTAGTAAACAATATACATTTTTCTATCTAAATTATTTTTTAGACCCTATTCCCCTTTAATACCAAAATAACGCTTCTTCAATATTAATTTAATAATTTTTATTAATATTAAAAAATAAATTTCGTGTAAAATTTTAAATTTCGATGTTAAATTTTGATTTCATGATAAATTTCTAATTTATTAATATTTTATACAATTTTTTAACACTACATTTTTAAATTACTACCCACCCTAATCCCCTATAATACCAAAAACCCGCTCCTAAAATTTTTATTTGAAATTTTAAAATTTAATTACAAATTTAATTTCGTGAACAATTCGAAATTTCAAATTAAAATTTTGATTTCTTAATTATTTTCTAATTTGTTTATATTTTATAAATTTTTTAAAAACCAAATTTTAAATTACTACCCACCCTTATCCCCCATAATACCAATAACCCGCTACTAAAATTTTAACAATTCTTTTGTAGAAAATATTTTTTAACACATATTATTACTAGTAGGAGTTTTGTAAGTTTTTTAAAAACATAATACATATTTTTTTATAAATTTTATAACACCTTATATTTTTGTGTCGATATTATATAAAACGACATTTTGATCAACGATATTCTGTTCATCGATATTTTTTTATGACGATATTTTTGTCATTCTCACGAAACGATATTTTTTACAACGATATTTTCTATTACGATATTTTTAACAGTCGATATTCTTACCACGATATTAATGCTAGTAGAGCTTCTACGCGACTTTCCAAGGGCAAAATGAGGACAAATAAAAAAAAATATATATATATACGTTTGTCATAAGTAGGACTGCTAGCGCTCTAGTTGTTCTTTAGAACACTCTGGGAAGCTGCAGTAGAACACAAAGGAATCAACTGACAGTCTCTGCCCTTGTTGGATGTACATGTTTTACTGAGAATGTCAGACTTCATTCTCACATGACTGAGAAAGATAATGTGAATTTACAGAAAATATGCTCTCAGTTTAGCTTATAGATCACCTTCCAAACCTCTGTGGGAAAAGCATGAGAAAATAGTTTTCTCTCAAACATGATTCATGATATCCCAGCAGAAGGGTTTTTCACATGGTAAAATCACCTTAGAACACACCACAATTCCTAAAATGAGTATGGTACCATCAACAAATGATTTATAATGTAACTAAAGTCTTAAAACCTTCTATTAACTGCAATGCTCTATAATGAGGTGCTATCATGTATATTGGTCCCAAGATGGCTGCCAACACTTCTTGGATGAAGTGCTGACAGCCAATCAGATCTCACGATGAGCTGTGTGGTTAGGCTTCGCCCAGATATATATGTGATTTTACTTTTGATTTTCTCAGGAACTACTGAACGGATTTACACCATTTAACCAAAAGGCACGACTCTGAACCAAGGGCTACCTTTGTGCCAAATTTGGTGTAATTCCGTTCAGCAGTTCGGGCTGTAGCTGTGACTAACGGTCCCTATGGAAAATTGCATGGGGATAACACGTTTCGGGACCCCCCTTTTTTCTTGGCACCCGCTTGACAGTAGATATATATATATATATATATATATATATATATATATATATATATATATATATATATATATATATATATAAGTATTGTACTTCAACTCAAGATTTTTTAGGAAATAATGGGTTCTCTTTCTTTTTTGTTAGTCCTAACCCACTCCACCTACACAGGTAGCACCTCAGGCATGTACATACTTATTTTATTTTAAGTTGTCTCCCAACCAACGCTAGTGGCTCTATGATAAAAATACAGATATACACATATCTAGAAATTTCCTCTAGGAGCCATATGCAATCACTACCCACTGGGGTAAAAATTTAACATAGCTGTTTTCTATGAAGTCGACAGCAAGTTGAAATGTGACGATATTAAGTTCAAATGTGTGAGTATATACTCAATAGTATTTGATTTATGTATCTTTCTTTTTGGTAAAATGAGACTATTTCTATTTCTATTACTAATTGGTTGGGTAACCATGACAACGATGGATTTAAATAACATGGTAATTGTGCTGTACCTGTGTTCAGTGACCAAGGCGGCGAGTCCGTCGAAACGCGTTTGGCCATTTTGTTGTGAATAAATATTTCCACGGAGTCAGCGCTTCTTCATATACAGTTTGAACTGGATTGTCGAATATATATATATATATATATATATATATTCACTGAAAAAACCATAGGTTTCAGGGGCGTTATAGTTAGCTGGACTTTTCACTCGTACAAAACCATTGAAATTCCCCCGTTATAGTTAGTTCAGCTAACTATAACTCGCGCGCCCGCAATGCACTGCTGATGACGTCACATATAACATCACTCATGACATGGTCAGTGACATCACTCATGACATCACTGATGACATCTCAAATGACATCAGTGATGACATCACTGATGACATCATCCAGTGAATGTGTGTTTTTCTGAAAATTACATATGTTTTAATATATGTATATCTCAAGGTCGATGGAAGAATAAATGGGTATATAAGTGTCTAAATGGATGATTTGTTTTTGAAAAATTGATTGTATAACTGACTGATTAAGTGTATCTTAGGGAATACATGGCTTAGTGAGTAATGTTTAAATATGTAAATATCTGTATCAGTCTCTCACTTTGTGTATAAGTGGCTTCATGAGTTGGTGAGTAGCTACATGAGTGTCTATATAGGTTATTTGTTGGTTTTTTGAGTATCAGTATGAGTGTCTGAGTGTCTGTATGGTAAAAAAAAGAAATGCAGAAAGAAGCAACAGAAGTCCTCAAAGACGAAGAAAAGTGCAGGAAGAAGGATAACGTGCAGAAAGAACAAACAGAAGAGCAGAAAGAAGCCTTGTTGCAAAATAATCCTGTACCCTCAACTTTTTCAGACGGATACTGGTGGTAACTGAGTCTGACTAACCAGTCCTAGAGCCAGTGCTATGTTAAAAGACACTCAGAATACAGTGAAAACACCTACATACCCTATGGAACACTATGCGTTGGGGTCCCCCTGTGATCAGCATGACCTCCTCTGTAAGCCCCTAGTATATAATAGGGCAGGGGATTAAAACTACCTCTCAAAACGCGCCACAGGACGTGTTTGCACACGTCACCTCAGGCCCCGTCCCCTCACTTCCTCACTGTGTAAACACGCTCTGTGGCCATTTTAAGTTGGGAGATTAAGTCCCCTTGAATCCTGAGGGTCCCTAGGGTCCAACTAGACCACTAGGTACCTCCAGTAAGCGCCACAGAGCTGCATTGCAGAGAGATGTAAAAAGGGGCATGGCCTAGACCACCTCTCTGCAACGCAGCGTAGTGGCGCTTACTGGAAGCACCTGGTGGGCTAGTTGGCCCCCAGGGTCCCTCAGGATTGAAGGGGAATTATTTCCCCAACTTAAAATGTGCCACAGGGCTTGTATGAACACGTTAACTCAGGCCCCGTACCCTCCCTTCACCACTGGGTAAACACGTCCTGTGGCCGTTTTTAGTTGGGAGATTAAGTTCGTTTGAATCCTGAGGGTCCCTAGGGTCAAACTAGCCCACTAGGTACCTCCAGTAAGCGCCACAGAGCTGCGTTGCATAGAGGTGTAAAAAGGGGCGTGGCCTCAGAACACCTGTCTGCAACGCAGCTCCCTGGCGCATACTGGAGATACCTGTTGGGCTAGTTGGCCCTCAGGGACCCTCAGTATTGAAGGGGAATTAATTCCCCAACTTACAACTGGCCAGGGGGCGCGTTTGCAGAGTGCTGCAAGGAGGGGGCGTGGCCTCCGGTGCGATGCCGGTCTTTTATTTATTTTATTTTTATAAGAAGAAGGGCTGTGTCGCCCCCCTTCTTTTTCTAATTTATTGGCCCTGGGGTGCCCATCCCCCAGGGCCTGTACCCTCATTTTTTTTGTTGAAAAAAATAAATTTGACCCTCCAAAGGCCTTAATCAGCCCTGGGGACCCCAACCCCCCGGTCATGGCCTTTTTTTAAAAATTCATTAGGAGGGGGGGGGGCGTTGCCCCCCTCCTCAGGCCACTTATGGCCCCGGGGAGCCCATCCCCCGGGGCCGGCATTTGTTTTTTATTATTTAAAAAAAATATATATTTATAGAAACACCTAGGACATGCTGGACAAACCGTATGTACCTATCACCTTGACGATTTGCGTGATATTCATTAAAAGGCGACTATGCATACAATGAATCCACGTGGAATGTATTTACACCGCTAGTGAAGCTCTGACATGTCTGACGCCCTACCGTGCCTAATCCCGGTGCCCCCGCCGGTGGGTACTCTCCAAGTAGACACCCTTGTCGTTTATTTATACAAACATGGGTAGCTAATGATGGGCACAATTAATACACACGCACACCAAGCCATTCAAAGGGGATTTGACAAAAATGTGACCAAACTATGCAAGAAACCCCCCTCACGGTTAATAAAACACACATCCACTGCCGGATGTGTAATACTTTTTATTTTACTCTCTGGAAAGGAGACGAACCTCACTTGAGATTCACAGCATGCTCCTCCCTGAGCCCAATGCTGTGTTACACCCACCAGTGCCCGCCGAGTGCCACACACCTCTATATTGTATTCCACCAGATAGTGCATATGCTATGACACTCTCTAGCCCATGTGCACTGTAACACCACCCCGTGAATATGTCATGCCACACTTGCCTTCGCACGGGTTGTATTGCCCCATCTAACGTGCCTTCCTCGATGCCTATATTGTAACGCACAGCGCTATGCCATACATATTACAATCTGGGATCCATATCTTTGTCACAGTGCATATGCAACGTTACACTCCCCAGCACATATTTTATATTACAACTTCAGAGACTATTTAGGTTACACAACACTGCCCTGTGCACATTACAATCCAAGGCGCATATCGCATAGCACACGCTAGTGCCTGTGCTATCTCGCGCTCTCCAATGAATCTGTCATTGCGCACAATGTATTGCATATTATATTTCACGCCCCGGTTCATCTTATATCACACTTTTTTTTTACATAGTTTATACCATATACTATATCTAGTTTTCATTTTCAACCGTGCTCTCAGGACCATTTTCTATGTAACACTGCGTCCACCTACCCTTTTCACGGGCATTACATTTTGCGGTGGGGGGGGGAGGGTCAGGGGGTGTTTCTACCAAGTCAGCCCGGAGTCACAGTCACAAACGTCCGCTTCTTCCTGAATGAAAGTGAGATTATGCTGCATACTTGTTCATATTTTAAGTAGTTTGCACAGACACACATTTTAAAAATAATAAAGTTCCTAATACCCACCTTCTCTGAACAGTTAGCTTGCTGCCCCATCCACCTCCTCCCTATCCTCTGTTGTCTGAATCCATGGACTAGACTCCTCCCTCCTGCCATGCATGGTCTGATGTGCTGCCACTGCCCTCCATTTAGCATGATGTACCAGTCCACTCCTCCTGCCCTCCATTGCCCAATTCTATGGCCCATCATTGACCTCCTGCTTAGCCTCTGTGCTTAGCTTGCTGCCCCTATTCTCCTTCCCCCTGCTCTCCGATGTCTTTGTGCATGCCCCTGCTCCATCCTTTTTGCCCACCATGTTCCATGGACCTGCCACTCCTATCTACTCTGAGTGTTCTGTTGAGCTGCCACTCCCCTCCCACCTGCCAAGCATTGTCAGATGACTGTAACCTGTCCCTGCCACCTCCACCCTGCCTGTCTACATGCCATGCCCCTATCCCCTTCCTCCTGTCCTCCATGGTCCATTTTACTGCCACACCCTTCTGCCTTCGCTGGTCTGTTGTGCTGCAACTGCTCCTCCTGCCTGCCACGAGCGGTCTGTGGTGAGGCCCCTTCCCCTGAACTCTCTTGTCTGTGCCCAGGTCCTTCCTTCTATCCTCCATGGTCCTTTGTGCATGTCCCTGCACCCTCCTTCTTGCCCATCATAGCCATTGTGCTGCCACTAACCCTCCCGCTTGCCATGCTTGGTCTTCTGTGCTGCCATGGCCCTTACCACCTTCCCTGTGTGGTCAGCTAGCTGCCCCTGACCCCCTCCCACCTTCCCTCCATGGTCTGTGTTTATGCCATCATAGTCTCATTGTTGCTCTCCATGGTGTGTCTTTTTTCTAGTGCCCAACCTGCCTGACCTCCATGGTCATCTTGCTGCTCCTTCCCTGCCCCCTTGCCCCCAGCCCTCTGTTTCCATGTGCAGACCCCTATTCCCTCCCTCCTGGCTTGTCTGTTCCATTGTAATGCCCCTGATCCGTCCCTCCTGCCCTTTATGGTCTGTTATGCTGCAGCTTTCTCTCCTGTCTGTCCATTATGGTCAGCTAGCTACCATTGCTTCTTTCCCCGCTGTTCTCTGTTGTCCATGTGCATGGTCCTGTCCCCTCCCAATTGCTTTCTATGGATTGTTGTGCTGCACTCCCGTCCCGCATGCGCTGTGTGGTGTATTGTGCTGCTGCAAACCCTGATGCCTGCCCTGTAGAGTCAGTTTGGTGCACCTCTCCATGTCCCTCCTGTCCTCTGTTATCCAAGTCCATGTCCCTACCCCAATTCCTCCTGTCTACCATGATCCAAGGTACCATACGTGCGAACATTTTGAACTTGGTAAGAGGGAGATTTTGAAAAAAAAATGGGGTATTAATTTTCCCCTTTGAGTTACATTGAAAAAGAGGAGCTTGTGGACAGGAGACAGATCAAATAAAGCCCATTTCAGCTTAAAAAAATTGGACGTTTCCTGGCTGAAACAGGTCTGTTGGCATGTATGGTTGTACTACCACTGCCTCTTCCTTCTGCCCAGAATGGTCTATTATATTGACACAGCCTCTCTTGCCAGTCCTGTATTGTTGATTTGTTGCCCCTGCCCCCCTTTCCACTGCCCTCCATAGTCTGTTGTGCTGCCACTGCCCTTCCTGCCTGCTCAGTGTGGTCAAATTGTTGCCTCTGCACTCTCCTACCTGCCTTCAATTTTCAGAGTCCGTGCCCCTGACCTCTGCCTCTCAACAGTATCCCAATGAACCACTAGATTGCTAACATTCTATATTTATTACAAAAGTGTGGAACGACTGACGTCATCTTGATGTAATCAAAACTGTAATACCTAGAGTATTTCCTTTAGAAATTACATATATGAGAGGGTCTTATTTGCATCAAAATTATGGTTAGGGCTCTAAAAATCTAAAATGAGGACATATTTTTTGAGTTTTCAAATAGCGACAAAGAACTTTTAAATTATTTGTAATCTTTATGTTTTTTTATCCAGTTGACCACTTGATTAAAGGTTGCACCTAGGGGAGAGGATGTAGTGTTACTTCCAGAGCTGCAGACTTTGCAACTGGGGAACCAGGTTGGAGTTTCTGCTTCAGCTCAACATTCTGTGATTCTGGTCAAATCACTTAATCTCCCCATGTCTACAACCAAAATGAATTTGATCTTGTGTGATGTAACCAATGCTCATGTAAAGCACTCCAATACCTGACAAATGTGTACTATATAAACCTGCAAATACACATAAAATAAGTGTTTTGTACACTTCTGTCATTGGGCTACATGTGGGCTACACCTGGGTGATATTTGTGCTGCATTTGGGCTCTTTTGTCTCTGGTGGCCATCTTGGGAGATTTATTTGTTATGAAGTTTCCTAATTTCCTCATTTACTGCAGTATCCTCAGTAGGAAATGCTTTCAGTTTTTTACTTTGATTCCATCAAGAAGGTATTCAGATATGTCACACATTTGCCATAAATTCTGAATGTTAGCACTATAGTTGCTCATTAGATCACTGTAGTAAAGCTACTGCTCACCACGGAAGTCTGCTGCTGGTATTAAAAGTGCATGTTTCAGTCTGCATATCTGAATTTTTTAATGAAATAGAAGAGGATTTGAGAAGTCACTCAAAATGTGCCCTAATTTTTCTTTCTTCAGCACTAATCATAATTTCTATGACAAAATGAACCCACCCATTGTGTTCCTTTTTAAATTAAATGTTTTAAGTGTTACCAGTTTATTCCAATCAAGATGGCTTCAGGTGTGCCATACTTTTGTCATAAGTTAGACAGTAAGCGCTCTAGTTGTTCTTAAGAACACTCTGGGACATTCTGTCTTTGGGCTATACTTGGGCTACATCTGGGTGATATTTGGGCTACATTTGGGCTCTTTTGTCTCTGGTGGCCATCTTGGGAGATTTATTTGTTATGAAGTTTCCTAATTTCCTCATTTACTGCAGTCTCCTCAGTGGGAATACTTTCAATTATTTATTTTGGTTCCATCAAGAAGGCATTCAGATGTGTCACACATTTGCCATAAATTCTGAATGTTAGCACTCTAGTTGCTCATTAGATCACTGTAGTAAAACTACTGCTCACCAGGAAAGTCTGCTGCTGGTATTCAAAGTGCATGTTTCAGTCTGCATGTCAGAATTTTTTTATGAAATAGAAGAGGATTTGAGAAGTCAAAATGTGCCCTAATTTTTCTTTCTGCAGAACTAATCATAATTTCTATGGCAAAATGAACCCCCTCATTTTGTTCCTATGTAAATTAAATGTTTTACGTGTTACCACTTTATTCCAATCAAGATGGCTTCAGGTATACCATACTTTTGTCATAAGTAAGACTGTTAGCGCTCTAGTTGTTCTCTAGTTGTCGTTAGAACACTCTGGGACATTCTGTCATTGGGCTATACTTGGGCTACATCTGGGTGATATTTGGGCTACATTTGGGCTCGTTTGTCTCTGGTGGCCATTTTGGGAGACTTATTTGTTATGATGTTCCCTATTTTCCTCATTTACTACAGTCTCCTCAGTAGGAAATACTTTCAGTTTTTTACTCTGATTCCATCAAAAGGCATTCAGATGTGTCACACATTTGCCATAAATTCAGAATGTTAGCACTCTAGTTACTTATTAGATCACTGTAGTAAAGCTACTGGTCACCAGGGAAGTCTGCTGCTGGTATTGAAAGTACATGTTTCAGTCTGCATGTCAGAATTTTTTAATGAAATAGAAGAGGATTTGAGAAGTCACTCAAAATGTGCCCTAATTTTTCTTTCTGCAGCACTAGTCATACTTTCTATGGCAAAATGAACCCCCTCATTTTGTTCCTTTTTAAATTAAATGTTTTAAGAGTTACCACTTTATTCCAACCAAGATGGCTTCAGGTGTGCGGTACGTTTGTCATAAGTAGGACTGTTAGCGCTCTAGTTGTTCTTTAGAACACTCTGGGACACTGCAGTAGAACACAAAGGAATCAACTGACAGTCTCTGCCCTTGTTGGATGTACATGTTTTACTGAGAATGTCAGACTTCATTCTCACAAGACTGAGAAAGATAATGTGAATTTACAGAAAATATGCTCTCAGTTTAGCTTATAGATCACCTTCCAAACCTCTGTGGGAAAAGCATGAGAAAATAGTTTTCTCTCAAGCATGATTCATGATATCACAGCAGAAGGCTTTTTCACATGGTAAAATCACCTTAGAACACACCACAATTCCTAAAATGAGTATGGTACCATCAACAAATGATTTATAATGTAACTAAAGTCTTAAAACCTTCTATTAACTGCAATGCTTTTTAATGAGGTGCTATCATGTATATTGGTCCCAAGATGGCTGTCAACACTTCTTGGATGAAGTGCTGACAGCCAATCAGATCTCACGATGAGATGTGTGGTTAGGCTCCGCCCAGATATATATGTGATTTTACTTTTGATTTTCTCAGGAACTACTGAACAGATTGACACCAAAAGGCACATGCCTGACCTGAGGACTACCTCTTTGCCAAATTTCAAGTAATTCTGTTCAGCCGTTCGGGCTGTACCTTCGACTAAAGGTCCTATGGGAAAATGCATGGGGAAAACGCATTTTGGGACCCCCCTTTTTTCTCAGCCCCCGCTTGACGAATCACCCCGAGACTTTCAGGGTAGGAGCTGAGCGGAGCGCCCCATTCGTTTTGAAAATTTCACGAAGATAAGTCAACCGGCGCCAAAGTTATTCAAAATAGAATTTTCAGATTTCCTATGGGAACTCGGTCCTAACTATAACTATCTACTGGCGACCGCCAGTAGATAATATATATATATATATATACATGTATTACCTACTGGCAGTCGCCAGTAGGTAGTTATAGTTAGGACCTATTTTCCATAGGAAATCTGCAACATTGTATTTGGAATAACGTTGGCGCCGATTGACGAATCTTCGCGAAAATTTCGAAACTTTTGGCCAGCTCCGGTCTACTCCTATCCTGAAAATTTCACGGTGATTCATCAAGCGGGGGCCGAGAAAAAAGGCGGGGCCCAAAACGCATTTTCCCCATGCATTTTCCCATAGGACCTGTTGACACAGCTACAGCCCGAACTACTGAACAGAATTACACCAAATTTGGCAAAGAGGTAGTCCTCAGTTCAGACTTGTGCCTTTTGCTTAAATGGTGTAAATCCGTTCAGTAGTTCCTGAGAAAATGAGAGTTAAAAAGATAGATATATCTATGCGGAGCCTAACCACACATCTCATCGTGAGATCTGATTGGCTGTCAGTACTTCATCCAAGAAGTGTTGGCAGCCATCTTGGGACCAATATACATGATAGCACCTCATTAAAAAGCATTGCAGTTAATAGAAGGTTTTAAGACTTTAGTTACATTATAAATCATTTGTTGGTGGTACCATACTCATTTTAGGAATTGTGGTGTGTTCTAAGGTGATTTTACCATGTGAAAAAGCCTTCTGCTGTGATATCATGAATCATGTTTGAGAGAAAACTATTTTCTCATGCTTTTCCCACAGAGGTTTGGAAGGTGATCTATAAGCTAAACTGAGAGCATATTTTCTGTAAATTCACATTATCTTTCTCAGTCATGTGAGAATGAAGTCTGACATTCTCAGTAAAACATGTACATCCAACAAGGGCAGAGACTGTCAGTTGATTCCTTTGTGGTCTACTGCAGCTTCCCAGAGTGTTCTAAAGAACAACTAGAGCGCTAACAGTCCTACTTATGACAAACGTATTGCACACCTGAAGCCATCTTGATTGGAATAAAGTGGTAACTCTTAAAACATTTAATTTAAAAAGGAACAAAATGAGGGGGTTCATTTTGCCATAGAAAGTATGATTAGTGCTGCAGAAAGAAAAATTAGGGCACATTTTGAGTGACTTCTCAAATCCTATTCTATTTCATTAAAAAATTCTGATATGCAGACTGAAACATGCACTTTCAATACCAGCAGCAGATTCCCTGGTGAGCAGTAGCTTTACTACAGTGTTCTAATAAGCAACTAGAGTGCTAACATTCTGAATTTATGGCAAATGTGTGACACATCTGAATGCCTTCCTGATGGAATCAAAGTAAAAAACTGAAAGTATTTCCTACTGAGGAGACTGTAGTAAATGAGGAAATTAGGACACTTCATAACAAATAAGTCTCCCAAAATGGCCACCAGAGACAAAAGAGCCCAAATGTAGCCCAAATATCACCCAGATGTAGCCCAAGAATAGCCCAATGACAGAATGTCCCAGAGTGTTCTAACGAACAACTAGAGCGCTAACAGTCTTACTTATGACAAAAGTATGGCACACCTGAAGCCATCTTGATTGAAATAAAGTGGTAACAATTAAAACATTTAATGTACAAAGGAACAAAATGAGGGGGTTCATTTTGCCATAGAAATTCTGATTAGTGCTGCAGAAAGAAAAATTAGGGCACATTTTGACTTCTTAAATCATCTTCTATTTCATAAAACAATTCTGACATGCTGACTGAAACATGCACTTTGAAAACCAGCAGCAGACTTCCCTGGTGAGCAGTAGCTTTACTACAGTGATCTAATGAGCAACTAGAGTGCTAACATTCAGAATTAATGGCAAATGTGTGACACATCTGAATGCCTTCTTGATGGAACCAAAGTAAAAAACTGAAAGTATTTCTTACTGAGGAGACTGCAGTAAATCAGGAAATTAGGAAACTTCATAACAAATAAATCTCCCAAGATGGCCACCAGAGACAAAAGAGCCCAAATGTAGCCCAAATATCACCCAGATGTAGCCCAAGTATAGCCCAAAGACAGATTGTCCCAGAGTGTTCTTAAGAACAACTAGAGCGCTTACTGTCTTACTTATGACAAAAGTATGGCACACCAGAAGCCATCTTGATTTGAATAAACTGGTAACACTTAAAACATTTAATTTAAAAAGGAACACAATGAGGGGGCTCATTTTGCCAGAGAAATTATGATTAGTGCTGAAGAAAGAAAAATTAGGGCACATTTTGAGTGACTTCTCAAATCCTCTTCTATTTCATTAAAAAATTCTGATATGCAGACTGAAACATGCACTTTTAATACCAGCAGCAGACTTCCGTGGTGAGCAGTAGCTTTACTACAGTGATCTAATGAGCAACTAGAGTGCTAACATTCAGAATTTATGGCAAATGTGTGACATATCTGAATACCTTCTTGATGGAATCAAAGTAAAAAACTGAAAGCATTTCCTACTGAGGAGACTGCAGTAAATGAGGAAATTAGGAAACTTCATAACAAATAAATCTCCCAAGATGGCCACCAGAGACAAAAGAGCCCAAATGCAGCACAAATATCACCCAGATGTAGCCCACATATAGCCTAAGAACAGAAGTGTGCAAAACACTTATTGTTTGTGTATTTGCAGGGCAGGCAGGAGGAGCAGTTGCAGCACAACAGACCAGGGAGGGCAGAAGGGTGTGGCAGTAAAATGGACCATGGAGGACAGGAGGAAGGGGATAGGGGCATGGCATGTGGACAGGCAGGGTGGAGGTGGCAGGGACAGGTTACAGTCATCTGACAATGCTAGGCAGGTGGGAGGGGAGTGGCAGCTCAACAGAACACTCAGAGTAGATAGGAGTGGCAGGTCCATGGAACATGGTGGAAAAAAGGATGGAGCAGGGGCATGCACAAAGACATCGGAGAGCAGGGGGAAGGAGAATAGGGGCAGCAAGCTAAGCACAGAGGCTAAGCAGGAGGTCAATGATGGGCCATAGAATTGTGCAATGGAGGGCAGGAGGAGTGGACTGGTACATCATGCTAAATGGAGGGCAGTGGCAGCACATCAGACCATGCATGGCAGGAGGGAGGAGGATAGTCCATGGATTCAGACAACAGGGATAGGGAGGAGGTGTATGGGGCAGCAAGCTAACTGTTCAGAGAAGGTGGGTATTAGGAACTTTATTGTTTTAAAAATGTGTGTCTGTGCGAACTACTTAAAATATGAACAAGTATGCAGCATAATCTCACTTTTATTCAGGAAGAAGAAGACGTTTGTGACTGTGACTCCGGGCTCACTTGGCAGAAACACCCCCTGACCCTCCACCCCCCATCGCAAAATGTAATGCCCATGAAAAGGGTAGGTGGACGCAGTGTTATATAGAACATAGTCCTGAGAGCACGATTGAAAATGAAAACTAGATATAGTATATGATATAAACTATGCACCAAAAAGTGTGATATAAGATGAACTGGTTCGTGAAATATAATATGCAATACATTGTGCGCAATGACAGATTCATTAGAGAGCGCGAGATAGCACAGGCACTAGCGCGTGCTATGCGATATGCGCCTTGGAGTGTAATATGCACAGGGCAGTGTTGTGTAACCTAACTAGTCTCTAAAGTTGTAATATAAAATATGTGCTGGGGGTGCAACATTGCATATGCACTGTGACAAAGATAGGGATCCCAGATTGTAATATGTATGGTATATCGCTGTGCGTTATAACATAGGCATCGAGGAAGGCACGTTAGATGGGGCAATATAACCAGTGTGGCATGACATATTCACTGGGTGGTGTTACAGTGCACATGGGCTACAGAGTGTCATAGCATACGCACTAGCTGGTGGAATACAACACAGAGGTGTGTGGCACTCGGCGGGCACTGGTGGGTGTAACACAGCATTGGGCTCAGCCAGGAGCACACTGTGACTCTCAAGTGAGGTTCGTCTCCTTTCCAGAGAGTAAAATAAAAAGTATTACACATCCGGCGGTGGATGTGCGTTTTATTAACCGTGAGGGGGGTTTCTTGCATTGTTTCGTCGAATTTATGTCGAATCCCCTTTGAATGGCTTGGTGTGCGTGTGTATTAAATGTGCCCATCAATAGCTACCCATGTTTGTATAAATAAACGACAAGGGTGTCTACTTGGAGAGTACCCACCGGCGGGGGCGCCGGGATTAGGCACGGTAGGGCGTCAGACACGTCGGACCTTCACTAGCGGTGTAAATACATTCCACGTGGATTCATTGTATGCATAGTCGCCTTTTAATGAATATCACGCAAATCGTCATGGTGATAGGTACATACGGTTTGTCCAGCATGTCCTAGGTGTTTCTATAAATATAATTTTTTTTTAAATTATGAAAAACAAAGGCCGGCCCCAGGGGATGGGGTTCCCGGGGCCATAAGTGGCCTGAGGAGGGGGGCAACTCAGCCCCCCTCCTAAAGAATAAAAAAAATAGGCCATGACCCGGGGTTTGGGTGTCCCCAGGGCCGATTAAGGCCTTGGGAGGGGGGTCACGCAGCCCCCTTCCAAATTTATTTTTACACCTCTCTGCAATGGCGCTTACTGGATGTACCTAGTGGGCTATTGTGCCCCTAGGGACCCTCAGGATTCAAGGGGACTTTATCTCCCAACTTAAAACGGCCACAGGGTGTGTTTACACAGTGTGGAAGGGAGGGGACGGGGCCTGAGGTGACGTGTGCAAACACGCCCTATGGCGCGTTTTAAGTTGGGGAAATAATTCCCCTTCAATCCTGAGGGCCCCTGGGGGCTAACTAGCCCACCAGGTGCTTCCAGTAAGCGCCACTGAGCTACGTTGCTGAGAGGTGGTCCAGGCCGTGCCACTTTTTACACCTCTCTGCAATGCAGCTCTGTGGCGCTTACTGGAGGTGCCTAGTGGGCTAGTTGGACCCTAGGGATCCTCAGGATTCAAATGAACTTAATCTCCCAACTAAAAACGGCCACAGGGCGTGTTTACACAGTGGGGAAGGGAGGGGACGGGGCCTGAGGTGACATGTGCAAACACGCCCTGTGGCGCGTTTTAAGAGGTAGTTTTAATCCCCTGCCCTATTATATACTAGGGGCTTACAGAGGAGGTCATGCTAATCACAGGGAGACCCCAACGCATAGTCTTCCCTAGTGTATGTAGGTGTTTTCACTGTATTCTGAGTGTCTTTTAACATAGCACTGGCTCTAGGACTGGTTAGTCAGACTCAGTTACCACCAGTATCCGTCTGAAAAAGTTAAGGGTACAGGATGATTTTGCAACAAGGCATCTTTCTGCTCTTCTGTTTGTCTTCTGTTTGTTCTTTCTGCACGTTATCCTTCTTCCTGTACTTTTCTTCGTCTTTGAGGACTTCTGTTGCTTCTTTCTGCATTTCTTTTTTTTCTTTCTGTGCGTTTTTGCTTCTTTCTTCACATGTCCTATCTCTGTAGGCATAGTTAGAAATTAGCATTTAAAAAATCCTTTGAAATTCACTGAAAAAACCATAGGTTTCAGGCACGTTATAGTTAGCAATTAGCATTTAAAAAACCTTAGAAATTCACTGAAAAAAACATAGGTTTCAGGGGC
The DNA here is from genome assembly GCF_964204655.1 of Triturus cristatus. NCBI lineage: Eukaryota > Metazoa > Chordata > Amphibia > Caudata > Salamandridae > Triturus > Triturus cristatus. The sequence continues at coordinate 592,687,378 of NC_140593.1, forward strand.
GTTATAGTTAGCTGGACTTTTCACTCGTACAAAACCATTGAAATTCCCCCGTTATAGTTAGTTCAGCTAACTATAACTCGCGCGCCCGCAATGCACTGCTGATGACGTCACATATTACATCACTCATGACATGGTCAGTGACATCACTGATGACATCTCAAATGACATCACTGATGACATCTCAAATGACATCACTGATGACATCACTTATGACATCATCCTTGTGATAGAGTGGCAGACCTCCTCTCCCCCTAATATAACCTTTGATACACACATTCAAAAATAGAAACTAAAATTTTCAAAACAATGGACATACCAATACCAGTTACAACAAACTATTCAGTTATTCTAAGATCCACATACACATCCACTCATTCACCAACAATCCTATACAGTCACTCATACATGTACTCACTCATCATATGTACTCATACACCTATACATCCTGTTACACAACACCACTCATCCATAGAGTTACTCACTCACATAGTCACTCATGCTAATAAAGAATGAAACATCCATTTACTTGCATATACAGTTATACACACACCACCACACTTACTTCTACAGAAACTTACACATACTTAGTCTTTTAAACAATCACTTATAGAAACACATACTTATTCATACAGGAACTCTTTCAATCTCTCACTCTCACATATACTCACTTATATACACCAATAGTCACATATACTAGTTTAAAACATATGTAGTTACTCATAAAGACACTATTGAGACAGTCATCCACTCACTAACACACCAATGCACACACTCATCCACCCATACAGTCCTGCACACATGCTGTCTTCAACACATACAAACAGTGAGTCACTCATTCATGCACCTATGCACTACGTAATACCCCCACCGAACCATACAGACACTCAGACACTCATACTGATACTCAAAAAACCAACTAATAACCTATATAGACACTCATGTAGCTACTCACCAACCCATGCAGCCACGTATACACAAAGTGATTGACTGATACAGATATATTTACATATTTAAACATTACTCACTAAGCCATGTATTCACTAAGATACACTTAATCAGTCAGTTATACAATCATTTTTTCAAAAACAAATCATCCATTTAGACACTTATATACCCATTTATTCTTCCATCGACCTTGAGATATACATATATAAAACATATGTAATTTTCAGAAAAAGACGCATTCACTGGATGATGTCATCAGTGATGTCATTTGAGATGTCATCAGTGATGTCATGAGTGATGTCACTGACCATGTCATGAGTGATGTAATATGTGACGTCATCGGAGGTGCATTGCGGGCGCGCGAGTTATAGTTAGCTGAACTAACTATAACGGGGGAATTTCAATGGTTTTGTACGAGTGAAAAGTCCAGCTAACTATAATGCCCCTGAAACCTATGGTTTTTGCAGTGAATATATATATATATATAAAAAGCGCCAAGTGGCGGTGAACACTGCTATCATTCTGTGCTCAGTTTTAATGCAAGCCCCATTTAGATTCTACAACACGAATTTTATATTAGGGGCACGACAAATGAATTAATAAATGAAAGTTTATTCACAATGTATTTACTGGCATTACCCATTCTTCTCTCCCTCTCCCCTAATTGTTCCCCTGCCACCCGGCCATGCCAATTCACCTCCGCAGAAATCGATGTTAACTTTTGATTCTTTTTATGGTACCAGGAGTGGACTTACCCCAGTGTTTCATCCACCTGCACCTACTGTGGCATCAATAGGACATGCAACCAAAGGCACTGCCAATCACTGCACAAACTTTCATTTATTAATTCATTTCTCATGCCCCTAATATAAACTTTGTGTTGTAGAATCTAAATGGAGCTTGCATTAAAACTGAGCACAGAATGATAGCAGTGTTCAACGCCACTTGGCGTTTTTAATTTATTTTTTAGAACATTTTGTTTTGCGCGTTGTCACTTATTGCCACAATGAATTTACTTTAAAAACTGTCTCTTTGCATATACTATGAATTACAGTGTTTATTTTAACTGTTCAAAATTATTTCCACACTTTGTTCAATTGACATTGATAATGTTTTGGCAAGTCTGTCTTTTAAACTACAAGGCAGGCTAGTAATTTATGCAATGTGTTTTCTATGTCTACTAATTTGTAACAGGAAATGCTTGAAATGACACTGCCACTTCCTGGTCCTTGTATGACTTATTGACAAAGACCGTGCTGTTGAAACGCGTCGAGTCATGTAATACAAGCTCCTAAACAAAAGAAAACCTGTGTGCGACTCCTTTTTCTTGTGTCCTGAACAGCACGAGAAATACTTTCTAATATTTCAGCGGGTCCAGCGCCCGCCCGTCTGCACCAACCGCGTCAGGTGGAAGTAATTGGATGTAAGGCTGGATATGTTTTATATATATATTATTTATTTTTATATATATATATATATATATATATATATATATATATATATATATATATATATATATATATATATATATATATATATATATATATATATATAAAACATATTTAAACTTTACAGAAACACACAGTCACTGGATGATGTCATCAGTGATGTCATTTGAGATGTCATCAGTGATGTCATCAGTGATTTCACTGAGCATGTCATGAATGATGTAATATGTGATGTCATCAGCAGTGAATTGCAGGGGCGCGAGTTATAGTTAGCTAGTTAGCTCAACTGACTATAACAGCCAAATTTCTCTGGTTTTGTACGAGTGAAATGCCCACCTAACTATAACGTCCCTGAAACCTGTGTTTTTTTCGGTGAATATATATATATTCCCCAGTTCTGTTTATTTCCATCCAAACAGGTGCTGATACCATGGATATCCAACACCAAGTTTATTGTCCAAAGAGACCCTGGCGCGTTTCGACGGTCAAGCCACCTTGCTCACATAATGGGTGCCAATGTCTCAGGTCTACATATGCATTCCCACACAGGATGATTGTCATGGCAACACAGTAATCACATAGACACAGCAGAATCCAAGTTGTTCAAGATAAACATAGCAGATGTGAAGGTGAATTAAATAAATAAAATTAGAGACTTATAATCAGTGTTACTCAGACACATATTGGTGATGAATATCTGCTGCTTGGGGCTTTCCCTAGTGGTGATGGGAATATTTGAATACAAAAAATGAATATCATATATCGCCAGCAGTATGGACAAATTACATGAGTACCCAAAATCCAGCTACCCTGTATGTAGTGCACAAGGGAAGACATTTAGTAACCCTCATGTGGGTTCTAGAATGACAATTGCCTGTGTCCCAACTTAAGTAACCTATTTTGGGGATTGGGCCCGAGTGGGCCTAGCATCCTCTCAAATGAAATTATTACAAGAACCATCACCAGGAAAAAATGTGAAAGGCATCTGTATACAGTCTCAGCCCTGGTTACCAATGCAGGTAGGTCAAACACCACACACATCCATACATAGGTAAAACTATGCACTGTAATGCAGAGATACACAACAGAAGAAAAAGTGGGGAAACAAAAAGAAATTGCTAACATCTCTGTACCTAGCATCCTGTCTACGGGAGAGTGAAATAATAGCTAAAGATGAACTATTAACTCCTCATCTGAGTTCAGTCCCTGAGGCATTTTGGTGTTTAGCTTTAGTATGAATCTTAATTCCAATCTCCTTAATTGGAGCTGCCTGTTACCTCCTCTGGGACTTTTTGGGACAGAATCAATGACAAAATATACCAAATCCTTAGCATTGCCCAGGTGACGTTGATTGATATGTCTGGCCACAGGATAGCTCTGGTCATCATTCGCGATTGCTCTAAGGTGCTACAAAATACTGACATGGACTTTGTGTATTGTGCTGCCTATGTATCTTTCTTGGCAAGTACACTCTAGCACGTATACTGCAAAGTCACTTTTGCAATTATACGTGCCCCTGATTTCAATGGGTGTAGCTCTAAGAGGTATCTGAATGGTAGTCATATTCCGGCCATACCTGTACGCTTTGCACTTTGTACATTTGAAAAATTATTTCTTTGCTCTTAGCCAATCTGAGCCACCCCTTGTTTGTGGCATGTTCTGCACCAGCTCTCTCCTCATTGATTTGGCCCTTCTTAAGGATATTATTGGGGCACGAGGTATGTCTGATCCTATCACTCGGTCACCTTTCAGAATGCTTCAATTCCTGTATAGGATATTGTGTACTCTTGCATGGTAGGCATAGTATCCGGTAATGAGTCTTACTGGGCCGGCGTGTATGAGATTATTCTTCTTCATCTCACTTTTACTATCCTCAAATAACATCTCCTCATGACTTTTGGGTTTCGCTTTCACCTCTGCTGACCTGAACACCTCCTCGCTGTAGCCCCTCACTCTCATTCTGTTGTATAGGTCTTTCTGTACCTCTCCCAAAACTTCCTCACTACTGCAATTGCGCTTCATGCAGAAGCATTCTGCATAAGGGATACTGTTCTTATGTCTGGTAGGGTGGAAGCTGCTAGTGTGGAGAATCGAATTACTGGCTGTCGGCTTTCTGTATGTTTTGGTCTGCAGTTTGTTATTTTTAACATACACCACCAGGTCAAGAAAATGCACTTCTTTCTTACTAATTTTGCTCGTCAAGGTGAGGTTCAAATCATGAGTATTGATCTCTTGTGAAAATATCTGTGCTGACTCGAGTGAACCTTTCCACAAGATGAATAGATCTGATTAGAAGGACCACATTCTCTGACCTTTCCCTGGCATGTTTGACCTTGAGTACCTGCTCCTCCCACCAGCCCAATATGCAAATTGGCACAGCTGGGGGCAAAGCAGGTACCCATGGCTGTCCCTTGGGTCTGTTTATAGGTGTGTTAATCATACATGAAGAGGTTGTTATCCAGACATCATTCAGCCATGCTAAGAAGCATGAGTGTATGCTGATGTAAATGTATTGGTCTCATTCCCAAGAAGTGTTTCAGTGCTCTGATCCCATCCATGTGCCTGATGCTGGTGTAGAGAGCAGAGACATCTAAGGTGATAAGGAGAAACTGCTCATTCCAGGACACGTTATAAATCTTTTGCAGAATGTCTCCAGTCAATCAATCAATCAGTCATTTGTAAAGCGCACTACATACCCGTGAGGGTCTCAAGGCGCTGGGGGGGTGGGGGGCCACTACTGATCGAACAGCCAGGTCTTGAGCTTCCTCCTAAAGATTAGCAGGTCTTGGGTCTGTCGTAGGCTCAGTGGGAGGGTGTTCCATGTCTTGGCGGCGAGGTGGGAGAAGGATCTCCTGCCGGTGTTTGTTCTTCGGATGCGTGGGACTGTGGCGAGTGAGAGGTCGGCGGAGTGTAGCTGGCGGTTGGGGATGTAGAAGGAGAGCCGTCTGTTGAGGTAGGCTGGGCCGGTCTTGTGGAGTGCCTTGTGTGCATGGATGAGGAGCTTGAAGGATATTCTCTTGCTGATGGGGAGTCAGTGCAGGTCCCTCAGCTGGGGGGTGATGTGTCCGTGGCGTGGTATGTCAAGGATCAGTCGTGCCGATGCGTTTTGGATGCGTTGTAGTCATTTGATGAGCTTCCTGCGTAGAGGGCGGTTCCGTAGTCGAGTCTGCTGCTGACGAGGGCCTGGGTGACTGTCTTTCTTGTATCTGTAGGGATCCATCTGTAGATCTTGCGGAGCATGCGGAGGGTGTTGAAGGAGGAGGAGGAGACGGCGTTGACCTGCTTGGTCATTGAGAGCGTTGAGTCGAGGATGATTCCCAGGTTGCGTGTGTGGTCGGTGGGTGTCGGGGCTGCCCCCAGTGCCATCGGCCACCAGGAGTCGTCCCAAGCTAAAGGGTTGGAGCCGAGAATGAGGACCTCCATCTTGTCCGAGTTCTGCTTCAGACGGCTGGTCTTCATCCAGTCGGCGAAGGCCTTCATTCCTTCATGGAGGTTGGCTTTGGTGGTGATGGGGTCCTTGGTGAGGGAGAGGATCAGTTGAGTGTTGTCGGCGTAGGAGATTATGTTGAGGTCGTGCTGTCGGGCGACGTGTGTGAGCGGGGTCATGTAAATGTTGAACAGTGTTGGGCTGAGGGAGGATCCCTGGGGTACGCTGCAGATGATCTCGGAGGCTTCGGACCAGAATGGGGGGCGGCGAATGCTCTGGGTTCTGCCGGAGAGGAAGGAGGTAGTCCATTCCAGAGCCTTGTCTCGGATCCCTGCGGTGTGGAGGCATGCGCGTAGTGTGCGGTGGCAGACGGTGTCGAAGGCGACGAAGAGGTCTAGGAGGATGAGTGCTGCGGTCTCGCCGTTGTCCAGCAGGGTCCTGATGTCGTCGGTGACAGCGATGAGGGCGGTCTTGGTGCCGTGGTTGCTGCGAAATCCTGACCGGGAAGGGTCCAGGATTCTGTTTTCATCTAGGTATTGGGTTAGTTGTCTGTTGACGATTTTCTCGATGACCTTGGCCGGGAAGGGAAACAGAGAGATGGTCCATAAGTTCTTGAGGTCTCTTGGGTCAGCCTTGGGTTTTTTCAGTAGGGCGTTGATCTCGGCATGTTTCCAGCTCTCTGGGAAAGTCCTGGTCTCGGGGGAGAGATTGATGACATTGCGCAGGTGGGGTGCGATGGAGCGGCTAGCTTTGTTGAAGACGTGGTGCGGGAAGGGATCTGATAGAGAGCCGGAGTGGATTGTGCTCATGGTCTTGATGGTGTCATCGATGCTCACGCTGGCCCAGGCTAGCAGGGGGTCGTGGTCGATGGTATGCGTAGGGTCTGTTGTGTTGCTTTGCTATCTGTCGGGTCAGTCTGGGTGTTGAAGCTGCCATGGATGTCTGCTATCTTGCGGTGGAAGAAGGTGGCAAGGGAGTCACACAGGGCTTGTGACGGTGGGATGTCGTTGGTGTTGGAGCTGGGGTTGGAGAGTTCCTTCACGATGTTGAAGAGCACCTTGCTATTGTGGGCGTTGTTGTCGAGGCGGTCTTTGAACGAGGTTCTCTTGGCGGCCTTGATGAGGTGGTGGTGGTTGCGGATGGCGTCCTTGTGTGCTGCGCGGTTGTCCGGAATTTGTTCGCTGTGCCATTTCTTCTCTAGTTTCTGGCTGGCCTGCTTGGAGGCTAGGAGTTCTGGGGTGAACCAGCTGGCCCTTTTGCTGGTGACTCTGTGGGGGGGGGGGTTCTTCAGCGGGGGGAGGGTGTTTAACATACGAGGGTAGCTTCACTACAAACTCTTGGAGAAAATAGTCTTTAAATCTTGAAGTGCTCTCAAACAGCCCCCCAATCGCTGAGATTATGGGACGACCTAGAGGGTTGCTTGCATTTTCGTGTACCTTCGGAATTAAATACAGAATTGGAGTGACCGGGTAGCCGATCTTCAAGAAATCAAACTCGCCTATGGAAATTAAAGCCTGGCCCCTCCGTTTGTACAATTCCGTGTGGAATTTTTCTTTGATACCCTGGTGGCTCATAGGACCCACTCTACAGTAACATTCTCTGTCCTGCAATTGCCTGTGCACTTCAGCAATATACATAAAGAGAGGCCAGAGAAACATGTTTCCCCCCTTGTCTGACCACCTCACTACTATGTCATGTCTATCCTTGATTTTAGTGATCAATTGTGTATACTGTGCTCTTAGAGTGTGCCCAGAATGTAGAAATTTGGTGCTCAACTTGATTGCAAGTTGATTCAAATCGCATATTACATTGTCTCCAAAAATGTCAAGAGAGTCACGAGGCATTAGTGGCAGACAAATGGATTTAGGTTTAAGAGACGTTCGGATGGTGCCATGTTTTCTTCTTATATATATAAAACTTCTTCATTGGCAAATTCAAAATAGTGGCCAAAAAGAATCGACTATAAAGTGTTTCGATTTCCGAGATAGAATCAAGAGCTAATCTGTTTTGCTTGGGGACATTGCTCAGGGTTTCGACCTGATTGGAAATTAACCATAATTCTATGACAGTGGAATTTATGATCTCCTCTAAAACTTTAGCAACAATTTGGGCTTCATGAATGGTCAGTTGGATCCTGTGCATGACAAAGAGGATAGAAAAGAAACATGAGAGTGTTCCAAAAACAGGCATTTTTATTCTGCTCAAGTATTTGTCTTCTGCTCCGACACTGACACAGATGTACACTGTGCTGGGGCTTCTGAAAAATAACCCTAGTTCAACTTTCTGCACTCTAGGTACATAAGTTGATTGTCTAGTACTTATGATCTGCAAACAGATTGGCAAACAGAGAGTTTTAACTAGGACCTGAACAATACATTTGCTGCTTCTTGCAGGAAAATTGAGATTCTGTAGAACTAATATGGTGGGCTGGGTTCACTTACAAAACCTCTGTACAAGCCATCACCCAAAGCATGCCCCTCAATTGCAGCTTTTGATTTCGTCCTCAGATGCCACTTATATATCTGCCTTCTTCAGGAACTCAGCCATCCATGGATGAAACATGTGATCTACCACAAATTATTGTGAATGTGGTCATTACTAATCCCTACCATGTTAAAGAAAGTTTTAAGAGATGTGCAGTTTTCCAATGGACTCTATCTGGGTACCCTTTGTCATGCTAATTGTACAGCCTGTGTGTAATTACAGAACTAAGAACATTTCCTTGGTGCGTGAATTAAGGAGGTCCTTTAAACTGGATCTAGCCAAGGCCAAGAGAAACTGGATGAGAAGAAGTGGAGGCAACTTGGGGAGGCATGTTCTCATACAAATCTTAAGAAATTCTGGGCTCTTGTTGGGAGGGGTAATCTGGAAATCAACCCCTGCTAGCCAATAGCATCACTGCCAGTGATGGCAAGAGCACTTTGGTGCTCTATATACCACCATCATTTGGTCTACTACAGGGGTGTCCCCTTTTCACTTACCTCAAACTACAGCAAGGATTCTTTTTTCTATTGAGGAAATAGTGGCTGCAATTGAGGCCATTGTACCAGCAAAAGCTCCTGGACCTGATGGGATTTCAGGAGATTTATTCCGCCACGCTAAAGATAACTGGTCAGCTTAAATATTGGCACTCTCCAATGATATTGCAGGGGGTGCCCCAATTCCTTACTCATGGAAGGGAGCTGAAGTTATTCCTGTCTTTAAAAAGGGTGATAGGAATAATTAAATTAACTATAGGCCTATTAGCCTTATAGATTGTACCCTGAAGGTATTTTGCCGTAAACTTCTGGTGAGGATTCAAGATTGGATGGCTGAGGATAATATATTGTCCCCTCAACAAGCAAGAATCTGACAGAAAACAGGAACAATTGATCAGGTTTTTTGTTTTTCCCTCCTTTATTGGAAGGTGATTGTACTGGGCAAGGGGAGTCTATACGTAGCTTTTATAGACCTGTAGTCAGCATTTGACCTTGAGCTCCAAAACAAGCTTCGGCTTTTGTTGAACTATTTGGGGTTGCCCCTAGAAATCCTGTCATTACTTGTTCGCCTTCATGTGGATAATCATGCCAGTGTGCAATGGGGTGGCCAGGGTCAAGTCACTCATCTCATTAAAATCAGCAGGGGGTTCGACAAGGCTGTGTTTTGGCCCCAACTTTATTTTCCTTATATAGTAATCAAGTTGGCGATTTTTCAGCCAGAACTCCAGCGGATGCACCATCCCTAGGTAATGTGAAAATTGCAACACTTCTCTTTGAAAATGACACCCTCCTTGCCTCTAAAACACCTAGGGGCTTCAGATGTTACTAAACCAATTTATGGCCTTTAGTAATGAGAGAGGCCTTGAAAGAAATACTACTAAAACAAAGCTTGTGATGCTAAATCCCCACAAATCATGTAAAGGGTGTCTAACTTTAAATAATATTCCCTTGGAGAGGGTGAGCAGTTTTGAATATTTGCCCATTGAATTGTCAGAAAGTATGTCCTGAAACCAACATCTAATTAAGGCAAACCTACATTTTATACCGGTAACTGGGGCCCTAAGGAAGGAACATTGCTGCTTGTACACAAAACCGGCCGCACCAGCTCTAGAGATTTACAAAAGCAAGGCCATAAGTTGTGCCCTTTATGGAGCTGAGTTGTGGGGCTTCGAAAAAGTGAATGATCTAACTGTAACAGAGAACAAGTTCCTTAGGAACCTAGTGTCACTTCCTTTAAGCAGACCACTTCACCCTCTTAAATTGGATATGGGTATCTGTTCCAGATTTGGTAAAACTTCGCCCGCTTCTCTTCTGGCTTAGATTAGTTTTGACCCCTGAACTGTCTTTATATGCCTTAGCTTGTGATGAAGTTTGTTCCCTAGATACATCTAAGAAGATAGGCTGGATTAGGAACATCAAAAACCTATTCGGTAGTATCAGGGTAAAAGGCCAATGGGGCAGCTTTAAATGATCGGAACTGCCCACAAAAAAACAACAAAAAGTTAAGTACTGGGATTGGGTAGCCCAGAATGTAATCAGGGGTAGTAAACTGGGCAGATTAAATGAGGAATTTCTGGATTTCAAACTGTTGTGTTCCCTGGAAGGTTACCTTCATCTTATTTAGCTGCCAGTTTAGGCATGGCTCACTACCCTTGAATGCATTTACAAACTCATGACTATGTCATGCTGCTCAGAACAAGGAGTGTCCCTGTTGTTATGCTCCAATTGAATCTATCAGCCATGCTCTATTTGGTTGCCAAGCATACACTGGGCCTAGAAGAAAATGGTTAATCCCCATCTGCAATCAGCTTGGAACCAGAGACCATGGTGTAGCTGTGCATATTTTAAAATCAAATACAAGGCCTCTGTTTGTTTGCGAACTCACAAAGTTTTTGGGGTATATGTGGGGAATCAGAAGGAAGGCTCAAAAGTGAAATCTATTATCCTTTCCAACAGGCCCATAGTATGCTTTACATTAGGCATTATTAGTGGTCAACTTTTCAATGCTTTTATGAAGTGTAGTTAACGGAGCAATCCCTTTAGATCTGAATGTCAGGCCCCTAGTAAGGGCGGAAGTTCTATTTCACTTACTAAATGTGAAACTTGTATTGGTATAGTTTTTAAATGCCTCATATTTTTATGTATAAAGTTATATAAACTGATTTGTTATTATTCTTTTAAGTGAAAACAATTAATGTTTGTGTATGTACATTTTACTGGATATATATATATGTATTTTGCACTTTTATGGTCTGACGACCTAAATAAAATGTATTGAACTGAACTGAATTGTTTTCTTTTAATTTTTATTGAACATGATTCAGCCAGCTGGCTTTTAGTGAATCAGAATGCACAATATTCAGAGTTATCAACAACTATTGAAACAAAACATGTAATGGTGTGGATAAGTGAATACACACAGTCTACCGAAGGATGAAGTGGGTCAGGCTGAATGACGAGCACATGAAATGACCATATTCAAGAAGGAAAGGCCAGTGATACACTTAGCTTTTTAGGTCAAAAATCAATTCACTAAAGCATGCATTAAGGAAAACATTCCCTGTTGAGTGGAAAATCAAATAGAAATGCAGGGATGCCTGCTAGATATCTCTTTGAGTGTTGAATGCCGAGAGGTACAGCAGACTCTCTTGTTGCCAAGGAAAACCGAAGAAATTAATCAACATCTGAGGAGGGAGTTGAGGTTTTAAGTTGTAGCTTTACACTGAAACAGAACTGTCTCATTCTAACGCAGGCAGACCCACTGGCAATAGACATCAAGTCTACAGCACTACAATTGAAAACAAATTCCAGCAAAAAGAAAGAGATTGGATAGTGACAACAGCGTTGAAACAAAGCACAATCAGGACAGAGCTTTATCACTATATGGTGGTCCTCTGTTTTTCTTCAAACTTGCATAATCTTATGCTTCTGTGCATTCTCTTATTGGTTAGATGGGGAGAGCTGGCATTTGGTCCTCAGGACACTTGCCACTCCGCATGAGGATCAACTTGGGCACTGGCATCTGAACACCAGGTGAGAAGTCATCTGGGCTGTAAACTTCAGAGGTAGGTAAGGCTCAGTAAGGGCTACAATGGCACAGCAAGCTACATCGACAATCACTGACAGACACTGAAAAGTGGTGCCATACAATGTGCTCATGCACACAATATGTGTTCCTGTATATGCACATCACCTGTACTCAAGGCTCCTGACTTCTTTAAGGAGTTTATTGTGCAGACAGATGCTTCAGAGCATGGCATAGGGGCTGTCTTAGCACAGCTGAATGAGGATGGCATAGTCCAATTGGTTAACTTCATTAGCACGAGGTTGCATCCCGGGAACAGAGCTGGAGTGCGATTGCAAGGGATGCCTTTGCTGTGTCTGGCCACTGAAGAAGTTGAGACCATTCCTGATTGGGACTCACTTTCAGGTTCAGACAGATCACAGGCCCCTCACATGGCTCATGTAAATGAGGGGGGGAAAATCTGAACTACTGAGATGGACCATCTCCCTCAGGGAATGGACTTTACGATGGAACACTGTCCTGGGTCAGGTAATGTCAATGCCGATGGTCTATCCAGGTTCTGCCTTAATGATGAGAACTGCCAAGAGGTTGAGTAGTTCCCCCTACTTTCAGCTGGGTCAGCCTTAGAATGGTGTTCACCCAAAAGTGTGCCTTCCTCCTCCACTTTTGCTGATCTCGTTTTTGCTGGCCTTAGAGCTCAGTGTACTGTGCCACTGCTAACCAGTGCTAAAGTGCATGCGTTCACTCCTTAACACATGGTAACATTGGTAATCCTTGTTCACTGATAGAATATCGACCCCCAAAATATCCCCATCCACAAATATCGAGTTATAAATATCGATGTCAAAAATATTGGCATCCTATAGTTATAATGGTAAGTACAAAAATATTGAGTAAAACTATATCGATGTCAAAATTATTGTTATACAAAATGTTGATTTTAATATATGTGCAAAAATAATATTAAATAATAAAATTAACTTTAAAAAATACATTAGATTTAATATACATTTTAAGAAATATAACAATTAAATGTAACTAAAAAAATTAAACATACGTATATAAAATGTACAATAAAACAATTAATAAACTATTAATTTTAATTTATTTTATAATTGTATATATGAAAATGTACAAATACAAAAACATATATATTTATATGCATGCACCAATAACATCAAATCTAATTAAAAAATATATATTATAAATTAAAACAAACGATTAGAAAATCTTTAAACTTACATTTTCCAAGTCAGTGAGTGCAACAGTAGGTAAAGTGTTGGATAGCGGAGGGGTAAAAATTACTGTTCCCACTCCAGTTAGTACAATAGTAGGGAAAGTGTTGGATAGCGGAGGTGTAAAAATTACTATTCCCACTCCAGTGAGTGCAACAGTAGGGAAAGTGTTGGATAGCAGAGGGGTAAAAATTACTATTCCCACTCCAGTGAGTACAACAGTGGGGGGGGGGGGTAAAAATGACTATTCCCACTCCACAGAGTGCAACAGTAGGGAAAGTGTTGGATAGCGGAGGGGTAAAAATGACTATTCCCACTCCAATGAGTGCAACAGTAGGAAAGATATTGGATAGCAGAGGGGTAAAAATTACTATTCCCACTCCAGTGAGTGTAACAGTAGGGAAAGTGTTGGATAGCAGAGGGGTAAAAATTACTATTCCCACTCCAGTTAGTGCAACAGTAGGGAAAGTGTTGGATAGCGGAAGAATACAAATTAGTATTCCCAATCCAGTGAGTGCAACAGTAGAGAAAGTGTTGGATAACGGAGGGGTAAAAATTACTATTCCTACTCCAGTGAGTGCAACAGTAGGGAAAGTGTTGGATAGCGGAGGAATAAAAATTACTATTCCCACTCCAGTGAGTGCAACAGTAGGGAAAGTGTTGGATTGCGCAGGGGTAAAAATCACTATTTCCACTCCAGTGAGTGCAACAGTACGGAAAGTTTTGGATAGCGGAGGGGTGGAAAATACTATTCCCACTCCAGTTAGTGCAACAATAGGGAGAGTGTTGGATAGCGGCGGGGTAAAAAATAATATTCCCACTCCAGTCAGCTCAAAATTTAAAACAAACAAAATATCACCAACACAAAATATTTTTTTAATGAAAAATATATAAAAATATTTTAAAAATCTTAAAAATAGAAACTTATCATAATGTTAAATAGATAAGACAAATGCCTAGAAATATTATATTAAATAAATGTAAAAATAATTTACAAACAAATAACTTTCTTTAATTAGAAATTATTTATAAACAAAAGCATGAATTATTACATAAATGTAATAATTTTTATTTCCTACCCTTTAACACCCTACAATTCACAACTAACATCAAAATTCTAAATGAATTAGCGTTAATTAACAAATAATGATGAATTAATTACAAATAAATCAATTCCCACCCTTTACCCCCATAAACCCCACAACCTACTCCTAAAAATGCCATAATTAATTACCAATTAATTAATTAATAATAATTAACAACCAATTGATAAATACTTAATAATTAATTACTTCCTACAATTAAAAAAATCAATAATTTATGATAATTAAGTTGCTTCCCTCCCATTACCCCTATAAACCCCACAACCCGCTCCTAAAAGAATTACAAAATTAACATAATTGATCAAAAATTAATAGATGAACATTAATTAACAACCAATTAATAATACATTGCTTCCCACAATTAACACTATAAGATCTAAACTAAATAAATATTACTAAATAAAAATAATCATTAATTTATTATAATTAAATTACTTCCCACATTATTCCCCTATAAACCCACAACCGGCTACAGAACTAAAAAACGCAAAATTGAATTAAAATAAAATTGATAACTACTAAAAATAATTAAAACATCGATATTTTAAACAACTATATTTTTGCAAACAATGTTAATGACTTCGATATTTAAAAAAACGATATTTCTTACCTTAATGTCGATATTCTTGATCAAGATATTCTTGCTGTCGATATTTCTGTATCACTACATTTCCAACTCGATATTTGTGTAAGTAGACATTTCCAACTCGATCTTCTGTCTTCATACCAGTAATCCCCATTGGCATATTTATTGTCTTTGCAAGTCCTTAGTAAAGTGATGCTGCACGTACCCAGGGGCAGTAAATAAAATGCTACTAGTGGGCTTATAACACCGATTTTGCCACCCACTTCAGTAGACCTTTAAAAATGTCTCAGGCCTGCCACTGCAGCCTGTGTGTGCAGTTTTAACCTGCCATTTCTACCTGGCAAAATAAACCTTTTGCCAAGTCCAAACTTTCCTTTTTTAATACATATAAGCCACCCCTAGGGTAGACCCTGAACAGCGCAGATGTCAGGGTACAGTGTATTTGAAAGGTAGGACATTTTATTTTAAGTTTTACATGCCCTGGTAGGGAAAAACTCTTGAACTCATTTTTCACTATCACAAGGCCTTCCTCTCTCACAGCATAACATTGGAGTTACTTTATTACATTTAATCACTGTAATTTCCAAATGGGAACAGGGACTGTTAGACCAGGGATTCCTGGGAGGCTGAGGTAGGTACCTTAGGCCAAGTAGTGACCCGCGTTCCAATGTCAGGGAAAGGAAGGTCACCTTCTGAGATAGCCCCGCTCACCCCCTCTGTAGCTTTGCACAAGCAGCCAGGCTTATCTTCAAGGCTAATGTGTAAAGTACTTGCAACCATGCTCACAACCCAATGATGACACCACAAATAGACTCCACACGAGTTTTATAAAAACGAGTATAAACTTTATATAAAAAGATATACGATAAGACCACACA
The DNA here is from genome assembly GCF_964204655.1 of Triturus cristatus. Classification (NCBI taxonomy): domain Eukaryota; kingdom Metazoa; phylum Chordata; class Amphibia; order Caudata; family Salamandridae; genus Triturus; species Triturus cristatus. The sequence goes on from NC_140593.1 coordinate 592,703,003, forward strand.
ATATAAATCCAACATATGAGGTTGTGTACTATCTCTCCTGGCACTTTGTTAGGCCAGCCAGCCCTTATGAGTTCTGGCGGTATTATTGAGCACTTGTAAACATTCTCCTGTAATCCTAATATCATGTTATACAGTTCGTAATGCTAGAATCAGGCACTTTTGCAATGTAAAAATACTGTAAGGCGTAACGCAGCAATCAGACACTCTGCAATGTAAAAAGAATGCAATGTGTAACGCAACAATCAGGAACTTTGCAAGGTAAAAATATTGCAATGCGTAATACAACCACCAGGTACGTCGTTATGCAGAAATAAGGCAATGCGTAATACACTAATCAGGTAATTTGTTATGCTGAAACAATGCAATGCGTCAAACGACAATCAAGTAGTTTGTTATGCAGAAATAATGCCATGCGTCATACACTAATCAGGTAGTTTGTTATTCAGGAATAATGCAATGCGTGATACTCTAATCAGGTACTCCGTTATGCAGAAATGATGCAATGTGTAATACGACAGTCAGGTACTCCGTTATTCAGAAATGGAATAATGCATAATACACTCAGGCACCGATCACTGTGCCTTAGGCGGTCTCTCTGCCTCACCTTCTGACTTGCAGTCAGCCTCTCAACTGTTGCCCCCAACATGGGTAGGATGGAATCAAAAAGTGCAGCTCTGCACTCCGGCCCCTGTACTGCCACTCCATTGGCAATACGGGCCGTGATACGAGCCAAAACAGAGGCTTGTGCTGGCGAAACGAGAGAGAGGCTGAGAACATCTCCTTTCGAGCCAGAGCCCCACCCCTGGAGTTGAAACACATTACCTGGGGAGGCACAAACTCACTCTCTTCTCCTCATCCAGCGGCTGGGCCTCCAATGCAATCTTTGTGAATTGGCAACGGCGGGCTCGGGCCGGCGACTCAGCTCCTTCGGGGCTGCCGGACCGGGCCGCTACAGTTACGAAGATCTCAGGCTGTCACAGGGCACACGCACATAGCGTTGCTGAGACTTCCTTAAGCTTCAGGTGCACGATCACTGGGCACTCCACGCGAAGGTCTCAGGCTGCACGAAGGTCACGCGCACAGCGTCGCTGAGACTCACTTTAACTCCGGTGCACACGATAATGAAGGTCTCATGGTGCACACGCACCCACACACAGTGTCGATGAGACTCACTTGGATTTCAGTGCACACAATAACAAGGGAAATCCTCATGAGAGTCTCACGGTGCCCAACACACATGCACACAGCGTTGATGAGACTCACTTGGATTCCGGTGCACACGATAACAAGGCAAATCCTCACGAAGGCCTCACGGTGCACAACGCACCCGCACACAGCGTCGATGAGACTCACTTGGATTCCGGTGCACAAGGTAACAAGGCAAATCCTCACAAAGGTCTCACGGTGCACAACGCACCTGCACACAGCGTCAATGAGACTCACGATGGATTCCGGTGCACACGATCAATACACAATCCTCACAAAGAGGTTCAGGCTGCACAAAGCACATGCACACCACGTCGCTGATCCTTGCTTGGACTCCGGGTGCCCACGATCACAAGGCACACTTTACGAGCGTCTCAGGCTGCAACAAGCAATCACACACAGTGCAACTGAGACTCTCATGGAAACCTTTGTGTTCCTGTTTCCGCAACAGGGAGCCAGCTCACCTCGGGCCCTTGGGGATAAGTTACTTCAGGACACTGCACACTGCACACTGCACACTGCAAAGTCCTTTCAAGCAGGGGGACACAGCACACAGCAAAGTCCCTTTGGCCTTTCCTTGGTTAAAGTTAAAAAAGCAAACTGCAGGCCGGCCCCAGAACACATAACAAGGGTAAGTCCTATCCTTCAGTCTCTTCAGTTGTTTCTTCCTTGGCAAAGGTCCTCTTGACCACGAAGTAGCTTCAGTCTTGTTCACACTTGATCAAGCCATTCTCCAAATTTCAGGGGCTTCAGCTTTCATAGTTATACCCTCAATGGCTTTGAAGTCTTTGTGTTCAGGGGGCACTGACCCCTGTTCAAACCAGTTCTGGGTGCCTCCCTGCCAGCGACACCCAATTACTCAGCGGGACATGGGACAATTGGTTTTATGGCAGCAACCCAGGCATCTTTACCTCCAGGGGCTACTCCTCACCCTACAATCTGTTGTGTGCAGATTTAGATTCCGTATATAGGTTTCCCGATTTATGCCCTTATATAGGTACAATTCACATTGCCCTTATTTGGACATAGAAATCCGGCCCTTATTTAGACATTTTCTGTACAAACCAAATACAGACATGGCCACCTACATCCGTCCATCCACGTCACAACGAATTCTTGGAAAAACAGACCCTTAAGCCTTTAGGAATCTTTCCTCAGCTGAATATTGATTTCTCCAAGAACTCATTAAGTATGCATGAACATCTATTCCTTAGGGGTTCATTCGTGACGTTCCTCTGCCCGACTTTTACGTCAATACTGGCATTCCTAGACACCTTCAAGGTATAAATATACCAGCACTTGCCCTGGCAAATTGCGGTTCCTGGAGGATTCGATCCAACCCAGACTACGCGGTTCGCGACGGCAAGTTCGGAAAGAGATCCAGCCTGATGCACTTACCTGACGCTGTCATCCTCCTCGCAGAGAATCCAGCTCCAGTGCTCTCTGACTTCCCTTGCAGGGGGTTAGACTATCGAGTCCAGAAAAGAGATTCCAACCTCTCTCATTCTAAGGTATGGAGCTGACTAAGAACTTAAAGAAAATTTTGGCAACTTTTGTCTAAACTAAAATATAGCTACCTATATTTTAGAAATAGCACCTACTTCAAACCTCGTACTGCACTTAGGTTAGGTACACTGGGGTAGAACAACTTAGAAGCATCAGATGAGTATCACATTTTAGCTTATGTTATTTATGTATATATTTTGATTAATATATGTCATAGCTACAAACCATGCTATTGCAGTATTATTTTATCTTACTGCTGACCTTGTACATATTGTACTTTGCAGTCTGTTTTACGATTGTAGCAATTCATATCTCTTGCACGTGAAATAAGACTGTTCAATAAATCCTTTTATTGAAACGCCCATCTCTCTATTTCTGTGCAACTCTTTAGAAACGAATCATGCACAATTGAGTGAAACTGTTATCTATAGTTTCCACAATTCTGAGACTGTTCCGATTCTAAAAGGAAACAAAGTTGTCATGTTTATGCGGTTGTCAGAGAATAATCCCTTCTTGTATATTCGAGAAGTTTCTAGTGACCTCTGAGTTAGCTGGCACACACAAGTAATTAAGTTTAATATACTCAAAAGAGACATACTGACCTTAGTCCTATGTCAAACCTATAGTGTATGTTATTCCAATGTGCAGAGCCTATCAGGGATATAGGAACTACACTACATGGCACCCAACGTTTGGTAAGGCACTAAATGAACGCTAGATACTGAAGTAACTTAGTCGTGCTTTTCTCAGAGACCCTCTACTCATAAAACTCCATAAGACATCTGGAGTGGGTAGGGATAATATCCGCCATAGCTCTGTAGGACGAAAGTCCTATGTATTAGCTGTTTGGTTTTGTTCAACGTTGAAGGATACAGTGTTACAAAATATTGTGCACCTTATCTTTTTTTCCTTGAAACTTGCTCTGCAATTTTTCATTAAACAGTGTCCAACACCGGAGATGTTGTCGTCGACAACAGTACAGCTGCGGCTGACCTTACAGGTCTTAATGAAGACGAGTTGGGTGTTATGCACATCCCACCAAATTTAAGGACTCTAAAACTTATAAAACATGGTCTGACACCAAGAGGTGATAGAGCAGTTTTTGTGATAGAGGCACATGAATCTCACCAGACAGAGGTATTCTATTCATGGATAGTATTCCCATAATCAAATCCAGTAACACACATGTTTCACTTCTACAAAGAAGATGAACCACCTGAGGAATATATTCCTTTCGAGGATATTGAAATTCCACTCACATACCAGGAGCATGAGCTCTGGTTTAAAGGCGCCCTAGAACATTACAATTACATTACCAGGCTCGGTCCACTAGGTAGACCAGGAGCAACATGGCCGATTTTAGCCGTCTACACACCTGACCCTGAAATTCAATCAATGTCGGACGAGGGATTACTTAATAACATAAAAAAGTTAATAGAAATATACAGTTAAACCACAACTGTCTGAAAGTCCTGATAAGGTCTTTCCTAAAAACACTCCTACCTCTTCTAAAAAGAAGTGGGAAAATAGTCAACAGAATTCCAAAGAGAAGCGTTCTCATTCCTGAGGCAGGTCTCCTCCACAGAAGGAGCCCTCTGAAAGGAGGTACAACCTCAGGAATAGGGATAATTTTCGAAAATCTAACAGATATCAAGATAATGATACACATTCTTCTCGTACCTTTCAGATATCGTCACAGACATCCGAAAGAAGAGGACGGTCAGAAAACAAGGAAGAACGCGTGAAGTCCAAAGACGATCAACACGTTCAGAAAAATAAAGCAAAACCTCAATTCACCAAGAAAAAGGTAGCAGATCTGAAGATCAGACATGCCGAGAATACTGAGAACCCAACTCAGGAATGGAGAATTGGCCCAGACCATGCTGGACAGTGCAGCAGAAGTTACAATAGCTCGCCAGAACCTGAAGGGACTTCTGAAGACAGTGGACTTGAAAGAAGACATACAAGTTGAAACTGTAGACACCAGGGTTAGTTCTCCACATAGGTTATATTAAATAACACACCGGATGGAGGGAGACATACCAAGAAAAGTGAAAGCACTCTTTTACTCTTTTGGGAGCATCTTTCAAGGGGTTATGATATACTTCTAGCAGAACAGGACTGGCCACCAGAATTTGTCAGGAAGTGCCCACATGGCGAGGCCATCATTATGCCTGCCTTCTCCAACCATGTTCCAGTTCATCTAAAATATACATTAGCCAGGAAATTGGCAGTAGCCCAAGCCCCAGCACTGTATACAAATCATGTAGGATGGGATGAGGACTCACCTCACCATAAAATCCAGTTAAAAAATCAACCGACTGCACAAAGGCAGTACCCAGTTAAGCAAGAAGCTAAAAAACAGGTCAGGGAGATTTTAGACCAACTTGAATATCAGGGGGTGATTGAAACATGCACCTCATCAATGAACAATCCTTTGTTTCCTGTCTTCAAACCAGACAATACATATCGTCTAGTTTTGGATTACAGACACTTAAATTCTTGTTGCAAAACATTTGCAGTGCAAAATGCACACAGTACAGCATTAATGAATAACATTGTGCGTAAAAAATATAAAACCATATTAGACATTTCAAATGGTTTCTTTTGTCAAAATATTGCACCAGAAAGCAGATATTTGACCGCTTTCTCAATAATGGGGACCCAGCATCAATTTTGTCGACTGCCCTAGGGATTCAAAAACAGCCCGGGGTTTTTCTCAGCAAGGGTAACAGAGTTACTGCAAACTTATGATGACGAGGTATTGTCATATGTCGATGATATATATCTGACAGACGATGACCTGGATAGGCACATGAACAGGGTGAGCACCATAATATTGGGCTTCGCCTCAGAGGGTTACAAATTCAACTTTAAAAAGTCAAGAATTGCACACCTAAATGTCCTTTTACTAGGATATGAACTATCAAGTGAAGGCAAAGGCCTGGCAGCCAACTTTTTAGAAAAGTGTGCGCTGCTCCAACCTCCAAAAACAATGAAGAATTTACAGTCGATTCTAGGTTTCCTGAATTTTGAAAGAACTTACATTTTAAATTACGCAGAAAGGGTTAAACCTCTCGACGAATTAATCAAACTCGATTCTAAAATCACACATTGGACACAAAAACACACAGAAATTTTGTGTTCACTCCAAACCGACATGTTAGCAACGAAACACTTTCAAACACATGTAAACGTACACAACTTAGTGATCCGAATAATTCCGGGTCAATGCGGATTCACCTACTTAACTTTTAACAAAGGTGAACAAATACCAATTGCATACAAATCCCACTTGTATACACAAGCAGAAATGAAATTCACTTCTACAGAAAAAATTCTGACAGCAGTTCAAACTGCTGTAGCAAAAGAAAGAGCCCTAGCACAGGGGAAACGCATTATGATTGTGACTCCTGTACCAGCCCTAGAGGCAGCTACAAAGGGTAGCATTCCAAATGCAAAAGCTTTACATCCGAGATGGATACAATGGGTTCATTCTCTTGCTGCAACTGATGTTGAATACGTTTTGATCCATATTTAAAAACACAAGCATTCTTGCAATATGAACTGCCTACTGAAATTCTCCCTCTTGACCAGTACAAATTTATAATTTATACTGACGGATCTGCACAGCCCGCTACGGGGAGTAAACAAGCTTACAGTGCAGCATGTGCTATCGTTAAAGGTCGCATGCAGGATGGCAAATTCAGACCAATGTACAAAAACCCAATCTCTAGGAGATTGTACAGCTCAGCGAGCTGAACTACAATCATTTAAGATGGCACTTGAAAATACAGATCGCAAATTCCCCACACTGATAGTGTGCGATTCTTTTTACTGTGTTCAATCTTACAATGAATATTTACAGAATTGGTTTCAAAATGGTTTCAAAGATGCAAAAAGGGGCGCAATTAAGCACAAATTGCTTTGGGACCAAGTAGTTCAGTTGCGAAACGGACTACTAAACACTCACGTGATACACACGCTGAGTCACCAACGTGATGGCGTTCACGTTGAAGGGAATTCATTGGCTGATGAAGCCGCGAAAGGGGCTGTGCAAACGGCTTCCGTAGCTGCAATCACTCGTTCAAAAACGAAAATAGAAAGCGAAATAATGCTGGCTGTCAATGCATCAAGCAAAGGCAGCGGTGCGGCATTACCTAAAACGTTTCCACTCAAATACTCATATATAATTGATGCAAACAATGTTCTGTTTGCTCGAATCCCTGGAGTGGGGGACAGGGTAATACCAAACATAGATTAGGACTAATCCTAGCAGCACATGAAGGGATCGCCTCTGCCCATGCAGGTGTTTCCGCCACAGTATTGTTATTAAAACAGAGATACTGGTGGCCAGGCATTAGGAAACAGACCAGGAATTATGTCTTGGATTGCGAAATATGCCAGATGATGAAAGTCTCTACTGTTAAACGTTCTGCGCAGATGCCCCTGTTAATTTCAGATAAACCATTAGCATGTGTTTACCTGGACCACTGTGGTTCCTTACAAAGGGATGGTAACTATAAATATATCATGGTCACAGTGGATTCATGTTCAAGGTTCCTATGGATGTGGCCTCAGCGCTCGGCTGACGCTCGAACTGTTGTAAAAGATTTGCGAGTCTTTATCGGCACATACGCAATAGGCACACTACATTCTGACCAGGGTCCTGCGTTCAGGTCTAGGGCTTACAAAGAAGCCATGGCCAGTCTGGGCGTAGCATTGCGGTATTCTTCTCCAATCCATCCTGAGGGACATTCTGTTGTGGAAAGAAAAAACCGGGACATAAAGCAGTCTATAACAGCTAGGGTATTAAGTTCGGGTGATGGGTGGGTCAAACATTTATATGGGGTCCAGCACGCACTAAACAACTTGCCAAAAAGTTCTCTAGGGGGTGTCACTCCATATGTGGTCCTGTTTGGGACTAGAATGTTGGTTCCGGACTTAGATATGAAAGGCACAGTGGTGGAAAACAAACAATTGATATCAAAGATCGTTTGGCTGTTTTACAGGACTTAAATGAACTAAGAAAGCAACAAAGCAACGTGGTCCTGAAGCCAACCACCACTGTTAAAAATCCGGACGTCCCAGCAAGGCCTGTCTGGATCGCAAAGCTTGGGGATCTAGTCAGAGAAAAGATAGCGGATAAGAAGGAATTTGGGCCTTCATACAGACAACCAGAACCTGTCCTAGCAATCCACTTATCAAGAACAGTACTTTTGCCGCCCCTTGCTGGCAAAAAGGAGAAAAGATTTGTGTCCATCGACCTGATCAAACCACACTATGTGGCCGATACTGAACATTAGGCCAAGTGGACTCCGCCTATGTAGCAGACGCACTCCGCTGGCTACAATCCAAGAGGTTCAAACTGAGAGACTCATCACCTTTGAAGATTCGACAGTAAGAAATAGAGGACTAAGCAACAATGCTATGGACCTTGTACCTCTTGAGACTCAAATAACAGTTCGTCCAGATACACCTATTTACAACGAAGTAACAAGTGATTAACTGGTTCCAGCAATTTCATCAAATACGGATGCAATTCCAACCATTGACAGAACTGCTTCTGGCTATTTCATGAACTTTGATACGTTTTCTGAGGATCCCAGGGAGCCTGAAAAGACGCCAGCACAAAGAACTTTCAAAGAACAAGCAACAGACTTTTTTCTTCTACTGGAAAAAACTTATCTGGTTTCACCATGGATTGAACTATGGATTGTTTAGGGAATATGTTTCTTTCTACTTTGGTTAGCTATGGTAATAACTCTGGGTATGCTGATTAATGGAAGATATATTCAAATGGACATAGCAAGTAAAAGAGTGAACTTACTTCTCCAGCAACACAAATCATCCCATCCTGAAGCAGGAGACTTGTTAGCAGTGAACATCACAGCGATTCCTATACCTGATGGTATAGTTTGGGCCAAAACCGAATATGACATTTTTGGCCCGTCTGAGCTTTTGAAGATTCCACATTTATTTAAAATTTCATTAAGTGACTTTATTACCTCCAGTACCTTTTCTGATGATTGGGACTTCGAGACTGTTAATAATTAAATGAAATTTTCTACTTGTATAGCGCACTGCTGCCCCAGCGACAGGGCGTCATGTCGCTTGTACTCATACCGCTGTGGAACCCTACCTGGCTTTCCCTGTGAAATGTCCATTCCTGGCCCCAAAGGTGAAGCCAGGGATCCCCAGCGCTGTTGGGGCCGTTGTGGAGATTAAGCAAGCTATTGCCCAGAGTTGCAGAGTGGGACCCATGATTTGAGTAGGCACCGAGGCGAGAATTGTCAGGTCCAAGGAAATTGAGCTCAAGACCCGCCAAGGCGGGAATTGAACCCTGGTCCCGGGCCAGATCTCTGCATCAGGGTCTGCCACTCTAACCATTGAGCCACTTCTCCACAATATGATGTCTGATCTAGAGATGTCAACTGCATTTACTAATAATGAATATTTACATGGTTCATAAGACTATCAACAACCGTGTTGTTATAACCACTATGGTCATCATTTCTTGCATAAATCTGCAACACCTAGAAATGTATTTATGTATAACCAATGGGAACATTGTTCTTCACCACCAAAGGGTAGCTCGAAAACATTTGCAATGAAATTTCCATATTTTTCATGGTTTAATATCTCGAATGCAGAGACATTTTACTTTAAGAATGTCAACAAGACAGGAATGAAAAATATGGTAACGAATACCAAACAGATTTATTCTACAGCCTTTATTGCCCAACTGTATAAACAGGGTTACGACTTTTGAAAAGACAACATTGAGACGAAAACTGTCTGGGATACTAAAGATTGTCAAGTACAGGGAATAGAAGCTTTGTTTAGAGCCTGTATCATCCCTGAGCAAATTATGTTTTTGAACGACACTGTCCAACAAACATCATGCCTTGGAATAGCCAAGATAAAAGACATGAACACTCCGTCTATACCTGCACCTACAAGTGAAAGCACTACACAGGGGGAGGTCGACGTCCATACTATTTTGAATCAAAACAAATCATATCCTGAATGGAAAAAATGGTTGCTCTGGCCCTTAGACACAAACAACTCTCAAGATAGATTCCTGAATAAAACACAAGGTTTTACCTTTCATAGGCCAGACCCACATTATGTCCAAAGACAACATCCGGGGGTAGTAACAACTTACAGTGTAGGGAAACTTTGCCTTGATTGGCTACAGAAAGCTACACTAGAGGATGTAAAACAACACTTAACTTTACTTCAAGAAGACGCAGATCTTAGGGAATTCTTGCTAGGACCAAGAAAACAGCGTCAAAAACGTTTCATATATGCCGGTATCTACGCTGCTTATAATGAAGCATGGAAGGTCACCCAAGCAGAGACTGCAGAACGAATATGAGAAATTGATCGTATTAATTTAGAGAAATCTCTCTCTGTAGTAGACAATGGGTTAACGACTCTGTCGTCCAGGATATATTCTTTGGACAGCATTGTATCCTCTGTCATAAACATCATGGAACAAGACTTGGTCATGTTGCAACATGGTCAGTCACAGCTACGTTCTATCATGCTATTGGGCTGGACGCTTCAAAACCTGCATTCTGGCTATGTGCCTTGGCGTTTAATCAATACTACGTCACTGTTTGCAGAATTCAATCTCACTGATAGACAGATCAAACTGGCACAAAGAGGTGCAGACTATACGGTGCTGAACATTGAAAAACTGGAGAAATTAACATTCACAGTGGCAGAAAAACCAGCTACTGAGTGGATCATACATGGTAAGATTACTCTGCCTTTTACGACTTTCCATTTTCGGTATTGCCTAAAAAGTATACTAGCAGGTAAATATGAAAGGTTGGGTAAAGAATGCATCAAGACATCCTGGGATTTATCTTGCACACACAGATGTTGGAGAGGGGGACGTGAAGTGTTTCCTAGTGGTGAAAACTGTGAACACGCTCTAAGCGGTTCTCTCCTTTGTCAGGGTATTAACTTACACGGGGCCTGTGATGGTTCCACTATAAACTTATCCTGCCACCTGCACGGCTCACCGGCAGAAGTGATTAATCCAATCTTGGTCAACTTTCAAATGAAAGTTACATTATGTTGAATGATCACAGCTGCTGTGGCATGCTGCCAGGTATCCCATATCTAGTAACGGTTACATCCAGGGTCACTTGCTGTATGCAAGTCTTGTTTCCACAAATAGACATAGTCAGGGAGTCGCCTTTATGGCCTTCACTGAATATCTCTTCTATACGAGTTGATACTCTAAGCAGAATGAAAGCCATTCTTTTACAAAAAACTGTGCCTTTGACCTCTGCCAAGGAAACCTATGCTCTCCAAGTCGCAAGGACTTCTGCAGACATACATACCCTTTTGTATACAAACTGCCCTGTGCATTTCTCAGAAATGTTAGGTCGTATGTTAAACATGTCTGATACGAGTGGTATTGTACATGTATTTAAGAACGTGTGTTCAGGACTGTTAGCACCTTTTCAAGCAGTCCTCGGAATTTTTCCAAACTTCGTGCACTCTGTGTTTGGCAGACTGTTTTTAGCACTCATTGCAGGGATACTATTTTTGCTCCTACTGCTACGATATGGCAAGCCTAATCACTAGCGACACCCAGTTCACCATGGAAAGAACTCTATTGGAGATGAAGTGTCGTGAGTGCATCGTCCAAATTCTGGGTTTACCTCATCTATGAGAATATTAACACCACTTGGTTTCTGTCATTCAGATCAATTTGGCAAGATTGCATCTTACCTGTTCTACGCTGCCTGCTATGTGGTGAAGAATGCGTGCTGGACATTTGTCTGACACTCCCATCAGTCATGCCTACGGATATCGATACTCTGCTGGACCCGATAATGGCCCATGGTATGTGTTGTCCAAAGCAGCTTCCAAACCTGATGGTGGCATTCGTTGAGATCTCACAGACGCAACATGTTACTGCTGAGGTACGAGAGGAAACACCAGGCGTGCAGGTAACATCCAATCCGGACATTGCTGATGCTTCCCATGCTGAAGGCGATAGTTCGCATCTATGTGCTATTGACCTTCTACACAAGGTATTCCAACTCTCACCCACAACAGTAGATGGCTTGTTGTCTACAGGATTAGAAAATGTTATGTTTTCTCCATCCCCACACACTGACTTTTGATTCAAGCACACAGTGTTCCGGAGAGACTCTGAATTTGGCCTTCATTCTTTTTTAAACGTAATACTGACTTTGGAACTTTTTCTATGATTATATTTTCTCTTTTCTTTTTCTTTTTTCATTTTTTGGCACAGTAATCTGCTTATAGTAGGACTACTCATAGAGAACAGAATTCTTTGATAACACTTCCAGGGACAGTATGCTACATTGTCATGAATAACAAATTGACTTGTGTAACCTGATATGAAATGGTTTTGGCCCCTTTTTTCTTCTGTATTTACGAGCCATTTCACCACATGTATATATTTTGGTTCATTCATTTAGCATTCCAATGTGATCCTATGCTTAGAATGGAACATTGCCTTTAATATGTACAACACTTTATGCATAGCAATGGTTTTGTAATGTATTATTAGGACATATGTTTTAGATATGTTTTAGGCTTATTTTAGCAAACCCATGCGATACTCTGTTTTAAGATATGTTTAGAGCGTTTAGGATTTAATAACGTCGTTCATACGAAACTGGAGTGGGTGTTGTGTGCAGATTTAGATTCCGTGTATAGGTTTCCCGATTTATGCCCTTATATAGCTACAATTCACATTGCCCTTATTTGGACATAGAAATCTGGCCCTTATTTAGACATTGTCCATACAAACCAAATACAGGCATGGCCACCTACATCCGTCCATCCACGTCACAACGAATTCTTGGGAAACCAGACCCGTAAGCCTTTAGGAATTTTCCCTTAGCTTGAATATTGATTTCTCCAAGAACTCATTAAGTATGCATGAACATCTATTCCTTAGGGGTTCATTCATGATGGTCCTCTGCCTGACTTTTACGTCAATATTGGCATTCCTAGACACCTTCAAGGTATAACTATACCAGCACTTGCCCCAGCAAATTGCGGTTCCCGGAGGATTCGATCCAACCCAGACTACGCGGTTCGCCACGGCAAGTTCGGAAGGAGATCGAGTTCCAGCCTGATGCACTGACCTGACGCTGTCATCCTCCTCGCAGAGAATCCAGCTCCAGTGCTCTCTGACTTCTTAGACTATCGAGTCCAGAAAAGAGATTCCAACCTCTCTCATTCTAAGGTATGGAGCTGACTAAGAACTTAGAGAAACTTTTGGCAACTCCTGGCTAAACTAAAATATAGCTACCTATACTTTAGAAATAGTAAATACTTCAAACCTCGTACTGCACTTAGGTTAGGTACACTGGGGTAGAACAATTTAGAAGCATCAGATGAGTATCACATTTTAGCTTATGTTATTTATGTATGTAATTTGATTAATATATGTCATAGCTACAAACCATGCTATTGCAGTATTATTTTATCTTACTGCTAACCTCGTACATATTTTACTTTGCAGTCTGTCTTACGATTGTAGCAATTCATATCTCTTGCACGAGAAATAAGACTGTTCAATAAACCCTTTTATTGAATCGCCTGTCTCTCTATTTCTGTGCAATTCTGTAGAAACGAAGCATGCACGATTGACTAGGTGAAACTGTTATCTATTGTTTCCACGATTCTGAGACTGTTCCGATTCTAAAAGGAAACAAAGTTCTCATGTTTATGCGGTTGTCAGAGACTAATCCCTTCTTGTATATTCAAGAAGTTTCTAGTGACCTCTGAGTTAGCTGGCACACACAAGTAATTAAGTTTAATATACTCGATAGAGACATACTGACCTTAGTCCTATGTCAAATCTATAGTGTATGTTATTCCAATGCGCAGAGCCTATCAGGGATATAGGAACTACACTACAACTCCAGATGCAGGTCAGCCTGTTGCTGTCTCACCTCCTCCCCTGGGTCAAGACATTCCCCAGATCCTATCGCTTTCAAATCCAGAAAGTCAATCCACAGCCAAGCAGAGACACACAGAAATGTTAGAGCACAAAAACTAAGCCACTTCTAAAAGACTGACTTCTAAACACACAATACAAAAACCACCTTCATAAAAGGTTGTGTTATTACACTGTGGGTTCAGGCATACTAAACTTCACCTTTCCATCATAAGCCTTTGGGAAGATAGACTGGCAAACATATTACACAGCCTACCCATTCTATCCCATGGGCAAGAGGGCCTTTCAACAGTGAAAAACGAAATGGAGATTATTTCACTATCAGTACATGATACACACCTTAGTACATGTTCTACGTTTCATATGCACTGCACCCTGCCCAGGGGGTACCCTAGACCTACCATAGGGGTATCTGATGTGCATAGAAAGGGAAGGGTAAGGTCTGGCAAGTGAATGCACTTGTCAGAACAGCATGGCAGTTTAACAAACTGCGCGCAGGCACTGCAACGGCAGGCCTGAGTTCCCTTTTTAAGGCCACTTGTGTGAGTGGCACAATTAGTGCTGCAGGCCCACTAGTAGCATTTGTATTACCCGCTCTGGCACACATAGTGCACTTTACTCTGGACTTTACTAGTAAGGCAAACATACCAATCATAGACAACCAATTACCATTACACTTTATACAGGGAGCACTTGCACTTTGACACTGTTTAGCAGTGGCAAAGTGTCCAAAGCATCTACGTCAGTCAAAAATAGTTGAGGTAGAGGCAAAAAGTCAGGGGTAACCACGCCAAGAAATGCCCGGTCTAACATGTGTCCCCCCAGCCGAAAAGTGGGGGGAACTACCCACCCTCATGGGAGTTCTCATCACTAAGGCGGAAAAATCTGTACAGACCATCAGCATTGGCGTGTTCTGTTCCAGGGCGGTGTTCCACCATAAAGTCCATCCTCTGTAGGGAGATGGACCACCTAGACTGTTTTGGGTTCTCAGACCTCATCTGCATCAACCATCTGAGGGGCCTCTGGTCTGCCTGAACCAGTAAGTGAGTCCCAAACAAGTAATGCCTCAACTTCTTCAGTGCCCAGACCACAGCAAAAGCTTCCCTTTTAATTGCACTCCACCTCTGTTCCCTGGGAAGTAGCCTCCGGCTAATGAAAGCTACTGGCTGGTCCAAACCCTCGTGATTCATTTGTGAGAGTACCACTCCCACACCATGCTCTGAAGCATATGTCTGCACTACAAATTCCTTGGAGAAATCAGGCGCCTTGAGCATGGGCGCCGTGCACATGGCAGTCTTCAGGGCATCAAAAGTGGTCTGGTAGGCATCAGTCCAGATCACCTTCTTGGGCTGTTTCTTTGACGTCAGTTCTGTCAAGGGGCCAAGAATGGTGCCACACCCCTTCACGAACTGTCGGTAATACCCAGTGAGTCCTAGAAAGGCCCTCACTCCTGTCTGGGTCTTGGGAGGTTCCCAAGCCAGAATGGTATCAATCTTTGCCTGTAGGTGCGCCACCTGGCCGCTCCCTACCTGATGTCCTAAGTACACCACCAAACCCTGCCCTGTCTGGCACTTACTCACCTTGATAGTTAGGCCTGCCCTCTGCAAGGACTTCAACACTTCACAGAGGTGTTGCAAATGTTCCTCCCAACTGGAGCTGAACACAGCAATGTCGTCCGGGTAGGCGGCGCTGAATTCCTCCAGGCCACTCAACACCTGGCTAACCAGTCTCTGGAAGGTGGCAGGGGCGTTCTTCAACCAAAAGGTCATAACTCTGAACTGGGAGTGCCCCTCCGGCATTGAGAACGCTGACGTCTCCTTGGTCCTCTCAGTCAAGGCAATCTGCCAGTACCCTGACGTCAAGTCAAATGCACTGAGGTACCAGGCAGCTCCCAGCCGATCCACGAGCTCATCAGCTCTGGGGATGGGGTGCTTGTCAGTCTTAGTGACGGCATTGAGCCCACAGTAATCCACACAAAACTGGAGTTCTGGGTTGGCACCAGGTGCTGCAGCTTTTGGCACAAGGAGCACTGGGCTAACCCAGGGGCTGCTGGATGGCTCAATCACCCCTAGCGCCAGCATCTTAGAAACCTCCTCCTAGATGCTGGCCCTGACCTTATCAGCTACTCTGTACATTTTTCGTTTTACAGGTAGACTGTCTCCAGTGTCCACATCATGGATGCACCAATGGGTGACTCCTGGGGCCAGGGAGAACAGGGAGGCGAACTGACTCAATACCTGGTGACAGTCCCTCTGCTGTTCCGGGGTCAGGGTAGGCGAGAGGTTCACCCCATCCACTGACCCATCCTTCTCCTTGCCTGCAAGGAGGTCAGGAAGAGGTTCATGCTCCTCTTCCGCCCCGTCATCTGTAGCCAAGAGCATTGTCACCTCCGACCTCTCAAAGTGTGGTTTGAGGCGCTTCACATGGAGGACCCTCAAAGGGTTCCTAGGAGACCGGAAGTCAACCAGGTAGGTCACTTCACTCCTGCGCTCCACCACCTCATAAGGCCCAGTCCACTTGTCCTGGAGCGTGCAAGGCTCCAGTGGTGCCATCACCCACACTTTCTGCCCAGGTTGAAACTCGACCAGAGTGGCATTCTGGTCGTACCACCGTTTCATTTATTCCTGGCTGGCTTCCAGGTTCACCTGAGCGAGTTGCCTGAAACGCCTAGTTTGGTTCCTGAAGGCCAGCATGTAGCTATATACACCCTGGGGGGGTTTACTAATAGCCTTCTCCCAGCCCTCTTTCACCAAACTCAAGGGTCCTCTTACAGGGTGCCCATACAGGAGCTCAAAGGGACTGAACCCTATGGACTTCTGTGGCACCTCCCTGTAAGCAAACAGCAGGCACGATAAGAGGATGTCCCACTTACGCCTCATGGGTTCCTCAAGGCCCATAATCATGCCCTTCAGGGTCCGGTTAAATCTCTCAACCAGACCATTACCCTGGGGGTGGTTAAGTGTGGTGAACTTGTAGGTTACACCACACTCCTTCCACAGAGATTTCATATACCGAGATATTATGTTATTAGTACCCCTGTCGGACACCACCTCTCTGGGGATCCCCACACAGGAGAAAATCCCCATCAGTGCACGTCCCACCACGGGGGCTGTCACCATCCGGAGTACCGGGTGGCATGGTCCACTAAGACCAGGATGAACCTGTTGCCTATGGTGTTCTTGGGATCCAGAGGCCCTACGATGTCAATGCCCACCCTCACAAAGAGGGTGTTGACTACAGGGAAAGGTTGGAGGGGAGCCTTGCGCTTCCTTCCATTCTTACCACTTGCCTGGCAAGTCTGACAGGTCCTGCAATGAGTATCACAACTCTTGCGCATTTGAGGCCAGTAAAAGTGAGTGACAAGCCTCTCAAAAGTCTTGCCCTGCCCCAAATGTCCTGCTAAAGGTATATCATGAGCTAACCCCAGTAGGAAGGCCCTGAAGCGCTGGGGTACCACCAGCGCACGGGCTCATCCAGGCTCAGCAACCTTAGGCTCACTGTACAGGAGATCATTCTCCCAGTAAATCAAGTGTGATCCCGACTGATCACCTGCTACCTGGTTTGCTGCCGGTTGCCACAAACCTACAAGAGAAGGACACTTCTTCTGCTCCTCACAAAATTCCTCCCTGGAGGGCACACCTTCCTGCTGCCATTCAGTCAGCTCGGGTAGGTCCCCCAGTGCAGCCACTTGTTCCCCTGTAGGTGCCAGGGCATCCCCCTCAAAGGGTGCCTCCTCCTGGACTGTGGGAACTGTGGAGGCCGGTTTCCCCCGCCCACTGCCTCTTCTCTTTATGGCAGGCACCTGGGCCACTGTTTCAGGCTCCAGGTCCTCTTGAATACCTTTACTGGCTGCCATAGACCGAGTGGTTACACAAGCCCACTCAGGCAGACCCAACATCTCCAAATGTGCCTGGCGCTCCACCTCCTTCCAGGGGTAACTCTCCAGGTCATATCCCAGTAGACAGTCTACAGGCATGGACGGACTTACAATGACCTTTAGAGAACCTGAGAGCCCCCCACTCAAAGGGAACCAACGCCACCTTGCAGAGGTGCACTGAGTTGTCTGTTGTAACTACAGGGTGAAGTACATCGGGAATTACCTGCTCTTCAGACACCCACTGACACCTGACAGATGTCAAACTAGCTCCTGTGTCCCTCAGAGCCTCCACCCTCCTTCCATTGATGGTCACCCACTGCCTGAATCATTTTGTATTTTCAGGCAGCGAGATTTCCTGGACCATTTCTCGATCTCCTAATGAGACATGGGTCATAACTGCTTGCTCCTCCCCATTCCAAGGACTCAATTTCTCCCCAACGCTACACTCACTAATCCTAGTGCTGGAGCACATGGGGGTGTAGATGACTTCTTGGGGCATCTAGGGGAAATATGACCCACTTCTTTACAGAAGTAACAAGTAGGAGGACCTCGGTTGTACAGCTTGCCCTTATGGGGGACTGGGACCTTTTCACTTGGAAACTACTTTGGAGCCCTTTAGAGAACCCCTTGTGGTTACCCTTGTCCTCCCCCACCTTCTTCGGGGAACCCTGTACACTTTTGGTAGTGGTACCTCCAATCCCCTTGTGGACCAGGGTACTGGTCCAGCGGTCCGCCCCTTCAGCAAGCTTACTGGGATCAGTCAGCTTACTGTCCAAAAGATGCTGGCGCAGCTCTGGAACACACAGACTACTCCACCCCCCAGGGGCCTCATTCTTTTTCTTTTGCCTTGCATCAAGTTTTGGGTTTAATCTGCAGGCATCAAGGCTATTGGCCTATGAATGGGCAGAACTTCGACAGAACCACCTAGCTCACTCATGTGTATAAATAATAATATCAACCGCTGCAAGCCTCATTACTCGCACCGTTGACTCACCGTTTGACGCATCAGTGCAATGCATTGTATGCGCCCACCCCTATCTAAATTAGATTGTTTGTATATCCATATGAGTGTGTTGCCACACTCCTGGCTTTTGTTTTTGTTTTTTATTTGTTTTAATTGTCCTTGGTTGTCCCTTCCTTTCCCTCTCTTGTCTCCCCTTCTCCCACAGGTCTACGGTACTCGCCAGTAAAGGTCTACTAGGGTACTCCCTACCGCATCTGGTATTTAGCATATACAATTGTAATACCAGACTGTAGTGCACCATTCACATGTAGTTATATTCCGGTCGGGATGAAGTGCCAACTGACCCGTTAGGGGCAATTGAGGCACGAAACATGTCGACCAACTCCACCTTGGTAGCCCATTAGGAACATTACATCCACATAAGGCCACCGTCACCACTTTTAATCAGGCTTGAGCTACCTAATCTATTAAACTTGATCTAAGTAGGACTGCTCCAGACCTATTTTACTCCACTCTCCTATGCACTACCCAGCCCTCACACCCGCACGCACACAATGGTTTCTTCAAAAATATCTCCTATAAAGAGCCCCGTTTACGGGAGCCCATCAGGCATTGCAGCGCCGGCCTGACGAGGAGCAAATGCTCTATGATGAAGCATGACATCCTCCGGTGTGTGTGAGGGCATCACGAAGAAAGACCTCCCTGTCCCCTCACGCCCAGCCAGGAACTGCACACCCTTTTAAAACACTGAATTTGCAAATACAAACTCAAATCCCACACCGCTGACCACCAACTGTTAGACCCGGGATCCCTGGTTGGCGGAGGTAGGTACCTTAGGCCAAGTAGGGACCCGCGTTCCAACGTCAGGGAAAGGAAGGTCACCTTCTGAGATAGCCCCACTCACCCCCTCTGTAGCTTGGCACGAGCAGCCAGGCTTATCTTCAAGGAAAATGTGCAAAGTATTTGCAACCACGCTCACAACAACCCAATGATGACACCATGAATAGACTCCACACAAGTTTTATTAAAACAAGTATAAACTTTATATACAAAGATATATAGAGGAACGTTGTTATGCAGAAATAAGTCAATGCGTAATACACTAATCAGGTAATTCGTTATGCAGGAATAATGCAATGCACAATACGCTAATCAGGTAGTTCCTTATGCAGAAACAATGCAATGCATCATACGACAATCAGGTAGTTCGTTATGCAGAAATAATGCCATGCATCATACACTAATCAGGTAGTTTATTATGCAGGAATAATGCAATGCGTAATACTCTAATCAGGTACTCGGTTATGCAGAAATGATGCGATGTGTAATACGACAGTCAGGTACTCAGTTATGCAGAAATGGAATAATGCGTAATACACTCAGGCAACGATCACTGTGCCTTAGGCGGTCTCTCCACCTCTCCTTCTGACTAGCAGTCAGCCTCTCAACAGTTGCCCCCAACACGGATACAATGGAATCCAAAAGTGCAGCTCCGCACTTCGCCCCCTGTACTGCCACTCCCTTGGCAATACGGGCTGCGATACAAGCCGAAGCAGAGGCTCGTGCTGCCGGAACGAGAGAGAGGCCAAGAGCATCTCCCTCCGAGCCCCACCCCAGGAGTCAACACACATTTCCTGGGGACGCGAACTCACTCTCCTCTCCTCGTCCAGCGGCTGGACCTCCAATGCAATCTTTGTGAATTGGCATCGGCGGGCTCAGGCTGGCCACTCAGCTCCTCCGGGGCTGCCGGTCTTGGCCGCTACAGTTACGAAGATCTCAGGCTGCCACAGGGCACATGCACACAGCGTTGCTGAGACTTCCTTAAGCTTTGGATGCACAATCACTGGGCACTCCACACGAAGGTCTCAGGCTGCATGACGATTACGCACACAGCATCGCTGAGACTCACTTTACTCCGGTGCACATGATAACAAAGCAAATCCTCACGAAGGTCTGACGGTGCACAACGCACCCACACACAGCATCGATGAGACTCACTTGCATTCCGGTGCACATGATAACAAGGCAAATCCTCACAAAGGTCTCACGATGCACAACGCAGACGCACACAGCGTTGATGTGACTCACTTGGATTCCGGTACACACGATAACAAGGCAAATCCTTACGAAGGTCTCACGGTGCAGAACGCACCTGCACACAGCGTCGATGAGACTCACATGGATTCTGGTGCACACGATCACTGGACAATCCTCACAAAGGGGTTCAGGCTGCACAAAGTTTACGCACACCGCTCCGCTGATCCTTGCTTGTACTCCAGGTGCCCACAATCACAGGGCACACCTTACGAGGGTTTCAGACTGCAACAAGCACGTAAACACACTGCTGCTGAGACTCTCATGGAAACTTTTGTGTTCCTGTCTTTCCGCAACAGGGGACCAGCTCACCTTTGGCCCTTGGGATAAGTTACTCCAGGACACAGCACACAGCAAAGTCCTTTCAAGCAAGGGGACACAGTACACAGCAAAGTCCCTTTAGCCTTTCCGTGGTTAAAACTGCAAACTGCAGGCCAGCCCCAGAACACACAGCAAGTGTCAGTCCTATCCTTCAGTCTCTTCAGTTGTTTCTTCCTTGGCAAAGGTCCTCTTGACCACAAAGTTGCTCCAGACTTGTTCACACTTGATCAAGCCATTCTCCAAAGTTCAGGGGCTTCAGCTCTCATAGGTATACCCCTCAATGGCTTTGAAGTCTTTGTTTTCAGGGGGCACTGACCCCTGTTCAAACCAGTTCTGGGTGCCTCCCTGCCAGTGACACCTTCTTCCTTTGATTAGTGGGGGTCTGGATTCTCAATCACTCAGCAAGAGATGGGACAATTGTTTTATGGCAGCAACCCAGGCCTCTTCACCTCTAGGGGCTACTCCTCCCCCTACACTCCAGATGCAGGTCAGCCTGTTGCTGTCTCTCCTCCTCCCCTGGGTTAAGACATTCCACAGATCCTATCGCTTTCAAATCCAGGAATTCAATCCACAGCCAGGCAGAGACACACATAAACGTGAGAGCACAAAAACTCAGCCACTTCTAAAAGAGTGGCTTCTAAACACACAATGGAAAAACCACCTTTATAAAAAGATGTGTTATTACACTGTGAGTTGAGGCATACTAGACTTCACCTTTCCATCTTAAGCCTTTTTGGGAAGATAGGCTGGAAAACATATTACACAGCCTCCCCATTCTATCCTATGGACAAGAAGGCCTTTCAACTGTGAAAAATGAAATGGAGATTATTTCACTGTCAGGACATGATACACACCTTAGTACATGTCCTACCTTTCACATGCACTGCACCCTGCCGAGGGGGTACCCTAGACCCACCATAGGGGTGTCTGATGTGCATAGAAAGGGAAGGGTAAGGTCTGGCAAGTGAGTGCACTTGTCAGCACAACATGGCAGTTTAACAAACTGTGTGCAGGCACTGCAATGGCAGGCCTGAGTTCCCTTTTTAAGGCTACTTGTGTGGGTGGCACAATTAGTGCTGCAGGCCCACTAGTAGCATTTGCATTACCCGCCCTGGCACACAAAGTGCACTTTACTAGTAAGGCAAACATACCAATCATGGACAACCAATAAGTATTACACTTTCTACAGGGAGCACTTGCACTTTGACTCTGTTTAGCAGTGGTATAGTGTCCAAAGCATCTAAGACAGTCAAAAATAGTGGAGGTAGAGGCAAAAGGTCTGGGGTAACCACGCCAATAAATGCCCGGTCTAACATGGACCCAGTTCATGTTTGGTGTCTTTAGAATTAGAATGAAAAATACTATCTCATGGTACAGCTGGATTTTGAATTACAATTTTTGAAAATTATACTTTTTGGAAGTTGCCATTTTCCTGCCTTAGCTATTTATTGACTGTAACTTGTCTCTGGGACACATGACTGGATGCAGCTGACAGTTGAGCTTTGCTTATTCCTCCTAGACAGTCACAAACAATAGAGAGCTTATGTGTGCCTGGATGGGCCATCACTGGTAGGATGGGAGGATGAAGCTGGGCACAGCCCTACTTACAATTTAAATAAGAGGAGTCCTGCCGCCACACAAAGGACTCCATACCCCCATAGTAACTCTGGAGCCAAGTGAGGGAAGGCAGAATACCTGTGGACTGCAAAGGGAAACCTCAAGAAGCTTCTCCCACTTCAAAGCTAGAACTGGGTTAGAATATTGGACCTGAGACATCAACTCTTCAGTATATTTCTAGTGGAGACTCTGCCAGGAAGAGGGACTGCCATGCTGTTGAAAGGACAGCCACTCTGCTGGACTGCTGCTCTGAAGGACAGCTGCCCTGCTGTACTTACATGCTTCCTTCTGCCCTCTTGCCTCAGTGAGAAGGACTGGACCTGCATCTATTGAGCTCAGGACTCCAAAGTGACTCCAAGGGCTAGGTGGCTTGCCTCCTGACTAGAGCCTGTGGGACAGGAAGTCCCAACAACCTTGAACCCTGCACCTGGACTCTGCCATCTGCATGTCCTACCCTCCTAAGTGATGCCACCCCAGTAATGGACTTTGGAAGTAGTCCTGATGGTGCTCTGACAGCCCATCTTTGGACCTAGCAGAACCGATGCATCTCTTCTGCTGCACAGTGTAATCCTGAGCAGTACTAACACATTGCCTCTGCTGCAAGGGTTCTCCCAGTGCATGGACTCCACATCTACCTAGCAGCCCACATCGGAACCGCCCTCTGTGCAAAGCTTTCCCAATGCAGGCCATCGCATCTCAAATCTTTCGTCCGCGGCTGCCTCAAGGACAACACAGGTTTTCACATCGCAGCCTCACAGCTCTTTGGAACTGACACATCACCTCAACTGCCCAATGCATACTCAATGCCAGACTTGGCATCGCAAGCCCTCATCAAAGGGATCCTCAACAATGATGCAGGGTCTCACATCACAGCTTCACAGCTCCTCAGAAGCTTGCAATGCTCTACATTCAGGATTTAAAGTACTCTTGTTCAGCGGTCCTAACTGGGTTCCTGTATCCAGATAATGCTCCGTTGTGGTCATCCTGAACTTGTCATTTTGTCACGGTCATGTGCGACTATATATCCACAGTTGGAGCTTTGTGTTTTTTGGCGCTATTTTCACTGAAATATTCGCACCTGCATATCTCCGGTTCTACTGATTGAATTATTGTCATTTTGGTCTTGTTTTATTTATTAAAGATTACTATATGTTTCTAAACTTGTGTGGGATCCTTTTGTGGAGTGTTTTCACTGTGTTACTGTTTGAAGTGTTGCACAAATACTATACACCTTGCCTCTGAGTTAAGCCTGACTGCTCTGCTGAGTACAGGTCAATTTAGGGTTTGCTGTGACTTCATACTGACAAGAATTGTGGTTCCTGCTTGAGTAGGGTTTTACCCCCCTCAACCAGTAGCCCAATTTCGTACAAGAATCCTCTTTGATCTGGTCCAAAGCATAAGGACTTCAGGAGAATGTGACCTTGAGTGATAGCAATACAGAGAATGCTGTGTGATTAGGTGCTGTGTTTCTGTGTGTGTGGGTGTGTCTGCATGTGTTTTATATATGTGTTTGTGGAACTACTTGTGTGTGTCTGAGCATGTGAGTGCATGCTTGCACGTGTGTGTGTGAGTTAATGAACTTACATCAAGGTTGATAATATTGGCCTACAATATTTTTGTATACACTACTTGGCCTCCCATTACATTGCGAAGTAAGGTTATGATTGCTACTCTCATCTCCAGATCTACTTACCCTATGATGTGGTTAGGTTGATGTAGTGTGTGCCTTATTATTGTCAAGCAGGTTAACACAGGCAACATAGTGGGGATGTACCACGTCTGTGTTTGTTTGTGTGTCCGTGTATGTTGTTTTTATGTGTGTATTAGTGTGTGCTAACATGGATGTGTATGTCAGTGCTCGTATATTTGTATGTACTTGTTTGGGTGCTGGATTGTGTGCATGTGTTTGTGTGTGTATGTGTTTGCTTGTGTGTGTTTATGCCGTGTTTGTGTGAGGGTTGTATGAAAGTGTGTGTGTACTTATGTGCGTGTGTGTCTACCTGTAGCATTCCATTCCACGAAATGTCACTGTGGGCAACGCCTGATATTCATGTGAATGGCTGAGCAAGCTGGCATTACGATGTGATTATTCATTCCATTTGAAAAATAATAATACATTATATTTATTTTTCTCAGATTTTTCGAAAGCATACAGGCATCTTTTCTGAAACATGGCTCAATTCTGAAACATGTCAACTATGTTCGACAAAGTTTTTCCTTAACAAGAAAACAGCTTTTGGAGCTAAATCACCCACCTGCTCTATTTACTTAACTGAGGTAAACTGTGTTATTTTTGTACACAGCACTGATCGTTCTTCAAGTAACCAAAACCACTGGCATGCATTATTAGATCGTTAAATTACAGTGCCGTATGGTGGCTTCCTCCCTGCGCAGCCATTTAAAATACAGACTTGCAGTTTAGAGCTTGGCACGCTCTACAGGTAAAGAACTGTTAAACTTCCCCAGAGGGAGCACGGCTAAAAGACAGACCAAAGAGAGCATTAAACGAGTGAGTGCTCGATCAAGGGAAAGCCATAGGAAACAAATTATACCACAGGATGGAGCCTTCAGCTCTGCATTAGGGGCAGGAACAGAACATCACACAATTTAGATCTGCTGGCTTCCATCAGCTATCTGTACTCAGTCAACATTTTGTGGCTTTGTTCCCGTTACCTTGAGTATGGATCTTTTCTGTTGTTTTGCAGCACAGTATATTGAATTGCTTTTGCTTTTAATAGCTTCCCTTGACAAGCATTTCCCATTTCTTTAATCTGGACTATCAGCCATACTTACTTGACCATTTAAAAAAAAAAAAAAATCTTTATATGACATTCCTCTAAGATATAGGTGGTCCCTAAGTCATAGGGACCCCTTAATACATTATTATGTAACTAAAACGATTTATAATAAACTCACAGGAAATACATCAAGTGGTTTCTTGCCATCACTCAATCTCTGAAGAAACCTGTTGGATGCTGTCAAACCCAGTTGTGTATGTTTTCAAGTCAAATTAGAAATTACCTCCTCGTAAGTCTTCCTCACCACCAGAGTTACGAAGTGAGCTTTAGCTCCACACCAGAACCCTCCAAAGCAAATTAGCATCCCATGCCTCCCATCCCTCCCCAACATGGCCGACCATCGTCACCCTTGACCCAGTATAAGAGGAGGGTCGACCCAACCCACTTCCTGTTTTTTTTGTTTGTTCTGCGCTGCAGATTCTCCAAAGCGTGTTTCTGGTAAGTTGGGGTGACGCCCTGCTCTAGCAGGTCTCACGTCCCTGGGTTAGAGGCCCTGCTCAAGCGGGCTCATGCACTGGGTTTTCTCCTGCCTTGTGGCTAGAGGCCCTCATGCTGCCCTTTTTGTTTTTGCAGCTCTGCACTAGCGGGCTCTGATGGTTGCGGGCTCTTGGTGTTTGTTCGGCCCTGCAGTAGCAGACTCACTTGTTTGGACTCCTCTCCGATGCCAGGACCTGAACTGGGTTTCTCCTACAGGCCTGTTACTGGGTCCAGCTTTGCTCCCAATCGGCCCCACCCCCTCTTTTTATTAGGACATATGTCATTTGTTGGGGTCGTGGGGCGCAAGTCGCCCCTGCAGTGCGTCTGTTGTTCTGATAGCACACAGCGCACTGCAGATACCTGTACTGTCTCCGGGGGTGGCGCCTCTCATGGCCGGCTTCCCACTTGATTTGGGGTTGCCTGGTGACGTGGGCTTGTGGCTGTTAGTGGTCTCTCTCCCTGCTCCCTGCATGCGCTCAAGTGGTACCTATGTCTGTGTTGGGGCTCCAGGTCCGGTCTCGCGTAGGGCCGCCTGGCTGCTGAGCCCGCACCATGGGGAAAGTCGCTCCCTATTCTGTGCGGCGGTCCAGTGCACAGGGCGAGCTGTGGCCGCTGCTTGGTCTATCGGCCAATTTCGGGCTCTTAGATGCCACGGGCGTACAGTGGCCCAGGAGCTCTTCTGTGCAGGGGGCGCAGCGGAAAGGCTCGGAGCTATGGACCGGGTGGAGTTTGGCGCTGCAGCAGTGCAGCCTGTGGCAGGCGGGCCAGGCTGTGGTCATCTTGGAGCAATTCGTAGGGCTGTGGGGTTATCTGGTTCTCCTACTTGGCGCTCCTGGCAGGTTCCCTGTTTTCCATGGTGTATTTGCCGGCGGGCCTTCCAGTTTAGAGCCCTCCTGCGAGCGTTGCAGTGACACTGTTTCTCCCACTTCCCCTTCGGTGCCGATGTACTTCCAGAATACCCTTCCGTTTCTTGCTCTGGCCCCGCCCACCCTCCTCCCGCTTCTTTACCGGGGTTAGGGAGCCGGAGGACCCCGGTCCGGGATTCCCGTCTCCCGCCTCGGCCACTGAGAGGCCCCGGGGGTGTTTCGGTGCCGGCCTTTATCCCAGGTCACGCTACTGGCTCGGGAGGAGTGGAAGTGCTCACGCTTTGTGGCTGCACTGTGGTGCATTTCCTCTATTGGCCTGTTCTCACCATCACTCGTCTAGGTTGCCATGGGTGCCCTCCTTTCTCCTCATTGGCGATTCACATACATCCCCCTTTGCCTGATCCTCCATCCTTGGTGCATGTCTGGTGGGTGCAAGTTCTACCCATGGGCACCCAGCGCACTTTGGGCTTCTGATGGTGGAGATGGGGGTCCCGACGGACTTTGGGGCACAGTTTCTCATTTTCGGTCTCACCCTTCATGTTTGCTCCCCCTGTTCTTGGGGCTGCTGTGTCTTGGCTGTTTTCCCTTCTCTTTGCTATGGCTTTGATATGCGTGCCTCACTCTGTTTCTTGTGGGGTTGTTTCATTCTGGCTGGACAGAAGTTACTTTACTGCTCTGAGTTTTGTGCATATGTGTGTCTGGTTGAGGGGTGTTGGAGGTGCTCTCCGATTTCTTGTGTGTGGTTGCAGCAGTTGCGGCTGTGGTTGTCCACTTTTGTTTTTTGCATGCCTTTTGTTTCCTCACACCTTCGCCAGCTCAGTGCATCGGTCTGGTTGCCAGTTGGTGTGACTGTCCTGTTTGTATTTCACTTTGGCATTTGCGTTCGCCTGTGCCCATCCATGTTTGTTATGTGTCTGTCTGCATTGTGGGCCTACGGCCATACCCACTTGAAAGCACCTGATCTCATCTGATCTCAGAAGTTAAGCAGGGTTGGCCCTGGTTTGTTCCTGGATGGGAGACCGCCTGGTAATGCCAGGTGCTGTAGGCTTTTGGTGGGCGTTTGCTTTTTTTCGCTATATTCAGTTCCGTGTCTCCGGCAGCCCACATTTTCCATGCTTCTGCGCTTCTTGTCATGTTTACCTCTGTGGCTTGGTGTATATGACTCTGGCCTTCTTGGTCTGGGTTTGTGATTTGTGTCGCCTCTGGGATGCAGACTCGTATCCTTTGTGTTTCATTCCCGGATTTCTGTGTTTATTGATTTTCTGGGGGTGCCTGGTGCTTGGGGACACCGGCGGCATCTTTACACGTCTGTTGTGGGTGCCTTTCTAGTCTAAGGGGATTGGCTATCACATGCGCAACATGTTCATGAGATCCTGGGCTCCATGCCATGTGGAACCCGCTTCATCCCGGATGGTGTTACAGTGTAACGGTTTGGCTGGGGGTGTTTCTCTGCATATTGCAGGGTTTGGGGAAGCCCGCATCTTGCATGCTGCCTGTGTGTCGCTGGGTTCCCATTTGTCCAATGCTGTTTTTCTTGCCCCGGTCCTTCGGTGGTTGGGGGTGCCAGGGATGAGTCTGCATGTGCTTCCCTGGGCTTGTCTTGGTCTATGGCCATTGCTGTATCTTCTTTTAGCCCCGTGAGCTATTGGTCTGCAGATTCCGTTCTACTGGTGGTGGTGTCTTTGCGCTTCGGTCCACTCAGGGTTGGTTGGTGTAATCCTCTCTCTCCAGGGGTCTTCCTTTCTGGTGCCCCCTTGCCTGGTGGTTTTGTCGGATACCAGCTTGTGGCGCTGGGGGATGACGTTGTATTCCCACTCTGTGCTGGGTCGGTGGGATCGCCTGCACGCGAATTGCTGGTCCACTTTCCGGATATTGTTGTCCGTTCATTTGCCTTGTCTGTGGTTTTACACAGCTCTTCGGGGAGATCGTGTTCGGGTACGGACATCTGTTCTCATCTGCTCTCGGTAGTTGAGCATTGTCGGGCCTGGTTAGTTCCTAGATTGGGGTCCTCCTGGGATTCTGAAGTGCTGTATACTTTGGTGAGGGGCTTCCACGTTTTACTGGGGGTTGCAGGTTCGCTCCCTTTGGCTACTTGCAGGGGTGATTTTGTCCCGGCCTGGGGTGACGGTGTTGTCACACGGTCGGTTTGTCTCCCGGGGTTAGTGGACTGTGTGGTGGATCGCCTGTACAGGGTCTTTCTGCCCATGACTTCTGTCTCACTATCAGTGGCAGTGTTCCATCTGTTGCTGGCCCAGTTTGGGTGCACGACGGGGGTTCTGCTTGCAGAAGTGTGCCTGGCTCGCCTGCCTCACTTCTGCCATCTCCTTCCGTGACCGGGGGCATGATGGCTGGGTGCGCTGTCATTCCATTGGCCGGGCTTTCCGCTTCCACCTTTTCTCCAATTCCTTTGGTTCTACTTATTCGGTGCGGGATTCGCCAGGAGGGGGTGTTTGTTCTGTTGATGATTCCCCTACTGAGGTCGCCGCCCTTGGTTTCCTCTCCAGTGGGGGGTGTCTATCCACGAGTGCTGGGTGTTCTCAGATCCTCCATTCCCTTCGGTGGGTGTTCTGCGTCTTCTTCTGGCTACTTTAGTTGAGCCTACGATCTCGGGCTTGCTCCCTGGAAGTAGTGGAGTCCCTTCAGGGGCTCCTGTTTCCCGGCTGATTTCTGGCTTGTTTCCTCACCTTTGGGGGTCTTTTTCTCATTGGTGTGTTTCTATTGATTTCTTTTCTGATGGACTTTGCCTTGGGCTTGGCCCCTTCAGCTCTTCAGGCTTAGTGGGTGGCCTTGCGGGCATTCCGCGGTCCATGGTTGGCCTTTTGGATCCTTTGGTGCCCTGGTTGCTTCACAGTTGTTGCCTGCAGTGTCCTAGGGCTACGCTTTCCGTCTTCCTGGGGTCCTCCGTTGGTGTTGCCAGCCCCTTCGGTGGTCCATTTGAACCTCTGGATTTCAGGGCCTTCTTGTTCCTTGCCTTGCTGGTGGTGTTTTTGGTGGCCATTGTCTCTGCTGGGTGGATTGGGGAGCTGGGTCTTTCTGCGCTCCCCTCCATTTTTACGGGACTTGCCTGTCCTTCTGTGTTGCGTTGGGGTCCTGTATTTCTGCCCTGGATCCCTTCAGTTGTCATCTGTTCCGAGGGGTTGTGTTTCATTTCCCTCCGGTACTTGAGTCTGGAGTGGTTTCTGCTCTCGCTGATTGGTTGCCCGACGAGTGGTGTTGCTGTGTTTAGAGCAGACTGGGTCTGTTTGCTGCTGTGTCAACTTGTTTGTCACTTTTGGTCCTGTCCGTTCTGGTCCTTTGCCTTCTCTCTCCTCCCTGTGTTGGTGGGTGGCGCGGCCTCTCTTGCTGGCCTATGTGAAACAGGGTTCTGTGGTATCTGCAGAGGTGCAGGGTCGGTCTCCCGGTGCCTCTGTATGTCTCTTGGGCCTTTTTTATGTTGGGTCTCTACTGACGGTGTCTGTAGGACTGCTGCCTGGTCCTCTCCACACCTGTTCTTGGATCACTGCCAGGTGGTCTTGGGTGGTCGTTCTGGGGGGGCTTTGCTGGGTGGTTCTCCGGGCTGGGTTTTCCGGCTATTGTGGATCTTGCTTTCTGTGCTCCCTCTTGGGTGTTGTCCAGCTGTTTTTGTTTTTGGATTATGCCTACTTGTTTGGCCTTGTCCCTCTGTCTGTGGTTTCTTGTGAGTTTTTACATGAAGCTGCTTGGCTTGGGTATGTGCTCACTTCGTAACTCTGGTGGCAATAAGACTTATGAGGAGGTAAAGCACCGGTTACTGAACGGTAATCTTCATTACTCCGAGAATTGTCTTCCTCGCTACATGAGTTCCCATCCCTCCTTCCCTGTTTGGCTGTCGGCTTCATGTGATTCTTGAGGCTTGGTGGTTCTACAGGAAGTGGGTTGGGCCGACCCTCCCCTTACATTGGGTCAAGGGTGACGGTGGTCGTCCATGTTGGGGAGGGATGGGAGGCATGAGATGCTGATTTGCTTTGGAGGGTTCTGGTGTGGAGCTAAAGCTCACTTCGTAACTCATGTGGCGAGGAAGACAAAACTCGGAGTAATGAAGATTACCAGTAAGTAACTGGGGCAACAACCCACTCATTACGTAGAAGAAGGTTTTGTAAAAAATATGACTGAATTAGGAGGGAACCCCACCTTCAGGGGCCCCAGGTTGGCTGAAGGCCTGTGAATATCTGAGATATGGGTGATTTCAGGGGCCCATCTCCACGCTCTGCGGTGGTGGGTTGTGGGCATCATTTTGCGTTCTGTGTCTCAGAGTAGCTCGCTCCATGTGGTCAATGGCTTCACCTTGGAAGCTGATTAGATGGATATGGCACGTGCATACTGTAGCAGAAATAGTAAACAGAGTCCAAGTTCGCTATCTACTGTTAAAAAGAATGGTATCCAATCATGAACATTGATTCAATGAGTCCATGATAATTCAGTGGTATAACCATACCCGAATAATAGTGCTGATGATCTCTATTTGACCGTTTGTGCTGCCGTAATAGCACTGCACACCCCTTGTGTCAGCATTAAAGTACTTGGGAAAACTGAAGGCTGTGTCAACCTTCATTCTTTCTCCCTCTTGGTTGTATGTGTGGATGTGGCGAACAACCACGTCCACAGAGCTGCCTTAGTAGTCAGACTCATTATACACGTGCAACCAAAATGCTAAATTGCTACAAGTTATTCTAAGAAAACTTTTTTTCTTTATACGGTATGTAAAAATATCCAACATTTTAATTGTCAGTTTATATTTAAACAAACGTGTCTATGTTTGTTACCGTATTTAACTCTGCCATCCCCCTTTATCCATTATTAATTGTACAATTCTGAAGTTATAACTTTGTTTCAACATGTTTTTGAAACATTAACAACCTTTTACAACATGCACACTAGTTAGTAAATAGACTGAAAAACAATGCTAAACGTTTTGTCTCTACACCTTCCTCTCTTATCTAAGGTTTGTGCCTTTGACTTACACAACTACAGTGCAGGGAGAGGGAATACAGTTGGTATGTGCATAGTGGTAATCGTTGTTCAGGTGGTGGCAGGATGTTGGGTTCAGATTTTCTTGCTGGAGCCTGAGGAGAGTTTGAGTGGATGAGTGATAGGCTGTCGACTAAGGGGACCCATTTTCTTGCATGCACTGGGGACCACGGAAACCTTGCTAAACCACTGAGTAGGCCGCCTTATCAGGTCTGCAGACCCTGAACAAACAGTGCTAGATGGTCACATGTTTTGCCTAGCACGGGCCGCAAAGTGCTTACACAACAGGGCAAGAGGCCACCTTCTGTATAATCTAAAGCTTGGCCAATAAGTGATTGCAAATGAAGAAATCTTTATCAGCAGTAGCGGCTCCTCGTGGGAATGTAATTCATTTTATTTATTTATTTATTTATTTATTTATTTATGTATGTATTTATTTAAGAAACTCCATTTGGCCGTAAGCTGTAGTTTACTACCCCCCACCCTGCCCCTCCCCGCCTCACCGCCCCGCAGCACTCCCACATGGAGCCGCTACTGCAGTAGAGTATTAGTTAACGAGGACTGTAACTAAAACATACATCTTGTCCGACTATTGTGCAAATAATTCCCCTGGTTATTGCAAACAGTTCCCGGGAAATAAAGTCAACCAATTGGTAATGTAATTTAAATAGTCCAATGTAGACTTATCTCAATATTCTAAATTCCTTGAAGAAGTCAAAGAACAAACAAAACTGTGGCAAACTTCACAGGTACATGGTATTGCATTCTCTGTTGATCATTTTCTCTTTCTAAACACTGCTCAAGTTGGTGGTACTGTTTATAGGGCCTGATTTAGAGTTTAGTGGATAGTTTACTCCATCACGTGATGGATACAACATCTACCTTGTTACAAGTGCTGTAGGATATAATGCACTTGTAATACGGCAGACAGGGTATATGTCACGCTCATGACCAACTAACTGGTCCTCTTTAGCACCTCCTGAAATTCAAAGTACAGCCTCTACAAAGTTCTTGAATCTCCCCTGCATTAATAAATGGAGAGGAGATGTGGCCTAGTGGCTAGATCTGCTGACTTTGGAACATAGGGAGTCAGATCTCAGCCTCAGCTCAAAATCCTGTGATTACAGGCTAATAGCCTAATCTTTCTATGTCTAAATAGGAAAACGGTGCATACAGTACTCCTATTCTGTTGTAAAATGCTCTAATGTCCTTGGGTCACGTTTACACTAAGAAATACACAGTCAACAAGAGTGATTTCACCAGTAACATAAAATTGTCGATTTTCTCACAGATTACGTTAATATTAAGTTTATACTCAGCTTCAAGTGCTTATGGTAGCCATTTCATTGATGCTCATAATTGCTTACTAAAGTAAATCCCTAAAAATCTGGACAGAAAATCTAGGCAGTGTTTAACCTCTTCAGTGCCCATGACGAGATGGTCTCGTCATGGAGCACGGTTGCGCTGTGCCCATGACGAGACTATCTCGTCATGAACCCCACCCACTAGTGCAACGCCTGGCACAGGAGGGGGAAAGGGCGTGGCACTGAAGGGGTTAAGGAATTCTTTCTAAATTAAGATAAAATCAATTAACCGTGGAGAGATTCCAATGACTCCACTGTGGCTTACTCATGGGCAAGTGCACCTTTCATATTTCATTGATTTGCTTTACCGTCAAAAGTGAACAGTAGTCGACAAATCGATCATGCTCCAGTGAAAATCAGGATTAGCTATCATTTAATTCTGCATCCCCACAATTTCATGAGGCATTCAATGTCCTGTTATTTTGGCAATAAAACTACATATGAAAATGCAAGAGTCGCCTTCAAGGCACACACACAGTACAAGTTTGCAACCCTCAGAAAGAGGGAAAACAATTAGTGTCAGGTTCACTAACATTTTGCTCTGGGTTTGCATTAAAAAGTAATGCAAATCGGCACAAAATAATTGTTTTGAATTTGCTTTCCAGTACAAAACTTTTTCTACACTGGAAGGCTGCCTGAAAGTGACACAAAGCAGCACTTTGCCCTGCTTTACAATACTTTGCATCAGGGAACATTCCATGGGTGGTACAAGGGCTTTCCCATGCATTCACTAATGAGTTTTGATGCAAAGCCCTATCTGCTAACAATAGTAGACAAAGATTAGTGCCAAAAGCTCTCCAAACTGTTTCACCTATACATGCGCAATGCACTATACAGCACACATCCAAAGTGGGAAAAGTTATCAAGTTTATCTAAGCACAGTATTTTGTACTGTGAGGGTACCCCTCCAGTGCAAAACCTATGTTCGACACACAGATACCAATTCACAATGGTGCAAAGTTGCGTGTTTGGTGCTAGGCAGCCTAATTGTGCACCAGCACTAGGGAGAGAGCAGGACAGAGCTATATCTTAGCAGATATGGCACTGACCTGCTCTCTTCATCTCATACAACGCAGAGCAGCAACTTTGTCATGGTGCTGTACTGGATGAGTTTTTCAGTAAATCTATCCCCTAGCGGTCTGCTTTACCATCACTGTTGTTACTTTACTTCTCTTCAGGGGACGTGACAATAGCACAGAAGATGCAAGTAATTGCAATATTTATTTATATATTCATATGATACCTTCTCTGTGACAGGGGAATGACAGAAAACCGGAATATTCCAAATAGTGATATTGCATAGCATATCTGGTTCTCATGTTACCCACTTTTTGCATATTGTGGGGACAGATAGTCAATATATTTTAGTGAAATATCACATAAACATTTAACACGAAAATAAGTGATGTGCGCTGCATTGCTAGATATGTTCACATCTTCCAAAATTAACGCAGCTCTAGAGCTGATACAAAAGTGGTTGAGACTAAGCTTTCTAAAACTCAGCAGTTCCAAGACTGACATTTTCCTGACCAGGGATGAATTAACAGCTTGGAAACCTTTGGCCTCATCTGTGGCTTTCCTCTGCAGCCCAAAAAAGTGGTAAGGAACTTAGGTGTGTTAACGGATTAAGAGATGTCATATTGCTCCCATCACAAAAATATGTTTTCAGATTTTTTGGTTTTAAGTCACATTGGACAATTTCCAGAGAATTTCACAAAAAATATTGGTGTCCAGTCCCTTTTTACACTCTTGTCCGGGGCTGCAAACCAACTTCCATTGGTGTGCAGGTAAATCTCTTTCTCACCTACAGCACATCAAGAATGCAGGTTGATGTTTGGATTGGAAAAATGATATTCAATGTACTCTAAGATGGCAATATCATAAGAAAAACATCGGTTATGGGCGCGAAGAAATCACTAAATGGATATGTCTGATGTCAATAGATTTCATACACTTTCACTGCCTACAAGAAGGTGAAAGTGAAGGCTTGGGGTCGAAAAAAAGATTGCTTTCTGTCTATAATGTGCCTATGAGACAAAGAGTGCAACGTGTGACTAAACAAAGGTCAGGCGCTTCGAAGCCAGACTTAGAAGACGCTTTATCCACTGGCGGCTCCCCCTTAATCTGCTTCGAAGTTAGTAGACTGATTCATCTACAGTTTCCCGCCTCATGTCAAAGGAAAATCTTGACATCCCTTGTGATCAGGTAATTATGAGCCTTGTGATCATCTGTCTGTTCACACGAGGAAGAAAAAAAGCATGTAGCTAAAACACTGGTACGCCTCACAGTACCACAATGTATGAAAATAAGCGCTTGTAACTCACAAATTAACTATGATAGGCTTGAAAAACTGAAAAAAATAAGGAGGGTTGGGGATTGAATGGATATCCTGCGGCATAAATGACACCCATACATATTAATACACTTCTTATTCATTTGTGAACATTCATTATCTCTGGATAAATTCATATATTGTTACAATCACTGGCAACATAAATAGCTGGTCATTCATCTACTGGTGTAGCCAATATGTGTTTAATCTTACATAAAAGCTTTTCTCAGACCAGTGCCATGATTTCATTAGAGGGAGCTTAATGACTCTTATGACATACAGTGAAATACTTCTGCATCAAGCTTGAACGTCAATAGATATACCTAAGGAAACCGACATTCCTCCATATGTCTTATTTGTTCCATTTCGTGTCTAAATTCGTAGATTGACACTACAAGAGACAAGTTTGTGAAATTGTATTTTTGGGATATGATATGATGAGGAAGAGATTCGATTGTATAAGTGTACACATTATATAGTTTTCTGCTGTGAATGAGGAACAACATTGCTGCAAAACCTGAACTGAAAGACGGGTCGTCATTTCTTTATACACCTTTAAAGCTGTTATCTCTTTATTAGCAAGAGCCACAAAAACGTTTTTTATCTCAAAGACTTTGCTCTTCGCGTAGTTTTCTGCATTTCTTTTGTCTACACTGACCATTCATTTTTGTGGGTTTGTGTTACTCTTTTAATACAAACCCAACGCAAAGTGTTAGGTTGGGATTTGCAAATGCGTTGGATTGTAACCAAAAGTAAAGCAAAGCTGCGCAATATGCTGCCTTCCATTACTTTACACCAACCCTTGGGTTTTTATACAAATCCCTATCTACAAAAAATGGATGACAGGCACATTTGGGCCAGAATCTGTGCCTCCCTGAGGCAGGCGTAACAAGGAGAAATATTTCAATTTCTCCTTGTTTTCTCCTCTTTGCATGTGTTCTGCACTCTGCAGCACACATGAAAAGAGGAAAATGACTTAACACATCGTTTTTGTACAGGAAGGAACCTCTTCCTGCACAAAACTATGATTATCACAATGCAGAAACCATTGCATTGTAGCGCAACGGTGTCTGTGTTGGCAACTTAAAGTGCACCAGTGCAGGGAGAGAGCAGAACAAAGCCACATCTTCGTAGCTATATCGCTGTTCTACTCTCTCGTGTTCACGCAGCACAGCAACCCCGCTTGCTGCACTCCTTGCATGATTTCTTTGTAAATCTGGGTCTGGAAGTTTTTTTCTCGTTGTTAATTCAGTAGCGTACAACAAAACGATGGGGCCACCCTGCAGAATATAAAGAGGGGCCCATTAATCTTCCGTATCTCACATATATTCAGTTGTTTTGGGCTGAATGGGGGCTCCCTGATGGGTTTGGGGCCCCTGCCGAGTTGGGGTCTCCATGCGCAGCTAGGGCTGCAGGGGCCTGTGTTACATGCCTGTGTTACTGTGTGTTGGAAAGTGGATTATTGGTAGGGGCAAATGTAGGTCTGCCACTGGCAATAAGGCCACTAACACAGTATAGGGCTCAGAATAGGTCTTAGAAAATTATTCCCATGCTCAACCCTTGGTAGCTTGGCTGCGAGCAGGCAGTTTTAATTTCAAAGACAGGTATGTAAAGCATTTAAAAACACCAATTCAGTAAATAATTAAGACACAACACATAATAAAAATCCAACACCAATTTATAAACATAGGAAATATTTTTTTCTTTAAAGTGACACCAAAACAACAAAAATCCAATGTAGGGAACCAGAGATATGAATTTCATAAGATTTGTCACTTTATAGCACTTAGAAACATATAGCACCATGTTGGGATATCTGGTCGCGATAGACCGGCTCAAAGTCAAAGTTTCAGGCCGACCGAGATGGAGCCCTGAGCGGCTACCACTCACGGTAGGTCCCGGACACACTTTTTACCTTCAGACTTAGAAACTTTTCTGGAGCTTTTTCTCATGGGGTCACTCGTTTGGTGGCAGCGGTGGGATGAGGACTTTTGTTTAAAAGTACACCTTTCAGTAAAGTGAATTAAAATGATAAAAATCCTCTACATTGCCTTGGAACAAAACTTTTGAGTTTGATTTTTGGAATTTGGACTAAACTGTTTTTAATCCATTGTTTTAATTTTTCCAAATTGTTCTAAGTCTGTTGTGCCTAGTTGCTGTGACCCAAAACGTGGGAATCATGGAGCTGGGCCTGGCTAAACTGTCCCAGTTCAAGATGGCTGATCTTAGGGTACAAGGAAAGGCTTAGGGGGCTGCCTGCTTCCAACAAGATTAGAAAGGCAGGGTTGCTTAAATCCCTACAGGCCTGGGCCGGGGTAGCTGAGGAGATTCGAGGGGGGATGGAGGGTGTCCACTCCAGCCTCATCCAAGAGAAGGTTGAGGATGGTGCCTCTTCCATTATCTCTAGTGTTAGCCCTATGATTCCAGATGGTGGGAGTGGGGAAGGGTCCCTTACTCAGGATCCACCACTGTCCCTTGCAGTGTCCCTGCAGAGACAGCTTAAGGCTCAATTAGCTTTGATAGCTTTGGAGCAGAGGAAACTGGACTTGGCTGAGAAGAGATGACAGAGGGAGGAGGCGTTGAAAAGATATGGTGGCAGTGAAAATGATGAAGATTTTGAGATGTCCAGGGGTGGTGCATTTGATCCTGAACTTCCCAAGGGTATAGTGCCCAAGTACACAGAGGGGGATGACATTGACAGGTGGCTAGCAGCTTTTGATAGGGCCCTTAGAATGAGTAGGGTCCATTCTAGGTATTGGGGTGCACCCCTGTGGGAGTTGATTCCAGTAGCTGGGAGGGATATGCTCCTGACCCTGAAGGGAGAAGATGCAGAATAATACCAGAAGATGAAGGCATGCTTAGTCAAGAGATTTGGTCTGACTCCAGAGCAGTACAGGGTGAAGGTTAGAGGCACCCAGAAATTGAGTTGAAAGTCGTGGGTAGACTTTGGGGACGTTTCAGTGAAGGCACCGCAAGGATGTATTGTTGGTAACAAAGTTGACACATATGAGGGATTGTCTAATTTGTTTTTGAAAGAACATATTTTAACTCATTGTGCAGAAGAGAAGTTACACCAGTATCTAGTGGACTCTATGGTGACAGACCCCAGAGAGCTGGGGGAAGCAGCTGATGAGTGGGTGAGTACCTGGGTTTCCATTCAGCACCATGGGAGTGACCAGAAGAAAGGGGGACAGATCCCTTCCCAAGGGAAAGCCCAGGGACAAGAAGGTCATAAACCTAAGGAGTCCTCCAAAGACCCACAAAAACTTGCACAAGGAGGGGGGCCCGAGCCAACTCAAATCCAAAGGGCGGTGTAATCAGGGAAAGAAATGTAGGTTCTTTGATACCTCAAAAGTGGGTAAGTGCTTTGACTGTAACCAGCCAGGGCACAAACAGAGAGATGCTGTCTGCGCCAAGAAGCTCCCCACTAAGGGGCCATCGACAGGGATTGCCAGTGTCAGTGTAGGTGTGGAGAGCGGTATCCCCGAGAGGGGTAGTCAGGTGGTGGAAGCAACCTTAGTATCCCTGGGTGGGGTGAATATTGCAACCCTTGCTGCCTTACCTCCAAACATGGACAAGTACAGGCAGAGGCCTAAAGTGAATGGGACTGAGGTTGACGCTATTAGAGACGCTGGGGCTAGTGTAACTATGGTCCTGGATGAGCTGCTGCCTCCAAGAAGGTTGCTACCTGGTGAGTTTCACCAGGTGACTTATGCAGACAGCACAACTAAACTCCATCCTATGGCTGAGGTGGATTTGGAATGGAGAGGTGTGACAGGCCCTATGAAGGTAGCTGTGTCTAAGGTGCTCCCAGTCCAGTGTTTACTGGGCCATGATCTTGAAGCCTCTGTGTTGTCAGAGTTGGAGAGAGGACTCCATAGCTCCCTGAGTGGGTATGTGCTGTGACTAGGTCACAGACCAGCCAGAAGGGAGGGGCTGGACACTTGGACCCTAGAACAAAGGGACAACCATCCAAGGACAAGGGTACTGGGCCTGGTGAGCCAGCCCAGGGAGCTCCAGAGGTGCAGGAAGAATCTAACCCGCAGGGGATGATCTGGCCTCTGAGGGAGGGACTCCATACCTGCCAGAGCTGTCAGTTTTGGCAGAGCTGACAGGAGCAGGTAGACCCTCCAGAAAAGAGTTCAATAAAGTACATAGAGACTGTCCCACCCTTGAGAGCTTAAGGCGGATTGCTTCTAAGCAAGAGGAGGGGGATGACAGTGGGTTTCACAAACTCTACAGGGAAGATGGACTGCTTTATGCTGAGGCCAGAAACCTCAAGGAGGGGGCCACCAGGAGGTTGGTGGTGCCCTAGAAGTACAGAGAGTTCATCCTGACTTTGGGTCATGATATCCCCTTGGCAGGACATTTGGAACAGTCAAAGACATAGAACCGGTTGGTGAACCATTTCTACTGGCCCCATATGTCTGAAAAGGTAAAGGAGTTTTGCAGCTCCTGTGTCACCTGTCAGGCCAGTGGCAAGGCAAAGGAAAGACAAAGGTTCCCCTAATACCACTGCCAGTGGTTGGGGTTCCTTTTGAAAGGGTGGGGATGGACATTGTTGGTCCCCTGGACCCACCTACTGCATCAGAGAATAGGTATATCTTAG
This sequence comes from Triturus cristatus, assembly GCF_964204655.1. Taxonomy (NCBI): domain Eukaryota; kingdom Metazoa; phylum Chordata; class Amphibia; order Caudata; family Salamandridae; genus Triturus; species Triturus cristatus. Next base: position 592,742,986 of record NC_140593.1, read on the forward strand.
TGGTAGTGGACCATGCCACTAGGTACCCTGAAGCAATCCCTCTTAGAATCATTGATGCTCCTGCAGTGGCTAGAGCACTGCTTGGTGTGTTCACCATAGTGGGTTTTCCAAAAGAGGTGGTATCAGAGAGGGGCACAAACTTTCTGTCCAGCCATCTGACTGCTTTTTGGGATGAGTGTGGTGTCAACTAAACTTCACCACCCACTATCACCCACAAGCAAATGGTCTTGTTGAGAGATTCAACAAAACCCCGAAGGGCATGATAAATGGGTTGTCAGAAAGGAGGAGATGGGATATTCTCCTTCCATGCTTACTGTTTGCCTACAGGGAGGTGCCACAGAAAGGGGTTGGTTTCAGTCCCTTTGAGTTGTAATTTGGACACCCTGTGAGGGGGCCATTGAGCCTGCTGAGAGAGTCTTTAGAGAAACCTCTCAAAGAAGCAAAGGACAACATGCTTGACTATGTGCTAGGCCTTTGGTCTAGAATTCCAGAGTACATGTACAAGGCAAACAGAAAACTGGAGGCCAGCCAGGAGCTCATGAAGCACTGGCATGATCAAAAGGCTACTATGCCTGAGTATACTCCAGGACAATTGGTGTGGGTGTTGGAGCCTGTGGCTCCCAGGGCCCTCCATGACATGTGGAGAGGGCCCTATCCAATCTTAGAGAAGAGGGGTGAGGTTACCTATTTGGTTGACCGTGCCACCCCCAGGAACTCTCATAGGCTCCGGCATGAGAATAGATTGAAACCCCACCATGACAGGCTAGGCATGACCATGTTACTGGTCACTGATGAGGGTGTGGAGGAGAAAACTGAGCTTGTGCCCGACCTCCTCTCCACTAATGTGAAAGATGGCTCAGTGGAGGGAGATGGCTATCTCCCAAGTTGACAGACCAGCAGCACAGAGACTGTAAGCAAGTGCTAGTTCAGTTTGCTGGCCTGTTTTCCTTGACCCCAGGCATCAATGAGTAGTGCGTGCACCACATTCTCGCTGGTGACATCCTACCTGTCAAAAATAAACTATACAGGTTGTCTGACCATGTCAGAGCCAGCATTAAAGTTGAGGTTGCTAAGATGCTGGCATTGGGGTAATTGAACTTTCTGAGAATCCATGGGCCAGTCCAGTGGTGCTCGTACCTAAACCTAATCTTCAGGGGGGACCCAAGGAGTTAAGGCTGTGTGGACTACAGAGAATTGAATGCAGTCACAAAGACTGAAGCTCACCCTGTACCTAGAGCTGATGAGCTCATTGATAGTTAGGGGCTGCTAAGTACCTGACTACTTTTGATTTGACAAAATCCTAATGAGGAGATGTTTCCCTGTGCACGGCATTTGAACCCACGTGGTGGGTAGTAGTTGTATGAAGGAGTAATCCAATAGATGAAGTTGGTTGCAGATAGATGTTTTATTCACATCAAGCTTATCCGTTAGAGCATTATGCAATATGGTTCAATGCATATAAATCAATCCATTGGAATATATACAATGTTAAACATCAATCCCGATGCATTTTGGGCAATAAAGACCTCTTTGTCAGGGGAACCATCGGAAAGGAAACCAAAAAATACAGCGCTTATGGGAAGAACACCCGAGTAATGTACATGGTTATACTGGCAGTATCAAATTTATGTGAAGTGCCTGTATACAAATCAGTGGTGTGTGGTGAAATGTACGAGGTATGAGGGTGTCATGGTGCTGGAAACACAAACAGTGAATGGGGAAGGTGAAATACCTGCGGAGTCGTCTAAGAAATATCTAAGTTTAGATCACACGTGTGGTGAAGATAATCAATCGGTGTGAAAGATTTCAGGATTGTTAAAAAGAACCGGCAAAATCAAACAAGTCAAATCATGCACAGTGTTGTGAGAATCCGCGTTCTTACTGGAAAGCCGCTGTAGTCTTGTGGGAGGCGGACAATACCCTGCGAGAACAATGAGAGGCGTGTAAGTTAATAATGTTGATAAAAAGACCGTGCGGTTAGAAACGGGCGAGAAAACTCGCTACAGCATACTTACAGGGCATGTAAACGAATGGTCGTGTGCTGATAACTGGTAGTGGGCGAATGATAGTGACGCTGATGGTTTAGGAAGCGTTAGTTTGGAGTGAGCGGTCATGTGACCAGATGTAAACTAGCGTGTCCGGTTGACAAAATCAGTAAACCTGGGTGCCATGTTGTATTGGTAAAAGAGAGTGGTTTGTAAACAAAAAAACGTGTAACTATAAGGTGGAGGTTAGACACTAGAGAGCGTGTCAAATAACTTGAGTGAAATGACGGTGTGAGAGTGAACCTAGCGAAATGTGTATGAATCTGGAAAGTAAAAGTAAAAAGCCTGATTAGGTTAAAGATTGAATATGAACCATAAAATAAAAAAGCAAACATTAAGACAAAATATGTCAATGTTCATAGGTAACACAGTAATTCCGTGCAGTTGTTCAACCCATTAGTTTGCATCGTGCTCAGGAACCGAATCCAGTGGTTTTCTCTCTGTAGAAGTCTGTTCTTGTTGTCCAGATCTTCTCTTCTCTCTACTACTTCCGAAACCAGGAATTTTAACTGGCAAACGTTGTGCTTTTTATCAAGATAGTGGGCCGCCACTGTGGATTTGAGATTTTTGATGTGTATATTACTCTTGTGTTCTAAGATCCGTGTATGAATTTTCAGTGTGTCCAACATACCCCAAGCCACACGGGCCGAACACCGGCAAAAAGGGCAAAGGGAAGAAATAAGAGAAATGGACAACCTTGTGATCAACATTTCTTCTTATCAACTCACCCCCCATGAAATCCGAACATAGCAAAAAGGCCAATCTTTCGTTCCAACTACGTTTACCAACACCTTAGAATTGGAAATCAGCTTTTTCAAGTTTATGAGAAACTTACGACTTAGAAATTATTTTGAAAATGTCGTACAAGTTACAGAAAGTGATGAAGACACTGTGTTAAAAGGGCTATGTCCTCGAAGCAGGTTCTTAGCACCTGTGAGTCATAAAACACTAGACACCTTTGAGAACCTCATCAAGCATGATCTACTGTCTCTCAAATTCCAACAGAAGTCCAGACATTCCAACTTAACAATGAAGGATAGGAGCATCCTAAAAAACTTGGCTAACAACAAGTCTACAGTTTGTCAAAAAGCAGACAAGGGCGGCGCCCTTGTGATTATGGACAGCAGTTTTTACAAAGAACAAGTTCACATGCATGTCATGGATGCTAACACCTACACTCAGCTGGATTTTAACCCCACGAAACAGTTTGCAACCATACTCATGGCCTTAGTACAAAAAGCAGTGGACAATGGTGTCATCACTGAAAGAGTAAAGAGATTTCTCATTCTGGAAAATTCTAAATCTCGTTCTTTATATATGCTTCCTAAAGTGCATAAGGACTTATATAGACCACCTATCAGACCAATAGTTTCCACTAAAGGCAGTATCCACGAGCCAGTTGGGAAGTTCATAGATAAACATATTCAACTGTTTGTCACTAACACCAGCACATATATTCGCGACACTACTGATTTCATCACCAAAACCAATGAACTAATCATTTTACCGGAAGAAGAGCTCTGGCTATGCACAGCTGATGTGAAAGCGATATAGTCCTCAATTCCCCATGACCTGGGCATAGAAGCCATTGAACAGACCTTGTTACACTCTACCCTCAGCACAGATTTACAGGTTTTCATCATGGAACTGTTATTGTTCACCCTGTATCAGAGCTACTTCAAATGGGATGACAAATGGTTCCTTCAATTGTCGGTAACTTCGATGGGCAATTGTGCAGCCCCATCGTATGCCAATCTGTTCATGCACCATTTTGAGGAACAATACATCTTGAACACCCCGGTTTGGCAGAAACACAAGAAAATTTTCTTACGGTACATCGATGATATTTTTATTATATGGTCTGGTCCCCTCAACACCCTACAACAAGCTCTTCAGCAACTCAATCAAATTGATGATCGTATTCAATTTACCTTCGAAATCCAACAAAATATCATACATTTCTTAGATGTGCAAATTCAGAGAATCCAAGAAAAATGGACAACCAGCATTTTCCGCAAACCCACAGATCGTAACAGCATCCTACACTATAACAGTTTCCACAAAACCAGCCTGAAGAACAATCTTCCATACTCACATTTGTTACGCGTGAAACGCATTGTATCAGATCCCGTTCAATGTGATGAACAGACTGAAGCCATGATCACCAGATTCAAGGCATGAGGATACCCTCCAGAAATCCTACGACAAGCTCAATTTAGATGTGACAACAAGGACAGAAAAGATCTTTTAACAGTCAAGAACAAACAAACTTCCAATCGGATGGTAGTAGTATCTAGATACTCAACCATCAGTCATTGGTACAGAAACATAATCATGAAACATTGGCCAATGTTGAACTTGGAACCCGACTTTAAAGGTCTGTTCATCCACAAACCCCTTTTCGCTTACACAAGAGGACGTAATTTAAAATAACTGTTCACAAAACCATCCGAAACAACAACCATTTCCGTTTACAAAGGTTTACAACCTTGTCACAATTGTAGCAACTGCCACAACTCAATTCCTGTTACTACCATCAAGCACCCCATGAAGGGCACACAGATTAAACTGAAAGTCAATGCAACATGCAATATATCTAATGTTATTTATCTGCTCAAATGCCCGTGTGGCTTGGGGTATGTTGGACACACTGAAAGGAAAATTCGTACATGGATCTTAGAACACAAGAGTAATATACGCACCAAAAATCTAAAATCCACAGTGGCGTCCCACTATCTTGATAAAAAGCACACCGTTTGCCAGTTAAAATTCCTGGTTTTGGAAGTAGTAGAGAGGCAAGAAGATCTGGACAACAAGAACAGACTTCTACAGAGAGAAAACCACTGGATTCGGTTCCTGAGCACGATGCAACCTAATGGGTTGAACGACCGCATGGAATTTCTGTGTAACCTATGAACATCGACATGTTTTATCTTAATTTTTGCTTCTTTATTTTATGATTCACATTCATTCTTTAATCTAATCAAGCTTTTTACTTTTTCTTCTAAAGATTCATAAACATTTTGCAAGGTTCACTCTCACACCGTCATTTCACTTGAGTTATTTGACTCGCTCTCTAGTGTCTAACCCCCACCTTATAGTTACATGTTTTTTTGTTTACAAACCACTCTCTTTTACGAATATAACATGGCACCCGGGTTTACTGATTTTGTCAACCAGACATGCTAGTTTACGTCTGGTCACGTGACCGCTCACTCCACACTAACGCTTCCTAAACCGGCAGCGTCACTATCATTCGCCACTACCGAAGTCCAGTTAACAGCACGCGACCGTTCGTTTACACGCCCTGTAAGCATGTTGTAGCGAGTTTTCTCGCACGCTCTTTTTATCAACGTTATTAACTTACACACCTTTCATTGTACTCGCAGGGGATTGTCCGCCTCCCACGAGACTACAGCGGCTTTCCAGTAAGAATGCAGATTCTCACAACACTGTGCATGAATTGACTCATTTGTTTTTGCCGGTTCTTTTTAACAATCCTGGAATCTTTCACACCAATTGATTATCTTCGCCACACGAGTGATCTAAACTTAGATATTTCTTAGACGACTCCGCAGTTATTTCACCTTCCCCATATACTGTTTGTGTTTCCAGCATAATGACACCCTCGTACCCCGTACATTTCACCGCACACCACTGATTTGTATATAGGCACTTCACATAAATTTTATACTGCCAGTATAACCATTTGCATTACTCGGGTGTTCTTCCCGTAAGCGCTATATCTTATGGTTTCCTTTCAGATGGTTCCCCTGACAAAGGGCTTTTTATTGCCCGAAATGCATCGGGATTGATGTTTAACATTGTACATATGCCAATGGATTGATTTATATGCATTGAACCATATTGCATAATGCTCTAACGGATAAGCTTGATGTGAATAAAACATCTATCTGCAACCAACTTCATCTATTGGATTACTCCTTCATACAACTACTACCCACCACGTGGGTTCAAATGCTGTGCACAGGGGGACATCTCCTCATTAGGAGATGCGACTTGTTTTTTGTCATACGTTTTACACTTCAAAGATAAGAAAGTGAATCCCCAGTAGCACGCAACACAGACTTAACTTTTGAACAATATGGTAGTGTGTGTCTTCACTCTTTTTTTTATTTGACTTCAGGTTACTGGCAGATTGCCCTCACTGATGGAGCAAAGGAGAGGTCAGCATTCTCCACACCAGAGGAACATTATCAGTTCAAAATAATGCTCTTTGGCTTAAAGAATGCACCTGCCACCTTCCAAAGGTTGGTGAACAGGGTCTTGTCTGGGTTGGAACAGTTCCGTGCAGCTTACCTGGATGATATAGCTGTATACAGTTCCACCTGAGGGGATCACTTAAGCCACCTAAGGGAAGTGCTTCAGGCCATGCAGTAGACAGGCCTGACTATTAAGGCAAGTAAGTGCCAAATAAGGCAGAGCTCTGTGGTGTACCTTGACCACATGATAGGTGGGGGCCATGTAAAGCCTCTCCAAGCTAAAATCCAAACTATTTTGGATTAGACAGGTCCTGTTACCCAGACTCTGGTCAGGGCATTCCTTGGTCTGACAAGATAATCTAGAAGGTTTATTCAAAATTATGAGACCATTGTGAGGACCCTAAAAGAACTCACTTCTAAAAAGAGGCCCAAGAAGGTGGATTGGACCCCAGAGTGTCAGAAGGCTTTTGTCACTCTGAAAGCTGCTATGTGTTCAGCACCAGTAGTGCTGGCCCCTGACTACGCAAAAAAATTTGTGTTTCAGACAGATGATTCAGAGCAAGGGATTGGGGCAGTGTTGTCACAGCTAAATGAAGAGGGCCTCGAACAGCCAGTTGCCTATATTAGCAGGAGGCTTCTTTCCAGAGAGCAGAGATGGAGTGCCATTGAGAGAGAAGCTTTTGCTGTGGTTATGTCCCTGAAAAAGTTGAGACCATATTTGTTTGGGACTCACTTTTGTGTTCAAACTGACCACAGGCCTCTCAGATGGTTCATGCAGATGAGAGGGAAGAATCCCAAGCTACAGGGAATGGACTTTACAGTGGAACACAGACCTGGAGTTGCCCATGCAAATGCGGATGGACTTTCCAGGTTTTTCCACTTAGCTGATGAGAACTACCAGGGTGTTGGTTAGTAACCCATCACCTTTCGTTTTGGGGCAGGGCTATGTTGCAATGTTATCCTGTGACCTGGGCACCCCCCAACTTTTTGCTGACTGGTACTGGTTGTAACTGCCTTTGACTGACCCTGGGCTCTACCTAACCAGGCCCAGGGCCAGTGCTATGCTGAAAGATACACATTTAGAATACAGTGAAAACACCTACATACACTAGGGTACACTATGGTATGGGGTACCCCTGTGCTTGGCATGACCTACCCTATCAGACCCCATTAAATAATAGGGCAGGGGGATTAAAACTACCTAGAAGTCCCTAGTCCACAATAGGGAATGGCAGTTTAGAGGCCAGCAGCTTTTTCTGCACTTGCATGTGTGAACTGCTGAAGCCTGAGGTCAGTTTAAAAGTAGCCCTGGGTGGCAGGACTACTTTTAAAAAGTAAATTGTGCCCAAACTCGACTTTGGTGTTTGGGGCACTTAAAAATGGATAACCTACAATGTTTTGGCATATTAGGAACCCCCAGGGTCTCCCTTAGGTGTCCCAGGGGTGGAGGGTCAGGTCTTTATAAGGTAGACCCTTATAAAATGAGTTTTATATGCCATGCGTTAAGTGAAATTTCACATTTCACTCCCCACATTGTGATAAAGTGCTGCCCAAATTCGACCTTGATGCTAGGAGCACTGTGGATGGAGGATCTGCAATATTTCTACAGATTCAGAACCCCCAAAGTCTCCCCTAATTGTTCCATGGGGTGGGGGTCCTATAGATATGAGCTAAGTACTTATAAAATATGTTTTTATAAGTTTTGGTGCTGGAAAACTGGCCCAAGTAATTTTTCCCATTGCAAATCCCATGCCACATTTGTTCATGTGGCAATAGGCTATTAACTAATAACTCCTGACAGGAGAATGATAGAACTTCCATTCAAAGACTTCCTAGAATGGTAGTGATAGATCCAATAATATGATATTGTTGAATTTCTCCCAAAAGGTACAGACAAGAAGTTATAAGACTTTCTTTTTTTTTTTTTGTCCTCATCTGCCAGACAAGTTTCAATATGCAATCTTGTAGGTTTACACACATTGTGCTGCCTCAGTTGCCAAGACTGGTTGGGGCAGTAATAGAACGGAAAGCTCACCCCTCAGCAACATGTTTCAACCAACAATGATCACTAATTTGCTACCAGACAGGCAATTGCTAAAGTCCAGCCAAGGTACTAAACTTAGCACCATGAAACAAGTAACCCCCGGAATGTGGTTGATGGCATAATCATTGGACCTGGGGAAAAAAAAGAAAAAAAAAAAAACCCCAGATGTTCAATGAACCCAATTCAGGAGGTGCCAGAAAGATCTTGTATCTGGATTACCAGTTCTAGCCAGGTCTAGCTTAGAGACCAGCAAAGTAGAAGCATACCAGTCATTAATAGAAGGAGATGAAGAATCCTTCCATTTTCTGCATATTTCCCTCCTGGCTAGCAGGATGGCATAAAAAATAAGATTTTTTGCCAAGGAGGGGACCCCTTGGTAGCAACCAAAAATTACTGATGTTAAATCTAGGGTAATGTTAACTCCAACAGAAAGTGAAAGAGTCTTACTAATGGCATCATTATAAGACTTTCTTGTTTGTAAGTTCAGATTCAGCCTTCCAGTGGTCTATACTGATTGGTCAGAGTTAGGTGGATTAGCCAGGCTGCTTTGAAGAGGTGATAAAGATCCCCTGGGGTTAACCAGCCTTTCTGGGAATGCAGTGTGCTGTTCCACAGGAATGTCAGGGCAGGGGGAGGAGTAGTAAACTATGGTCTTCAAATAGGAGGGAAGAAACAAGTGTCATTTACAACTCCAAACTTTTCACCTCAGCCAGAGCTAGGCTTATGGAAGGAATGCACAGATGCAAGGGGGAAAGTCTATCAAAAGTAGCCATCCTGGGGGAGTGTTTAGCCAGCTCCTACCTCCCTGCTGGAAAATCAGCCATTATGAATTTAGAGGATTTGGTGCACTCTGGGACAAAATAATGCCAGACTCTACAGGATGTGGTCATATCCTTGGGGAGTTGCCCTGCTCCCATTGGTCTGGAGTGACACCCTGCTTGTCCCAGAGAACCTGGAATAAGTATCTGAGAGGGGTAGAGTCTCTCAGATCTGCTGCTTGAAATTTAAGAAAGCAAGACGTTGCCAGGCTGAGAAGCTGGGTGCAAAATCAGAGGCGTGGGAGACCATGGAGTAGGAAACAGGAGCACCGGACCACCTATAATTATGTGGAGCAGTATCCACCCTGGAAGATACCGCTTCTCTCACATCCAAATTGGTAACTAAATAGGGCTGCATAATCTCTGATTTGAGTTGGGGCTCCTGCTCTACCAAACTCTAAAGGAGCCCTTAGTCACAACTGGCATAATGTATTAATCCATGAAGTCAGGTGAATACAATACTTTTTTCTCCATCTTAGACCACCCAAGTCAGATTCAGCTTATGACCCTATCTTCTCATGCCACACGTGGACCACAGCATTTTCCTAATTTCATATAAGTGCCAATTCAGGAGGCAATATGAGACATTACAATACATACCTGATAAATGGAATTTTTAAATCATTTTTTTTTGTGAACAGCATTTTGCGTACGATGTAACTACATTCATTGAAAACTTGCAAAATGAAATATTTTCATAAAAGTTACATTTTGGAAAATAAACACTTTTGAACGTGAATGGGTATTGATCAATAACTCCAATAACGTGAGGTTTGGAATTGAGTAATATGGCAGAATGTACAATGGGTTCCTAACACTGTGGCTTGTTACAATTTCTTAAGATATATCCAATGTTGACGGGGTTCCTCATATTCAGATATTCAAAATTACTTGAAAAGTACTAAGACATACTTATGGACCAATAAATATCTTCTGTCTGTTGGATGTGGACTTTTGCCACTTAAGTCAAAGAGCATCCTAGTTTCGACAGGAAAAAAGTTGGTTAATAGTTCCAATAAATGCTGACGTGTTGGCACTTAACTCATCAAGACTTTGGTCCTTTCCATTAACAACTCATGCTCCTGTGGACCTAATTCTGAGAATGGGGTAAATACCGATTCAGTGGGTCAGAGGAGTTACCAGCAGATTTGGGATTACAGATGGGAGAACTGAAGCATTGATATTCTCTCACAGGGCATTTTACTTCCTAGAAGCAGGCAAAATGTGCAGGGAGCAAACAATCCCACAATTGAGGATTAACATGAATACATCTGTGTTAAAACACCAAATCCTATGGTTATTCACCATTTCTCATGGGTCATCACAGGATAGGCCAGCATCTCACCATGCCAGAAGTACCAACAGTTGGGTGGCAGAGCTTCCACCTGAGAGAAAATGAATGTAGAAGTCTGAAAGTCCAGCAAGTGTTTTAACGATTGCCTATGTACATTAAAACTAATTGTAATTTTAGAAACAACTGTTCTTTCAATAGGGACATATATGCTTGACAGATATTTTTCAAGATTAATACATCACATATTAGGATAAGACGCCATCATACTACTGATGCTGATATTCATTAAAAGCGGTATCCAAATAATTTTTGAGTCACATTTTCCTAAACTTTACCATGTGGAGATCTCCGTCCCGACTATGCTAATCTCCCAATAGTAAATCATAGGTATTTATTTCCTCCATTGTGGAGTAACGTAACTGGTGCTCATGTAAAGCGCTCTGATACCTTCGGGTCTAGTTCGCGCTATGTAAAATTAGACGCAAAAAAACCTGTTATTGTTTATATATTTTTAGCATTAAATTGCATTTGTGTATATCTTAATAATTTTAAATAATTGAAATTAATTTAACATTATTTCCTATGGGTTTTATTTGAAGTTCATAGCTCTATTAATTTATATGGGATTTATATGGGAGGCTGATTCAGTTTCATGGTTGGCCATGTGCGGTGCTGGACTTACTTCAGCTGTGAGCTGGAGTAATTTACTACCATTTTGGTTCCCTTTTTGGCTGTAGTAACTTTACAAGGGCAGTTTGTGAATAGCAATGGGCTTACTCTTTTTTTGAAAGTGTTATACATGCCTCCCTAAACTCCTACCGAAGTCTCCCTTAACCTCTCATTAGTTCTCCCTAAACCATTCCCATAAATAGTAACTATTTACCATTTTCCAGATGTTTCCCCCTGTCCCTCCCACATTTCCTTCTAAAACATATAGTTACATGTGCAGAAACTCTGAAGTTGGGCACCGAAAAAGATAGGACAGGTGAAGACGGAACCTCTGCACGTATGTTTATGTATAGTACGTTTGTAATACTACAAAACATACTAAAACATAAAGTTTGTGAATACGTTATAATCCCTGGTGCTATAGACATGAAGGAAATACTATTATATAAATAACGAATTGTGGATTATAGTGTTTTGTCACGTTTATGATGCTACAGACCAAATCGCAGGGTTATGTCTGTAATGCACCAAATATTCCTTCTATTGTGCAGACAACATTATAGACATCATGGTACTTTCACTTGCAATGCAAATGGTAGCTGCTTCATTTATTGTAGCGTGTGCCACAGCTTAATAAAAAATATGCTAGCGTCATCCTGGAACTAAAACAGACCACATAAAACCTGGTTTGAACTCCTGAACAGATACCAACTGTAAAAAATTGAGTTTTTGATTCAAGGGTGAATGAAGACCCTTCTCAAGCAACAACCACAATTCTTGTTGAGATGAACCACTAAAGTCACTAAATTAACCTGTGCTTAACTCTCGGGTAGCTTGCCACAAAAGCAGTCAGGCTTAACTTAGAGGCAATGTATAAAGAGTTTATGCAGCACACAAACAGTAATAAAGTGACAATACAACACAAGAAAAATCCAAAACAAATTTAAAAAAAAAAGAGTACATTTTTTTAAATAAAAAAAACTGTACAACTCTTCCTATTGAGCAGTTGTTCAGAGTAAAAACGATACAGTTCGAAAAAAGATATAAGCATATTAGGCCACTCAGAGAGTGCCTGTACATTTTTTATCTAGATTGTAACACGCAAACAATCCAACCCAATGTACAATGTGTATTATATTAAATCTTTTACTGCTTACATTCAGATATGAACAGCCCTATGCCCTCCTCCTGCTTACTCCGTCTCTACCTTAGGAACCCGGATACTTTATCCAATGTCCCCAGGTCTTATCAAATTTACGGGGCATCCTCAAACTTGTTATACCTCTTGTTCTGCCTGTTGATACCAGTCAAGATCATCTTCCTATTCCTTGACCGTTGGGGGTCTGTTCGCTGTCCAAAGTCTGGCTAAATTTCACTTTGCCACCCTCGTGGCTGTGGCAAGCCACTGAGTAGAGTATTTGGGCAATTTCTCCTCCCCAGTGACATCTAGGATCAGCCCTTTGGCCTCCAGTGGGACTGTCATTCCTGTCATTCCTGTGACCACATTTATCACCTCTGTGGCCTCCCTCCAGAAGTGTTGGATTATTGGACAACCCCAGACCATATGGTAGAAGGTATACCCAATTCACCGCATCCCCTGACACTTGCGGCCGTGGGGCATCTGCCCATCCGATGCAACCTAGATTGAGAGAAGTATGACCTGTGCAACACACGGAGCTACACCAAGCGCAATCCGGCTTGTATGGCTATCACCCTGGGGCTCTGCAGGGCCTCCTCCCATTCCTCATCCTACAGGTGGGCAACATCTCCCACCCATGCCTCATGTAGTGAAAGTAGGGTATCCGGCGAATTATTCATTATTTTTTATAAACAAGGGATACTGCCTTAGTCTGCATGGGATCTATGAGGAGTCAGTCCTCCATGGATGAATAGTCGGTAGGTGTTCCCCCTCAGGCAGGTGGCACCTCAATGCATGTCGTAGCTGCAGGTATCGAACATCTCCATCTGGTTCAGGGTATATTCTGTCTGCAACTTTACAAAAGTTAGCAGTGATCCCCCCAGACGTCTCCCAGCTTGTCTACTCCTATCAGATTCCATTGTATATGATTTTGCAATTGTTTCACCTCCCCCAGGCTGTCACTGTCCCACAGAGGGGTTTCTGCTGCCAACTTATCCCTCCACCCCAAGTGCCGTTTGGCCGCCTGGGTGTGGAGTGAAAGTCGTCTCAATTCCCATAGAGGAGGGACGGGTATCCCTTATCGCCTATGTCACAGTGGTCCACTCTGTAAGCTGGTTCATCTTTTCCACCAAACACCCAGTCATTCACCACTATCAACTGAGCCACCCAGTAGTAGGCTTGGAGGTCCGGAACTGCTAGGCTTCCATCAAAGACTCGGCACTCTAGTTTCGCTAGGGATATACACGCAGTACCCCCGTCTCAGAGTACCATCCATAGCGCACTGTTGATCTTCTGGAAAAAGATGTTGGGGGCTTTAAAATGGGTGTTTTGGAGTTTGTAAAGCATGCATGAGAGGGTCATAATTCTAAAGAACATGGCTCTCCCCATTAAGGAAATTGGTAGCCTGCGCCAGTGGGTCACATCCATCTGAAACCAATCCAATTGAGAGAATAGGTTATGTTGTAAGAAGTCTTCCTCACTTTTGGTCACATGCACTTCTAGATAGCGGAACCCCTGGTTCTCCAATTGAGCTTGGCAGTGGGGCAGAAAGACTAGCTCTCCCTTGAGAGCAGAAAGATCAGGGACTTATCCCAATTAATTTTGTAGCCTGATTAGCTCCAGAATAGGTCGAAAATGTGGAGAATTCTCGGGATTGAGAAGCAGGGTCTCGTCATGTAGATCAGTATATCGTCTGCGTATAGGGAGGTCTGTTCCTCCTACTCTCCTCCTCCAATGACTCCCCAGATCAGGGGGTCCTGCGTACCCAAGCTGCCACCGGCTCCAGGGCAAAGATCATTGATGACAGGGGGCAACCCTGCCACGTGCCCCTGCCCAACTTGAAGGCATGCAATGTGGCTCCATTCACACACACTCTTGCCATAGGAGCAATGTAAAGTAGGTGGACCCATGAACTAGAATTGGGGCCAAATCCAGTCCAGGCAGGACCGCAAAAATGTATGCCCATTCAACACTATCAAAGGCCAATCTCGCATCTAAGGAGAGCACTGCCTCCTCCTCCGCCCCTCGTTTTGCTGTCATATGCATCACCCCATATAGGTGCCATAGGTTGAGACAGGTGCTCCATTGTGGCATAAAGCTGGAATGATCAAAATGGGCCATTGACATTATAACTTCTGACAGTCGATTTGCCAGGACCTTAGCCAGTACTTTGGGTTACATGTTGAGCAGGGATATAGGGTGGTACGAACTACAGGCCATTGCCAGCTTGCCCTTCTTGGGGATTACCACAATTGTGGCCGTTCTCTGGTCCTCTGGGAGGGCCCCTTCATCTCTTGCAGCAAGATATATATTTAGGAGGTGAGGTGCAATCTTAGGGGTTATGCATTTAAATAATTGAAAGGGGAGGCCATTGGGCCCCAATAACTTGATCGACTGTAGCCTACTGAGTGCCCCCTCAATTTCCTCTACCGTCAAGTCCTGATACAGATTCTCCTGTTCTTCCTCTAAGAGGACTATCAATGTCAGGGTTGTCAGGACCACCGTGCAGTGCCCCAAGATCCTACAGGACACAGATGTGTACGTGTTTTCATAGTATGTTGCAAATGTCTCAGCTATTTCCCCACTTCCGTTCTGTATCCCCCTCATGGTTGTGAAGTTCAGCGACCCAATTCCTGCCTATGTCTCATTTGTCTAGCCAGGCAGTGAGCTTGATAGCCTTATCGCCTACATTGCATAGTCTCCTCTGCCCCGCTAGGGCATGAGCCCTTGCAGCATTCTCAGCGATGTCCCTCAGTTCTCGCTGCTGAAGACACAAGCAATGAACCAGGTCTGCACCCCTGGGCCGCTCCCTCAGTATTTAGTATTCTAGAGATTTGCTCTCTCTTTTCAAGGCCTGGTATCGTGCCAAGACTTTCTTTACCCCACTAAGAGCCTGGGCATGTCCACGTATCACTGCCTTGTAGCCTTCCCAAAGGGTACAGGGCGAAGCCACCGACCCTTCATTGTGTTGAAAGTAGTGTTCACTACCCTCCACTATCTTGTCCCATGTGTTCTTGTCCTTCGGGTGTCATGCCACTATTCGAGTTGGCAGAACAGTTTCCTGGCTGGTCCTACGAGAAAGGTAACCACTGGGGACTGGTTTGAAATGCCCCACGCGAAATGCTGAGTGTCTCGAAAGTGGCCCACACTGTAGCAGTGGGTGAGCATATAATCCAATCGAGAAAGACTACCATGTCTAGCTGAAAGGTGGGTGTATCAACGTTCTGAGTTGTGTTGGGCCCTCTATAAATCAACCAACCCCATGGAGTCCAAGAAGGTTTTGAGGGGTGTTCCACCCCAGATCTCATCCCTAACCGACCATCTATCAAGCATTGTGGACATGACACAGTTCATGTCTTCCCTCAGAATCAGGGAGCCCACTGCCATATCCAGGAGTGATGCACCAGGGGCTGTGAATGTGTCTCCCTGCATCTGTGGGAGGGGAGCATAGACAGAGCCCAAGTCGAGAGTGCGCTATTCCCTCTGGCCCATTTAAAGTACGTCTCTACCAAGGGAGTTCCTCCAGGTCTGACCCGTGGTGTATGGAGTTGCGGACTCCAGCAAGATACTTGTACCCTGTGACCCTGAGGAGTATCCTGTATGTGCAATTAGGTCACATCCCCATCTATCCAGGGCCCTACAGTGTTGTCCCTTCAGATGGGTTTGCTGCAGGAAAACTAGGTCGGGCTTCTGTCGTTTAATGTATTGCAGCACCAAGGTGCGCTTAGTCTTGGAGCCCAGCCCGTTGACGTTCCAAGACATAATTTTTAGTTCTGATTGGTAACTCACCTCGATCGTATGATGATATAAGTGATGTCACCTCTCCCTGATGTGTGGCCATCTCCCCTTCCTGGCCCGCTGGTTCTCTATTGCTCCATTGAGCTCCTCACAACTGCTCCTAGAACTAGTCTAAACCAAACTATACCCAAACTCCTACCTCCCTGCTACCCAGCACCGTTGGACTATAACTGCCCACCTCTCTAATTTGCAGAGCGCTTCTTGCCCTCAAGTGTAAGTGGAACATGTTAGGGGGTTGGCCACCCCACCCACCTGTTCTTGCGTGCATGCATCACCCACAGACCCTATATGGCTGATGGAAACCCCAGAGCCACCCAACAGGGCTCCAAGGGAACAGAGTATCATCCTGCATATCTCTATGGGAGGGAAGGGGGAGAGCAGCCCAACAACCAGATTCCTAATATTGGCAAACGAAGGTCCCCTCCTTCCCTTTGGGCCCTGTTTAATCCCATTGCCCCAGGTGTATACGAAAGTCATCCCACTTAACGTCAATATCTTCGGGCCCCAGGTCCACGGATCCCCAGTTCTCACCTGCCATGAGACCTCGTCCATCTCAAATCTAGGTAACCTCTGGATCGGCCTATTTGTCTCATAGGCAGTCATCACTACATGGGGAGTCCCCATCCTGAGTGCCCCGGGGCGGTTCCTTCGAGGGCCATTCTGCCACCTCCGCTACTGCATGCCTTATCCATCCAGCCAGTGCCATGCTTCCGCAGGTGGATGGAAAAAAAACAGGATTTCCCCTCAGCAAGAACTTGCAGTTTGACTGAGAACAGCATCATGTATTTCAGTTATTTTTCTTGGAGCACCTTGTTCACTTCATCAAAGCTCCGCCTTTGATTCTGGACTTGCACAGTAAAGTCTGGACTAAAGCATACTGTGGCATTCTCATACTTCAGGTCTCCTTGTGAACGGGCTGCTTGTAAGATTGCGTCCTGGTCCCTATGATTGACAATCCTGGCTATGATGGTACGTGGGGGGGCTGTTTTGGTGTCAACACCAGTGCTCTGTGTGCCCTCTCAACCAAAATGAATTTGGAGAGGCGCTTGGGACAAAGGTGGGCAGTTATAAAGTCTTCCACAAAGAGGTCCACACTTTGCGCCTCTGCACTTTCTGGCACCCCCACGATGCGCACATCATTTCGACTGGTCCTCCCCTCCTGATCTCGATTCTCGCCGCAAGCAACTTTTGCTGTTTCATCAACATACGAACCTGGTCCTCCAGGGACTTGGAGGATGCCTAGAGATTGTGGATGTGGGACTCCGCATTCCTCACTTTATCAGACATCTTCTGAAAGTACGCTCTCTGGAGCCCCACGCCAATCTTGACCGTATCGATTTTCAGCTCGAGGGACACCTTGAGGTGCTGGATGGCTGCCATGATCACCCCGAGTGAAGGCACCGGGGGGCCCAGGTCTCTAGACTGTACTGTTCCCTCTAAGTGTTGTCCGGGAATTGCATATTTATCCATTTTGTTGGTTTGTGGCCCTCCCTGCCCCTTGGGCTTCACCATATCTCTGTGGTTTCAGGTCTATCCTTAATCGAGTTTCGCCGCTCCCCCATCAAATGTCCTCCTGTGTCTGACACCTCTCCCACTGACTCTCCCATTAATGGGGGCTTGCCCAAACACTCCGAAAATCAGGGGTCATCCTCTCTGGCATCTGGCATCAGGTGCTGGGACGCCGCTGTAGGTCCGTTTCTTATGGTCGGCCCGAGGCCTAGCCACATTCTTTTGTGTGCCTAATGTAGAGGTAGAGTCCCACTGTAATTACCGCCGCTGAAGACCGATGGCACACTGGCACCCATGGCGGTCAATACACACTCTCTCTTCATCCAAAGATCAGCACATTTTGACTGTCCTCCAAGTTGTCCCGATGAAGCGAGGGGGGAGAAGGAAACCGAGGAAGGAAAAACTGGGCAACCAGGCTGCCCCGCTGTGCTGGCCCACGCCATCACCCAAGTGGCCCCATATACACTGCACCATTCCCTATGGAATGTTTAAGGCCTACATCTTATATGTATTAAAAAAAAGGTTTAGGCCTGGCTAAAAGGTTCATTTATTTTAAAACTCTACTAGAGACTGCAGTGGCAGGCAGAGATATGCTTTTAAAGACTACTTTAGTGGTGGCACCATCTGAGGTCTGTCAGTAGAATCATGTGGCATATTTTCTCCAAAATGTATCCTGTAGTGCCTAATTTGTGCCACTGTTTGCAGGCAGTAGACACAAAAGACTATTTTTTGTGACAGGGATTTATTTTTCATAATCAGGCCCAGACCCAAAGCAAGAGATTGAGAAAGGCAGAAAAAGTGGAAAGGTAGAAAGGAAGAAGAGAAAGATGGGAAAATGGCAAGGAAGAAAATAGGGCAGAAAGAGAACCTGCAGGAGTTGAGGCCCAGATTTAATAAGCCTTTGAGCTGACCTTCCATCGGCAAGGTGATGCAAAGGCTTGCAAAGGCATCAGTAATATTTAAATAGCCACACAATAGACATTTTGTGCCACCTTGCGCGGCTTTGTGAACAATTGTAACCCAAAGCCGCTGCTTGTGTTGTGTTACAATAAGTTTAGGGCTGGGAGATGTTCCATGGGTGGAGCATGAGGGTACCCGTGAATCCATCCTCAAATTCGACATAATTCCAAACTTACTGAAGTTGGAAAACCTCGGATTGCAGCACATCAGCACACTTAGCAGAGGATGGCCTAACGAAAAGAAAAATATTTTTTTCTCCTCGTTATTTCCTCTTGCTTTGTGTGCTGCATTCTGCATCACACATAGAACAAGGTAAAGGCCTCTTTGAATTGTTTTTTGTTACTGGAAGATGCTCCTCTCTGCACAAAAACAATCCTGCACATAACACAAGTACCCTTGCCCTATTTTGCAAGGGTGCCTGCGTTAGTGCTAGCCAGCACACAGTGCGCCGGTGCAAGCAGAGAACAGAAATGCTCCATACATACCTTTGTTAACATGGAGCAGTTCTGCTCTCTCCCATTCACGCAAGCAATGGCTGCGCAGCGTGGGGTGAAACCATAGTAAATACGCCTCAAAATGTTCTCTCTGTGTTTAAATACTTGTCTTTTGAACTTTTCGCTTCTCCCTGCTTGCGCCCCGAAGTTGCCTTGGTATTGTATGTAGCGCATAAACCATGACTAATAAATATAATAAATGCTCATATTGTAAACATCATGCAAGCAACATAGCCAGAACAACCATACATGAAAACTAGACTCGTGAAGAGTCACTTCTTTCAGCAGCTGACCATGTTTACTTCGAATCTATAATGTTGCACTATTTTTTCAAATAAAGTCAAAACAAAAATCTGTCAGAAAGATATCAATAAGCATGTGTATATATGTATATCGTATTTAGATTTTTCTTGATAGGTATCGCATATTTGTATTCACGTGAGGAGCTACACCGAGGCACAAACAAATTGCTCTTATAATCAAGGCTATTAAAATTAATAGCTCATTTTTATTAATCAGAGCTGTAGTCTATTTGTAGCTTAGAGCACATTGTTTATCTGTTGGGAAATTTAACAAGCACACGATGATGCGAGTTCGACACTTTTTAGAAGGCGAAAATATCATCACATTTGTAGAAAAATAGTGGAAATGCTGTCAAAAGGAAAAGTATTTTTCCTTACAGAATTCTTGTGTAAAAATAATATATGAGGCTTATCTATTTACATCGGCACAAATAAACGAAACCAGTTCTAAGCACTTTGCATCAAAAATTATGAAAGAAAGGATGTTAACAGAATAAAATAAAACAGCCAGTCTTTTAAAGCTTAATGGAATGACAGCAAGGCCACTATTTTTCGGATGTGCCAACAGAAGAGTATTTATTGTGACCACTCTGCTCCTGAGTCATGAAGGACACTGTCCTCAGTCCTAAATTTGTAACCGACTGATTTCAGGTCTGTTAGTCTAATTAGTTAAATTGAAACACAACAAGACTACAACACCAGGCTGGAGCAGGCTATTCTGCAAAAGCCCTGGACTTGAAACACCATTGACCATGAGTGAGACTGGCACTCGAAGTGCATTCCAAAGTTTATGTCAAATTACGGAGAACCTGATATCATCCCCAGATTTACATTTCAATAGGGCAACATTCAGGGTCAAGAGATCATTGAACCACTGGGTTTCCATTTTTTATTAAGGTAATGGAGTACAGTTTCCTATAGATATTTATGGATCAATGTGAGAATCTTAAAATTAATCCTAGTTTGTATAGGCCTCCAGAGGTTGGGCCTCTGCAATTTGATATAGTCCCAAAATCAAACTGACCACTGCATGTTGGAGACACTGATGTTGTGTGATTCGGTCCTCCAGGAAAACCTTTGCACAAGGAATTGCCATAATCCAATGTGAAATTTGTCAGTGCTCCTACTACAATCTTAAATGGGTCTATACTAAGATACCATATCCACTTTTAAACTGGTGGTTTTTAAACCCAAAGCCTTTAGGTAGTGTGCCAGTCTGAAAAGAGAAGCTCAAATGACTCCCAAGTCTTTAACCTAACATGCAACATTTACCGGGACACCCGACAAGGTAGCTAGTGGCAGACAAATTACCAAACATTACTTCTGTCTTAGAGGCATTCAGCTTCAGACACTAAAATTCAGTCAGTCAGTAATTTTGGGCTCAAAAGTATTTGAAGGTAAATCTCTGTATCACTGGCACAGAATTGAAATTTTAGGCGCACGTCCCAAATTCAATTGAGAAGTGGTCACCCATAAATGTTTCAAAAAATAGGCGCGATGGACGAGCCCTAGGGCACTCCATAGTGTGTTTAAAGTAATTAAGAAACATAAGATCCCAGTTTAAAATGTCAGGATTTATACAAACCATTAAAGGGCATAGTTCAATTCCATAACGGAATATTTCAGTTGTCCTAAGACTATCACATGGACAATGTGGAAACCAGCATAGAGGGCCAAAATTATCCCAGAGATCTACAAGTGGTGCCTGGGGCTTGAACGAAACTGAAATTGGTTTAAGGGCCTGATTACGAATTTTACGGTGTTGCAGCGGGCTGACACTCCGGCGCCCCGCTGCAACACTGTTAAACCTGTAGTCAGACCACCCACCTGATTCCGACTGGAATCTAGGTCAGATGGTCCTGCTTTGGCGGTCCCACAGCGGGGCCTTTCTACATATGTGAGCCTTAGAAAGGAAGCGCCGTGGGAGTAGCAAAGCACATTCCTGCACAGCATGCACTGCGCAGTCCATGCCATGCAGGACCAGGGGGTGCATACAGACAAGGGGGCACACAATGTGCCCCTTGCAATTACCTCCAGAGTTTCCTCACCGCCACCCTTTTCATGGCGGGTTCACTGCCATGAAAAGGGCCACATTGAGGAAACTTGTAATATACTTGCCACTGCCACAGTGGCACTGCAGCATATTGCAGCCTCTGAACGCTGCGTCACTGCAGCAGGATCACAGATCCCCGGTGGTTGCAGTGGTCCTGTGGTGGTTCCACTGCCGTCCTTGTAATACAGCGTTCAGACTGCCAGTGCAGTGGTGCATTGACCGCCACTGCGACTATGTCATAATGGGGCCCTAGGACTGTATGCTGCTGTAGAAAGGCCTTTATTTGGATGCCGGTCATTTTCTCAATAATTGTTGCCAGCCATATGAAGAGCAACATGGGCAATAGTTGCTTAGATCTTCTGTGTCCAGGATGTTTTGAGCAAATTATCAGTTGTCTAACAGTAGCAGCCAGAATTTCAGCATGGCTCCCCAGTGATATCATTGGAAAGGAATATTCCAATATATATTCTGCGAACGAAGAAGGGTCAAACAATGCAGCTGTGACACATCATTTAAGTCAAATAACAAAGATAAGTTAGTAAGGATCTCAGGTGAAATTTCACCTGGAGATGGATACTTAGAGAAATCTGAAAGTGATTTTTTTCTGAATCCTTTCAAGCGTCTGCATTTTCCTGTGATCCAATCATGGATTTAGAGGACATTTTGAACAAATTTAAAAGGGCTGTCTTGGTTTGTTAAAAACACTTAAAACCTTGTCGGATAAGAAAACTGTTATAACCTCCTATACCGTCCTTTCTCATCGCTGCTTGCCTCCTCCCTCCAGCGACTAAAGTGCCTCCAGCGTATACCGAGCCTCCAGGGTAGTGTCCCGCCAGTGCTTCGGTTTCAGTCAGCATCTCGTTGTGCGCTCCTCTTCAGCGCATGAGCATAGCGAGAGCACGGTGTTTTTTTTTATCCTCGATCTTTCTTCCGGCAAGTGTCCTGCATGGCGCATGTTCAGCGGTGAGAGAACAGCGTTTTTAAGCGTTGTGTCCCGCGTCGCGCATGTGCATTGGCTGGAGGTTTGTTTCTCCTACGTCTTCGCATTTCTTTTCAACATTGGGTGAGCAGTGTCCTGTTTCATTGGTGTGGTGCTGCTGTACAAGTGTATCGATCTGTGCCTATGCTGCCTGGAGGATCTTCTGGATGACGTGTGGTGTTTCTGGAGTGACTCTCTGTCAGATTCCAGCACCATTTGGGCTGCCCTCATGCGTATAGTGAAGTTAAAGGTGGAATTTCGACGCTACGCATTGGTGAGGTTGTTTTTTCCTTCTGCTAGACTGCAATTACCAGCGTTGGTGGCGTTTTTCTTCAATTTCTTCAATTTTCCAGTGTTTCCCTTTACTAGACCAGTTGCCTGGTGGTGGTGTTTTTTTTTCTTTTCTCGTTTTTCTGTGCCTGTGTTTTTGGTGCCTTAGGTTCAAATTTTTACCTCGAGTGTCTCCTTGCTCCAGTTTCTAGCTCTGGCTTCAAAACAAGTTGGACTCTTATGTTTTCACGCTGATAGGCTCAGCTTGCCTACAGTTTCAAAGTACTATCAGTATACTTTTCATCAACATTGAAATTTCATTTGCATCTGTGCCATTGTTTTGTAGCTCCTCTACCCTGTATGCATATTACATTTCATTTTCTTTAATTCAAATTTGGCAACTTTTTTCTTGTAGTCATGTCTGTTACAAATATGAGCCAACCTCCTCCATTTTCAAATGATGAGGGTGAACCTGAAATTCCTTGGGACAGATGGGTTAAAATGCTACACTCCTATTTAATTGCAATTGGAGGGGAGAAGTTTTCTTCGGTAAGAAAACAACATATTTTCCTGCACAATTTGGGTACTCAAGCGAGAAAAGTTTATGAAGATCTGGCAGATGAGGGAGATGGAGGTGAAGGGGATGATGATGTTTTTACCTTTACTTTAAGGAAATTGGGGTCCCATTTTAAGGACAAAATTAATGTGGTGTTAGAAAGACACAAGTTTTTTAAAAGGGTACAAGGAAAAAATGAGAAAGTAACAGCATATATTGCAGCTTTGAGAGGTTTTTCAGCTACTTGTGACTTTGGGGCACTGACTTATCAGGGATCAATTAGTTCGCTGCACCAATGACCACAAAGTGCAAGAGAGACTTCTAACCCAAAATCCTGATTTGGAGGAGGCTGTAAGCATTGCTAAAGGTATTGAGCATACTGCGTATTGTGTTAAAGAGATGAAAATTAGTAAAGATTCCTCCCACGATGAAAAACAAGTAAATTAAATTAAAGAAGAAGAGGATGTTTTAAAGGTATCAGATATTCACGCTGCAAACAAATCTAAAGTTAAGAAAGATCATTTTAAATGTTTTCGTTGTGGAAATGCTAATCATCTTGCCAATTTTCCAAGGTGCCCAGCAAGAGGTGTATGTTGCAGGAAGTGCAATAAAATTGGTCACTTTTCTAAAATGTGCAATTCCAAAGAGGTTAAGAGTGAAGTACATTTGGTACATGAGGAGCATGTTTCTGTCCCAAGGGTTAATAAGTATAGTTTCCAAGTGCGTGACCAAGAATTAGAGGGAATAATTAATTATCCTATTTGTGAGATTCTTTTGGATGGCAAGCGAATTAATGCATATGCGGATTCTGGTTCTCTGTATACTTTAATTGATGGAGAAACATTCAACACATTGTTCCATAACGGTGCGTACACACTTGAGAAACCAGATGTACACCCTGGGAGGTATAATAAAGAACCCATACCTTTAAGAGGCATGGTGAATATGTGCATCAAATTCAAAGATAGATGTACTTATGGTAAAGTGTACATTACTGAAAAAGGGAGCAACCTACTGGGTTGGAAGCACCAAAAAGAATTAGGGATCATTCTTGACCCGAACAACAAAGAACAAGTTTTACTTGTGGACAGATCCTTAACGGGTTGGGGCATATGTGAGGAATTCCCTGAGGTATTTTCTGACCAGTTAGGGGTACTAAAAAATTATGAACACAGGATAAGGCTAAAAAAAGATGCAGTTCCCATTGCTCATAAAACTAGATCTGTGCCTTTGCTTTTGCGAGAACCTCTTGAAAAAGAGCTTGAGAAATTGGTGAAGCAAGGCATCATACAAGTGGTTGAAAGCTCTGAATGGTTGGCCCGCATTGTGATCACGTCAAAGAAAAATAGCCAAGACATCCGCATGTGTGTTGACCTTAGGAGTTTGAATTCTAGCATATGGGTGGACAGATTCCCTCTCCCTAAAATTAATGAAATGTTATCGGTCATAAATGGTGCTAAATTTTTCTCAGTCCTAGATCTTACATCTGCTTATTATCAAGTACCTTTACACCCTGACTCTCAATCCCTAACAGCGTTCACCACTCCGTTTGGCACATACAAATTTCTGAGGTTGCCATTTGGTTTGGCTTCTGCCTCATCTGCCTTTCAGAGAATAATGCAACACATTTTGGCAGACATAGATAAGGCTGTATGTTTTCAAGACGACATTCTTATCCATGGTTCTAGTGAAATGGAACATGATGCCAATCTGAGAAAGGTGTGCAGTAAACTGAGAGATGCTGGCCTTACTATTAAAAAAAACAAGTGCAAAATTGGGCTAGCCTCAGTTGATTTTCTAGGACATACACTCTCAAGCGAAGGGATTAAACCAAAAATGGATTTGGTTGAGGCCATTGTAAAAGCTCCTGTTCCAACTAACAAGGAGGAAATCAAATCGTTCCTGGGTCTAGCAGAGTACATCTAAGTTTGATCAAAAATTCTCAGAAATAGTACAACCCATAAGAGATCTATTGAAAAAAGATGTTAAGTATGATTGGTTACCCATTCATGATCAAGCATTTTCTAATATTAAAAAAATGATTGTTTCGGCTCCTTGCATAGGTAGTTTTTATTGTACCAAAGACACTATTTTGACCACAGATGCCAGCAACAGGGGCATCGGTGCCACACTTTCACATCTTCAGAATGGCAAGGAAAAAATTATAGCCTTCGCCTCAAGAACTCTAAGAGAGGCAGAAAACAATTATTCTACCATTGAAAAAGAAGCCCTTTCCTGTTTTTGGGCCACTAATCACTTTAAATATTTTCTATGGGGTCTACCGTTCAAATTGAAGACTGATCACAAACCCTTAGTTTCATTGTTTTCTTCAAAAGACATGGAAAAGGCTACACCTAGAATTGGTAGGTGGTTAGTTTCTTTACAAAATTTCAATTACTCTATAGAGTATGTGCCTGGGAGTAAAAATCAGGTTGCGGATTTTCTCTCTCACCTCCCCATTGACACGCCCAGTGAGTGTAGCGTTGAGGATTTGGAGGTTCTGCAGGTATCCATTCCCGCAATTCTGGAGGATGAATGGAACTTTTCTTGTAAAGGAGATGCCACACTTAATGCTGTAAGTGAATTAATCAAGAAGGGTTGGCTCAGTAAATGTGGAAATCTTTCCAGTAGTTTGCAACCTTATTGGAATGTAAGGAATGAACTGTCTATTGTGGGTACTAATATTTATAAGGCTGAGAAAGTCATACCAATGGAGGTCCTCAGAAAATGCATTTGTGATTTAGGTCACGAAGGCCATTTGGGCAGGAGTCTAACTAAAAGCAAACTATGTTCAGGTTATTGGTTTCCTGGTATGGACACACAGATTGAAGAACTAGTTAAGGGATGTCATGCATGTGGTATAAGTGATAAAACCAAATGCACAAGAAGAACTCCACTTGTACTGGTTCAAGTTCCCATTAAAGCTTGGGAAAAATTGGGCCTAGATATTATAGGGCCATTACAGGTATCAGGTCTGCAAGAGAGATTTATTTTGGTTCTGGTGGATTATTTTTCAAAATGGATTACCCTCAAATTTGTTAATAAAATAGACACCAAGGCCATTAAAATTTTCCTATCTGACACATTTGCTAGTGAAGGTATACCACATACACTCATTACCGACAATGGAGTTCAGTTTGTTTCGGAAGAAATGAAAGAGTTTTTGGTTAGCTTAGCCATAAAGCATGTTTCCACCCCGTTGTATTGTCCACGCGCTAATGGGTTGGTTGAACGCTGCAACAGAATGATAAAGGATGCATTGCAGTTAGCCAGAGCTTCTCACAAACCCATAATTCAATCCATTAAAGACATGATTTGGTCACATGCCATTACTCCAAACAGTGTAACAGGCTATTTCCCTTTTTGTCTTTTGAGAGGACGAAAACCGGGATCCAAACTTACACCGAACTGGTTGTTCGAGGATAATTATTTTGTCTGTGATAAGCAAGTTACTCAAGAGAGGATACAGTGCCATCAGAATAGGTACAAACAACAGTATGATGAAAGGTGGGGAACCAAGTCATATGAGTGGAAGGTTGGCCAAGAAGCTTGGGTGAAGAAACCGATTTTGGGTGCTAATAAATACGACAAGTTCTATGGTCCGGAAAAGATTAGCAAAGTGGGTAAGAACACTGTTGTAATGGCAGATGGTAGGAAATGGAGCATGGACAGACTAGTTCCTTATGCTGCGCAAGCCACCAGTAACAAGCCTACTAGCGTGTCAAGTGATGGACCAAGAAGCATGGTTTCAAGACACAGTTACAGATCAGTAAAGGCACCGGGATGGCAGAAAGACTTTGTTTTGAAATGAACTGCAGTATTTTTTTTTCTTTGGACATTTTCCTAAGGGAAGGATGAAGTTTTCACCGGGATGGCAGGAAGTCTTAGTTTTGAAATGAACTGCAGTATTTTGTTTCTTCTGTTAATTTTCCTAAGGGAAGGATGATGTGTTATAACCTCCTATACCTTCCTTTCTCTACCTTCCCTCCCTTTCCTTTTCCTCTCTCTTCTTTCGTTCCCTTGGTATAGCCCTCCCTTCCCCTCTCCTTTTCTTACCTTGGTTTCGCCCGCTCTAGAGGGCACCTTAGAACGTTGGCATTGTTTGTCTGTGGAGAGCAGGGACCTGACTTGCAATAAACTGCACTGACTCGCACTGCGTGAGTGGAGTAATTCTTTACAAATACTTTTTGTGTTCTGAATTGCTGTGATTCATACAGTAGAAGCAGTTTCACAGGCGAGAGAACAATGTGAAAACTAGTAAAATGTCAGATAGATTTAGCCTGAAGACCATTTTTCCTCATGCCATGAAGTTCTCTTCCAACTATAGCACTCTTATTTTATTAGGTTTCGCCATGCCTAGTGTGGCCAGCTGTTTACAAAGCTCTTTTTTCAAATTTAAATTGAATCAAACTGTTTGTAAGTGCTAGCACACTGTTTCAGCTCCGCTTAGGCTAAACAATATGCAGCTGTAGAGGTCTTTTTTCAGTCTTCTCTTACCCCTGCCTCTGGGCGAGAGGAAGAGCAGGAAGATAGTGGTAACCAAATAACAAAGGGGCATATCAGCAAGCAGGCGATAAAAATATATATCGCCGCTTTTGCGTCCGTTTTCGGATGAAAAGCGGCGATAATTTTATCGCTTGATCAGCAAGATCACGCTATCGCGTGAAACCTTGCCTTATCGCCATTACCCTTAACGCCCATCTTTGCATCTCTAATGAGATGCAAAGTAGGCGTTCCTCCGCAGGATAACGGGAGAAATGTCGCTAGGCGACATTTCTCCTATTATCATGCCTCACGCAAAGCAGCATAGCGAAAAGAAAAGTAGCAATAACCTCTGTTATCGCTACTTTCCTTACGCCTGCTTTGAAACTGACTTAGCCATGATATCCTATGGAAGGTGGATATCATGGCTAAGTAAGTGAGGCCCTATCAACAAGCTATCGTCAAACGTTGTGTGATTATCGCTGGATTTCCAGCGATAATCGCACATTTGGCAGCTTGCGCTCTGAATTTTATCGCTTTGGAGATAAGCGTTGCTAATAGCACGCTATCTCCGCAATAAAATTCAGAGTTGGCCGGCGATAATTATCCTCACGCTAAGAGCGCTGAGCGATAATTATCGCCGCCCCTTGCTGATATGCCCCAAAGTACTGTGAAAAGGGTCAGACCTGGGTATCGACAAGGACCCAATAACTGCGTGTGAATATGTTTAGAAAATGCTATGCCGCATATTTATGAAGCCTTTGCAGTTTTCTAGTATCACACAAGGCAACGCAAGGAAAACGCAATGGATTCAGTAATATTTCCAAAACCATGCAAGCCCTGATTTGCGTGGCCTTGTAAAGAAATGTAACGCAAGGTCATTGTTTGCACTGCCTTATGTTACATTTCATCGTGGGAGACATTCCATGGGTGGAGCCCATTCCCATTCATCCACCATGGATTTTGGTGAATTTCCAGATTTACATTTATATTTCTTGTGACCTTTGAACGTGAGGGTAGATAGGATTTTCCCCAACAATAAGATGCTTCTGCCACTTTTTAGCAGAAGTTTTAACAGAAAAGGAATCTATAAAGTTGGAGTAGGTAAAGTTAAACAACTTCACCCATACTTCTGTCTCACAGAAGTGTTTGTAATCCTCCATGACACTTTAGTAACTAAAATCCAGTTGTGTCTGCTGTGGATCAAGACTCGTGGACTAGCATAATTTGAAAAATCAGAGGTCTACCTAACTGAATGCAGATTTATTAATATTTTACAGTGGGTTTGTGTTGCAACTCGGAGCAAAATATTTATTGGAACTTTCTTTCCAGCATAAAAAATGTTTTGCACTGGAAAGGTGCCCGAAAGTAACTCAAAGTACAATGCTCCTCTCGGTATAGCCTCAGATGTGCTTCCGAACCGCTGATGGTTAGCAATGATGTCATTGACCCTCTCATCCTAAAGGTGTTGCCAAAGATACTACGTGAACTTTGACTTCAATTTACAAGTGGCCCTACAACTGCCCCTGATCATCTGTTGATACAACAGACTCTTGCAGCCAATAACAAAGCATCAGTTTGTATCTTGGACTTTAATTGCATCAAAAGGTCGACATTTGCTACTTGGCCCTGAAAAAGCGCCATAGCTTAGGAGAAATGGCGCTGTTCTGCTTCCTTTCACACAATGAAGCACAGCAACTTTGATTGCTGCACTGCATGGATCTGAAATCTGCCCCTCATTTTACTTGGCTAAATTTGAACTGGGTCTGTTGAGTGGTCCCAAATAGCAGATTCTAGTATAAAGCGGACAATAGAACCAATCCTTGCTGGTGGACAGAAGGCCTTGTCTTTCATGTCTGTTTAGCATCATTTCCCCTCTACTGAGAAAGTGCAGTGTTTTCCTTTTAGGCTCTGAAGAGGCCTGCTGATGAAATAAAGGTTCTTTCATATTATCACAGTAGGTAAAATAAACGGTACAGAGGGTGAATGACATATACACTACAGACCAAGATGGCTGACACGTGTTTAGACGTCTTACTGCCTCAGATCTGTAGCTCATTGCATTTGAGCTCATGGCTGATGCTTGGTCATAACCAGCAGGCTTTGAGGTGGCTAGCAGTGGACAAAGGTCGGCATCTGAATAAAGAGCTTGAACTGCGACCTCTAAGATTGCATATTGCCTTTAACACAGTGTCAAAATCAGCGGGTTTTAGGGGGTAATGGACTTTGCAACAAAGAATGTCGATTGGTGCCAAATGTTACACATATTTATGTGTTAAGTTTAACCAATTAAATCACGATAGCGATGATGTTTAATGACTGTAAAAATATCAGCGAACACAGAACTGATTATTTCAAATCACTCCATAAACATTCCTGAAACACAATGTCAATGTTTAAAAAATACAGTGGATATAATTATAAAGTCACATGATTAATGTGTGCGCAGTTTCCATTTAAAAGATAATTGTGCTCAAGCAACGAAATGCAACGGAGTAGAAATAGAAAAAAGGACTTTACAGGAAGAAATAATTTAATCATGCACAATATAATTTTTCATCTATCTACATTATTTCAGTTAGCTTTGTTCTTCCACCGTGCAATGCGAGGACCAATTGTTTCAACAAATTATGCACATTTTCAGCAGGCACAAGTTAGCGCATTGTCCGTGCAGACAAATGACAAAAAGACAGGTGAAAGAATGGGAGGAATAAAGGAAACCTAAAACTTGTGCATTTCTACCGCAAACTTCAGAGGGTGCTTAATAAGTAGGAACTCTGCAGAATTTGTAAGTAGAGATCTTTTCAGAAAATGCTTATTCTTAGAAAGTGGGTTCTTCTGACCCGTTTTAATACCTCAGATTTCTGGACATCTGGTTTTTAAGTTTCAAAAGTGAGTTTATTTAAGAATAACAATTAATCAACAATACTTCGTACAGATAATCAATTGAAGGAAAAATAAATAAATAAATAAAGGATATTGATGGTACATAGTTACATTGGAATCTGGCTTTTAAACCCGTGCTGTGAGGGAGTTTCACAAATTGAGACTCACTCTCTGTAAATTTCTGCTTTAATGGACTTGAGTAAGCCACCAGCTTCACCTTATAAAATAATGCCAACTGCTGTGCAGTTGGTCTAAGGGGTTCTGTGTCAAATTGAGATGTGGATTCGCTGAGAATTCCAATCTTCCACTAGTTTCTCCAGGGTTCTTGCACATGCCCTCATCTCTTCAGAGAAAGAAGGGAAAACAGGGATGGAAAGAAAAAAACACAGGAGCGCTTGCTGTTGTAGAATGGTGTTGGTAAAACCCAGACTGGACTGGCATTGGTTTTCAGATTGGTATTGTTGGAATTTTTACCCTTACCACACAGTCACTCCAGATTTCTTTTTTATCTTTTCGCTGAGCCCTATTTTTTCCTAGCTATCGCTATAGACCTCTGTGCACTTTATTCCTCCTAACCAGTGGTAAGGTGATTTTGCTCCTCCTTTCAATTTGATAAAATAGGTGTATACCTTATTGGCATATTTAACTTACATTTCCCTGGTATATGGTACCAAGATGTACCCAGGGCCCATAAGATAAATGTCATAAGTGGACTTTAGCACCCATTGTGCCATCCACTACAGTGACCATTTAAACATGTATGCAGGCCTGCCACCAGTAACCTGGCTATGGATGTTTTAACTGGTAATTTGACCCATCAAAATAACCCCTTTTGGTAGGCCTAAACCTTCCTTTTAAATATTTATAGTCATCCCCGAGTTGGCATTATGGCCCCATAAGGCAGGGTGCAGAGTACTAAAAAGTAGGACATGTAAAATGTTAATAGTAAACATGTCCTTACAGTGAAAATGCCCTAAACATTAGTTTCAATGTAGCAATGATGTGTAGTCCATGGAAAAGCATTGGGTACAATACACCTCCCCCCCAGCTTTCAGAGACCAAGTTTAGTGTGGCTGAAGACTTCGGCCATTTTGAAAAAATCCAAAGTGAGTAGAGCTAGCCCTGGAAATCTTAACTCCATTGGTTAGGGCATCTCCATGGGCCAGTGGAAGATCAGAAGAGGACTGAACCTGCTTTTTGTGACCTGGGAAGAGCCTAGAAGACTAGACCTGCTCTCCCTCTTGTACCCAGGACAAAGAAGTGGACTCCAAGGGTCATAAGGTTGAATTTAAAGCTACAGTGACACAAGCTACAAGCGGACTTTTCCTGCAACTGCGCAGCTGACCAGTGGCAATCTGATCTAGACTGGACCCTTCTGTTGGCCTCTGTCTTCCACCCTTTGAGTTTCTAAGGGCCTCCCCTGAGGTTCTGGGGTGCTTTGGCAGTATAATTTTGTGGTGAACTGTGACTTAAAGAACGAAAGTCAGAAGATAAAATCTTCGATCAGGACAAATTTGGTTACTGTACACGACCTGCGATCCATCACACTCAGCGTCAAATTTTGCCTAGGTCCTGTTCTACCACGACCACAGAGTATCATTGGCACTTGGTGCTTCTTGGAGCTATTTCCACTTAAAAATTTAAAAATTCATGCCCCATGTTCCCTTTATTGGCTTTTTGTCATTTTAGTATCATTTTGTTTATCACATTTTGCTCTATTTTTCTAATTTAATTTGGGATTTTCATTGTTTTGCATTTCTACTTCATGCAAAAGTATAAGTATTGCAAAACTACTCTACACTTTGCCTTTAAGTTAAACCTATATGCACTGTGTCATAGCTACCAGGGGGATCAGCTCAGTTTAATTTAGAAACTTGAGGTTTCACTCTGACAAGGATTGTGATTTTTACTGAGGTGAGTGCTTACTCCCCTCAATTAATAAGCCAATTTCCTACAGTTATGTTGTCTGACTCTGTCAAACAAGATGGAGTAGATTTTGAATAGGAATGGTAAGTATCAGAAAGAACGTTATTAAACATGCAAACAGTATATAGTTATACATTGTGTAAGAAATTGGATTATTTGTTGAAGGGGGTGAGAACTCACTTGAAAGAATAATCACAATCCTTGTCAGGTGAACCACTAAAGTCACCAAATAAACCTGTTCTTAACCCTTCATGTAGCTTGGCACAAAGCACTCAGGCTTAACTTTGAGTCAATTTGTAAAGCACTTATGCTGTACTCAAACAGTAATAGCATGAAAACACACCACAAAAAAATCCCGCACTAAATTAGAAAAATAAAAATATTTAAATAAATAAACAGACAACAAAGCAACAAAAATACAAACAGTTGAACTGAAGTTATGAGTTTTTAACGTTTCAGTTAAAAATAGCACCAACTGTGGTTGTGTCACACCAGGACGAAGTCACAATTTCAGGCCGAACACAATGGATTGCGGCCCCTGTTTAGGAGCAGATCTGGCCTGCTGGGATGTGTACCTTCTGTCCTTGGTGCATGGGCTGTGTGGAGCTGAGATTGAAGGCTCTGCGAAGTTCTGCTTCTGCTCCGTTAAAGCCACCTATCATGAGGTGTACAGTGCTGCAATGCGAGGCTCTGAGAGGTTCTATGTCTCTTCTATTGAATTCACATATCAGGAGCTGAGAGGTCCTGATATGCAATGCTCTGTCTTGCTCTCCTTTTAGTCTGTGTGGAACTGTGATGTGAGGCTATGCATTGCTCTGCTTCAGGTCCATTGAAGCAACTAATGAGGAGCTGCTTGGTCACATGGTGTGAGGTCCTGCATCGCTCTGCGTCACATTGTGTTGGATTCAATAGTATCTTCAGTTAGGTAGGGAGAAGTACACTCTGACTCCAGATAAACATTGTGGATCTTGAAGATAACTTTAAGGGGTCAGGATTCACTCCCAGAGATGTTAGTAGAGGGGATCAGGTCAGGTCCAGTTGGGTCTGGTCAGCTGGAATGAAGGAAAGGCCTCTGGAAGCTTGTGCAGCTCAAACAGTAGTTCAGACCACTGACCCTTTTAACCACTGCTGGGATGGGAGAGTTAGCCTTGCTGTAGTGAAAGTCGCCATGACATGAAAACATAAAATATGCATGTCCGAATTTTCAAATACCATGCACTGTTTGGTATGAGCTGTTACGGCAAATTCTTAGGGGTCGTTTATAAGTATTTGAAAGATAGCTTTATGCAGGGCAAAAGGTTTATTTTGCCAGTTCTAAAGGTAATTTTAAAGCTGCATGCAGGCTGCCGGGGCAGGCCTGGAGACACATTTTACAGGGCTACTTTAGTGGGTGGTACAATGAGTATTACAGCCCAATATTAACAGACCCTGGGTATATGTAGTCCCATATTCTAGGGACATATAATTAAATCAAACTATCCAATCAGGTGTATAGCAGTTCTACCATGTTTGGAAGGGAAAACTTTATCATTGGTTAGCAGGAGTAAAGTGTACGCAGTCCTAAAGCCAACAAAAATGAGTTCAGCAAAAATAGAGCAGTAAAGATAAACATCTGAGGAATGCCACGGAGAGATGGTCAATTCCAACACAGTGTAACAGCTTTCAGTACTGCAGTTATTCCCGTATGTTCTAACACATTTTCCTATTGCCACAAGGTGGGAAACCCCTTTGTTACATTAGGGCCTTAGCACCTTACCATGCTCCAAGGAGGTAGAAAAAATGACAAGACAAGATGTCAGCCAGGATACCAGCTGTGATCCCACAGAATGCCAAAGTCTTTGAAGAGCAGCTGTAAGTTGAAGGACAAAAAAACACAGACAGCAGAGTCAAAGCTTAAGGCAAATGGGCAGAGTCTGATCAGAAAGGAGAAACAAGAAGGCACAAAGAAAAATCATTGGAAACAAGGCCAAATGATGCAAGAATGAACTACATGGGAGTAGAGCGTAAATACAACTTTGAGATGTTGCCAGGCACAGAGCCATTTTTGCAGTGTTTTTTTAATCCATCTGGAAGTGGAATCCCACACTAGGATTTTCTCAACCCACAGAGGTTAGCAGCCTAATTTCACTCTGATGGCACGACCATCTTCCCAAGTCTCCAGACCTTCCCTGTTTAAACCAGGAAGTTCTACAATTCATTTGGGGAGTGGTGGTATGATGGCATGTTTCAGCAGATCTTCCTTTAAATGACTACCTCTGTAACCCGTTTCCCATCTGCTCCTGTGCTGATAGGATAGCTACATGCAAGTATCTGTGTACATATGTACATAGATGTGCGCGTGTCAATGCTGAGCAAGGAAGCCAACCCTCTGACTCTTTCTGATAACTTCACACTGGTGTCCTGTTACCAAAAGTACTCAGGATAAATTGTGTATGGTCTGTGCAGTCCTTATAATTTGCTTGGGCATTCACAAAGAAAGGTTTCTTTTTGTCTAAATGCAAGTTGGTAGTGCTTTACTCTGCTTATCCTTGGAGGTGGAAACTGTGGAATATACTAATTTTGATTGTCTCGTCATTGGGAAATTAATACCATGATCTTCCCTTTGTTTATAAATAAAGACAAAATTGCAATAAAATTTAAATTTGGCCAAATTTTCACTGCTTTATGCTTTTAAGTCTTTCTTGTGATTCCCCGAGCCAACACTAATGAGAATCAGCTTTTGAACTATCCTGTTGGCCCAAGTTAATCACTCAGCTAGCCAACTGGGAGCTCGCCAACTGGGAGCTCACCACCTGGGAGTCCATTTTGTGGGGATTAGCTTTCTACTGGTTGAATAATGAGATGGGAGAACATCTGTATACAGTGATTAGCTAATGATTCAGAGGTGAGGCATATGGAAAGTTCTTTCAGACATCAACTTGATTCTATGTCCTGAAAATAATCAAGATGTCAGTCAGGGAAGAAGGAGTGATGAGGCATATTTGCATTGGGCACATTTGCCCATCTTCTAGCACTCTTCATCCCCACTTTTAGTACTCTGCTCAAGGAAGCGACTTTAAGAAAAGAGGGAACTTTAGAAGACCTCGTGTGGATTGAACCCCTAACTGGAGAGGACTCTGGGCATGTGCCTTATGGGACTCTGTGCAGAGCCAGTGGCACAGTGTCTCTCCACACTCTCTCGAAGACAGTAGTGAGTGCACTTGCTGCAGTGAGTGCACTTGCTGGGGGCACTCAACGAGATGGTTTCCTGGGGATTCTGTAAACCAGTTCTGGTTGGAAGTGCTCTGAGAAGTGGAACTACAAACGCCTGGCAGACACACATATGCCCTGCAAGTGGCCAGGAGATTGTGGGGCCCAGTGAGAACAGGTAGGTAGTGCAGATTGCCTTGAGTGATGCAGAGTGCTGCTGGTAGAAAGCTTTGGGTGAAAGAGCTACCAAGAGTTGAAGGGGCAGAATATCAGGTTTCTAATGCTCTCTGCAACATCACAAAATAAAATACTCACCCTGTCACAGATCTGGTTTTAATCCTTTGTTATTTTGCTCACCACGTCACCCCAGTTTGGACCCAGTCATATGCACATCAGTCTTGAAGCTCTTCCTCATGGGAACAGTCTAGCCTGAACTGCCAAGTCAGATCCTTCCTGAACCAGAAACAAGCATCCTGGGAACGGTTTCAGGGTATCACCTTTCATAAGCCAGGCTAGCTTGAATACAGTGGCACAGCAAGAAAGGGACCCACATCTGGGCATATCCTTAGCCCACTTAGGGTGCACATAGCAGCATCACAAAATAAATGATGGAAGGAGTGTTGAAACTTTTCAAACACTCATTCCCAGTCACAGATCTGGGTTTAATCCATTGTTATTTTGCTCTTCACATAACCCCAGTTTGGACCCAGCCTGGCTGATTATGGGTGATACCTTGAAACTGGTCTCAGGTTGCTTGTTTCCCTTCCAAGGAGGACCTGGCCAGTAGTTTGGGCTGGACTGTTCCCGTGGGGAGCAGGGTCAAGACTGATTTGCATATTGCTTGGTCTAAACTGGAATGCATGGTGTGCAAAAAAATCTATGGATATATGACCAGATCTCTGTACTGGGGGTGAATGTTTGAGATTGTTTCAGCATTACTTCCATCAATTGTTCTCTTTGCATTGGTTGCCCTAAGGGGTAAGGGTATTCCCAGACATGGGTCCCATGCTAACCATGCCACTGGAGTCAAGCTAGCCTGGCTGATGACGGGTGATATGCTGAAACCGGTCCCAGGATACTTGTTTCCCATCTAGGGAGGACCTGGCCTAGCAGTTCGGGCTGGACTGTTCCCATTGGGAAAAGAGTTTAGACTGATTTCCATATGGCTTGGTCACAACTGGAATGGCATGGTGTGCAAAATAACAATGGATCTAGGTCTAGATCTCTGTACTGAGGGTGAATGTTTGACATTGTTTCAGAATTCTGTCTATCAATTGTCTTTTTTGCATTTGTCGCCCTAAGTGTAAGGGTAAGCCCAGACTTGGATCCCGTGGCTCACTTTGCCACTGGATTCAAGCTAACCTGGCTGATGATGGCTGATTAGTGGGTCCCTTGCTCACTTTTCCACTGGATTCAAGCTAGCCTGGCTGATGATGGCTGATTGGTGGGTCCCTTGCTCACTTTGCCACTGGATTCAAGCTAGCCTGGCTGATGACGGCTGATTAGACTTATGGCCATGTCTGAACTGGGGTAGTGGAGTGAGCTAAAGAATGATGATGGATTAAACCCAGATCAGTTGACTGGGGGTGAGCGCTTGCAATGTTCAACACTCCGTCCATCAATCCCTTTGGTTTTGCTTGGGTCCCGTGCTCACCATGTCACTCGAGTCATTCAAGCGTGGCTGATGAAAGGTGAGACCCTGAAACCGGTCCCAGGATACTTGTCTCCCGCCCACGAAGGACCTGGCCTGACAGTTCAGGCTGGACTGTTCCCATGGGGAGCAGGGCCAAGACTGATTTGCCTATGGGTGGGTCTAAACTGGAATGGCATGGTGAGCAATAAAATAATGGATTTAGGCCCAGATCTCTGCACTGGGGGTAAATGTTTGACATTGTTTCAGCATTCTGTCCATCAATTGTTTGCATTTGTCGCCCTAAGTGGAAAGGGTATGCCCTAAGTGTGTCTTGTGCTCACCATGCCACTGCAGTCAAGCTAGTCTGATGAAGAGGGGTGATTCCCTCATACTGGTCTGAGGATGCATGTTTCCCATCCAGGGAGGACCTGGCCTGGCAGTTCGAGCTGGACTGTTCCTATGGGGAGCAGTGTCAAGACTGATTTGCATATGGCTGGGTCTAACCAGAATGGCATGGTGTGCAAACAATGGATTTAGGCCCAGATCTCTATACGAGGGGTGAATGTTTGACATTGTTTCAGCATTCCGCCCATCAATTGTCCTTTTTGCTTCTAATGCTCTCCCTCAATGAAAAGAGGGCAGTGTACAATAAATTCTAAGAAAATTAGCAAAAGTTTAAAGGCTAGCATATCTGAAACCCATATGCCTGGTAGCTGAAACACAGCGGCAGGAAAGACACAGGACAAGCCCCATCAAACGTGAACTAATTGGGCCAGAGATGTTCTGATTTAATCACACCACTTATGGCTGCCTCTTTTTAGGCTGCCATGCTGAAGAAAGTTTTCTGCCAATAGTAAACCCCTGGGAGGGCCTGTGCTACTAGACATCAGTATGTGAAGAGAGTGCACTGTGCTTGCAGTTTTCAACTTTGTATATACCTCCGGAGAACCGCAGGAAGGGCAGTAGGGACTTGACACTTCCCTGCCCAGCAGCCACAGAGTGAGTACTGGGGCAGGTGGAGTGCCAGCTTACCCACACAGGCTTGGGCTTGGGCTTCCACACGTTCCTGATCACTGCCTGAAGCCACAGGAGAGCACAAGCAGCGGGCCCAAAATATTCATATATGTCCTGGTAGTCTCCAAAGGGGTGCAGAGGCCCCATCAGGAGGTACACAAAGGAGGGCAGTCTCACCACCAGGAGTGTTATTGTGAGTTTGTGGTGGCTGCCATGACAGAAGCTGGCTCCTAACAAGAAGTCTCATGAAATTTAAATTTTCACCCCCCAAATCTCCTAGGTCATAGGAAGTGCGACTCTTGGAGAGTTTTTATTGGCTTTCGAGGATTTAGGAGCGGGAAACTTTTTCTAGAGATTATTTAGTGTCTGGGCCTTTATTTCTAGATTCTCTGAGTTTGGTAGACAACTGTGCAAATATAAAAATACAATTGACACTTGAAGAACCAGAACCTTTTGGGCCTGGCGGCGCAGGGTACGCCCAAGGTCTCCGGAGTTCACCTGCTTCGCTACACAGAGACACGGGACACTCTGTTGGCGTTAGAAGATTGGATTTATTTAGCTGCAGCTAGTACAGTTATCCTAGAAGTACACAAAGTAGGTTCTCAGGAGACTGCCACTTCACTCTGTGGCGCATCAGGTTAAATACTATACAAAATACAATTATTAACGAAATACACTCCCAGAGCATATAGGAAAGAGCCAATAAGGAAAGTTGGAAAACAAAGCGGAACCAATAGAAAAGGTTTGAAAACAGAAATATCGGATGACTCGAAGAGACCTCTCCTCCAACGGTGTTTGTCACTCCACCCTCAGGCTAATACATTACAGATTCATAACTAACTTGCAGGTGGTGAGATACGTTTGTGTGTATTGGAGGACAGTCGTGAAACGAGAGAATACTAGCAGGAGACAGTGAAGACCAGTCGATAAGATAAGGTCAGGAAAGAATAGTGTGAGCCAACAGATAGTTGAGACGCGGATTAGAAAAGCCAGACAGGGATTAGTGTACTCGGCTAGTTCTAACACCAGCTTTGCAAATAGAGGCCGAGGGCGTATTTCGACACCAGGCTACAGAAAAAGCAGAATAGACTTTGTTCGCCGTGCTGCCTGAGTGATGGCAACACAAAATGGTGGCGGGCCACAAAATGGCGTGTCGATTCGATCGTGATCGAAAATCGAAGCTCCTCAGACCCTCCTTTTGCCAGAACTCAGGCAAGATAGACTCATGTTAATCTGAGTCCACGTCAATAGCCATGAGGTCATCGAGCTGTTGCTGTAACATCATTCTTATGTTTTCCGTTACTTGTGGCTTGGGTTTTGGGATGCACATAGTAGCACAAAGATCACAGATAGCGGGACCACAGTGCATACAAAGGCAACAGGAAAATATAATGGTCAGGATTATACCAAGGAACGTCAATGCTTTCCAACCCCGTTTGGACAGTAGTCCCCAAAACCATTCCGTTAAAGACCAATCTCCTTCGTCCTGATGAATAGACTCAGAGATTATGTGCAACTTGGAGATAGCTTGGTATACTGTCGGAGCGTCATTAGGAATAAAAATACAGCAACTTGACCCGATCAATTTGCACACTCCACCACGATCGGCAAGAACAAAGTCTAAGGCAACTCGATTTTGCAAGGTCATAAGACGATCCGCCTGTAGTTCTGTCGTGATGTTACTTAAGGCTCCTACAGTGATGTCTATTGTAGTCTCTACGACACGGACCAATTGCCTTATATTTCTGCTGTTAGCCATGGGACCCCAGAAAGGAAGAAAACCTTTAAGGAAATCTCCTCCTTCCTGTCCTGCTGTGTCCTTTGAATCAATAATCCCTCTGCCATATCGGGTTTGGTGATGAATTGCGGAAGCAGTGTAAGTAGGGGGAAGAAGAAAAGCTATATAACAAGTTCCAGAGAAACCCGTTGGTAACCAAGTATAAGCTCTATCATAGCAGATGAAATAGGTGCCTTGAGACGGCACTAGAGGAGGCGAATTCTGAGAGGAATAAATGTACGTGTAGGAGCAGTTACTCTTTTGTGTAGTGTCAGAAGAGCGATCGTTTATCTGTAAACAGAAGGCGAGGACTTCCCTTTTCCAACCTTACTATTGAGACTCGTCATATATTGGGTGACGTTCCAATTGGTGTATGCTTTTCTTTCGTCAATGGAAATTTTACTATTTTCCATGTTTTTAGCCATAACTACCATACCCTTAATCAAGGAACTGTGACTAAAATCCAGATAATTAATCTGTGAACTAACAGATCGTCTGAATTTGCTTTGATAAGCGTTGGAGAAGATGACGAAGTAAGCCCAAGCAGAACCTTCATAAGAGAAAGGAAGGACGAGATATGGCATTCCTTTCTCTGTGGTATGTGGCATAAGACCACACACCCAACAATCAGTTGTATTAACCACTAATTGGTGCTGATGTAATAGCTGGATAAAGGAATTGTTATAATACTCAGTTCTTCTGACGAGTTCATGTGAAGGAAGAGTATAAAAGAGGTGTGGAGAGACAGTAGAGGAAGGCAAAGAGGAAGAAGGGGAGGTATTTCTTGGCTACAAAGCATAAATTATCCACCC
The DNA here is from genome assembly GCF_964204655.1 of Triturus cristatus. NCBI lineage: Eukaryota > Metazoa > Chordata > Amphibia > Caudata > Salamandridae > Triturus > Triturus cristatus. The sequence goes on from NC_140593.1 coordinate 592,783,857, forward strand.
AGTAATCGCCAAAACAATACATAATGATATAAGAATACATATAGTTATACTAAAACGACTGTACATTATTTTACAGGATGTTTTCTTCATTTCATCTCTTCCTTCTTCATTACTTAGTGTAGTTTCCATCTTACTAATGGATGCTCACGGCAATTTTCCACAATCACTGAAGTCACGATACTCTACCGTCCTATGACACTGAAGATCCTGAAGACCTATTGTCACTACTCAGGTGTGACCTAGACTCCTACCGTGACCCTGCAACCGGGATAGAATACTACACAAGGGAGAAGAAAGTCTTAAATGTTCTTTGGTCTGGGCCTTAGATTGTAGTGTTCCTTCCCCGGAACTCTCTGATTTTGGAACAATGTTCGTGGTTCAGTCGTATCCAAGCGACGATGCGATGGAATTGCTTCCTGTAAAATGTAGTCGTCCTCTTTCTCAGACAGTGTCCCATTCAGGTGTGCATCATTAAAAGGCACGAATCGTGGAGTCTTTTCGCTTTCACAGTCACCAACTCCTCTACGAACCCACTGATCAAAAGGCAAAGGCAAAGGCAAAGGCAAAGGCACTTTCTTGCAATGCACACCGTGAATCCAATTTTTCTTTCCTTCGACTTTAACTGCTGTCCTTGTAGTCAATAAAACCATTTGAGGCTCCCGCCACCTGGGTTGTAAATTGCTGGACCTCTGAAAATTCTTCACAGACACCCAGTCACCTGGTCGGATGGAATGACCTGGGTCTGTGGAGGCCTCCGGCAGTGCACTCTGAACCTGTTGATGAAGAACACGCAAGTTAGTCGTAAGGTCATGCAGATAATCAATCAACATTGGATATGGCAAGTCTGAGAATTTCTTAGGGCGAGGTATTCCCCATACGTTGGCCGGACGGCCAAATACCACTTCGTAAGGGCTAAGTCCCAAACGAGAGTGTACTGCAGTTCTGGTGGATAGCAGGGCTAACGGCAAAGCATCAGGCCAATTGAGTCCTGTACTTGCTTGAATCTTTGCTAACTTCAACTTTAAAGTAAGGGTGGGCGTAGTTCGCGAAGTAGCACTTCGCGAAGCTACGCAAAGTGAAGTTTGCACTACGCGAGCTACGCGTAGCACTTCGTGAACTGCGTAGTAACATGTTCGCACTGTGCAAGATGTTGTTTTCAATGATTGCACAGTGCGGACAAGCAACCGGCACTGTGCAATCATTGAAAATGACATCTTGCACAGTGCGAGCTGTAGTTTTCTGCTGCTCGAGTAGATTTTTACTTGAGCGGCAGCTTTCTCAACGCGAACTGGTAGTTTCTCATCGCGAGGGTTGGCGAGCATACATGACCCCTCGCAATGAGAAAACTTAACCTCCTCGCGTTGGGAATCTGCCGGGAGGTTTACTTTCCATGCTCGCGATCGCCAACTTGATGTTGCTGATCGCGAACAAGGAAAAAGTCTCGCCGGGATGTCATTTCGCTTGCTCGCAGTCGCCAACTTGACGTTGAGGACCGCGAGCAAGCAAAAAATGACCGCAGCACTACGCTACGCGTGTTCGCACTGTGCTACGTGCAATTCGCGTTGTGCGAAGTAGCACGAACTTCGCAAACTACGCGAGCGTAGCGTAGTGCTTCGCCCAGGCTTACTTTAAAGTTCCATTGTAACACTCTACTAAACCCGCTGATTGTGGATGATTTGCCACATGGAACTTTTGCTGGATTCCAACACCTGCACAAACTTTCTGCATGACTTGGCCAACAAATTCGCTCCCATTGTCACTCCAGACAATACGCGGCAAACCAAACCTGGGGAAGAACTCTTTTAGTAGGATTTTAGCTGTGGATAGGGCTGTGTTATCTTTTAGAGGGTATGCTTCTATCCACCTCGAAAAGGCGCATATTACCACCAGAACATATTTGAGGTTGTTGCATCGCTCCATATGAATGTAATCGATTTGCAACACCTCAAATGGATATGTTGGAGGAGCAAAGTGACCTGCTGGAGTTGGGGTTCCCTTTCCTGGGTTGTACATTAGACAAACAATACAGTGCTTTACTACGTTGTCTGCACATTTTGGGATATTTTCATTCTGCCACACTGGTGCCAGAAGTTTGCAAATGCCTTTTGCACTTAAGTAGGCTGGACCATGAGCCATAGTAACCACTGGGCGAACATAGGCATCTGGTAACAACCAACGCTGATGTTCAGATAATTCCACCCAACAACCCATCTCATCTAACATTCCCGTACTTTCTTTCCACTTGCTCAACTCCCTTTCTGAAGCCTCTTTCTGAATTGTTTTCACGCTTTCCACTGTATTCTCACACATTCCTCTCTCTCTGACCCAATTCGCAGGACCTTCCACAAACATTCGACTCTTTGAATCTCTCGCTGTTTTCTTCGCTATTTCGTCTGCAAATGCATTTCCTCGACCAAAATCATCCGTAATCTTCTTGTGTGCACTACACTTCAATATCGCTATTTGGGTGGGTAAAGCAAGTGACTCAAGGAGATCAGTCACTAACTGACCATGCTGTATTTTGGTGCCATGTGAAGTGAGGAAACCCCTCTCCTTCCAGAGACCCCCAAAACTGAACGCTACACCAAAAGCGTATTGGCTGTCAGTGTATACATTCACTCTTTTCCCTTTCGATAATACACAAGCTCTTGTTAGTGCTATCAATTCTGCTGCTTGCGCTGAATTGTGTCTAATGCTGGCAATTTCCACAATCGTGTGTAAGGTAGTTACAGCATAGGCTGAAACCGTATCTCCATTAGACATCTGATAGCAAGAACCATCTACCCATAGAGTCCCATCCGGACTCTCTAGCGGTGTGTCTCTTAGGTAAATTCTTCCTTTTGTCTCTTCCTCAGTACGGAAGAAAGAATCATGCTGATCCTCAACACTCTCCTCATTTGGAAGGGGCAACAAAGTAGCTGGATTCAGGGTATTACATCGTTTGATGTGTATGTGACTAGCCAAAAGCATCAGCTCGTAACCAGTTAAACGCGCACTCGTAAGATGCTGTGTTTTTGTTCTGTTTAGCAAAGTATCCACTGCATGTGGCACCATAACAATGAGAGTTTATCCAACACCATTCCAGCAGACTGTCGGATAGAAATTGCAGCTGCTGCTGTCGCTTTGAGACAACTGGGCAATGCCTTAGCTACGGGATCCAATGTAGCCGAAAAATAGGCACATGGCCGCTGTTTGTTTCCATATTGCTGTGTCAAAACTGACAATGCACAACCTTCTCTCTCGTGAACATAGAGCGTAAAAGGCTTAGTGTAATCTGGGGTGCCTAGTACAGGAGCAGAACACAGAGCGGTACGTAAGTCAGTGAAACTCTTTTGGCACTCATCAGTCCAAGGAAGGGGCTGAGGCGTATCTTTTAAAGTGAGTGCCAACAAAGGTTTGGCGATTAGAGAGAAGTTAGGGATCCACTGTCTACAATAAGAAGTGATACCCAGAAAGGCACGTACTTCCCTTTGTTTGGATGGTACAGACATTCGCACAATGTCAGGGCTCGCCTTCAGCTTCCCGCTGGTTGCTGTTGTCTTGCACAGGAACAGAAGCTGCTAGCTTCCCGACTCCCACTACTAATCACTCAGCCCCAAGAAATGTCTTTGGCTCTAACTGATCAGCAAGGGGGAAGGGGGAAATTGGATAAAATAACAAACGAGAGAAGAGACTGGTTCTGGACCTTCTGGTTTTCCAATCTGGAATTCTTCTTCAGCTATCACTCTGCTACTGAAGATTCCTGAGGTAACTAAGCACACAACATTATTATTATTATTCCTCCTCTACTCTATTCTATCTCTTTTCTTCTCTTCTCTAATGGTGTTTTCTACCTACCCAGTATCCTGAACTCTGTGCCTCTCTTCTTGTTCAACTCTGCCTTTTCTTCTTTCTGGTTATTGATGTCACTAATTATCTGTAAAACATATATTCGTCTTTATTAAACCTATTTATCTTGTAGTCTTAATATCTTTTAACTCTTTCTCTTTTGACCTACCATAAATCTTTCTTCTCGTGGTTTCTCTTCTTTCTTTTCTTGCTTCTAGCTATACTAATAACTGTTGTCTTCTAGATGAGTCTTTTGTGCTTTAACTTCTCCAGTTGCTTCCTCTCCTATGGTTACTGCGATCTGTATAGCTCTGGTAAGTGTTTCTCCTTACTTCCCTAGTTGACTGTTCTTATCGTCTTTAATATTTTTTCCCTTAGTAACTTCTTCAGTATCAACTACAATATACTTCTTTTCTTTTCAGGACTCGGTATGCAGATCTCTGCTGTCTCTATTAAGTCTTTACTTATTGCGTCACCCAACACTACTTATCTTTTTAATGTGACCTGAAATAAACTGTCAGTAATTCACTTAGCTTTCTACTGTCTTCTCTTCAGGTGCTGTAGAAGTCGTATCTTGTCTCCTGGAGCGACGAGGAAAAACTCCGAACTCTCTCAGTAAGTTGCCTCTACGGACTCTGCGGCTTTTCCTGTTCTCTTCGGTAAGTATTGACACAACTCTCTTGTGTCACTCTGGAAAACTTCTTGACAAGGTATTCTCTTCAGAACTGGGAACTCTCTCGAACACGTCTTCTCTGAGGAAAAGTCTTGGTGAAGTGCGCACTACCTCAGGCGCGCGCGCGTCACATCGTCTCCCTCTAGATCTGTTAGCAACTAGACCGCCGACCCCAGCGTCTGCACGGCCATCTTGGAAATGCGGGCATGCCACAAACTCGACCATTGAAATCTATTCAGGACTGAAGCGCCCATAGAACTTAATTCCTTGTGCTTCGTTTTGGAGCTTACATTAGGGGTTCTGACATTACCCCCCACCAAGGATGGTCCTCCCACTCTGGGCTTGGTTGGATTGCGCTGATAAAAAAGTTTTATTAGCCTAGGCGCATGAACATCTGAATCTGATTCCCAAGACCGCTCCTCTGGACCGTAGCCTTTCCAATCTACCAAATAGTACAGTTTACCTCTGACTAATTTTGAGTCCAGAATTTCCTTCACCTCAAACTCTACTCCTGTATCTAGCTGAATTGGTTTTGGAATTGGTTCTTTTCTCAAATCAGAAACTGCCTTCTTCAAAAGGGAAACATGAAATACTGGGTGAATTTTGAATTGGGAGGGTAAGGTCAATTTATAGGTCACTGGACCGATCTGCTCAGCAGTTGGGTAAGGGCCGATAAATCGTGGCTGAAATTTTCGGTTCCCTTTTAGCCTTAAATTTTTTGTATTCAACCAGACTTTATCTCCTATTCCTAGTGGAGGGGGTTTCTTTCTTTTCTTATCTGCGTATTTCTTATACTTTTCCTTAGCCTGTACTAGATTCTTTGATGCTTCTTCATGCACTGACTTTAAATGAGCTACCAAATCCTTGGCTGCTGGGACTGTGAGCTCCACATCTTGTACTGCGGAATTTGGATGTCTACCATAGTTTAAGTAGAACGGGGAATATCCAGTGGACACATTCTTCGCGTTATTATGAGCGAATTCTGCTGTCCACAAGTAGTCCGGCCATTCTCCCTCCTGTTTCAGCAAGAACAATCGTAAATATTGCTCCAATTCCTGGTTCACCCTTTCCGTTTGTCCATCCGTCTCCGGATGAAAACTGGTGGAAAAACGAGTTTCTACTCCTAACCCTTTCATAAAAGCCTTCCAGAAATGTGAAACAAATTGGGTTCCCCGGTCTGATATTACGATCTTGGGTATTCCATGTAATCTGACAATCTGTGTACTAAAGTGTCTTGCTAACTGTTTTGCTGTAGGGATTCCCTTTAAGGCCAAGAAGTGTGTCATTTTTGTGTATGCATCTACTATTACTAGTATGGTATTTGTCCCTTGACAGGATGGTAAGTCTGTAATTAAGTCTAGGGTGATTGTATGCCAAGGATGAGGAGGAATGGGAAGGGGTTGCAACAGCCCTTGTGGAGCGTGCCGTTCTGATTTTCCCTGAGCACACATCTCACAAGTCTTTACATATTGTTCAATGTCTTTACTCATCTGTGGCCACCAATATTTTCTTTTAATTAGATCGGCTGTCTTGAACTCTCCCTTGTGGCCAGCCAACAGATGATCATGGCATTCCTGCAAGGCTTGCTTCTGCAATGCTGTAGTCGGCAAATACAATGCACCTTCCTTAAATGGTAATTCATCGCGAACTTCTCTTCCAGGTTCTAGTTGCGCCCATCTCTGCATTTCTTCTGGGGTTAGAGCCTGATTACCTTTTCCTTAAAGTTCAATATATCAGTGGCGCCTATAATCTTGGTATCTGGTATGATCACTTGAGAGCTTAGTGGACTTTTTTCTTCTCCGGTTCCCAACCTAGACAAAGCATCCGCCTTTCCATTCTGTGCCCTCGGCCGATAGGTTATCACAAAATCGTAATCGGCAAAGTACAGAGACCAACGGAGTTGGCGAGGTGTCAAGGTTCTGGCTGACTTCAGGAATTTTAAGTTCCGATGGTCCGTGTAGACTGTTACCACGTGGTGGGCCCCCATTAGATAATGTCTCCACTCCTTGAAGGCGTCTTTTATCGCCAGCAACTCTTTTTCCGTAATCGTATAATTGATTTCTGCTGGTGTCAACTTCCTGGACCGATAAGCCACCGGGTGTAACTGGCCCGTTTCCTTATTCCTTTGAGATAGAACTCCACCAATCGCAAGGTCCGAAGCATCTGTCTCGACATAAAAGGGCTCCATCGGATCGGCATGAAGGAGGATAGGCGCAGTGGTGAACTCTATCTTCAAATCTTTAAAGGCTTGCTCTGCTTCCTCCGACCATTCGAATCGTGTTCCCTTCTTCAGTGGTCGCGTCAAAGGTAGTATTCGTCGAGAAAATTCTCCAATAAATCTCCGATAGAAATTTGCGAACCCAATAAATGCTTGGACTTCTTTCACACAAGTGGGCGACTTCCATTCTTGTACGGCCTGAATCTTTCGTTTGTCCATATGAATGCCTGCTGGCGAGATTACAAAGCCCAAGAACTCTACTTGTGGAACTCCAAAAGCACATTTCTCCAACTTGACAAATAGTTTGTTCTCTCGTAGTTTCTGCAAAACTCCTCGAACCTGTGTTTGATGCTCCTGCGTATTCGTTGAGTAGATTAGTATATCGTCAATATACACAATTACGCATTGATCAATGAATTCACTGAGCACATCATTTATGAAGTGTTGGAACGCTGCAGGCGCATTACACAACCCATAGGGCATCACCTGGTATTCAAATAGCCCCAAGCGTGTTCTGAAGGCTGTCTTCCACTCGTCTCCCTCTCTAACTCGAATAAGGTGATAAGCTCCCCTTAAATCCAACTTCGTGAACATCTGTGCTCCTTTGATCTGGTCCAACAAGACGGAGATAAGGGGAAGAGGATACCTGTTCTTCTTTGTTATCCGATTTATGGCTCTATAATCAATGCATTTTCTCAACTCGCCCTGCTCCTTCTTAGGCACAAAAAATAGTGGCGAGGACACCGGCGATTGGGATGGACGTATAAATCCATTGGCCAGATACTTGTCGATATACTCCTTTAGGTGATGATTCTCTTGTTCCGTCAAGGCGTACACTCGACTGCAAGGCAAATTTGCCCCTGGCTCCAAGTCTATTTTGCAGTCGTAAACACGATGATGCGGCAGTTGCTCGGCTTCCTGTTCATTGAAAACGTCCTCGAAATCTTTATATTCTTGTGGAATTGTTTGCGTATTTATTACGCACACAGAGACTTCCGCTAACCATAAGGCATGAGCCGGGTTCTGTTTACTCGTTGCCTCGTGGGCCCCAAAACAGTTCTCTCTACAATATGCCGAGTTCATTTCAATTGTTCTGTTGCTCCAATTGATTGAAGGATTGTGCTCTGTGAGCCAAGGAAGCCCCAATATAAGTTGAAATTGGGGGGCATCAATTAAGTTAAAGTGCATAGCTTCTCTATGCCCATCTTCTTGAATCAGCTCTATCAACTCTGTGTGACTCGTGATTGGCCCTGAGGATAGATTGGTACCATCGATTGCTCGAACTGGTTCACTTTTAACCTTGGCAATTGCTTGCAGCCCAATCTTAGTCGCGAATTTCTGATCGCAGAAATTACCTGTGGCTCCTGAGTCCACCATCACAGTCACTCCTTTCATTATTTTTTCACGAAAATGGATTGTCAAAGATAAAATCAAATGAGGCGAAGACGACTGTAATGTATTCGCCAGCCGATGTTCCTGAGGAGTTGATTTCTGATTCGCATCCACCTGCACAACTCCTTCTACAGGTGGTGCTGCGAGTTTTCCTTCGGCTTAAATGTACCCTTTGGCTTTTTTGGACAATTTCGCACAAAATGTCCACTAGATCCACAATACATACATAAGTTGTTGGCTCGTCTTTTCTCCTTCTCCTCCTTTGTGAGCGGTCCTCGAATCGTTCCTATTTGCATAGGTTCAGATCCTGAGGTTCCTTCTGTACTTCTTCCTGTTTCAGCCTTAGCTCGGTCGAATCGCGGAACCGTACTTCTGTACTCTAGTCTTCTCTCTCCTCTTCTCTCTCCCTGCCGGAAATCCAGTTCTAGCACTAGGTCTATCAGGGCGGAAATTTCAGTAGGACGATTCGGTATTTGAGCCAAGCCATCTTTCAATTCATCTCGCAGACCTCGATAAAATATTGCTGTCCTCTTGTTCTCCGGCCAATCTGTTCCCATTACAAGTTTGTTGAATTGAGCTAGATAAGCCACTAAGTCTCTATTTCCCTGCTTCAATTCCAAGAGCTCGTTATCTACTGCTTGAGAGATCCGTCTTCGGTAAAAGATTCTCAAAAATTCTTTCTTGAACTCATCAAAATTCTGCAATAATGGATCATCTCGTGACACTATCGGCATCGACCATGCTGCTGCATCTCCACTTAAATATGACAATATGAAGGCTACTTTCGACTGCGCATCAGGAAAGATAGAAGGGCGACACAAGAAATGAAGTGAACATTGCGTAATAAACACCTGCGCTTTTTGTGGGTCCCCACTAAATCTCTCTGGCGCTGCCAACGGTATTACTGGCGACAAAGAATGTATTACTTGTGTTGTTAGCTTATTTGTGTCTTCCATTGAAGTGGTGGGACCCTCCCTTCCAGTTGAATACGGTTGTCTCATCCTCTGTGCTAATTCTGCCGTCTCTTTCCTAGAATTCATGACCTCCTGCCTTAGACTTTGATTCTCTTCCTTAACTCCTACCAATTCCTTTTGTATCGCCTCTAGGACTGACCCTAAGGTCTGTAAATTTATTCCCTCAACCATTTTCTTTTCTGTTCGGGTGCAAGATTAATACGTGGGCACTTCACTCTGTCAGGGCTCGCCTTCAGCTTCCCGCTGGTTGCTGTTGTCTTGCACAGGAACAGAAGCTGCTAGCTTCCCGACTCCCACTACTAATCACTCAGCCCCAAGAAATGTCTTTGGCTGTAACTGATCAGCAAGGGGGAAGGGGGGAATTGGATAAAATAACAAACGAGAGAAGAGACTGGTTCTGGACCTTCTGGTTTTCCTATCTGGAATTCTTCTTCAGCTATCACTCTGCTACTGAAGATTCCTGAGGTAACTAAGCACACAACATTATTATTATTATTCCTCCTCTACTCTATTCTATCTCTTTTCTTCTCTTCTCTAATGGTGTTTTCTACCTACCCAGTATCCTGAACTCTGTGCCTCTCTTCTTGTTCAACTCTGCCTTTTCTTCTTTCTGGTTATTGATGTCACTAATTATCTGTAAAACATATATTCGTCTTTATTAAACCTATTTATCTTGTAGTCTTAATATCTTTTAACTCTTTCTCTTTTGACCTACCATAAATCTTTCTTCTCGTGGTTTCTCTTCTTTCTTTTCTTGCTTCTAGCTATACTAATAACTGTTGTCTTCTAGATGAGTCTTTTGTGCTTTAACTTCTCCAGTTGCTTCCTCTCCTATGGTTACTGCGATCTGTATAGCTCTGGTAAGTGTTTCTCCTTACTTCCCTAGTTGACTGTTCTTATTGTCTTTAATATTTTTTCCCTTAGTAACTTCTTCAGTATCAACTACAATATACTTCTTTTCTTTTCAGGACTCGGTATGCAGATCTCTGCTGTCTCTGGTAAGTCTTTACTTATTGCGTCACCCAACACTACCTTAAATAAACTGTCAGTAATTCACTTAGCTTTCTACTGTCTTCTCTTCAGGTGCTGTAGAAGTCGTATCTTGTCTCCTGGAGCGACGAGGAAAAACTCCGTTCTCTCTCAGTAAGTTGCCTCTACGGACTCTGCGGCTTTTCCTGTTCTCTTCGGTAAGTATTGACACAACTCTCTTGTGTCACTCTGGAAAACTTCTTGACAAGGTATTCTCTTCAGAACTGGGAACTCTCTCGAACACGTCTTCTCTGAGGAAAAGTCTTGGTGAAGTGCGCACTACCTCAGGCGCGCGCGCGTCACATCGTCTCCCTCTAGATCTGTTAGCAACTAGACCGCCGACCCCAGCGTCTGCGCGGCCATCTTGGAAATGCGGGCATGCCACAAACTCGACCATTGAAATCTATTCAAGACTGAAGCGCCCATAGAACTTAATTCCTTGTGCTTCGTTTTGGAGCTCACATTAGGGGTTCTGACACACAATAGCCTGTATTCGTTCTGGTGTCAAACGTCGTCCCTCCTTTGAGAGGAGATGACCCAAGTAGGTATCCTCTCGACAAACATATTGTAGTTTGGAAGGTGAAACCTTGTGATTCAGTTTAAACAAGTGGCGCAACAAAGCAACAGTGACATCTTTGCAGATATCTTCTGAATTGGCGGCGACTAACAAGTCGTCCATGTATTGAATAAGAGCAGCACCAGACGGCAAGTGAAAAGTATCGAGATTACATTTTAAAGCTTGGCTGTAAATGGAGGGACTTTCACAGTAGCCTTGGGGTGCGCGCTTAAACCGGAAGCTTCGGCCTCCAAGAGAAAAACCAAAAATGTCCCTACTCTCTTCTGCAATGGGAATACTAAAGAAGGCATTCTTTAGATCGATAACAGAAAACCAAGTCGCTGTGGAAGGTATCATTGTCAACAAAGCAGTGATGTCTGGAACAACAGGAAATTGTGGAATCACAATTTTGTTTACTTCTCGCAAATCAATTACAAAACTGTACACAGGAGGCTGAGAAGCATCAGTACGTTTAAGAACAGGAAGAATAGGACTATTGCATGTGTTACCGCTTGTTTCTTCAACCACACCCTTCCGAATTAAGTCATGAATGATTTCCAAAAGCGCTCTCTCACCTTCAGCAGAAATTCTATACTTTGGGATACGTGGTAATTCAACATTGGGCTTGAAAGTGACAACATAAGGCGGAATCTCAAGACAACCCACATCGTTCGGACCCGTGGCCCAAAGTGCTGCTGGAAGAGAAAGTAATTCAGGAGGAAACTGATCTTTGGACAAATACATTGGGGAGATCAACTTCTGTCCTAGAGTAAGATGTACGCCTGAAGGAGAACAATATATTGTAGCATGCATTCTTTTCAGTAGGTCTAGACCCAACAGATTCTCACCGCAACCATTCGTTAACAGAAGTGGAGCTTCCAAATCATAAGGACCAACTGAAATAGACAAAGGGCAAGAAACTGGATTGCGAACAGGGGCGCCAGAGAATCCTACAGAAACATTCGTTAAGCCAGACAAAGGTGCCCCAGGGAGTTTAGAATGAATGATAGAACTTCTCATTGCTCCAGTATCTAGAAGAAATGGCTCTGAAACACCCATTGTAGTGACGTTAACATAAGGACCATTTTGATCTACTGGGATTGGCACAACTCCCTTACTCTGTCCATGGCTGTCCTAGTTAGTATGAAGACTCTCATTCTCGCCTTCAACATAATGGTCTTCATTGTAATACTGTGTAGATCTCACATTTTGCTGATTAAAGTAGTTCACAGAATTGGGAGAAGGAAGGGCACGCTGTTCTTGAGTCAACACACCTCGACCTCTACCTCTGTTTGCTGACTGGAGGCCAGCATGACCTCGTGGAGCAGATAACGCTCCATTGCGCTGCAATAAAACCGGACAACTATTCTTAAAATGACCTTCCTCTCTACAATAGGCACATTGATTAGGACCTAACAAAGGTCGCAGATTGTATGGCTCAGGTTTTTGATACAACCTCTGAAACTGCGGAGGCTGCTGAATTTGAGGCTGAGCATAACGTGGCGGATAGGCTTGTTGCAAGAAGACCTTCGTTTTTAATTCTTTCATCTTTTTCTCTTGCTTTTCTTTTTCTTCTTTGTCCCTATTCTCATAATATTGTGCAGTAGCCAATATCTGGGCAGAAGAAGAAACAGCCCATGAACTTTCTGAATCCTTTAATTTGTGTGACAGCTCGGGAAGCAAATCAAATACAAATTTGTCCACGAATAATCGCTGTCCACCCTCGGTAGCCATGTCCTGACCACTGTGGTCGATAAATGTCTCCTCGAAACGAGTAAAGAAGTCAGAGACACTTTCATCTTTCTTTTGTTTGCATGCTGCTAGTTTATCCCAATTAACTCTCAGTGCAGGCATCATAGTTTTCATTAACGTGATGATTCTACCAGGAAGTTCCGAGATCAGAGCGTCAGGCTTTGCGCCACCCACTTGGTCTCTATCTGTATTAGTTATAACATCCCAAGTAGCTCCTAGTTCCTGTGCGTGAATCTTAGCCCATATTGTATGTGGGACTACATTACCCATCAACATATCTAGCTAGGTTCATAATGCAAGCATCAATTGTCTGCGATAATTCTTTATAATGGCCTGCAGGGTTCTTACGAGGAACTGTTAGAGTCTGCTTAAGAGCCAAAACTTCAGATCTCTTCCAAGGGACATGTACCCATATACGTTGGAAATGAGCTGGAATAGGTGCATTAGCGCCTACAGCCGCAACTGCCTCCTTCCAAACTGGAGGAACCTCTCTCATAGGGTAATTTTTCGACGTCAGTTTAAACGACGGATCGGAATCAAGAAAAATCTGAGAAAACAATAAGGATCTATAAGAGATAAGTGTCCTTACAGCTTCCTCAACTTTAGAATCTACAATAAGTCCTTTTTCAAAATCAGTCTGAACATTTAACAGATCTTGTGAGATCGGACTCGAACTCACATCTTTCCATTCTTTAATGAGAATGTCGCACATCACATTGAAAACATATCTTTGCGTAGGCGCATTCCATTGCGAAAAGGTAGGTATAATATCAAGCACACTATATTGTGGACCCTTCTTGATCCATCTTCGTGCAAGAGAGTCTAGCTTCTCTCGTTCTTCAAAATCTGGGAACTGACTACGAGATTGTCTTCGAGCAAAAGCCGGAGACCTATTAAAAGCTCCAAAGAAAGGAGATAGAATACTAGTGACAGAGTCTGTGAGACGCTTACGCACAGACGGTGAATTAGACATTAGAACTGGAGACAAAGTATTAGGGGAACTGACAGGAGAAGAACTGGTAATCGCAGGAGGAGCAGAAGGCAAAGGAGATCTGAGATCAGGAGATGAAGGTAAAGAAGTTGAGACTAATGGTAAAACCGGCAAGGGCGGTAATACTGGAGGAGGCAAATGCTGAGGAGCCGGAACCGGCGGAGGTACCACTGGCAGCTGAACAGGCTGTAACAGCTGAGGTACATTGGCATTTTGCGCATAGGGCGGAGGCAACCTTAATAAATGAGACATTAGGGGATCTTCTTCTATATCTTTCTTATTATCAGAAGGAGAAACAGGCAACACCGGATAGCATTTATCTATCGCCATGCGATGTTGTCTTTCTGAAATTTCAGTCGCATTATCAATTTTATCAGTTTTGAACTGTTGGGCAGCCTGTATAATTGTCATACCCTGTGCTTTCCTATCTCGTTTTGCTTGTTTTAATTTCTTTCTGTTTGGCTTCCTTACGCCAAAGGCGGAAAGAGTCAAACATTGCCGGCCGGGCTTTTCTTTTGAACAAATCTGCTTCTAAATTATCTAGCACATCAGGATCGAAGCTACCGTTTTCTGGCCATTTGAGAACACCATCTTTCTTCGTGTATCGAGTCCATGTCTCGTTAAAGGCAATGGGGCCGATACCATGTTTTGAATAGAGCTCATATGTGGGAGTTCCAACCGAAGGAATCAGACAAGAGTCCTCAAGTCGGGAATCCCTATTACAACCAAGACAACAAATTCTTCCAAACTTAGTCAGACCAGGCATCTCGAGATGTCTCCGGACTGTTCACAAACTTCAAGGGAGTAAAAACTCAGTTTACGCAGCACAAATGCACTTACCCTCGGCTTTATCTTTTGCAAAACATAAATCTAAGAAGCCTAAGAAAATCAAACAAAGAACCAAATTGTGGGCGCGACCCACGAAAATACTTAACTAAGGACGTCTTCTTCCACCAACAGAGGCCCGTCTATCGTCTCGCCTTACCATACATCATCAAAGGAATGGGCCAAAGCAGGGCGGCAGTCAGGGCAGCGGTCGTCAGTAGCCGTCAGGAAGGAGTAACCACGCTGCAAAAGACCTTCGGACCACTTTCAACATACAGGGGTCGCTTATTGTGGCTCGCGAACCCTCCGGAATTTTCTTGCGGGGTTCCTCACGACCTTCGAGCAGAACCGGTACCACTGAAGCCGCCCCACATTGGGCGCCATTTGAAGAACCAGAACCTTTTGGGCCTGGCGGCGCAGGGTACGCCCAAGGTCTCCGGAGTTCACCTGCTTCGCTACACAGAGGCATGGGACACTCTGTCGGCGTTAGAAGATTGGATTTATTTAGCTGCAGCTATTACAGTTATCCTAGAAGTACACAAAGTAGGTTCTCAGGAGACTGCCACTTCACTCTGTGGTGCATCAGGTTAAATACTATACAAAATACAATTATTAACGAAATACACTCCCAGAGCATATAGGAAAGAGCCAATAAAGAAAGTTGGAAAACAAAGCGGAACCAATAGAAAAGGTTTGAAAACAGAAATATCGGATGACTCGAAGAGACCTCTCCTCCAACTGTGTGTGTCGCCCCACCCACAGGCTAATACATTACAGATTCATAACTAACTTGCAGGTGGTGAGATACGTTTGTGTGTATTGGAGGACAGTCATGAAACGAGAGAATACTAGCAGGAGACAGTGAAGGCCAGTCGATAAGATAAGGTCAGGAAAGAATAGTGTGAGCCAACAGATAGTTGAGACGCGGATTAGAAAAGCCAGACAGGGATTAGTGTACTCGGCTACTTCTAACACCAGCTTTGCAAATAGAGGCCGAGGGCGTATTTCGACACCAGGCTACAGAAAAAGCAGAATAGACTTTGTTCGCCGTGCTGCCTGAGTGATGGCAACACAAAATGGCGGCGGGCCACAAAATGACGGGTCGATTCGATCGTGATCGAAAATCGAAGTTCCTCACACTGAAGCACTCAACATTTTAAAAACATTTTGAAATCCAGCAATGAATGTTAAAATCAGTGCCTATTTTTGTTGCCAATGAATGGGAAAATGAGTGCATATTTTGTGGTATCATCTTGAAAGTTTTTCAATGTTGAAAGGCATTATTTTTAAGGGGTTATGTTTTCCTCTATTAGTGCTATGGTGACACCCAGACAATGCTAGTCTGCCTGACTTTTTATTAGCATACTCCTCATGTTGTGTGGCACACACAGAGCCTCGTTGAGAATTAGTATGCGCCACCACAGCATCACTTTTTGCGACACTCCAGTGGCGCAGGGGTCTGCTCCATATTTACCAAGCAGCACAGAGCCACTTTGTGTGGCTTAATGCGGACATGTAAAGATCGTTACCTGTAACACTTTTTTCTGCGTTAAAGGGGCATGCAATGGGTGTAGCTGTGGGTGTGCCAAGCAACACCAATGGCTTTTCGACACTGCCCCATATTTACGAGGAATCGTAACTCTGAGGCAGTGACAAAAACGCACTTCTCCCAGGGTAGGCGTAAGGGAGGCACAACTAGGAGAAATGCCTTTATCTCTCCTCATTTTTCCTTTTTCTATTATGTGTGCTGCACATTGTGCTTTGCAGGCATGATTGTTTTGTGCAGGAAGGGAAAGATTCCTGTTCAAAAAAATCATGCCTGCAACACAGGCACCTTTGCACCATGGCGCAAAGGTGCCTGCGCCATGTC
Source organism: Triturus cristatus (assembly GCF_964204655.1). Classification (NCBI taxonomy): domain Eukaryota; kingdom Metazoa; phylum Chordata; class Amphibia; order Caudata; family Salamandridae; genus Triturus; species Triturus cristatus. The sequence continues at coordinate 592,799,965 of NC_140593.1, forward strand.
ATTGTGCTGCCCTTTTTGTTTGCCATATTACAGCTCAGCAGGAGGGGCTACAGTGTGAATTATAACTTTAGAGGTCAGGGCTTACTAGTGAGTAGACCCTTAGAGGTGCCTCCGTTACTAAGGGGGTTACTTCACCTTTGTAATCTTTCTTTGTTGTGCCCCACTGTACGCTAAATGGCCTGTTAGAGGTTGTCATCATAGATATTTTCAAGTGCCATTTTCTATATATTTGTTTTGTATGTATTCAAGTATGTGTGCTTTTTATGAGACAAGGCACAGACTGACCAGTAGATTGTTAAGCATGGTTTGCTGCCTTGCTGATTTCTCAGTCTCCAGCCTACAGCATCTCTCATGAGAAAACCTTGGATTGCTCTGTCTCATTACGCAGAGAGTGAGGGGTACTTGGTTCCCAGTTTGAGAGTCCACGGTATGGGGTGCACAGGACACCAGAAGTGAAAGACCAAAGTTTTTACAGTTAGTACCCAGTAGCTTTTGACTGCCTTTGGACCTTCCAGATCAACTTTCTCACACTGAGGAATAAAGGCCATTGTGCATGTCTTGTATCTCTATAGTGGATTCAGACTCCCAGTGAGTTGTGCACATTTTCAAAAACAATATGCTAATAAATAAAAATAAAAAAGAGTCTAATTCACCCATGAAATAATCTGGGCTAGCATGCATGATGGCACACTGGAATAAGTCACTCTTGTCAACGTGTAACTTCAGTTTCTACCCTGATCAGGACATGACATGATTAATCTCTATAAAGTACATAGCAATTCATATTAATTACAAATGTATCTGTGCAGTGTGATGCCCTCTGCCAAACTGTGTTTAGTCAATCAATTAAAGTGCAATGTTTCCTCAAGGAATTCAAGGTTCAGACCGTGGGTGAGAAAAAACTCAGCCATGTGGTGGTTCACGGAATTTGGTCAGAACTCTGCTGGCGGAGTGGAATTTATTGCCCACTTGTACAAATTTCATCAGAAAGACAAAGCATTATATTATACATTTATATGGAGACTTTTCATAGTCATCATGGTACTCAATTCAAGAATTTAGGAGGGACTGTCAGTTTGTAAAGTTTTGTCAAGTTCAGGTGTGCAGACAGAGTTATCATGCTCTGGCCTGCTTTACCTATGTAATTAGCTAATGACAATGCTCACGGTTTTATTGGAATGGCTTTGAAAGTTATTACGCTATGATATTTCTTACAAAGATTTTGATAATGAACCTCCAAACTTGGGGCACATTTTGAGACAATAGCATTCAAAATAAAGAAAAACAATATATAAGTTGCGTATGTGTACAAGTATAGACATTTCGGGGCCGATTATGATGTCGATCAGAAAGCCTATGACCACTAGTCGGAAGCATTCCGACCGCGGCCGGAGGCTTTCTGACCGACACGGCCGGTTTGCGGTCCGTCCACCCGATTACGATGTCAGCGGTTGGAACGTAAACCAGTCGGTCATTCCGACGCGTTCCAACCGGCTCTCGGAGTCTTCCAGCCGGTTGGAACTACACCATAATCTCCTATGGATGGCATTTTCACCATCGGAATTACAAAGTCGATTTCCCACAGCCTTTCTGTGCCGACCTTTCCAACATGGAAAGGCTGTTGGAAAGCGACTTTGGGGGCCCCTAGCAGGGCTCCCTTGCCTCCGTGGTGTACGGTTTGAAGTCGAGGGGTAAAACGCAGCACTGTGTGGCAGGCACCATGGGGTGCCTACCACAGGGTGCAGCATTTTACACACACACCCATTTCTCCATAGGAGCATGTATTACGGCTGGTTTACGCCCGTAACACAAGCTCCCATAAGGAAAAGTGAGTATGTGACCGAATAGTGTTTGGTCGCATCGTAATCTGGCGATCGGAACTGCAGACTGGAGGTCGGTCCCGAGACCGAGATGGTGCCAGTTGAAGTCAACTCCGACTGACATCGTAATGAGCCCCTTCATGTTTCCACCCAGTTCGTGCGCCACTTTTATTAGATGTGGAAAAATGTATATGTATAGTTTAATGTTCTCTTTTCTTACCTTGGGATGTAATACTTATTGAAAGAATTGTCTTGGGTAAGCAAGACAGAAAGATGAGATTAATATTCAATTCTCAGAAAAGCCAGGAGTTTCATAATACATGCCTTTACGTGCCATAGTGTCATTATGCATGCAACACAGATTAAAAAAGCAAGATAAATATTTTAAAATATACAAATGACTGAAGCAGTAATAAAAGTGGTCAAAATCAGATGAAACTTAAGGTAATTTTAGGTCCGAACACTTGAGGATGCAGCATGATCTCCCAGAGTGTGTGTTTTTGAAAAAGCACATGGCCCAGATTTACTAACAGTTTGTATTGTGGTTGCCCCAATTCTTTGGTGCAGCCAAGACACAAAATACTAGTAGCCAGATTGCCTAAAGGCAGTAAACCTGAAATATCTTAATTTCTCCATGATATTTCCTCTTTCCAAGTGTGCTGCAAAATGCAGCACACATGGAAAGAGGAACATGCCTCTATGAACTGCTTGCACAAAAATAATCCTGCTTTCAACACAGGCACTCTTGCACTGCCCGTAATGCAGGCACCCTTGCGCTATTATTCAAAGGTGCCTGCATTGGCGTTAGGCTACCTGCAGGGTGCCAGCACTTTGACAGAGCAGAGGTGAGCCATATCTTGGTAGACATGGTTCAATACTGCTTTCTCCCTTTTCCCCAATGCAGGCATGAAAGGATAGTAAATCTGGGCTGTAAAGTGAGCAGACTAGGGCACAGATATACTAAACGTTCACACAACCCAACACAACAAGGTAACTTGCTACACTTCATTGCTTGAAAGAGAGTGAGCAGAAACACATCATATTTAGTAAGATATGGCCCACATCTGCTCTCTCCTTTCGATGGCCACTGCTGTCACCTTTGTGCCACTATGAAAGGGTGCCTGTGTTGGGGTCAGAATGGTTTTTGTGTAGGAAGAGGTACCTTACTGCAAAAAACCTTTTTTTAGAGGCTTAATCCTCTATGTATTTGTGCTGCAGGGTTCAGCACACATGCAAGAAGGAAGTAACTAGGAGAAATAAACATATTTCTCCTTTGTACACCTGATTTGGGTAGGTGCACTATTTTGGCACATGGTTTTCAGACTTGAGTAAATCTGGGTTTGCATCAAATATGTGGCTGGATGCACAGGAGTCCCCATGCTCCACCCATGTAACATCTCCCCAGGCATCACTTTGAGCTTCAATGAGCTACTTTTGTTTTTTGCAAGGCCACACAAATCACGATCTGAGTGGATTTGTAAATCGTGAAATACATTTTGCATTGTAGCTGAGCCAAAAAAGTGGTGCACCCATTAGTAATGCTGGGCCTACGCCTGTAAATGTAAACAATTTTCTGATGTAAACATGCCTATTCAACCTTTCAGGGATAAACGCCTCTCTGAAATATTAAATTGAATTTCTTTAACCATGAGAAGATCTTCAACAGGTAAAGTTTCCATGAATAATAGAGGTATGTTTCGGAACTTAATTCAGAATGAAGGTTTTCAGGGTTTACAGTTTAAGCGAGGTACTCTTGCACATATTCTGTTTTATTTTCAGTCGTTTATTTTAGAATTTACTCACTCTCTTAGAATTTGTTGAATGTATTACAAAAAATTACCAGTGAAGAATCTAATGGGACATTGAGGGCAACAAACCCTAAAATTAGGTGTCTTGACTGTGAGGTTTTCGGGAATACAGGTGAGATTATCTGTCAGGCAAAATTACCAATATCTTGGGATTGGTTTTTCTGAGGTGTGGGATTTCATTGTCATTGCAAGTTGTAGCTCCTCTCTAGAGGCCAGAGCGATAAGTATCACTGGCTGGCTGTAGTATCTTGGTATCAGTGGTGGGACAAGAAGGGAGGGAGGGAAATGGGAGATCTGAATTTCAGATCTTAATGCCCTCACACACCTGTTAGGGTGTCAAGCTTCATCATTGGGCGCTCCTCGTCGGACCAGCGCTGCAATGTCAAACGGGCCTGGTGGCATCATTATCGGAGATCTTCTGATCTGAGAACGCCGTTTGTGAGGGGTGTATGTGGGTTGAGGAATTCAGTGACTCCTGATACAAGTGAAAATGTGATTAAAATAGGCCCGGGCCCTGTTAATTCTTTTATTAGAGTGTTGGGGCTGGGACTAAGTAAAACCAGTGAGGCTACTGCAATGAGTCAAGGTATTAGGGTAGCTACGCTCAGATCAGAAGATCTCCGATAAAGATGCCACCAGGCCCGTTGGACATTGCAGCGCCGGTCCAACGAGGAGCGCCCAATGATGAAGCATGACACCCTAACAGATGTGTGAGGGCATTAAGATCTGAAATTCAGATCTCCCATTTCCCTCCCTCCCTTCTTGTCCCACCACTGATACCAAGATACTAAAGCCAGCCAGTGATACTTATCGCTCTGGCCTCTAGAGAGGAACTGCTCCTCTTTTGATGAATCATATACATTCTTAGGAGCACAGGAACAGGACCTCTTAAAATAACCAGCTCTCTTGTCCCCCCTTTGATTATACACATTCCAAGTTGTACTCTGTAAAGTCCTTCACAAATTGGAAATTGCTTTGAGAATTTGTGTTTCAACATCTGATTCCTACAGTTATTCATCATTTTGAAACTGTTTACCATCTACTTTTCGCAGCTTAAATATCCAGAGTGGACTGGAGAGGATAAAATCAGGAGTGCGATTTTACTGTGTTACTTCTAACTGGGATAATTTACCAAGATGGATAAAGGGCCTAAGTGTCTCTAGCCCAGTGCTTCACAACCTTTTTAGAACCATGGGCCTCTTTTTGGTGCGACAAACTTTCAGGACCCAGGGGGGGTGCTAAAGAGCCTGCTGCAAGATGGCCGTGCACTAGTGATGCTCTGACGGCCGGAGCGGCAACTAACTTAAATATCGGTGAAAATATCGCACATAAAGACCTCCGTGATACGGATTCTGAAATCGGAGCTGCAGTGGCACAAGATGTTATCAGACTGATCACATATAACGCCTCTGATAACAGTGATCACTCGCGTTGCTGCAAACTCATGAGCGAGGACTAGAAAATGGCATTGATCGACTTCTAGGATCGGGAGAAACCCGAACCTGAACCGAACAGCTGCAGCAGATTAAAGTAAGAACCCTCCCTGGCCCCGTCCTCAGCAAGCGCTACCCACACGGAGCGGGGGTGCACAGTAAACGCACAGCCTTCAACAATAATATAAACATATAGCGGAGCCTACTGCCTGGCAGTTAAAATGGCGGCATGAACAGTGGCTGTAAAATCTGACCGGCGATATACCCCCACGTAAGCCCCAGAACTGAGCTCTCGTGTACCGCGCAAACACTAGCACACTGACTTGCCTGTGCCCTTTGCTAGAGACGCCCCCTCACAAACATACTGCTATAAACAACAAACTTGCACAGATGCTCACTCGCCCTTACTAAACAGCGGTGGGGGCGCCGAATAGCAGTACAGGGACGCATTAACACCGACGATCTCATGCCGCCTCTCAGGCTACGAAAGCCACTGCTGATTAGACATAGATGCTGGATCCGACATCAGCAAGTTCTGATTCTTGTTTACCATAGACGGTGCCGGATAAGACTGAAGTGGGCTGTATGTAATATTGTCTTGAGGAGGCTGATTGTTGAAGACTGTACCTCCATTGTACCAAACTATTGCATATACACCAAGCGCTATACCAGACACTGCAGCTACAATGCAACAACATTACCCCTTGCATGCTCATGACGAGCTGGACTCGTCATGGCACACAGTGCTCGTGTGCTCATGACGAGTCCAGCTCGTCATGAAACATGCAATGGAAATCCCTTTGGTGCGAGCACCAGAGGGATTGCCTTTCTTGCTAAAAGAGCCTTGGAAGCTGGGGAAGAGCTTCCCCAGCTCCCGAGGCCCACCCCCCTGGTTTCCCTGAAATGACAATTGGCGCGCACGTCGCGCTGACGTCATTTCAGTGAAACCGAAACTGAAATGAGCCAAGAGGCTCATTTCAGTTTCCCTTTCTACGTGCTCAGGGGGCTATCTCAGCCCACTGAGCACGTAGAAAGACGAGAGAGGTATCGTTGGAAAGAGGAGAATCTCCACAGGAGGGGGATCCCCAAGCAGGGATCCACCCACTAGACATCAAGGAGGGGGGAGTGGCCCCTTGGGCAAGGGCCTTAACTCCCCCCATTAATTTTGGCATCATTTAGTCTATTTGCCGGGGGCAGATGGGGGCAGTAGCCCCCAATCTGCCCCCCCCGGGAGGGCATACAGCCCACTAGACACCAGGGAATTTTTTGGAAATAATAATAAGGGTGGGGGCTGCCCAAAATGGGCATACCCATGACCCCGCCCCTCCCGCAATCACTAAAGACTTTCTACCCCCCTTGGAGGGCAGATGGGGCATTGGCCCCTAATCTGCCCCTTCGGGGGGCAATAACCCACTAGACACCAGGGATTTTTTTAGAAATTTAAAATAAGGGTGGGGCTGTCCAAAATGGGCATGCCCATGCCCCTCCCCCCACAATTATTAGTCTTTCTGCCCCCCTAGGGGGCAGATGGGGCATTGGCCCCTAATCTGCCCCTTCAGGGGGCGGAAAGCCCACTTGACACCAGGGACTTTTTTCACACAATTTTATTTAGGGTGGTGGCTGCCCGAAACGGGTATGCATATGCCCCCGCCACTATTATAGCCTTTCTGCCCCTCCCGGGGGGCAGAAAACCAACTGAATACCAGGGATTTTATTTTGCACCATTTTTTTAGGGTGTGGGCTGCCCAAAATGGGCACCCCAATGCCCCCACCCCCACCAAAATTACTCTGCCCAGGGGGCAGATGGGGCAGGAGCCCCCATCTGCCCCCCAGAGGGGCCGAAACTCCACTATCCCCACTAAACCCCACTATCCACCAGGGATTTTTTTTGCGCAATTATTTTTAGGGTGTGGGCTGCACGAAACTGGCAGGCCAATGCCCCCAACCCCCCCCCCCAAAATGACAGTCTTTCTGCCCCCCGGGAGGCAGATGGGAGCTGTAGCCACCAATCTGGCCCCCCCGGGAAGCGCAGAAAGCCCACTAGAAGCCATGGATTTTTATGTTTTATTAGTGATGGGGCTGCCCAAAATGGGCATGACAATACCCCCACCCCACCCCCAGAGAAATTCCAGTGTTTCTGACCTCCGGGAGGGCAGATGGTGGCAGTGGCCCCTGATCTGCCCCCGGGGGGGGCAGAGAGCTCACTAGGCGCCAGCAAGTACGCATGCTTTTTTATGCGTGGGGGATGCCCAAAATGGTCATACCAATCCCCCCACCCCCACAAAAATAACCACAGTCTTTCTGCTTCCTTTGGGGGAATATCGGGACAAACCCCCCTCCCCCGATTCCCCCCAGGGCGGCAGAAAGCCCACTAGGCTCAGACTTTTTTTTAGCAATGTGCCTACCTGTAGATTTTGTGCCCTAGCTCTGCCGGCACATAGGGAAACCTAGCAAACCTATACATTTTTGAAAACTAGACACCCTGGGGAATCCAGGATAGGGTGACTTGACTGGCTCTCAACAGGTTCTGTTACCCAGAATCCCTTGCAAACCTAAAACTTTGTCCACAAAAACACATTTTCCTCACATTTCTGTAGTGGAAAGTTCTGGAATCTGCGTGGGTTCACAAAATTCAGCCCACCCCGTGTTCCTCAAAGTCTTCCGAGAAAAATGGTACCTCACTTACGTGGGTAGGCCTAGTGCCCGCGACAGGCAAGGGCCCAAAACCTATTGAGGAGACATCAAAATTACCTATCCCAAAACAACCTGGTTTTGCAAGGGGTGTCCCATGACTTTTTGTCCCCGGGCTTGGCGACCATCTAGGGAAACCTACCAAACCCATACATTTTTTAAAACTAGACACCCGGGTGGAGTCCAGGGAGGTATGGCTTGTGTGGATCCCTAAACGTTTCCTTACCCAGAATCCCCTGCAAACCTTAAATTTAGCTGAAAAAAATCACTTTTTTTCACACATTTTTGTGTGGGAAAGTTGTGGCATCACCGGGCTGACACAAATATCCTACCATCCAGAATTCCCCCGGGTCTCCCGATAAAAATGGTGCATCACTCGTGTGTGAGACCCAAGTACCCGTGACAGGCGAGGATCCAAAATATAGTGCGGCGACATCAAAATTGCCTATCACAAAACAACCTGGTTTTACAAGGGGGTCACCTGGGTTTTTGGCCCCATGCTCTGCGGCCAGCTTGGGAAACCTACCAAACCCACACATTTATGAAAACTAGACTCCCGGGGGATTCCAGGGAGGTGTGGCTTGCGTGGATCTCCCAACGTTTTCTTACCCAGAATCCCCAGCAAACTTCAATTTTAGCTGAAAAAATCACTATTTTCACACATTTTTGTGTGGGAAATTTGTGGCATCACTGGGCTGACACAAATTTCCTACCACCCAGCGTTTCCCCGGGTCTCCCGATAAAAACGGTGCCTCACACGTGTGGGAGGCACAAGTACCCGTGACAGGCAAGGGGCCAAAACGTAGTGAGGCGACATCAAAATTGCCTATCACAAAACAACCTGGTTTTGCAAAGGGGGCACCCTGGGTTTTTGGCCCGGTGCTCGGCTGCCACCTAGGAAAACCTACCAAACCCACACATTTCTGAAAACTTGACACCCTGGGGATTCCAGGGAGGTATGGCTTTTGTGGATCCCTCAACGTTTCCTTACCCAGAATCCCCTGCAAACCTTAAATTTAGCTGAAAAAAATCACTTTTTTTCACACATTTTTGTGTGGGAAAGTTGTGGCATCACCGGGCTGACACAAATATCCTACCATCCAGAATTCCCCCGGGTCTCCCGATAAAAATGGTGCCTCACTCGTGTGTGAGACCCAAGTACCCGTGACAGGCGAGGATCCAAAATATAGTGCGGCAACATCAAAATTGCCTATCACAAAACAACCTGGTTTTACAAGGGGGTCACCTGGGTTTTTGGCCCCATGCTCTGCGGCCAGCTTGGGAAACCTACCAAACCCACACATTTATGAAAACTAGACTCCCGGGGGATTCCAGGGAGGTGTGGCTTGCGTGGATCTCCCAACGTTTTCTTACCCAGAATCCCCAGCAAACTTCAATTTTAGCTGAAAAAATCACTATTTTCACACATTTTTGTGTGGGAAATTTGTGGCATCACTGGGCTGACACAAATTTCCTACCACCCAGCGTTTCCCCGGGTCTCCCGATAAAAACGGTGCCTCGCACGTGTGGGAGGCACAAGTACCCGTGACAGGCAAGGGGCCAAAACGTAGTGAGGCGACATCAAAATTGCCTATCACAAAACAACCTGGTTTTGCAAAGGGGGCACCCTGGGTTTTTGGCCCGGTGCTCGGCTGCCACCTAGGAAAACCTACCAAACCCACACATTTCTGAAAACTTGACACCCTGGGGATTCCAGGGAGGTATGGCTTTTGTGGATCCCCCAACATTTCCTTACCCAGAATCCCCTGCAAACCTCAATTTTAGCTGAAAAAATCACTTTTTCCACATATTTTTGTGTGGGAAAGTTGTGGCATCACCGGGCTGACACAAATTTCCTACCACCCAGCGTTCGCCCGGGTCTCACAATAAAACAGTGCCTCACACGTGTGGGAGGCACAAGTACCCGTGACAGGCTAGGGCCCAAAACGTATTGAGGCGACATCAAAATTGCCTATCTCAAAATGACCTGGTTTTGCAAGGGGGGTCCCCTGGGTATTTGGCCCCGTGCTCGGCGGCCACAATACAAGAAGCCTGTGAAGTACTTGACCAAAAAATAAATACACTAATTGATAGAGTATCACAGATGGAGGTAGAAGTAGAGCTATTGAACAAAAAAACAGAAACTAATCGGGAAGAGATAGACAGACTGAAGAATAAAGAAATGGAGATTAGCGATAGGATGGAATCTCTGGAAAACCATGCTAGAAGGAACAACCTTAAAATTTTAAACATTCCTGAAGACATCGAAGGTGAAGACATCAAAGGATTCATGATTCAGCTACTAGAAGAGAAGATTCCCTGGACCAAATCGGTTAATCTTGCGGAAGATATTCAAAGAATACACCGAGATCCTTTTAGGAAAGGGAAGGCAAGGAAAAATCCTAAAAAAATTCTCATTAATTTCAAGACATACTCCTTGAAAGAAAAGATCTTGAGTGAGGGTCTCAAAGCTGGCTCGTCATATAGAATTAGGTCCGACCTATCCAGAACAACTCAAGATAGACAATGGGCACTGGGTCAACATATGCCACAATTAAGATCACTTGGTGCTGCTGTCCAAATGCGCTTCCCGGCCTCTTTGAGAGTAATGTGGGACAACAAAATGCATAATATGAGAGATCCGAAGGAGGTTGAAGCCTTTATAGCACAGATAAATGCACAAAGGAAAGATCACCCTAATTCATAAGATATGGGCTACAACCTGATACCTAAACAAGATGGCAAACATTGTAAACATTGGTGAAGGGCACGGAGCTCAAAAGGGCAGTAATACTGCCTCGGAAAAGGAAGAAAAGGGAGGCTTCTCCAGGGGGGGTGTTCTCGCAAAAATTTATATAAAAAGAAAAAAATCAGAACACGAGGTGGGGAGCAAAATGGGGAAAAAAGAAAAAAAAATGTCCTAAAAGCTAATGTAGGAGGAGAAGGGGTTCCTTTGAACAAACTACAAAGGTTTAAAGACAAAGATGTCGGTCAAAGGTAACAAGGCTAAGGAAATGAGGCTCAATGTTTTGTCCTGGAATATTAATGGTCTAAGGATAAAAAAACTGAGATTGAAGATCCTGGAGTATATAAAAAACATAGACTGTGAAATAATTATACTTCAGGAAACCCATTTGGTAAAAGAAGAATGGGCATTGATCTGCAAGAATTTACGATGGGTGGACCACTGTGTATGTACAAACCAAGATTGTAATATAAAGGGCATAGCGATAATATTAAAAAAATCTTTGAAAGCGACTATTGAGAAAATGGAAATTGACAAAAAAGGCAGATGGATAATTGTTAAAGCAAAAATATACAATAATCCTTACACTATAGCAGGATATTATGGTCCAAACATGGATGACCCTGAGCCCTTGCAAAAAATATACTCACATTTAATCACAACACAGGCCCCAATAATAATGGGTGGGGATTTTAATATAATTTTAAACCCCAAAGAAGACCGACACCCAGCAAAAAATCTTCCTAATTTACCAAAAATGAGAGAATGGATAGGGACGTGCCTTCGTGATTTGGGGCTTGTAGACATTTGGAAGGAAAAGGGGAATAAAAACCATAGATTTACCCTTCAGAATAAAAGGTTAGGGCACGCATCCAGAATTGACTTTTTTTGATCAGTAGGAGTTTAGTAGACAGTACAAACAAGGTTGAACATATCCCAGAACACATCTCAGACCATTCTGCGGTGCAACTCAGTCTTAATTTAAAAACCTCTCCGTGCAATCAAAGATGGACAGTAGATAGAACCATATTCGCGGATACATCCTGCATCGATAAGTTGGTTGAAGATACAGATCTCTTTTTTAAATTAAACAAAGAAGGCACAACAAAACAGATAGCCTGGGATGCATATAAAGCCTATATCAGGGGGAGGATTCTGAGCATAGCAGGTTATAGAAATAAAGAGAATAAGTCCTTTATAAAACAAATTGAAAGGGATCTGGAAACACTGGATAAAGAACATACGAAAGCAAAAACCCCACAAGAAAAGGAAGTATTAGAGGAAAAAAAGAAGAAGAAGAGAGTAGAACTAGCAGATTTCCTTGTCTTAAAGGTTAGAGATAGATGGGAAGCCAGTAAGCTATCACAATATGAATATGGCGAAGGATGTGGGAGAATTCTGGCATGGAAAATCAAAACAGAAGCAACACGCAATAGGGTCACGAAAATTCAGAAGGAAGCCCTACCCGGCTGTTATCTGGAAGACACGGAAATTAGACAAGAATTCAAAGCCTTATTTGATAAATTTTACATGGAGGAAATATCGGGAATTAAAGAACAAATACAAAGCTTCCTAGATGGAATAACCCCTCCGGAAACAACTCCTGAGCAGAGAATAACCCTGAATCAAGAGATCACCAGAGAAGAAGTTATGGATGCAATAAAAAGCCTAAAAAAAGGAAAAGCCTCAGGCCCGGACGCGCTACCAAATGAACTATACTCAATCTTAAAGGAAGTCTTAATATCTCCCCTAACAGATCTCTTAAACAATATTTTTTCTGGGAAAAAAGACATCCCAGTCTCATGGAATGATGCTATAGTGAGTATCCTATTAAAACCAGGAAAGGACCCTGCCAAATGTGAATCCTACCGCCCTATCTCTCTCTTAAATTCAGTTTATAAAATCTATACACAGATACTAGCTAAGAGATTAGGGGGTGTGGCAGGGTCTCTGATTCACTCAAACTAAAAAGGGTTTATTAAAGGCAGACAAATCTACGAACTATCACATGAGCTAGTCAGCGCAATTGACATCGCACCTCAAAATCTTATACCATTGGCGGTGATAACATTCGACGCTGCAAAAGCTTTCGATAGGGTCAGTTGGCCCTTTCCGAATGCTACCCTATCTAAATTTAATCTTGGGAATAAGTTTGAGCATGCAATCATAAACATATACAAAAATCCAACAGCTAAAGTACTTGTTAATGAAGCCCTCACTGATAATATAAAGATAAAAAGAGGCACAAGACAGGGGTGCCCTCTCTCCCCGCTGTTGTTTGATTTGTATATAGAACCTTTGGCCTGCCTTTTGAGAAGAGAAGAGGGGATAGTACCCTTTAAACATCAAGGCTGGGAAAAGAAAGTAGCATTGTATGCCGACGACCTAATGATATTTACTGGTAATTTAAACAGCTCACTACCAATGATAGAAAAAGTTATAGATCAGTTTGGGTCGGTTTCAGGATACCTTGTTAATCAATTAAAAACGGAAATCTTAGAATGAAATACAATCTCAGGTAATCCACTAGTAAAAGAAAAAATAAAATATTTAGGTATAGAATACATAAAAGACCTCGACGGGATAGCTAGTATGAACTTCATTAGAATTCATAAAGATATAAGAAAACTTCTCAAAGCCTGGTCGGGTTTACAACTGTCTTTTTTGGGTAAATCCAACTTGATCAAAATGAACATACTACCCAAATTTACATATTTATTTAATTCTATTCCGTTAAACTTTAAGATTGAACAGATAAAAAAATTACAAGGGGAGATATCCAGTTTTATTTGGGCGGCTAAGGGGGTGAGGATTGGATGGAAAAAATTGAGGAGAAGTAAGATACAAGGAGGAATTGCGAACCCAGATATACTTGAATACTGTAGAGCTTTCCAATTCAAGAACATGAGAAAACTCCTGGGTAAGCGGGAAACATGGCCTACCTACATGGATGCCCTTGTCGAACCTAACGGAGATCACTTTGTGTACAAATTTGGTCACCCAAAATTTTTCAGAAAGATCAAACTAAAGACCCTAAATGCAGCCGCAAGAACATGGTACAGAATAAGAATGATTTTGAAAATCCCCTACTACAGCACAAATGCTCCAATATGGGATTCACCAGGCACCCCTGAGTGCCTAAAAGATAGTCTAGCGAGCTCCATGAGAAAAAGAAATATAAATTATTGGGGACAGTTAATAGAAAACAATAAAATCATAGATTGGGAGATTCTGGAGAAAAAAAAAACAGGTTCACTAGCAAGATTTAAATATTACCAACTTAATAGTTGGGTAAAAGATATCAAGGAAAATCTGCAAGGGGATTATGACATTGAACAAAAGCTGTTAAATATAAACCCCTTTAAAAAGGAGGTGTAATTTTGGTATTGGGCCCTTATAAGAGCAGGTGAAACAGAATACAAAGTCCCAAACAAAATCTGGGGTAAAACCTTTCTAAGTCTGGATATCCCTCATTATTGGCAAACCTCGATGGCAATTCTTGTTTACGATACACAGATCATACTGGACTGTGGTAAATAATTTAATTACCGGGACTTAATTTGATACAGAAACATAATAAAATAGCTCAGTAAATAAGAGGCAGAATCCGTGGTATTAGAGGTTCGGAATGGGCTTTATTCCAATGGTCGATTATAATCGGTTGCTCCAGGTTCCATCACCACGAAGGTTCAGGAAGTGAAGTACATACGTTATTGACAATCAATTACTTTTATACAATAGGCATTACAGTGAGGCCAATACAAGAGGCGTAACAATTGATAGTGGTGATAATATATTCATACGTGGCCTTTTGTACTTATGAATGGAATATCCAGCCTATTCATGGCGGATCTGAAAGAGGACATGTTAACGGTGGACGCACATGTATTTGCGTCTTCATAACTGGAACTGGAGGGAACATACATGTACTTGTCACATGCACATAGAACCGTTGGGGTCCAAGATAGGGGACATAACTGACCAGAAAAATCCATATTTCCACATTCCCTCCTTGTCCCCTACTTGCCCGTCAAGAGATATCAATCTTCATTAATCCATTGATCTGTTCATATAGCATCATTTGTTCTTCTTTCTTCTTCCAGGATCTTGAATGAAAATCTTGATGTGGAATGCACGATGTGGCACACAGACCACAAATCGCTGGTCCACATTGTAGACATAGACAGCAACTGAATAGTATGAGAAGGCCAATACCTAGGAAAGATAGGACTCTCCATCCCCAGGCTGATAACACGCTCCAAAACCAACCGGACCAAGTCCAGGTGCCTGGATTCTGGTGTATCTGGTTTACAATCTTATGAAGGCGAGTTATGGCTTTATATACAGATGGTGAATTTTCTGGTATGAAAATGCAACAGCTTGATCCGATGACCCTACAAGCTCCGCCCCTATCGGCCAGGATGACGTCAAGGACAAGACGATTTTGAAGCACAACAATCCGCATAGCAGACTGCTCTTCTGTTAAATTGCCTAAGGCGGAAATAGTTTCGTTCACTACTGCTTCAAGGGTTCTGGTTAATCTACGTATCAGCTTACTATTGGTAACTGTACCTATATAGGGAAAGAAACCTTTATTGAAATCTGTGTATTTTTCCCATGCTGTTTCAGTGTAATCGACTATTGGGAGATCTCTCCTTTCTCTATTGTGTACTAAATGAGTATTTCTGTGATAATCAGGAGGAGCTAGAAAAACAGGTGGCAAAAGGAATCCAATGTAGCAGGTACCATCCCAATCTAGAGGCAAACGTACATATGCCGTCTGACCACATATAAAATAGGAATGGCGGGAAGCTCTAAATGTAGACTTGCCTTGATCACTAAATTCTACTACAGTGGTGCATCTACTATGGCCCATATGTATGGAACCATTTTTTTTTACACATAATTCACCTTTTACTGGAAATATTGACATAGCGGGCAAAATTGGAGTAGCTTCGGATTCGACATTTAGGATCATAAGATTAAGCGTAAAATTACCTAATCCATATACTTCATTTTCTAGATCAGTTCCTGTTCTTTTGGGAAATCCCTCCTTGTTAGGATAGCAGACCTTAAGTAAAAGTAAATTCAAATTTCCCCATACCCGGTTATCTTGATAAACTGCAGAATTCGAATCCAGAGAATTAATTAAGCTAAACCATGCTCCACAGGAGCCGTTGTGTGTGAACGGGTATGGAAAAAGAGGTAGAATTCCTTTATAGTTCTGATAGGGAGGGAGTCGGCCACATATCCAACAATTTGTAGCATTGCTAACCTGATGGGAATGATGTAACATACTAATAAAAGTGTTATTGCGCAGCGCAAATCTGTATGACAATTCAAGCGGAGGTAATTCACTAAAAGAATGTTCAGCAGTAACATTGTAAACATGTCTAGAAATAGGATAATATATGTGCAACAATATACTTGCAGTAATTATTAAAAGACTTGAGAAAAACAAAATTAATAACGTCACTATACAATGACTACGCAGAGATTTACAGTACGCCTGTCGTTTCAACATTTTTCGAGTGCTTTCTCTGTTCAGGTCCAAGGGATACATGTCCGAGACAATTCAACCGCTTCACCTTGGAGAGGACTTAAACAATCAAATTGCTCGACTCATTGGGCCTGAGCTTTAATTTATAAAGTTCGGAATCACTTTTTTCCACAAAAGGAAGTTTTGAGTCAATGGGTGAAGACACACAAGGTGTGGTATTCACATCTGATTTTAGTCCATGAAATTTCTTGATATGACTTGAATGAATCCATCCTTTTCTGCCTTCGATCTTCACGGCTGTTCTTGTGGTGAGCAACACCAGCTGAGGTGACCGCCACCTAGGTTCCAGCTGAGTCTTTCGATCAAAGTTCCTCACGAGGACCAGGTCTCCCGGAACCACGTCATGGGGTTTCACCTCAGTGTTGTCAGGAAAAGCTGCGGCTACCTGTGAACGACAAGATTGTAGTGCAGCCATCAAGGAAGCCAAATAATCTGTCAGCATGTTACAGTCAATATCAGTTATTTTGCGTGGTATAGGCGTCCCCCACATATTTGGTGGTCTGCCGAAGATCACTTCATACGGGGATAGCCCTGTTCGAGAGTGTGCTACCATTCTTGTGTAAAAGAGTGCAACTGGTAATGCTACTACCCAGTCGACACCTTTTTCTCTGCATATTTTGGATAATCTTATTTTCAGAGTCTGATTATGTCTTTCTACGAGACCTGCTGCTTCGGGGTGTCGGACACAGTGGAATTTCCACTGATAGCCTAACAAAAGTGAAACGTGTTTCATTAATTCGGATGAGAACGGCTGGCCGTTATCTGAGTGAACAACACGTGGTAAACCGTATCGTGGGAAGAATTCTCGAACCAACTGTTTGGCAGTAGTCGGGGCAGTGTAATCTGAAACCGGGTATGCCTCCGTCCAACGGGAAAGAGCACACACAACTACGAGAACATATTTAAATCCTCTACATCGTTCCATCTGGATATAATCCATCTGGAGGACTTCAAAAGGATGATCAGGAGGATGAAATCCACCTTGTTCTACGGGAACGCTTTTTCCTGGGTTGAACTGACAACAGATCATACAGGTACGAACTTTTTGTTTCGCTGCTGCTCGTAAATGCTTGTTGAACCAAATATGTTGAATGCTGTCTAGCATAGCTTTCTCTCCTAGATGCGCTGGACTATGGATAGTGTTAATAATGACTTGGACCATTGAATCAGGAAGGAACCACACAGACTTTTCCTTCATCAACCATCCTTGATCCGTTTGGATCCCTCCTAATTCAGTCCATTTCTTTATTTCTTCTGATGTAGCATGTGTCTGTATATCAATTACGTCAAGAGTAGGATCTTTAACCGTCATACAATGTGTTGGCGTCGGGACTATTGTCTTTGTCATGTCGGATGTTTGAGTTTGGGCAGTCTGTTTAGCTGTTCTGTCAGCTAAATCATTGCCTTGAGAAATGATATCAGTAACTTTCGTATGTGCTTTGCATTTCATAATCGATATTGCAATGGGTAAATGTATTGCATCTAATAAGGCGTGAATGAGGGGTCCGTGCTGAATGTGGGCACCGTGAGAAGTTAAATAACCTCTCTCTCGCCACAGCACGCCGAAGTCATGTACGACTCCGAATGCATAACGTGAATCAGTGTATATGTTGACTTTTTTATTTGTGGCTTGAATACAGGCTTGTGTCAGAGCGACGAGCTCTGCTGCTTGAGCGGACAAGGTATTTATGCAATTTGTTTCAATAATTTCAGTGTCTGTTGTGACTGCGTAAGCGGCCACTAGTTCTCCTGTACCTTTTCTCATACATGAACCATCTACATACAACGTCAGGTCTGGGTCTGACAACGGGACATCGGTTAAATCTTGTCTGGGTTTCGTCGTTATTGTAATAACTTCAATACAATCATGTGCTAGTGGGTCTGTTCCATTTATAGGTAAAAGTGTGGCAGGATTCAATGTGTTACAACGTCTGATTTCTATATGTGGCTGAAACAATGTTAGTTCATACCCTGTAAGTCTTGCTATAGTCAAATGTTGTGTTTGCGTTCGATTCACAAGAACCTCCACTGCATGTGGTACTTGTACTGTCAATGGATGTCCTAACACTATGGCATCGCTTTGTCTGATTGCTAAAGCTGTCGCTGCCACTGATTTCAGGCACGCAGGCAGAGCCTGAGCTACGGGATCTAATGTACTGGAAAAATAAGCACATGGTTTGTGTGCTCCTGCTTGTTCTTGTGTGAGTACTGACAAGGCAGTACCTTCGCGTTCTGTAATAAAGAGTGTAAACTGTTTACTGTAACATGGTGTTGCTAAAACAGGTGCTTGACATAAAGCTTTCTTTAAGCTTTTAAAAGCTTGTGTATGTTCCTGAGTCCAAGGGAGAACAGTCGATGTGGCTGCCTCCTGTGTTGTCAACTGAATGAGTGGTTTTGCTAGAAATGCATACTGAGGGATCCACTGCCTACAATATGAAGTGAGGCCTATGAAAGCCCGTACCTCCTTTTGTGTCTTGGGTATTGGCATGTTAGCTATTAACTGAATGCGATCTGGTGTAAGCTGCCTTCCCTCCTTGGACAGCGAGTGTCCAAGATAAACAACTCGCTGGACACAGAATTGCAGCTTAGAAGGGGACACCTTGTGCCCCTTTTCGGCTAGAAATTGTAAAACTGTCAGTGATGCTTTCTCACATTCGTGTTCGCTTCTAGCGGTGATCAGTAGATCATCGACATATTGAAGCAAGGCAGTGTTAACTGGCATGTGAATACTGTCGAGTTCTCGTTTCAGTGCTTGGCTATAGATGCTGGGGCTTTCTGTAAATCCTTGAGGTGCGCGTGAGAATTTGAAGCTACGTCCATTTAAACTAAATCCGAACAAATATTGGCTTTCCGGATCTATTGGGACGCTGAAAAAGGCATTTTTGAGATCAATTACAGTAAAGAATGTTGCTTCGGAATCAATAGCTGTCAGTAATGATGAGATATCGGGGACCACAGGGAATTGTGGCACAATACACTTGTTTAATTCGCGCAGATCTATAACCAATCGATATACTGGCGGGGCCTTCGGATCTGTTCGTTTGAGAATCGGAATTATCGGTGAATTACATACATTGGAGTCTGTTTCTACAACCACTCCTTGGGCAATGAGCTCGTCAATGATTTGTAGTAAAGCCACTACAGCATCTGGTGGTAACTTGTATTGTCGCATTCGTGGTAGTACCACTCCTGCCTTTAGTGTAACTCGATATGGTGTAATATTCATGCAACCAACATCAGTAGGGCCTTGTGCCCATAGATGGGTAGGTAAAGTCTGCAATCGGGGATCCATGTCTCTAGACACATAATGACCTTTAAAATCACGTAAAAACAATCTTACTCCTTCCGGAGAACAACATATTATAGCTCCTAGAGCTTTCAATGTCTTTATTCCTAACAGGTTTTCTGGACATGATTTAGTAAGCAATAAATCTGTAGTTCGGGTCAAAGGTCCTATCGTAAGTGGAAGAGGTTGTGACACTTCATTAACAATAGGTTTTCCTGAAAAACCAAGGGAAATATTCTGTGAGCCTGAGAGGGGTGCCCCTGGAACTTCACTACGTTTTATAGTTGTTCGACTTGCCCCTGTATCGAGTAAAAATTTTCTGTCTTGGCCTAATAATTCACTATGTACATAAGGTCCTTCTTGATCTACAGGGATCTCGATAAGGGGTAAGTCAACTTCCCTCTCTAGGCTGGTTCATGCATATCGTTGATAATCAGGATAGTCATACTGTGCGGTCTGGTACAGTTGTCGTGTCGTGGTTTGCGTGGCAGCAACAGGCAACGCTGGTGTAGCTGGCACAAACTGTATAGTCTGTTGTGGAGCTGGCATGGACTGTGCATGCTGCAAGGCTCCTTGTTCATTCTGATCCTGTCTAAGTGGCCGTGGTCTTTCTTTTGTGATACCTGTGGCGATATTACGCTTCAGGACTGGACAATCGTGTACATGATGACCTAGTTGTTTACAATAGTTGCATGTCCCTTTTACAGGTCCTGCTAAATCGCCAGAATGTGTCGTACCCTTTTTATGTCCTTCAGCTGGAACTGTTTGGGAGACTAGCATTTTCATTTTCGTGTCTTTCATGCGTCTTTGTTCATGATCTTGTTCCTCTCTAATTCTATTGTGATGATACTGTAACAT
This sequence comes from Triturus cristatus, assembly GCF_964204655.1. Classification (NCBI taxonomy): domain Eukaryota; kingdom Metazoa; phylum Chordata; class Amphibia; order Caudata; family Salamandridae; genus Triturus; species Triturus cristatus. Next base: position 592,820,167 of record NC_140593.1, read on the forward strand.
TTGTAACATTTGTGATGGAGTGTTACCTTGCCAGGTACTCTCGAATTTTAATACTCTATTCTTCACTTGGGGCAAGGAATTTTCAACTAATTTTGTCACAAACAGATGTGGGTAGGACTCGCTACTTGCTTTTATACCACTATTTATACCAAAACATTTTTCGAATCGAGCATAGAAATCACTAGTGTCTTCATCTTGCTTTTGTTTACAGGCTGAAATTGCACCCCAGTCTTCCTTTTTCGTAGTTAATAAACGTGGCAGTACCTGGACTAATAAACCTGGCAGTGCTTTAGTTTTGTCCCCAAGCCCCGAACCTGGACCTCGGGCCTTTTCTTCATTTTCTAATGCTGTCCAATCTATCTTTTGGTCTCCTACCTCCCACTCTTTTTCCTTGAGTTTTTCATAAATGCCAGCAGGCATTAATACCTTTAATATTGTCATAATGTCGGGATAGGTATACTCTCCCATGAGTAACATGTCTTTAACTTCTCGGTGGAAACCCGCTGGGTCTTTGTCATGACTGGGTACCACTTTCTTCATTTCTAACAATTCTATTTTCGATATGGGCGTATATACATATACACGTTTAAACTCATTGTCCTCGCCCTTTATTGGGTGCACTTCTCGTAAGGGATTCTGTCTGTCCATGTAATACGTGGTTCTTTCCTTGATGGGCAGTGAGACATGTTCTGGGTATATAAAAAGAATGTACTGCTTTCTTGATTCTAGTATCTCTTTAATTAACTTAGTACCTGAACCTCTCCATCTATTCTTGAGTAATTCGGTCAATATATTAGGTAAGGGACCCGGATCTGAATGTTGGCTTTTATATAGTATAAGAAGTTGTTGAATCATATAAATCCCAGCTAAACGCTGTTCATCTGGGGTGAGATTCAAAAATGTGTGTGCTATTGTATCATCACTATACTTCCTGGGACTGTCAACCCAATGGACAGCTGACCTGGCTAATTCTTGTTCATCCATAGAATCGAGAAAATGATAACCCCTTTGTTCTCGGAGTAATTTATCAGCTGCTTGGAATGAATGCTCGTTAGACCTTATATTTATTATTGGTGTTTGAAAATTCCTGTTATTTTCTAGACCTATCGGATGTATCGGATCAGTAAGACATCTAGTACTATTACGAGATCTTCCTCTACCTACATAGGCTATAGTTTCTGACTGTCCTGTGGGCAGTCCTGATGCTTCTTCCTCGCTTCGTTCGAACTGGTCTACCGCTAATCTTTCTTCGTGTAGGCGTTCTATTTCTTTACGGATCTTTCGGCACATGGCTATTATACAGTTTTGCTTATCATGTCTCCCTTCTGATATATTCTGGCTCCATCTGGTAAGAATCTGCATTGCTTCCGGGTCTACCCCCGGTCGGTCTTGATTTCTGATCACACAATTTATGAGGAAACGTAACAGTTCCCCCTGTATCTCCACTTTCTGGTATTCCATAGCTCTGTTAATACATTCAGAATCTTGCCCTGTTTGGACAAAATGATATATATTATCTAGATGCATAGTCATTCCTGGTAACTTCCCTAAATACACCGCGGCTCGTCTGATACGTAATGATGCCAGGGTCATTTCGTCCTCTTTTCCGGGCACAGGGTCATATCTACAATCTATAAGAAGTTCCTTAAGCGTACGGGCATTTATGAGTTTGGGGGTACGTGAATGTGCTGACTCTTGAAAAGTAAGTTTATTTATTCTAGGTGGCGTAGAAAAGATATTGGTAGCACCTCCGGTAGCCCCGTCTGGAGTATCGGGTGTGAAAGGATTCGTTGAACGTGATACAGCAACTATAGGTGTGGATACAGCTATAGAAGTAGCTGTAGGAACAGATGCAGAAACAGATGTGCTTGCCGGAACTTGTGTCAGAACCTGTTGCTGTAGGGATACAGGTACTGGATCTTGGCGTTGAACCTCCCTGGCAAGCGGTCTATGTGGGGCGGGATTAGCATACTCGGGAGCTGCGTCATCTAAATATGAGGAAAGAAAAACATCTTCTGCTGTTCTAGGATGCCCCTTAGGATGTACCTTTATTGGAAATAATGGGGGTGGCAAGTCTTTTGGTATCCCCTCAGTAGCCTTAGGTAATCCCTCGGCCAGAAGGGGATACATACCCTTCATAAGGGCATGTCTTTGTCTGTCTACTTGTTCTGATTTTACTCGTGTACCTTCTTCAATTAATAGATTTTCTTGAACTTTATTTGAATTCTCTTTACTCTTCTCTTCCTGTCTACGTGCTTTTTCTGTGCGTCTATACGATTCTTTACGCCATAATTCAATGGCGTCCTTCTGTGATTGTCTAGCTTTCTTTTTCCATAACTCTTCCTCTACTTTCACGATGCACTCTGCATCCCAGGTCCCAGCTGTGGGCCACCTCTGACTTTCTGGTAATTCCTTAGTGTAGTCTACCCATAAATCAAGAAATAATATAGCGTCTAAGCCATGTTTATGATACATGAAGTACCCTGGAGTGTCCCTAGGAGGAATAGGAACAGCTTCTTCGAGTACCCCTTTTCTTGTTGTGATCTGTCTTAATTTCGAAAAGAGCGGCATATTGAAAACTGATCTGATACTTGATTTTGAACAAACTTAATGAGAACTGATCTGATACTAGATTTTGAACAAACTTAATACAATAAACACAATAATGAACAGTCATTCATACCACAATATACCGAACGTATTTAAAACATTTAACATTTAACATTTAACTGAGCAACGATGATCTAAGAAAAACTTAATCACTAAACATAATACTCGACTTGAACTGAATTATTCTGAATTTATATACTTGATATACTAGATATACTGCTAAACAGTACAGATACACTGCTGAAACAGTGCAGACCGGATTTGTGTACCCAAACCCGTCTGGACCGGCACAACTTATGTGCACGCCAGAACGCCTCCCCAGTAATGGTACTCACCGGGTAGCTCGGAACGGAAGGCCTCGGAGACTGAACTGAACTTGAACCGGACTGGACTCGACTCGAACACTTCGGACACTGGACTCGACTTCGGACTTCGGAAAACTGGTGGGCCTCTGTATACCTCGGATCTTGCTCTCTCAGCTAGGCTCTGGTCGGGATACTTCGCACTTCTCACCGCCTCGCCTGGGTGTTGATCGCAGCCTCAGTCGCCCCCGCTTGACCGGAGGGAGATACAGGAAATCCTGCTGGTACGCGTTGTTGTCCGTCCAGCTGTGGCAGGAGACCGGGCCTGCAACGCACCACCGGCGCGTGAGATGAGAAAGTGTCCCTGTTCGGGCGCCATTCATGTGGTAAATAATTTAATTACCGGGACTTAATTTGATACAGAAACATAATAAAATAGCTCAGTAAATAAGAGGCAGAATCCGTGGTATTAGAGGTTCGGAATGGGCTTTATTCCAATGGTCGATTATAATCGGTTGCTCCAGGTTCCATCACCACGAAGGTTCAGGAAGTGAAGTACATACGTTATTGACAATCAATTACTTTTATACAATAGGCATTACAGTGAGGCCAATACAAGAGGCGTAACAATTGATAGTGGTGATAATATATTCATACGTAGCAAAAATAGGCGTAACTGGGAGTGATTAAAAAAACGTCATCAGATGTGATGTCATAAGAGGGTGGTTACATGAAAGAATTTCGCAATGTCAGCAGAAATACTTGGCAGATATGCGCGCGCAGCAGCATGACGTGTAATTGACGTGCAACTAGGAGGTGAAGGGGACTTGACATTTAGCTCTACATGTGGCGACAGAAGTCTGGAGGGTCAAGTCAACCTAATCCCAAATCATATCTAACATCCTATGTTTAAAGAACTAAGTTATCCAAAAGAGAGGTCTCTTAGAGTAGAATCTTATTCTATACTGACTATACTGACTGTTAGTGCGTGTACAAGCGTCTAAGTGTCTACACTAGATGCGAGGGCGGAATCTTCCATAGTAACAGGGCTATGAATTACTTGCATGAAGACAGAGAAGTCGGGCCTTTGCTTGGTAGCTGGAAGAATGTTTACTTAAGCTACTAGACAGGAATGCATTGGGCAGGGAGCGGAGCAGATAATTTTCGAAGGTGAAATACAGTTCTTGGCAGGCAGCAAGCTGATGTCAGGCTTCGTGAGCCGCGCAGAGAATGAGACAAAGTTCATGGTCACAGATGCAGGCTCAGACTGGAGCTTTCAGAGGCAGAAGACAAGAGGAGTTTGATGACAGAATCAGGGCCTTCTTGCCTGGACTGTAAAATGGCATAAGTGAACCATATAAAGGCGGTGGCCTTTTGTACTTATGAATGGAATATCCAGCCTATTCATGGCGGATCTGAAAGAGGACATGTTAACGGTGGACGCACATGTATTTGCGTCTTCATAACTGGAACTGGAGGGAACATACATGTACTTGTCACATGCACATAGAACCGTTGGGGTCCAAGATAGGGGACATAACTGACCAGAAAAATCCATATTTCCACAGGACTCCAAACAAATTGTCCAAAATTAACAGCAGTATGATAAAGAAGTGTCCTAAATGTGGGGAAGAAAGAGTGGATGATCTTCACATGTTCCGATACTGTGCTGAGTTGGAAGAATTTTGGAAACAAATTGGTAAAACCTTCTCTGAGGTACTGGAACAGCCCATAGAGGTAAGCATGGTAACAGTTATTTTTGGGATTAATCTACAAAACATAGTCTATCCCTCACTGAATAGAGATCAGGAAAATATCCTTTTCCTATTCACCCTGCTTGCCAGAAGGGAGATCTGTATTAATTGGGTAAGAAACACACCTCCAACCCATAGAGAATGGCTGGCGTCTATATTAAGGGTATATGAATTAGATAAACAAAGGAAAAAAAGTAAGAACAACATTTTTGGGAAAATTAGGGAAAATTATAGTCAAGCAAATAATAGGGTGTCCAATGATTAAGGCAATGGTATCAAAGATTTCAAGCTGGGTCTTGAACCGAGTGGTCATTATGACCAGCTCCCTCCATTTCCAACAATCTTGTGCCAGGAGATGAACAAAAAGGGGCCCCAATGGCTAAGAGCAGACCTATCCCCTTATGTTACACTCTAAGGTATGGACGCATCGAAATCAGAGTGTTCAAGGGGACCCCCGACTCCTCCAAAAACTCCAAAATAATTTTGCTTATGAGGACAAAAAAGAAAAAAAGAAAAAGAAAACTGGACACCCAGGGGACTTCAGGGAGGTATGGCTTGCGTGGATCCCCCAACATTTCCTTACCCACAATCCCCTGCAAACCTCAAATTTAGCTGAAAAAAACACATATTTCACGCATTTTTGTGTGGGAAAATTGTGGCATCATCAGGCTGACACAAATTTCCTACTATCCAGCATTCCCCCAGGTCTCCCAATAAAAATGGTGCCCCACTCGTGTGGCAGGCCCAAGTACCCGTGACAGGCTAGGGCCCAAAACGTATTGAGGTGACATCAAAATTGCCTATCTCAAAATGACCTGGTATTGCAAGGGGGGTCCCCTGGGTTTTTGGCCCGGTGCTCAGCGGCCACCTAGGGAACCCTACCAAACCCACATGCTTCTGAAAACTAGACACCTGGGGGATTCCAGAGGTATGGCTTGCGTGGATCCCGAACGTTTCCTTACCCAGAATCCCCTGCAAACCTCAATTTTAGCTGAAAAAATGACCTTTTTCACACATTTTTGTGTGGGAAAGTTGTGGTATCACTGGGCTGACACAAATTACCTACCACCCAGCACTCCCCCGGGTCTCCCGATAAAAACGGTGCCTCACTCGTGTGGGAGGCCCAAGTACCCGCGACAGGCAAGGGCCCAAAACGTATTGAGGCGATATCAAAATTGCCTATCTCAAAACGACCTGGTTTTGCAAGGGGGGGTCCCCTGGGTTTTTGGCCTGGTGCTCGGCGGCCACCTAGGGAAACCTACCAAACCCACACATTTCTGTAAACTAGACACCCGGAGGCTTCCAGGGAGGTATGGCTTGTGTGGATCCCCCAACGTTTCCTTTCCCAGAATGCCCTTCATACCTCAAATTTAGCTGAAAAAAACACATATTTGACACATTTTTGTGTGGGAAAATTGTGGCATCATCGGGCTGACACAAATTTCATTTTTTACTGCGAAATTGAGCTGCGTCCACGTTGTGTTTTGTGCCGTTTCCTGTCGCGGGCACTAGGCCGACCCACACAAGTGAGGTACCATTTTTCTCGGAAGACTTTGGGGAATGGGGGTGGGTGGAAATTTGTGGATCCACGCAGATTCCAGAACTTTCCACCACAGAAATGTGGGAAAAATGTGGTTTTTTTGACAATTTTTTAGGTTTGCAATGGATTCTGGGTAACAGAACCTGGTGAGAGGCAGTCAAGTCACCCCATCCGAGATTCCCCGGGGTGTCTAGTTTTCAAAAATGTATAGGTTTGCTAGGTTTCCCTAGGTGCCGGCAGAGCTATGGTTCAAAAACTACAGCTAGACACTTTGCCAAAAAAGGGTCATTTTTCACTGCGAAATTGAGGTGTGTCCGCGTTGCGTTTTGCGCCGTTTTCTGTCACGGGCACTAGGCCGACCCACACAAGTGAGGTACCATTTTTCTCGAAAGACTTTGGGGAACGCGGGGTGGGTGGAAATTTGTGGATCCATGCAGATTCCAGAACTTTCCACCACAGAAATGTAGGGAAAATGTGTTTTTTTAGAATTTTTTAGGTTTGCAAGGGATTCTGGGTAACAGAACCTGGTGAGAGGCAGTCAAGTCACCCCATCCTGGATTCCCCTGGGTGTATAGTTTTCAAAAATGTATAGTTTTGCTAGGTTTCCCTAGGTGCCTGCAGAGGTATGGTTCAAAAACTACAGCTAGGCAGTTTGCCAAAAAAGGGTCATTTTTCACTGCGAAACTGATGTGTGTCCATGTTGCATTTTGCGATGTTTCCTGTCGCGGGCACTAGGCCGACTCACACAAGTGAGGTACCATTTTTATCGGGAGACTTAGTGTAATTCACATTTGTAAAGCAACTGTTATTACCTATTGACTTTCGATGCATTTCTGCCTTCCAAATGAAAGACATTGTGTCATAAAGAAGTCATTTTGAAAAATGACCATTAATTTTCATGCTAGTATGAGTATTCCCAATTTCGAAAATGTGCAAATATCTACTGTTTCTAAACTCTATAATTTCTTCCGATTTCAGAAATACATAGGTGTCTTTCATACCGATTTTTCCAAGTATACATTTTCCCACAATAATTGCTATATACCCGGTACATAATAAAAAGCCATTGCAAATTGCTGCTCAGTTTTTGACTCTGGGTTCATCGGGTTCTTGGTGAACCCACAAGTCCTATATATCCCCACAACCAGAAAGGTCCAGCAGATGTAACGGTATATTGCTTCCAAAGAGCTGTCATAATTAGAAGAAGTTACAGGTGAAAACGTTGACACAAAAGGCTGTTTTTTTCAACTAATTCTCAATTTTTCCTATATTTAACTGTTAGTTTTTATAAAGAAACCTTGATGGATCTACACAAATGACCCCTTGCTGAATTCAGAATTTTGTCTACTTTTCTAAAATGTATAGCTTTCCGGGATTCATTATTGCTTTCATACCCATTTCTCCCATTAACTGGAAGGGGGTTGAAAGCACAAAAAATAGCAAAAATAGGCTATGTCCCCGAAAAATGCCAAAACTGTGTAAAAAATGTTGGTTTTCTGACAAAAGTCTGTCATTCCATAAAAGCTGGGAAAATGGAGATTTCAGCCCCACAAAACCTTTTTTGATACCATTTGCAGGGAAATCCCAGATGCTTTCATTTGCAGTACTTTTTTCCAATTTTTCCCCAAAAAAACTAAATGTAGCTATATTTTGGCTAATTTCTGGAACCCCTCCAGGGGAATCCACAAACCCTGGGTACCTTTACAATCCCCATGATGTTGGAAGAAAAGGACGCAAATTTGGCGTGGATACCTTATGTGGTCAAAAAGTTACAGGGGCCTAAGCGCGCACTACCCCAAATAGCCAAAAAAAGGCTTAGCGCGGTGGGGGGGAGGCCGAGCAGCGAAGGGGTTAAGGAGCTCTGCACTCCCCCCCAAAACAAACAAAAAAAATACAACCGGCTATCGTGAACATTACCTCCAGTTAATACGTGTCATTGCTCTACATTCCCTTGCTATCTCGGACACGTGCTCACTGATCCCCAACTGCGAGTAAATAACTAAGCATGGGAATGACTGACCAGCAGCAAACTAAATTACCATTCGTGCCCGGATGAACATCGCGGCTCCCAGGCGCCATGGCTGATGCAGAACCGGACACAGACAAAGGCTCAGACGCCTAGATGGAAGCTGCCCTAAATGCTATCCAGCACAGTCTACAGGCCATAGATGGTAAGATAGATGCACTTACTATCAGAATGGATCACATAGCCGCCCGAATAGACAAACATAGTGAGCGCTTAGAGGAAGCCGAACAGCGGATATCGTCAGTTTAAGATGAATCCCATGCAACTACTTCTATATGTGACGACATAGTAAAACTCCTAGAGGTTATACAAGCAAAGAATGAAGATCTCGAATCCAGATCGCGTCGTAACAATCTACGCATTGCGGGTGTACCGGAGAGCACCAATACTGGTAAACTTGAGGACTATGTAAAGACGATGCTAAAGAATCTGTTTGGAGCAGAACAATTCTCACCAATGCTCATTGTAGAAAGAGCGCACACGTCTCTTGTACCGAAACCACCACAGAGAGCCCCTCCGAGGCCTATAGTGGCCCGAATTCGGAACTACCACGACACCCCCTGGAATACAACGACTGTGAGATGGCTTTCTACCCAGACTTCACCCTCTCTGTCCAGCTTGCTCGCAAGGAATTTGGCCCGATGAAGAAGAAACTACGCGACATGAGCATCCCCTATGCCATGTTATATCCCGCCAGACTTCGCGTCACCCATGCAGGTAAAACTCGCATTCTATCGACACCCCAAGCAGCGCAGGAATTTATCAAACATGTTAAGCAAAAACCTGCTCGTGATACACACTCCACTCCACAAGCGGAATCGGATTAACCCTACGGCATGATGGAGTCATGTATTGACTTACTGCTGTAATGACTCCGTGAGGTTGGTGCCAGATTTCCTCTCTGATATAGGGTAAGATACTCTGTTCATTATAAACAATATAAAAGCAGAATGCAGCTTTCTATTATCCCTGACTCGGACTTTAGAACAGATGCAGGTACTGCAAAAACTACACCCACTTGCTTTGCCGCGCTATCTGTGAGTTAACTGTTATTTTCTGATACATGTTTTGCACAATAAGGTCCAATATGATACCACTGACTAACAACTGTCCAATTGCTGCAGCTATATGTACTTCTGTCGCTCCGGCCTCCCATCTGCATGCGGATGGAAAACCAAGCATCTAGCTGCCCCCTAGCGGGTAAACCCCAACACAACTATGTTATCGTTTGAATTTAAGGTTCGGGTTTGTCTTTGGCATGGTTGGGATGCTAAAGTGGGCAGGGTGGAAAGTTGAGATATATGTTAAGTTTATCCATGCAATTAACGAACACTCAACACATCGTACACGCATAACACTCCACATTATACTCTATTCCAAGGCCATAATAGCAGTCACTTCTGAGAGTAGATAGGGCACTTTATTACAATACCCCAAAAGTCGACTTTACTCACCCGATGCATAATACGATAAACGACACACCACTGAAATTAGTTACATGGAATGTAAGGGGACTTAACAACCCCAGTAAGATTAGGCAGGTCTTGCATACTTAGACAGGCATCAAATAAATATCGCTCTATTGCAAGAAACCCATCTGCTCCAAACCAAAGCTGATTCACTAGAGAAAAGATGGGCTGAGAGGGTGGCAGCTTCCTCCTATTCAACATACGCCAGGGAAGTCATCACATTAATACGAAAGGGGACACATTTTGTATACGAACAAATGCTCACTGATGATCGGGCCGGTATGTAATAGTTATTGGGGCCCTGCGAGGCTCTAAGGTGGGAATCATCAACAGATATGGTCCCAATATTGACGACCCAGCCTTCTTCACTAACTTATGGTGCATTCTTAGAACTCTCCCACCTATGGGACTGGTTTGTGGATGCGACTTTAATGTCACCCTTAATGACACATATGATCGGTCTCCAGCAACCACTGAAGACCATCAACGTGCTGCTTCTGTTATTCTTAATGGTATGACAGAATTCCACATGCAAGATATCTGGCGAATGCGCAACCCACAGATGCTAGAGAGTACCCACTCCTCTACCATACATGCAAGCTGGGCGAGACTTGATTATTGGCTACTTCCAGACTCAGATGCTTGTTTCCAGTCCAGGGAGGACCTGGCCTGGCAGTTCGGGCTTGACTGTTCCCATTGGGCACAGGGTCAAGACTGATTTGCATATGGCTGGGTCCAAACTGGAATGGCATGGTGGGCAAAATAACGATGGATTTAGGCCCAGATCTCTGTACTGGGGTGAATGTATGACATTGTTCTGCATTCTGTTCATCAATAGTTCTTTTTGCATTTGTCACCCCGAGTGGGACGGGTATGCTCAGACGTGAGTCCTGTGCTCTCCATGCCACTGGAATCAAGCTATCCTGACTGAAGAGGGGTGAAACCCCGAAACCGGTCCTAGGATGCTTGTTTCCAGTCCAGGAAGGACCTAGCCTGGCAGTTCGTGCTGGACTGTTCCCATGGGGCACAGGGTCAAGAATGATTTGTATATGACTGGGTCCAAACTGGAATGGCATGGTGAGAATAATAACGATGGATTTAGGCCTAGATCTCTGTACTGGGGTGAACGTATGACATTGTTCTGCATTCTGTCCATCAATAGTTCTTTTTGTACTTACAGACTCTGCCTGCATGTGGGCACATGAAATACGGCACCTACCAAAAACGCTATCTGACCATAAACCTGTAGTTCTGACTCTTAGCATCCCGACATATAATCCCCCTCCGTTTATCTGGCGCTTCAACGCCACATCCCTGCTGGATCCTATCTATAAAGAGACCATACACATAGCCATAGAAGATTTCTTCCATTTCAACAAAAATTCAGTAGATAGCGCTGGCACTTTATGGGAAGCGTTTAAAGCGAACGTGCGCGGTGTGTGCATTAGCACAACAGCTGGTATTTTAAAAGACATACGCACACAACTAAGTAACAGTGAAGCACGGTTAAAGCGCCTGGAAATGGAATATGACACGACCCAAATGCAGCTATTCTAGAGACACTTAGGGATGAAGTTACCCAATATAATAGACTTGCAGATGATGAACTGAAATACATCACCCGCCGGTACAAAATTTATAAACTGGGAGAGGGGGGAAGACCAGGTCGCTATCTGGCGCAACAAAAACGCATAGAACACAAACAGCACATTGTGTTGAAAATGATAGATTGTGAGAATACAACGCACTATGACAACCAGGTCATACTAAATACCTTCATGGACACATATGGTGAGCTCTACTCTGCACGTGATCCAGCAAACCCACAAGAAATTCTAGATTATATAGAGGACATAGCACTTGTATGGCTCACAGATGGTCAGCGAGAATTACTAACGCAACCCACCACAGTGGAGGAGGTACAAACCACCATAAAGTCTCTACCTAATGGCAAAACCCCTGGGCCTGATGGCTTTACCGGAGAATTTTATAAAGTCTACTCAGAACTGATCAGCCCTTATATTGGAGAAATGTATGATGAAGCCTATAACAGTCAGATTCTCCCTCCAACATTACGAGAAGCACTGATTGTAGCTTTATTAAAACTGGATAAACAGCCAGAACGCTCCAAATCCTATAGACCACTTTCCTTAATTAATACTAATGTTAAAATCCTGGCTAAGATCATTGCCACGCGGCTACAACCTTTTATGCAAGTAATAGTCCTACCAGATCAATCCGGTTTTATACCGAATCGATCAACCTCTCATAACCTATGTGCTATCTTTGCACTCTTGCATCAATTAAATCCGGAGTTAGAGGCGGCAGCGGTCCTTCTGGATGCAGCCAAAGCCTTTGACTCCATTGAATGGGTATATTTGTTTAGAATTTTGCAGAGAATAGGCTTACCACACATGCTTTTAAATTGGATTAAATTATTATATACCAAACCAATTGCACGTATAAGAGTAAATGGTCACATTTCGGATGCTATAAACATCCAAAGAGGTACAAGGCAGGGTTGCCCTTTATCGCCTCTACTATTCTCCATTGCAATAGAACCACTTGCCTGAAAAATCTGTCAAAGATATGCCCACACTGTGTTGAAGTTCCACCTCCATCCTGTTGGAATCTCGAAGTATGCAGATGATATGGTAATCTATGTTCGAGACCCGAGCCTAAATCTAGAACTGATCCTCAGAGAATATATCAAATTTGGTAGACACTCTGTCCTGCAAATCAATTGGAACAAATCCGCCATACTACCACTAACTGAACTCACTAAACCGCAGCCACTGGAGTTCCCGTTAGTTTGGCAAACAGACCCCATTAAATATTTGGGTATATGGATACACCATGAGCAAGAAATAGTATTTAGAACTAATTATGGCACTGCCGTAGATAAAATCGAGACACAAATAAATAGGTGGATTACACTCCCCCTATCGCTAGCAGATCGAATATCACTTGTAAAAATGGTAATCCTACCCAAACTCCTATACCTTTTTACGAATATCCCAATTACCCCACCGGCTCCAATATTTCGTAGGTTACGTGCACTCATTACACAATTAATATGGGTGGGCAAACAAGCGTGGGTATGATTACAAACTTTAACCTTACCATATACTTCTGGAGGATTCGCGGTCCCTGAACTGTTCATATATTACCTATGTGCCCAGGCGCAATATACCCACTATTGGTATCACCCGATCCGATATATGCCACATATGGCGGTGGAGGACGGTGATGCAAACCCCATTAAATTAACAAGTATTTTGACACATAAATGACCACACTTGACTAAGCAGGAGATTAACACAATACGCACCACTGCAGATGCCTGGCTACGAATCGGTCAGTTAGCAAACAAGATCCCACTGTATGCACCGAACATGCGATTAGCGCAACATCACCCTTATCAATTACTCAGGACAAAGAGAGTATGGAACTACTAGAACAAGTGGGCATCACCCTGATCGGTGATCTTTATATCAATGGGATATTCATCACACCAGACATATGTCAATAACCAGACAATGTTATTTAAATTCACCTATCATAGACTCAGAGAATCCATAAAGAAACTATATCCCTCCTATCCAAATGAACCCCCCAAACTGAACGCGCTGCAATTACTCATCACCACCCCGAACAACAACCACATGGTGGTGAAACTTTACAGAACCATACAATCTGAAATAGGCGTCAGCACTGTAAAGGCACATGAAAATTGGAATCTATTGCTGGACACACCTATTAGCGAGGCAGACTGGCAATCTTGCTGTGCACTCACTAACCTACTTACTCCCAACGGGAATTTACGCATTACTCCTTACAAGTACCTGCATCAAGCTTATCACACGCCATTGAAATTGTAGAAATATGGACTTCGTTGAAACGCGAACTGTAAGCGATGTGGGTACAATTAAGCTGATTTTATTAATTTAGCCTGGGAATGTGGGCGGGTGCAGATTTATTGGAATCAAGTGGTAACTATATTGGGAGAAATTCTGAACTGTACATTACCCTGCACGCTGCAATTATGTCTGTTATGCCATGTGTCATCGAAATGCGAACTGTAAACGATGTGGGTACAATCAAGCTGATTTTATTCATTTAGCCTGGGAATGTGGGCGGGTGCAGATTTATTGGAATCAAGTGGTAACTATATTGGAAGAAATTCTGAACTGTACATTACCCTGCACGCCGCAATTATGTCTGTTATGCCATGTGATGCCGTTAAAATCTACAAAGAAAAAGTTAGCTACCATAGCATTATTATTGGCGAAACGGAGAGTAGCGATGCACTGGACAGTAAAAAATCAACCACAGTGAAGCAATGGATAAGGGACTCACTCTACTGTAAAGACAATTTTTTGTTATATTCAGAAGAGCTACCCACTGCCTCTAAGCCAGCTAATTTTTGGGAACCTCTTACTGCCTATTTGAATGCTCACCCTGATTTATTAACAAATGTATGAACTGTGCCTTTCGAATGCCCTCGAACTCTGAATCTGTGAACAGGCCATTATATTATACACTGTGTTGACATATGTAACGTGTATTATGCAATATCAAATATGCCGGGACCGTTTATTATTCTTGTACTGTAATAATAAACAAAGTTCAATTAGAAAACATAAGAAAATACAAAAAAACTTTTTGGGCCCACCTAGCTTTAATGGAGATGAGGCAAATGATTTTCAATGCAACTAAAGCCTCGTGTGTTAGCGCATTGTTATTTGCAGACAGCAAATTTTTCATTGAAATGGTCACTAAATGTGCACAGACGTACAGTTTTACTGATAAAACTATGTTGCACACAAATGATAATGTGTAGAAATCAGGTTTCAATAAATATTTGTTATTTGCACACCACCAAGTAAAGTGTCTTCATTTGTTCTGATCCAACTAAAATCTTTGTTTCCATCACACATCACAATTACAAAAACAATGAGCTTCATTTTTCTCTGCTAACTGCTGAATGTGTATGTAAGAAATTGGGTTACTGGTTGAGGGGGGTGAAATAATAATCAAGGAGCAACCACAATCCTTGTCAGAGTGAGGTACATACACGCAAACTCAAGATGAACCTGTGCGCAACCCTCTGGTAGGACAGAGCAGTCAGGCTTAACTTGGAAACAATGTGTAAAGTATTTATGCAGCAGTTCAAACAGTAATGAAGTGAAATCACAACACAAATAACATCCCACACAAATTTAGGAAAATAGAGTACATTTTAATAAATAAAATGACACCACAATGAAGCACATCTAATCAGTAGACCAGGTAATATGCAGGTTTAAAGATTTCAGTGAAATTAGCACCAAAAAGCACAAAGCTGCAACTATGGATCTCTGGACGCGCTAGACAGGACAAAGTCACAAGATCAGGCTGAATTGTGATGGAAGGCAGGTCGGCTGTAGGGTCCTAGATAGGCCCACTGAACAAGAGTTCCTTAAATCCTGGTTGGGGAGCATGGCGAGGTCCCGCGTCAAGGATGCGTCGCGAGGCCAAGGTGATACATCGGTTCTGAGGAACTGCGAGGCTGCAGCTCGAGGACCTGCATCACCATCGAGGCTGCTGTCAGTGAGAGATTTTCATTACAAGGGCCTCTTCAGGGAAGCTTCACACAGCAGTGGTTCCGATGCAAGCTGCAAGGTCAATGCAGACACCTTGCACTAAGAGATTCTAGCAGCAGGGGCGATGCATCGGTTCTGCTCACATTACACCAAGGTGGAGAGTTGTGTTAATTCTGCTGGATCCTCAGATGGACTGGCAGAGTACCTTCATGTCCACTTCTAGTGGTCTAGGACGGGGGTGGCACCACTTGGCTGGGTAGTACTCACAGATAGAAGAGGCCAGGTGCTGGGTTCAAAATTGTTGGGCCTTCTGTCCCTGAGGCACTAGTCAGGAGGCCAGCCAACTAGCCCTTGGAGTCACTTTGGAGTCCTGGGATCAGCAAATGCTGGTCCAGTCCTTCTCACCCAGGCAAGAGGGCAGCAGGAAGCAGGTCAGTACAGCATGCAGTGGTCCTTCAGGGTAGCAGTCCAGAACAGTGGCAGTCCTTCTTCTTGTCAAGGTCTTCCACTGATCCAGAAGCATACCGAGAAGTTGGTGTCAGGTCTAATATTTATACCTAGACCTATCTTTGAAGTGTGAGAAGCTTCTAGATGTTTCATTTGAAGTGCACAGGTTTCTTGCCTCCCCTGCCCTGGCCCCAGACTAGCTACAGAGGGAATGAAACTCTTTGTATGGAGGCAGGACACGGCCTATTCAAGTGTAAGTAGGACTGTGCCCAGCTCTGCCCTCCCATACTGCCAGTGATGGCTCATCCAGGTACACTTAGCTAGCGATTGTGTGTGGCTATCTAGGAGGAATATGCAAAGCCCAACTGCCAGCTACACCCAGTCATGTGGCCCAATGACAAGTTACATGCACTAAATGGCTACGGAAGTATAATATCAACTTTCTAAAAGTGGCAAGTTCAAAATTGTAATTTAAAAACCGACTTCACAATGAGAGAGGATTTTTCTTTACAATTCCAAAGACACCAAACATGAAGGGTACCTGCTTCCATTTGGAACTTATCACTTATTAAATGTAATAAGGTAACTTCAATATTATCCATTGGGATAGGTGGAGTTTTCACTACCAAGGCATATAAAACTTAATGCAAGGTGCCCTATTTTTTAAATGCACCACACCCTGCCCTCTTGGCTGTTGAGGGCCTACAACAGGTGTGACATATATGTAGTAAAAAGAAAGTTTTAGGCCTGGCGAAAGGTTTATTTTGCCAGGTCGAAATGGTAGTTTGAAACTGGACACACAGACTGTAATGGCAAGCCAGATACAGGTTTAATGGCTACTTAAGTGGGTGGCACAATCAGTAGTGCAGGCCTCTAGTAGCATTTAATTTGCAGGCCCTGGTGCAGGTAGTACCACTTTACTAGCAACTTACAAGTAAATTATATATGCCAATTGAGTATAAGCCAATTATACCATGTTTTTAGGAGAGAGCACTGGTTAACAGTAGTAAAGTGCAAGTAGTTCTGAAGTCAGCAAAACAGGAGGGAGGAAATATTAGGGGAAAACCACACCAAGGATGCTAAGTCTAACCCAATATAGTTCATTTATGGTTCTTTACATTTTGTTGATTGTTAGGAAAAAATTACATCCTCCAGTTTTCCTGTCACTCTTCATGTTCCCAGGCGGATTGTTATATAATTCACTTCACTTTTCTTTCTATGACTGCAAATTGAGAGGAGGCGTAAACACCTGTTGTATTGTGTTAGAAAATAAGCAGCAGGATACATAACCTGACATTTGACCTCTGTCTATGAAGCTGCAGCAAATGTGAGATGATAAATACAGAATTTTATGGCATTTGTATTTATTGCCTCGACTTTGGTGATGCACCAAAATTGCTCTCGACCTACCAGAGGGTAGCAAGCAAGCCAAAGTTTGGGAATCACTGATTTACCCCATTTTATCACTTTGTGAAGCACATCATATATGGGGTCCAAAAGCAGGCGGAGTAAGGCAGAATTCAATTTACAGTGTAATAAAGACATTTACTTTTGTGGTTACAATTCATCCTGTTTCATAGTCAAAAACAGGCTGCAAAGGCGGACGTGAATCTAATAGATAACTTATGTTAAAGTTGGAAAAGTACATCTGAGACACAAACATTATTCTATTGGTGGGTGGATTAAAATAGTGCCACACAGCTTTACATTTTCATTTTGCATTAGTTTTAAAAGCCCTTTAAGCACTCTTGAGTGATGTACAGGTTCCCTGCTTCTCTATGCATTTAACTCATGATAGGGACAGTTGTCAAATAAATTAGGGCCTAATTATGAGTTTGGCCGCTGCGGCAACACCAACCATATTTGGCCCCCATGAAAACTGTGGTAGTGAGGAAACAAAGGGGCCTCTACAGGGCTCCTTGTTGCCTCAGGGCCATAGGATGCATGCAGTGGGGCACATTGTGTGCCCCTCTGTCTGTATACACTCCCTTTCCTGCATGGCATGGACATACTGTGCAGGAACGGGCTTTGACGCTCCCATTGGGATGTCTTTTTAATAGGCACCACTGTGGAAATGCCAAAGGACTGCCTGCCAGATCATGAGGTAACTCACAATCTGCCAAGCAGCTAGCGGTGAGATTTGGTGGTGTGGAATGGGGCGGTAGTGTGGTGGCCCTCATCCAAACACTGCCAAACTCATAATCAGGCCCTTAGACTTCTTAAGATCACTGTTTATGTTATTCAGTCCAGACAGGCTACAAACCTCGAAATAGCACTGAAGCAGCTTTTCTTGAAGTCAAAGTAAACCTCTTAAGGAAATGGGCAAAGGGTAATTTATAATCATTCATCCTATTGGTATTTTCATGTTCTTTTGACAGCTTAGACCAAGCATTTTTTCTTGACCCACCAGAAACATTAAATAGAGTACCAAACAGAACCTTAACTTAGCAAAGATTAATGCAGCAAACTCAGACAAAAAAAATAAGGAGGTAATTTAGATGTTGGTAGATGCGGGGCATTCCCCAAAAAACAATGGATGGCCCACCAACAACCTTGCAGTTCCACAGCTCCATTTATAGACATGGAATTTGTCTGACTTCTGCCAGCAAAGCTTGATCTGAAGTTGAATGCTTTAACAGTAGAGCCCAATCGCCAGTTGGCATATCAGATCTTCCACATAGACATAGGACTTTATTTACAGTATGGCAGCCAGTGAGCCAGTCGATGGAGGTTATTCCTCCTCTAACATGGCAGAAACCATTCTCAGAGATCACCGCCACACAAGCATAGATTTTGGTGCCTTCACCTCAGCCACCACTGCAACCTTTTTATGGAGGTTTTGAACAGTAAGCTAGCATGAAGGAATGCCTGCCCACATAGGATGGATGCTGTTGTACATTGACCGATGGCCCAGTGGCACACAGATCATTGATCAAAAGTTTTTAACAGGGAATCAAGCAGAGGTTCCGCCATTGAAAACATAATGTTTTCCATGACTCTAGTAGCATGGGAGAACTACATGTTTGGTGGAAGAGACATTTGCTGCTTTATGTAGGATGTCCTGCATCTCCCAGTCTCCAAACAAGGTCTAAAGATTTTCTCAGTAGCCCAGGAAAATGATGATTTACCAATTGTATTAAGAGAAGAATTTAGATTCAAGTAGAGACAAGGTCAATAGCATTATGAAGTAATCTCTTTACTACCAACCCTTATCATCACTGCCAAGAACGTGAAACCAAACTATAACAAGCATTGATCTAGAATGTTTCTGTCTTATAATGCCCCTGCAGAGCATCACTCTTCCTCTTTCATGTTTTCTACTCCTTCCATTCTTCTTCCTTAGAACTATCTGCTTCCTGAACCTCTCTTGTTTTCATCACTCCTCTCTTTTTCCTTAATTACTGTCCAACAATGCAAAAAATAATGTTTGTTCATTCCCTCCTTAAATTGATATCTTTCCTTACTCTTATTAACCTCCTTATTTATGAATTCATACCGGCTTCCTTACTTTTATTTTCCCTTTCACTCTTCTCACTTTTTAGTTTTTTTACTTCAACACCTAACCTCTGTGAGGCACGAGGGTTAATGCTAGCCTCCTTTCATAACATTTTGATTCTCATCTCACTACACTTTTGAATTGTCATATTATGGAAAGAAACAAGGCTATCATTAAGCATGTTCGAAGCTCCCCATAGCAGTTCTTGCATGATGCTCCACAGGCTTAAACTAACCCAACAGATGCATCTGCTTTCACAAACCTCCCAGACCACTCTGCCAGAGCCGGACAGGGCATATCAGGCATTTACCCGGGAGGTTGGAAGGGTGGGGGCTGATTTTGCTGTGGTGGGTGCCATCATTTGTTACTGGGGGCCAGTTTTACAGCCGTGCTGATATATCGCCCCAGTAACAAAAGCAGCTGGGGGGCTAGTCTGTTGAAAATGCCAAGGCTACTTTGGGTTCCAAGTCTGGCCCTGCCCTCCTCTCATCCAGACATCCCATGCATACAAGCCTTCTCCTACATTGCTCTTAATGCATCGAACAACCTGCTGCTACACATAACAGCCTCCTCCTCACTTCTTGATATTCACAAGAAGCTGATGACCTGGCTTTTCGAGTAGTCAAATTAGATCCTAGGTTTGGCTAGACTCAAACATACTAAGCACCAGGCTACCCAACAGGGTGATAGGCCACTCTATAAATCTGCATAACATAACTAATAAAGACACCTGGATTACACTAATCTGCTGCTTTACGAATGTCTGTGAATCTTCCCCAGATGTGTAAACCATACTTGCCATAGCACCCCTTACTGCATGTGTTCTAAACATTGATATATTGGCACCTGCTTATTGCATAACAGCAGCCATTCACATTACACTAAGTTCCAACAAACACCACTTAGCTAAGTCTTACATATAAAATTAACATTTTATCTCTGCAAGCCTTCCAATTTTCAGACACATGTCGTTCATACTCCTTCATGCATCTAAACAAAAATCACTTTGGATGATCATCAAAAGGCAGATAAAAATATTAACTCAGACATCATCTTAAGTAATCTGCACACTTTGAAAAAACACTACATTAGTTTGGTAATGTCAGTTACTTAACTCTAACACCTTAACATGTGAAATGAAACTAAACACAATAACTTCCCCATCTTTCAAATAAGTTACTAAATGGTCAAAAGGTCATTAATAGGTCAGCTCTCAAATTTAATGAAATCCGAACTCACATCCCACAAAAAGTCATACCTTGCTTTTAATAGTCTGCTTTGCCTTATTCCCTTCATTACTCTTCTCGACTGATGTGTCTCACACAATAGAAAGGGCAGCGGGTATTGCTGACCAGTAACAATTAAGGGATCGATTACAATGCATTTGGAAGGGCTCCAAATCGGATTCAGTTTTGCCGAATCCAATTTGGAACCCTTCTTTTCGACAGAATCGTACATAGTTTACCAATTACGATGCCCAGAAACCGTTAGGGCTGTCCAAACCGGTTCTAAAAGGCATTCGGACAGGATGAGTCTTTCAGAGTCAAATCGTACAGCTGTATGGACACGTTTCCGAGCGAGCGATTACAATGACCGATTCGGACCGCTGTTCCAATTCGGTCTGCACAAAACGGCTGTCGGAATCTGTCTTTGAGGGGCCAGTAGCAGGCGGCCCCTTTACCCAGGGCCTTACGAATCGGGCCCAAGGGACCCCCACCTATCCAACCATGCGCAGTGTGGCAGGCACCATGGGGTGTCTGCCTCAGGGTGCACGACTTTCCCTAGCCACCCCTTTCGTCAATGGGAACCTGTGTTCTCCTTTAGAACACAGGCTTCAGTCTAACCAAATCATATCTGGAAGTATCCAAATGCATAAAAATCGCTTGGTCGGACTCCCCCTCGAGTTGTTGAGAAAGCATTCTGCAACCAAATTGGTCGAATGCTTTCCGGACAAAGTAATCGGCCCCTAAGTGTTGTAAAACTTAGACCCTTCTGAAACAACTCTGTCAAAATATGCTATCATAAACTCAGGCTCCACAGGATTTAATTCCCCGTCTGCACACTAACATAACCATAGTCCCCAGGCACTCTAATACCTCCTTTTTGCACTAGGAGACCAAGACTTCCCAAGGAGTTTTGCATCCTTTCTTGAAGGTTTCTCATAACCTCTGGATCTCCCAGTAATGAACGTTACAATCTGCCAGTCCATTTCCCTTTGCTGCTAGATATTCTGCATCTAAGCTCACTTTGAGCTCGAACTCTGTCAACATTTTAAACTTCCCCTCAATTTGTTTACATACGTTACCAAGATTACATTGTCCATGCAAAGAAGAATTGGTCAATTTTCCATCTGTTACAAGCCTGGAACAGTCCCAAAAACTGCTTAGCCATTCCACTTCTCTAACCATCAAAATAATTCCTGCTTTGCATCTTCCATCACAGACACCTTGTCAGCATACCAAAGACTCTTGCATTTAACTAATACTTGTAATAACAGCAATCCTCTGTAATGCAATGGCCCTGTAAAAATTGCTCTAAGTGATGATGTTAGCAAACATGCCTCCCGAAACTAACCTCTAGGGCTGACCAAACATTGATTTAGCAGAATACAATTCCAATTTAATTTTCTTCTCCTATTTAACTGGTAACTGCAACTATGCTTTGACCGTGTCTATCATGAAATGTGAAAATTGAAAAGCTCTCCATGGCGTTGTTAACAACAAATTTTCCACATTCACAAACTACCCTGGTTGTTCCAATGGACTCGTTCTTAACTCCAACAGTTGCTCCACATGAGAAGAATGTCATCTAAACAGATTATAAGCCACCTGTGGTCTCAACACCTTTGGGAAGCACTAAGGTGCTGAAGAAAGGCCAAAAGGAAAACACATAAACTAATAAATCTGCTCCCTCCTTCTCAACCGCTGTTCCACCTTAATATTGAATCAAGAATATCATTGGTAAATATTATCATGGGAAAAATATCATGATATCATCAAAACCAGCGGACATCTTGAAGGCACGAATATTTTATTTTGTGATATATTTATAGTGTTGAATCTCAATATTTGTGGGTTACTGCCTATGTACAAGAGTGGCGTAGGAAGTGCAATAATAACTATTAGCTTTTTAATAAGTTAGTATTCTAATTGTAATTGGTACTTAGTTACTTATTTTATTGATTATGTAAATTGTAGAATTTGTTATTTATTTGAAAGGTTATTAATATATGTTTTAACAATTTTCATTTTGATTCATTATTTTTTTACATTAAGAAGTATTTATAAATGTTATGTGTATGTGATGTTTCTTTTATTGTAATTACTAAATTATTTGGTGGGCTGTTTCATCTGTAGGCAAGGGAGGCGTTACGTGTTTATAGATGTATGTGTGTTCTCTAATATGTAAATTTTTTGATTTTTAATTGATGAATTATTTTATATTTTTTTATTTATTTTGTTTTCTATTTTCTATTTTTGCTTTTGGTGGGTTGTTGGCTTCTTAGGAGAGTATGGCCGGACGTGTTTTCAAATATTTATAGCTTTTTTAAAATCATTTGTAAATGGTAATTTCTTTTACATATTTGAATTATACATTTACTTAATGGCAAATGTATTGCGGAAATTGCGATAATTTGACATTTTCGCGTTCCGCGGAGAGCGCGAAATTGTCAAAATTTCCGGTTGCCGCAGCTTGGCGATAATTTGTTTCTTGCTCGCGCTGTAAAATAATACATTCTCGCGCGTGCGCGATCGCCTTACCTGATTCCCTGCATTCGCCGACAAGTTTTCTTGATCCGGTCGCGTTCTCCATGAGATGTTGTATTGTTTTTAGCCATTTGCGCTGTCTCACGACAGTTCGCGCCCGCAGTGACGTCATGCGTCGCACGATCACGTCTTTCTTCTCGCGATCATGCACCGCGAGACAACTCAAAACAAGATGGCCGCGCCCGCGAGCAACCACATGGGTAAGTTGGCGACCCGCAACCATGCAGAAAATCTCGCGAACATGCTGGAAAAAAAATTCTGCATCTTCGCCATATTTCCGCTTGTTTGCGATAATTTTAAACATTTTCGCGATAATTTGCGGAAGTGGATTTCGCAAATTCCGCCCACCCCTATAAGTGATCCAATTAGGAGTATTTGCTGCATATTTTTATGTTGTTTATTGATAATGTATCATATTTTATAATTTATTAATTTTGTATAAATAATAAATATGATCCTTCAAGAGTATAACACTTTCCATGGTGTTGCTTAGGATGGAAAGGGAATAGTACAGTGGCGTAACAAAAGCCCTCCACAGCCCCCATTGTGTAGGGGTGCCTGAGCTGGAGGGCCCCCCTCAGCACATTAGTCTGGCCTGAGACCTTCTGACAATCTAGAGGGGGGCCCTCCACGTACCTTGCAGGGGGGTCCCCTCAAGCTTTGTTGTGCCCGTGAATAGAAAAATCTGACCTCTCCAGAGTCCAACTCATTCCCTGATGTTGCTTAGGTTGGGGATGGAATAGTACAGCTCACCCCTCCAAAGTCCAACACTTTTCCCAATTTTGCTTAAGTTGGAGTAAATATAGTAAATCTGACCTCTCCAAATGCCAACACTTTCTCCAACATTGTTTAGGTTGGAGTTGGAAGAGTAAATCTGTCACCTCCAAATGTCCAACAGTTTCCCCAGTGTTGGTTAGGCTTTGCCATTAAATTTAGATACATTTTAATTGTAATATAGTATAATACTGTTAATACATTTTATTAATGAATTTTACAATTTATAAAAGTAAATGGATAAAGGTTTTGATGGATTTTTCAGATTTTTTATTTAGCTGTTATTGGGAAATGAACTAAGTTAGTTATGTGAGCGTAGTAGGCCTAAATGTTTATGGCTTCATATTTGTTAGTAGTTCAGGTGTACATATATTACGTCATTGTTTTTATGTGTTTGTATATGGTAGCAAAGTACTTTGCTGGACATATGAACATCGTAAATTACTTCCCTTGATCTCTTTTAAATTCTTTAGAGTGTTTATTGTCTTTCATATATTTTGTGGGTTTTAAAGACATTGAACGATGTGACATGGATATTTAGGATAGATTGCTTTTTTATTTTTAAATGGATTTCTGCCTATTTTATTAGAAGATTGTTTTCGTTCATTTACTATTTCAGTAATGAATTTAGAATTCTTGTTGAAGGATTTTAGCTAATGGATTGTAAGTTACTTTTCTAATTACTTTTAAAGTGTTCAGTGGGACTTATGCATGATATATCTATGATTTTCTTTTTATATTTGTATATTTCCAGTGTATTGTGGATATTGTGATTTGTTATATTTTGAAAGATGTGTTTGAAAATGTTGGTTATTATTATTATTATTTGTTAGTGTATGAATTTCTTTATGTATTTTGTATTTACATTGTTAGGTGCCATTTCAGTATTCATTTATATTGTGTTGAATTTCATTTTTTTTAGTCAACCTTACAATATTGTTTTACTTATTATTCATATTTATTCATTTTAATATGATTTACGATTTTATATTGATTCAGAGTTATAGTTAAATTGATATTTTAATAATTAAAAAATATATATATTAGTGATTATATGTTGGTGTTAGATTTTGTAATGATTTATTTTATATGTTGAGATCTTTTATATATAATTATAGGTTTACTTTTAATGCTACATAATGCAGACATTGATTGTTTTTGAATAGGAAAACTTTACTTGATAGAATGTCATTCATTTGTCATTTTTGTTTGGCTATTTGGTTCTCAATTGCTGTGCAAGTGATGTTGATAGTCTTACTTTTTGACAATGTTATTTTTTTAATATTTTGATGAATTGGTAGAATGTTAACTGGCTCCTTCCAAGGGTGCATTGGAAGGTGTTCTGCAACCCTTCCACTACGTTGTTTGTTTTTGCCTCAGTGAAAGTGCACTATTGTATTCTTTCCACCAAGGGATGTGGAATTTGGGCAGGTGCCTTGGCCCGAGTGCTACATAGGTCTAACCCAAGTGTCCTCAAAATAGTCCAATAGGGGAATATGTATATATTTTTTGCCAGCCTGGTAAAATGGAAACTCTATTAATAAGTAATTGCGCCTGATTACGAGACTGTCTTTTTTTTCCAAACTGTGATTAAACCCCTGTTAATGCACGGGTCGGTATTTAAGAGTTGAATGTTACTTAATACACCCAATAATGATTTGATGAGCTAAACACCTCAACTTTCATAAAATTTCGGAAGGTCAAACCTGCTGATATTGAACAGGGGAAAACCATGTAGTGAGAGACATTTTAAGCAATGGACAAAGTGGTGTCTGGTCCAGGGCCCCAGTCTTTCAGGGGGCTCCCTAAGAGAGCCTTTCCCTGATGACATTGAATAATTCTTAAACAGATTATTGTAAATAGTGTTTTCCTTCAATTTATTTTTAATGTGGGGAATGTGTGAGAGTCTATTAGAGCCATTTTTCAGACACATGTGTTTATGTTTCAAGCAACAGCAATAAAAAAAGTTTCTTTTAGATCCAAAGAGGACTTTGCATATGAGAAATGGGAGGGGGTCACACATATTATTTATAGTAATATTGATGAGCTGCTGCTGTATTACAATGCTGAAAACACACATCACTATACCTGAATATTAGAGGTTAACACATTTAGAATTTGGACTAATGCACCTGTGCACTCAGTGACCTGGCAAAGAGGCCGTGAAAGAGTTGTAACTGGATCATAAATTCCAAGCTGTTCCAAAGAGGGCCCCCCAAAATACATTTGACCCAGGGCTCCCAAAATCCTTAAGAAGGCCCTGCTTATAGTAATTAGCGTATCATGTGGATTTTGGTGCATTAAATACCAAAATCCATATGTTATTCCCCGAGAACTTGTAAATGGTCCATGGTATAGTTATTTACCAGTAGTGATAAATATCAACCATACTCTAATCAGGCCCATAGTGTTTGGTGACCTCTGAGGGTGATACATCTGTCAAAGGTATTAGACATTTTATCTCATATGCAAATTGTAAACTGGGAGAATAACTTCCACCGAATGTTGGTCTGTTGAGCTATCGTCACAATGCTTAATTAAGATGATAGTAACAGTCATGTATCGCTATATGGGAATAGACTTTGAAAACTGTCTGTATTATGGCTTGTTCAAAGTCCATTAAAATTCTGTTGCGTAATAACTGTTGTTTTTTTGTAACATTGTTAACAGTTTATGGTATATGGAGCTTTGTTCGTTAGTCAATAATACATATATGAGGAGTATGTTGGTACTTTGATGCTTCCCCCGGTGGGCAAGATTTAAAGATCCCATTTATCAACCATATAATACATTGAATGAGTGTTAGTGGGGTATTGGCTGTATAGAAACTAATTTTTTTATCATTGTTTTCTTTGTCATAGAGAATGAAACTGTAATTAAGATGAGTGACTTTTAAAAGGTCAGTAATTTGTATTTCTTGTGATGTTCTTGGGACTCCCTTGGACTACCTAGCAGTTTTTCTTGTTCTAGCTATATGTCTTTTCAGGTTAGAAATTGATGGTGACTGCCCCTTTGCTTCTTCAGGAACATTTGGCATTATATATTTCAATTTTTTTCCTGTAGGGTCAGAGGAACTTGTGATCGCTTCACTTATATCTTATGTTAATGTGTGCATTTACCCTTCTGGTATGCTGGGAAGGTAGTTATATTTCTTAACTCTTTTTCTTTTGCTAAGAGTACCTCCAGTGGGTACTTTAATTTGTACTACTTTCTTTACTATAGGTGTAACTCTAGTGACTTAGTAGGTGTTTCCCTTTCTGCAATGTAATATATGTTACTGTATCTGTTATATTGATGTCTGTCACTAATAATAATGATAATATCAATAATATAATGTTAATATTAATCAATAAATTAGTGTGAATAATTAGATCAAATATATTTCTCAGATATTACTCTTGTTCATTGTAGTGTTTTTGATCTTTTAATTGTTCTATCAGTTGGTCATTTCCGTTTTCTGTTTAATTTCCTTTTTGGGTATATAACTAAAAATATGTTATTTATGTATCTGTTTATAAATACATTTGGAGTGAAGTATTTGCCCCTAACATTTCATATACAAACATTTATTTCAGGAGTGTTAGTTTAATTCATTCAATGCAATTGAGATATGACTACAGCACCCAGAATGTATTAGGGTGTCATACAACAGTCTAGGAATGGAAATAATGTTTGTCTTGAATTGTTGACTTTGAGGGAAGTTGCCACTCCAGATCTGATTTATTAAAATGTTTATTTTTGTATTTTTTATTGTTAATGATTTTAGCTTATTTTCTTTTTTACATTCAAATTATAACACATACATTATAAGTGTGTTGTTTCAATTATGTTATTGTTTATTCTGACGTTCATGTTTCTATTTTTGTATCATCTTTGAGTTTTCAGCTTTTAAACCTTTTTATCTGTATTAAGTATAATTTTTAGGTATTTAATATATTTGTAATTACTGTTTTGACTTATATACAAACCCAATCAAGATGACCCACTAAACTTAGGCTACATATTACTCCTGTGACCGGCCATATTGAAGGACATGTGTGGGCCAAGTCTGGAAGTATCTCAAGACAATTACCAACTATGGGTTATCTATTACCATGCTTTCTATTCCATTCTCCATTGTCATTACTCCCACATTGATTATTAAATATCCTCCTGTCAAAACCTGAAATCAATAAAATAAACAAAGCAGTGAGGTTCAAAGCAATTTATTTGAGTACAATTATGTGGAAACCAGATGCCATGTCCACAGTGCTCCCTGAATAACATTTTAGACTGATTTTTATAGTTTTCCATTCATTTTGCATTAAGCACACACCCAATCAGGGCAGCACCTGGTTCTGTTACATTTCACCATTTTCATCCAATCCAATAGTTTATGGCTAAATATGAATATGGGGTTATGCAATTAGAAATAAGCAAGGCAGCAGATTGTGATGTACACAAAGAATTTCCTCTTTTCTCGAAGCTTTCCAGTTACTCGATATATACTGCTAGTCGACTAACCTTTAGATGTTCTGCATGCTAATGCTAAATGAGATAAAATGGAACATAGAGCAAAATGGATTCTGTATTCCTGCATACAACACTGAAAAGTGTCACAGCCTTAAATAGCTAAGTTCATCAAGCTCTTCATTTCCTACTAAGCGAAGGGTTCAACATGGCTTTCCTAAGTATTTGCCAAATGAAGTTCATTGCCACATATTGACCAACTGGCTGATGGGGCCTGCATACCTAAATATTAATATTCCCAGGCCTATTACTATCTTTTTTCTTACCAGCCTCCCCCAACAATCTAGACAGCATGCTATTGAGTCGCATATTCTTCCACCCAGCAGGTCCTGTGCCTTCATAAGTATTTATTGAAAGTGTTCTATTGCCCCTTGAATATTTTTGATATTGTCCAAACTGTGAATACAACATTGTTGTTTAATAACTCAACAGACACCTACGTCCTTGACTAGAAGTGTGTCTAAAACCATTCTTTTCTGTAATACTCCTTATGGCTACCATTTCATGTTATGTTTCCTCGAGTGAAAGTCATACTCTCCGAGGGCTTTTCCATCAATAGAGATAAGTGGTTCACTTGCACAGCATTTGTTCTTACGCCTAATTGTGGAATTAACACCCCAAAGAAATCCAGCATATTGTAAACCCATTTAGCCATTCATCTCCTCCTTAACCAGATGTTTTCCAGTAGGTTAGTAGTATGATATCTTCTAGGCAGGGTGAAAGAAAGGTACCAGCTCCCATGCCAGCCCTGAGGTCAATAGAAATGGGCCCGCTCCATGCAGATAAAAAATACTTCAATATAGTTTATCATGTCAGATGTGGCCCTCTTTGTCAGTCCACAATGAGTACCTGGTGGGTGCAACTGTACATTTTTCTAAAATGTTCTATTCTGAACGTAAATGTTTTGGTGACAGCCAGCATTTACCAAGCATATAGATCCTGTTATGCTTTGCTCTATCCTTAATGATGGGGGCTTGAGATTTTGTACATCTGTCATAGTCACTTTAAAATTGTGGAACCCATTTCTTTGCGCCTCTCATATAACAAGCAATTATGCCCAACTCCTATTCGCTGACTTCCTTCAAGGTGCGCACAGTTTTCTCATGCCCTGGCTTCAGATCAGGCTTAATATTCACCATTGCAGGGTATAATGCCTTTTCATACAATTCTTCATTCAAAATAGGCACAATTCACCTCTTGTTAATTGTATGGCACTATAAGTCATATCATCTTTAGTATTGGTAGGCAGATGTGTGCAAATGAAACAGGATGATACATTTGAACCATATATATTTAGTTGCAACAGGTTAACATAATTATTTCCTTTACATTCCTGCTAAATATTTGTCCACTCTTCTGAGGGTGGGGACAAAGGTGTTGGTTATAAGTGCCTCGCTAGCAGTTCCTTCATTTACATTCACTTTGGGTATATGAATGTGGTTCTTAAAAACATCAGCAGCTCAGTCACTAGTATAGCTGGTACGAAGGTGCACATTATAGCCACAATCCACAGTCTTTTCCCAGCACACAGTAAGCACACAGAGATCACAAGTACTTCACATGGTCCGGTTTTCGTCATTACCTGACCATTAGTTGTACACTAGAAGGCTTTTCAGCTCTTAGCCTGTAACCTTTATCCTTAGTCAGTGATACAGGCGCTTCATATATATATATATATATATATATATATATATATATATATATATATATTCACAGAAAAAAGGCAGGTTTCAGGCACGTTATAGTTAGGAATTAGCATTTAAAAAACCTCAGAAATTCACTGAAAAAACCATAGGTTTCAGGGGTGTTATAGTTAGCTGGACTTTTCACTTGTACAAAACCATTGAAATTCCCCCGTTATAGCTAGTTCAGCTAACTATAACTCGCGCGCCCGCAATGCACTGCTGATGACGTCACATATTACATCACTCATGACATGGTCAGTGACATCACTCATGACATCACTGAGTTATAGTCAGCTGAATTAACTATAATGGGGGAATTTCAATGGTTTTGTACAAGTGAAAAGTCCAGCTAACTATAACACCCCTGAAACCTATGGTTTTTTCAGTGAATTTCTGAGGTTTTTTAAATGCTAATTCCTAACTATAACGTGCCTGAAACCTATGGTTTTTTCTGTGAATTTCAAAGGTTTTTTAAATGCTCATTTCTAACTATGCCTACAGAGATAGGACATGTGAAGAAAGAAGAAAAAATGCACAGAAAGAAAAAAAAGAAGTGCAGAAAGAAGCAACAGAAGTCCTCAAAGACGAAGAAAAGTGCAGGAAGAAGGATAACGTGCAGAAAGAACAAAAAGAAGAGCAGAAAGAATCCTTGTTGCAAAATCATCCTATACCCTCAACTTTTTCAGACGGATACTGGTGGTAACTGAGTCTGACTAACCAGTCCTAGAGCCAGTGCTATGTTAAAAGACAATTAGAATACAGTGAAAACACCTACATACACTAGGGAACATTATGCGTTGGGGTCCCCCTGTGATTAGCATGACCTCCTCTGTAAGCCCCTAGTATATAATAGGGCAGGGGGATTAAAACTACCTCTTAAAACAGGCCACAGGGCATTTTTGCACACGTTAACTCAGGCCCCGTCCCCTCCCTTCACCACTGTGTAAACACGCCCTGTGTCCATTTTTAGTTGGGAGATTAAGTTCATTTGAATCCTGAGGGTCCCTAAGGTCCAACTAGCCCACTAGGTACCTCCAGTAAGTGCCACAGAGCTGCGTTGCGGAGAGGTGTAAAAAGTTGCGCAGCCTGGACCACCTCTATGCAATGCAGCTCAGTGGCGCTTACTGGAAGCACTTGGTGGGCTAGTTAGCCCCCAGGGGCCCTCAGTATTGAATGGAAATTATATCCCCAATTTAAAACGTGCCATAGTGCGTGTTTGCACACGTCACCTCAGGCCCCGTCCCCTCCATCCACCACTGTGTAAACGCGCCCTGTGGCTGTTCTAAGTTGAGAGATTAAGTCCCCTTGAATCCTAAGGGTCCCTAGGGTCAAACTAGACCACTAGGTACTGCCAGTAAGCGCCACAGAGCTGCATTGCAGAGAGGTGTAAAAAGGGGCTTGGCCTCAGAACACCTGTCTGCAGCGCAGCTCCCTGGTGCATACTGGAGATGCCTGTTGGGCTAGTTGGCCCTCAGGGACCCTCAGTATTGAAGAGGAATTAATTCCCCAACTTACAACTCGCCAGGGGGCGCGTTTGCAGAGTGTTGCAAGGAAGGGGTGTGGCCTCCGGCACGATGCCAGTCTTTTATTTATTTTAATTTTTTAAGAAGGGGGGCTGTGTGGTTCCCCTTCTTATTCTAATTTATTGGCCCTAATGACCCCATCCCCCAGGGCCTGTCTCCTAATTATATTTTTTTGACCCGACAAACCGTACGTACCTATCACCATGACGATTTGAGTGATATTCATTAAAAGGCGACTATGCATATAATGAATCCACGTGGAATGTATTTTCACCACTAGTGAAGCTCTGACATGTCTGATGCCCTACCGTGCCTAATCCCGGTAGACACCCTTGTCGTTTATTTATACAAACATGGGTAGCTATTGACGGGCACATTTAATACACATGCACACCAAGCCATTCAAAGGGGATTCGACAAAAATTTGACCAAAACTATGTAAGAAACCCCCCTCACGGTTAATAAAACACACATCCACTGCCGGATGTGTAATACTTTTTATTTTACTCTCTGGAAAGGGGACGAACATCACTTGAGAGTCACAGCGCGCTCCTGGCAGAGCCCAATGCTGTATTACACCCACCATTGCCTGCCGAGTGCCACACACCTCTGTGTTGTATTCCACCAGCTAGTGCATATGCTATGACACTCTCTAGCCCATGTGCACTGTAACACCACCCCGTGAATATGTCATGCCACACTTATCTTCGCACGGGTTATATTGCCCCATCTAACGTGCCTTCCTCGATGCCTATGTTATAACGCACAGTGCTATGCCATACATATTACAATCTGGGATCCATATCTTTGTCACAGTGCATATGCAACGTTACACTCCCCAGCACATATTTTATATTACAACTTTAGAGACTAGTTAGGTTACACAACACTGCCCTGTGCATATTACACTCCAAGGCGCACATTGCATAGCACGCGCTAGTGCCTGTGCTATCTCGCGCTCTCCAATGAATCTGTCATTGCGCACAATGTATTGCATATTATATTTCACGCCCGGTTCATCTTATATCACACTTTTTGGTGCATAGTTTATACCATACACTATATCTAGTTTTCATTTTCAATCGTGCTCTCAGGACTATGTTCTATATAACACTGTGTTCACCTACCCTTTTCACGGGCATTACATTTTGCGATAGGGGGTGGAGGGTCAGGGGGTGTTTCTGCCAAGTGAGCCCAGAGTCACAGTGACAAATGTCCTCTTCTTCCTGAATAAAAGTGAGATTATGCTGCATACTTGTTCATATTTTCAGTAGTTTGCACAGACACACGTTTTAAAAACAATAAAGTTCCTAATACCCGCCTTCTCTGAACAGTTAGCTTGCTGCCCCATCCCCCTCCTCCCTATCCTCTGTTGTGTGAATCCATGGACTAGCCTCCTCCCTCCTGCCATGCATGGTCTGATGTGCTGCCACTGCCCTCAATTTAGTATGATGTACCAGTCCCCTCCTCCTGCCCTCCATTGCCCAATTCTATGCCCCACATCATTGACCTTCTGCTTAAACTCTGTGCTTAGCTTGCTGCCCCTATTCTCCTTCCCCCTGCCCTCCGATGTCTTTGTGCATGCCCCTGCTCCATCCCTTTTGCCCACCATGTCCCATGGACCTGCCACTCCTATCTACTCTGAGTGTTCTGTTGAGCTGCCACTCCCCTCCCACCTGCCTAGCATTGTCAGATGACTGTAACCTGTCCCTGCCACCTCCACCCTGCCTGTCCACATGCCATGCCCCTATCCTCTTCCTCCTGTCCTACATGGTCCATTGTACTGCCACACCCTTCTGCCCTCCCTGGTCTGTTGTGCTGCAACTGCTCCTCCTGCCTGCCCTGTGCAGTCTGTTGTGAGGCCCCTTCCCCTGAACTTTCTTGTCTGTGCACAGGTCCTGACCCTCCCTTCTATCCTCCATCGTCCTTTGTGCATGCCCCTGCACCCTCCTTCTTGCCCATCATAGCCATTGTGCTGCCACTAACCCTCCCACTTGCCATGCATGGTCTTCTGTGCTGTCATGGCCCCTCCCACCTTCCCTGTGTGGTCAGTTAGCTGCCCCTGACCCCCTCCCACCTTCCCTCCATGGTCTGTGTGTATGCCATCACAGTTTCACTGTTGCTCTTCATGGTGTGCCCATCCTGCCTGACCTCCATGGCTATCTTGCTGCTCCAGCCCTGCCCCCTTGCCCCCAGCCCTCTGTTTACATGTGCAGACCCCTACTCCCTCCCTCCTGGCTTGTCTGTTCCATTGTAATGCCCCTGATCCGTCCCTCCTGCCCTTTATGGTCTGTTATGCTGCAGCTTTCTCTCCTGTCTGTCCATTATGGTCAGCTAGCTACCATTGCCTCTTGCCCCTCTGTTCTCTGTTGTCCATGTGCATGGTCCTGTCCCCTCCCTCTTGCTTTCTATGGATTGTTGTGCTGCACTCCCGTCCCGCATGCCCTGTGTGGTGTATTGTGCTGCTGCAAACCCTGATGCCTGCCCTGCAGGGTCAGTTTGGTGCACCTCTCCATGTCCCTCCTGTCCTCTGTTATCCAAGTCCATGTCCCTACCCCATTTCCTTCCATGATCCAATGTACCATACTTGCGAACATTTTGAACTTGGTAAGAGGGAGATTTTGAAAAAAAACTGGGGTATTGATTTTCCCCTTTGAGTTACATTGGAAAAGAGGAGATTGTAGACAGGAGACAGATCAAATAAAGCCCATTTGAGCTTAAAAACATTGGACGTTTCCTGGCTGAATCGGGTCTGTTGGCATGTATGGTTGTACTACCATTGCCTCTTCCTTCTTCCCACAATGGTCTTTTACATTGCCACAGCCTCTCTTGCAAGTCCTGTTTTGTTGGTTTGTTGCCCCTACCCCCCTTTCCACTGCCCTCCATAGTCTGTTGTGCTGCCACGGCCCTTCCTGCCTGCTCAGTGTGGTTAAATTGTTGCCTTTGCACCATCCTACCTGCCTTCAATTTTCAGAGTCCGTGCCCCTGGCCTCTGCCTCTCAACAGTATCCTAATGAACAACTAGATTGCTAACATTCTATATTTATTACAAACGTGTGGAACGCCTGACGTCATCTTGATGTAATCAAAACTGTAATACCTAGAGCATTTCCTTTAGAAATTACATATATGAGAGGGTCTTATTGGCATCAAAATTATGGTTACTGCTCTAAAAGACTAAAATAAGGACATATTTTCTGAGTTTTCAAATAGCGACAAAGCACTTGTTATCTTTATGTTTTTTTATCCAGTTGACCACTTGATTAAATGTTGCACTTAGGGGAGAGGATGTGGTGTTACTTCCTGAACTGCAGACTTTGCAACTGGGAAACCAGGTTGGAGTTTCTGCTTCAGCTCGACATTCTGTGATTCTGGTCAAATCACTTAGTCTCCCCATGTCTACAACCAAAATGAATTTGTTCTTGTAGGATGTAACCAATGCTCATGTAAAGCACTCCAATACCTGACAAGTCTGCACTATATAACACTGCAAAAACACAAAATAATAAGTGTTTTGCACACTTCTGTCATTGGGCTATATTTGGGCTACATCTGGGTGATATTTGGGCTACATTTGGGCTTTTTTGTCTCTGGTGGCCATCTTGACTTATTTGTTATGAAGTTTCCTAATTTCCTCATTTACTGCAGTCTCCTCAGTGGGAAATACTTTCAGTTTTTTTACTTTGATTCCATCAAGAAGGCATTCAGATGTGTCACACATTTGCCATAAATTCAGAATGTTAGCACTCTTTTTGCTCATTAGATCACTGTAGTAAAGCTACTGCTCACCAGGGAAAACTGCTGCTGGTATTGAAAGTGCATGTTTCAGCCTGAATGTCAGAATTTTTTTATGAAATAAAAGAGGATTTCAGAAGTCAAAATGTGCCCTAGTTTTTCTTTCTGCAGCACTAATCATACCTGTTATGGAAAAATGAACTCCCTCATTTTGTTCCTTTTTAAATTAAATGTTTTAAGAGTTACCACTTTAATCCAAGCAAGATGGCTTCAGGTGTGCCATACGTTTATCATAAGTAGGACTGTTAGCGCTCTAGTTGTTCTTTGGAACACTCTGGGAAGCTGCAGTAGAACACAAAGGAATCAACTGACAGTCTCTGCCCTTGTTGGATGTACATGTTTTACGGAGAATGTCAGATTTCATTCTCACATGACTGAGAAAGATAATGTGAATTTACAGAAAATAAGCTCTCAGTTTAGCTTATAGATCACCTTCCAAACCTCTGTGGGAAAAGCATGAGAAAATATTTTTCTCTCAATCATGATATCCCAGCAGAAGGCTTTTTCACATGGTGAAATCACCTTAGAACATACCACAATTCCTAAAATGAGTATGGTACCATCAACAAATGATTTATAATGTAACAAAAGTCTTAAAACCTTCTATTAACTACAATGCTTTTTAATGAGGTGCTATCATGTATATTGGTCCCAAGATGGCTGCCAACACTTCTTGGATGAAGTGCTGACAGCCAATCAGATCTCAGGATGAGATGTGTGGTCAGGCTCCGCCCACATATATATATGATTTTACATTTGATTTTCTCAGGAACTACTGAACAGATTGACACCAGACCTGCAAAAGGCATTATCCTGAGCTGAGGACTACCTCTCTGCCAAATTTCAAGTAATTCTGTTCAGCCGTTCGGGCTGTACCTTGGACTAAAGGTCCCTATGGAAAATTGCATGGGGAAAACGCGTTTTGGGACCCCCCTTTTTTCTCAGCCCCTGTTTGATGAATCCCCCCGAGACTTTCAGGGTAGGAGCGGAGCGCCCCACCTATTTTGAAAATTTCGCGAGGATTCGTCAACCGGCGCCAAAGTTATTCCAAATAGAATGTTGTGGATTTCCTATGGAAACACGGTCCTAACTATAACTATATATATATATCTACAAGTTGTTCAGTGTTAGCAGTGGCAAGCTTTTGGGATTACCTCGCGGACCGGGGAAACACTGAACCACCGCATTTCGCAGCAGTTACCTACCCATTAGCTGGACCGTGATTGCACGAGGGGGCATCTTGCACTGTTGAGATGTTCTGAGGTTTCAGCTACATTGTGCGGGGGGTGAAGGTCCAGGCCAGCTGCTTTTTCCACAAGTAAGATCCAGGTGCATCAGGGGAGAAGAGGCAGTCACCGCCCACTTAGGTAGTACTAACACTGTTTTGACTGCCTTTTTGAATACTCGGAGTGCCGAGTTTTGAGACACTCCCCAGTACCTGCCAGATGACTTCAGCCAATCGCAGTGAGGCAAGCTGGTTTAAAGGTGGACATTTGCGAGCATTCATGATTTGAAGGCATTTGAAAAAGTTTTACTACGAAACGCGTCATGCCCTAAATAGCCGATTAAAGTTGCTGGACCTGCTGTGCTTGTGTGGCTCGTTCTTCTTCTTGCTTTGGATATATACATATATATATTCACTTAAAAAACCATAGGTTTCACACATGTTATAGTTAGGTGGATATTTCACTCGTAAAAAACCAATGAAATTCCCCTGTTATAGTTAGTTCAGATAACTATAACTCGCGCGCCCGCAATCCACTGCTCATGACGTCACATATTACATCACTCATGACATGGTCAGTGGCATCACTCATGACATCACTGATGACATCATCCTTGTGATAGAGTGGCGGTCGCGCGAGTTATAGTTATCTGAACTAACTATAACGGGGGAATTTCATTGGTTTTTTACGAGTGAAATATCCACCTAATTATAACATGTGTGAAACCTATGGTTTTTTAAGTGAATTTGCAAGGTTTTTTAAATGCTAATTCCTAACTATAACGTGTGTGAAACCTATGTTTTTTTCAGTGAATTTGTACGTTTTTTTAAATGCTAATTTATTTATGTATTATTATTTTTTTTATATATTTATTTTACAATAAACTACGTATTAAATTTTTTTACCCCCACGATTTAAAAAAAAAAGAAAAAAAATGTTCTGCCTTCGGGGTCCTTCAGGGACCCCCTTACAAAGGCTAGGGGTCAGGAACTCTCTACCCTGCCCCCTTTTCACGTTCGCCACCTTCCTTTTTCACTCTCGCACTGAAAACAAACAAAATGGCGGCCGTCACTTCCTGATTTCTACCGATTCGAACGTTGACTAACATGTAACCACCAATCAGAATTACGCTCGCGCACGTTAGGGTGCTCGCACCGTGCGCGCACGGTGCGCGCACCCTGCGCGCGTATAGATATTGATATGCTTTTAAATGCTATTTTCTCAGGAAATACTGAACAGATTTACACCAGACCTGCAAAAGGCACTTCCTTGACCTTATGGCTACCTCTCTGCCAAATTTCAAGTAATTCTGTTCAGCCGTTCGGGCTGTAGCTGTGTCTAAAGGTCCTATAGAAAAATGCATCGGGAAAACGCGTTTTGGGACCCCCCTTTTTTCTCGGCCCCCGCTTGACGAACCACCCCGAGACTTTCAGGGCAGGAGCTGGACGGAGCGCCCCATTAGTTTTGAAAATTTCGTGAGGATTCGTCAACCGGTGCCAAAGTTATTCAAAATAGAATTTTGAGATTTCCTATGGAAACACGGTCCTAACTATAACTATCTACTGGCGACCGCCAGTAGATAATATATATATTCACTGAAAAAACCATAGGTTTCACACGTTATAGTTAGCTGGACATTTTACTGATAAAAAACCAATGAAATTCCCCCGTTATAGTTAGTGCAGGCAACTATAACTCACGCGAAGCGCACCGCGCGCCCACTTTACGCAGTTAGTGCCGTGCACGCACGGTGGGCACGCGGTGCGCTACGCGCACCGCGTGCCCACGTTACGCTGGATGGGCCATGTACGCACGATGCGCTTCGCACACCGTGCGCACATTGAGGACATATTATGCGCTTCGTTGTGAAAGGTAATTTTTAACTTTTTTATTAACATACCGTACCGTATACATACCGTGCGCTTACCGTAAGCGCACCGTAAGTGCACCGTAAGCTGCCACAGATATATATATTGATTTAAAGGCTATTTTCTCAGGATCTACTGAACAGATTTACACCAAACCTACAAAAGGCACTTCCTTGACCTGTAGACTACCTCTCTGCCAAATTTCAAGTAACTCTGTTCAACCGTTCGGTCTGTAGCTGTGTCTAAAGGTCCTATGGAAAAATGCATGGGAAAAACGCGTTTTGGGACCCCCTTTTTTCTCAGCCCCCGCTTGACGAATCCCCCTGAGACTTTCAGTGTAGGAGCGGAGCATAGCGCCCCACCTATTTTGAAAATTTCGCGAGGATTCGTCGACCGGCGCCAAAGTTATTCCAAATAGAATGTTGCGGATTTCCTATGGAAACAGGGTCCTAACTATAACTATCTACTGGCGACCGCCAGTAGATAATATATATATATATATTTTAAGTAGGGGCTATGCGGCTTCCGATTTATATTCAGCTCAGGACAAGGCTAATAATACAGCCCTGGTGGCATATCATCAAACTACTCATGAGGCCCAAGATGTATCAAGGATTGGCAATGATGATAGGGGTTCCTCTATCTTAGAACCTTTGAATAACATCAGATTGATAACTAACTATTGTAGACAAGAAAGGCAAATACGTAAAATTCTTTATAAAAATTGGCCAATAGTTAGGACAGACATTACTATGTCGCAAATTCTGCCAGAACTCCCCCTCTTGACTTTTAGAAGATCTCCCTCAATGAGGGATGCTCTAGTCAGAAATAGTCCTGAGGTGGTGACCTCCAATATTTGGTTAACAGCTAGAAATGGTTTTTTTAAATGTAGTTCATGTCGTGCTTGTAAGTTTGGCAAAAATGTAACAGAATATGTCACGGCATTCAGTCCTGATCCAGTTAAAATTAAAGGACATCTAACTTGCAGAACTGAATATGCAATATACATTTTAGAATGCACCTGCCACTTACTATATGTAGGCAGTACTAAATTACAAGTTTTTAACAGGATTTTACAACACTTGAGAGCTGTGGTCAATTCTGACCCAACATATCCTGTAGCGCGTCATCTAAAATTGGTACATAAGAACAACCTCAATGACCTCAGTTACTATGTTATTAGTACAATACCTAAAAATATTAGAGGGGGAAACAGGGAGAAGAGTTTGAGACAAGCAGAGTCTGAATTCATCATGTTATTAGATACAAAGATGCCAAATGGGTTGAATAATAATGAAGATTTGCATAACTTTTTATAATGAATTAATGATGTTGAGGAATTGATTGGTTCCTGGTTTATTTTAACTGACATTTTATCCTTAATTTTACCATATTTTATCTAGGGATCTAGATTTTATTTGGTTTTATGGGATTTTAAAGTTAGTTTTAAACCATCAAATTTTATCTATTTTAGACATTATGATAGTTGTGCAATCATGTATGATTTCTTGCTGCAACGCTTTGAAGTTGTTGAACTTATATGTTTCTATAGCGCCAATTGGCAGTTCTTATATCTTATTTTTGTATTTAATTCTAATGTGAAAATATTTTGATTTCCTTACCTCATTAGAGATTATCAATATGATTAATTCTGAAGAAGACAAGGCGTTTATCTGTATGAACATTGCATTCCAGATCTCTTGAAAAATGGATAATTGACAGAAGAATGTTTCATAAGCTGCTGTGTACTTTATATTTATTTATTAAGTTTTTGTTATCATGCACTTTAAAAATAGCACGTTATTTTGCACGATTTTGCACCATTGCTCATGATTACCACCAAATTGCCTATAATATGTATTTGGACGTGTGTGGGTTTGTTTTGAAAAATACACTATGTATATAGTATTATAAAATAATTTTGCTGATTAGCAATAACGCCAGTCAATGTATGTTAAAAGGAATGTATTAGATATTTTAGATAGAGTCAGCACTAACGGATAAATTATTTTCCTTTTCAATGAAGTCGGACATTTGTGAATTGTGATTT
Source organism: Triturus cristatus (assembly GCF_964204655.1). Classification (NCBI taxonomy): domain Eukaryota; kingdom Metazoa; phylum Chordata; class Amphibia; order Caudata; family Salamandridae; genus Triturus; species Triturus cristatus. The sequence continues at coordinate 592,860,593 of NC_140593.1, forward strand.
ATGAACATTTGTTTTGCAATAGTTAATCAGATTGTTCACAAATAGATAAAACTTCATAAAGCATTGTATGTTCAATATTAGAACAGCAACGTTAGATTAGGAAATGAGTATACAGGAACACTATGTTCTAATTCGACAAATGTTTTCTCATACCGACTGTGGTGATAATTTGTATTTATTTCCTTGTATTGACGTAATGTGCTGGCGTTTGGAAGTATATAAGCATTTACCTGTATACATGGCATAAGACGCAGTCCTATGTTTATGTTAATTCGTAAACTGTGTAGGCAATTATCTAAGCGGCAAATTTATTGGTTACCTTATATAAAGTGAATCATTGGTCCTGCGCGTCATGTGATCAAGACTGCCGTGGGCAGTCGAAACGCGTCAGGCTGAGCACTTGCGTGAGACTTTTATGCACTTTGCACTTTAATCTGCTGAAATAAAAGGAATTATTCTCCACATCGTGGTCCGTACCTGTTTGTTGGATCTTATTATGGATTGTTCCAGGATTTTGGCTTTCATATATATATATACATATATATATATATGAATTCATGTTTTGTCCTGTGCTTGAGAGAGCACTCCACGGCAGGCAATTCTTCTGAATTTTAACCAACAGGGGAACCGGCAAATTTCATGCTGAGTTTATTTTCCGCCTGACGCATTTCAGAGCCCCCAGCTCCTTTTTCGAAGGCTGCCTGCAGCTTCGCAAAAAAACATCCAAGGTTCACTGACATTAACAAATGTATTGCCCTTCAGTGGGAACAGGTGAGTATTTACACAAGGGATTCTGGTACCGGTAGTTTACCTTGGTGACAATCCAGCCTTTCAGTAGGTTTTGCGTGGCTGCAGACAAATAATTAAAATGTTCAAACCCTCCAGTGGGCCTCAGGGTGTAACTTGCTCAGTCCGTTTTTTCCGCACTGCTATGTCGCATGAGAAGTTAAGGAACAGTTCTTTAACTTTGCGCCCCACGTTTCCTTAGTGGGTGGTGCTCTCCTCTACGGCCAGACTGCCGCATTGAATATGAATTCATGTTTTGTCCTGTGCGGGCGCCAGTAGGTAGCTACAGTTAGGACCAAGTTCCCATAGGAAGAGCATTTTTTGTTTTGCTTATAACTTTGGCGTCGTTTGATGAATCTTCATGAAATTTTCCAACCTAATTCTTTTTTCATATCAGCTCCTATGTTGAAAGTTTGGGGGTGATTCGTCAAGGGGGGGCCGAGAAAAAGAGGGGTCCCAAAACATGTTTTCTCCATGGTAATTTCCATAGGAAATTTTAGACAAGGCTACAGGTCGAACGGGTGAAAGGAATTACCCCAAATTTGGCAGGGAGAAGGGTCTTGGTCTAGAAAGCATGATTTTGTTTATTTGGTGTAAATCCGTTCAGTGGTTTTTGAGAAATATTGAAATTTACAGATATCAATATTTGGGAATTCTGCCATCTGATTGGCTGAGGCGTTACGAGCACGAGCTTGCTTCTTATTGGCTGCGAGCGGTGCGATCGGTTGCAACTAGGAAGTGTTGCCAGCCATTTTGTGATTCCGTTGAAATGAGTAAGGGGGAAAAAGGGCAAAAAGAGTAGGAAACAGGAGGATAGGAGCACTGTAACCTCTGTGGGGGAGTGCGAAGCGAAGTAGTCACTCCTACCTGACTGAAAGTGCAGTGTTGCTCAGAGTGACATGGTGCTGAGATGAGATGCTGCTACACTCGGGTATAAAACTGAGAGTCTAAACCGTGAGGTCATTGCTATAAAGTGATGTGCTCTGGTGTTTGTAGCATACCTGTGGAAGTAGTGTTAGTAGGCATTTATACCATACAGGGAGTGGGAAGCGAACTACTGACCTCTACCGTGTATTTATACTATGCTGGAAGTGGGAAGCGAAGTACTCACTAGGCCTGGGCGAAGCACTACGCTACGCTCGCGTAGTTTGCGAAGTTCGCGCTACTTCGCACTACACGAACTGCACGTAGCACAGTGCGAACACGCGTAGCGTAGTGTTGCGTAGTGCTGCGGTCATTTTTTGCTTGCTCGCGGTCCTCAACGTCAAGTTGGCGACCGCGAGCAAGCAAAATGACATCCCGGCGAGACTTTTTCCTTGTTCGCGATCAGCAACATCAAGTTGGCGATCGCGAGCATGGAAAATAAACCTCCCGGCGAGATTCCCAATGCGAGGAGGTCAGGTTTCTCATTGCGAGGGGTCGCGTATGCTCGCGACCGCTCGCGATGAGAAACTACCAGTTCGCGTTGAGAAAGCTGCCGCTCGAGTAAAAATCTACTCGAGCAGCAGAAAACTACAGCTCGCACTGTGCAAGATGTCATTTTCAATGATTGCACAGTGCCGGTTGCTTGTCCGCACTGTGCAATCATTGAAAACAACATCTTGCACAGTGCGAACATGTTACTACGCAGTTCGCGAAGTGCTACGCGTAGCTCGCGTAGTGCGAACTTCACTTTGCGTAGCTTCGCGAAGTGCTACTTCGCGAACTACGCCCACCCTTAGTACTCACACCTACCGGTGTGAAGACTCGGGGATCAAACTGAGCTGATTGTTGTAAAGTGATGGGCTGTGGGCGCTGTAGCATACTGGCCGCTGTAGTATAACTGTGTAAGTAGTGTTAGTAGGCGTTTATACTATACAGGGAGTGGGAAGCGAACTACTCACCCCTACTGGTCTGAAGACTCGGGGATTAAACCGTGAGCTCATTTTTGTAAAGTGATGTGCTATGGGCGCTGTAGCATACCTGTGGAAGTAGTGTTAGTTTGCGTTTATACAATACAGGGAGTGGGAAGCGAACTACTCACCCCTACCGGTCATAAGACTTGTGGATGAAACCATGAGCTCATTGCTCTGTGTAGTATTCCAATGTAAGTCGTAGTAGAATGTTAGTATGTAATGCTACTATAATGTAAGTATGTAATGTTAGAATGTAGGGCTGTCCTGAGGGGAATCTTGGGGAGTTTTGTACACGGTGCTGGAGAAGACGGTTGCCTTTTTGTCTGGTCCTGTTGGTGGCTGTTTAAGCTGTCTTCTTTTCCTGCAATAAATCTACTTATCGGATCATCTGCTGTCTTTCTCTTCACTACATAAATTTGGCGACGAGCAGGAGAAGGTAAAAAGAAGGCAGCAATATTTTGAGCTTTCTTGCGTCCAGCTGAAGACCCGTTTTCTTGGTGAAGCTGTTTCTACTCATCCCAGGGTCGTTAGTTGATCGAACTATATGATCCTACCTCTGGCAGGATTTATATTTTTTGATTTTGGGCTTCCTCTGCCTCTTCACTACAATCTGGTTGCTGTACTACACATGTGCAAGTAGTGTTAGTATGCGTTTATACTTATTCTGTAGTTATGCATTAACCAATGCATCATGGCCCTATGGAGCGCCACCTCCCAGGCGCAGGTCATACAATGTCCCGGGGTGTGCATCCGCGGGACATTTATGTTTGCTATTACAGGGAGGGAGTATTGCTTCCACCCTGTAATAGTAAATTCTTGTTTGTCTCGTTGAAACGAGAGGAGGAAATCCTCGTATTGCTTCAATAAAGCGGATCCGGATGGTAAAAATGGAGAAAAAAATGAAGCAGGGTCTCACCCGTTCATTTAATGAGCTCACTGGTGGGTAATGTTCCAGGGCCAATCCTATTATTATATTGCGGGGTCTCTGCAGCACTGGGGACCTTAATCTCACATTTAAATTAGGCGCAGGAGGGCACAGAGACGTTTCGCAGACTAGGGGATCGACACCTCCGCGGGTATTGTTTACGAATTGTTCGGGGGGCTTCGAGGCCAACTCAAGACCGGGGATCGACAACCTCTTGGGCTTTACTTAAATATGCAGGGTGGACCTCGCCAGTCCTTGAAGCCTCGGTGGCCCTAGGCAGTGCCTTATTGGTTCTGAAATCACACGGGCAGTACTCATGGTGTTATAAAGTGATACACTCATAGAACCCTTGCCGATGTAGAATTACCCAGGCTTCATTTATGTAATAGTCTGTTGGTTTAGATTTGGTAGGTGCACCGCAAAATTAAAAATGTTTTCCCTCATAACCTACTATCAACCGCCGATTTTCACAATAAACTACAGACAAGTGTTGTCAGAAAAAGAAGACCCATACACTCACTTATTTATTGATGAAAAAAATAACTTTTATTAAAACAACACAAATAAATGGAAACTTGACTCTATTCGAACAACGGTAAAACATGAAAGAAGTGGGTGGGACTCCTCCATAAGCAAAACCTGCAAGAGAAAAAAGAAACATAAGGATGTGTGTCATGTCCAAGAGAACAAGCATTTGCAATGCAATAGGTCTCGCATTAACGCGAGTTTAAGCTATTGGCATTGTAAATGACAATGCCTTTTATTGATGTTTTAAAAACTAAAACAAAAATAAAAGGCATTGTCATTTGCATTGTCAATAGCTCAAACTTGTGTAAATGCGAGACCTCTTGCATTGCAAATGCTTGTTAATTGCAGGCAGGTCTACGACCAGGAGGGACCCGGCCCACTTAAAGACCTGCGCACTGTACGTTTCAAGCAAGCGCCCTCTGCACGAGACTAAAGGCTCCTTGCAATTTGAACCAAGGCACCCTGCCCAGTGGCACTGGCTCCTGCTCACAGTATGAGGATCCTAGCCCTAAAACTCACCACCATTGGCTCACCGCATGAGACCAGAGGCAGCCTTAAGCCGCGCTCATGACCTGGCATCAGAAAAGAGGCAATACCAGCACGCGCCCTGAAGTTCTCGTAAGGCGCCACTTAGGCGCTCTAAAAACGTCAAAATAAATACAATGAAATAACAAGCCCGGGAGTTGTGTGCGCGCGCGCGCGCTCTAAAAGAAAATTTTAAAAAGCATGCAAGTGGTGCTCCGAGGTGCTTGAGTGAGTGCGCTGGCGATGAGCGGGTGCGTGATCGCGCATCCTACACTTTTTCAAAGCACATACTCGTGCTTGTGGCACGTGGCTGCACACTCCCGCAAGCTGTATGCCACCACAAGCACGAGTATGTGCTTGTAAAAAGAGCTACACGACGACTAAAGGTCTCCTATGCAGTGCATGCGCACTGCGTAGGCGCAACCTAAAAAGAAAGGTAGTCAGAATGAAAGGAAGAAAGTGACAATGGGACAGAGAGCGAGTGGGTGGTAGGCAGAAGGGGAGGGAGAGTCAAAAGAACAGAGGGAGGAGGAGACAGAGCGTCGGCCTACTGCACCCAGCCCTCACTGTTCAACTCCCGTCACCCGTGTGTCTGGGACGCTGGGGTCTGCAAGAAAGAGTGCAGTCCAGCAAGTCTTTCAGATGAAACAGAGATATGAATGAGGCCAGAGAATATATTATTATCTACGGCAACATCGCTTGTCTGCACCTGTGCACCCAGGCTGCTGCACCCCAGCCCCTTCCCCCGCACTGTGCTCAATTGCAGCTCCTGCGCACCGGGGCTTTACTGCTCACCTGCCACAACCGGTGTGTCCAACGACGTACCGGTGCGAGCTCAAACTCCGGGGTGCCACTCTTAGGGTGACACAGCAGGTCTCTGGTCGGAGACAGTGTCTTGATGCCACAATGGAAGGCGTCAGAATGCCCAGGGCCCCATCACGGGCTGAGCATCCGCTCCGCCGATTATGGTGCCACTAACTCAGTGTCTGAAAAAGAACAAATAATATAATGGTGGAAAAGTCTTAAGGTAAATGAAGGTTTATTTCAAGCTTAAGAGAGAACACCAATTGAGTGCATCTTTCCTTCTTGAAGTACGATCTACCAACTGTTAGTGGTAATCGTGGTTCAAAGAGGTGTTGGAGTGCATGAGAATACACAAGGGTAAATAATAATATATTATGCCAATGTTCACATACAAAGGAACAGAGCGCATGCTAGAAGGATAATGTGTGTGTGCAATGCAGTTGGGCAAGTCTGTGTGCATGTACACTTAGTAATCAGCTCACTACAGTGCCCCAAAAGCCAACGCCACATGCCTGTAGGGCAGCGCTGCCCTGTGGCTCAGGCCTACAGTACGGTCCAGCAGGTCCTTAAACTGAGCCAGAGATGTGACTATATGAGGTCAGAGATCACATCATTACGCACGGCAACATCGCTTGTTTGCACCTGTGCACCCAGGCTGATGCACCCCATCCCTTCCGCCGCACTGCACTGAATTGCAGCCCCTGTGCACGCAGACCCCACTGCTCACCTGCTATCATTAGTTTGTGTCCAAACACGATGTCTAGCAGGGTTCACAATTCAGATGGAGTTTTGATTGCCAGGATGATGTACACCTCATGGATACCTTTTTTTTATTGCGCATGTTATGCGAGGTGGATGCGGCCATATCACCTGAAGTAGTGTGGAAGAATTGGGACATGTGGCGTCGTCGTTATCCTATTTATATGTACGCAAAGTGGGCTGGGCTTGCGTACGCCAGGCCAGCATAGGGGTGTGAATAATTATTCCGGGGACCTGGACGTTGTTCAGTTCCTGCCTGAGCAGGAAGTGTACTTATGTGTGTGTCCCTGTTGCAGTTTTGACGTCGCACAATCCGCAATTTCCATTAATGTAGCATGTACCGGGAGGGAGGCAAGTATCGCTAATGAGATGGTCTCCGAAAACATTGAATGGACAACATCCCATGTCGTTGTCAAGCTTGTGGATATGCGCAGAAACGCATGTCAATGGTGTGCGATATTATTGAAAGTGTTGATATCGCGAAGTGTACACATGTGAATGTGCTCGGATGGAGGGAGGATCAGCAGTAAGGCTATGTCATATACAGTGATAACGGTCATTACAGTTAAGAAATGCATGTCAAACGTGAATCTGAAAGTCTCACATATGACACACTACTATAATGGTAAAGCCTGACAACAGAGCATACTGCAACAAAAATCTACACATTACTCTTTACTGTTTGTCACATGTGATCTAGGATGTGCACTCTGCCCGTGGCTGATGATACCCCTTCGAGCCACCAATACCCAGGCCGAAAGGCACCACAATAATGTGCGCACACACACACCAGGGGCATCGTGTAACACACATTTGTTTTTTGATGTAACGTTTCAGATGCATGGGTATCACATGTGGAAGGCTACTGTACAGAGCATGATTATTGTTCAAGATGATCGTTGCATGTTGTGTGTACTATAAGATATGTGTACACAGCAAAAAAGTTTTCAAAAAAGCTCTGTAAGCAAAAGAGGTGTCTCTCATCAAACGGTGTAGAGAGAATGACTAAAACGGGTGGGGTCCTCTAACTGTTACAATGGGAAATGTTCTGAACCAATCAAAAGCTTTTTTTAAGGTCACATGGCAAGCGCAAACCGAACATGCAAGGAGGCCGCACCCGATGCGATTTTAAGAAAATATATTTACCATAATATAAGTTTATTACAGTTAAAAATATAGAAATGTGGAAAATATTTTAGATTATCGCTTACTCTCATATACACTTTAAACTTATTTAGATATAGTTTTGAAACATAAAAAAATAAATGAGGGAATGGCGTACCCGGCGCAATACCATACGTCCATGACGTAACACAGGGCCTGGCAGCGTACACCCGTCGCATACGGAACGAGCAGCCGGCGCGATCCTATACGTAGATGACGTAACGTGCGTATTGGTACTGCGCAGCCATCGCATACCAAACTAGGAGCTGGCGCGACCTTATACGTATATGATGTTAGGCGGGACACGGTGCTACGAAGCCGTCCGATACAAAATGCGCATCCTTAACGAGTTTCGCAATATCGCGGATAGGATTCATGTGGTGATGGAGCTTGGTACACTATCGGTACGGGAGTCTAGTTTTCTAAAAAAAAATATATATATATACATACTTTTTGGGGAAGATATAGAAAATTACATAATTTTTCAAATTTAAAAAAAAGGATAATAGAGTTGCAAAATATTACATAAAAATACAGGTTTTATCAATATTCAAATATGAAATTAATATTTAAAAAAACCTTTGAAATTCACTGAAAAAACCATAGGTTTTACAGACGTTATAGTTAGAAATTATCATTTAAAAAACTTTAGAAATTCACTGAAAAAAACCATAAGTTTCAGGGACGTTATAGTTAATTGGACATTTGACTCATACAAAACTTGTGAAATTCGCCTGTTATAGTTAGTTGAGCTAACTATAACTCGCGCCCCCGCAATGCACTGCTGATGACGTCACATATTACATCACTTATGACATGGTCAGTGACATCACTGATGACATCACTGATGACATCTCAAATGACATCACTGATGACATCATCCATGTGATAAATTGATGCATCTTCTCACACCCTACTATAAGCTTTGATTCACCCACTCTAACTTACAGATGGCCATTCTCAAAACCATTGACACTCCAACACCAATAACTACATACCCACTTGCTGACTCTTTGGTCTACACACACATCCACTCAATCATCCGTACAGTCACTCATACTTATGGTCACTCAGTATAGGACTATCATATGCACTCATACACCTATATAGACACTCACACACTGCCACTCATCCAGAGAGGTACTCACACATCTAGTCAGTTATGCAAATAAATAATCACACACCAATTTACTCACCTATATAGTTATACACACACCTGCTCACTTACTCATAGAAATTCTACAACATTCTTACGCTCTTATACAATCACTGATACAACAACACACTCATCCATACAGCCACTCTCACAATCACACACTCTCACTTATAGCCATTTAAATACTCTAACACACATATATACTGCCTTTTAAATATGTAGTTACTTGCACATGTACCACTGAGATATACATTCACTCACTAACACACCCATACACACACACACCCACCCAGGCAGTCCATCACAGATGCACTCTTGAACCCATGCACCCAGTGAATCACCGACTCACACATCTATCCACAGAGTCACACACACCCCACCCACACAAACACTCAGCCACCCATACAGATACTCAGACAACCAATCAATAACTCATGTAGCTATTCACACACCCATGCAGCCGCTTACACACCAACAGACAGATGTATACAGACATTCACACAGTTTACTCACCAACCCATGCATTCAGTAAGGTACGTTTAATCACTCACTTATAGACTCAGTTGCACACCAACTAAATAAATCATCCATTCAGATACTTGTACACCCACTCATTCTTCAATACGCCTTTCCCTATATATATTAAACATAGATAAACTTTACAGAAACACACAGTCACTGGATGATGTCATCAGTGATGTCATCAGTGATGTCATTTGAGATGTCATCAGTGATGTCAGTGATGTTACTGACCATGTCATGAGTGATGTAATATGTGACGTCATCAGCAGTGCATTGCGGGGGCGCGAGTTATAGTTAGCTGAACTAACTATAACGGGAGAATTTCACGGGTTTTGTACGAGTGCAATGTCCACCTAACCATAACTTTCCCTAAAACCTATGGTTTTTTCAGTGAATTTCTAAGGTTTTTTAAATGCTAATTTCTAACAATAACGTGCCTGAAACCTATGTTTTTTTCAGTGAAAATATATATATACATATACACATCATCAGTGGTTTCATTAGTACTCGCCGCTCAGCAGATAACGCCAGTGCCACTCCACTATGGGTCAATCAGAAAATATCATGGCAGTACTCTAGGAAATTACATACAAAACTCTTTCTTCAATGTGATAGCAGCAACAAACAAAATGACACGTTCCAATTGTAGTCTTGATCACAAGAAAGTACTTTCCATTATTATCAATATAAATAGTCTTTCTTTCATTACAATTACTGCAAGTCTTTCTGGTCATTGTAGTTCATCCTGAAGCATTTGTACGTGGACCATTGATTTCTACCACTGGAGCCTCAGCTGGCTCTGCTGTTGCAAACCTTTGGCACTTCAGATGGCCTAAAGTCTTTAGAGCAGACTTTCAAAGCTCTTTTTTTCCTCTTCATATCTGTCATTAATACAAGTTGTTGCTCAGAAATCTTGGTGTGTGTCCCATGCAAGCCCAATGGGCAAGTCTCTTGACAGTTGCTATATTCAGTCTGCAGCACTGAAGCGGGTACCATTTATTTATCAGTATGTTGGACTGGGTTGGTAGTTCTGGAAAATATCTAGTGGTGCCATGATGGGAATTTTTGTCGATCTCCTGATGATCAAGAATTATCCCTATGGCACTCACACTTAATTGGGACCCTTTGGAGTGCATCTCATACCAGCATGTAGGTGTTCCAGGGATGATGGTTGCTGTCAGTGGAGATAATGATGCTGGTGCCGTTTAGCTTGAGGTGACACCATGCTGGAAGTAGATCTCATAACCATTTCAAGGAAAGTGAATCTGGTGCAGCTCATCTAGCAGAATGCAGAATTGTGTAACTATGTCCAAAATTATGCCGGACATTTTCATGCTGGAAGGTCTCCGTTGACAGGCTTAGCCTCATATTATGAGTGTTGCGGTCCAATGGTCTGCCGAACCCGTGGTGGCAGTCCACATACTGCTAGATTGGCAGTCAGCCTGCCACATAGGACTGTGGCAGGATCCACGATCCCTGGCGGTGGTGCAGCGGTCTGAGGCCCCTAATATGCTGGCGCAGTGGCACCGCCAAGCATATTAGGAGTTTCCTCTCCACCATACTTTTCGTGGTGGTGAGACCGCCATGAAAAGTGTGGTGGTGAGGAAACAAAGGTGGCCCTACTGGGCCCCCCATTGCCTCTGAGCCATAGGGTGCATGCAGGGGGGCACATGTTGTGCCCCCCCTGTATGCATGCACCCCCAGTTCCTGCACGACATGGACTTGACTGTCCATGCCCTGCAGGAACTGCCTTTGAAGCTCCCATTGCGGTACCTTTTTCAAAGGCATCGCAGTGGGACCGCCAAAGAACCGCCCACCAGAGTAAAATTAAGTTGTTCTCTGGGGGTGGTCTTTAACAGCTTTGGCAGTCTCAAAGTGTGGCAGCAGTGTGGCTGCCTCGCTCTGAGACTGCCAAAATCATAATAAGGCCCTTAGTGATATCACTGAACCATTATTTTTTTGGCCATCTGATTCTCCTTCATCATAGAGTTTCTCAGTACTCCCAGCCTCATGACGCTATTGTGTACTCTCCATGATGTGATGCAAAGAACTCCTTCAAAGAAGTTCAAACTGGAAGCTAATTCAGAAACTAGCTGCTGTAGCTTTCAGGTGAGGTACCTTTGGTCATATTTTATAGATCTCCCCTACCGGCAAACCCTGGCAGCCAGACAGAGGATTCTGTTATCCCGGGGGTCAGGAGTCCAACATGCTGGCAAGTCTGATTGAAAGGCGCTGCACCAAGCTATCCTGGAGCTTTCAGAGATGTACCTCGTTACCTGCTGAAGTCAAGAACCAATGAAGGGAAATATCCTTTACCACAGAGTCTTTACCACACATGCCTTTTCCACATTTATGCCTAAACGATGCAAAGTAAATATAGTTAGGGTATATATATTGGTGTTAAAACATAATCAGGAAATGTGGGCCAAATGACTGGATCTCTTTTTCTAATTCTGCTATGCTTCTCGTCAGTGGCCAAATTCTTAGAGAGCGAGCATTATTGCTCCTTTTCTTAAGAAAGGAAGTAAACAAGAACCTGGAAATAATTGGCAAAATTTGCTCTTGGATTCTGTGGAAAAGGTCTTCGCAGTCGGCATCTTAGGATACTTGGAGAAATGGGCACAGGAAGCGAACATTATTTCCCTCAAACAATCTGGTTTCAGAGCAGATCAGTCAGTCATTGATAATATAGCGGTTTTACAATTCTTTTTAGACACATATGTAGCAAAGAATAAGCATTTTTATATGCCGTTTTTATTGATGTTCAACTGCATTTGACTGTGTTTATAGAGGGACACTATGGCGGAACTGTCCATGCTCTGAATTCCAAGTGGTTTATTACGTCTTTTTGTGTCTTTATACTCTTCTACATGGGGTAAACTGCATTTGGGGGTAGCCCAGGGTTTGTCTAAGTCAATATCTACAAAAATCGCTGAAAACAGGGATGCATGTTAGTACCCGCACTATTTTCCCTTCATCTTTCTGATTTTTCTGGTCATCTTCAGCAATGAAAACATTATCTGCCAAATACTGGCTCGAGACAGTTCTATATGCTCCTATATTGTGATGACATAATTCTTCTACAACAAACACCATTAGGTCTTCAATCAAGTGTGAGGGGGTTGCACAAATATGTGCAGAAGCATTTTTTTAAAGTTTAGTACATTAAAAACAAAAATGTTAGGGTCATATTAACATGAAAATGGTGCAGTGCGTTGCTGCAAGCAATTTTGCCCGCCGAACTGCGTAGTTTTCAAAACGCAGGGATGCGCCACATCAACAAGAATACAGAACATCTCTGTGCTCACCCCTGCACTAGCACTAAAACAGCTGCTTAGTGCCAACACAGGCACCCTTGCACTATGGTGTAAGGGTGCCTGTGTTGCAGGCAAGATTGTGTTTTTGTAGAAAGGGACCCTTTCCTGCACAAAAACAATCATTAATGGTGTTTTGCTCCTGTGTGTGCTGCTGAATGCATGGTCATGTCTGAACTGGGGTGGTGTTGTGAGCAAAATAACGATGGATTAAACCCAGATCTGTGACTGGGGGTGAATGTTTTGCCAATGTTCAACATTCCGTCCATCATCTTGTGTGTTTTGCTGTTTGCCCCATGTGAGAAGGGTATGCCCAGACGTGGGTCCCGTGCTCACTACGCCACTGGAGTCAAGCTATCCTGGCTGAAGAGGGGTGAAACCCCGAAACCAGTCCTAGTATGCTTGATTCCGGTCCAGGGAAGACATGGCTTGGCAGTTCAGACTGGACTGTTCCCATGAGGCACAGGGTCAAGACTGATTTGCATATGGTCATGTCTGAACTGGGGTTGCGTTGTGAGCAAAATAAAGATGGATTAAACCCATATCTGTGACTGGGGGTGAATGTTTTGCCAATGTGCAACATTCCGTCCATCATCTTGTGTGTTTTGCTGTTCGCCCTATGTGGGAAGGGTATGCCCAGACGTGGGTCCCGTGCTCACTACGCCACTGGAGTCAAGCTATCCTGGCTGAAGACGGGTGAAACCCCGAAACCGGTCCTAGGATGCTTGATTCCAGTCCAAGGAAGACATGGCTTGGCAGTTCAGGCTGGACTGTTCCCATGAGGCACAGGGTCAAGACTGATTTGCATATGGTCATGTCTGAACTGGGGTGGCGTTGTGAGCAAAATAACGATGGATTAAACCCAGATGTGTGACTGGGGGTGAATGTTTTGCCAATGTGCAACATTCCGTCCATCATCTTGTGTGTTTTGCTGTTCGCCCTATGTGGGAAGGGTATGCCCAGACATGGGTCCCGTGCTCACTATGCCACTGGAGTCAAGCTATCCTGGCTGAAGACGGGTGAAACCCGAAACCGGTCCTAGGATGGTTGATTCCGGTCCGGGGAAGACATGGCTTGGCAGTTCAGGCTGGACTGTTCCCATGAGGCACAGGGTCAAGACTGATTTGCATATGGTCATGTCTGAACTGGGGTGGCGTTGTGAGCAAAATAACGATGGATTAAACCCAGATCCGTGACTTGGGGTGAATGTTTTGCCAATGTGCAGCATTCCGTCCATCATCTTGTGTGTTTTGCTGCTGCTGAATGCAGCACACATAGCACAAGCAAACAACGAGGAGAAATAAAGTATTTCTCCTTGTTGTGCCACATTAACGCCTCCTTTTGAAAGGCATTAGTTTTTAGTGCTGCCTCAGATTTACAGATCCTTGCAAATCTGAAGCAGTGTCAAAATGTCATGGTTGTTGCTGGGAACGGCCACAGCAACACCCATTGCACATCCCTTTGCTGCAGAAAACTGCATTGCCGCGGTCCATATTTAGAAGGCTGTGTTAAACCATGCAAAGTGGCTCAGCGCGGACTTGTAAATATGGGCTTGCATAGAACACCACTGGAGCGTCAAAAAAAGTGACACTCCGGTTGTGCTAGGGGCTTGTAAGTATGCAGAGACTTTTGTAATGGGAAGAGAAGGGCCCTGACTTAGTGACTGGTTATTGGGTGATGAAAGGCTGGAAAGGGTTAAAATACTTATTTAGATAGAACCATCTATGATAATTTAAAGGATTTGTTGCACTTAACAAATCTGTGCAATATGACACTTGCCCATGCACACGCCTTACACAACTTTCATCGCTCAATGGGGAAAAGTCATTTTTGCCATCTGATTCAAATTTATAAAACTAAAATTCTGCTCACACAAACTCATGTTTTAGATCATTCCCTTTTGGATCGTGGTAATTTCTAAATAAAAGCGAAGGAAAGATTTTAGGAACATTTAGCTTAATAAGTTCTTCTCTTCTGATACAATTAGCAAGACTCTAGATTGGAGTAGTGGGTACATTTGTGCATTCTTTAGCTAATATAATTAGATGGGGGAAAAACTGCTGCATGCTTTCACTCATCTGAGATACATTCTTAGGGCAGAAATAATGGAAGATAACTTTTTTATATATTTTTTCTTTTTTTGCATAAGTCAGATACAAACACCAATGATAGTAATTCATTATTAATAACATCCTCATACTGTTCTGTGGATTAATTCCTCAGTATCCCCAGTTACTACTTATAAAGCATTACCATGCCTCTTCTTTCTTTCAAAATAGTTTCCAGTAAATATTTATCAACAAATCTGCCTGGCATATTCATTATAAACGCATGAGGTTATTCAAGCATCCATTCTCTTCAACCACTCCACGGCCGGGGTCCAGATCAGATTCCTTGCCTTTCGCCCATTGCTAATACAGATTACTATCCAGATGAAAAACTGAGAGTAATCTCGCCCACCACTGATTATAAGTAGGAGGGTCTGGATTCATCCATGTTGTGGCGATACCTATGCATGCTACCGCCATAGCAACAAAGACAAAGTACTGGTTTCCCCTGCCTTTCACTGCTTTGTTATCTACACCAAAAATCATAAACTGGGATGAAAGTGAAATTTGTATTCGAAGAGACATCTATAAAAACGGGATAATCGCTTGCTTAAATGCTTCTAATTTTGCACAGTTACAAAATAATATGTCCTAACTCTGCCTCTTGGTTGCCATAGCTCGGGCAGCTTCTCCCAGAGCTTTTCCCCCAGCTGACTATTTTAGCCAGGGTGTAATAGATATTAAAGAAGGTCTTGTAGTGTTGGGACTGCAAGTCAGCTGACAACAAACTAGATGCCCCATATCCACTGATTCCAGAAATATTCCTCTCCTAGTCCCCAGCCTCCTACCCCAGTTCTCTGATTGCTTTTCGAGATCATCTGGCATTAACTCAATTAAGCCCACATACATCTGCCTTATCTTACAGCCCCCCACACAGCCTAGCTGTTCCAATATAGGTACCTTCTCTACTTAAGTGACTCCCCTGCCCCTTCTTAGCATAAAATCCCTTATCTGGCGGTACTTTAAAAAATCACTCTTCTCTAACCCATATTCCTGTTTTAACTCCTCAAATGATTTTAGCTGATTCAGCTTGAAAAGGTCCCAGAACTTTTCTACTCCAAGCGGTTTCCACCTGGTACAATATTTATCACGAAAGACAGCTGGAAAGATTGGGGATCATCAAAGAGGAGTATAGTTATTATATTGCCCAATTCCCAGCTTCTTTTTATCCTTCACCTAGATCATAAATGCTTACTAAATTGTCTTGAACTTAGCTTTCTTGAAATAGCTGGGTTCAACCATCCTTAACAACCAAACCCTGGCCTCAGCACCTATTAGCAGCTCATAAATAGAAGGCAGTTCCTCAGGCCCCTGAACCTCAATTTGCCTACCCATAATCAGGACATGTATTGCAGTGCAGCCGCCCAATAATAATGCCTGAAATTAAGTACTGCCCATCCACCCCTTGCCCTGGGCAGCATGAAAAACTTAAGGGCCCTCCTGGCTCTCAAAATTACCAAATTAAGCTACTAGAGATCTTCTTCATCCTCTTAAACCAATACTTTTCAAATCCTGAAAGTATTGCCCAAAAAAATAAAGAATTTTGGGCCGAAACATCATTTTTATTATATTGCTCTGCCCAATTATTGTTAGATGCAAGTTATTCATCCACCTAAGTTTGCTCTTAGCTTTCTGCAAGACTAGAGTAATGTTTAATTCCAATATCTATTCCACTTTATCCGTAATATTTATGCCTAGATATACTGCATGATTGACTCTACGCTTGTCCTCCAGTTGGATCCAATCATTTACAATGATCTGAGTCTTGCTGTTGTTCAGGTAATAACCGGACACCCTCCCAAACCTCAGAGCCTCCCTCTCTACCTCCCTTATAGCACCTTCTGGGTCAATTGGGACTAACGGGATGTCAACGCGTATGTCAGTATCTATTTCTGTGAGATACTATTGGGCTAATTGAAGCACTCCTCTCCAGTTTTCTTATCAATGGGTCAATGTATAATGGAAATAGAAGGGGCGAGCAAGGACCTCCCTGCCTTGCCCCTCTCGTTATTTGGAGAGCCTCCGACTCGCCTGCTATTATTTACAGTCTTGCTGTTGGATTCCTATATAATGCCTGAACAGCTGTAATAAAGCACAAGCCTACCTGATTCCTTTTGAATACTGCCCATAGATAATCCCACACAATCCGATCAAAGGCCTTTTCGGCATCCAGTGAGATCAAGGCCTTGAAAACATCTGATACTGTAGCCATGTCAAACAGGGTGAATACCAGCCAGAAGGGATCAGTGGTTCTTCTATCAGGGATAACAACATGTTGCCATGGAGATACCAATTTGCCTATAACCCTGCTTAACTGTGTAGCCAATATCGTGGAACACAATTTAGCATTACTGTTTATCAGTGACATGGGTCTATAAAATCCAGGGTCCAATGGTCGCTTTGCCTTCTTCCTAAATACCCCAAAGTTTGTAGAGACCCAAGAGACTGGGACCTGCAGTCCTCCCTGCACTTCTCTAAAGACGGTAACAAAGTCTTCCTCCATCACAGAATAAAACACTTGTCTGGGCCAACATTTTATATATATTGTACTAAGAGCTTCCTTGATTTTCTCTACCTTAAGAGGGGCATCTAGAGCAGCCTGCTCCTCATCATCAAGCAATCCCCCACTGTTAAACCCAAGATACTGCTCAATCTCAAACTCAGAAGGCATATCCTCTGCCCGATAAGGCTCCCCGTAACAATCTCTGAATGCCCCCAAGATCGCATCCGGGGTAGTGACTACCTGGCCCCCCTCATCTTTTATTTCCTATATGCCTCTGTGTATTGTCTTTTACCTTGTCTGAAAGGCCAATAACTTGCCCATCCCCCTCAGTATATTCCTCGCACTGGGCCCTACGCGCTGAGTATTTCAGCTGCCTTCTCCGCATAGATGTTGTTAATGCTAGCTTTAACTGCTGAAATCTTGTGCAATACCTCCTGCAGCTCAGTTCATCATGCAGTTCATCCCCTCCCTCAACTGTGGAAATGAGCTATGCCTCCATTTCACCCAAATACTTACACATATATTTTAACAGCTGGGCCTGGGCTGCTGCCTGTACAAGCTAAAGCTGAGGGTCTCCACCCTTAATCCAGCTTTCATTGCATCCCAGACAATTAACCCTGGGGCACTACCTCAATCAGCCTCCATGAATGCAGGAATCCACCTATTACTGTGGTCAATAGAGTCTACATTAAAAATAAATCCCCTATCGAATGACCAAGTTTGAATCTGAATTTCTATTATCAGGGACTTATGATCCGAAAATATCTGTGGGTGCTTCTCAATGTATGTCCCCTCTCTGATGAAAGGGGCCAAGAAAAATGTGTAGCCTGGATCTGGGTTTTTAATATCCCTCCACACATCTATGATGACACCGGTGATGCAGCAAAAGTTGCTGTCCCGCCCCAAAAAAACCTGGGTTTCCTGCCCAGATAATGTCTGTATGATGATTATTTTGGTCCACTACCAATATATACATTCAAATCCCCACATATCACCAGAGTTTGCCATGAGGTCAGTTCAATATTCAAATAGTCCATTACTGCCGGATCATCCAGGTTAGACCTGTGAATAGAACAAATGGTAACAACTAGACCACCTACTTGCCATTCTAACAAAACCTTCCAATTATATTTGTCAGAAAATTTCCTTTTCACCTCACACACATTCCAGCGTGCCAAGACTGCTACTCCTCTTGTAGTCAATCAATCAATCAGGGACTTAGAAAGCACAACTACTCACCCATGAGGGTCTCAAGGCACTGGGTGGGGGGGGGGGCTGGGTCTGTGTTTCAGTCGAAGAGCCTGGTCTTGAGGTCCTTCCTGAATTGCGGCAGCTATGGTGATTGCCTGAGGTGCAGAGGTAGGGAGTTCCAGGTCTTCAGAGCGAGGTAGGAGAAGGATCTTCCTCCAGCCCTGGTCTTGCGTAGCTGTGGGACGGTGGCAAGGGCCAGTTGGGCAGAGCAGAGATGTCTGATGGGAGTATAGAAGGAGAGGAGGTCGCTGAGGTACGCAGGTCCAGCATTGTGGAGGACTTTGTAGACGTGTGTGAGAAGCTTGAGGGTGATTCTCTTGTTGACCGGTAGCCAGTGGTTCCCTGCATAATATGTGCCAGTACAGTGTAGCTCAAAATTTCCGATAGAGCTTTCCTCGCCCCTTCTGTATGTGTCTCCTGTAAACAAATAATATCTGCTTTTAGTGATTTCAGGCCTTCTGTCACATTCCTGCTTTTGGACCGGTCATTCAACCCACACACCTTAATTGTATTAATGCGTAACTTCCTTACTCAAGACATTTGGAAAGAAAAAACAGAAGAGAAACAAACTGAAAAAATAGTAAACATCTCAAAACTGAACTAGAGATACATGATATGGTCCTACCAAAAACCCAGACAAATGGGCAGAGATCAGATCCTGCGTAAAACCCTTGGGGAGACGCTGTGACTGACTTCTAAATCTTTAACCCTTTAACCTAGGCTCTCTAGATACTCCTTGGCCTTAATGTCCAACGAAAGGACACGTATCTCGTTTTTAAAGAATATCTTGAGTCATGCTGGATTAATTAAATAAGCCTCTGCCTCTTTCTTCTGACATGATTTTCTGAGCTGCCTTGGCCTCCAGCGTCGCTCCACAGTCACATGATGAAAGTCCAGTCTTGTGAAGAAAAATAATCACTCTGCATTCCGTTTAGAGTCTGAGGGGCATATTTACAAGCCCCTATTTCGACCACAAGGTCACATTTTAAGACATTGTGGTGGCGATAGGGGCTTCGCCTTATTTACAAGACAGCGTTAAGGTACTTAAAGTGGCTTAACGCTGCTTTGTAAATAAGGCACCCTCTTAATCTATCCTTAGAGTGAAAGGGGCGTTCCACCGCAGCACCCATTGATTATGACACTGCCCCATATTTACTAGGGAGGCATAAATAGGAGGCAGTGCCTAAATTAAGACCAGGGAAAACCTGTTCTTACCCTGGCACAACGAGGAGAAATGTTTAATTTATCCTTGTTTTTGCTGTTTCCATGTGTGCTCCGTTGTTCAGCACACATAGAAACAGCAAAAGACAATTGATTGTTAATGTGCAGGAAGGTGTCCGTTCCTGCACATAAAAAATCATTAAAAAAAAATATGTTTTGCAACTTCTGTGTGTGCTGCATTAAGCAGCACACATAGAAATTACTAAACACCATTTCATATTGTTAATGTGCAGGAGGAGACACCTTCCTGCACATAAGCATCTTCCCCTGCAACGCAGGCACCCTTGCACTATGGTGCAAGGGTGTCTGCGTTGGGGCGCTAGGCAGCTAAATTAGCGCCAGTTTAGGGGGAAATGCAGGGCTGCACCGTATCCCTGTAAATACGGTGCAGCCCTGTGTTTCAGAAGTGGCGTAGCGCAGCGTTAAGCCAAGTAGGCTAATGCCGCACTCCGCCCCTTCCTTGTAAATATGCCCCTACAAGCAGCCGCGGCCCGTGGAGGGAGTTCCGTGGGGCGGTAAGGCGGGGCGGGGTATAATACGAATTTCGTAGCGCGCGCTGCTTCGCATTTTGCGATGCAGCGTGCGCTACGAAATTCGTTTTATTTATTTAATTGTTTACTTACCTGTAATTATCCATATTCCGGTTTTTAGAACCCCCCACCCTGCCCCTCCTCCGCCCCGCCTTACCGCCCCACAGAACTCCCTCCACGGGCCGCGGCGGCCTACAAGTGCCTTCTCGAAGACCGCCTGTCATAAAAAAAAGTTGCCAAAAAGGACATTATTAGAACTGGGCTTTGGCGACCCACCCTCATTTGCCTGATCTGTCCTCTTCATCATGAGCGGAAAACGACATGATGCGTGGAAAGCCCTGTTGATGATATCTATATTAATATTCACTGAAAAAACCATAGGTTTCACACACGTTATAGTTAGGAATTAGCATTTAAAAAACCTTGCAAATTCACTGAAAAAACCATAGGTTTCACACATGTTATAGTTAGCGGAAATTTTACTGATAAAAAACCAATGAAATTCCCCCGTTATAGTTAGTGCAGGCAACTATAACTCACGCGACCGCAATCTTCTGCTGATGCTAATACTGTATTTAGACACTTATTAACCCATGTCTTCTTCCATACATTTTTAGCTATACATATATTACAAATATTTTCTTTTCATAAAGACACATATGTCATCAGCAGAAGATTGCGGTCGCGTGAGTTATAGTTGCCTGCACTAACTATAACGGGGGAATTTCATTGGTTTTTTATCAGTAAAATTTCCGCTAACTATAACATGTGTGAAACCTATGGTTTTTTCAGTGAATTTGCAAGGTTTTTTAAATGCTAATTCCTAACTATAACGTGTGTGAAACCTATGGTTTTTTCAGTGAATTTGTACGGTTTTTTAAATGCTAAGTTACTTTACGCCATTCGTGGCGTGCGCGCCCACTTAACGCAGTTTGTTCCGTGCGCGCACGGTGCGCTTCGCGCACTGTGCGCGCACAGTGAGCACGTGGTGCGCTTCGCGCACCCCGCGCCCACTTTACGCAGTTAGTGCCGTGCACGCACGGTGGGCACGCGGTGCGCTACGCGCACCGCGTGCCCACGTTACGCTAGATGGGCCATGTACGCACGATGCGCTTCGCGCACCGTGCGCACATGGAGGACATATGATGCACTTCGTTTTTAAAGGTAATATTTTAATTTTTCGCAGTAGTTATAAGCCATGCACAAATGGTGCCCTTCGGGCACCATTTGCACACGGGGTGGAGAGAGTGTGGATAATTTTTTTTTTTTAATATTTTTTTTTTTAATCTTTTCGTTTTTTACAAGTGTGATAAGCCATGCACAATTGGTGAGCTTCGGTCAGCAATTGCACACGGGGTGGGGTTAGTGTGGATATTTTATTTTTTTTTATATTTTTTTACCGTACGCGTACGGTAAGCGTAATCGGCGAAATTTGCGAAAAAATAAAAATTCAGTTTTTGGCCTTGGGGGATCTTTGGGGACTCCCTGTACATGGCTATGTGTGTGGGAGCTGTCAAAACAGCCCCTTTAAATGTTTTTGTGCTTTGTTTGTTAATCATCTCTCTCAGTGCGAGAGAGAAAATGGCGGCCGCCGCTTCCTGGTTTCGGCCGATTCGAATGTTTACTAAGATCTAAGAGCCAATCATAATCGCGCTCGCGCACGCCACCGTACGCGTACGGTAAGCGTACCGTAAGCGCACCGTAAGCTGGCTCAGATATATATATTGATTTAAAGGCTATTTTCTCAGAATCTACTGAACAGATTTACACCAAACCTACAAAAGGCACTTCCTTGACCTGAGGACTACCTCTCTGCCAAATTTCTAGTAATTCTGTTCAGCCGTTCGGGCTGTAGCCCTGTCTAAAGGTCCTATGGAAAAATGCATGGGAAAAACGCGTTTTGGGACCCCCCTTTTATCTCAGCCCCCGCTTGACGAATCCCCCCGAGACTTTCAGGGTAGGAGCGGAGCGTAGCGCCCCACCTATTTTGAAAAATTCGCGAGGATTCGTCGACCGGCGCCAAAGTTATTCAAAATAGAATGTTGCGGATTTCCTATGGAAACGTGGTCCTAACTATAACTACCTACTGGCGACCGCCAGTAGGTAATAAGGAAACGGCTTGCCCCGATTTAGTAGTCTTTTTTGGCAAACTCCATAAGTTTTCACAACGTTGACAATTGTAGCAACATTGAGAGTACATCATGCAAAGAATTTTGCAATGTGTCAACCAATTTTTAGGAACGGCCTAGTGATTACAATGGCAGGTGACACTGAAAAAATACTGAGCGATGTGCTGTTTCCGGCTCTGCTGGTTGCTCGACTGATCATCTAGAAACACAAGCAACCCCTAAGTTTAATAGAAGGGTCCAATTAACTGGTTTTAAACCTTTTTGATAACAAATATTAATGTGCTGGAATACCTATCTAGAAAATTAAAAATGGCGCGCGGCTAAACAGATATAGATTAGGGGCGACAACTTGGAGTCAAATATGGGTAGAATTCCCTAGCCGCCAAAGGGAACGGTGATCCTAAAGGAGACAAGGAAAACATACAGATGTTTCTCACCTCTGCCTCAGTTATGGTTCGAGGACGGACTGGAACTTGGATTCTGACAAATGTGAATTGCTAGCTCATACAGAGAAAATACGAAGGCCCCGCCCCAATCCGTTAGAAGCGGGAGAATACACAAACCTTTCTATTATATAATAATTAGTACTTGTAGGCACTCAGTACAAGTTTGGCGGAATAAGTGAGGAATTTACACTACATGGTAAATATCATTAACCCGGATTGAGGTAGTTGTCAAGTGTGGTAAATACCTCCCATTCCATCTTTTTTAACTTGAAAATGAGGCATAACATGTGGAATCGGTATTTTACACACCGAATTCTGCTTGTTTTGTCTTTTTTACAGGTCTTTTCCCCCAATAAATGTAATCAGTTTGACCTGCCGGAATTTATCAGAGTAAAAACTGTGAAGGCGTGATAATTATCACACAATTCCACTTCAGATCCCTTGCAAACACGTGTTTGTACAGAGATCAGAATTTAGCCCTGCACTTGAAATCTGGACCCTTGTGTGCATTTATTCTTCAAAAATGTTAAGTATTATATATACATCATATTAATGAACACTTCAGCGCTTACAAATATTGGAGTGATTAAGGGATACACTCTGAACATTGTTTATTTATTCTCCATCCCTAACCAAATGGATGTCGCCCTATCTGCCCTGAGGCATTATTTTATTAGCATATAGTTTGTTGCCCAATCATGTAATAATTCCCTTGATAACATGTGAACCAGATGGTCTTCAATCCAGCCTCCCAATGGACAGCTTGCCTCCCAGGCACTGGATTCTCAATCCAACCCTCCTAAATTCGGGTTTGTTTGTTATACCTTTCCTTCGAAGCAGATGGATGCCAGCTCACTCAGAAAGGACTTGTGTTGGCAGCCCCAAGCTGAATACAATTTGGAACCATTAAGAGAAAATTAGTTTTATTGTTTGGCAGAAGATCTCCACAAAAGCTGAAGCTTTGTTACTGGACCATCCTGTAGAGCTCACAGCTACTGAAAATTTACAGATAGCGAATAGAATATTACATAGAACAGAAAATGTGCCAATTTTGCACTCACATTAAAGTTTCCATCACCTTGCACAATATAAAGCAAAGAAAGAAACTGGCTGTAATTTTGAAGCCCAGTGTGTGATCATACAAACTGCGTAATTCAGTGCACAAACACTGACCATGTGAGGTTCCATTAAGGCCTGCAATACATATTACCATTGTTAAACCCATAGAAGAGAGAGATGCAGATGACAGACTCGTTTTACAAGTGGTAAGTACGATTCGTTTATCTTTTATGGCCCCATGCTTTCAAAGCCTGCATCTATGTATGAGTAGTGTGTATAATGTAAATGTTTATACCGATGAATGTGCCAACAAAACAATGAAATATTTAAATATCCTACATGCTGAATTTCAAAGTATCTATGCTAGTGCTATGTCTGAAGGAGGAAGAATATTACTGTCCATTTAGCAAAACAATATTTTTTGCTGTTCCTCCTCAGATGGTCTGAATTTAAAAATATTGTGAGATAAAACTGCTCTGTGAGGTTGGGTCTATAATCTTGTCAAAAACTTGTGTTTCTGGCAAAGAATGCACATCACTGCATCATTCTCTTCACTCAGAGAAAAGTGAACGAATAGACATGTTTCCATGGCTGGAAATAAGCTGTCAACTGTCACCTGCACACAGGGTTGCTCTTCAATGCAAACATTTATAACGTATTCAATAACTCTACACACCTATGATGCATTAGGAGCACTGTTGCCTGCAGTTCTCCTGGGGACTATGTGTCCCAGCATCCCAGCAAAGGAGGAGGCCCGCAAAACCGGAGACTCCTGCTGTTTGTGTGGGGCTTTATAGTGCGCATACTGGCCCACAGCCTGGGGGGGCGTTTTCACTGTTGCCTGCAGTTCTTCTGGGGACCACATGTCCCAGTATCCCAGGGGTGAAGGAGGAGGTTGGCAAAATCGGCAACACCTGCTGTTTGCTATATAGCACGGCGGGCCCATCCTGCGTGCATCAGCGTCAGGAGGAGACAGGGCAGGGCCACCTCCTTTGGTCTCCCTGCTGAGGACTTTTACTTTCACTTTGGCAATACTGGTAAGCCTTAGCCTGATGTTTACTGCCACACTTCCTGCTCTCCCCTACAGTCTGCATAGTTGTAGAGTATATCTAGTCACTTAAACCTAGGGCTAACAGTGTTCTAGACCTTCTAGGCATGGTCGCTCTGTGAGCAAAGACCTCATAATAAGCTTTCCTAGAAACCACTCTGGAGACTTGTTCTACCTAATCTTGCTGTTGTATATTTGGGGTGTGATCTTGTAGCTATTAACAGTTTGATTACTAAAATTAGGCGGTGCACACTAATGCTGGTCCCCACAAACATTTGCTACTCAAGACTTTATCAGGCGATTGTTAGTCCTTTGCTATTGAGCTCATTCTTGTAGGCTACTAGTGGTTTTCCGCCCTTCTTCAAAGGCCATCCATAACAGAAGATTATCTCTGGGAGGCCCGCGTATTGATGAATGTTAATTGACAATCCCTTGACCCTGTAACCAGACCCTTTTAAAGCTTTTATAGAGCGAACCTATGTCACCTAATTAATCAACTTAAGGATTTTACAGGCACATGCATCAAAAGAAAAACCGGTCGCAAACGCAGTATTCCCCTTTGCAACCGGTATTTTTGCATTTGGGATGCATCATCCCAAATGCAAAAATCGCAATTTAAGTAATCTCTAAATTGCGATTACTTAAATTGCGATTGCATTTAAGGAATCGCAAATAGAGATTCCTTAAATGCAATGCATTAAAGTAAAAAAAATAGAGATTTCGCTAATAGGGGGCGCAAAATTACCATGAAGCTTAACATCATGGTAATTTGCAAAAACTTTGAAAAATGCACTTTTGTGCAATTTTCAAAGTTTCATGTTGCTCAGACACATGCCTTTAGGGCATGTGTGCGCGCAACATATGTGCACAGATCAATTACAGGGGTGCAACAGGGTGTCCTTTTGACACCCCTGCACCCTGAAATTGCATGCGCAATTTGCGAGGTCCTATTGGTACTCGCAAATTGCGCATTCAATTTCCCATTCATTCCTATGGGCCTGTAGGCGCATAGGAATGAATGGGAAGCCATTCCTTATTTGTGACTCGCAATTTGCGAGTCGCAAATAAGGACTGTGTAGGAATCGCTATTTTTACAGCGATTCCTACATGCATAGGCTTTTGCGAGTCCTTAATTGTGATTCCTTCATTATCGCAATTAAGGACTCGCAAAATCCAACCTTGATGCATGTGCCTGTTATTTGTTAATAATAAACGCTATCTAGTGTTACCAGTAGAGGGCTTACTTTAGGGTTTTTAAGCTCTGTTTTTATATATTGCTTTTTATATCAGCTTCTTTCTTGCATAATTTCAGTTGCAGCTTGTTATCATTGGAAAAGGTTCTTATCTAATGCAGGAGGAAGTCATGCGGAAAAGAAAGAGCATAAAAAAACATTCAGGTGAACCCGTTTGCAAAAAAGCTCCACTCCCTTACTCAAATAATTGACAATATCATAGTAGTAGTAGAGCAAATTCTCCACCCTACCACCTTAAATGTATTAGACCCTAAATTAAAAAAGCCACCTAAAGTAGCCTCTTTATTCAGTAAAAAGGGTATGCCAAAAAAGCTACGGATCCTTAGAGACCCCATAAATGTTTCGTCTCAGGCTACTACCTCCGAGGGCACCACAGCAGTAGCTAGCAACCCACCTGACTGCCTAAATCCTGAAATACATTTAGAACCTACAATACTTTGCCCAAACCAATTCTCAGTGCTGGCTTCAAATTGCAAGCCAACCACAGAGCTACGGTTGAGGTCTGACCCCACTGTGCAGCTTATAGCGATAAAATGTGACTAATGACCCATTAAAAGAACTCTGGGAAATTATTACCACCATGAGAGCTGAAATTATGGACCCAAGAGCCAAGGTCCATTTACTTGTAAAGTCCTGCTCCCCAGGGTTAGCTAGGGAGGGATGAGAGAGAGGAAATGATTGTCCATGTGAGGTGGCCTGGTATATGCTGTCCACTAATTAAAGTGGGCACCCTGTACCAGACCACACACCCCTTATGATGTATGAGGTCAAAGATAACCTTATTGAAAGCTATCCTAGTGGTAGCTATGGAGAGCAGCCTTCAGGCTTAATCTTTTAGGAATGTAAAGCAGCTTGTTTTACCAGAATATCCCCTCCTGAATGACTAAATGAAAGGAGAACCACACAGTGTTTAATAAAGCTATGTATTTATTATTATAACACTCTCTACTAGTCTCTATACGAGACTAGGGCGCAAAGCACACAATACTGAATCAATAGAACATTTGTAAATAGCAAAATACACAGCGGGCTCCAGGGGGAGACCGAACCATATACTAAAAAACATGCTATAAAAACAATTACTTGACTAGACACATTGGCTAGAGCATGTAGAATCGCTGGGACCCCAAGGAACCACCCAGAGGAGTGACACAGGGAGCCCACAGAGGACGGGTGCAGTGAGGGACCACAGACGCGTGCTCCGTACAACTCTATGGGAAAGTCGTGGTTGGAAATTTACAAGTTAAGGACACTTCTAAGAGGACTTTGAGCAAACCCTTTGGAACTTAGGAGGTTCTTAGGCCAATCCACCAGTGAGTACCGAAGTACCCGTGTTACCTATCCCAGAGGAGCCGGGTACAAAGGGGTCAAGTGGTGTCGGAAACCCTCGTCGTTTTCAATGTAGAGCTGCAAAGAAGTCCTGCTGCCAGGAGGGCAAAGAGTGTCCAGTGGAATCCCAGCCTAGATTCGAGGTGAGAAAAACCTGAAAGCAGAGGGGACAGAGTCTGGGTCACTTCAAGTGACCAGGGGCTCAGTAGTCGAATGCCCACAGATGTCGGGTGCTTCAGGAGTGAAGAAGGGTTGCAGCCACGGGGACCAGGAGAAGTAGAGGATGACCAGAGTCTTGAGGTGAACTGTCCCACAAAGGATGTCGAGAGCTGATGGGGTCGATGTCCGGCTGGAGCACCAACAAGCCTTGGCAAATGCAACCCACGCGGTCAGAGCAAACAGGTTACGGTGTGGACCAGCAAGGTCCAGGGGACTCTCCAAGCAATGGAGAGTCAGGGCATGTCTTGAGCAACCAGATAAGCACAAGAATTAACAAGGTGACCCTCACCAGGACCCACAGGTCAACGGACCAGGGATCGCGAGGAGACCTCAAGCAAGTTTGAAAAGTACCAGCCCACAGGACACTCGTGGAGTGGAGGCCAGATATCTTCAGTGCAAATACTGGTCGGGGTCGGGACTACACAGAGTCAAATGCACAGGCTCAGGAATTGTCACTAAGCATATGCAAATGCAAACATACACAGTGCACAGGGGTTCGGGTTACATGGTCCCCACGAGGGATACTGGTCTCAGAATTGCTGAGAGGGCAGGTCGACCTCAGGGACCTTCAGAAACCCACATCCTGTGTTGCTGAAATCTTCGGAGTCCTCAAGAGCTTGGGAGAAGCAAACCGGTCAGATGCATTTAGGTGGCTGTTTTTGCAGGGGAGTAACTCCTTTACTCCAAGGGAGATTCTTCAGTCGTCCAGCGTCGTGCAGGCAGTCAAAGTACTTTGTTTCTTCTCAGCAGAATCTTGTCCATGTAAAATCTAAAGTCCTGTAGCCAGGTAACCCACTTTATACCCATGGGAAGGAGTGGAAAGATTCTGTGGACCCTCCTAGTGGAGGGCAAGACAGAAGGGTGGCTACACCCATGTTCTTTGTCCAGTTTCATGTCAGAGCAGGAGCCAATGGCTCCCAGAAGTGGTTTGAGCTGGACTATGCACAGGGACACCAAATGTGCCCCGTGCAGACTTTCTGGCACTCTGAGAGCGCACCCACCCAGCCCCAATACACTTAATCCCATCTGGGAGGTGGTCAGACCTGCCTGTGACAGGATGCCTATTGTCATGCCTTCCTCTGCTCGAGCTTGGCTCAGCAGTAGGAGAGCAGAATTGTGTCTGTGGCTGGCAGCGTCCATTTTGTGCTGCCCAGATCGAGAAAGCTGGTACTGGGTAGACTGGTGACCCATGTATGTCCTTTTGGAAGGGTGGAATCATACTTCCACACCAGTTACTGGTGTGGAGATATGATTCCAAGGTGTTTTACACCAAACATGACATGTTTCTGAGCAGCCGTTTTAAAGTTAGAATTTACCGCAAGGTTATAATGCACTTAAACATATATGTCTGGCTTCATCACAGACAACCCCAGAGAATGGTCTCCAAAGGCTGCAGAGGGGCTCTGCTCATGCAGGGACACCCTCTCACGTAGAACCCAGCACCCTGCCTTCAGGATTGTTCAGGCCTGCCATTGAGGTGACTGATAGGTATTTAAGTGTGGTGATTTAGATAGATATAGTGAACCTATATCCTAAGTAAGTGGTGCAAGCACCAGCTTACACAGTCTGCTGTAGCAGGCTTGTTGTGTCAATTTGAATGGCCTCTCAGGGGTGGCATAATACATGCTTCAGCCCATGGGAGGCCTCTGGGGTACCTATGCCCTGGGTACATGGGGTACCATATACTAGGGACTGATGAGGGTAATCCAGAATCCAATCTGGAGTGTACCAAAAGTACATGCACAACCAATTTAGGGAGAAAGCAGATAAACTGGGGTCCTGATTAGCAGGATCCCAGTCAGACTAGTCCAAAACCAGCAAAAGACCAGAAATAAAGTGGGGGTATCTATGCTGCCAGATCCTACCTTCCTACAGTCCACCCAAAGAGGGCTATAGCTCTAGTAGTTCCAATTTTACACAAAATATGTTATCCCCTGCAATCAAAGAGTAACCTCTCCTAGGCTTTTACACCCTCCCTAGGATGACGGGACCTGCTTTGGCTTTCCCCCATAAATAGGAGGCAGACTCCCTCCTTGTCTCAGCCTGCCCATTTGCTGTTTTTCCTCAGAGAAGTCATTGGGACACGTCAAATCTTTACCTGGCATGAACCTTCCTCATTCTTGGTCTAGACCTCTTAACAGACATGAACCTTAGTATTACTACTTTTAATCCATTTATAGCCACCCTACAAAACTGTTCGGAGTAAGCCTAGACTTTGACACTTCTTTCCTTATTAGGTCCATCTATATGATAAGAGTCCCCAAGCTCCAGGCACATTATAGGGAAAACAAGGCCACCTTAATCAACAAAGCTATTCACTGGATAAGAGACATCAGAAAGGGTAACAGTGTAATATACTCTACCATCCTCAGGGCCACCAAGTGATCAGCTCCAGGTGGCAATGCAGATTCCATTAAACTAACATTCTTTCATTCTTCCATAGTGGATGGGCTATTTTCAAAAAGACGTCTTCTGCAACATCACTAATTGATTGACTGGAGCTGATTGGGACTCCTGCTTCTGATCGATCTGTAAACCTTAATGTTGCACCAGAGATAGGGTCCTCTCCAAGTTTGGCCACATGGGATTCTACCCAAGGCCTCAGATTTACTCTTCCAAATCTGCCACAGTCATTTCCAGATCCAGTCCAAGAAGCTTACAGGAGCCGTAATTCCATAGATTCTGCATCCCTCTGCTATCCAGGAGTTAGATCATCTACCTCAAAGCCCTCTGTCACCATCCTTAATTAGGGATGACAATTTAACACTAATCTCTTGGAATATACCTGGGCTAAGAAAAAAAGTCATAGGTGGATTGGGGGAATTTTATTGACAATTAGGTAGGTAGGTAAAGCTTTATTCGATAAAAATATCATAAAAGCACAACATACAGTAAATATAAGAAGGATCAAGTGAACATTGACAATGAAAAGAATTAATCATAAATATATCTAAAAATGAACTATATCAGAAGGTAAAGTAGTATGTGCAAAGTACAAGAGCAAAGGAACGCAGATTTCATTATGTGAAGGTCGATATCAAGGAATAAAAACAGACCACTAAAACAATTCAGTGCATATGGGAGAGGAGTTTTTCATCCGCAATAGCCAAGCGCAGCCCAAATATTTTGCCATTCGGCAAACAATAGTGAGTGACGAGGTATCTGTTTGTAAGATGCGTAACACAGTGAGATAATCACGACTGCCCAGCATTCTGCAAATCGGTCTCAGCCACTTAGCTCTCGCTCTTCTATAAGAAGGACAGGCGAAGAGAAAATGGGGAATAGTCTCCTTCGGAGCTGCACAGCTCGGGCAGCCAGTAGATGTAGGTGTGTGGCCCTTCCAACTAGCTGTAACGGAGTTGAGAGGAAGAGTCCCTAGTCTGAATCGCACATACAGTGATCTGTCCAGGGGGGTCTGTATGAAATCAAAATAGGGTTCCAATTTACAAAGGGGCTTGTGCTCAAAGAAGGCCTCACTTAGCTTCCCCATGTTACCATTACTCAGCTCTCTGGCATTAACCCAACTCCAGTATGCCTTCTTGAGGTCCAGTTTCGAGGGGGGTAACTGGGATTCCCAACAGTCTTCGTATCCAATAGTTCTCAGCATTTGCTTACATGGGAGATCCATTTTATCCTCCTCCCAGTATCAGCTAACATGAGTTCGCTTAAACCTGCAGCATATTTGGCAAGTTCCGGTGTCCTTCGTAGTCTTGCCCAGAATAATAGAGGTCGGAGTCGTGCAATGTCCTGAATAGAGTGTCTGCCTAGATCATAAAACAATGGTTTTAATGGGGATGATGTGGGAACAGAGATAAGATTCCTCATGAATTTGTTCTCTGACTTAACCAGGTCATGAATATTTTCATAGCCCCAAATTTCCGCTCCATACATAGAGCAAGATAATGCTTGTGCCTCATATACCACAAAGGCCGGTGCCACAGGTCTACTCGTAGAGAGATGTTGTTCTCTAATAATGGCACCAGAAGCCCTCTTGTGGCATAGGAGCATCTTGGTTAAGTGAGAGCTCCACTTCATCCCTTTTGCAATACGTATGCCTAAATAGTCGAAAGAATACAAAATGTCTAACGGGATGCCATCCAGACTAAAAGCATATCTAAAACGTCTAGGAGAATTGATTACCATTAATTTGGTTTTCTCTGTGTTTATGATAAGACCATGGGACTTGCAAAAGGAGTCGAACCTATTAAGAATTTTTTGTAGGCCAGCAGGGGATTTAGAAATCAGGAGAGTGTCGTCAGCGAACAGGAGGGTAGGAACTTTTTCACCAGCCAGGACTGGAGCATCTGCTGGATCATCTCTGAGGAGATCCACCACCCCGTTGATGTATAGGGAAAACAGGGTGGGAGCTAATACACAGCCCTGGCGAACCCCCCTGTTCACCGCGACACTCCCTGTGAGCTGACCCTGGGCACCCCATCTGATGTTAGCATGGTTATCCTCGTGAAGAAGCATTAAAAAACTACTACTTTCCAGTAGATCATAAAAAATCTAAAAACTTGATCCATTGTGCCTACCTTTTGCCTAAAACCAGCTTGGAAATGGGATAAAATATTCATGTTCTCAATCCATAACCTCAATCTCATGAGGAGAACCCTGCCAACCACCTTCTGAATCACGTCAATTAGACTAATGGGTCTATAGTTGGCAGGGTCCTCCTTATTACCCTTTTTGTATATGGGAATCACCACTGCGGCTTTCCATGACTCAGGGACTGTGGAGCCCCTAGCTATAGCGTTCATTATAACAGAGATGAACGATGCCCAGGGCGCTGGATCATGTAGGAGGCGATCACCTGGAAGACCATCTGGACCTGCCGCTTTAGCGGGTGCAATACTTTTAATTGCCAGAGTGACTTCCTGTATCCCGAAGCTAGTGTCAGCTGGGAAAATTACAGCAGGGGGCGGATTATACTTCTCCTCATAGTCTGCAAGAGCAGTCTCTCCCGCATATATAGCAGAGAAATGGTTAAACCATTGCAGCTCTGTTATATAATTTGGGATGCTTGTCGTTTTGGCCCGTTTTCCTCTATTTAGGAGATCCCAAAATACAGAGGAATTTCGATTAGGTGCTGCCTCTTTTAGTTCCTGCCAATGAGTTTCCTCCCAATTTCGTTTTGCGACTACCAGGGATCTAGAGTAACCATGTCTTGCCCTCCTAATCAAGTTACCATCTTGTTTCTTTAGGGCTTTTGACAAGGTCACTCTTTTCTCTCTGCAGTCTTTGGAGTACCATGGGTTCGAACCTTGTGCAGGTGCCCCTTTGCGGGGTTGATTCCCTTCCATAGTAAAAAATTCCCCTATCTTATTGGTGGTATCACGGTAAAGTGAAGATATGAGTTGGGAGTCACCCAGTTTGTTAAGGGCCTCACTAAGCTCAATATTTTTCCTAACTAATATTTCTTTAATACTTGCGAGCTTCCCCTCGTGTTGTGAGATACCATGCCATTTAAGGTGTCTGTTGCAGCCTGCCAGCAATACTTCTTTAGTTGACATCATAGGTGGTTTATTAGTCACGTGTTCAGGGGTCAGGAGGTAGTGGGCCCTGGAACGATACTTTGGTAGGGTTGGCAGGAGTAGAATCTATCTCCATGGTGCATCCCAGAGATAAATCTTGGGCCAGTCAATCCACCCTATTCAAATTTGAATCATCGCTCAGAGTCCTTGTTGTACCCTCTATCTCCTGCCCTATGGAGACCCAGAGTGGAGTGCGCCTTATCTGTATAGAGGAGTAGTCCGGTGAGGATGTACGGAATTCTAAAAGCATCAGGTTCTCAGCCAGAGTGGTGTTAGTGAATGTGAGCTCAATACAATCAAATTGACTATTGTGGAATGAGATTCTTCTTGCTTTGATGATATCATCACGGATGATCGACCTGCACCCTCTGACATGCCTAAGCCAGTGTATGGCTTTGTTCTTTACTGATTCCTCATTTTCATGGGATTGAGTAGCAGTGAGTCTAGGTACTTTAACCATGTAAGCTGTTTTTGCATTGGCCGAAGAGTCGCCTGGAGTAGAGTTCAATGCGGTATTGTTTTTAAAATAAACCTGGGTCTCCTGATAGCTGAGTCTCGAGGGCCCAGCAGATTTAGGCATGTTTGAAATAAAAGAAGGATCATTGTGTGTTATTGAGCGTTTCACAATGTCCGTGTACGAAGATTTACTGCTACTGGGAGTGGTCAGTGGTGGCTTTCTTATTGATTCAGTCTTATTGCAAGATAGATGTGTCCCCCTATGTGAAATTGGCAGTGAACTGGACTGGGCAGGTATTGGGGGAGCTAATGACGTTAAATTTCCTGAATTGGTTAAGACGCTCATGGGCATAGGGATTAATGGGACCCTCTTGCTTAGTTCCATAACTATATTTTTTAGTAGTTCTACCTCTTTCAATAGTTGGTCAATTTTCTGTTCAAGGGTCATTCCCTGGGTGTTATGAGTTTGTACTGCTTTATGGTCCATTAGACCATGGTCCTGGCATACTAAAGGAATAGGGCTGTCCTCATCTAGACCATCCAGAATAGAAAATCTATTTGTACATAAAAGCTCGAGAGTGGTAGTAGGTGGTTGAATTTCAATGCCAGGTATAGGATACGTGGGATCCTGATTGGCTCTCTGGCATGGCTCAGATTGGCCATTGGATGAGGGGCAAGGAAGTGTTATAGGGGGAGCTTGTCTACTTTTGTTAAACATAGTAGGAATCTTGCGGTTGAGGCTACTAGGCATGGATTCAACTACTGTTTCATTTACAACAACTGGAAGTGGCCTAGTTTCCTCCAATATCACTTGGCAATCGTCAACTATTGCTTCGATCCTGTCTAGCACACAATTGCCTGCCGCATGAGTAACTTTCTTAGCCTTTTTCCCCTTTTTGTTAGTACTGTCCCCGCCTCCCTCCATGGATTTCCTTTTAGCCATGCGTGTGTAGTAGATAGATTGATAACAAGGTATAACAATGCTAACAATTATAGAAATGATTACGATCAATATATTGGTAGGGTAAGGTAGTAACTTGAGTCCTTAGATATGAATGACGTATCAATGAGAAAAGATGTCAAAATAATAGGTAACGGATAGTAGAGTCACACAGTACAGTACCTTCCTGGTCTGGGGGGACCGCAAGAGGGGTGGCCCAGCCCTGCCTCCTCCTGCCCCGGACGGCCACAGACGGCCCACCCTCTGCCCGGGCTCAGCCCGGCACCGCCCGCGCGCGTCCCGCGGCGCGAAGGTTGCTGCCGCTTTTGAAGCGCCTCCGGGCGCGCTGGAATGCCGAAGCTGTCTGGCCCCCAAAGGATCACGGGAGCTGTAGTCTCCCCCAACAGCGGCCAATGGTGTATTATGGCGGCGGGGGAGACGCACAGCGTAGGCACCCCGTCGGTATTGCACTGCCCTGGCCCCAGGAGCGAGGAATTCAGGTGGGTTGCTGCTGTGTTGCAGACTGAAGCGAATACGGCCCTTGACAATGATATCATCATGTTCCAAGAACCTTGGGAATTTGTGCCATCCCATAGCCAAGGCTATACAACATTTTGTGTATCAGCTTGGCAGTCCCAGGCTGGCCGACCATCAAGGGGTCTAGCACTTTGGCTCCACATCTCTTTGGGTTTCTCTGGGAAACAATTAGACATTGATTCCTCCTACTTGCTAGGGCTGGAGGTCTCTTCCTGGAATGAGAAAAAACTATTTTTATACAATATGTACAATAGAAGTGATACAAAGACCTCTAAGTCTCTGTTCCTACTACTATTAAGAGACCATATTGAAATGTTAGCCAAGGAAGCAGCTGTCATTGTCAGTGGGGATTCATTTTTTTTTTTTTTCTTTTTTCTTTTTACCCTCCCACCCCGGGTCCAAGAGATAACAAAGGATAATAAAAAGAACAGTAAGACAGAGGCGGTCTTAAATCCATATAAAAGCGAAAAAAACAATGAGTACAATGGAGAGAGAGAGGAAGAGATAAATAAATCACAAATATAAACAAACAATACTCAGCATATACATTATTCCTCAAAAACATTCAAAGACTCAAGCCATCTAGTCAAAGGGTCCCAAACCACTAACCCCCTTTCTCTTGCTCTTCTTACCTTTTTAGTATAAACGGCTTTCTCCAATCTGTACGTAGCAAGAAATCTAGCTTGCCATTGACTAAAAGAAGGGGGATTCAGGTCTTTCCACTGCGTGGCAATACATATCTGCAGAATAGTCATGGCTACAAATATTAAAGCTCCGCCTTCTTTAACACTAAGTGTCTCATATAACCCAAGCATAATAGTAATTGGTGTAAGTTGAATATCTGATAGAAGAACTCTGTTCAAAAACAGTTGGGTTTCTTATAAAAGTGGCACAAGGTTTGGACATGTAGCAAACATGTGTACAGAGTCAGCACAGTATTCCGTACAACGAGGGCAAGTAGTTCCAGGCCCAGTTGTCCATTTAGAGACCTTATTCGGAGTGATATACATAAAAAATCCAGTTTTATAAAATTGTGCTTGTAATTTGGGAGATAGCAAGTATGTACATGCTAGACTTAATGCGGGACAGAGAACATTAGAGGAGATATTCAATTTAAGCTGCCATTTAGTATCTACTTTACTTAAATCATCTGGTCTTAGCTCATTCAAAGTACCGTATATATCTCCGATCCCGGGTACTTTAGAGCCTAGTAGCTTATCTATAAAGACTGATGCGACAAACCCAGCAGATCCTTCCAGATTCTTTACAAGATAATTCATAATCGCATGATATTGAAAAGTCTGTTCATTGCTTAGATTAAAACCAATTTGTAATTCCTCAAATGACAGAAAACGACCTGCCCTACACAAATCTCCCAATCTTCGTATCCCAGCATAATACCAGTGTCGTAGATATGTATTTTAAAAAATTAATGGTAGATTATCATTATTTCTAAGCGGAGTGTAATAATTTAGCCTTTTAATTCCATATATTTTACGAACATTACGAAAGACCTGATAGGCGCAAATCATTGTCTTGAATTTCACTTGTTTGTAGTAACTATACTCTAGCTGACGCCAAAGACATCCCTTTACTTTTTCGCCCATCAACAAAACATAGGGAGAGGGCAGGCCTGAGGGAGAAAAAGACGATTCTTCATACATTAGTTCACAGCAATGTTGTAAAGAGGCAGCCCAGTAATATAGTTTTAAATTAGGAAGTGCCAAGCCTCCTCTCTCACTAGGTAAAGAGAGTAGATTAAAAGCCCTTCTTGGATTCGAATAAGACCAGATAAATTGAGAAAAGATTTGTTCAAAAACTGCCAATATGTGTCTGTTAAAAATAAGCGGGATTGCACGAAAAAAATACAACAACTTAGGAAAATATGTCATTTTTAAAACATTAAATCTTCCCAGTATAGTTAGATGTAAGTTATCAATTTTCCGGAGTGCTTGTCTCATATTAGTGGCCAAAGGGGTCAGATTTTCATTTACCAAAGAATCCAAATCAGCAACAATATCAACTCCAAGATATTTTGCTTTCTTTGTGATTCTGTCATCTGTCCAAGTTATCTTTCTATTAACAACAATCTGTGTCTTTGTTCTGTTAAGAGCGTACCCAGAAATCATTCCAAACTTTTGAGTTTCTTGTTCCAGAGTCCTGATGGCAAGTGCAGGTGCCGGAGTAATTATGGCGATGTCATCGGCATAAGCCATGATTTTAGTGTCTATGCCAAACCGAGAAATCGGGGGAATTAAAGGGTTGATTTCAATTCTTCTAATTAACGGGTCAATATAGAGGGCGAAGAGTAGGGGTGAACAAGGACACCCCTGTCTCGTCCCTTTTGTAATTTGTATTGCTTTATTCAATTGACCATTAATGGATATTTTAGCTGTTGGGTTCTTGTACAATGCCTGAATAGCCTGAATAATTCTTGGTCCGAATCCGAGATTCCGCAAGATGACCCAGAGGAATTGCCAGGAGACCCGATCAAATGCCTTCTCGGCATCCAGAAGTATTAGCGAGATCGGGTCTCCTGTCACTTCAGCAGCATCAAATAAGGTAATAGTCCGACGTATATGTTCAGTAGTACCTTTTTTTGGAATAAATCCGTGTTGCCATTTAGATACTAGTGACTCAATATTTGCAGATATTCTCATGGCGATAATTTTTGAAAAGATTTTCGAGTCATTGTTTATTAATGTTATCGGTCTATAGGACGTCATCTCAAGAGGAGATTTATTTTTTTTAGGAAATATCACGATTTTAGCGAGGGACCAGGAGTTAGGTGGATCAGCTCCCTCGAAAATAGCCCTTACTACACTAGTAAAAAGGTCTTTAATTTGGTCCGAGAAGATTTTATAAAATTCGATTGGTATGTGATCCATCCCTGATGCTTTACCATTCGGAAGACTAGCTAGTGCTAATGCAACCTCGTCCCACATAGGAATATTCTCCAGCAAGTCGCGTGCCTCAATATTCATTTTATCTGGCAGTGTACCCATAAGATATTCTCCTATTTTAACTTCCAAGTCTTCAGATGTCCCTTTAACTTCTTCTGAGTACAACTTTTCATAATACTGCCTGAAAGCTTCCTGTATTTTTTCTGGATCTGTAATAAGTCCCTCTATCTCACTGTTAATAGAGGTAATGGCATTTATGGTTGTCCTTTGTCTTATAGAGATGGCAAGCTGATGCCCGATACGCTCGCTCCACTCATAGCATTTTTCTCTAGCGGCAGCCCATTTGATAGCTACTTTTTCCGCTAAAACAGCTCCCATTTCTGATTTAGAGACTGCTACCAGAGTCTGTGCCTCATCTAAACCTATACCGGTCATAACCGCCTGAGTTAGTTTTTTTTCCGCTTCTATCAGTCGGTGGGGATTCAAATATAACTTTTGAGCCATCTGCTCCTTTGCAAGACATTGCTGGCAAGGAAGATCAAATTTGGGGAATACCTCAACTTGCAGGTTCATATGTACGGTCTGCTGCTAAGGCAGCTCTACAAATGTTAGATTTGTGCTTAAGTTGTCTCCTGAGGGCTTGTAATGGTCGTACTATCTCTGACTTAATCAAATGCTCGACCTTTCACAAGAAACTTTTATCAGAGCAGTATTTACTACATTCTTTTGGTTTTACCCTCTTGGTCTGACCCTATCGACATGGAAATCATCCAGCGCCATGAAAGTTATCACTTTCTCTTGTTTCACACTCTTGTGGGTAACCTATTCCAGCCAAATAGGCAACCACGAATGCCATGTTGCACTTTATCTGTCTCTAATAATCGGAGGAATGTAAGATGGGAGCCAATAGTCAACAATAAGGGTACTCTTGCACAGATATACCTAAATTTGGGCCCAATTGTGTCTGCTTTTGCTAATCAAAACACTTCTCCAAAGTCAGTTATGGATTTTCAAGTCAAGTGCTTTGCGGAATCAAAAAACCTTTTTTTTGCTAAACCGTTTCCTAAGAGGAGCTCGTCTCCTCATAATAATCATACTTGGTATAATCAGACTTGCAGGGCACCTAAACAACCTTTAATTTAAGCTATCAAAAGTGAATCCCGTCAGATTGCTCAAAAGCTGGTAATAATGGCATCAGAGACTTCCGACTGGGAACCAGATTGCATTTTGGCACTTGATATGTCATGGTTGAAAAACAATTCCCCAAAATTATTCTTCCTCAGGATTAGGCAAACCATTTCCAAGCTCTTTACTGTAATGGAACTGTTGGTTCCTTCCCTTCAACCATTTCAGACTATGAAGAGTTAGGCTGTGACTCTACAATGATAAGCACCTCTAACGAGTGGGGACTAGACGGTAGCACATGTTATTTTTCCCTTGCTGAAACTAATCGGGGCATTGCTTGCAGAAAGAAGGTAAGGCCCCTGGGCCGGATAAGATTCCTGTGGATCACTGTAGGTCCAAGCCTACTTTCTGGATACCTTATTTAAATTGTGTTGACAATAGCATCATGACTGGGGCCCAAATCCCTGCTTCTTTGAATGGTGCAGAGACATTTCCCATTTTTTAAAATGGATTAAAATTGGACCCAGGTAATTACCGCCCAATAAGCCTTATTGATGCTTCACAGAAAATGCTCTGCAAGCAAATTCTAGATTGTCTTCATACATGGATGAAAGACAACAGAATCCTTTCCCACTTCCAAGCTGAATTTTGTTTCAAGACTTATACAGTGGTTCAAGTCCTTAGATTACAGCTCTTACGATGGAAGGTGGTGGACCTGAACGTGGGTAGCCTTTTTGTAGTTTTCATTGACCTGAAGGCTGCCTTCAATTTTAGCCAGAGAGAAAGCCTTTGGTGCACTTTAAGAGAATTAGGGCTCCCACCTCACCACTGGACATCATAGTCGAAGCACACAGACAATTCCTCACAAGTGAAATGGGGTCCCAATGAGGAAACAACAGAAAAGATAAATGTGGCTAACCGAGTCCACAAGAATGTGTTCTTGCCCCAACCATATTCCTTCTTTTTATTAATGGGTGTGTCAATTTTCTTCTGAATAGTGACAATGATTTACCTGTCTTGGAGGGTAGTAGAAACTCCCGCCCTTCAATTTGTGGACAATACTCTGCTAGTGCTCAAGGCCTCAAAAGGCATAGAAACCCTACTAACCAGGTTCACACAGTTTTGCACTAAACATGGTTTGGCAATAAACACTAACAAAACAAAGTTTATGGCAACGAATCCACATAGGCACTTCAGAGGGGCTATAAGATTAGTGGGTGTGTACTCGAGCAAGTGTTAGATTTCGATTATCTGGGTATCTGCCAATTGAGTAGTAAATCCTGGGTTAGCCAGATTGAAAAGAGCATGCTCCTGTTTAATCACAGGGAGGCAGTCACATTGAGATTTGCAAGAAATACCACTCTCCATCCCCTATCTTCCCCATTAGAAATTTGGAAAACTCAATTTACAGAGCAGAACATTGGGGCCAATGCAATATCGGTAAATTAGGAGTTGCTGAAAATAAATTTTTGAGGGTGGCTCTTAAACTCCCCCAAAGCATGCTATTAATTTTTAAACATGATTTAGACATGCAATTTGTTATTTCCAAGGTGAGACTTGAGCCAATTTTATAATGGCTTAGGATATCTGGTTCACCAATGAGCTAGAACCATATAGGGATGGTTTGAGGGACCTTTTGGAGAGGCATAAAGTGAGCCCCCGATGGCTTAGGTACGCAAAAGAGGTGTTAATCTCTATGAGTCTGATGAACCTTTGGACTAACCCAATGTCCATTACCTCTCTCTCTTCCGGAATGGTTAAGACTCTCTACTGGGAGAACGAAAAGAAGGTTGTGGTCCATTCTCGAAACCATGGCTCCCATACAAACAGATTCCTGAAAATAAAAACCAACACCTAGGTTTGAGCCTTTTATGGATGAGATCAACTCTTCCTTTGCCAAAACCCCCTAAATTAGATTCAGGCTTGGTGCCCTCCCACGTGCAAACTTCACTGCTAAGTGGAAGGGCCCCACTAAAGGAATTACAAATCTGCCCAGTCTGTTCAAGGCAGGGGAATCTGATGAACATTTTATGTTTTCTGTCCAATGTATATTAGGCAGCGTAAGTGTTGGATCGTGCCCTTATGTCAGATGTTGGGAACACATCAATCTTGGGTCGCACTGAAAATTCGTAGGTCAGACACTACACCCTATATTGCATTTTCAATTACAAAATACCTTGAAAGTGTCTGGCCTATTAGATTCAAGATTCTCTTTTCTTGCTCATCTTGACTTGAATATATCTGTATTAATGTACTGTTGTTAGGGTCATTTTTTTGTGATTTTAAGCTTAAACAAAATTAATGTTTTTATTATATTTGAAATTATGCCAGAGTATGTTATGGCAGGAGGATTGTCGGAACACGACAGGCGGATTGTGCTACTGAATATCAAACACAGAAATATTGTGATATAATAATATCTTGGTCAAAATATAGAGGACAAAAAATTTCGGGGTGATTCGTCACGCGGGGGTCGAGAAAAAAGGGGGGTCCCAAAACATGTTTTCCCCATGTTAATTTCCATAGGAATTTTGAAACAGGTTACAGCCCAAACTACTGAACGGAATTACACCAACTTTGGCAAAAAGGTCGCCCTTGGTTCAAAAAGAGACCTTTTATTTAAATGGTGTAAATCCGTTCAGTTGTTCCTGAGAAATTAAAAAAAGAAAAATATCGATATCTGAGCACCGAGGAGTCGCGACTCCTCCTGAGCAAGAGATGACTTTGGATTGGTTGCCAACACTCCAAACCAGGAAGTGTTGGCAGCCATCTTGTGACTTGGTAATCAAGTCACAAGAAAAGAGTGGAAAAAAGATTGCAAAACAAGAAAAGGGGCAGGGTAGAAACACCCTGACCTACTAGGCCTGCTCAGGGGGTCCCAAAATGACCCCCAGGCCCAGAAAAAACATTTTTAAAAGAAAGAAAATGTCCGAAGTCGCGCTGGGAGCGTGAATCCGGACAAGAACATTAAAAAAAACGAAGCACGGGCTCCCGCGCTTCATTGTTTATAAGCCCCCGGGTGGACCAGGTCCCGGGGGCAATGCCAAATTAATTTGCGGGGACGCGTAGGAGCCCCCACAGCCCCGGGGACTGCCACCTGCCCTGGGCTTAGATATTTGAATGCAAGGGGCACACGTCTCCCCCCACAGCCCCAGGGACCGCCACCTCCCCGGGGCTTGTTGATTAAATTTGTGGGGGGCTTGTAACCCCCCCATGCTGCACTGGGCACCGCCACCTCCCCGGGGCATTTGTAATTATAAGACAGGGGGCCTTGCTGGCCCCCCCAAGCCCCGGGGACCACCACCTCCATGGGGCTAAGCAAATTTAGGGAGGGGGGCACGCAGCCCCCCTCCTGGAGCCCTTGATAGCCCTGGGGACCTTTTCCCCCCAGGGCCGGCTCCTGCAATGTCCCGGGGTGCCCACCACCGGGACATTGCTGTTTGCTATGACAGGGCAGGAGCACGGCTCCCAACCTGCCATAACAAACTTTCTTTGCTTTGTTGAAGTGAGAGCAGGAAACCTGCTCTCGCTTCAACGAAGCAAAGCAGAATTGCTTTTGAGCAAGGGTAGCTGCATGTCAGCAGCTCCCCTTGCTCAAAAGATATGCTGGCTCCCGCAGGAGGCAGTAAGCCGGCGGGACCGTAGGGGCATTGGGGCTCCCTCCACGGTCCCCAACGGTAAGGGCCGGCGCCGGGGGATGGGGTCCCTGGATCCATAAGTGGCCCGGGAGGGGTCATGCGGCCCCCTCCTATAATTATGTTTTTTAAAAGAAGAGGCTAGGACCTGGGGGATGTGGTCCCCGGTGCCAGTATTGGCCTGAGGAAGGGGGACCACACGGTCCCCTTTCTTTTTTAAAATTATAGATAAAATGGTGTCAGGCCCTGGGGGATAGGTCCCTGGGGCGAATACGAATACATTAAAGGGGATCTTTTTTTTTTATTCGAGTTTAGAGTCGCGACTCCAAAGCGGCTCTCAGCGCGGCCACCCCGTGTAACATTGCGTTGGCTTCGTGAATCCACCTTAAATAAATAATTAAGTAGAATAGAAGATAGTGTTGTATTTGTGAAGTTGTTTTAAAAAGGTACTGATAGAGTTGATAAAAATATATACAATTAAAAAATAATAGTTAAAGTTGAAAAGTGTGTTGTGTTGTAGTGCATTGAGTTTGTCCTTCTGTTTTGTGAATTTGCACTAGGTGCGCGAATCTAAAAAAAATAAAATGTATGTGTGAAAAATATTATAATCAGTATTAAGTTATAGGGTGGCTCTAAATAGAGCCCTTGTTTTCATTCTGAGTTTGTTGCAGCTACATGTAAGTGCTGATGCAGAGCTTTAGGTTGTAGAGAAAGACTCTGTTTCCCTGATCTGTGAAGTGTACTCCATCACTTTTGTAGATGCCATCCATATAAAAACTTAGATTGTTGTTATATATGGAGCCCATCCTATGGTCTCTGAGGTAAGCAGAAACAGCTTTATTGACATTCTTTCTAGCTTTCTCAAATTGTGGACAGAATTGATTTTACCACTTCCATTCCTGTCTTTAGCATATGTTAGAGTATACAAAGACAGTTTGAGGTAAAAGCAACATCAATTGTGCAAAGGTGTCCTTCATTAGCATTTCCAGACCTACCCCAGTCAATGTGCCTAGGTCATGCCACCTCAGTGCACAATCATGAGGTCAGGAGGTTGGAGATGCAAAAAGGTTTTAACCTAAGGCATCAATTGGTGCACTTTAATCCTCTCTGTGCAATCCATTTAATATCCACATTTTGTAAAGCTAGGTCTTTGTCAGTACCTCTGCGTTCAGCATACCTTTTGCACCAGAAAACATAGCTGTGTCCAACAATCCAC
This sequence comes from Triturus cristatus, assembly GCF_964204655.1. Taxonomy (NCBI): domain Eukaryota; kingdom Metazoa; phylum Chordata; class Amphibia; order Caudata; family Salamandridae; genus Triturus; species Triturus cristatus. The sequence goes on from NC_140593.1 coordinate 592,904,413, forward strand.
GCTGTAAGCATCTTGAAGGGATGTCTGGAAGTAATGAAAAGATATATGTTGCTGAAGTAGTCAGTTGGTAGAATGAGAGGTAGGTAAAATGGTGGACAAGATGCTGTTTTAAAAAAAGTAGAGAATTGATTGGCTGTTTAAGAACATTGTACATTCAAAAATAGGGTGCATTTTACTTTTATTAAAAAGCATGTTTCTTGTTGGTTAGTAAAAAATATTTGAAAGGTACAATAGAAAGGATAACGTCATATTTTGCAAAGTCAACCACACCTGCTGTTTTGCATTTGTAACATTGTGTGGTGAACTTGAAAATATGGTAAACTTGTGACCTGTCAGTTAAGTTGAGTGTTCCATGAACTGTTGCTATAGAAACTGGCATTAAGCAGAATGGGGAATAGGGTTAAAACTTAACTGTGGACTTAAAATGTGAATTTGTAATTTATATATAAGTAATATGTTATTACATTGGCATTTCCCAAGTCAGTACTATCTTTAGAAGTAGTGTGTTATTAAAAAATAGTGGTACCTTTATTTGCAATATATTTTTAAACTCCCGTATGATTTTTTGGCTCCATCGTAGTGGTGCTTGGTGGAGTCACAACTTCCAAAAAAAATGTAGAAACATTGGGCACTTTTAGAGGTTAGTTGCTAAGGGTTAATATGTGTAACCAATAGAAATGTGTTTTACAATTTGAAAAAATCTAGGAAGCAATGTGATTTGTTACTTACATGTATTTGTGTGAAGAAAGAGAGGGAAACTTTGCCATTACTGGTTTTACCTTGCTGAGACTGGTGCATTATATTGATTGTGTGCAAAAGAAAATCCTTTAAGAGTTTGTGATATTTTAAATTCAACAATCTATTTGGAAGGTGAGTTATACATTTTTGAGGTTTATTTTTAAACTTTTAAAATTATTCAAAAACGGTGTTTTTTAAAATATAATATTACATGTAGAAATGTGCATTGTAGTTTGTTTTATTGTACCTAAATATTGTTTAAAAAAGATACAGTATAGTAATATGTGTATTTTGCAAGATGGATTAGTTATTATGGTAGTTTGTTTTACTGTCTGGATATGTATATTTGTAGTATACCGCATAATTTTAGTTGTTGGTTTAAATTTGGAGGTGGAGTCTGTCAAGTTTGAAGGTGTGCTTGGACTTCTGTCTCTAGTATGTTTCTACTTGTATATGTATTTTCATATGTCTTACACATTTTAAGGTGCATGATGTATAACAAAGAGCTGTTGTTGCTTTTTATGTGGTAGGGTCAAGAGTGTGAGTACTAGTAGAATGGTGAACATGCAGCACAAAAGTGTGGTTTGAACGATGCTCACATAAGGTATTATTAAATAAGCTTCTTTCTTCTAGTCTATAGAAAGGTATAGTTGAATGATGCCACATAATTTTAGATAGAATGGTGAAGATGCAGCACAAATGTGTGGTTTCAAAGATGCTCAAATAAGGTGTTATTAATTAGGCTTCTTTTTTCTAATCTGTAGAAAGGTATAGTTGAATGATGTCGCATAATATTGAATAGAATGGTGAAGAGGTAGCACAAAAGTGTGGTTTCAAAGATGCTCATATAAGGTGTTATTAATTAGGTTTCTTTTTTCAAGTCTGTAGAAAGGTATAGTTGAATGATGCCACATAATTTTAGATAGAATGGTGAAGATGTAGCACAAAAGTGTGGTTTGAAAGATGCTCACATAAGGAGTAATTAATTAGGCTTATTGTTTGAATTTCTAAGGTTTGGATAGTGTTATGATACAGATATATTTATGTATGCTTTTAGTAATATGGTGAGACTTTTACTGAATATATGTGAAGAATTCCTTATTCGTGTTTGGGTAGATTGTACCACAGTAGACCTATAATCAGCCAAGAACTACCCATGCACTTATAAAATCACCCAGTCAGTTGCTATCTAGTCATGTAAATCCCCAGATATTATCCCTGCACTCATGCAATCGCCGACGTGTTAACCATGTAGTCCTTTAATCCCCTTGTACTCTTACAAACACATATGTATGTTTCTTGTACTTGTGTAATCACTCAGCCAGTACTCATGTGCTTTTAAAATCACCCAGTCACTACCTTTGCACTGCTGTAATCAGCCATGCAGTATCTTAGTAGTTCAGTAATCACCCAGGTACTCATGAACTTAGAAAATCACCCACTCACTTGCTATGCACTTCAGTAATCCACTAGATATTACCCTTGCAGGCAAGGAATTACTCAGGGTCTAGTTATGTACTACGCCTACAGGTTTTCAATCATGCAGGCTGTTCATATGCAGTCATGTAATTACCTACACAGTACCCTTGCAGCCGTCGAATCACCAATGCCTTTCTGTTGCATTCATCTATTCATCTCGGCAGTACTCGATGACTCATCTATTTACCTTTAGGTGCTATTTATACACTTATCCATGCACTCATGCAACCTTTCACACATTTCTCTTGCACTAATGTAATCATCCACACTGCACTAATACACTTTGCCAATATCCTGCACATTACCTCTGCAGTAATGCAATAATCCAGGCATTACTAATGCACTCTTTCAATTACTTAGGTAGTACGCATGGACTCTGCACCTCTGTTCCTTCCCTCATTATTTTTTTTGTATCCTACTACATCTCTTGCTTCTTTCTGTACCCTTTTTACTTCTTTTTGCATCCCTAATGCTTGTTTGTGCACCTCTGTTCCTTGTTATGTTTTGTAATTTTTGTATTTCTTTCTGCACCTGTTTTGGTTTGTTTTATATTTCACTTGCCTTTTTTTGTACCTCTATTGACTCTTTGTGCACCTTTGTTGGTTCTTCTTACACTGCTATTGCTTCTTCCTCTTCTTTTGTTCTCAATTTTTGGATCCCTCTTGCTTTTTTCGGTAGCCCCGTTCCCTCTTTCTTCACCTCTGTTGCCTCAGTCTTCCTACGTGTTCTCTCTTTGTGCACATCTGTTGGTTCTTTGTGCACTGCTCTGGCTTGTTCCTGCTCCTCTCTTCCAAATGTTTGCTTCCTCTTGCCTCTTTCTGCACTCCTATTGACTCTTTCTGCACCTCTGTTCCTTTTTTGTGTACATTTTTTGCTTCTTTCTGCACTCCTCTTCTACGTTTGTGCACCCCTTTTCCCTTATTTTGCAGCTGAGGTATAAGTATTACCATATTCCAAAAACCATATAAGCATTTGTTTTTAGCTTTTAAATAGAAGGTGTTTGTTTAGTACTCCATGAGAATATTTGTATATAATTATTTTAATATTATTACATTTTTTTTTCATTTTTATTTAGATATTCTCCATTATTATTAAGAAACATTCAGCATGACAAGAAAATCGCAAAACAAAAAAGAACAAAGAAAACAGCACTATTCTATTTCAAGCAGATACAAAAGCATAAATTAAATGAAGTACAACATGTGACATTGAAGAAAAAATCTTGTGGTGAGATAACAAAATAATTTATTAAAAGACTTTTAAGGACTGGAAAAGATTTTGAAAATACTGAAAATAGAAAGAATAGTTGTAGAACTAAGAAGGATGAAATGAAAAAAGGACAAATTAATCGAAATTCAGGAAATGAGAAAACAATCTATGTTGATAGAAGGGTGAAACAAATTAAGGATATTAGGAAACATATGTATAAAAGTAGATTGTTCATATTAGTTTTGAAAAGAATGCAAACATTGGATAAACCAATGCATTCTATGAAGGAAAAAAGTAGAAGGAAAAGACTGATTAACAGATTTAGCATTTGTAAAAGATATTTGGGAGAATGGAAGCACGCTTCTAGTTCAGAACATTTTTTTTAATAAAGAGAGCTATTTTCAATACAATACATTAGTTCACGCAGTTGATACCAGTGGTCGTGCTTATGAGGTTAAGAATGGTTGTGCAATTCAAAAAGAAAAGATGGTTCCTAAAAATATGGAAGAAGTGATAGTTGAAAAAGTTCAAGGGAGAGACGTTCAGAAGCTCCAGTGTGTACGTGGGATTGTAGTAGTATTTGTAGTATACGACAGGAATCCATTGATATTTTTCAAAATTTCTTATGACAGTATACTAACAAAAGTATTAAACAGAAGATTAAGATGTTGCAAGGACTAGAACTTTGTAAAGTGAGAAAAAATACTGGTTTGCTGGGTCATTCTCTGGCTTGTCTTTCTAGAAAAGTGTGTAGAAGTACTTTTCATCATTTGAGAATGTTAGCAGTACATCATTCTGCAATGCGGAAGTTAGTAGAAGATTGTACTTTGTAAAAAGTCCTGCATTATTTTTAAGTGAAATAAACACTGCTCTTTTACATGGTTCATTATTGGATGTAAAAAAAGTTTGTGATGATATAGAGTTTTGTTTATTTGGTCCTGAAGGTGAGTGTAGAGAAACTGAGAGTTTGTAGTGTAGGTGTTGAAGAAGAGGTGGAAGATAGAATGACTGAGACGTTTGTAGAAGCAATTACAAAGTTTAAGGTAATTTGTTGTAAAAAACCAAACTATGTTTGTACTTGTTGTCGATGTAGTCACTATAGAAGTCAAACTAGGAATGTTGATGTGTATTTAAAAAGTGAAAAGGAAAACAATGATAAGTGGCAGCAATTTGGTGCTTATTTGCTGGTGGAAGATCGTTTTGAGTTGAGTAGTGATCAGCGTATTTGTAAATATTGTTACAGCAAATTAGAAGAGAACAAAATGCCAGTTCGAGCTGTACATAATAACCTAGAGTTGGTAGCTGCTCCTCCGGAACTGGTGGATTTAAATACATGAGTCTATTCTTATTCAATCTGTACACCCGTTTCAGGCTATAGTTCGTATGGAGCCTGAAACAGGTAAGTTGCCTCCCTCAGATTTACAAAGAGGATTAAAAGGAAGAGGTGTGTATTTACCAGTAGATTTAAAAAAAAAAAAAAACTATTGGTGTAGAGAGAGGAAACTGAACCTGTAATTATTCTAGTTAATGGTGTTCCAACAAAGAGTCGGAAAATATGGCAAGAGTTAGTAGATGTCAACAAAGTTCAAAAGGCTATGTTATATCTTATGAAAAACAATCTTTATTATTAAAATGTATATCCGTAAGAACAAGAAATGTTTGTAGGAAATGATAGAGAAATTTCTACTGGCTAAATCGAAATAGTGGACATCTCCAGAATTGAACAAATTTATGAACATTATAGTATACATCCTCTATATTCAAAAGAAGTGATTGGAAATACTATTGAATTTTTCCAAATGAAGAAAGCGGAGGGAACTCCTATGAGTGTTTGGGAAAGAAGTTTAGAAGCCGGTTGTTTTCCACAGCTCTTACCCACTGGAAAAGGTGGACGATATGATGAACAACCTGTGCAGATTCCAGCTTCAGAATATCGTACAACAAGACTGTTACCAGAAGATCCAAGATTTAGGCAATGGATTCCATATATATTTCATCTTCTGTTTGAAAGTGACTTGTCTGGACTTTCATATGCAGTAAACCACATATTAAAAACAGGAGTTCATCTTACACATGTTTCTGCAAAGGAATTCATGGACAAAGTACAACAAAGAGACGATTATTTAGAATCTCAATTGATTAATTTGATGGCATGTCAACATGGTACTAATGAGTATTGGTATTGTCGGCATGGAGAACTTAAATGCATGTTAAAGAACTTAGGAACCCCTACATGGTTTGTTACGCTAAGCTGTGCTGAATAGGCATGGGATAATTTACTTGAATTTCTACGAGAAGCAAATTCGAATATTAAGAACATTGAATTGAAGACAGCAGGAGAACTGTGTTCCTTGGATCCTGTAAATGTGTGCAGATATTTTAATCATAGGTTTCAAGCTATGATGTCTGTTATCTTCAATAAAAATAACCCACCTCTTGGAGAAGTTATTGATTTCTTTTGTAGAAAGGAGTACCAAGCCAGAGGTGCTCCTCATATACATATGCTATTATGGATCAAGGATGCACTTAAAATTGGAACCAATTCTAATGAGATTGTTTATCTTTCATTGAAGACTATGTTACCTGTGGTATTCCAAAAACAGAAGGAGAAAATACCTTAAGACAACAAGTTTTACAGTTTCAGACTCATCGATGTGGCAAATATTGTCGACGGAAATACAAGTCAAAGGAAAAATGTTATACGAAATGTCATTTTGGATTCCCACAACCAGTAATTTCCAAAGGAAGAGTAAACAGCTTTATGTCAGCTGTGAGGCATACTATAACTCGAAAATCTCCAAAGAATACTTACAACATATAAAGAAGTGAACATTCAAAGTATATTAATGATTACAATCCAATAATTTTGACGATGTGGAATGCAAATATGGATATCCAGTATGTTGCTGATAATTCTATTGCTGTTGCTCGTTATGTTACATCATATATAACAAAATCTGAAAAGACAGAGTTGAAAGAAATGTGGGAGGAAACTTTACAAGAGAAGACTGTTAGTAACAAATTGTACAGCTTTAGTTTGAAGATGCTTTCCCTTCGAGAGATTGGATCCTACGAATGTTGGGATCGGTTGACATCTACTAGTTTATATTCAAGAGGAATCATTTGGGTAAGTCTAGGTCTTGCTGCATCACGAAATCGAGTATTGAAATCTGTGCAAGAAATTGAATACTTACCATTAAATGAATGGAAAGTACAGATATTGTTAAAACAAACATGTTGGATACGTACATACTAACCGGTCCTAGGATGCTTGATTCCGGTCCAGGGAAGACATGGCTTGGCAGTTCGGGCTGGACTGTTCCCATGGGGCACAGGGTCAAGACTGATTTGCACATGGCCATGTCTGAACTGGGGTGGCGTGGTGAGTAAAATAACGATGGATTAAACCCAGATCTGTGACTCGGGGTGAATGTTTTGCCAATGTGCAACATTTCGTCCATCATCTTGTGTGTTTTGCTGTTCGCCCTATGTGGGAAGGGTATGCCCAGACGTGGGTCCCGTGCTCACTACGCCACTGGAGTCAAGCTATCCTGGCTGAAGAGGGGTGAAACCCCGAAACTGGTCCTAGGATGCTTGATTCCGGTCCAGGAAAAGAAATGGCTTGGCAGTTCGGGCTGGACTGTTCCCATGAGGCACAGGGTCAAGACTGATTTGCATATGGCCATGTCTGAACTGGGGTGACGTGGTGAGCAAAATAACGATGGATTAACCCCTTCAGTGCCCGCCCCTTTCTCCGCCCTGTGCCGGCCGTTGCATTAGCGGACGGGGTCTATGACGAGCTGGACTCGTCATGGGCACAGCGCAACCGCGGCCCATGACGAGTCCAGCTCGTCATGGGCACTGAAGGGGTTAAACCCGGATCTGTGACTGGGGGTGAATGTTTTGCCAATGTGCAACATTCCGTCCATCATCTTGTGTGTTTTATAGAAGCCATGGTGGCATGAACTTGAGCTTTTAGCTGAATCAGGCGAATATTTTGTGATGTTGTTGTTGAAACTTTCACAGTAGCTACAAATGGACAGATCTCAGTATTTTTGACTATTGACTGAAAATCACTACAGGCTTTCTTTGTCTCTGTCTTTGTTTCTGTCTGTTTCTGTCTCTGGGAAAAATAGAGCATTGTCCAACATATGCCCTGAATCAGGGCCTGAGCTGTGCGAAAACACTGTGTTAGTCTCAAATATTTGATCTCTATTAGCACAAATGGTTGCTGACGATGTTCCATTATCATTATCATTAGCCTTGTTTACAGATTTCTGCTGCTTGAAGAATCCTGTGATACATGGTTGGCTACTGCTGGGCCTGTTACGGACTCCAGAGTATCGAGCGTCTGCAGGAGAATTTGTATTTAAAGTTGATACTGCTAAATTAGCTAGATCTCGAGGTGTGTCTCCTTTAGGGCTGCTCTGACCGTGAAGAAGATCATCCCTAATATCTAGACTCTCCTCGTTTTTTTGCCACTGTTTTAATCCCACGCTGATGACCAGACCTCATTGTGTGGAGTAAGAAAGACCGTACGTCTTATGCAGTCTTATACAGCAACTGGCAGTGTTTTTTTGCTCCTAGCTCCTTTCTTTTGTCGTTAGGTTTTTTGTATTAGGTTCCTTTGCTGGGAGTTGATGGCTAAAGGGTGTTGAGTATCGGATGCTAGGTGCTAGATGCTGAGGTCCGCAGGATGCGGAAAGCAGAAGCAGCCTACAAAGCACGATTAAGCATGATTAAGCACGATTAAGCACGATTGAGTAGATTCACCACTCTTCTCTGCTCAGCTCAGCTTCCCTCATTAATTAGACTCTCACTGCACACTGCTCGCCCCCTCTTTATCCCTCTTTTCCACTGCACTTTTCTTATGTAATTAGTTTCTATATGCTGGATGCCAGGCTCTAAAGTTAGATTTTCACTGCTCACCTCTATTTTCCTCTACGCAGACGCAGACGTAGACATACAATTCTGCTTCCTCTGTGCTATGCTGTGCTGGTGCCGGTGCTGGTGTCAGTGTTATTGCCAGTGTCCGAAGTTTCCCAGCTTAGAACTCACGTTGGGAGTGGGTGTGGATTTAAGGACCAGCCTGCCAACCTCTGCCGAATCCACTCCGCTGAATCCTCTCCCCTCCTCTCGTACGCTCTTCACCGCTCAAAAAAAAAATGCTGGGAGCTGGGTCGCTGTAGGCGGGTCACTGCAGGTCACTGCTGGCGCCGCTACTGCCGCTACCGGATCGCAGCAGTTCACAGCTCACCGCCTGCTGCCAACCACCTGCCAACCGCCAGCCGCTAATGCCGCTAAAGAGGCAAGAAATGGTGGGAAACGGGCTAATGCGGCACAAATAAGGCAGGTAACCGGGGCCGAGGCGTTATGTGGAGCGGGAGCACAGCTGGCTGGCCGGCGTCTTCCTCCTCATTCTCGTTCTCGGCTGCTGCAAACTGTGAAACTGTGACACCACGGACCGGACTCCTTCTCTCAATGAAAATTAAAGGGATTACATTATATCGTTTACTGATGCTACCAGTTGAACATGAAAATAAGTTGGAATATCACAAGCTATCTGAAGAAGCTTGTTATGAAGTTTCAAGAGTACTAAAGAAAAAGAAACTTCTGATCATTGATGAGGTTAGCGTGGTTCCAAACTAAATGCTTGCCTTTGTACATTTAAGAATGCAGTAGATTTTAAAAACAGATTATGACGTTTTATTTGGAGGGAAACATGTATTTGTATTTGGCGACCTACTACAACTTACCCCCGTTAAAGGGCAACCAGTTTTTAAAACACTTGTGCATGAAGACACTAGGAAATCTTTGCGTTGGTATTGGAAATGTCAACCATTGCACTGCTCTTCTGTCATCTATTTTGATTACTCCTGATTTTTAAAGCATCTTGATTTTTTAAAATTGTGTACTTTGCTAGGATTTGAGGGTGCTTTTTTAATCTTGAAATTGCTGCTGGAGTGGTAGGGGGAATTGAACCCTGATTTTCAAAACACTTCTATCGATGCCGCCATCTTTTGGGACAGATGCTGTAGGTGTTTTTTATGCTGGCTACAAAAGTGGACGCTGCGCAAGCGCGCAAAAGATGCGCCCAGCGGGCGTGCTGCTGGCGCGCCGAAGGCGTGCCTAAGGTAAGACCGTCTACGCCCGTCAGCGTCCTGGAGGCAGCCGGCTCCGGGAATGCTGTCGGTTTGCCTGCAGAGTGCCCACAAGCTATCAAATATGACAGAGAGAACTTACATAATACCGGTAGGTGTATGAGCTGCAGGCCCCACCTTCCTATGCCGTTGAGTGAGGACACTGCTTGCAAGGATTGTAGGTTGCAGGTCTCCTGTACCCTTGGGAATTGTAGTATGACACCAAATACAGCTATCAACAAAGCTCAGTTGGGAGGGGGCGGTATGCACCTACTAGCGTTACTGCTAAATATACGCTCAGCTAAAAAACATGAGCTACAACTTTATGAACTATTAGCTGACTCTAGCCCTGAGATTATGTTTTTAACAGAAACATGGCTGCCTGAGGCTTCAAACCCCACTATCGCAGGCGCGATCCCCTCAGGTTATCAGATTCTGAGGAAAGATCGCCGCGAAGGGAGGGGTGGGGGTGTGGCCCTAATTTATAAGAGCACCTTCAGCTGTGTACCTTTAGCACTTACGGAGATTGAGGGGGCTTAGTCTATGGGTTTCCTTTTAACTATCTCTGCCCATCAGTCCATAGCGGGGGTGGTTATTTACCGCCCGCTGGGCCGGCTTGGAAGGTTTTGGAGGCAATCAGCCACTTTATTTCTCCCTTAGCTGCTAAATATAGTCACTGCCTGGTCCTTGGTGACTTCCATTTACATATGGATAACCCATTGGAACCTGAGCCCCATAAGTTGCGTGAATCCCTTGACATATTAAACCTGACTTCCTTTGTCCACTTCCCTACTCACGATAAGGACCACACACTGGACCAGATTTTTTCTTCTAAACTAATATAAGTGGAGGCCCCTCTTCCCCTTATCTGGTAGGACCATTGCCTGATAAATTTCAGAGTCCCTAGGAAACTGGATAGGTCTCGATCTCAGGAAAAGGTCAGTGCCAGCAGTTTCAGGCCATTCAATCAGATTACTCCTGAGGCGATGCAAAGTGCCTTGCAATCTCACCCTATCCCAATTTGTGGGATTCTTGAAAGGGATGTGCACTCCTTGGAGGAGTGGCTGCTACTTAGAACCTCTGAACTGGCCCCCCTACTCTGAGGGTGGCTAAGATGAATCGAGCTTCGGCCCCTTGGTATACGGAAGCTCTAAGGAAAAGTAAAAGTGCATTCAAATGCTTAGAAAGGAAATGGCGGGCAAATTACATGGCCCACGACAAATCTATTTTTAAAGCTGCACTGAGAGAACATTACCTAAATGTTCGCAAGGGTAAGAAACCTTTCTTCTCCGCAAAAATCGATCAGGCTGACATTAAAAGTGGAGAACTCTATAACATTGTTAAAAAAAATTCATTGCCTGCAGCTATTAGATGCCCGTTTGCACCAACAAGTGAATGGTCCAATATGTTGGCCTCTTTTTTCCACGATAAAATTAAAAAAATACAGGACTCTTTTGAAATGCAGTCATCGGCTCCAATAGCAGACTTAGATGCTCCTAGCGCTGCTGTTAGCTCTGAGTTCTCCCTTATGCAGTTCCCCGGCATCTCCATGGACCAATCTGTAACTCTCATGAAGTCCTTGAAGTCAGGCTCTCCTGCCAACCCTTTAACCGCTAAGGTGTTGGCGGTAATTGCAGAGGTGATTAATCCTACTGTGAATCATATCTTAAACAACGCCTTGCGGGAGGGACATATGCCTCCCTGCTGGAAACACGGCGAAAATTCTTCCATTGTTAAAAAAAACAAGGGCTGACCCAGAGGTAGCTGGTAATTATCGACCTATATCCCTGTTACCCTTCTTCTCCAAGGTTTTGGAGAAATATATCTATTCCATCATCACTGACTATATTGAGACCAATCATCTTTTGCACCCAAGTCTGTCAGGTTTCAGGGCGAACTTCAGCACTGAATCGACCCTTTTAGAAGTTGCTGAAACTATAAAAGCCACGCTTGATAGGGCAGGCAACGCAGTCCTGGTACTGTTTGATCTCTCCACGGCCTTTGACACTGTGCCACACAATAGATTGGTACAAAGACTGGTGGAGGGCGGTGTCCGCGGCATAGCCTTGAGATGGATCAGGTTGTTTTTAAATAACCGTCTTCAAACCATTTGGTCCCCCCCTTTTTCTGCCGCCATTCCTCCCATGAATGTTAGGGTCCCGCAGGGCTCTATTTTGAGCCAAACCTTGTTCAATCGATATATGGCCCCTATCGCCCTTCGTGCTGAACAACATGGGGAAAAGATTGTATCGTATGCGGATGATACACAGTTGTTGTTCACTTGTGAGAAGGGTGCTGAGTTTGATGGTCATGCAATAAACTCCTGTCTTTCAGAGGTTTTCTCATGGCTGAAAGATAATCAATTGAAATGTAGCCCTGAAAAGTCTAAGATTATCTTTTTTGGCCCTCATCCATGTGAGGCATGACATAACTGGTGGCCGCTCGAAATGTCCCCCCCCCCCCCAGCTCGTCTGTGACCATGGTTAAGAATCTCGGAGTCAGATTGGGCGCTACGCTTTCTATGAAGTCTCAGATCCAATCTGTAGCCGGGACTTGTTTCAGGGTTTTAAGAATGTTGAGGAACTTTCTTCCCCTGATTTCTGTCCCTCACAGAAAAATAATTGTCCAAGCTTTGGTGATTTCGAGATTGGACTATGTCAACTCTTTGTATTTGGGACTACCTGGCTACTTACTGGCTCGTTTACAGGTGATCCAGAATACAGCTGCTGGGGCCATTTTTCTGGCAGGTCCTAGGAGTCATACGTGCCCTCTCCTGTCCTCTTTACATTGGCTCCCTGTTCAGAAAAGAATCCATTTTAAAGCTATGATTTTGGTCTTTAAGACATTTCATCAGATTGGAGTCCCTTACCTTAGTCAAAGATTTCCCCATTACACTCCCCAACAGACTCTGAGGTCCTCGGCTCAGCTTCTGATTCCTGTTCCTAAAGTTTCGCTCTCCTGGATTGGAGGACGATCTTTTCAAGTGGTCGCCACCCACCTACGGAACAGTCTTCCTTTGTCCCTTAGACAAGTTCAGGACCTGCTCATCTTCAGGAAAAAGCTCAAAACATGGCGTTTCCAACTTTAATCTGTTGTTTGCTGTTTCTGCCTTGGGAGTCTTTTCTGTGGCTGTTATGTGGTTTTTTGCTCAGCGCCGGGACACTCCTGGGAGTAGCCGGGCGCTTTATAAATACCAAATTAACATAACATTTTGAATATAAAGAACTTATTAGGAATATGCGACAAGCAAGTGATGAAGATTATGGAAGCATTCTTCAAGATATAAGAATTGGTGTTTTGACAAAACATGGTAAAGAAGCTTTACAAAGTCTGCTACTTACAAACTTGTTTCCAAATGAAAATGTTGGTCCTGAAATAATGTACTAAGAAATTGAAGGAAAGAAGTCTATAATTTACCTAATGCCAACACTGCAAGAGTGTTCTACATTCAATCAAGAACGTTTGAAGCTGGAAAAACAACAAATACTGAAAATAGAAGCCATTGATAAAATAGAACAAAAAGGAATTACTATTATTCTCTCAGAAAAACTAAAATCAAAATTGGATTCTTTGGAAAAGTCTATATCTAAGTCTGCTGGTTTCGAAAAGAATTTATATGTATGAGAAAACTGTCGAGTAATTTTACGGAGTAGTTTGGATGTAGAAAAAGATTTAGTAAATGGAGCAATGGGAAAAGTTGTTGATTTTGTTAATTATCCAAACAGAGATGGAATTGAATTCTTGAAGATTAAATTTGATCAGATTAAAGAGGTAAAACAGATTGGACATTGTGCTGTTCGTTTTTTGCTTGTTAAAGACTTGTATGTTCGTAGAAAACAGTTTCCTCTTTCTTTAGCATATGCGGTGACCATTCATAAATCTCAAGGTTTAAGTATAGATAGGGCTTTGGTAAACATTGGAAGTACAGTTTTTAAAGAGGGTATGGCATATATTGCATTGTCTCGAGCAAGAACATTATCTGGATTGTATTTGATTGATTTTGATGAGAAAAAGGTTAGTGCAGATGCAAATTGTGTAAGAGAGTATAATCAGTCAAGAAGACTATATGCTCCTAACTTAGGTGAATATCCCATATATTAAAAGTGTGTAGTATGTCCAAAATGAACATATGAAAACACTCTAGTGAGGTTGGAAAGAAGAAAACAATTCAAGAAAATGTTGAGGCTGCAAAGAAAAAGAAAATGGACACTGTTGATGATATTGTAACCAGTTAGAAAATAGTTCAGGTATCAACTGCTATGCTATAATATAATTGTAAACGTTGTGTTTTTTCAAGGAAATCTTCATCATCAAATTATTTTGGAAAATCGAGAAAAAGATTTTGTTCTTTGTTGCAATATACTTTTGAAAAATGTAAAACTGATAAAACTAAAATCCATACTGCTTCTGGCATTTGGCATCTTTTGGATATATGTTCTGGTTCTTCACAATTTAGACTTAATGTACAACAAGATGCTCAAGAATTTCTTATGTTTATGCTTGCCGTATTGGAAGGTGAAGGAATACAAATTGAACATTTGTCTGGACTACATTACAGATGGGATCATAAATGTGAAGACTGTTCATTTTCTTTTACCACTGAAATAGACACAGAACAATTCATATATTTGACAATTCCAGATTGTAAAACAGTGTCTTTTAACAAATTAGTAAAATCAGCTACTCAAGATTAGGCCTGGGCGTAGTTCGCGAAGTAGCACTTCGCGAAGCTACGTAAAGTGAAGTTCGCATTACGCGAGCTACGCGTAGCACTTCGCGAACTGCGTAGTACCTTGTTCGCACTGTGCCAGATGTTGTTTTCAATGATTGCACAGTGCGGACAAGCAACCGGCACTGTGCAATCATTGAAAATGGCATCTTGCACAGTGCGAGCTGTAGTTTTCTGCTGCTCGAGTAGATTTTTACTCGAGCTTCAGCTTTCTCAACGCGAACTGGTAGTTTCTCATCGCGAGCGGTCGCGAGCATACGTGACCACTCGCAATGAGAAACCTGACCTCCTCGCGTTGGGAATCTCGCCGGGAGGTTTATTTTCCATGCTCGCGATCGCCAACTTGAAGTTGCTGATCGCGAACAAGGAAAAAGTCTCGCCGGGATGTCATTTTGCTTGCTCGCGGTCGCCAACTTGACGTTGAGGACCGCGAGCAAGCAAAAAATGACCGCAGCACTACGCAACACTACGCTACGCGTGTTCGCACTGTGCTACGTGCAGTTTGCGTAGTGCGAAGTAGCGCGAACTTCGCAAACTACGCGAGCGTAGCGTAGTGCTTTGCCCAGGCTTACTCAAGATATGAAATGTACTCACAGCAAATCAGAAATGTTGTCAACATTATTTGTAAAAAAGATTTGGACAATTTGTCATTTTAATGCTACAACGTTGTAGAGCAGATGGAAGAAAATTGGAAATCAAAATTAAAAATTTTGTGGCAAGTCCAGTCTCAATTTCAGGAAGAACTTTAAAAGCAGTGGCTATTATTTTCCATGATGGATCTAGTACAACATCTGGACACTATGCTGTGTATTTAAGATGCAATAAAGGATGGACACATTGTAATGATGCTCATTTGGTATTCAAATGTCGGTTGCCTTACAAATTACCAAATTCATATCTGATATTTTTAGTGCCAAAGTTTTGAAAACATCATTCGGCCTATTGGTAAGATGTAAACATGAATTAACGAGTTTATTTTGGATATTTTTAATGCAAATGATATCAGAAACATCATTCGGCCTATTGGGAAGATGTCAACAATTAGTGTTTGAAATATTGTTTCTGTTCTTTGATATGGCATTTGGAAAACTGTGTTTGAAAGAAGTAGTTCATATATTTGATCTTTGTATTATATGCAATGTAAATGAGAGTGTTTATTTTTGAAAATGCAAACTGATATTTGAGTTTGTTGGAAATCTTTTGAACACAGATTTGTTTGTTTTTTACAATCTTATTGATTGTATTTTTTTGCCCGCTGTTATATGATGATCAACATTGAAATCACTGTGGTTGGTAAAATTCAATAGAATCTGAAAACAGCAAAAGAGAGAATCTGAATATGTTATGTAATTGTAAAATTATGTTGTGCTCTTAAACCTATAATATTATTTACATTAATTTTATTTTTTCTTCTCTTTTATAGAAAGTAAAAGTAAACTTTGAAAATATTTTAAATTTACTTTACAATGAAACATCTGTAAAATAGTTTCAATGAGATTGATATCTACTTCAATACAGACGGTAAGAGGAAATAATGAAATAAGCAAAATAAAAGGAATTAATGTTTACAATAACTTTTATTGCAGTTATTCATTTTTCAAACTCAATCATCTCATTTCTCAAATCACTTCAGCAGTACTCATTCACTCCTTCAATCACTGAAGCATAACCTATGTACTTGTAAAATGACCCAGGCATTACTAATCCACACCTCTAATCAGTCTGGCAGTAACCATACACTCCTGCAATTATCCAGACATTACTTTTAGAGTCTTGCAATCACCCAAGTATTGCCTATGCACTCCTTCAATCATCTACACATTTGTCTTGCACTGATGGAATCACCCAAGCTGTAACCACGCACTCATGCATTCACCCAGGCATTACTTATACACTTACAAAATAATCCAAACAATATCTATCCACTAACAAAATCACCCAGGCAGTACCGATGCACTTCTGCAATCATTCAGGCAGTACTCATCCACTCATGGAATAGCCCAGATACTATCCATACACTCCTCTAATCACCTAGACACTACTCATTGACTCCTTCAATTACCAATCCAGTAGCCTTGCACTCCTCCAATCAACCAGTCACTACTCATACACTTATAAAATCACCATACACTATCTTTACACTCCTCCAAACACCCAGGCAGTACCCATACACTTATGCAATCACCAAGACACTAACCATGCATTCATGCAATCATCCAGGCATTACCAATAAACTCATGTAATTACCCAGGCATTACCCATGCACTTACATAATCACCCAAGCAATATCCATGCAGTTACAAAATCATCCAGGCACTAGCCATGTACTCCTGCAATCACCCAGGCACTACTCATCCACTCATGCAATAACCCAGGCACTACTCATGCACTGCTCCAATCACCCGTGCACTACCCATGCACTCCTCTAATCACCCACACAGTACTAATTTACTCCTTCAATTACCCAGGCAGTAGCCATGCACTCCTCCAATCACCTAGTTACTACTCATGCACTTATAAAATCATCTTACACTATCTTTACACCCCTCCAAACACCCAGGCAATACCCATGCACTTATGCAATGACCAAGACACTAACCATGCATTTATTCAATCACCCAGGCATTACCAATAAACTCATGTAATTACCCAGGGATTACCCATGCACTTACACAATCACCCAAGCAATACCCATGCAGTTACAAAATCATCCAGGCACTAGCCATGTACTCCTGCAATCACCCAGGCACTACTCAAGCACTCATGCCGTAACCCAGGCAGTACCCATGCACTGCTCCAATCAACTGTCAACTACCCATGCACTCCTCTAATCACCCACACAGTACTCATTTACTCCTTCAATTAGCCAGCTAGTAGCCATGCACTCCTCCAATCACCCAGTCGCTACTCATGCGCTTATAAAATCACCATACACTATCTTTACACTCCTCCAAACACCCAGGCTGTACCCATGCACGTGCATTCACCAACACTCTAACCATGCATTCATGCAGTCACCCAGGCATTACCAATAAACTCATGTAATTACCCAGGCATTACCCATGCACTTACACAGTCACCCAAGCAATACCCTTGCAGTTACAAAATCATCCAGGCACTAGCAATGTACTCCTGCAATCACGGTACTACTCATCCACTCATGCAATAACCCAGGCACTACCCATGCACTCGTCAAATCACCCAGGCACTACTCATTGACTCATGCAATAACCCAGGCACTATCCATTCACTGCTCCAATCACTCATGCACTACCCACACACTCCTCCAATCACCCACTCAATACACATGCACTTATAAAATCACCATGTACTATCCCTGTTCTCCTCCAATTATCCAGGCACTACCCTTGCAGTCAAGCAATCATCCTGGCATTACCCATAAACTAATGCAATCAGTCAAGCATTACCCTAGCACTCTTCCAATCACCCATATATTACCTCTGCACTCATGCAATCACTCAGCCATTAACAAAACACTTAGAAAATCACCCAGGCACTACCCATGCACTCCTCCAATCACTCAGGTACTATTCATCCACTCATGCAATAACCCAGGCACTACCCATCCTTTGCTCCAATCACCCAAGCACTACCCGTGCACTCCTCTAATCACCCAGACACTACTCATTCACTTCTTCAATTATTCAGCCAGTAGCCATGAACTCCTCCAATCACCCAGGCACTATGCGTGCACTCATGCAATCACCCAGGCATTACCCATGCAGTCATGCAAGCACCTATGTACTACCAATGCACTCATGCAATCACCCAGGCACTACCCATGCAGTGCTCCAATCACCCATGCACTCCTCTAATTACTCAGACACTACTCATTCACTCCTTCAATTACCCAGCTAGTAGCCATGCACTCCTCCAATCACCTAGGCACTATGCATGCACTCATGCAATGAACCAGACATTACCCATGTACTCATATGTACCCAGGCACAACCCACTCACTTATGTAATCACCCAGGCACTACCCATGCACTCTTCTAATCACCCAAGCACTACTTATGCACTCATGCAATCACACACATTACCCATGCACTCATACAATAACCCATGCACTACCCATGCAATCCTCAAATCACCCAGTTAGTACCCAAGCACTCATCCAATCACTCTGCCACTACCCAAGCACTTATATAATCACCCAGGCACTACTCATGCACTCATAAAATCACCCAGGCACTACCCATGCACTCTTGCAATCTCTCAGGCACAATCCTTGTAGTTCTCCACTCATCCAGGCAGTACCCGTGCAACCATGTAGCCATGCAGATATTATCCATACACTTCTTCATACAACACATACAAATGTATCTTTTTTTAACTGAATAGATGGTTCTAACAAGAACCGATTTTTTTCTTCTTTTTATGTTTTATATTTTTTTGTGTTTTTCGAACTCTTTTTTGAATTTTTTTGGTGCTTTAAAAAATAAGCATAATAAAGTGACATAACTGTTGTCAAAACTTTTGCAATGTAAAGAACATTGCAAAATAAAAAAATTAACAATGGTAGCTTCGAGCAATAAAAACTATGGTGTCTATGGATTGCTTGCCATAACACAGAATCTTTTTACATTTGATGCATAACTCTTCTAGACCAGCAAATTCGGCACTTATATCTGGTCCTCTGTTTAACGATCCAGGACCAGAGGAAGTGCTTGGTCCTGCCTCCTGGTCATCCTGCTGCGCTTGTTCTTCCAGATTTCTTTTCCTTTGCTCTCATGCCAGCTGCAGAGGATGGATCGTTTGCAAATGTTTCAACATAGAAAAAGTACCACAGGAGTACTTCTTCTCGGAGCTTCATGGAAGCGAGATCATGTTTCCTGCTCTCGCTTTCATGAAGCAAAGCAGTGTTTTGCAATGACAGGGCATGAGCAGTGCCCCCACACTGTCATTTCAAACTGCAATGTCCTGGGCGTCGGCACACCGAGACATTGCTGGAGCCGGCCCTTTGGGTGGCCATCCCCAGGGCCATGGAGGGCTCCAGGATGGGGGCCATGCTACCCCCTCCCAACTGTTCTAAAGCCCTGCGGAGGTGGTGGTCCCCGGGGCAGGGGGTCTGCAAAGGGCCCCCGTATTTGCATACAGTGTGCCTCGAGGAGGTGGTGGTCCCTGGGGCAGTGTGGGAGGCTCCACACTTTTTTATAATAGCCCCAGGGAGGTGGCAGACCCCGGGGATTGGGGGGGCCTGTGAGGCCCCAACCCATAATTAAATAAAGCCCCCGGGAGGTGGCAGACCCCGGGGATTGGGGGGGCCTGTGAGGCCCCCAACCATAATTAAATAGAGCCCCCGGGAGGTGGTGGTCCCTGGGGTTTTGGGGGGGCGGTGAGGCCCCCGCACCCATAATTAAATACAGCCCTGGGGAGGTGGTGGTCCCGGGTTCTTGGGGGGCTTGCGAGGTCCCCCGCCCATAATTTAAGAAAGCCCCGGAGAGGTGGTGGTCCCAGGTCTGTGGGGCCCCAAGCAGCCCCCACATATATTTGCATATTGCTCCCGGGACCTGGCCCACCCAAGGGCTTATTAAAACGAAGCACTGGACACAGCGCTTCGTTTTTTCTTTCCACCGGGATTCGTGAATCCCACTGAAATATTTTTCACAAACATTTCTTTTTGGGCCCTGCGGGTCCCTGTGGGACTCCCTGAGCAGGCCTAGGGGGTTAGGGGGTTTCTACCCTGCCCCTTATATTGTTTTTTACCTTTCTTCTTGTGACTCAGTTCTACAGAGACACAAGATGGCTGCCAACACTTCCTGGTTTGAACTGTTGGCAAATAATACACTATGATAGGTAGAGGGTCTCAGGGAAAGAGTTTAGAGACCTGCGCGGATGAATTCCCCAACACAATTACATATCAAACAGATAATCCAGTGCAGTCAACAATTCTTTCAGACTGCGTTTGCACTGTTTTTTAACCTTGACACCAAGAGTTAACTAATAAACTCTTTTTTCTATTTTTTCTTTTTTGTATATATATATATACATTTTATTACTTCATCCAAGATGGGAACACCACCTGCTTGCTCCACAGCAACTTCCACACAAAACTGATGCACTCTCTGGGTTGTTTTTTACGATTTAATAATCACCAGCTATTTCCTCCATGACGCGTTTCGATGTAATTGAAATGTTTCAAGTGCTGGAAATACATTGATAAAACACAGAGTCTGGTTGTCTATAAATGGAGTAACCACCAGTGTCACTGGTGTACTGTTAATGGGAGAGCTGCAAATGTTCGGATCAGGTAATCATATGGCTACCATGCCGTATGTGTATTGTGATTTCCCCAACGAGTCTCATTTCGTGCCCAGCTGTTACAAATGTTGAATCTTTCTCTGATGGAAATTACATGGGGGTCACAGTACCACGCATCTCTGCAAGATGTTTAAGCAGTCCCTCCAAGTTCAGTATCCCACACAGGCTATCAAATCCTTCCTATTCGGGGACAGCCAGCTCTCTGTGAACACCACCCCCACCACATCCGCTGGATTGAACACGATGACATACCAGCAGGTGTCCATTCAATAACTAAGACTCCGCAAGGTTGTATAACTAGCGTTCTCCATGGACGGCAGGAAAATCCTTCAGCAGCGGTTCAGGACCTCGATTGTTATCTCCATTTTCTCACTCCCACCAAGAGTCAAGGACATGTATGCGTAATTTCAGTTTTGATCATTTGTCCTTGATATTTCCACAACAGTATTATCTGTCTTTAATATTCATGGGGCACACGGGCACTAAAAGTGTGGAACTGCTCTGTGCACTTCAAGTGTTAAATGCCTTCCTTTCTACAACAAGACATTCAGCAACTTCAGAAAAAAATCATTGGCCAAAATATTTCCATCAAAATTTTACATCGAGTCAGAAAGGATGGTTACCAAGATATTAGTATTTAATGGATTTTCAAGGACTTCATTGTTCTTATATTTCTATGCTATTTGAGAAAAATGGCACAGAGGAGCAGATGGATTTGCCACCACAAGAGTGCGGATCTTAAACCCTTTTTTCCCAGGCTCAACAATCATATGTTTAGAAAACACTAATTCCAGCTTTCCCAGCTCCAGCCTGCCATGCCATGCTGTGAAATCTTTTATCTTTTGCCCTTGACTTTTGCTGCAATTTGTTTTTGTTGACCCTAGGACTCTGTGCACTTTACCACTGCTAACCAGTGATAAAGTGCTTGTGCTGACTCTCCTAAATATGGAAAAATTAGCTTACATCTGATTGGTATATTTAATTTACTTATAAGTACCTTGTAGAGTGGTATAACATATACCCAGGGCTTGTAAATAAAATGCAACTATTGGGCCTGTAGCACTTATTGAGTCGCCCACTTAAGTAGCCCCTTAAAATATGTCCCAGGCCTCCTATTGCAGCCTGAATGCAGTTTTAAACTGCCAATTCGACTCGGCACTATAACATCCTTGTCATGCCTGAAATTCACCTTTTATTGCACATAAGTCATTTCCAAGGTGGGCCCTAGCCTACAGGGCAGGGTGCACTATAATTACAAGTTGGACATGTACTTTTAGGATTTACATGTCCTGGTAGTGAAACACTCCTACATTCTTTTCTTACTACTGTGAGCCCTACCTGTCCCATTAGATAGCATTGGATTACCTTATTACATTTAATAAATGCTAACTTTTGTTTGGGAACAGGAAAGCATTTCATGTTTCGTATCTTTGAAATTGTAATTAAAAATCTTCTTTAGTGGTTAAGTCAAATTTTAATATACTTTTGAAAATACCACTTTTAGAAAGTTGCCCTAATCTTGGTATTTGATTCCTACAACCTGTACTAAGTCCAATGACTGCGTGTAGTTGGCAGTTGAACTTTGTTAATTCCTCCCAGACAGTCAGACAATGGAGGGCTCAGGTTTGCCTGAATGGGCCATCAACTGGCAGGATGAGGCTGAGTTGGGCACATCCCCACTTGCAACTGAATAGGCTGTGCTGTGCCTTCAGCCACAAGACTTCTCACCGCTGCATTGCCCCAGCAGCCAGCTTGGAGCCAGGGCAGGGGAGACAGGAAATTCCATCTGCTTCAAAAGAAAACTTCTAGAAACTTCATCTACTTCACAGAATGTACCAGGTATAAAAACAAGACCCTAAGTCCCACTCTTCAGTTTACTGCCTGGACTTACGGAAGGACTGTCTGCTGCTGTGGTCTGCTGTGTACTCCATGAGGCTGCTTTTCTGTACCTGGAAGCCCTGTTTTGCTGACTGGAGTCTGACTTGAATCCTTCGAGACCTGCCCTGATGCCTGAGCCCTTCTTCATCACCTGCACCCAGGAGTGCCAGAGTGACTAGAAGGACAAGCTTGCTTGCCGCCTTTTCGGAGCCAAAGGGACAGACAAGGCTCCCTCCAATTTGAACTTGCACCTGGACCCAACCTAAATGAGTCCTAACCCCCTCCCAAGTGGTGCTCCTCCAGTCCTGAACCCTTGGTGATGGTGTAAAATGGGCCCAGATAGCCAAAATCCAAACTGTGGGACTTAGAAACCGAAAGTAGACTGGGACCAACCTGCTTATCTTTCCACCCAAGTTGCATCGCCGGTCAGCCTGACTATGTGACAGCTCCCACTACGCTCTTCTCCACAGCAGCAAATCCTGTTCAGTTGTCCGAACAAATACATAAAAGATTAAAGCAAGAAGATTAAAGCAAGTTCAGCAGTGTGCACACTTTAAATGCTAAAATCCAAAGGAGGTGAGCAATTATTTCTCCCAGTTAATCTTCAAGAAGTTCAGGAACGCTTAATGTGAAGGCACCTAGCCTGGACAGATTGCTTGGAGAACTAATCAGATGACTTACATGACTTTAAACCCCCATTGATCCAGCGGCTCACCAGCAACAGATACTCTAATACCACATACTCACCTGGGCCCATAAAAACACACGTACACTCCATCTAGTAAAACCTCTGGAGTCAAAGTTTATGATTTTCTAACATTTCAAGATTAGTCACCTCTTGCTCTCCACTAATCTTTCACTGATCAACAAGTTCTTTCCTCTGGTCAATGGACCATTAGTTGAACTAGTTGAAGGTGAAATGACATGAATTACTTCTCTTATTGCAATGAAATAACCACAGACTCGGGGAATTTTTAATCTGTATCTAAATTATTTTCATGTGAACCACTTCAAATTACAGTACACTCTCCCTCACTCATAGGAAAGAAGATTCAATAATCAATTATCAAACACATACTTTACATCTTGCAATGACTTATGCTCAGAAAGGAGAGGACTGAGAGAAAAGGACATCTGCACATACTCAGAAATAATATTTACCAAGGATGGTGTGAAAACCAACCCCCTGGCCAAAGGGCTGTTAAGGTTTCCCCGGGAAAGATCAGGCGACAAAGGCTTCAGGACAGGAATCAGGACAGGATATTTGACCTCTCTAACACCGACGCTTGCATAGCACCCCTCTCTGACACTCTCTTCCTCCTCGAGATTCTTCCACGATCTTCTTCTAAATCAATTAATTTAAGATAGATGGTTCTGCATTCGAATCTTCATCAGTCACTCCGACAGCATCCCGAGCTCTGCAGCATTCAGCAAATCTCCGTCTGACTAACTAACTAAGACTACCTCAATTATACCTTTCAATATTCATGTCATTAATGTTTCAATATCGTACAAATACTAACTCTGATTGGACAGGCAAGGGTGGAAGATCATCACACCATGCCTTTACCTCATCTTAGTCTATCATTATCATCAAAATTAGGAAGTTATGTTGACAACTGGAACCAATAAATATGTTGTTATAGTCTGTTTTTAATCTATGGAGGCAGGTCTTCCCTGTCTTTACAAAGTCTAGGGACATCGCAGCACGAGCTTTGCCGGCTGTATAAATTCCCTCTTTCTCAGCCCATGGTGGAATATGGGTTTTCTGTTTAGTAGCTTTTCTTTGGAAATCCTGTCTCCTTTCTTTAACTAAATTCAAAAACACTTTCTCCTCTTCACTTAATGAGCATGTTAAATTATTTTTGTGTGCCTTTACTATATCTATCGACTTCATTGTTAAGTAAAATTCACCCATAAACTGTGCATTTGGAGTACTAAGCACTAGATTCATATTCTTTCGAATAGGAATTTCTGAAAATACTACATCTAAATTTTAATAATAATACTGAAGTTTTCCTGTTCTATAGAATAGACTTGTCAGTACACTACATGAAATGCTATATGTTAAAGGTAAATGATGGTATGTGACTCCCTCTGCCAATGAA
Organism: Triturus cristatus; assembly: GCF_964204655.1. Lineage (NCBI taxonomy): Eukaryota > Metazoa > Chordata > Amphibia > Caudata > Salamandridae > Triturus > Triturus cristatus. The sequence goes on from NC_140593.1 coordinate 592,928,979, forward strand.
GCTGGTAATTTCATACAAACATAACAATCACTAATCTCCATTGTGTCTACATACTGAAACAATAACTTTGTAAATACACTTAATGATGTGTCATTATCTGATATTGTGTGATGTAAATCTATCTCATCTGCTGCTTCTAATTCTACGCTATCTCCTTTCATTGTAGCTGTCTTTTCATTAGTATCTGTATCATTCTTCTTGCCTGTTATCATAAGATAAGGAACTGCTACTAATAGAAATAGCCATACTATGATCACTAATAGAATGCTACCTATGCAAGCCCTACAGCATTTTTTAGTACAACTTAGTTTTGGTCTTTTAGCAACCCTGTCTTCAGCCATTTTAGTCTAAGAAGATTTCTCTTCTTTTCTTTTCTTTACTTGTGAACTCAAATCTGTGGTACTTCAAGGAGGTCTAATTTTCCCTTCATCAATCTGTTCAGAATTTATTTTTTCCTCGTCTGTCTCTTCATTCAAATCCAAATTTTCAAACTCTTCTAGAATCACGTAGGTCCACTCAGGACCCTTGAACTTATTGTACAAGATTCTCAGTCATCAAGTGTTTTTCACAATTGACTGTGTTGACTGAGTTTGACTAGTAACTTCATTTACTTGTTCAGGATTTTCACTTGATTTTCTCAAATGATACTTTAATCTCTTAACTCCACATGGCCAGTTATCACCTTTTCTGACCCTTTTAACTTGCACTGCACTTTCACCTTCTTTGTCTCTCTCAAGAGTTCTTTTATTTTTATTATGCTGTGGCACAATCCATTCTCCCCCTTCTTCAGAGTCACTCTCTATCTGTTCTTGTGCAGGTCTTGTTATTGTGTCTTCATCTGCCTGAACGTGTTCTTCTTCCTCTATCAGTTCCTGTTCAGGTCTTATTTCAAATTGATCTTCTTCCCAAACGTGTTCTTCTTCTCCTACCTGGTCCTGTTCAGGTCTTACTATAATTGGTTCTTCTGCTGCCAGAACGTGTTCTTCTATACCTGTCTGTCCCTTCTCAGGTCTTTTGATTGATTTGTTTGCCTGAGTATGTCCTTCTTTTACTGTCTGGTCCTGCTCAGGGTCTCCAGTACCTTTGTTCACTTCTTCCTGAGCGTGTTCTTCTACACCTATCTGGTCCTCACTATTTTCTTGTTTTTCTAATCTTGTTCTACTTTTTGTTTGAATAACCACATCAGGTATGTCAACCACTGGTATCCAGCCTTCCTGACTTGTGCTCGGATTTTCTTCGTCAGTCACTTCAGAATCTGACACTCTTGATTCTTTGATAGCACAACCTTCAGCTGTCTCAACTGTTTCAGTCAGTTGTGGTCTCTTCACAGTAGGGGCTGGTAATTTTTGTGTGTGGCTTGCATGGATCCAATTGGGCAAACCTGCACACTTCACTGTTGCAGTAGTGACCAGTATGACCTGCCGTGGACCATCCCACCTGGGTGCAAGGCACGACTTTCTGGTGTGCTTCTTCACTACCACCCACTCTCCAGGTTTCAAATCATGCGCCTGTGCTGTCTGGCTGGCAACTGCGTCTTCTCCAACCTGGTGAGAGTCCGAACGCACTAGGGCAGCCAATCCTTTGCAATAGTCCAATACCAGCTCATCAGATATATTCAGCAATTTAGGTCCTGGTATAAATGCTTGTCTCATTGCCCTTTCCATGAGTATCTCATAGGGACTCAATCCTGTTTTTCTGTCAGGAATACTTCGGAGTCCCATTAATACAGGAGGCAATGCGTATGGCCAACTCAGTGATGTGGATGCACACACCTTTGCCAGTCTTGACTTGATTGTGCCATTCAATTGCTCTACCACTCCAGAAGCCTCTGGGCGGTATGCACAGGGCAGTTTCTGTTCAATTTTGAATGCTTCACAGATTAATCAAATTATTTCATTATTAAAATGAGGTCCTCTATCTGGTTCCAAAGTTACTGGAAAACCAAAACGAGAAATCAACTCCCTCAATAACAATTTAGCAACTGTCAAACTGTCATTTCTCCTAGTGGGGTATGCCTCCACCCATCGTGAAAACAAACACACTAGGAATTTTAGATATGGAGGGCAGCCTATCTGGAAAAATTGAGATTGGAAATGGGCTGCGGCAGGGGTGCGTTTTGGCCCCTCTGCTGTTTTCCCTGTTTTTAGCAGATTTGCCATCAATTTTAGGTAGTGTAAGAGGAGCAAGCCCGAAACAAGATGGAAAGCATATCGCATGTTTATTATATGCAGACGACCTTGTAATTATGGACCTAACTGAAATTGGCCTGCAAAGGAAGTTAAGTAAGTTCAATGATTACTGTCGTTTGAAAAAGCTTGTTGTCAACATGGACAAGACAAAGATCCTAGGTTTTTGCCGAAAGAAAATTGGGTTCGCTTGGTTTCTGAGTGCTGAGAAGCTGGATAAGGTTGTAGAATATAGATATCTGAGAATGTGATTTGAAAGAAGATTGAAATGGCATACCCACCTAGATGCACTAAAACTGAGATCAGCACCATCGGTCAGCGGATTGGACAAATGTAATACGGCTTTTGGCACGATGTCTGATAGACCGGTTTTAAAATCTTACTCAGCTATGGTACCCCCTCAGTTTTTGTATGGTGCAGAATTACTTTACCTGAGTGGCAAATATGGTTGGGATGCTGAAGAGGGCAAAACGTTGAAACATGCATTCTCATTGCCCAAGCCAGCAATGGTTCAGGCAGTGAGACATGAATTGGGAATTACTTCTTGGGGCATTTTAGCTTGTACAGCCCTACTTCGTTTTTGGCAGTGTTTAGGAACAGGTGAGGAATTTAAAATATCACAATGGTGCAAAAACGAAATTGAGAAAAGCGAATTAATTTAGGCAAAAGAGATTAGATCTACTATTACAAAGGCATGTTGTCTGATGAAGGTTAAATTGACCAGAGGGAACTTAGGGTGCAGGGGAAAGAAATCTCACAGGCACAGGATAAAGACTATCTCTTGAAAAACATCTCAGTATATTTTATGGCTACCGCGTGGAAAAGCGATCAATGCTTCCCGTATGTCGATAGGTTACCTGACTGGCATCTACGAAGAGAACTATTAAGGTTAAGAATTTGGGTGAACCCCTGCTATGCAAACAATGGGGTGAAAGGCTCAATGATAGATAATAAAGGAAATTGCACCTGCACTTTGGGCACTTCATGTGACATTTTACATATATTAATGGATTGTCAGAAGCTTTTAGATATTTGAATACAGTTTTTACTGCCAATTTTTAAGAAGTATGATATTAAAGATAGGGCCCAGGCAGCAATCCTTGTAACAGAACTGAGCTATTTAGACATAGCCATTGCCATTGGGAAATTTACGCAAAAGGTTAAAGTATTTTTAAATGGTTTTAGAAATGAAATGTAATATAATCTGATGTATATGGTTATGGGCTAAGTTGAAAGGGAAGACGAATGTATAACATGATCTTTTTGATGCTTTTATAATGATGTGTGATTTTAGTTGTATGTGTTTTTTTTAATTTTATTTTTTTATGTATTTGTGAAAATGTTTGAGGATCTTCGGTCCAAATAAACATGAATAAACTTGACTTGAACACACTATGACATGGATGTACTTCATTCCCCTGCTTGGTGGTAACTCTATGAAATCAAGCTGTAATCCTATGAATGGTCCTTCTGCTTTTCCAATCTTTCCCCAACTGACTACTGTCTTCCTGCCTGGATTTATTTGTTGACAAACTAAACATCTCTGGCAAAGACTTTCTGAGACTACCCTAAACCTTGGGTTATACCAATCTTGTCTGAATAGTCTGATCATAGCATCCATGCCTACGTGAGTGTCTTCATGATACATTCTTGCCATTTGAGAGAGCAAGCAGTCTGGCATAACTGGTCTGCCATCAGGGTACACCCACACGTCATCTTCTGCCCTCCTTTCACAACCTGATTTTATTCAAATTTCCTTTTCACTTACCTCTACCTCATCCTGCAGCTGTCTCACCTCATCCCATGTTTCGAAAGTTGAGAATAACATAAGTTTGCAGCTGATTCCACATGTTTAAATTTTCTTATTCAATGCCACATTATTTCTTGCACAATATTGAGCAATCTGGTCAGCATATCGATTACCGGCCGCCACACAGTCATTTCGTGACTGGTGAGCAGCACACTTGACCACTGCTATTTCTTTTGGCAATTGTATTGCTTCCAACAATTCTTTCACAAGTTTCCCATTTCGTATGGGGAACCTGAGGAAGTCAGAAATCCCCTCTGCATCCAGAGTTGGCCAAAGTCATGCACAACCCCTAACCATATTGACTGTCTGTAAATATGGTTATCTTCCAATTTTTCCCAATTTTGCATGCCTTTGTTAAGGCCACCAATTCGGCTACTTTTGCAGGCTTGACTCCCGGTAAACAGGATGGTTTAATGACCCCGGATATTTTGCAGACAGCATAAGCTGCACTTAGTCCTCCTCCTTCAATCCTTAAACAAGAGCCATCGAAAAATAGCTTGTGATCTGGCTCTTTCAGGGGTTCTTCCTGTATGGCAGGGTGGGGCTTAGTACACATCTCAGTCACATCCAAGCAGTCATGATCCACTTCCTCATTCACTTCTTCACAAGGTGGGTCCGGCAATAACGTAGCAGGGTTTATCGCTGTACACCTATTCACTGTCACGTTTTCCGCTCCAAGAATTATTCTCTCATACTTAGTCATCCGAATGTGTTCGAGTTCTTGTTAAAAGAATCTCGACTGAATGTGGGACATAAACTTTAACTGGATGTCCCATCATAATAGACTCACTTTGCTCCAGACTCATACAAGTAGCAGCTACTGCTTTTAGGCAGCCAGGTAAAGCTGAAGCCACAAGATCCAAAGTAGCAGAAAAATATGCCACTGCTCGTCGGCTCAATCCATGTCTTTGGGTCAAGACTGAAAGTGCACAACAATCTCTCTCGCAACAGAACTTTCATCATTCCAAACAATTGGATCCTTCACTCTCTTTTGTGTCATATGAATCAATGGTTTTGCTAACAAAGAAATTCCTACAATCCACTACCGACAGTACCCAACCACTCCAAGAAAATTCTTATCTCTCTTTGTGTCTGCGGTAAATGCATTTACTTGATTATTTTAATTCTCTCAGGGATAACTTTTCTCACTCCTCTTACTATTTTGTGACCCAAGTATTTCACTCCTGTTTGACAAAATTGCAATTTCTCTGGGGACACTTTGTGTCCTCCGTCAGCCAAATGGTTCAGCAGTGCAATTGAACCAGTAACACAATCTTCTCGGCATTTTGATGCCACAAGTAAGTCATAGATATACTGTATTAGGACTGAATTTCTAGGCATAGCTAACTTTTCTAGACATTTCTTCAGTATTTGATTAAAAATTGAGGGACTTTCTGTATACCCTTGAGAAACTCGGTTCCATGCCAAGATACAATCTTCGAATTTAAAAGAAAAAAGATACTGGCTGTCTGGATGCAAAGGAATAGAGAAAAAGGCCTGACATAAATCAATTACTGTAAACCAACCTGCATTCCAAGGTATCTGATAAAGAATTACAGCTGGATTTCGCACTACAGGACAACATGGTACTACAATTTTATTAATTTTTCTTAAATCCTGTACTATCCTGTATTTTCCGCTAGGCTTTTTAAGTCCTATTATAGGTGAATTACAAGGACTACTCATTATTTTTTTTTAAATGCCCTGTTTAATCATTTGGTCAATCTCTGAAGCCACTCCTGCTTTTACTTCTGGACTCATTTTGTATTGTCTGGTGTTGGGATAAACTGCACCTTCTTTCACAGTCACTTTCACTGGGTCTACATTTGCCATTAGCCCTATTTCTTTTCGAGTGAAATCCCATACTTATGGATTCACGGTTGTTTTCAGTTCTTCTGGTAAGCCATCTTTTGTCATTAAAGAATACATTTCAATGGTCTCTGTGCCCTGTTTTGCAAACATTAGCTTATATACAATATCTTCATCAGGGGTTTGAAAAGCAACACCATCCGGTGTGCAATAAATTGTGCAGTTCATTTTGCACAACAAATCTCTTCCTAATAAATTCACTGGACTAGAATCGCAGTCTATGAATCTATGCATGTCTTTAAAATTTCCGATGTGCACATCCATGGGTTCTGTGATTGGGGTTCTAATCTGTTGATTTGAGACTCCGACTACTTGGATTGCTTCTCCCGAGAGGGGTAGGTTTGGAATGTCTGCTGTTCTCACAGTAGAACGGGTAGCACCAGTATCCAACAGAAAAGTTATATCATGCCCTTTCACTTTCGCATCAATAAATGGACCTGACTGATCTACCGGTAAGGATGCGTCACGTACACACTCCTCTTCCTCTCCCCTCAGGCACCGTCATTGCTAATGTTCATTTTCATCATTATTTAGTCAAAGGTATTGTGAAATCACAGAATTTGTCCACCTTAAAATCCGGTGTCCGCACTGTACTTTGGCTGATTCACAAAATTTGGCATAGGGGCTAGTGGCACCTGACACTGCTGATTAACTAACTGCTACGGCTGATTCATAAACACCTCATTCCTCGTTTGTGGATTTAAATTTTGGTTTGGCCCATTATTATTCTGAATATTCTTACACTCCTTTTTCCAATGTCCAAGCTTTGCGCACCCATGACAATTTAATTTCTTCTTTGCATCCTTTGAATTCATTTGTCCTCTTGATTTACCACCATTCGCCACTTGATCACTCTGATTATGTTCTTTTATCTGACCATCAGCCTGACTATTCAACTTAAGTTCCTGTTGTCCTGCCAATTTCACTTGTGCCCACATCATTTTCTCTTTTAGCTTTCTATGTCTTGCCTCAATATCGTCCCCACAATACTTTGCATATTTAAGAATATCATCTATAGTTTTTCCCTGCCAACACAACATATGTTGTTGAATCATCTGACTAATCTCTGTTCTCAAACCATACACAAACCAATACACAAAATGACCCATATCTTTATCTCCAATGTTCTGAAATCCACTATACTGCTTGAACACCTGCAGCAATCATAGTACGCATGTACAGATTCGTTCGGCTCTTGCGTTGTTCTATCTATCTTTACCCAGTCTGTTTCTTTGGGAGGGATTTTCCCTTTCAAGAAGGTAATCACTTGGTGATACTTTTTCATCACATCATCTGAGGGTGCTCCTGTTTTTGAATCTCTTGGATACTCTTCAATCGGCCAATCAACTGTAATTTTACATTCCGTCCATAAATCAGCAGGCACCATTATATCAAATAAACCATCCAGATCCTTCAACAAAACCTTCAAAACTTTCACAAACATATCAACCTGTTTGTACCATTTAACTGGTTTCTCTCTTAACCTAGGGAAGTCGTTAATGTAAATGACAAACTATCTTGTCGACTCCATGGGACATGAACATATCCACCTCCAGGTACCTCTCTCATGGGACACATTCTATCTACCTTTCCTGATTTTTTAATAAATATGCAGAGGACACTTCATTCACCTGTGCTTCCTCCTTCTTCTTTGTCTACCTTGTCCTCCACTTGTCAATGTCTCCCCACTTTTGCAAAATATTCATCAACTCTTTAACCTGTAGCTTTCTACCGGACACATTAATATTTTCTAGATCTTTGTCAGTAAACTGCACTCAATATGGTTTCTGTAGCTCTGCAACGACCCTGCACTTGGTACTTTATCCCGGTCCCTGATTGCCGAAAGCACAGCAGCACTTTGACCCCGCTCCCTGGAGGACGATTCAAAGCTCCAGAGCCGGTCCCGCAACGCGGGAGACCGCTCTGCAACGACCCTGCACTTGACACTTTATCACGGTCCCTGATTGCCGAAAGCACAGCAGCACTTTGACCCCGCTCCCTGGAGGACAATTCAAAGCTCCAGAGCCGGTCCCGCAACGCAGGAGACCACTCTGCAACGACCCTGCACTTGGCACTTTATCCCGGTCCCTGATTGCCGAAAGCACAGCAGCACTTTGACCCCGCTCCCTGAAGGACAATTCAAAGCTCCAGAGCCAGTCCCGCAACGCGGGAGACTGCTCTGCAATGACCCTGCACTTGGCACTTTATCCCAGTCCCTGATTGCCGAAAGCACAGCAGCACTCTGACTCCGCTCCCTGGAAGACGATTTAAAGCTCCAGAGCTGGTCCCGCAGCACGGGATGCGTGCGGGCTCGGCACAGGCCAAGACCGGGTCAAGACGGGCCCGTCTTAGCCTGTCAGAGTCCGGAGGAGGCTGGGCTGGGACAGGTCCCTTGGCTCGAATCATATGTATGCCGCGAGTCTTCCGATGAAATCAGTGAGAATGTCGGTAGATTAACCCATGACCAACATTCATTCTGTTCGCTCCTGTCACTTATTGTTATAGAGAACGGAGGGGTCTTGTAAAACAGTTTAATTTTGTTAATGATAGATATCTGTGTAGAGAGAAGCGAATACTTGTATCTCATTAGTAGGAGGCAGCACAATGGGAAAGAGAAAGTTGCAAAATATGTGTTCGGGGCAATCTGGCGGCAAACCAACAGTTGTCAACAATACTATTCTGAATTATCTTAAAGGAGCGGTCGGAGCTCTAGATAAGCAAATATCTACAGTTGAGGAGTCCTTAAAAAGGGTCCCACAGGGTGCTGTCAATACAAATAAGAGCATCCATCTACAACAGACGGAGATTGGTGAGGCTGGGGAGAATGAACCCCAAGGTAATCTAAGTGGGGAGATCATAAATGGTTGCATCCAGGTTACTGGTGATGAGATCATTGCCAGTGATCAGGATGCGGATTTGCCCCCTCCACACAAAAGATGTTGTATACCGAAATTAAAGGACATGTCTGTAAGCTCGCATATCCTGATTCATAACGTTACACCAGAGCCCCCCATGCCGATACCTACAGTTAAGAACAAACAGGGGAATGGTAATTTGTCACTACGAAAAAACAACGGTGCGGGTAGCAAACATAAAAGAAGGGGGCTTGGGAATCAGAATACAGAAACAAATAGCATATGTAATGAATTGGCAGAGTTAAGTAAATATATTAAACATTCCTTTGGGGCCGTAGAATCAAGATTAGCAAAGATAGAGCTGAGATTGGCATCTATAGTAGAGAATCAAAGTAGCCATCATACAGTGGAAGATAAAGGTAATAAAAAAAGCTGAGAAAACGGGACACGTTCTTAATCTGCGCTGCCCGAATACTTTATGCAGCGCGGAGTCTCCCGGGAGCCAGGTAATTAGAGGGGAACAGTTAATGATGGTTGATGGACCCAAAAAGAACGTATAGACATGGGTATTGATAGGATGGGTAAACAACAGGATACTGAGCAACGAGAGGAAATGGGCCCTAAAATCGGGTCACAAAATATTAAAATGCTTGAACAGCCTAAGAAATGTCAAACCCTAAATTTACCCCCTGCGGCGTTACCATATACAGTGGTATTAACAAATGTTCCCCCATTACCTGAGGGGAAAAAGGAAACATGGGTCACACTAAGAAATAGGACAATCCACTGTCTGGGGACTAGAACAGGTTTAACTAATTATATGTTTTTAGCCTTTAAAATGGTTAGACGGGTTCACTGGGTGGGAACAATTGGAAAACGAGTGCAAGGGGATTGTATAGTCCTCTCCCTAGGAATTCCATCTTTGGTTCGGGAAATTTTCAGACGGATGGGCAATATTAATAACAACTTGGAAGCTGGTATCAATGTTGTACCACTGAGCTACTTCAATCAACCAGGTCCTCCCAAATGGGCTAGTGATAGGTATTCCCATACACAGTCCACAAGCAAGGTGGCATACAATATAGAAGTGTCTAATAGATTTAGGCCGTTGCAATCCCTGGATGAAAATGATTGACTCCCAGTTAATGGCAATGTGAGCAGGTGCGTAGATAAAGAAGTACTTTTAAAATCTAGTGCAAACATTATAGAGAGAGATGGCAGGGGTTGCAATATTGTCCACAACTCGATAAAAGCAACAAGGGAGGAAGTGATAGAACTAGCGAATAATGAGATCAGCGACGTATGTCCAAAAAATGTCATAGATGGTAGCAAGACTAATGTACAGACCAATAGAGTCAGTGTCCCTGATAGCCTAAATGTATATGCTCCAGATAGAATACGTGTGCTCTTTGGGAACATTGCTGGTGAGATTTTATATATAATTTTGACATTTTATGCTTTCAGGAGACTTGGTCATTGAAGGAGATTAATCTAGATGGTTATAAGACCTTTCATATTCCTGCTGTTAGCTCTACGCACGGAAGACATAAAGGTGTCCTGTGTGTATATATCTCAAATTTGATTAAGGTCAGAAAAATAGAAACGCTTAGTTCTACAAGATACTACCAAACGTTGGGCATCCATTTGAATTCTACTGTAATACTATGTGTAGTGAATTTTTATAATAACATTGAAAAGGATGAATTGGGTAAAATAATAAATTTACTTAGTGATGAACTACATAAAATAAGGGTCTTAAATGGCACTGACGTGATCATCCTATGGGGCGGGGATTTTAATGCTGTTGTAACGCAGGAAATGGGCTGTGTGGGGTTCAGGATGAAGTAAATGTACAGATTCCACATTTTATTCATACTGTGAGGGGGGAGATGTTTAATGATTTAATGGCTGCACATGATTTGGGTTTGGTAAACTTTTTGTGCACTCCCCAAGTTGACTTTACCCATATGTTTATAAGCAGAGGCCTTGTTTCACTGATAGATTATATAATTGTCCCCAATAGATACGCAACATGGTTTGATAAATTTAAAACCCATTCCAATACCCTGAGTGACCACTTGCCTTTGAGCACCAATTTAATTATCCCTAAATTAGTTGAACATCCGAATAATAGCTATTTAGCATTGTCACAAAATATTAATTTAGCACGCCAGAATGGCTTCTCCTTACGCTGGGGTAAGATAAATACCGAAGAGGTGACTAAACGGATTATTGTTAATACATACGAACAACTAGTTGTGTGCCAACAAGATAGTGTAGACTATGACAGAATCCTGAGGGCGTTCTCCTCTATCACTATTGAGATTCAAAACTCGCGAAGAGCACAAAATAAGGTATCCCCAGTGAGGATCAACGGATGGTTTGACGCTAAATGTGCAAAAGCTTATACCCAACTGAAGGCTGCCCTCCATAAAACTGAGAGAAACCAGGAAGAGATTAGACTATGTAGAAAGAATTACAACCTGGCTAGAAAAAATAGAAAAAAAAGATTTAAAAGATCAGGCTTGGGATTTACTTCATGAGGCCTCACAAAAAAGTGATTGCACTTTATTCTGGCTGGCAGTAAACGCCCCTTTTTTTCAAATAACGAAGGAGCTAGGATTGAAGTTGCTATCAATGAAGATTCTTGGATTAACTTATTTTCAAGCGTATATAGCGCTAGGGGGGCTGAAGAATCACCAAGTCTTACTGATTCTCGGGAACAAGGAGGGGTGGAAAGCTTTGTGCCTATAGGGCTGAATTTCACTTTAGATGAAGTCACAGTAGCAATTAATACAAGCAAAGGTGGTACAGCTCCTGGGCCAGATGGCGTGCCAATGGATTTATTTAAGACAATACCAGCACTCTGGTCTCCTTTGCTGACTCGGGTACTGAAGGCCTGCTGTGAGAAGGGATTTATCAAGACGTGGTCTGAGTCTGTGATCATTCCAATTTTTAGAAAGGGGGAGCGGGATAACCCGGCGTGTTATTGACCAACTTCCCTCCTGGATTCCTTGGTCAAGGTAGTCGGTAGAATAGTTTTGAATAGACTACAATCATGGGCAGAGGATAATAACATTTTATGTAAAGTACAGTATGGTTTTAGACAGGGGCTAGGGACAATTGAGCAGGTGCTGAATTTTATAATGTTAACAGGGAAATATACCCAGGCAAAAGAAGGGAAATTGTATGTAGCATTTGTGGACCTGACGGCTGCATTTGATTGCGTTAGACATAATAGACTTTGGGATATTCTGCGGGATTTAAAAGTTGACCCAATTTTAATACAGTTTTTGAGGCAACTGTACGCTGGGGCCTCAGCAAAGGTGAGATATGGAGTGGGAGGAGAATGCACTGCGTCATTCACCGTGGAGAAGGGCGTGAGGCAGGGGTGTGTCCTGGCTCCGTTTCTCTACTCCTTATATACCAGCGCTCTAGAGGAGGAGTTAACGGCCGGAACTAAAGACCCTCCTTATTACAACAACAAGCCTATAGTTTCGCTTCTCTGCGCGGACGACGCAGTGCTTATGGCCAGGACTCAGCTGTGCCTTCAGAGTGTGCTTAGAACATATATTGATTTTATGGATAGTCGGGACCTAAAACTCAATGTCAAAAAGACCTATGTGATGACATGCGGGAAGGGGAGAAATAAATGTAAAAGTCTGCCCCTAGGGAAGGATAGGATAGAAGCAACTAACACATTCTCCTATCTGGGTGTTCTGCTTCATCACTCCGGTTCATGAAACCCGGCGGTCAGGAGCAGAACTCTGCTCTTCAAAAGGTCAATTGGGGCATTGATGAATTTTACTAGAAAAATGGGCAAAAGGCCCCCGGCGATACTTCTTAAGATTTATCAAGCGAAATGCTTGAGTATAGCTATGTATGGGGCAGGAGTTTGGGGATACCAGGAATCAGCCACAATACAAAAAGAGGAAACTTTTTTGTAAGGTTTTTATTAGCAGTACCACAGAGCTCTTCAGTTTAGAATTGTCACAATGAGTTGGGGATTTCTTATATCTCTGATTTGATTAAGATGCAGCCTCTGCTACTATGGTATAGAGTCTGGACGTCCAATAGCACAGAGCTAAACAGAGATATTATAGCTGATGCTATGAGTCTATCCCATGCTAATAAGATCACTTGGTTGAATTACATCAAAAAATCTTTAATAGACATGGGTAAACCTGACTTTTATAATAACCCTGAAACATTGAGTAGAATTTCTAGGAAGGATTTTAAAGTTTTTTGTCTCTCACACTTAGAGTCTCTGAGAGCGGCTACAGAAATGAAGAAAAGCACCGTTATCCCTCACCAGTTAATTCTTGAATCCCCCACTATTCAACCATATTTGAATTGGTGTATAGGAGGATATAATAGGTATGTTCTGACAAGATTCAGATTTGATATCTTCCATCGATTAGTCAGCTTCCCTTTAATAAATGATTGGACAAGAGACCTTTGTTGATGTCCCTGAGATGAAACGTCCCATCAGACGACATTACATGTGATCTTATTTTGTAAATTATATAGATTGGAAAGAGCTAGATGGATTTTGCCATTGTTGAAGAGAGGAGGCTGGAGTCAATGCCGCCCAGCCTTTATATATTTGCAAAAGATGGAAAATGTTTACTGTGTGGGGGTGATGACTGGGTTTCTGAAGTCCATCCTGAAAAAAAGGAAAAGTATAATGAGGGAAACCTACCAAGAAGCTGATTAAACTGTAGAATTCTTGTTATAAAAATCATAGAATTGATTGAATAGGAGATTGTAAGACTCAAGTGGCATGTAAAGATGTATTAATTGTATGTATTTGTCTTTTTAAATTCATTTTTGGAAGTTTTTAATATGTGACTTTTATGATTTTTAATGCTAAAAAAAATCAAATAAAGTTTATTTGATTTGATTTGATCTCCCTATATCTATTCCCATCTCTGAAGCAAGCTCTGTCAATTTTCAATGAAATATTTTTGCATTTATTGTTATACTCCTGCATATGAACAACAACTCTTCCTCATTGTAAGTATTCAATCTTTCTATTCCCACATTTCCAGCTATCAACTCTTCTAATTCCACTTTCAGTTTGTAAATATCCAAAATCTTTAGGGTTGAACTTTGCTTTTCTATTACCTGTGCCCATCTCTCCAAATCTTCTGGAGTTGCTGCTGTTGAACTTCTGGTTCTTGTTGATACCAGAGACCCTCCTTCTTTTGAACTGCTGGGTGTAACTCTTTTTAGGGCTTCACTTACTGATTCTCTTATTGGTAGATCCATTAATGAAATCACTGAATAACACTCACTGGCTTGGTCATCAGTTATTGCAATTTCTTTTCTAGGATTATTCAAAGGAGTTGTGCAGTTTATGGTTTTGGCCAATTAACTTTGTCTCAATACAAGGTAACAACGGGGCCTATAGTGACGGGTATTGTCAATGCTTCCTCCAAAAATTCATCATCTGATTCACCATAACCTGTCACTTTCATGTGTTTTGTTTTTTCTTTACATTAGCCCCCTGACTGTTCCTCAGCCACTAACACTGGATATAACCCTTCCGATACCATTGCTCTTCTCAATTGCTTTATCCGACCCTTACGTGACTCACGTAAATATCGGGAAAAATGTCCCATATATCGTCCACACCTGTTTTTCTCTCGTTCATATGCCTCAGTCTCCCATTCTTCTAAAGCCTCATACTGTGTTAGCCTAGGTCTTGGATCTAAATCATTCATCCGCATTCTCAAATTCTAAAGAATTCTCCCATTAAACGTACCATGTCCAGGAAAAGCTAAAACACCATCACTCTTTGTGTACTCTATCCAATTCTCCATCCATACACATGTATGATATCCTCTCTCCATCATCATAAATGAAGCAGGCGTTTTAGGTGGTGGAATAGGAATTTCCTCTCTAGTCAACACAGGCTTATCTTTCTTACAGAAATTTGTAATCTTTTTTATAAATGACATTTTTCTCTTTTCACCATACATTCTAGATACTCGAAGTAGAAAACAATAATCCGCAAATCCTCGAGCTTTTCTGTCGGGACGACTCATTTCAAAAGGCAAATGAGAATCAAACATACAAATTTTATCCACGAATCCTAAACCAGCTTTCACTCAATCACCCAATCAGATTCCAGCTCACGCTCGTGGTCTGACCAACACCAGCACAGCCTTTTTGATGACGTCAGTTCTGCTCCTTACTATTGACCCCTCCTTTACAATTCATGTCAGTCACACGCCCGCTGTTTCAGCCTATCCCAGAGCGGCTCTCTGTGACGTCAGTGCTACTCCGGCAACTGACCCTCCCTTCACAAGGTAATACGAAAACGTATTTCTTTTACTTTTCTTTAATAAAGTTTGTTAATAACAACATAAAAACATTCGCTATTCTGTCTGTTCCACTAAACAAAGATAGATTTCCGACTTATTCCTGTAGCCTCAGAATTGCTCCTCTTCCACTGTGAGTAAAAACCTCTGTTTACACTTCATCCAAGCTCAAGAGTACCTGTTACTCCTTCAGTGTTACCCTTACTAGGTGATATAAGAACAAAGTTTCACCAGTGAACCTTTCGCTTTCATTCACACTCACATACACAAAATAGTCCCAAATTTAACACTGCCATCCCTGCGTAGCTTCTCAGTGCTATTCCAACAGACGAATAACCTCACTGCAGTATAGCTTCTATCACCACCCCCTATTCATTCCCCGGGAATTTTCCAGACAACACAAAACAAGACACTAACTCTTTTTGTTAGACTGTGAGAAGGACGGAGGCGGAACAGACCGGAAACACCCAGCAGACGGCATTGAACCGGAAGAGGTTAGCGGTCTAGCTGCAGCCGGGAACAGCAGGAAGGAACATCTGACATCATTGGATGAGGGGGTGAAAGGGGACGGAAGGACAAAGCTGTGTGTGGCGACACTGGAGGAGGAGGAGAAAGTGCGGAGAGAGGCGAGGAGCAGAGAGGCGAGGAGTGGAGAGGCGAGCGGAGAGGCGAGGAGCGGAGAGGCGAGGAGCGGGGAAAAGATGATGAAGGAAGACGAGGATGAGGAGGAGGAAACCAGAAGAATAGCTTTGTACAGCGCCATCAAGCCCGGCGACCCGCTAGGGAAGGAGGACTCCCCGGGTCCCTTCGCCACGGCCCTGGACACGGGTCGTGGCTTAAGGCAAGTTCCTTTGCGGGGTTCATTTTGGTGGGGGTGGTGGGGAGGCACTGGGGACTAAGGCACACGTGTGTTTTTGTTTTTTATGAGCAAACCACGTTGGTTTTCCTCACGTTCCCCTTCCCTCCTCACTACCCAAGTAGTGTCTGGTGATGGTAGCACGTTTGGCTAAAACAAGGAGAACATAATAGTAACCCCTGGTCGTACTTTTTGTTCCCTTCTCCTGACCTACGGACCGCGGGAGCCATAAGCTACACCCGGAGCCCCAATACCCTAGAACCTGAAGGGGAGAGCAAGAGGGACCGTGGACCACTCAGTGTTGACAGTGCCTTGCAAGACTGCATAACTTTCTTTGTTTGGACTCTTACCGGAGGACGCCGCTTGCTGTTTCCTTTGCCCGGTGGTCTTGGGCTTGCTGCTGCAGACCTGTGCCTGCTGCCATTTCGACATCTCGCCACACCCGCTTCGCGGGTGCCGCTTCGTGCAGCTGGTGGTGACGCTGCGAGGCGGCTGGCTGATTCAAAAAGGGGAAGAGCATCGCGCTGCAGGGACTCATTCTCCCAGGAGTCCCTGCACGGCCCCTGACACCTGGCCTGCACACCCTGTGAGCCCCGCCCCCGGACCGGCACCTTGTTAAAAGGTCCAGCCTCTCCTGACACCTGTGGGATACTTTCTTTGTTTGGACTCTTACCGGAGGACGCCGCTTGCTGTTTCCTTTGCCCGGTGGTCTTGGGCTTGCTGCTGTGGACCTGTGCCTGCTGCCTTTTCGACATCTCGCCGCACCCGCTTCGTGGGTGCCGCTTCGTGCAGCTGGTGGTGACGCTGCGAGGCAGCTGGCTGATTCAAAAAGGGGAAGAGCATCGCGCTGCAGGGACTCATTCTCCCAGGAGTCCCTGGACGGCCCCTGACACCTGGCCTGCGCACCCTGTGAGCCCCGCCCCCGGACCGGCACTATGTTAAAAGGTCCAGCCTCTCCTGACACCTGTGGGATACTTTCTTTGTTTGGACTCTTACCGGAGGACGCCGCTTGCTGTTTCTTTTGCCCGGTGGTCTTGGGCTTGCTGCTGCGGACCTGTGCCTGCTGCCATTTCGACATCTCACCGCACCCGCTTCGAGGGTGCCGCTTCGTGCAGCTGGTGGTGACGCTGCGAGGCAGCTGGCTGATTCAAAAAGGGGAAGAGCATCGCGCTGCAGGGACTCATTCTCCCAGGAGTCCCTGCACGGCCCCTGACACCTGGCCTGCGCACCCTGTGAGCTCCGCCCCAGACCGCCATATCCTATATTTATTTGGACCTACTCCACACTTCGCGGGACACGTGCGGGAAGTGCCGGGAGAAGCCCGGGACAAGGGCGAGACCGTCTGTGGCCGTCAGGGGCTGGAGGAGGCCGGGCAGGGCCATCCCCCTAAGTCGCCCAGGAACAGGGATGTGGCCCTTCCTATCAGGTGACTTTTGCTCGCCTCTGTGAGACGCACTTAGGTTACCCCTTTACCCCTCCAGGTAGCGCGTTGATGTAATTTCGGCCCAGTTGACCATCCCTAAATGCCGATGGCAACTCGCTCGAATAAATTGCGAAGAGGGGGGGGGGTGACAGTGTGAGCGGCACCATGGATCAATTTATAACGCGTGCCTTCTCTATTGTAGAGAAGGAGATTGTCCGGACGGAGCGTAAACTCTCTCGGGAATCTCTTACCAACAAACGCTCATCCCTGGGCAACCTGGTATTAGCTCCATCTCCCGTCCATGTTCCCGTTTCCCTGATTGTTGACCCTTCACCTCATGATGAGCAACGAGTTAATAGAATTAGGGCAAGGCTGGATCGGCTATCTCTAATTGCTCAGGGTGGTGCTAATTCAACTGAACCAGATAGCCCTCCAACACTTCAGCTACCCTGTCCCGTAGTCACAACTTCTCCTGTGTCTCAGGCCCCTAATATTCCCTCCCCTCAGCCTGATTGCCAAGTACAGGTAGAGGGGGGAGCTGCCCCAGTTAAAAGAAAACGTGTTGCCAGCCCTCGTAGGGGGAATTTGATCAAACCCCACAATAAGCTAAGGAAGAAAAATCTTCACAAGGGGGTTGTATTGGGGAAGAACTCAGGGGTGGGGTTAGATCCCTTAAAAAACCAGCAGGCAGTAGCAGGGGTGGATAATCTCCCTCAGCAGTCGATTATAGAATTAAATCTGGCCTCACACTTAGGTGCCCCCTCGGAGAGCCTCTTGCTCCCTAAGTTCGAGTGTTTAGTGAAATCACTGATACTTCCGGTCATAGAGAAGTTAAAGAAACTGTCAGAGCGGGTGGATGCCTTTGAACAGACTGTCCTCGATAACTTTTTTTCGGTAAAATCTTTGATTAAATTCAACTCCAAAATTAGAGAGGATGGGCAATCCTCTCACTTGTTACCCGGGCCCCCTGAAAGGAGTCCGGGCCCAACACCAGTTATAGCGGGGAAAACACAGGTTGTAACCAGGGAAAGCATGCTGTGTAAACCCACTTTACATCCGGGGGGGGGGGGGAGGTACCAGGGACCCCAACTATGGTTAATAAAACACAGCCCAAAACCATTGGTAACTTAAAAAAATCCACTAAATCTGCTATGAAGATCACAGATCATTCTAAAATGGGTGCAGTAGCCTTGGCCAAGAACACCAATACTTCTTGTAGTGCTACTGTTGGTGGCCCCTGTCTAGCACCCTCAACCTCTTCTACTACCCCAGTATCTAAAGTGCAGGAAATAGGGAAGAAGGGGACTTTAACTGCACCATATCCTAGCCTTCCCCCTGGTTGTCAACCATTTGTGGTGGTCCTTACTGGGGTCCCCCCATTAAATCCAGGTAGTCAAGAGTCGTATACTGAGCTAAAAAATAAAACAATGTTCTGGCTCAGAGAAAATAGACCTCTACCTGGCGACATTGATGGTCTGGTTATTCATGTGAGACGGGTTGGTTGGGTGGGCAACAGGCCAAAGAACCAAAATGGAGATTGCATCCTAGTTAACTTTAGAGATCCGAGAGCAGCTAGGGTTATTTGTAGCCAGGAGTCTGACCGCGCCGTATCTGCCATTAGTACTTGCGATCTTGGCTACTTTTATCGGCCGTCACCATCGTACTGGCCGGGTAGGCAGATAACCAGGGAGGGCAGGGGCAGTTGGTACCCCCGTTATGATACTCTCGATCCCAGTCTCATGTCTCGGAACGTCGTCTCTTGCCTATTCTTATCGTGGCAGTACGGCTGATGTGATGATCATGGAGCGGCTAATCCGGGTTCTCCGGGGGCCGCTGGGGCTACATACAGTGACTTGAGCGTATCAGTATGCATTGAGCCTCTTTGTGTTAGTGACCTTTCCTCACCTCCCTCCTTGGCCCCTTTGCATAGCTGCCAGAACGGGATCGCTCCTATTGGATCCAGCATTGATGCAAATGGAATTGAGTCGGCAACAATTGATGCTGGAAGTAACCTCATTTCCCCTAGGCCGACCCATAACACCCCCCCCTACTTCATGCAGTGCAAGCCCCCAGCATTGAGAACCTTAAGGTGATCAGCTGGAACGTGGCGGGCATAAGCCGTAATTTAGAGCTGGCTGATTGGAACTCTTTCATTGAGTCCTTTGATAGTTGTGCATTCCAGGAGACCTGGTCTGTAGAACCCCGGCACAAAGTGGGCTATATGACCTTTTGTGTTGCCGCAAGTATATCCACTGCGGGAAGGGGGCGCCCGTCAGGTGGGCTACTCATCTGGGTGAGACTTTTCTTGAGTTTGCACGTGAGGCAGCACAAGACTAATTCCCCTGATTTAATGAGACTGTCTGTGAGGGGCTCTCGCAGTAGCAGCCCTCTGGAGATCTTTAACATCTACACTAGAGGCCCAAAAGGAGGTTTGCCTTCCCCGACCCTAGTGGCCTTGGAGGACGGGCTCAGGGAGCGCAACCCGAACTCATACACTCTAGTCATGGGGGATTTTAACTGCACGTATGAGCCACTTGCAAGGGACGATATCCTAGACACCCTAGGCGAGGACACCCGAAGAGGTATTCCGCCCCTCGATATAAGCCCAATTAAGAGATGGTCTCAACGTGCAATACAACTGAATGCACTCACACTGGAGATTGGCCTAAGGGCGACCAATGGGAGATCCATTTCTGATCAGAAAGGGGCACATACATACAATAGGGTTGGACATACATCTAGGATAGATTACATCCTCTTAGATTTTCGTCTTTGGTCCCATTTGGTAGACATGGAGGTTGTTGCATCTACGGATAGCGACCACAACCCGCTTTCCTTGAGCCTAACCCCCTTATGGTGCAAGAACATCAGCCGTGTAACCCCTCCTGTCATAAGGTTGACTGGAGAAGTCTGCCCTTCGAATTGCGGGAGGCGGTTAAAATGGGACAAGTTTGTCCTCGATGAGGAGAAGGTCACGGGCATAAGGGTAATCATGTCAAACATTATACCAAGGCTATCAGCCGCTACACTGAATGCTGTTGAGGTTTCCTCCCTATTTAGTAATACCACTAGATCAATAGGGGATCTTTTTGCCATCCCCATGCGAGCGGATGGCGATCGGAGGGTGCCGCGCCCAAAGGGGAATCCTGGCTGGTACTCCGCCCCCTGTCGCAAAGCAAAGCGAGAATTAATTATGGCAGTGAAGAAAGGGGATAGAGGGTTGGTGGCGGCTGCGCGGAAGAAGTACAGGTCAGCTCAACAGGTCGCTAAGAGAGACTGGGAGGACAAGTTCTGGAGTGACCTGAAATCCGCAAGTGCAGAGAAAAATTCAAGGGGTTTTTGGAACCTAATTAGAGCTAAACACAGGCCCATAGACTCGCTCATCACTTGTAACATTCCTGAGGAGTCCAGGTTTGAGCACTTTTCTTCCCTCTACACTGTAAACATGGAGGATGAACTAGACCCTTTTATCCCACCCATTTCTGGTTATCACGATCCAGGGGTGGATGCCCTTTTTACAGCTAGGGAGGTTGAACACTCTATCAAATCCCTTGTCCCGTTGAAAGCTGCAGGGCCGGATGGTTTGCCTGGTGACCTGTTCCGCCTTAATCCGGGAGAGTGGGGGGCTCTTATTGCTTCCTTGCTTAATGCATCTAGGCAAGGAGCTCCACTCCCAGAGTCGTGGATGGGTGCAGAGGTCGTCCCGATCTTTAAGAAAGGGTCCCGAGATGACCCATCTAACTATCGCCCCATAAGCTTGATAGACTCGTCCCAAAAAGTGGCAGGGAAAGTAATTCTGAGTAGGGTTCTCCAATGGGCAGAAGAGAATAAAATACTGTCTGACTTCCAAGCAGGCTTCAGGGCTGGTACCGGGACCATCGAACAGTCATTTCGACTGTTGATGATTTACTGGAAGGTGGTACTGATAGGCAAAGGCAGTCTGTATTTGGCATTTATTGACCTTCGGACTGCCTTTGACCTAGTACCCCGGGAGTGCCTGTGGCAGGTCTTGACAAAACTAGGCATGCCCTCGTACCTACTGTGTCTAATAATAAAACTCCATGAGAACAACTTTGCGCAGGTGAGGTGGGGAACCCAGGGACAAAGGACTGCTCGCATTAAAGTTAGCAGAGGTGTGCGCCAGGGGTGCGTTCTCGCTCCCACCCTCTTTTCACTTTATATAAATGGAGTCGAGGATCATCTCCTTAAAATCCCAGCTGATACACCATCCTTGGCAGGGAGGAAGATCCCAACCCTACTTTTTGCCGATGATACTCTGCTAATTTCCAAGACCCCGGTTGGCTTACAGAGTCTCTTGGATGGTTTTGATCAATTCTGCGAGTTAACAGGTTTAAAGATCAATACTGACAAAACCAAGTTCCTTGTTTTGAACCCTCCCAAAAAACTTGGACGGCCCCCAGTGCTTAACTTGGCTCCTTTGGAAAGGGTCAAGGAATTTGATTACCTGGGCATACGCCTCCTTGATACCATGAAGTGGGACAGTCACCTCCACAAAATGACCTTAAGCCACAAAAGGGTGGTGGGAGCTCTTCTGAAGGAGCAGAAGGCATCCTCTATGAAACCTATCGCCCCGGTGCTCGACATTTATGCTGCTAGAGCTGTTAGTGCAGCACTCTACGGAGCAGAGCTATGGGGCACTCAGAATATGAGCCAGTTGGTGTGGTCAGAGAATAACTTTCTGAGGGACTTGATGTCCCTTCCTAAGAGTACTCCCACTCTCCCCCTTTTGTTGGACATGGGGTGTCGTCCAATCCAGGACCAGGCTAGGCTGCGTCCTCTTTTGCTGTGGGCTCGCCTGTGGAGGGTCCCGGAACTGGCCAGGTATGCCGAGGGGCTAAAGGAGATTTTAGGCTTGTCTGGATGGGCAAAAATAAGGTGGTTAAGGGACGTGAAAAGCTTGCTGACTGATCTTGGTCTTGAGGGGGCTTGGCATTCTCGGTCTGCCCCTCCCAAATCAGTCTTGAAGAACTTATATTGGTCTTGGGTAACAAGTAAAAGAAATACCGATCTTAGCCTGTGCCATGCCTCCAGGGATTTTTTGCTTGTAAAGGATGTGGCAGTTCGGGAACTTTACTTGGACCTCATTACAATTCCCAGGAACAGAGCTCTGTTTTTTAAGTTCAGAATTGGTGTGTTGCCGGTGAGATCATGGACCGCCCGGTGGAAACCTCCAGCCCAAACTATACCTTATTGTCCTTTTTGCCCACTGAAGATAGAATCGATCCCCCATTTTTTGTTTGTATGCCCTGCCTACAAAGCGCCCCGCTCTAGGTGGCTAAAGCCACTGTGCAGGGAGTTGGGTACTCGACAATGCAGTGTGGTCCTGCGAATTTTGAGTTCAGATACTCGGCCGCTGTATGTTTGTGGCTTAGCCAAATACTTAAGCTGGGCGTGGCTTATTAGGACAAAATGGCTTTTACTAATTGTTTAATTATGGTCTTTGTGACTTGACCTTTTTTAGCCACTTATTGTTCATGTTTTTATAGATTTTAATTAACTCTGTTGTGTTTTTATTTCTGTAATACTTTTAAAGATATTTTTATATCGAAATAAAGCCACTTTGACTTTGGCATATCTATTCTGTTTTACAACATTGTGCTTGTTAACCTGGAAACAAGAAGGGGAATCTCACTACTAAATAAACACCTTGCTACAATACCTAACGCTCTTCCTTGGTCCCTTCTGTGCAGCCACCACATAGACATAAATCAAAAATCAATACTTATCACCAAACTAGTCAATAATAACCATAGCTCTGCTACCAGAAAACTGATCCAGCCGCTCACCAGCAACAGATACTCTAATACCATATACTCACCTGGGCCCATAAACACTCATACACTCCGTCTAGTAAAACAGCTAGAGTCAAAGTTTATGATTTTCTAACATTTCAAGATTGGTCACCTCTTGCTCTCCACTAATCTTTCACTGATCAAAACGTTCTTTCCTCTGGTCGATGGGCCTTTAGTTGAACTAGTTGATGGTGAAATGACATGAATTACTTTTCTTATTGCAATGAAATAACCACAGACTCGGGGAAAATGTTAAATCTTTATCTAAATTATTTTCATGTGAACCACTTCAAAGTACAGTACAGTCTCCGTTACTCATAGGAAGGAAGATTCAATATTCAATCATCAAACACATACTTTATATCTTGCAATGACTTATGCTCAGAAAGGAGAGGACAGAGAGAAAAGGACATCTGCACAAACTCAGAAATTATATTTACCTAGGATGGTGTGAAAACCAATCACCTGGCCATAAGGCTGGTAAGGGTCCCCCGGGAAAGATGAGGCGACAAAGGCTTCAGGACAGGAATCAGGACAGGATAGTTGACCTCTCTAACACCGATGCTTGTGTAGCACCCCTCTCTGACACTCTCTTCCTCCTTGAGATTCTTCCGCGATCTTCTTCTAAATCAATTAATTTAAGATAGATGGTTCTGCATTCGATTCTTTATCAGTCACTCCGAGGGCATCCTGAGCTCTGCATCATTCAGCAAATCTCCGTCTGACTAACTAACTAAGACTACCTGAATTATACCTTTCAATATTCATGTACCACCCATTAATGTTTCAATATCGTACAAATACTACCTCTGTTTGGACAGGCAAGGGTGGAAGATCATCACACCATGCCTTTACCTCATTTTAGTCTATCATTCTATCGTTCACAGATCCCACCCCTTAATTTTTATTCCAAAAGCTTCATTCCCACCCGTATTCACATCTTATTAGAAACAAATGTTTATTTTGTCATGAATATTTATTCATCCAAAGGTCTTCAGAGCTTGTTCCCAGGGTATGTAACTTCTGTGTCCTTGGATCGCATTCAAGAATATCGTCACTCTTCTGGCTCAGTCTTCAACAGAAATGCGCGGAGGTCATGTGACTAACAGACTTTGGACTCATACGAGTGGCCCAAATGTGCACTAATAAGAAAGACAGAAAAACAAATATTATTTTCAAGAATAAATGGTTTCACTGTATACCGCCAATCTCTACTCTAATCCCATTGACTTATTAATGCTTTCCCGCATTAGCATTAGTAATATATCTTGGTTTAATTTCAGCAAAGCAGATCCGTGCATGTGAGCTTTCAATCCACCATTCTGCTCATGTGCAAGAATTTCCCTCCAAGCGACAGCTCGTCATACTGCATAGATGCAGTTGACGCATGCGCAATAAAGATTTCTCGTTAGCACCCATTTTAGAACTTTGCTTGAGTTACTTTCATTAGTAAACACATAGGCAAGCTTCTCTAGCCCTTATTTTGATGTAGTGCATATTAGCTTTACACAATTAGTACGGGGCGTGGCCAACTGCCGAGCATGGCGGACGCACAGTCAGCGAGCTCCGCGCCCGGACCTGTGTAATCCTACCATAATCCTGGTGAATTCGGACCACACCAGCCATCGAACCCCCTGCTGAGTACACTGATGCATGGCTGAGGGGCACTCCCTGCTAATTTCGGTGCTGGGACCTGACAGTTCCGCCTGATCGACACCGAGGCCTGGGGACTGTGTGTAGGCGCATGAGCAGCGGCCTGCCCTGGAGGAGGAGCGTGAGAGGAGCCAGAGTTATTGAGAACGTCGAGACCGGGGTCGGAATAGCATAGCACGGCTGACCCCCGCCTGTCCCCCCACGACCATACGGGGGCACCGAGGGAAAGTGGACGAAGCGGCAGATGACCCATGATCGGTGGCTCCTGGGTCCCACGCAGAGCGCTGCCCTGCCGAGCAGCCTGGCTGCCTCCTCGCTGGCTTGGAGCTGTAGGAGAGCTGTCGGAGGCCCACACTGCACGCCAGGTGAGCCCTGCTTGCCATCCTGCGGAGAGCTGACGCCAGCACTTGGAGATCTGCCCCATGCTTGAGGCTAATGAGCACCCGTGGCTGTGCCGTACCAGAGAAGAGGTGGCGCCTTATGCGGGACCTGTAGAGACCGGCACCTTTGGCGCTCACTTTCACCCGATGTGATGGCTGGTGATGACTGTGGGGGGGCCGAGTCCAGTGGCAGTGCAGACGGCGCCCAGGATCTGCGGGGAGCGGCCGGAAGCTGTCCCTAAGGCCCCCCTCCTCTACATCATTACCGCGCCACGGGGGCACTTGCGGAGACACTGCCTGTGGCCTCCCTGCTGTGGACCTGGTCCTGGCCAGATTGATGGGTACTATGCTCGGCAGCGGCACCTGTGTTGAGCGGGGGATGTGAGCCCTGCTGCATGCCACATGCAGTGCCCCCAGTGTCTGCAGCGTAATTGCACTGCATGATCTGCCTGCCGCTGCTGTCTTCTAGGCCGAGCTGACGATGAGACACTGAGGGCCTTGTTGCAGCTGGACACTAAAGAGGTGAGGCCTACTGTAGTGCTACCCTGTAATGCTGTCGCTCCAGAGATTGTGTGATTTGGAGGAGCCGCGCGGCGGCACTGATGCTGGTCTATGGGCCTGAACGGTGCAACTGAGGACTGCGGCCGATATATAGGCGCTGACCCAGGTTTACTGCACTACCCCTGAAATGGCTGGTGGACCTGTGCGGACTCTTCGCTGTGCTCCCATTTGGATAGTTATTGGGCCCACTGTGGTCATTCTGGCCGAGCACGAATGTCTGCCCTCCCTGCCCTGGTAAGACTGATAACACCGTGGAGGACCTCATTACAGGATTGGATGGTGTGTGGGGAGGGTAACCCCATGGGGGCTTGACCTTGGAGCGCTACTGTGGTGACGTACTGCCTCCTTTGGGGGACATTTGAAGCGGCTCTGCAGCACCCCGCCTGGCTCTTTCCCCCCGTGTGGCACTCGGGACGCGGTGCCGGTTGGGTGTGGACATAGCTGCTCGGCACGGGCTTGTGGAGGGCCCGAGGCGGAAGGCGCGTAGGACACGTCCAGTTCACTCATAGCCGCTGTGAGGCTGGACCCCTGCCAGTCCAAAACGCAACTTTGACGGCACGGGAGGGACCCCACCGATAGCTGTGCATGACTCTGCCGCCCCCTAAGGCTGAGGTCCGCAGATCTCTTTTGGGCCCACGGCTGGCTTCTCTCAATTTCACAGCAATGGGACGCCCCAAGGGCAAGGTGCCGGACGCTAACACTGCAGACACCCAGCTGACCGAGGTCATGGGGTCTACCTCACAAATGACTAACAGTATCCCGCCCACTAACTTGGAGGCTCCTCCAGACAAATTTGGGGGCATATTATCAAGAAACGGCGTTAAAATTATCGCCAATTTAGCGGCAGAAAACTGCCGCTAAAGTGGTGATAATGGGCTTGATAATATGCCACAGAGAATTCCCATAGAAGCCCATGTTCTGGTGTCAACATGGGCTTCTATTGGAATTCTCTGTGGCATATTATCAAGCTCATTATCGCCGCTTTAGCAGCAGTTTTCTGCCACTAAAGCGGCGATAATTTTAACGCCATGCTTGATAATATGCCCTGAGACCTCATACTGAGGGAGGTGTGAGATTCGAGGAAGGCCATCGAACAGCAACTTGGTTCCCTAACAATGGGGTTCACCCTCCTCAAGGCCGACCATGACAAACTTGCCACGGTTGTTAAAGATAATAAACTTTCACTGATGGAACTGATGCCACAGCACAAGGAACATGGAACGCAGCTCGTGCAACTCCAAAAACAGGTCACTGGACTGCAGGGAAGGGTGGGCGATGCGGAGGGGAGGGCCCAATGAAATAACATCCGCGTGAGAGGCCTACCAGAATGGTGTGAGGGACCGGATGCTACCAGATTCATGGAATGGTGGGTCAGGGACCACGTAGCCCCGGAGGGCCTAGCTGACTTTTTCTGTGCAGAGAGGGCGCATAGAATTCCGTCTGGCAGACCAACCGCTGGGGCCCAACCCTGTCCCCTGATTGTCAAAATCCTGAACTTTAGAGACCGAAACATACTGCTGCAGAAGGCGAGAGAACTGTCCCAAATACAATATGAAAATCAGCGGGTGTCCCTGTACCCGGATTACACTGCCTTGGTACAACGCAAGCGCTCCCTCTATCAAGGCGCAAAGTAAAAACTCAGGGCACTGAACATTAAATATGCGCTACTGTTCCCGGCCAAGTTAAAAGTAATTCACAACCAAAAGACACAGTTTTTTGACGCCCCAGACGAGGTAAAAGAATGACTCGAAATGATGTTTCCCCCGGGGGGTCTGATCCCTTCGCAGACTGCCGCTGCATCCCCAAAGCTGAGACAAGTTCGCCAATCGAAATGCCTCCGGTGAGGGCACACAGCTAAGACTGGGACTCCCACAGGCTCTGCGGGATCAGACGGAAGCACTAGAGGCGGCCAACAGGTTCCGAGAGGAAACTCACCCAATACTCTCGGACTCATCAGAGGACGGCTCGGTCCGCTCCGATTCAGAGACTAGTATAACATTATTCAGTAATATCACGCCCCAAACCGCGGATGGCTTTCTGGAATAATGTTTCTTTTTGGCCACTAATGGAACATGACGTATATTAGTCACAATATTGTGCTTATGTAAGATTCTATAATAAACATTGTTGTCCCCATAGTTCCGAATTCGTGATGTATGCTGATAAGCGTGGTCCAGGCTGCGTTGAGCTCACGACTCTCTAACCTCACTAGGTAGCCTACATAAATGCACACCCCTGCAGCGAAAGCAACACATACACTGTTACTAGTTAGCACCGTTGTGCACATGGTTGAAAAGTGTCGGGCAGAGGGATGATCCATGGGGTGCGCCACAGATGATCTTGGTGGCTCCAGATCAGAATGGAGGGAGGTGGACACTCTGGGTTCTGCCGGTGAAGAAGGAGGTGGTCCAGTCCAGGGCTTTGTCACGGATCCCTTCGTTGTGGAGGCGTGTGTAGGGTGTGGTGGCAGACGGTGTTGAAGGCGGCTGAAAGGTCTAGGAGGATGAGGGCCGTGGTTTCTCCGTTGTCCAGCAGGGTCCTGATGTCGTCAGTGGCGGCGAAGAGGGCAGATTCGGTGCTGTGGTTGCTGCGGAATCCTGATTGGGACGGGTCCAGGGTGTTGTTCTCTTTGAGGAAGTGGGTCAGTTGCCTGTTGACAATCTTCTCGATGACTTTCGCCGAGAACAGGAGTAGGGAGATGGGCCGGAAGTTCTTGAGGTCCTTAGGGTCTGCCTTGGATTTCTTGAGTAAGGCGTTGATCTCGGCCTGCTTCCAGCTCTCTGAGAAGGTGGCAGTCTCGAAGGAGTTGTTGACAATCTTCCGGAGAAGGGGTGCGATGGTGGACCTTGCTTTGTTGAAGATGTGGTGCGGGCAGGGGTCGGATGGTGAGTCGGAGTCGATGGTGTTCATGATTTTGATGGTGTTGTCGTCGTTGACGTGGGTCCAGGAGAGCAGGAGGGGGGTGTTTTCGGGGGCGGTGAGTCTGAGGTGTCGGTGGCTGTCATGGGGGCCAGGTTGTTGAAGCTGTCATGGATGTCTGCGATCTTGCGGTGAAAGAAGGTGGCTAGTGAGTCGTAGAGGTCTTGCGACAGCAGGATGTCATTGGACTTGGAGCTGGGGTTGGAGAGTTCCTTCACGATGTTGAAGAGCTCTTTGCTGTTGTGTGCGTTGTTGTCGATGCATTCCTTGAAGGAGGTCCTTTTGGTGGTTTGGATGAGTTAGTGGTGTCTGCGAATGGTGTTCTTGTGGGCTGCATTGCTGTCCGGTGCCTGTTCGTGATGCCACTTCTTCTCGAGTCTTCCGCAGGTCTGCTTGGATGCCTGGAGGTTGGCGGTTTGAGGGTTTCTTGATCGGGGCGAGAGTGTTGGCGCAGTCGGCGATCCATTGCCTGTCAGCGGTGTCAGTTGGTGGGTTTCAGAAAAAGGGGGAGATTAGCTGGTCTTCGGTGACCTTGTTCCAGCTGCGGCGGGGGGTCTGTTGTGGGTGGTGGCGCGTGGTGGGTTTCTCAAAGGTGAAGTGGATGCAGCGGTGGTCGGTCCAGTGGAGTTCAGTGGAGTGGCTGAAGGGGACGTGGTCGCTGGCAGAGATGATGGGGTCGAGCGTGTGTCCGGCAGAGTGGGTTGGAGTCGTGATGAGCTGTTTGAGTCTGAGGTTGGTGAGGTTGTCGAGCAGGGTGGTGAAGTTGCTGTCATTGGTGTTCTCGAGGTGAAAGTTCAGGTCTCCGAGGGGGGTGTAGTCCGTGGATGCAAGGGTGTGCGTGCTGACAAAGTCAGCGATGGAGTCACTGAACTGTGGCCGGGGTTCGGGGGGTCTGTAGATGAGGGTTCCTCTGAGGGTGGTGATGGGATCTGGAAGTGCAGGTGTTTGCCA
The DNA here is from genome assembly GCF_964204655.1 of Triturus cristatus. NCBI lineage: Eukaryota > Metazoa > Chordata > Amphibia > Caudata > Salamandridae > Triturus > Triturus cristatus. The sequence goes on from NC_140593.1 coordinate 592,958,581, forward strand.
GCGCTGAGGGTGTCATCGGTGTTGGGCGAGATTCTGAGGGTGTTCCTGTGGACGATGGCGATTCCTCCTCCTGCTCCGTTGGTGCGGTCCCTGCGGGTGATCTTGTAGCCGTCCGGGATTGGCTATGGCGATGTCAGGTGCCGAGGAGGGCTTCATTCAGGTCACCGTCAGGAAGGTGACGTCTGGGGATATGGTCTTACACAGAGCATATCTCACCCTGCACCGTCTGCTGCGCATATTCCCAGCCACACAACATTGCTGCCCCAGATGTAAGCTAGAAGACGCTGACTTACTACACATGCTCTGGCAGTGCCCTGTGCTCGCATCTTACTGGTCGGAAGTGGTTACATTGGTCAAATCTATGGTTGGGATCCCTGCAGTCTGCCTACTAGGGCTGATTTGTCGCCCTAAAACACAGAAGGTACAGCTTTGCTTTATAGATTTAGCACCACTTCTGGCCAAACTCTCCATTATGATGCAGTGGAAGTCGGTTACACCCCCATCACACTATGACTGGCACGGGCAGGTGGTGAGGTGCGGTAGCGCGGAAAGTGCTGCTATCTGTAGGAAGGAAGCCTGGGGACTGCGCAAAAAGATTATCTCTCTGGACTGGGATATCATACTGGAAGCGTTCAAGCCCTGGCACCGCCACCAGTCCCTGTAGCGCGGGACTAATGGAAACTTTACTGTCCAAGCCCTCTTTTAGATTGCACTGTTAATGGTTCATACGTCCTGCAGATCTAACACTGTACAGTATGTATATTGGAATGTTTGAGTGCAAGCGGGAGCAGCTATTGGAGCACTCTGACAAACAAGTTGACGAAGTTGGGGAAGGGAGGGAGGGACGGGCTAGTTTAATTAATGCATTACACTAATCTTCTTATCACATGGCAGCAGTGCTGAAGTGCAGCAAGAAATGGACCACTTCGGACCGCATCCGAACAGTATTGTGCATCAAGCACGGACACAATAGGAAATGTAATGCTGCTGGATACACACGGAACTTCTATTGTAACCTTAGCAGCCTTTTTCCAATCCAGACTGTACTACGACATTTAATGTAACTCATATATTTGTGTATTTGGTAATGGATATTACTTATGGAAGAAAAACAAAAATCTAATAAAATGTGTTATAAAAAATAAATAAATACATAATTAGTACAATGTTAAAGAGTTAAACGAGAGGTTTGCTTATGATCAAGTCTCTTTTCTATGAGTCCTTGCTCCATTACCACTGTAGGTTGTCTATGTAATAATGTGAGAGTATTCCACCTTAATATTGAGTCCAGATCACCTTGCTGCCAAAATATCATGACCAAAATTCCAGTCGCAAAGGCCCGATTTTGCAAATTGGGCCGTTTCTGACTAGGAAAATACATGATACATGTGGCCCAAAATTCTTTCATTCTCTCACTCTGATATTGAATTCACTTATCCTCTAATCAGTACCAACGGCAACTAATTTATGCCATATTATATGTATTCTTTTTTACATGATGTGTGGGAAACTCTATATGTTTTCATAACGTCGACAACTGTAGCAATATTGAGAGCACATCATGCAAAAACGTTTGTTATGTGTCAATCAATCTTTGAAAACAGCTTAGCGATTATAGAGGCAGTTGTCACTGAAAAAATACTGAGTGATTTATTGTTTCTGCTGATTATTCGACTGATCATCTAAAAATGCAAAAGCGACCCCAAGTTTCATAGAATGGCCCAATAGAATGGTTGAAAAACCTTTTTGATAAAAATAATAACGAACAGGATTTTCCATCTAGAAAATTTTAAATGGCATGCAGCTATATGGGTGTAGACAAGTGGCGGCAAGTTGACTTTTTGAGGAGTCAAATCTGGGTAGATTTCCCCCCCCCCCCCAAAGGGAATTGGGACTCTAAAGGAAAAAAGGAAAACGTACAGGGGTTTCCCACGTCTACCACAGCTATACTATGAGGAGTGAATAGTGCTTGAATTCTGACAAATATGTCGCAGAATTGTCAGCTCTTACAGGGAAAAAATGAAGGGGCCCTCCCCAAGCAAGTAGAAGTAGGACATACACAAACCTTGGTACTATATAATAATTAGTACTTATAGGCCCTCAGTACAAGTTTGGCGAAATAGGTGAGGAATTTACACCAGATGATAAATATCAACACAGTTTGAGGTATTTGTCAAGTGTGATACGTACCTCTATTCCATCTTTTTAACGGACTTTTCCGCAATAAAATTCGTCAGGTTTGACCTGCTGGCATTTATCAGAGTAAAAACTGGGAGGGTGCGAAAATGATCACACACTTGTACGTCAGAACCCTGTGCAGTGGCATACCAAAGCTCGCTGCACCCCAGCTCCAGGTGGGCCCCTCAGCACAGTGCCCTGGTCCAGGAGCTTCTGAGTGATTCCAGAGGGGGCCCCTCTATGTTCTTGGCGTAGGGCCCCCTCAAGTTTCGTTAAGCCCCTGTCCCTGTGCAAACACGTGTTTGCACAAACATCAGAATTTAGCACTGCACTTGTAATCAGGGCTCTTGTGGGTAGTTCTTATTCAAATTGGGGAGGGGATGTGGTCCGTCTGCTAGACTGCCGACTTTGGTGCTGGAAAACAGGGTTCGAGCCTCGGGGTCGCGTCCACATCCTGTGATTCTGGGCAAATCACTTAATCTTCCTGTGCCTGAATGTGTAATGTAAATACTCATGTAACGCGCTCCAATACCTCTGGGTCGAGTTCGCGCTATATAAATATGCACCAATAATCATTTAAGAATTATCGCCATACTAATGAACACCTTGGCACTTATAAATATTGGAGTGGACAAGAGATACACTCTGTACATTGTTTATTTCCCAGTCCTAGCCGACTGGAAATCGTCCTATCTGCCTTGTGGCATTATTATTACTAGCATATAGTTCGTTGTCCAATCATGTAAATAATATACCCTTGGAAACACATGAACCAGATGTTCTTCAATTCAGTCACCCATTCCTCCCAAATTAGGGTTTGTTGTCATACCTTTCCTTCTTTAGTACTTCTACGAAGCAAGTGGGTTGACAACTCACTCAGAATGGATCTGTGTTGGCCACACCATCTGGAAACAATTTGGAAGCATTAGGAAAGTTTTAGTTTTATTACTTGGCAGACGATAGCAGAAAGCTGTAGCTTGTTACTGGACTATCCTGCAGAGCTCACAGCTACTGCTAATTTACAGATAGTGAATGGAATATTACAAAGAACAGAAAATGTGGAAATTTGGCACTCACATTAAAGATTCTATCAGCTTGCACAAAACAGAGCAAAGAAACAGGCATTTATTTTTAAGCCCAGTGTGCGATCATTCAAACTACGTAATTCAGTGCACAAGCACTGACCATGTGAGGTTCCATTAAGACCTCAAATACAAATTACCATTGTCAAACACATAGAAAAGAGATGCAGATGACAGACTCGTTTTACAACTGGTAAGTACGATTTGTTTCTCTTTTATGGCCCCATGCTTTCAAAGACTGCATCTATGTATGAGAATTTTGTATAATTTAAATGTTTATTCCGATGAATGTGCCAACAAAACACTGAAATATTAAAATATCCTACATGCTGAATTTCAAAGTATCTATGCTAGTGCTATGTCTGAAGGAGGAAGAACATGGTTTGCCGTTTAGCAAACCAAGGTTTGCTTTCAAAGATATTGTGAGATAAAGATAAACTGCGCTGTGGGTTTGGGTCTATACGCTTGTCAAAAACCTGCGTTTGTTTGCCAAGTATGCGCATCACTGCATAGCTCTATTCACACAAAGAAAAGTGAACGAATAGACATGTTTCCATTGTTGAGCACAAGCTGTGAACTGTCACCTGCCTACAGGGTTACTCTTCAATGCAAACATAAAGTGTTCAATACCTCTACCCACCGATTGTGCATTAGGAGCACACATGTTTTGTAAACACTTACGGCCATCAACTGGTTACAGGCTGTACAAAATAAGGCAGAAAACTAATATGGTAGCTACCCGTCACTATGTAGACTGTAAAGCAAACTAACACACGCATCGGATGATGTAATCAGTGACGTCATTAGTGATCTCATCAATGATATTATTTGAGGTCATCAGTGATGTCATGAATGATGTCATAGAACATGTTATGAGTGATGTAATATGTGAGGTACTAAGCAGTGCACAGCGGGGGCACAAGTTAAAATTAGCTCAGCTAACTATAACTGGTGAATTTCTGTGTTTTTTTATGTTTAAAATGTGAATGTTGTCACTGACAAATTCACCTAGCTATAATGTTACTTTAACCTTTGTTTTTTTTAAGTGAATTTCTAAGGTTTTCTTTTAAACAAAAACAGATATTTTCATCATACCTAACTACAACGTCACTTTAACCGTAGTTTTTTCAGAAAACTTCTAGTTTTTTTTTTAACATAAAGTAATATTTTAATGCCATTAGTAAACTAAACCCCCTGCCGTACACTGCCTTCCCATGTGCATGGCGGGGTGTTGGCCACAGGGCTGTATGTTTTTAAATGGTAGGGGGGGCACGTAGCCCACCTCCCTGAGTCTAATTAAGCCCAATACACTCTAAGGGCCCCAGGGCATTATGTTTTTTAAAAGGGGAATGGGGCCAAGTGGTCCCCAATGGACTTATGTTTTTTAAAGGGGAGAGGGCCCAAGTGACCCCACATGCCTGAGCTTTATTAGGCCCTGGAAACCCCATTCCCAGGGCCTTTATTTAAAGGGGAGGGGGGCTGCGCATGCCCCAAAGCCTTGTTAGGACCAGAGGACGACATCCTCCATGGCCACTACCAAAATTAAAGGGGGGTGTCTCGCGGCCCCCTACCAGAGCTTTGTTAGTCCCTGGGAACCCCATCCCACAGGGTCATTACTAAAATAAAGGGGGAGGAGGGCCACAAGGCCCTCCTCCCCAAGTATTATTAGTCCCGGGGGACCCAATCTGTAGGGCCACTCATAATAACTGGAGGGGACCACTTGGCACCCCTCCCCGGGACAGTTATGCCCTGTGGACTGCATCCCCCACATCCACTTAAAAAAATGATACCCACATTTCTTAAAGGTGGGTGCCCTGGTACCCACCCAGGAACTCACGTCCCCCGCTGACTCCCCTCATGCAGTGAGAGCAGGCATTGATCTCACCCAGAGGGAGCAGCTAACAGTGCTACTCTCAATGGACAGGAGCAATATTTTGATCTGTTTCCCTGCCCATAGTGATCAGATCAAAAGTCAGCTCCCAGTGGGTAGGAGCATTTTTAAAGCTCTCGCCCACTGGGAGTGGACTTGGTGTTTTCCCCCTCTTGGTGGCAGATCCTCATATGCTCCTGTCAAACAGGAGCAAACATAGGTTTCCCTGCCTGTGCCGGTGCAGGCAGGCAAACTGATATGTCCTGGGGTGGGCTCCCCAGGACATAGCTAGAAAGCTGGCCCCGAGTATTGGGGTCCCCGGGACCATTAATGGCTCAGGGAGTGGGAGTATTTACCCATCTCCTTTTTAAGTACTTTTTGTCCCTGGGTGGCAGGCTCCCTGGGCCTCTAGTGGCCTGAGGAACAGGGCCATGTGGTCCCCTCCCCATTTTGCAAAATCTTGGCCCCAGGGGTGGGCTCCCCAGGCCCTTTAAAGGCTTGGGGAGGAGGGCAGCGTGGCACACTCACCATTTTAAGTACTGTCAGCCCCAATGTTGGCTCCCCAGGGCCTTTAGAGGTAGACCTTCTCTGCTTCTTCAATGATTATGATCCCAGGGGTGGGCGCCCCTGGGTCTGTGATGGCTCTAGGAGGAAGGGGGTGCATACCCCTCCCATATGGATTACTTTCAGCCCGGGGTTGAGCTCCATAGGGTCTGTAAAGGCTAGGGAAGGGGGGGCACACACACCCTCACATTGTTATTGCATAGTGGCCCAGGTGTCACTTTTGTTTTTTACAATCCCAGTGGTGTCCCATGGGATCACAGCAATTATTGCCGATTTAATTTTGCTTTTGGTGCCAGGGGGTCCCTCTGGTTCCCCACCATGGGGCCTAGGGAACCAGGGCATCCCTACCCTGACCCCTTATATTTTTTTTTACACATTTTTAGAACAGGGGACTGTAATGGCTGCCAGCAACATTTTACTCATGTCACTGGCAGTCAAGCAGAGTGCTTGCTTGCATAGGAGTCTGACTCCCACGGGAGCGAGTTGGCCCAAGGGAAATAAAGCTTCCTGAGCCAATCAAAACACTCTATTTTAAATTGATGTCCCCATGAGAGTCTCTTGAGACTCATGCAGACACATCCATCCAGATACAATTATTTTTTAACCTTAATTTCTCAAAAAACAAATCACAAAAAACATAATCTGCAGACCAAGATCTAGCTTCCTGGCAAATTTGGTGTAATTCCATTCAGCAGTTTGTGCTGTAGCCTTGTCCAAAGAGGTCTATGGAAAATGCATGGGGATTTTTGTTTTTGGCGTCCCTTTTTTTCTTGCCCCCCCACATGACGGATCACCCTGAAACTTTCCATGAAGAAAGTAGTCAAAAAGTAGCACCGTTTTGGAGCGTTTCATGAAGATTCGTCCAACAGTGTAAAAGTTACTAGCAACACAAAGAAATGTTTTTCCCAAGGAACAGCTGGCCTAACTTTAACTACCTAGTGGCAGCCACCACTAGGTAATATATGTATCTAAAACGTCTAGTGGCAGTATATATATATATATATATATATTATCTACCGGCGGTCGCCAGTAGATAGTTATAGTTAGGACCTATTTTCCATAGGAAATCCGCAACATTCTATTCCCAGTAAGTCTGGCGCCGGTTGACTAATCTTTGCGAAATTTTCTAGACTTTTGGCCAGCTCCGCTCCGCTCCTACCATGAAAGTTTCGTGGTGATTCATCAAGCGGGGGCTGAGAAAAAAGGGGGTCCCAAAACGCGTTTTCCCCATGCAATTTCCCATAGGATCTGTTGTCGCACCTACAGCTTGAACCGCTGAACGGAATGACACCAAATTTTGCAAAGAGGTAGTCCTCAGTTCAGAGTCGTGCCTTTTGCATAAATGGTGTGAATCTCTTCAGTAGTTCCTGAGAAAATGAGGTAAAAAAGATAGTGATATCTATGGCCGGGGAGGATCCGCGGACCCTACCCGCACCGTAAGCGCACCCTCCCTGAACCGAGCGCACTGAATGCTAATTGGCTGTCGAGTGTCTCTCTACATTCGAAACCAGGAACTGTTGGCGGCCATTTTCTACCTCGGTAGAAGCGAGGCTGAAGAAGCAAGGGGAATAAGTGTGTAAAACATATAAAGGGGGCAGAGTGGAAATACTCTGACCCTCTAGAGGTGCTTAGGGGGTCCCAGAAGGACCCCCTGAGGCCCCCCTTTTTTTTTTTAAACGGTAAAATACGTGCACGGTGTGCGCATCCTAACGCGTTGGGTGCACGGATTCTTACGCATTGGGTGCGCGGGTCCACGGCAATGTTTTTTAAAAAAAGACAAGAAATCATTGGTTGTATGACTACTTTCTACACTGAAAGGTAGGGTGTATATTTCTGTTTTTTAAAGGTATGATTCTTATTGGTTAACAAAAATAGATTGTAAGGAACAATATATATGATAAGCTGATATGTTGAAAAGTCAAGCACACTTCCTGTCTTGTTTAGAAACATTGTGTGCGAACTTGTGACCTGTGAGCTCAGTGCAGTGTTCCATGACAGAAGGTAGATTGGGGGAAGGCTTGAAATTTATTTCAGTTGGAAGGGGTTGAAATGTTTAACCAATAGAAATGTGTGTTTGCTTTTGAGTTTATGTGTGAAGGATTGTGATTTGATGTTTACATGTATATGTGTGGAAAATGAAAGGGAAACTTTTCCATTCTTTGTTTTTGCTGAGAGGTGCACAGTGCAGAGATTCTGCAAAAGAAAATGTGGTGAGTGATTGATATTCTTCTTAATCTACAAAATAACTTGAAAGATGAGTTATTTAATTGTGAGGGGATGTATGTAGACTATTTTGATTTTAATCAGACTAATGTATTTCTCCTGCTAAAGTGTAAGGAGTACTTTTTTTCTCTACAATGTGTGTGCATGTAGAAACCATTCTGTGATATGCATTTGTGTTTTTCATGTGTTTGTAGACAGATAACTGTGCTGTTTTTATATTTTGGTAGAATTAGAAACCAGTCATTGTTTATGAATTTGTGAAATGAGTTATGTTATGTTTCTATACTAAAATGTAGTACTACTTCTAGATGAAGAAATGTGTTTTGGTATAGTGCAAGGGATAGTGTTGTTGTCTAGAATCACACAGTGAGTCTGTGTGCATTTGGGAACCACTGTGAGAGAAGCATTTGGTAACATCGTGTATTTGCTGACAGATAACTGTTTTAACTTGTCATGTTGTCAAGTTTTAGTAGCATTAGAAGACAGTTATGGCTTATGCTTTCATTAAATGAGTCAGGCATTGACAGTAAATTGCAGTCGTGAAATATGAAGATTGTGTGCAGTTCCCTTACCACTTCCACAGTAGTGAATGATTTTTGGTAAACTCCTAGGGTATAGTGGTTGTTGTCTAGAATCACACTGTGAGTGTGTGTGCATTTGGGAACCACTGTGAGAGAAGCATTTGGTAACATCGTGTATTTGCTGACAGATAATTATTTTAAAACCTGTCATGTTGTCAAGTTTTAGTAGCATAAGAAGCTAGTCATTGCTTATGCGTTGATTAAATGAGTCAGGCATTGACACTAAAGTGCAGTCGTGAAATATGTAGATTGTGTGCAGTTCCCTTACCACTTCCACTGTAGTGAATGAGTTTTGGTAATCTGCTAGGGATAGTGGTGCTTGCCTAGAATCACACTGTGAGTTAGTGTGTATTTGGGATCACTGTGAGAGAAGCATTTGGTAACATCATGTATTTGCTGACAGATAACTGTTTTAAAACCTGTCATGTTGTGAAGTTTTAGTAGCATTCAAATCCAGTCTTTGCTTATGCGTTGTTTAAATGAGTCATGCTTTGACACTGATGTGGTGTACTTAAATATGGAGCTTGTGTGCAGTACCTTTAACTCTTCCAGACTAGTAATTGAGATTTGGTAAACTCCTAGGAAAGTGTTGCTTGTCTAAAATCACACTGTGAGTCTGTGTGCATTTGGGTAAGGATTGTGAGAGAAGCATTTGGTAACATCGTGTATTTGCTGACAGATAACAATTTTAAAACCGGTCATATTGTCAAGTTTTAGTAGCATTAGAAGACAGTTATGGCTTATGCTTTCATTAAATGAGTCAGGCATTGACAGCAAATTGCAGTCGTGAAATATGTAGATTGTGTGCAGTTCCCTTACCACTTGCACTGTAGTGAATGAGTTTTGGTAAACTCCTGGATATAGTGGTTGTTGTCTAGAATCACACTGTGAGTCTGAGTGAATTTGGGAACCACTGTGAGAGAAGTGTTTGGTAACATCGTGTATTTGCTGACAGATAACTGTTTTAAAACATGTCATGTTGTCAAGTTTTAGTAGCATTAGAAGATAGTTATGGCTTATGCTTTCATTATATGAGTCAGGCATTGACAGTAAATTGCAGTTGTGAAATATGTAGATTGTGTGCAGTTCCCTTACCACTTGCACTGTAGTGAATGAGTTTTGGTAAACTCAGAGGGATAGTGGCGCTTGTCTAGAATCACGCTGTGAGTTAGTGTGTTTTTGGGATCAGTGTGAGAGAAGCATTTGGTAACATCATGTATTTGCTGACAGATAACTGTTTTAAAACCTGTCATGTTGTGAAGTTTTAGTAGCATTAGAATCGAGTCTTTGCTCATGCGTTGATTAAATGAGTCATGCTTTGACACTGATGTGCTGTACTTAAATATGTAGATTGTGTGCAGTACCATTAACTCTTCCAGACTTGTGAATGAGTTTTGGTAAACTCCTAGGATAGTGTTGCTTGTCTAAAATCACACTGTGAGTCTGTGTGCATTTGGGTAAGGATTGTGAGAGAAGCATTTGGTAACATCGTGTATTTGCTGACAGATAACTGTTTTAAAACCGGTCATGTTGTCAAGCTTTAGTAGCATTAGAAGCCAGTCTTTGATAATGCTTTGATTAAATGAGTTAGGCTTTGACACAAAAGTGCAGTCCTGAAATATGAAGATTGTGTGCAGTTCCCTTACTACTTCCTCAGTAGTGAATGATTTTTGGTAAACACCTGGGTATAGTGGTTGTTGTCTAGAATCACACTGTGAGTCTGTGTGAATGTAGGAACCACTGTGAGAGAAGTGTTTGGTAACATCGTGTATTTGCTGACAGATAACTGTTTTAAAACATGTCATGTTGTCAAGTTTTAACGGCATTAAAAGACAGTTATGGCTTATGCTTTCATTATGTGAGTCAGGCATTGACAGTAAATTGCAGTTGTGAAATATGTAGATTGGGTGCAGTTCCCTTACCACTTGCACTGTAGTGAATGAGTTTTGGTAAACTCATAGGGATAGTGTTGTTTGTCTAGAATCACACTGTGAGTCTGTGTGCATTTGGGAACCACTGTGAGAGAAGTGTTTGGTAACATCGTGTATTTGCTGACAGATAACTATTTTAAAACCGATCATGTTGTTAAGTTTTAGTAGCATTAGAAGACAGTTATGGCTTATGCTTTCATTAAATGAGTCAGGCATTGACAGCAAATTGCAGTCGTGAAATATGTAGATTGTATGCAGTTCCCTTACCACTTGCACTGTAGTGAATGAGTTTTGGTAAACTCCAAGGGATAGTGGCGCTTGTCTAGAATCACACTGTGACTTAGTGTGTATTTGGGATCAGTGTGAGAGAAGCATTTGGTAACATCATATATTTGCTGACCGATAACTGTTTTAAAACCTGTCATGTTGTGAAGTTTTAGTAGTATTAGAATCCAGTCTTTGCTTATGCGTTGATTAAATGAGTCATTCTTTGACACTGATGTGCTGTACTTAAATATGTAGATTGTGTGCAGTACCATTAACTCTTCCAGACTAGTGAATGAGTTTTGGTAAACTCCTAGGATAGTGTTGCTTGTCTAAAATTACACTGTGAGTCTGTGTGCATCTGGGTAAGGATTATGAGAGAAGCATTTGGTAACATCGTGTATTTGCTGACAGATAACTGTTTTAAAACCGGTCATGTTGTCAAGTTTTAGTAGCATTAGAAGCCAGTCTTTGCTTATGCTTTGATTAAATGAGTCAGGCTTTGACACAAAAGTGCAGTCCTGAAATATGAAGATTGTGTGCAGTTCCCTTACCACTTCCACAGTAGTGAATGATTTTTGGTAAACTCCTGGATATAGTGGTTGTTGTCTAGAATCACACTGTGAGTCTGTGTGAATTTGGGAACCACTGTGAGAGAAGTGTTTGGTAACATCGTGTATTTGCTGACAGATAACTGTTTTAAAACATGTCATGTTGTCAAGTTTTAGTAGCATTAGAAGACAGTTATGGTTTATGCTTTCATTATATGAGTCAGGCATTGACAGTAAATTGCAGTTGTGAAATATGTAGATTGTGTGCAGTTCCCTTACCACTTGCACTGTAGTGAATGAGTTTTGGTAAACTCATAGGGATAGTTGCGCTTGTCTAGAATCACACTGTGAGTTAGTGTGTATTTGGGATCAGTGTGAGAGAATCATTTGGTAACATCATGTATTTGCTGACAGATAAATGTTTTAAAACCTGTCATATTGTGAAGTTTTAGTAGCATTAGAATCCAGTCTTTGCTCATGCGTTGATTAAATGAGTCATGCTTTGACACTGATGTGCTGTACTTAAATATGTAGAGTGTGTGCAGTACCATTAACTCTTCCAGACTTGTGAATGAGTTTTGGTAAACTCCTAGGATAGTGTTGCTTGTCTAAAATCACACTGTGAGTCTGTGTGCATTTGGATAAGGATTGTGAGAGAAGCATTTGGTAACATCGTGTATTTGCTGACAGATAACTGTTTTAAAACCGGTCATGTTGTCAAGTTTTAGTAGCATTAGAAGCCAGTCTTTGCTAATGCTTTGATTAAATGAGTCAGGCTTTGACACAAAAGTGCAGAACTGAAGTATGAAGATTGTGTGCAGTTCCCTTACCACTTCCACAGTAGTGAATAATTTTTGGTAAACTCCTGGGTATAGTGGTTGTTGTCTAGAATCACACTGTGAGTGTCTGTGCATTTGGGAACCACTGTGAGAGAAGCATTTGGTAACATTGTGTATTTGCTGACAGATAACTATTTTAAAACCTGTCATGTTGTCAAGTTTTAGTAGCATTAGAAGCTAGTCATTGCTTATGCGTTGATTAAATGAGTCAGGCATTGACACTAAAGTGCAGTCGTGAAATATGTAGATTGTGTGCAGTTCCCTTACCACTTCCACTGTAGTGAGTTTTGGTAATCTGCTAGGGATAGTGTTGTTTGTCTAGAATCACACTGTGAGTCTGTGTGCATTTGGGAACCACTGTGAGAGAAGTGTTTGGTAACATTGTGTATTTGCTGACAGATAACTGTTTTAAAACATGTCATGTTGTCAAGTTTTAGTAGCATTAGAAGACACTTATGGCTTATGCTTTCATTATATGAGTCAGGCATTGACAGTAAATTGCAGTTGTGAAATATGTAGATTGTGTGCAGTTCCCTTACCACTTACACTGTAGTGAACGAGTTTTGGTAAACTCATAGGGATAGTGGTGCTTGTCTAGAATCACACTGTGTGTTAGTGTGTATTTGCGATCACTGTGAGAGAAACATTTGGTAACATCGTGTATTTGCTGACAGATAACTGTTTTAAAACCTGTCATGTTGTGAAGTTTTAGTAGCATTAGAATCCAGTCTTTGCTTATGCGTTGATTAAATGAGTCATGCTTTGAAACTGATGGGGTGTACTTAAATATGTAGATTGTGTGCAGTACTATTAACTCTTCCAGACTAGTGAATGAGTTTTGGTAAACTCCTAGTATAGTGTTGCTTGTCTAAAATCACACTGTGAGTCTGTGTGCATTTGGGTAAGGATTGTGAGAGAAGCATTTGGTAACATCGTGTATTTGCTGACAGATAAATGTTTTAAAACCGGTCATGTTGTCAAGTTTTAGTAGCATTAGAAGACAGTTATGGCTTATGCTTTCATTAAATGAGTCAGGCATTGACAGAAAATTGCAGTCGTGAAATATGTAGATTGTGTGCAGTTTCCTTACCACTTGCACTGTAGTGAATGTGTTTGAGAATGAGAGCATTTCTCGCAAGAAATGCGCATGCGCGGGCGTCCGCGCATGCGCATTTGTCAGAAGAAGTTGGAAATGAGGAAGAGGGAGCCCCGGAAACGCCGCGCTTCAGGTACGTTTCTTTACTTTTTATTTATTTTACATGCGGGGTTTGATTTAAAAGGAGGGTGGGCGGGAGGCGGGTGGCGGCGGCAGGCAACTACGCTTCGCCCTGGGTGTGCGTAGCGCTAACCTGCTTCGCCTACTTCGAAAACTGCGAAGCAGGCAGCGCTACGTACACTACGTGGGCGTAGCGTAGTGTCACGCCCAGGGTTAGTTTTAGTAGCATTAGAAGACAGTTATGGCTTATGCTTTCATTAAATGAGTCAGGCATTGACAGCAAATTGCAGTCGTGAAATATGTAGATTGTATGCAGTTCCCTTACCACTTGCACTGTAGTGAATGAGTTTTGGTAAACTCCAAGGGATAGTGGCGCTTGTCTAGAATCACACTGTGACTTAGTGTGTATTTGGGATCAGTGTGAGAGAAGCATTTGGTAACATCATGTATTTGCTGAACGATAACTGTTTTAAAACCTGTCATGTTGTGAAGTTTTAGTAGCATTAGAATCCAGTCTTTGCTTATGCATTGATTAAATGAATCATAATTTGACACTGATGTGCTGTACTTAAATATGTAGATTGTGTGCAGTACTATTAACTCTTCCAGACTAGTGAATGAGTTTTGGTAAACTCCTAGGATAGTGTTGCTTGTCTAAAAGCACACTGTGAGTCTGTGTGCATTTGGGTAAGGATTATGAGAGAAGCATTTGGTAACATCGTGTATTTGCTGACAGATAACTGTTTTAAAACTAATCATGTTGTCAAGTTTTAGTAGCATTAGAAACTAGTCATTGCTTATGCGTTGATTAAATGAGTCAGGCATTGGCACTAAAGTGCAGTCGAGAAATATCTAGATTGTGTGCAGTTCCCTTACCACTTCCACTGTAGTGAATGAGTTTTGGTAATCTGCTAGGGATAGTGTTGTTTGTCCTGAATCACACTGTGAGTCTGTGTGCATTTGGGAACCATTGTGAGAGAAGTGTTTGGTAACATTGTGTATTTGCTGACAGATAACTGTTTTAAAACATGTCATGTTGTCAAGTTTTAGTAGCATTAGAAGACAGTTATGGCTTATGATTTCATTATGTGAGTCAGGCATTGACAGTAAATTGCAGTTGTGAAATATGTAGATTGTGTGCAGTTCCCTTACCACTTGCACTGTAGTGAATGAGTTTTGGTAAACTCATAGGGATAGTGGTGCTTGTCTAGAATCACACTGTGAGTTAGTGTGTATTTGGGATCACTGTGAGAGAAGCATTTGGTAACATAATGTATTTGCTGACAGATAACTGTTTTAAAACTAATCATGTTGTCAAGTTTTAGTAGCATTAGAAGACAGTCTTTGCTTATGCTTTGATTAAGTGAGTCAGGCTTTGACACAAAACTGCAGTCCTGAAATATGAAGATTGTGTGCAGTTCCCTTACCACTTCCACAGTAGTGAATGATTTTTGGTAAACTCCTGGGTATAGTGGTTGTTGTCTAGAATCACACTGTGAGTGTGTGTGCATTTGGGAACCACTGTGAGAGAAGCATTTTGTAACATCGTGTATTTGCTGACAGATAACTATTTTAAAAGCTGTCATGTTGTCAAGTTTTAGTAGCATTAGAAACTAGTCATTGCTTATGCGTTGATTAAATGAGTCAGGCATTGGCACTAAAGTGCAGTTGTGAAATATCTAGATTGTGTGCAGTTTCCTTACCACTTCCACTGTAGTGAATGAGTTTTGGTAATCTGCTAGGGATAGTGTTGTTTGTCTTGAATCCCACTGTGAGTCTGTGTGCATTTGGGAACCACTGTGAGAGAAGTGTTTGGTAACATTGTGTATTTGCTGACAGATAACTGTTTTAAAACATGTCATGTTGTCAAGTTTTAGTAGCATTAGAAGACAGTTATGGCTTATGCTTTCATCATATGAGTCAGGCATTGACAGTAAATTGCAGTTGTGAAATATGTAGATTGTGTGCAGTTCCCTTACTACTTGCACTGTAGTGAATGAGTTTTGGTAAACTCATAGGGATAGTGGTGCTTGTCTAGAATCACACTGTTAGTTAGTGTGTATTTGGGTTCACTGTGAGAGAAGCATTTGGTAACATCGTGTATTTGCTGACAGATAACTGTTTTAAAACCTGTCATGTTGTGAAGTTTTAGTAGCATTAGAATCCAGTCTTTGCTTATGCGTTGATTAAATGAGTCATGCTTTGACACTGATGTGGTGTACTTAAATATGTAGATTGTGTGCAGTAGCATTAACTGTTCCAGACTAGGGAATGAGTTTTGGTAAACTCCTAGGATAGTGTTGCTTGTCTAAAATCACACTGTGAGTCTGTGTGCATTTGGGTAAGGATTGTGAGAGAAGCATTTGGTAACATCGTGTATTTGCTGACAGATAAATGTTTTAAAACCGGTCATGTTGTCAAGTTTTAGTAGCATTAGAAGACAGTTATGGCTTATGCTTTCATTAAATGAGTCAGGCATTGACAGTAAATTGCATTCGTGAAATATGTAGATTGTGTGCAGTTCCCTTACCACTTGCACTGTAGTAAATGAGTTTTGGTAAACTCCTGGGGATAGTGGCGCTTGTCTAGAATCACACTGTGAGTTAGTGTGTATTTGGGATCAGCGTGAGAGAAGCATTTGGTAACATCTTATATTTTTGCTGAGTGATAACTGTTTTAAAACCTGTCATGTTGTAAAGTTTTAGTAGCATTAGAATCCAGTCTTTGCTCATGCGTTGATTAAATGAGTCATGCTTTGACACTGATGTGCTATACTTAAATATGTAGATTGTGCGCAGTACCTTTAACTATTCCAGACTGGTGAATGAGTTTTGGGAAAATCCTAGGATAGTGTTGCCTGTCTAAAATCACACTGTGAGTCTGTGTGCATTTGGGTAAGGATTGTGAGAGAAGCATTTGGTAACATCGTGTATTTGCTGACAGATAACTGTTTTAAAACTGGTCATGTTGTCAAGTTTTAGTAGCATTAGAAGCCAGTCTTTGCTTATGCTTTGATTAAGTGAGTCAGGCTTTGACACAAAACTGCAGTCCTGAAATATGAAGATTGTGTGCAGTTCCCTTACCACTTCCACAGTAGTGAATGATTTTTGGTGAACTCCTGGGTATAGTGGTTGTTGTCTAGAATCACACTGTGAGTGTGTATGCATTTGGGAACCACTGTGAGAGAAGCATTTGGTAACATCGTGTATTTGCTGACAGATAACTATTTTAAAACCTGTCATGTTGTCAAGTTTTAGTAGCATTAGAAGCTAGTCATTGCTTATGCGTTGATTAAATGAGTCAGGCATTGACACCAAAGTGCAGTTGTGAAATATGTAGATTGTGTGCAGTTCCCTTACCACTTCCACTGTAGTGAATGAGTTTTGGTAATCTGCTAGGGATAGTGTTGTTTGTCTTGAATCACACTGTGACTCTGTGTGCATTTGGGAAGCACTGTGAGAGAAGTGTTTGTTAACATCGTGTATTTGCTGACAGATAACTGTTTTAAAACATGTCATGTTGTCAAGTTTTAGTAGCATTAGAAGACAGTTATGGCTTATGCTTTCATCATATGAGTCAGGCATTGACCGTAAATTGCAGTTGTGAAATATGTAGATTGTGTGCAGTTCCCTTACTACTTGCACTGTAGTGAATGAGTTTTGGTAAACTCATAGGGATAGTGGTGCTTGTCTAGAATCACACTGTTAGTTAGTGTGTATTTGGGTTCACTGTGAGAGAAGCATTTGGTAACATCGTGTATTTGCTGACAGATAACTGTTTTAAAACCTGTCATGTTGTGAAGTTTTAGTAGCATTAGAATCAAGTCTTTGCTTATGCGTTGATTAAATGAGTTATGCTTTGACACTGATGTGGTGTACTTAAATATGTAGATTGTGTGCAGTAGCATTAAGTGTTCCAGACTAGGGAATGAGTTTTGGTAAACTCCTAGGATAGTGTTGCTTGTCTAAAATCACACTGTGAGTCTGTGTGCATTTGAGTAAGGATTGTGAGAGAAGCATTTGGTAACATCGTGTATTTGCTGACAGATAAATGTTTTAAAACCGGTCATGTTGTCAAGTTTTAGTAGCATTAGAAGACAGTTATGGCTTATGCTTTCATTAAATGAGTCAGGCATTGACAGTAAATTGCATTCGTGAAATATGTAGATTGTGTGCAGTTCTCTTACCACTTGCACTGTAGAAAATGAGTTTTGGTAAACTCCTGGGGAGAGTGGCGCTTGTCTAGAATCACACTGTGAGTTAGTGTGTATTTGGGATCAGCGTGAGAGAAGCATTTGGTAACATCTTATATTTTTGCTGAGTGATAACTGTTTTAAAACCTGTCATGTTGTAAAGTTTTAGTAGCATTAGAATCCAGTCTTTGCTCATGCGTTGATTAAATGAGTCATGCTTTGACACTGATGTGCTGTACTTAAATATGTAGATTGTGCGCAGTACCTTTAACTCTTCCAGACTGGTGAATGAGTTTTGGGAAAATCCTAGGATAGTGTTGCCTGTCTAAAATCACACTGTGAGTCTGTGTGCATTTGGGTAAGGATTGTGAGAGAAGTATTTGGTAACATCGTGTATTTGCTGACAGATAACTGTTTTAAAACTGGTCATGTTGTCAAGTTTTAGTAGCATTAGAAGCCAGTCTTTGCTTATGCTTTGATTAAGCGAGTCAGGCTTTGACACAAAACTGCAGTCCTGAAATATGTAGATTGTGTGCAGTTCCCTTACCACTTCCACTGTAGTGAATGAGTTTTGGTAATCTGCTAGGGATAGTGTTGTTTGTCTAGAATCACACTGTGAGTCTGTGTGCATTTGGGAACCACTGTGAGAGAAGCATTTGGTAACATTGTGTATTTGCTGACAGATAACTATTTTAAAACCTGTCATGTTGTCAAGTTTTAGTAGCATTAGAACCTAGTCATTGCTTATGCGTTGATTAAATGAGTCAGGCATTGACACTAAAGTGCAGTTGTGAAATATGTAGATTGTGTGCAGTTCCCTTACCACTTCCACTGTAGTGAATGAGTTTTGGTAATCTGCTAGGGATAGTGTTGTTTGTCTTGAATCACACTGTGAGTCTGTGTGCATTTGGGAACCACTGTGAGAGAAGTGTTTGGTAACATCGTGTTTTTGCTGACAGATAACTGTTTTAAAACATGTCATGTTGTCAAGTTTTAGTAGCATTAGAAGACAGTTATGGCTTATGCTTTCATTATATGACTCAGGCATTGACAGTAAATTGCAGTTGTGAAATATGTAGATTGTGTGCAGTTCCCTTACCACTTGCACTGTAGTGAACGAGTTTTGGTAAACTCATAGGGATAGTGGTGCTCGTCTAGAATCACACTGTGTGTTAGTGTGTATTTGGGAGCACTGTGAGAGAAACATTTGGTAACATCGTGTATTTGCTGACAGATAACTGTTTTAAAACCTCTCATGTTGTGAAGTTTTAGTAGCATTAGAATCCAGTCTTTGCTTATGCGTTGATTAAATTAGTCATGCTTTGACACTGATGTGCTGTACTTAAATATGTAGATAGTGTGCAGTACTATTAACTCTTCCAGACTAGTGAATGAGTTTTGGTAAACTCCTAGGATAGTGTTGCTTGTCTAAAATCACACTGTGAGTCTGTGTGCATTTGGGTAAGGATTGTGAGAGAAACATTTGGTAACATCGTGTATTTGCTGACAGATAACTGTTTTAAAACTGATCATGTTGTCAAGTTTTAGTAGCATTAGAAGACAGTCTTTGCTTATGCTTTGATTAAGTGAGTCAGGCTTTGACACAAAACTGCAGTCCTGAAATATGAAGATTGTGTGCAGTTCCCTTACCACTTCCACAGTAGTGAATGATTTTTGGTAAACTCCTGGGTATAGTGGTTGTTGTCTAGAATCACACTGTGAGTGTGTGTGCATTTGGGAACCACTGTGAGAGAAGCATTTTGTAACATCGTGTATTTGCTGACAGATAACTATTTTAAAACCTGTCATGTTGTCAAGTTTTAGTAGCATTAGAAGCTAGTCATTGCTTATGCGTTGCTTAAATGAGTCAGGCATTGGCACTAAAGTGCAGTCGTGAAATATCTAGATTGTGTGCAGTTTCCTTACCACTTCCACTGTAGTGAATGAGTTTTGGTAATCTGCTAGGGATAGTGTTGTTTGTCTTGAATCACACTGTGAGCCTGTGTGCATTTGGGAACCACTGTGAGAGAAGTGTTTGGTAACATTGTGTATTTGCTGACAGATAACTGTTTTAAAACATGTCATGTTGTCAAGTTTTAGTAGCATTAGAAGACAGTTATGGCTTATACTTTCATTATATGAGTCAGGCATTGACAGTAAATTGCAGTTGTGAAATATGTAGATTGTGTGCAGTTCCCTTACTACTTGCACTGTAGTGAATGAGTTTTGGTAAACTCATAGGGATAGTGGTGCTTGTCTAGAATCACACTGTTAGTTAGTGTGTATTTGGGATCACTGTGAGAGAAGCATTTGGTAACATCATGTATTTGCTGACAGATAACTGTTTTAAAACCTGTCATGTTGTGAAGTTTTAGTAGCATTAGAATCCAGTCTTTGCTTATGCGTTGATTAAATGAGTCATGCTTTGACACTGATGTGGTGTACTTAAATATGTAGATTGTGTGCAGTAGCATTAACTGTTCCAGACTAGGGAATGAGTTTTGGTAAACTCCTAGGATAGTGTTGCTTGTCTAAAATCACACTGTGAGTCTGTGTGCATTTGGGTAAGGATTGTGAGAGAAGCATTTGGTAACATCGTGTATTTGCTGACAAATAACTGTTTCAAAACCGGTCATGTTGTCAAGTTTTAGTAGCATTAGAAGACAATTATGGCTTATGCGTTCATTAAATGAGTCAAGCATTGACAGAAAATTGCAACCGTGAAATATGTAGATTGTGTGCAGTTTCCTTACCACTTGCACTGTAGTGAATGAGTTTTGGTAAACTCCAAGGGATAATGGCGCTTGTCTAGAATCACACTGTGAGTTAGTGTGTATTTGGGATCAGTGTGAGAGAAGCATTTGGTAACATCATTTATTTGCTGAACGATAACTGTTTTAAAACCTGTCATGTTGTGAAGTTTTAGTAGTATTAGAATCCAGTCTTTGCTTATGCGTTGATTAAATGAGTCATGCTTTGACACTGATGTGGTGTACTAAAATATGTAGATTGTGTGCAGTACTATTAACTCTTCCAGACTAGTGAATGAGTTTTGGTAAACTCCTCGGATAGTGTTGCTTGTCTAAAATCACACTGTGAGTCTGTGTGTATTTGGGTAAGGATTGTGAGAGAAGCATTTGGTAACATCGTGTATTTGCTGACAGATAACTGTTTTAAAACCGGTCATGTTGTCAAGTTTTAGTAGCATTAGAAGCCAGTCGTTGCTTATGCTTTGATTAAGCGAGTCAGGCTTTGACACAAAAGTGCAGTCCTGAAATATGAAGATTGTGTGCAGTTCCCTTACCACTTCCACAGTAGTGAATGATTTTTAGTAAACTCCTGGGTATAGTGGTTGTTGTCTAGAATCACACTGTGAGTGTGTGTGCAGTTGGGAACTACTGTGAGAGAAGCATTTGGTAACATCAAGTATTTGCTGACCGATAACTGTTTTAAAACCTGTCATGTTGTGAAGTTTTAGTAGCATTAGAATCCAGTCTTTGCTTATGCGTTGATTAAATGAGTCATGCTTTGACACTGATGTGGTGTACTTGAATATGTAGATTGTGTGCAGTACCATTAACTCTTCCAGACTAGTGAATGAGTTTTGGTAAACTCCTAGGATAGTGTTGCTTGTCTAAAATCACACTGTGCGTCTGGGTGCATTTGGGTAAGGATTGTGAGAGAAGCATTTGGTAACATCGTGTATTTGCTGACAGATAACTGTTTTAAAACCGGTCATGTTGTCAAGTTTTAGTAGCATTAGAAGCCAGTCTTTGCTAATGCTTTGATTAAATGAGTCAGGCTTTGACACAAAAGTGCAGTCCTGAAATATGAAGATTGTGTGCAGTTCCCTTACCACTTCCACAGTAGTGAATGATTTTTGGTAAACTCCTAGGTATAGTGGTTGTTGTCTAGAGTCACACTGTGAGTGTGTGTGCATTTGGGAACCACTGTGAGAGAAGCATTTGGTAACATCGTGTTTTTGCTGACAGATAACTAATTTAAAACCTCTCATGTTGTCAAGTTTTAGTAGCATTAGAAGCTAGTCTTTGCTTATGCATTGATAAAATGAGTCAGGGTTTGACACTAAGGTGCAGTACCATGTACTATTCTGTTCACTGTGGCAGAACTGAAAATTTTAAAGTTTTACCTAATCACTGTCCTAGAAGTAGTCTGATTATTTAGTCAGTATCTAAGTACCAAATAGATTGCTTCAAATGTCTATGCAGTATGCATGTAGTGTTCTAACAGGTAAACAGCCATAGTGCGCGACTGTTTCTACGCATGCCATTACTTCGCAAGCGTTACTACGCATGCGATGTAGCAACGCACTGCCTTTAGTACGCGCTGTTACATCGCATGCGTACTAACGCCGCATGCGTAGGGGACAGGCGCTGCTCTTGGAGCTCGTCACAGAAGCCGGAAGGGAGAGAAGAAGGGAACCACGCATGGAAAGAGGTAAGTGGGGCTGTGTAGTGTCATACATGTGTTAGTGTTGTGTAGAGTTGTGTGTTGTGTAATTGTGTTAGTGTAGGGAGAGAGGAAGGGTCGTGCTGGGGTAGAGTTTTAGGGTTAAGGGTAGTGTTGTGGAGGTAGTGTTTGTTTATAGGGTTCAGGGAAGTAGGGGGTTGTTTTGGGTAGTGTTTGGGATTAGTGAGAGGACTCAGGCTAGGGGCAGGGTCGTGTTGAGGGTAGAGTATTAGGTTTTAGGGTAGAGTGTTAGTGTTAGTTTAGTTTTCTATTTAAGTGTTTTGTGTAGTGTAAGGGGTTGTGATGGGTAGTGAAGGAGTGTATGTAGCGGAGTAGGTGAAAGTGTATGTTAGTAAAGGGTGAAGAGAATTAGGGTTTAGGGTAGTGTAGTGGTGCTTCATTAGTGTAGGGTAGTGTCGTTTATTAGTGTTTTAGTTTACTTCCCCACCCAAAACCCCTTATTTGTTTGCATACCGCTCTGGGGGAATGGTAAATTTTTGAAAAAAAAATAAGAATAAAAAAAAAAAAAATAACGTTTGGCAGTAATGGGAAAAAAATCATTTAAAAAAAGTATTCTTAATTGGAATTAGAAGTAGAAGCAGACGCGAAGTAAACGCATGCGAAGGAAAAAAATGCGTAGTAACGACATTTTCGAAGTAAAAAATGCGTACTAACAGTATGCGCACTAATGCTTTGAAGAACACATATTCGTTCTAACATACTATACACTTGTCTTTTACACCTTCAATTCCCTAGTCAGTGTCCATACACTTCCAGGAAACATCCTGTCACTTCCTTTGCAGTCCTCTAGAGACCCATTCAACAGCATGTACTAATCCAATCACTGTGCCAAAACCCAAACACTTATAAATTCACCAAGACACTCTCTTTCCAGTACTCTAATGATTCAGCCACTGCCTAAGTATTCATGCACTGAGCCAGGTCTTAGAACATGGACTTCTTCAAACCCCTATCCACTATGCATGCAGTCCTCTAACCACCTACACACTTGTCTTTCACACCTTCAATTCCCCAGTCAGTATCTGTTCACTTCCAGCAAACACCCTGTCACTGCCATTGCACTCCTCTAGTGACCCATTCAGCATCATGTACTAATTCATTCACTGCGCCAAACCCTAATAAATTCACCCAGGCACTATCCTTGCAGTACTCTAATCATTCAGTCAGTAACCAAGTACTCATCCAGTGACCCAGGCCTTAGTATATGGACTGCTTCAAACCCTTATCCACTATGCATGCAGTCCTCTAACCACCTACACAATTGTCTTGCACACCTTCAATTCCCTAGTCAGTATCCATACACTTCCAGGAAATGCCGTGTCACTCCCTTTGCAGTTCTCTAGTGACCCATTCAGCACCATGTACTAATCCATTCACTGTGCTAAAACCCAAACACTTATAAATTCACCAAGATACTATCTTTGCAGTACTCTAATCATTCAGTCAGTGCCTAAGTATTCATACACTGAGCCAGGCCTTAGCACATGGACTGCTTCAAACCCCTATGCACTATGCATGCAGTCTTCTAACCACCTAGACACTTGTCTTTCACACTTTCAATTTCCTAGTCAGTATCCATACAGTCCAGCACTTGTCACTGCTTTTGCACTCCTCTAGTGACCCATTCAGTACCAAGTACTAATCCATTCCCTGTGCGAAAAGCCTAGCACTTATAAATTCACCTAGGCACTCTCCTTGCTGTACTCTAATCATTCAATCAGTACCCAAGTAGTCAAGCAGTGAGCCAGGCCTTAGCATATGGACTGCTTTAAATGCCTATGCAGTATGGATGCAGTCCTCTAATCACCTACACAGTTGTGTTTCACACCTTCTATTCCCTAGTTAGTATTCATACTCTTCTAGCAAACACCCTGTCACTCACCCAGTGTGTCTCCTTATAGTACTGTAATCATTTAGTCAGTTAGCATGTAGTCTTTTAGTGAGGTAGGCTTTAGGGCATAAACTGCTTCAAAGTAGTGTGCACTATGCATGTAGTGTTTTAACGATCGTCACACTTGTGGTTCAGGGCTATAGTTTCTTAGTCAGTTTTTATATAAAATGTGTTTGCACAGTAATGGAATACTATAAATTTGAAAGTTATTAATATACATTTATTTTTGATTCTTTTTTACAGATACAGAACAGGAGTGTTTCTCATCTGTTTGCACTCTTCTCGTGCAAGATTGTTTGGATAAAGGGTCCTTAGGTGTTTCATCATATTTGCTGTGCCGCACGAGTATTTTTTGTTAGGATCCCCTCGTAACAGAACTCTTTGGCAAATCTTGCGAGTGACGAAGGTGGCATTGGTCTTTGTTTGCCCCTTGGGAAAAGTAAAAAATTTCCTCACCACTGAAGAAAAACGTTGTGGGCGTGGTGCTTTCTGCAAAACAATTTCCTCAGATTCGGTAAATATTTTAAAGCGGCAACATTTACAGTTTTTGTAAGTTAAACTTATAAAATTGTGTTAGCTGTTTGCATTTTATATATCTGTGATTTGTTTCTTGTGGTATTTTGTTGAGAATACCAAGGTTTTTTTTTTTTTAACAATCTTTCTGATTTTCCAGGTCTGTCGTCGACATCCTTGGTCCCCACAGGCGTGTTCCGCCTTGTTGTTTTGTATTATTGTTGTTACATTTTGTTTATTAGTTTGTTGTTCATATATATGTTAATAAAAAAATAACGTTTGAAAATAGTTTATCGTTTATATATTTATTATTATAAAAAATAAAGTTTGAAAACAAATTAATAACGTTTTTGGTTGTTCTCTTAACTGCTGTGTGACTCTTTCTTGTTCTTATTACTGTTATTTGATGGACTCCACCATGGTGTTAAATTTTGGGGCACTTATCGCTGGAATACTGGTGATATCTGCAGTTTTCACCAACTTCTGAATAGTGTGTTAGATTTATCTCAACTTTACTTCCGTTAAAGTGCTGATAATGAAATGGAGAGTAGCCGTTCCCGTGCAAAAAGACACGAGGTGCCCCTTTCTGATTTATTCTAAATACTAAAATCCTGTATTGAATTGCACTGAGGTATTGGCTGCACTTACAGTGTACACACAAAATCTATTAAGAAATCTCATTGTATTTATATTGACTGGGAATAGTGCGTCAGGTGCTGGATCTTGACGAGATACACTGCTCAGTTCTTATATTGTTCAGCACACGAAAAAATCACATCACAACTTTCACACCAATTGCAATGCGAAACAAATTCCGGCGATAAGACACATTAGCACCAGGGATTTTACACCTGCTTTCTGCTGGTGTTAAGCAGGACAACTACCTGCACCATGAAAGGGAACACAGCCAAGAGCCACACCAGAACACCCACAGGTGCTATAGAGTCAATGAGCATGATACAGGGAAACCCATGAGGGCCAGAAGACTCATCTCAACAACTCCAGGACTGCCAATGCCCCCCAAACCCACATCTTAGTAAGTGTGTCCCTGTGGTCATTGTCTTAGCATGATCGGCACGAGCCCTGCAACATCACAGTGTGCTGTCACCTCAGCATTGGCTGTGAGCCTGGATGTGTAGCTACGCACGCATCCTCCTGCATGCACAACTGGCGTGTGTTGGTCTGGGGTTCAGAGGTCAGTGCAGGGGTGTGCCTATCCAGCAAGGGGAACGGGGTGTCTCAGACATGTCCGTGTACAGGAAGTGCAGTAAGTGTGTCTCTGTATTCTGGTGTGGCCTGCTACAAGAGCCACAGCAGTCGATGTTGTAAAGTGGCATGCACCACCTCCAAACGGCACTGTGATGTTGTAGTCGGAATGTAGCAGGACATGCGCAAATAGGCATTACAATGGTGTGCCGTACGAGTGCACGAGATACAACAGCGCACCGTACAAAAGTGTGGGGGCTCGTGGGAGGGAGGAGCAGCCGTTTGGCAACATAACACACAGTGAACTCGACCATGTGCCACATGCTGGGCATCTCATCCATGATGACCACAGTCGCAGACATCCCACAACACCAACGACTGGCCTTTGTACACATCCTGTATGAATGCAGCGTGGTTTTCACTTCTATGCTCGTTCAGTGGTGTGATGTTGGCGAGTTGTGTGACTTGTGCTCCTTGTTGGTGTGTTTCATTTTGGCCATTGTTAGTCTATATGTGTGTTGTACTTAATTGTGCATGTGTGCCATTCTGCCCATCTCCCCCCTCCCCCCACTCCCTGCTTCTTCCTCTTCCTAGTGCTGTTGTGCCTATAATGTTGTTGCTGCACACATAAATACATGTAAACAATAAATTAGAATAGTTCCTTGATTCTTTTAGGTTTCAAAACTTCTCTGTTGGTTTCTTTTTAATTTTCCATATGAACCGTTTTTTACATCTTCAACAACACATAGAAGTCAGAAGTGGAACGTATTCTATCAACACACTTTCTAGAACATTCTACAACACGTGCAGGTTAAAAGTTCATCATTTTTTTAAAACGTAACCATATTTTTTCGTAACGTTTTCTTGAACATTTAACGACACGTGCAGGTTAAAAGTTGACGATTGTTTTAAGTTCGAACAGTGCCTTCCAAATGCAAGTAGCAGGTGTGGTTGAGCTGAGAAAATTTTATCCTATGATATGTACTCCACGTTGAAGGTTTCATGCACGTTATAGTTAGGAATTGGCATTTAAAAAACCTTTGAAATTCACTGAAAAAACCATATGTTTCAGGCACGCTATAGTTAGGAATTAGCACTTAAAAAACCTTAGAAATTCACTGAAAAAACCATAGGTTTCAGGGGCGTTATAGTTAGCTGGACATTTCCCTCGAACAAAACCCTATAAATTCCCCTGTTATAGTTAGTTCAGCTAACTATAACTCGCGCCCCCGTCATCAGTGATGTCATCAGTGATGTCATTTGAGATGTCAACAGTGATGTCATCAGTGATGTCACTGACCATGTCATGAGTGATGTAATATGTGACGTCATCAACAGTGCATTGCGGGGGCGCGAGTTATAGTTAGCTGAACTAACTATAACAGGGGAATTTCTATGGTTTTGTACGAGGGAAATGTCCAGCTAACTATAACGCCCCTGAAACCTATGGTTTTTTAAGTGAATTTCTAAGGTTTTTTAAATGCTAATTCCTAACTATAACGTGCCTGAAACCTATGTTTTTTCCAGTGAATATATATATACATACATATATAAACATATATATAATCGGCATATCTATATAAATACAAATATAAATGCATGCATACATATACATATACATATATGCATACATATGCATGCTATGTACATGAAAGTTTGAAAAACACTAATACAGGCAAAGATAAAAAGCCACCTAATTACAAACAGAATTGCTTCAACTTAAACGAGGGCGAGGCCTATTGCATTTTCAATGCTTGTTTACTTTGGTTCCATCAAGAAGGCATTCAGATGTGTCACACATTTGCCATAAATTCTGAATGTTAGCACTCTATTTGCTCATTAGATCACTGTAGTGAAGCTACTGCTCACCAGGCTGCTGGTATTCAAAGTGCATGTTTCAGTCTGCATGTCAGAATTACTACTCACTCTACTACTCTCTACTACTCTCTACAACTCACTCTCTACTACTCTACTACTCACTCTCTACTACTCTCTCTCTACTACTCACTCTACTACTCACTCTACTGCTCACTACTACTCACTCTCTACTACTCTCTCTACTACTCACTCTCCACTACTCACTCTCTACTACTCTCTACTACTCACTCTCCACTACTCACTCTCCACTACTCACTCTCTACTACTTTCTCTACCACTCACTCTTTACTACTCTCTACTACTCACTCTCTACTACACACTCTCTACTACTTGCTCTCTACTATTCACTCTCTACTACTCTCTATTACTCACTCTACTACTCACACTTTACTAATCCCTACTACTCACTCTACTACTCACTCTCTAATACTCTCTACTTCTCACTCTCTACGACTCTACTACTCTCTACTACTCACTTTCTACTACTCACTCTATGCTACTCTACTACTCCCTACTACTCTCTCCCTACTATTCACTCTCTACTACTCACTCTCTACTACTCTCTAATACTCACTCTCAACTACTCTCTACTACTCACTCTCTACTACTCACTCTACTACTCACTCTCTACTATTCTCTACTACTCTCTACTACTCGCTCTCTACTACCCACTCTCTACTACTCTCTACTACTCACTCGCTACTACTCTCTACTACTCACTCTCTACTACTCACTCTACTACTCTCTACTACTCACTCTCTGCTACTCTCTCTACTACTCTCTTCTACTCACTCTCTACTCTCTATTACTCATCCTCTACTCTCTACCTGTCTACCGCTCTCTACCTCTCTCTCTACTACTCTCTACCTCTCTACCTCTACCTCTCTACCTCTACCTCTCTACCTCTACACTTCTACCTCTTTACCTCTCTCTACCTCTCTCTACACGCACACATATGCACATTTATATATGCATAGATATGCATATGCATTTATATATATGTATGTGTATATATATATATTTATGGTTTTTTCAGTGAATTTCTAAAGTTTTTTAAATGCTAATTCCTAACTATAACGTGCCTGAAACCTATGGTTTTTTCAGTGAATTTCAAAGGTTTTTTAAAAGCTAATTTCTAACTATGCCTACAGAGATAGGACATCTGAAGAAAGAAGAAAAAACGCACAGAAAGAAAAAAAACAAATGCAGAAAGAAGCAACAGAAGTCCTCAAAGACGAAGAAAAGTGCCTTCAGAGATAGGACATCTGAAGAAAGAAGAAAAACGTGCAGAAAGAACAAACAGAAGAGCAGAAAGAAGCCTTGTTGCAAAATCGTCCTGTACCCTCAACTTTTTCAGACGGATACTGGTGGTAACTGAGTCTGACTAACCAGTCCTAGAGCCAGTGCTATGTTAAAAGACACTCAGAATACAGTGAAAACACCTACATACACTAGGGAACACTATGCGTTGGGGTCCCCCTTTGATTAGCATGACCTCGTCTGTAAAACCCTAGTATATAATAGGGCAGGGGATTAAAACTACCTCTTAAAACGCGCCACAGGGCGTGTTTGCACACGTCACCTCAGGCCCGTCCCCTCCCTTCCCCACTGTGTAAACACGCCCTGTGGCCATTTTAAGTTGGGAGAGTAAGTCCCCTTGATTCCTGAGGGTCCTTAGGGTCCAACTAGACCACTAGGTATCTCCAGTAAGTGCCTCAGAGCTGCGTTGCAGAGAGATGTAAAAAGGGGCACGGCCTGCACCACCTGTCTGCAACGCAAAACAGTGGAGCTTACTGGAAGCACCTGGTGGGCTAGTTGGCCCCCAGGGTCCCTCAGGATTGAAAGGGAATTATTTCCCCAACTTAAAATGCGCCTCAGGGCATGTTTCACACATCACCTCAGGCCCCGTCCCCTCCCTTCACCACTGTGTAAACGCGACCTGTGGCAGATCTAAGTTAAGAGATTAAGTCCCCTTGAATCCTAAGGGTCCCTAGGGTCAAACTAGCCCACTAGGTACCTCCAGTAAGCGCCACAGAGCTGCGTTGCATAGAGGTGTAAAAAGGGGCGTGGCCTCAGAACACCTGTCTGCAATGCAGCTCCCTAGCGCATACTGGAGATGCCTGTTGGGCTAGTTGGCCCTCAGGGACCCTCAGTATTGAAGGGGAATTAGTTCCCCAACTTACAACTGGCCAGGGGGCGCGTTTGCAGAGTGCTGCAAGGAGGGGGCGTGGCCTCTGGTGCGATGCCTGTCTTTTATTTTTTTAAGAAGGAGGGCTGTGTGGCCCCCCTTCTTTTTATAATTTATTGGCCCTGAGGACCCCATCCCCCAGGGCCTGCACCCTAATTTTTTTTGTTGAAAAAAATTAATGTGGAAGGGGGCCGCGTGGCCCCCCTCCCAAGGCCTTAATCGGCCCCTGGGTCATGGCCTTTTTTTTTTATTCTTTAGGAGGGGGGCTGTGTTGCCCCCCTCCTCAGGCCACTTATGGCCATGGGGACCCCATCCCCCGGGGCCGGCCTTTGTTTTTTAATATTTTTAAAATATATATATTTATAGAAACACCTAGGAAATGCTGGACAAACCGTATGTACCTATCACGATGACGATTTGCGTGATATTCATTAAAAGGCGACTATGCATACAATGAATCCATGTGGAATGTATTTACACCGCTAGTGAAGCTCTGACGTGTCTGACGCCCTACCGTGCCTAATCCCGGCGCCCCCGCCGGTGGGTACTCTCCAAGTAGACACCCTTGTCGTTTATTTATACAAACATGGGTAGCTATTGACGAGCACATTTAATACACACGCACACCAAGCCATTCAAAGGAGATTCGACAAAAATTCGACCAAACTATGCAAGAAACCCCCCTCACAGTTAATAAAATACACATCCACCGCCAGATGTGTAATACTTTTTATTTTATTCTCTGGAAAGGAGACGAACCTCACTTGAGAGTCACAGCATGCTCCTGGCTGAGCCCAATGCTGTGTTACACCCACCAGTGCCCACCGAGTGCCACACACCTCTGTGTTGTATTCCACCAGCTAGTGCGTATGCTATGACACTCTCTAGCCCATGTGCACTGTAACACCACCCCGTGAATATGTCATGCCACACTTGCCTTCGCACGGGTTATATTGCCCCTTCTAACGTGCCTTCCTCGATGCCTATGTTATAACGCACAGCACTATGCCATACATATTACGATCTGGTATCCATATCTTTGTCACAGTGCATATGCAACATTACACTCCCCAGCACATATTTTATATTACAACTTTAGAGACTAGTTATGTTACACAACACTGCCCTATGCATATTACACTCCAAGGCGCATATTGCATAGCACGCGCTAGTGCCTGTGCTATCTCGCGCTCTCCAATGAATCTGTCATTGCGCACTATGTATTGCATATTATATTTCACGCCCCGGTTCATCTTATATCACACTTTTTGGTGCATAGTTTATACCATATACTATATCTAGTTTTCATTTTCAATCATGCCAGCAGGACTATGGGGGGTGGAGGGTCAGGGGGTGTTTCTGACAAGTGAGCCCGGAGTCACAGTCACAAACGTCCTCTTCTTCCTGAATAAAAGTGAGATTATGCTGCATACTTGTTAATATTTTAAGTAGTTCGCACAGACACACATTTTAAAAACAATAAAGTTCCTAATACTCACCTTCTCTGAGCAGTTAGCTTGCTGCCCCATCCACCTCCTCCCTATCCTCTGTTGTCTGAATCCATGTACTAGCCTCCTTCCTCCTGCCATGCATAGTCTGATGTGCTGCCACTGCCCTCCATTTAGCATGATGTACCAGTCCAATCCTCCTGCCTTCCAGTGCGCAATTCTATGGCCCATCATTGACCTCCTGCTTAGCCTCTGTGCTTAGCTTGCTGCCCCTATTCTCCTTCCCCCTGCCCTCCGATGTCTTTGTGCATGCCCCTGCTCCCTCCTTTTTGCCCACCATGTTCCATGGACCTGCCACTCCTATCTACTCTGAGTGTTCTGTTGAGCTGCCACTCCCCTCCCACCTGCCTAGCATTGTCAGATGACTGTAACCTGTCCCTGCCACCTCCACCCTGCCTGTCCACATGCCATGCCCATATCCCCTTCCTCCTGTCCTCCATGGTCCATTTTACTGCCACACCCTTCTGCCCTCCCTGGTCTGTTGTGCTGCAACTGCTCCTCCTGCCTGCCCCATGCGGTCTGTTGTGAGGCCCCTTCCCCTGAACTCTCTTGTCTGTGCCCAGGTCCTGACCCTCCCTTCTATCCTCCATGGTCCTTTGTGCATGCCCCTGCACCCTCCTTTTTGCCCATCATAGCCACTGTAACGCCACTAACCCTCCTGCTTGCCATGCATGGTCTTCTGTGCTGCCATGGCCCCTCCCACCTTTCCTGTGTGGTCAGGTAGCTGCCCCTGACCCCCTCCCACCTTCCCTCCATGGTCTGTGTGTATGCTATCATAGTCTCACTGTTGCTCTCCATGGTGTGTCTTGTTTCTAGTGCCCATCCTGCCTGACCTCCATGGTCATCTTGCTGCTCCTGCCCTGCGCCCTTGCCCCAAGCCCTCTTTTTCCATGTGCAGACCCCTATTCCCTCCCTCCTGGCTTGTCTGTTCCATTGTAATGCCCCTGATCCGTCCCTCCTGCCCTTTATGGTCTGTTATGCTGCAGCTTTCTCTCCTGTCTGTCCATTATGGTCAGCTAGCTACCATTGCCTCTTTACCCTCTGTTCTCTGTTGTCCATGTGCATGGTCCTGTGCCCTCCCTTTTGCTTTCTAAGAATGGTTGTGCTGCACTACCGTCCCACATGCCCTGTGGGGTGTATTGTGCTGCTGCAAACCCTGATGCCTGCCCTGTAGGGTCAGTTTGGTGCACCTCTCCATGTCCCTCCAGTCCTCTGTTATCCGAGTCCATGTCCCTACCCCAATTCCTCCTGCCTACCATGATCCAATGTACCATACTTGCAAACATTTTGAACTTGGTAAGAGGGAGATTTTGAAAAAAAAACTGGGGTATTGATTTTCCCCTTTGAGTTACATTGAAAAAGAGGTGTTTATAGACAGGAGACAGATCCACTAAAGCCCATTTGAGCTTAAAAACATTGGACGTTTCCTAGCTGAAACAGGTCTGTTGGCATGTATGGTTGTACTACCACTGCCTCTTCCTTCTGCCCTCAATGGTCTATTATATTGCCACAGCCTCTCTTGCTTGTCCTGTATTGTTGGTTTGTTGCCCCTGTCCCCCTTTCCACTGCCCTCCATAGTCTGTTGTGCTGCCACTGCCCTTCCTGCCTGCCCAGTGTGGTCAAATTGTTGACTCTGCACTCTCCTACCTGCCTTCAATTTTCAGAGTCCGTTCCCCTGGCCTCTGCCTCTCAACAGTATCCCAATGAACAACTAGATTGCTAACATTCTATATTTATTACAAAAGTGTGGAACGCCTGACGTCATCTTGATGTAATCAAAACTGTAATACCTAGAGCATTTCCTTTAGAAATTACATATATGAGAGGGTCTTATTTGCATCAAAATTTTGGTTAGTGCTCTAAAAAACTAAAATGAGGACATATTTTCTGAGTTTTCAAATATCGACAAAGAACTTTTAAATTATTTGTAATCTTTATGTTTTTTTATCCAGTTGCTCACCTGATTAAATGTTGCACTTAGGGAAGAGGATGTGGTGTTACTTCCAGAGCTGCAGACTTTGCAACTGGGTAACCAGGTTGGAGTTTCTGCTTCAGCTCAACATTCTGTGATTCTGGTCAAATCACTTAATCTCCCCATGTCTACAACCAAAATGAATTTGATCTTGTATGATGTACCCAATGCTCATGTAAAGCACTCCAATACCGAACAAGGCTGCACTATATAAAACTGCAAATACACAAAAAATAAATGTTTTGCACACTTCTGTCATTGGCTACATGTGGGCTACATCTGGGTGATATTTGGGCTACATTTGGGCTCTTTTGTCCCTGGTGGCCATTTTGGGAGACTTATTTGTTATGAAGTTTCCTAATTTCCTCATTTACTACAGTCCCCTCAGTAGGAAATACTTTCAGTTTTTTACTTTGATTCCATCAAGAAGGCATTCAGATGTGTCACACATTTGACATAAATTCAGAATGTTAGCACTCTAGTTGCTCATCAGATCACTGTAGTAAAGCTACTGCCCACCAGGGAAGTCTGCTGCTGGTATTCAAAGTGCATGTTTCAGTCTGCATGTCAGAATTTATTTATGAAATAGAAGAGGATTTGAGAAGTCAAAATGTGCACTCATTTTTCTTTCTGCAGCACTAATCATAATTTCTACGGCAAAATGAACCCCCTCATTTTGTTCCTTTGTAAATTAAATGTTTTAAGAGTTAACACTTTATTCCAATCAAGATGGCTTCAGGTGTGCCATACTTTTGTCATAAGTAAGACTGTTAGCGCTCTAGTTGTTCGTTAGAACACTCTGGGACATTCTGTCATTGGGCTATACTTGGGCTACATCTGGGTGATATTTGGGCTACATTTGGGCTCTTTTGTCTCTGGTGGCCATCTTGGGAGATTTATTTGTTATGAAGTTTCCTAATTTCCTCATTTACTGCAGTCTCCTCAGTAGGAAATACTTTCAGTTTTTTACTTTGGTTCCATCAAGAAGGCATTCAGATGTGTCACACATTTGCCATAAATTCAGAATGTTAGCACTCTAATTGCTCATTAGATCACTGTAGTAAAGCTACTGCTCACCAGGGAAGTCTGCTGCTGGTATTGAAAGCGCATGTTTCAGTCTGCAAGTCAGAATTTTTTAATGAAATAGAAGAGGATTTGAGAAGTCACTCAAAATGTGCCCTAATTTTTCTTTCTGCAGCCATAATCATACTTTCTATGACAAAATGAACCCCCTCATTTTGTTCCTTTTTAAATTAAATGTTTTAAGAGTTACCACTTTATTCCAATCAAGATGGCTTCAGGTGTGCCATACGTTTGTCATGAGTAGGACTGTTAGCGCTCGAGTTGTTCTGGGAAGCTGCAGTAGAACACAAAGGAATCATTTGACAGTCTCTGCCCTTGTTGGATGTACATGTTTTACTGAGAATGTCAGACTTCATTCTCACATGACTGAGAAAGATAATGTGAATTTACAGAAAATATGCTCTCAGTTAGCTTATAGATCACCTTCCAAACCTCTGTGGGAAAAGCATGAGAAAATAGTTTTCTCTCAAACATGATTCATGATATCACAGCAGAAGGCTTTTTCACATGGTAAAATCACCTTAGAACACACCACAATTCCTAAAATGAGTATGGTACCATCAACAAATGATTTATAATGTAACTAAAGTCTTAAAACCTTCTATTAACTGCAATGCTTTTTAATGAGGTGCTATCATGTATATTGGTCCCAAGATGGCTGCCAACACTTCTTGGATGAAGTGCTGACAGCCAATCAGATCTCACGATGAGATGTGTGGTTAGCCTCCGCCCAGATATATATGTGTTTTTACTTTTGATTTTCTCATGCCTGACCTGAGGACTACCTCTTTGCCAAATTTCAAGTAATTCTGTTCAGCCGGGGGTTCATTTTGCCATAGAAAGTATGATTAGTGCTGCAGAAAGAAAAATTAGGGCACATTTTGAGTGACTTCTCAAATCCTCTTCTATTTCATTAAAAAATTCTGACATGCAGACTGAAACATGCACTTTCAATACCAGCAGCAGACTTCCCTGGTGAGCAGTAGCTTTACTACAGTGATCTAATAAGCAACTAGAGTGCTAACAGTCTGAATGTCTGGCAAATTTGTGACACATCTGAATGCCTTCTTGATGGAATCAAAGTAAAAAACTGAAAGTATTTCCTACTGAGGAGAATGTAGTAAATGAGGAAATTAGGAAACATCATAACAAATAAGTCTCCCAAAATGGCCACCAGAGACAAAAGAGCACAAATGTAGCCCAAATATCACCCAGATGTAGCCCAAGTATAGCCCAATGACAGAATGTCCCAGAGTGTTCTAACGAACAACTAGAGCGCTAACAGTCTTACTTATGACAAAAGTATGGCACACCGGAAGCCATCTTGAATGGATTAAAGTGGTAACACTTAAAACATTTAATTTACAAAGGAACACAATGAGGGGATTCATTTTGCCATAGAAATTATGATTAGTGCTGCAGAAAGAAAAATGAGGGCACATTTTGACTTCTCAAATCCTCTTCTGTATCATAAAAAAATTCTGACATGCAGACTGAAACATGCACTTTGAATACCAGCAGCAGACTTCCCTGGTGAGCAGTAGCTTTACTACGGTGATCTAATGAGCAACTAGAGTGCTAACATTCAGAATTTATGGCAAATGTGTGACACATCTGAATGCCTTCTTGATGGAACCAAGTAAAAATCTGAAAGTATTTCCTACTGAGGAGACTGCAGTAAATGAGGAAATTAGGAAACTTCATAACAAATAAATCTCCCAAGATGGCCACCTGAGACAAAAGAGCCCAAATGTAGCCCAAATATCACCCAGATGTAGCCCAAGTGTAGCCCAATGACAGAATGTCCCAGAGTGTTCTAACGATCTATTAGAGCGCTAACAGTCTTACTTATGACAAAAGTATGGCACACCTGAAGCCATCTTGATTGGAATAAAGTGGTAACACTTAAAGGAACAAAATGAGGGGGTTCATTTTGCCATAGAAATTATGATTAGTTCTGCAGAAAGAAAAATTAGGGCACATTTTGACTTCTCAAATCCTCTTCTATTTCATAAACAAATTCTGACATGCAGACTGAAACATGCACTTTGAATACCAGCAGCAGACTTCCCTGGTGAGCAGTAGTTTTACTACAGTGATCTAATGAGCAACTAGAGTGCTAACATTCAGAATTTATGGCAAATGTTTGACACATCTGAATGCCTTCTTGATGGAACCAAAATAAAAAACTGAAAGTATTCCCACTGAGGAGACTGCAGTAAATGAGGAAATTAGGATACTTCATAACAAATAAGTCTCCCAAAATGGCCACCAGAGACAAAAGAGCCCAAATGTAGCCCAAATATCACCCAGATGTAGCCCAAGTATAGCCCAATGACAGAATGTCCCATAGTGTTCTAACGAACAACTAGAGCGCTAACAGTCTTACTTATGACAAAAGTATGGCACACCTGAAGCCATATTGAATGGAATAAAGTGGTAACACTTAAAACATTTAATTTACAAAGGAACACAATGAGGGGATTCATTTTGCCATAGAAATTATGATTAGTGCTGCAGAAAGAAAAATTAGGGCACATTTTGACTTCTCAAACCTCTTCTATGTCATAAAAAAATTCTGACATGCAGACTGAAACATGCACTTTGAATACCAGCAGCAGACTTTCCTGGTGAGCAGTAGCTTTACTACAGTGATCTAATGAGCAACTAGAGTGCTAACATTCAGAATGTATGGCAAATGTGTGACACATCTGAATGCCTGCTTGATGGAACCAAGTAAAAAACTGAAAGTATTTCCTACTGAGGAGACTGCAGTAAGTGAGGAAATTAGGCAACTTCATAACAAATAAATCTCCCAAGATGGCCACCAGAGACAAAAGAGCCCAAATGTATCCCAAATATCACCCAGATGTAGCCCAAGTATAGCCTAATGACAGAATGTCCCAGAGTATTCTTAAGAACAACTAGAGCGCTTACTGTCTTACTTATGACAAAAGTATGGCACATCTGAAGCCATCTTGATTTGAATAAACTGGTAACACTTAAAACATTTAATTTAAAAAGGAACACAATGAGGGGGTTCATTTTGCCATAGAAATTATGATTAGTGCTGAAGAAAGAAAAATTAGGGCACAATTTGAGTGACTTCTCAAATCCTCTTCTATTTCATTAAAAAATTCTGATATGCAGACTGAAACATGCACTTTTAATACCAGCAGCAGACTTCCGTGGTGAGCAGTAGCTTTACTACAGTGATCTAATGAGCAACTAGAGTGCTAACATTCAGAATTTATGGCAAATGTGTGACATATCTGAATACCTTCTTGATGGAATCAAAGTAAAAAACTGAAAGCATTTCCTACTGAGGAGACTGCAGTAAATGAGGAAATAGGAAACTTCATAACAAATAAATCTCCCAAGATGGCCACCAGACACAAAAGAGCCTAAATGCAGCACAAATATCACCCAGGTGTAGCCCACATGTAGCCCAATGACAGAAGTGTGCAAAACACTTATTTTTTGTGTATTTGCAGTTTTATATAGTGCAGACTTGTCAGGTATTGGAATGCTTTACATGAGCATTGGTTACATCACACAAGATCAAATTCATTTTGGTTGTAGACATGGGGAGATTAAGTAATTTGACCACAATCACAGAATGTTGAGCTGAAGCAGAAACTCCAACCTGGTTCCCCAGTTGCAAAGTCTGCAGCTCTGGTAGTAACACCACATCCTCTCGCCAAGGTGCAACATTTAATCAAGTGGTCAACTGGATAAAAAAACATAAAGATTACAAATAATTTAAAAGTTCTTTGTCGCTATTTGAAAACTCAGAAAATATGTTCTTATTTTAGTTTTTTAGAGCACTAACCATAATTTTGATGCAAATAAGACCCTCTCATATATGTAATTTCTAAAGGAAATACTCTAGGTATTACAGTTTTGATTACATCAAGATGACGTCAGGCGTTCCACACTTTTGTAATAAATATAGAATGTTAGCAATCTAGTTGTTCATTGGGATACTGTTGAGAGGCAGAGGCCAGGGGCACGGACTCTGAAAATTGAAGGCAGGTGGGAGAGTGCAGAGGCAACAATTTGACCAGGCAGGAAGGGCAGTGGCAGCACAACAGACTATGGAGGGCAGTGGAAAGGGGGGCAGGGGCAACAAACCAACAATACAGGACTGGCAAGAGAGGCTGTGGCAATATAATAAACCGTTGTGGGCAGAAGGAAGAGGCAGTGGTAGTACAACCATACATGCCAACAGACCCGTTTCAGCCAGGAAATGTCCAATGTTTTTAGGCTCAAATAGGCTTTATTTGATCTGTCTCCTGTCTACAATCTCCTCTTTTTCAATGTAACTCAAAGAGGAAAAACAATACCCCAGTTTTTTTTCAAAATTTCCCTCTTACCAAGTTCAAAATGTTCGCAAGTATGGTACATTGAATCATGGTAGGCAGGAGGAATTGGGGTAGGGACATGGACTCGGATAACAGAGGACAGGAGGGACATGGAGAGGTGCACCAAACTGACCCTACAGGGCAGGCATCAGGGTTTGCAGCAGCACAATACACCACACAGCGCATGCGGGACGGGAGTGTAGCACAACTATCCATAGAAAGCAATAGGGAGGGGACAGGACCATGCACATGGACAACAGAGAACAAATGGGAAAGAGGCAATGGTAGCTAGCTGACCATAATGGACAGACAGGAGAGAAAGCTGCAGCATAACAGACCATAAAGGGCAGGAGGGACGGATCAGGGGCATTACAATGGAACAGACAAGCCAGGAGGGAGGGAATAGGGGGTCTGCACATGGAAACAGAGGGCTGGGGGCAAGGTGGCAGGGCAGGAGCAGCAAGATGACCATGGAGGTCAGGCAGGATGGGCACTAGAAACAAGACACACCATGGAGAGCAACAATAAGACTATGGTGGCATACACACAGACCATGGAGGGAAGGTGGGAGGGGGTCAGGGGCAGCTAGCTGACCACACAGGGAAGGTGGGAGGGGCCATGGCAGCACAGAAGACCATGCATGGCAAGCGGGAGGGTTAGTGGCAGCACAATGGCTATGATGGGCAAGAAGGAGGGTGCAGGGGCATGCACAAAGGACCATGGAGGATAGAAGGGAGGGTCAGGACCTGGGCACAGACAAGAGAGTTCAGGGGAAGGGGCCTCACAACAGACCGGGTGGGGCAGGCAGGAGGAGCAGTTGCAGCACAACAGATCAGGGAGGGCAGAAGGGTGTGGCAGTAAAATGGACCATGGAGGACAGGAGGAAGGGGATAGGGGCATAGCATGTGGACAGGCAGGGTGGAGGTGGCAGGGACAGGTTAAAGTCATCTGACAATGCTAGGCAGGTGGGAGGGGAGTGGCAGCTCAACAGAGCACTCAGAGTAGATAGGAGTGGCAGGTCCATGGAACATAGTGGGCAAAAAGGATGGAGCAGGGGCATGCACAAAGACATCGGAGGGCAGGGGGAAGGAGAATAGGGGCAGCAAGCTAAGCACAGAGGCTAAGCAGGAGGTCAATGATGGGCCATAGAATTGGGCACTGGAGGGCAGGAGGAGTGGACTGGTACATCATGCTAAATGGAGGGCAGTGGCAGCACATCAGACCATGCATGGCAGGAGGGAGGAGGCTAGTCCATGGATTCAGACAACAGAGGATAGGGAGGAGGTGGATGGTGCAGCAAGCTAACTGTTCAGAGAAGGTGGGTAGTTGGAACTTTATTGTTTTTAAAATGTGTGTCTATGCGAACTACTTAAAATACGAACAAGTATGCAGCATAATCTCACGTTTATTCAGGAAGAAGAGGACGTTTGTGACTGTGACTCCGGGCTCACTTGGCAGAAACACCCCCTGCCCCTCCACCCCCATCGCAAAATGTAATGCCCGTGAAAAGGGTAGGTGGACGCAGTGTTATATAGAACATAGTCCTGAGAGCACGATTGAAAATGAAAACTAGATGTAGTATATGGTATAAACTATGCACCAAAAAGTGTGATGTAAGATGAACCGGGCGTGAAATATAATATGCAATACATTGTGCGCAATGACAGATTCATTGGAGAGCGCGAGATAGCACAGGCACTAGCGCGTGCTATGCGATATGCGCCTTGGAGTGTAATATGCACAGGGCAGTGTTGTGTAACATAACTAGTCTCTAAAGTTGTAATATAAAATATGTGCTGGGGAGTGTAACGTTGCAAATGCACTGTGACAAAGATATGGATCCCAGATTGTAATATGTAGGGCATAGCGCTGTGCGTTATAACATACACATCGAGGAAGGCACGTTAGATGGGGCAATATAACCCGTGCGAAGGCAAGTGTGGCATGACATATTCACCGGGTGGTGTTACAGTGCACATGGGCTAGAGAGTGTCATAGCATACGCACTAGCTGGTGGAATACAGCACATAGGTGTGAGGCAATCGGCGGGCACTGGTGGGTGTAACACAGCATTGGGCTCAGCCAGGAGCACGCTGTGGCTCTCAAGTGAGGTTCGTCTACTTTCCAGAGAGTAAAATAAAAAGTATTACACATCCGGCGGTGGATGTGTTTTTTATTATTCGTGAGGGGGGTTTCTTGCATAGTTTGTTCGAATTTTTGTCGAATCCCCTTTGAATGGCTTGGTGTGCGTGTATATTAAATGTGCCCTTCAATAGCTACCCATGTTTGTATAAATAAACGATAAGGGTGTCTACTTGGAGAGTACCCACCGGCGGGGGCGCCGGGATTAGGCACGGTAGGGCGTCAGACACGTCAGAGCTTCACTAGCGGTGTAAATACATTCCATGTGAATTCATTCTATGCATAGTCGCCATTTAATGAATATCACGCAAATCGTCAGGTCGATAGGTACATACGGTTTGTCCAGCATGTCCTAGGTGTTTCTATAAGTATATATATTTTTAAAATAATAAAAAACAAAGGCCGGCCCCGGGGGATGGGGTCCCCCGAGCCATAAGTGGCCTGAGGAGGGGGGCAACGCAGCCCCCGCCTAAAGAATTTAAATAAAAAAATGGCCATGACCCGGGGGTTGGGGTCCCCGGGGCCGATTAAGGCCTTGGGAGGGCCAAATTAATTTTTTTCAACAAAAAAAATTAGGGTGCAGGCCCTGGGGATGGGGTCCCCAGGGCCTGTAAATTAGAAAAAGAAGGGGGGCCACACAGCCCTCCTTCTTAAAAAAAGTAAAATAAATAAAAGACCGGCATCGGGCTGGAGGCCACGCCCCCTCCTTGCAGCACTCTGCAAACGTGCCCCCTGGCCAGTTGTAAGTTGGGGAATTAATTCCCCTTCAATACTGAGTTTCCCTGAGGGCCAACTAGCCCAACAGGTATCTCCAGTGTGCGCCAGGGAGCTGCGTTGCAGACAGGTGTTCTGAGGCTTTAGACCTCTATGCAACGCAGCTCTGTGGCGCTTACTGGAGGTACCTAGTGGGCTAGTTTGACCCTAGGGACCCTTAGGATTCAACGGGACTTAATCTCTCAACTTAGAAGGGCCACAGGGCACGTTTACACAGTGGTGAAGGGAGGGGACGGGTAGAAATAAACTAAAGAGGGCCCCTGAAAAACTAAATAATAGGGGAGGAAAGCAGGGGAAAAAATCAACAAAAAGAATCACAGAACCTCCCCCAAATATTTTTAGTCGGTAATAACTCCCACGAATAATTGGTTAGTGCCTCATTCAATCACAGGGACATAGAGAAATACATTTTTAAACAATTTTATTTTTATATAAGCAAAAATATAAAAATGGAGTCAGTGCAATAAACATGATTTCTAATTTTTGTTGCACTAACAAAAAGCCAAGTAATACCCACAAAGAACAATATTTTAACCAAAATGCATTTACAAGTACATACAGATAACACACAATAAATTCAATATATTACAATACTACACATGAGACCTATACAAAAAACAACATGAAGACAAGCCACCTAAAAAGGAAACAGAAACAAATCTCAATAGTAGTACAAATTGTTCATGTCAATAATTAGAACACCACAAGCGCCGACGCGCGTTTCGGAGTGGACCACAAAGTCCACAAATTCCTTCGTCAGGGCGCATAAATAGATAAATAGAACAGAGATCAATTTGCTCATCAATGGGGTCTTTTTAGTGCATTAAGACTCCGTGGAGAAAAGGGCTTAAAAACGGGGCTTCTTGGCAACCCAGAGCGTGCTCAAAACGAACTCTGTGAAAGAAATGAATGAGGCAAACAATAAGTCGATGTATAGCAATTAAAAACACAGTAATCTATTTCTATGGGAGCAAACCATCACCAAGTAGAGAGCCAGGGTTGACAAATAGAAAATACACACCGAAAAACTGTGAAGAAAAAGTATTTGCAACATGAGGATTACTGCCAGACCAAGAGATATACCCAAGTGTAGAAAAATAAAGACAAAATACAAAGGGTGTACAGTGACTTAAATAAAAACCCTGAAAATAAAAAAGTAGAATGATAACAGGATCAGCACATAATTACCTACTGAGTGAGGGAGTAGCTATCAGAATTCCAATGGACCAATAAGCAAAACCAAAAAGTAATGAAGCCAATACGAGCGATACTCCTGGGGGACAGCTTCGCTACAAGAATAGGTAAACCAATTAAAGTGAATTAGTTATAAGTAACTGGATAGCGTAGGTACTGAAAGAGAACCTACAATTTACACAGGTAGTGAAGTTTTAACAAGGTATGGTATAGGACAATGGCAGACCCTAGATAAGATAAAGGGAAGCCTATTCAAAGCGGAACAGGCGACGTAAATATTATCTAAACAAATAACTATGTGGGCAGATGTAGGAACCGGGCCATGCAAAGAATCAGAAAAATATGAATAGCTTACTCAAAGATAGTGTGGAATGAAGTGGAATATGCGCGAAGGTCGTCACTTGGGCAAGATTAGAAGAATCCAAAATTGAGCAGTTGCCCCCCAAACTGATAAGTTACGGGCATGAGACTCCTGCGGGAATAATTAGGAAACTGAATAGAGAACTTAAAATGTGTGAGAAAATGAAACAGATCCCGGATAAAAATAAAGCTTACTTGTAGTTGGATATAGAATAGGCTTAGTAGCAAGGTAAACGCTAAATCGTCATCGCCTCAGAAATGAGGTCAGTAGCGTACAGGTGCCCACCAATCTAAAGAAAAAATATAAAAAATAGATAAATGAAGTGAAACCTGAAACCCGGACTGCCCCAGATAAGGAAATCGCGCTCGTAAACTTACTGGTGGGTGGTACGCGGTGTGGAACCTGAACGGAATAACGGCCCGATCCTAGGGAGGTAAACGTTGTAGCAGGATTTAAATCCCTGATTCAATAGCCTACACCTGAAGACCCACGTGGGGGACATGAGCGATCCAACATCTAGAGAGTAGGAGATAGGCCGCCATCTTAGGAGTATGCGAGAACGGCGACCCGATCTATCGTATCTCCGAAGTGGGGACTAACGCATAAAGTAAAA
The DNA here is from genome assembly GCF_964204655.1 of Triturus cristatus. Taxonomy (NCBI): domain Eukaryota; kingdom Metazoa; phylum Chordata; class Amphibia; order Caudata; family Salamandridae; genus Triturus; species Triturus cristatus. The sequence continues at coordinate 593,002,250 of NC_140593.1, forward strand.
TATTGTGAAAGTAGCGATGGAGTAATAGAAATACCAAGGGGACCAAGAAAACTAAAACAAAGTGAAAAATAAATGAAAATAAAAAAATAAAAAAATAGAGATAAAAATAAAGAACAGACTATGGAAAAAGGGACGAATGATCCATGATACACAAGGGGCAGATGAAATCTACTATGACATGGGCTATGGGAATAGTAGAAAATATATGAATATGGAAAAAAGTATATATACAAATATAGAAAGACCAAGCACTGAAACCTGGAATGAGAGGGAGAAAACTTCTCTCATACTGTACAATAAAGGCCAAAGAGGTACATAAAAAATAAAAAATAATAAATAATAAAAAACTAAAAAACTAGGAAAGCTCACCTGCAGTAATAAGGAATGCACCCAGAGAGTTCATAGTAAAGCATTCTGCCAAGGACAGTATTCATTGAGTCCAATGATGGCAGTACGCAGAGTGAAAATCCAAAATACTTCTCTCTTACCTCTGAGTCCATTGATATTTTTGTCACTCGGAGTGTGTACTTTTTCAAGTATCGTCCATCTGAGTTCATTATCCGCATGCCGGTGATCTAACCAATGTTGGACGAGAGGAGCCCCTCTTCGTTTGTTTTTAATCGCCGACTTGTGTTCACTGAAGCGGATTCTGAATTCTCTGCCAGTTTCCCCCACATATCCCTTATTACAGGGACAAAGAATGAGGTAGATGACGTTGGCAGATCTGCAATTGGTCATCTCTTTGAGTTGGAAAGTATGTTTTTCCCATATTAGTTCAGATGATACAATGGCAGAGCTGCAGGCATGGCAATTCCCACATTTGTGGTTGCCTAACACGGGGTTGCTGCCAGTAATGGATTTCTGATTGATGGATTTGGTGTTCTCAAGTCTGGATTTAACCAGGAAATTACGTAGATTTCTGTTTCTCCGAAAGGCAAACAAAGGTCTGGGTAAGGAGGTAATCTGCTGACCTGAATTAAGTATATGCCATTGCGAGCAGATAATCTGTCGTAGTTTGTTATTTATGGTTGAATGTCTAGTGACACAAACCAATTTCTTAAGATCATTGGTGGGTTTATCCAAAAAGAGAGCATCTCTGTTGTAATACTTAGCTCTTTTATAAGAATCTCGCACCAATCTACGGGGGTAGCCACGAATAAGTAGTTTTGTGCGGAGTTCCTCCGCATGGCACTCAAAGTTACTGAGGTTGGTACAATTTCTGCGTAGTCTCAAGAATTGGCTGAAAGGGATACTGTCTCGTTGACTACGAGGATGGAAACTTTGATATTGAAGGAGAGTGTTCCTGGCCGTGGGCTTGGTGTACAGGGATACCTCAATGATACCATTCGCCACATGGATCCATATATCCAGAAATTCAATCATGGTCTTGCTGATGTTAGGACTAAATTTAAGGGAGGGGACGGGGCCTGAGGGGATGTATGTCGTTACAATGCACACTTTTACAACACATGCACTTACAACGCATTTTTTACAACGCAACATCCACTACAACGCATTCCATTACATAGCATGACACTACAACGCATTTTTAAAAACTACCTTTACAACGCATTCCATTACATCGCATACTACCTTTACAACGCATACCATTACAACGCATAATATTAAATTGCATTTAAGGTAAGTATTGTAAAAATTACTATTCTAACTCCAGGGGGTGCAACAGTAGGGTAAGTGTTGGATAGTATAGGGGTAAAAATTACTATTCTAACTCCAGGGGGTGCAACAGTAGGGTAAGTGTTGGATAGTATAGGGGTAAAAATTACTATTCTAACTCCAGGGGGTGCAACAGTAGGGTAAGTGTTGGATAGTGTAGTGTAATATTATGCGTTGTAATGGTATGCGTTGTAAAGGTAGTATGCGATGTAATGGAATGCGTTGTAAAGGTAGTTTTTAAAAATGCGTTGTAGTGTCATGCTATGTAATGGAATGCGTTGTAGTGGATGTTGCGTTGTAAAAAATGCGTTGTAAGTGTAGTGCGTTGTAAAAGTTGCGTTGTAAAGGTTGTTCCCCGGCCTGAGGTGACGTGTGCAAACACGCCCTGTGACGCATTTTAAGTTGGGGAAATAATTCCCTTTCAATCCTGAGGGACCCTGGGGGCCAACTAGCCCACCAGGTGCTTCCAGTAAGTGCCACTGCTCTAGTGGTGCAGGCCGTGCCCCTTTTTACACCTCTCTGCAATGGCGCTTACTGGACGTACCTAGTGGGCTATTTTGCCCCTAGGGATCCTCAGGATTCCAGTTGACTTAATCTCCCAACTTAAAAAACGGCCACAGGGCTTGTTTACACAGTGGGGAAGGAAGGGGACGGGGCCTGAGGTGACGTGTGCAAGCACGCCCTATGGCGCGTTTTAAGTTGGGGAAATAATTCCCCTTCAATCCTGAGGGCCCCTGGGGGCTAACTAGCCCACCAGGTGCTTCCAGTAAGCGGCACTGAGCTGCGTTGCAGAGAGGTGGTCCAGGCCGTGCCACTTTTTACACCTCTCTGCAACGCAGCTCTGTGGCGCATACTGGAGGTACCTAGTGGGCTAGTTGGACCCTAGGGACCCTCAGGATTCAATTAACTTAATCTCCCAACTAAAAACGGCCACAGGGCGTGTTTACACAGTGGTGAAGGGAGGGGACGGGGCCTGAGTTAACGTGTGCAAACAAGTCCTGTGGCGTGTTTTAAGTTGGGGAAATAATTCCCCTTCAATCCTGAGGGACACTGGGGGCCAACTAGCCCACCAGGTGCTTCCAGTAAGCACCACTCTGCTGCGTTGCAGAGAGGTGGTCTAGGCCGTTCCCCTTTTTACATCTCTCTGCAACGCAGCTCTGTGGCGCTTACTGGAGGTACCTAGTGGTCTAGTTGGACCCTAGGGACCCTCAGGATTCAAGGACACTTAATCTCCCAACTTAAAACTGCCACAGGGCGTGTTTACACGGTGGGGAAGTGAGGGGACGGGGCCTGAGGTGACATGTGCAAACACGCCCTGTGGCGCATTTTAAGAGGTAGTTTTAATCCTCTGCCCTATTATATACCAGGGGCTTACAGAGGAGGTCATGCTGATCACAGGGGGACCCCAACGCATAGTGTTCCCTAGTGTATGTAGGTGTTTTCACTGTATTCTGAGTGTCTTTTAACATAGCACTGGCTCTAGGACTGGTTAGTCAGACTCAGTTACCACCAGTATCCGTCTGAAAAAGTTGAGGGTACAGGATGATTTTGCAACAAGGCTACTTTCTGCTCTTCTGTTTGTTCTTTCTGCACGGTATCCTTCTTCCTGCACTTTTGAGGACTTCTGTTGCTTCTTTCTGCATTTCTTTTTTTTCTTTCTGTGCGTTTTTTCTTCTTTCTTCACATGTCCTATCTCTGTAGACATAGTTAGAAATTAGCATTTAAAAAACCTTTGAAATTCACTGAAAAAACCATAGGTTTCAGGCACGTTATAGTTAGGAATTAGCATTTAAAAAACCTTAGAAATTCACTGAAAAAACCATAGGTTTCAGGGGCGTCATAGTTAGCTGGACTTTTCACTCGTACAAAACCATTGAAATTCCCCCGTTATAGTTAGTTCAGCTAACTATAACTTGCGCGCCCGCAATGCACTGCTGATGACGTCACATATTACATCACTCATGACATGGTCAGTGACATCACTCATGACATCACTGATGACATCTCAAATGACATCGCTAATGACATCACTGATGACATCATCCTTGTGATAGAGTGGCAGACCTCCTCTTCCCCTAATATAACCATTGATACACACATTCAAAAATAGAAACTACAATGTTCAAAACAATGGACATACCAATACCAGTTACAACAACCTATTCAGTAATTCTAAGATCCACATACACATCCACTCATTCACCAACAGTCCTATACAGTCACTCATACATGTACTCACTCATCATATGTACTCACACACCTATACATCCTGTTACACAACGCCACTCATCCATAGAGTTACTCACACACATAGTCACTCATGCTAATAAAGAATCAAACATCCATGTACTTGCATATACAGTTATACACACACCACCACACTTACTTCTACAGAAACTTACACATGCTTAGTCTTTTAAACAATCACTTATAGAAACACATACTTATTCATACAGGAACTCTTTCAATTTCTCACTCTCACATATACTCACTTATATACACCAATAGTCACATATACTAGTTTAAAACATATGTAGTTACTCATAAAGACACTATTGAGACAGTCTATCACTCACTAACACACCCATGCACACACTCATCCACCCATACAGTCCTGCACACATGCTGTCTTCAACACATACAAACAGTGAGTCACTCATTCATGCACCTATGCACTACGTAATACCCCCCACCGAACCATACAGACACTCAGACACTCATACTGATACTCAAAAAAACAACTAATAACCTATATAGACACTCAGGTAGCTACTCACCACCCCATGCAGCCCCTTATACACAAAGTGAGGGACTGATACAGATATTTACACATTTAAACATTACTCACTAAGCCATGTATTCACTAAGATACACTTAATCAGTCAGTTATACAATCAATTTCTCAAAAACAAATCATCCATTTAGACACTTATATACCCATTTATTCTTCCATCGACCTTGAGATATACATATATAAAACATATGTAATTTTCAGAAAAAGACGCATTCACTGGATGATGTCATCAGTGATGTCATTTGAGATGTCATCAGTGATGTCATGAGTGATGTCACTGACCATGTCATGAGTGATGTAATATGTGACGTCATCGGAGGTGCATTGCGGGCGCGCGAGTTATAGTTAGCTGAACTAACTATAACGGGGGAATTTCAATGGTTTTGTACGAGTGAAAAGTCCAGCTAACTATAACGCCCCTGAAACCTATGGTTTTTTCAGTGAATTTCTAAGGTTTTTTACATGCTAATTCCTAACTATAACGTGCCTAAAACCTATGGTTTTTTCAGTGAATATATATATATATATATATTACTGGCCTTCACCAGTAGGTAGTTATAGTTAGGACCAAAGTTTCCGTAGGAAAAGCTTTTTTTGTTTTGCCAATGACTTTGGTGCCGCTTGACAAATCTTCATGAAATGTTCAATAGTCTTCCCCTCTTTGCAGTTTAATATGGCTTGGCGGGAGCAATTTTCCACCGCTCACGCCAAGTCATAACAAGCTCTGCTATGCTTTGAGCAAGCTAGAGCATGTTTAAAATGCTCTTGTTCACTGGAAGCAGAGCAGAATTCATTTTGGACACAAGGAACTACATGTTAGCAGCTCCCTCTGTCCAAAAGCAATGCCGGCTCCCGCAAGACACGGTGAGCCGGCAGGGACAGCGGGGCCTTGAGGCTCCTCCCACAGTCCCCAACAGATGAGTTTGGGTGTCCTGAGTGGGACCAGAGCACCCACAGCAGAGACCTGTCACTGGGGGATGGGGCCCCCATTTCTTTTAAAAATAAATAAATAGCCCCTACCTTTAATATTAAAAAATGAAAGGCCGAGCCTTGGGGTCTCTGGGGCTGAAATGCAGCCCGCCTTACCTAAAAAACTGAAAGGAGAAAATGTTTTTTTAAACAGCTTGTCAATTCACCAGAGGCCCCTCCCCCTTTGTCCACCACTATGCAAACGCATCTCCTGGGGTGCTGCTGGTTGGGGGATGAAGTCCCCTGGATTTCACAGGGTCCTTGGAGGCCAACAAGCCCTCCTGTTACGTCCAGAAAGTCCCTCACAGGGGGATTGCAAAGAGGTTTTTGGAGGCCATTCCACTTTCTCTACCACTCTGCAAACACACCTCAAGGAACACTATTGGTTTGGGAATACATTCCACTTTACTACTGAGGGCCTCATGACTACAATGGACTTCTTCCCCCAACCAATAGTCCGCCAGGAGGCAAGTTTGCAAAGGTGGTGTGGCCTCTGATGACATCTCAGCAATCCAGCTGTGTGGGTCTTACTGGAGGTAACAGGAAGGATAGTTGGCCCCCAAGGACCCTCAATAGCCAAGGGGACTTCATCCCCTAACTAGTAGTGCACCAGGAGGCACTTTTACAGAGTGGTGGAGAAAGGGAGCATAGCTACCAAAAACCTCTCAGCAAACCCACTGTGTGGGACTTAGTGGAGGCAACAGTCAGGGCAGTTGGCCCCAAGAACCCTCAATAGCCAAGGGGACTTCAACCTGCCTACTAGTAGTGCACCAGTAGGAGGATTTGTAGAGGGGTGAATAAAGGGAGCATGGCCTCCGAAAACCTTTCAGCAATCCTGCTGTGTGGGGACAAACTACCCCTCCTGTTACCTCCAGTACATCCCAAACAGCGGGATTTCTAAGAGGTTTTTGAAGGCCATGTCCCCTTTCTCCACCACTCTGCAAAAGCACGTTCTGGTGCACTACTGGTTGGGAGATGAAGTCCACTTTACTCCTGACGGACCTTGGAGACCAAGAAGCCCTCCTGCTACTACCTGTTAGTCCTACTCAGTGGAACTCCCGAAAGCTGGTTTTTAAATGAAGTGTATATATATATGTATATATTATCTACTGGCGGTCGCCAGTAGATAGTTATAGTTAGGACCGAGTTTCCATAGGAAATCTCAAAATTCTATTTTGAATAACTTTGGCGCCGGTTGACGAATCCTCGCGAAATTTTCAAAACTAATGGGGCGCTCCGCTCAGCTCCTACCCTGGAAGTCTCGGGGTGATTCGTCAAGCGGGGGCTGAGAAAAAAGGGGGGTCCCAAAACGCGTTTTCCCAATGCATTTTCCCATAGGACCTTTAGTCGAAGGTACAGCCCGAACGGCTGAACAGAATTACTTGAAATTTGGCAAAGAGGTGGTCCTCAGGTCAGGCATGTGCCTTTTGCATATATGGTATCAATCTGTTCAGTAGTTCCTGAGAAAATTGCAGTTAAAAGTACATAAATATCTATAGCCGCGCACCATAACGTTTCCAGAGCGTAATTCTGATTGGTGGTTACATGTCAGTCAACATTCGAATCGGTCGAAATCAGGAAGTGTCGGCCGCCATTTTGTGTGTTGTGTGTGTGACAGGGAAAAAGAAAGGTGGAGAACGTGTAAAGGGGGCAGGGTAGAGAGTTCCTGACCCCTCAGCCTTTGTCAGGGGGTTCCTGAAGGACCCCGAAGGGTGAAAAAAACATTTTATTTTTTTTCAAAAAATCGCGGCGTGCGCACTGTGCGCGCACCCCTAGCCGCCATTTTGAGTTTTAGAGGAAGAAGAGAGTTAAAAACACAAGTGGAGAACGTTAAAAGGGGGCAGGGTAGAGAGTTCCTGACCCCCTAGGCCTTCTCAGGGGGACCATGAAAGACTAATTAGGTCCCAAAAAAATAAATACAATTTTAATACATATCGCGGAGTGCGCGCACTGTGCGTGCACGGTGCACGCACGGTGCGCGCACGGTGCGCGCACGGCAGCAATAAATTCATTAAAAAAATAGAATTAAAAATAAAATTTAAGTGTTTAGATGTTGGTTGGCTCTAAAAAGAGCCGTTGTGTTCATTGAGTGTTTTTTTGTACCTACAAGTAAGTACCGATGCAGAGTCTAAAGTTCAAGAGGAAGACTCTGTTGCCTTCATCTTTGAAATGTACACCGTCTCCTCTATAAATGCCTTGCATGTTGTAACGCAAGTTGTTGTGGTATATCGAACCCATACCATAGTCTCTGAGGAAAGCAGAAACAGACTTATTTACGTGCTTTCTTGCTTTCTCAATCTGCGGACAATATTGGTTGGACCGGTTCCACTTTTGCCTTTGGCATATATTAGAATATACAAAGGTAGTTTGTGGAAAAAGTGACATCAATTGCACAAAGGTGTCCTTAACAAGCATTTCCAGACCTACCCCAGTTAAAGTGCCTAGGTCATTTCCACCACAGTGCACAATTATAAGGTAAGGCTGTGGGAGATGTAGAAAGGATTTCACCAAAGGCATTAATTGGTGCCACTTTAACCCTCTATGACCAATCCATTTAATGTCTACATTTGGCAAAGCAAGGTCTTTCACAATACCTCTTTTTTCTGCATACTTTTCACTCCAGAAGACATAGCTATGACCTACAATCCACACTGTGAACATCTTTCAAGGAGATCTGGATGCACTCAGAAGGTGTCTTTCAGTAGAATGGCAATATGAAAAGAAAGATAGTTCTAAAATGGAGGCTTACATACTTTTTTTTAATAAAATGAACTCATTGGCTGTTTCAGACTATTCAACACTAAAAACTAGGCGGTATGTTTACATTTTTAAAAGCATGTTTTGTATTGGTTCAGAAAAATGTGTTCCCACAGAACATTACTTTGGATTTGCTGTTAGGTTTGAAAAGTCAAGCACTCATGCTCTTTGGATTAGAAACATTGTGTGCTGAACTTCTGACCTCTCTGCTCACACCATTGTTCCATGATCTGTTGCTATGGTAGCAGGCAGAAGTCATGTTAGGGGTAGGGATCATTTGGAAAGGGTTGACATTTGCAACCAATAGAAATGTGTGTTTCCATTTGAAAAAATGTGGGAAGCACTGTGATTTGAAGTTAACATGTATATGTGTGAAAAAAGAGAGGGAAAGTTTGCCATTTACTGGTTCAGGTGTACAGCTCAGAGATTCTGGCTCTGGTAATCTGCTGTGTGAGTGCCACATTTCTTTCTCAACTAACTACTTTTAAAGGTGAGTTATGAATTTGAGAGAGGATGGATGTGGTGCATTTTGATATAAATAATAGAAATGCAATTCTTCTTTTAAAGTTGTGTTTTACATTTTATGTTTTGGAACATATTTAACTGCCTTGAACTTGTAAGATATTATAGAGTATGTCTTCACCATAAGTTAAGGTGTACTGGTATCACTCAGGAATACTGTTTTGTGCCTAGAATCACACCATGAGTCTGTGTGCACAAAGGAATTGTTGTCAGAGATTTAATTCGTGTTGGTCTGGTTCTGTAAGACTTGCATTCGTAGGAAAGGGGCAGCTTGTTTTCTTGAACTGTGATGGCTAGCATTCAGCACAAATCAATATCTCACAAATGAGAGGCAAATGCTAACACATTTGAAATCAACATGGTAGATTTTCCTTCCACTCCTGCAATGGGTGAGGTAGTTACTACATGTTCCAAACTCCAATTAAAACTTACCACAAATGTACTCTTACATACATCTGTGCAGTCTTCATGCAGTTGTGCAAGCGCCCATGCAGATCTCTCTTGCACCTGACAATACACAGTCTCCAGAAGTACGCTCTTAGCACACAGCCAGCTGCTTCTCCTGCACTCTCATGCTTACTATTCAGCACTGTGTGGTATTTCAGATTGCAGTGAGTAACGCTAACACATTCAACATCACCAAGGCTCATTTCTAGGGGTGGGCGGAATTTGCGAAATTAACTTTCGCAAATTATCGCGAAAATGCTGAAAATCTCCGCAAACACGCCAGAAATATCGCAAAGACGCAGAAGTTTTTTTCCCGCTTGTTCGCGGTATTTTTTGCGTGATCGCGGGTTGCCAACTTACCCATGCGATTGCTCACGGGCGCGGCCATCTTGTTTTCACTTGTCCCGCCCTCTCGCGATGCTTACTTCCTGTTCCGGGTTGCGCAATGCATGTTCGCGCCTGTTCGCGGTCAATATTTCCTGTTCGCGACCGCTTTTACTTGATCGCGTTGCTTTTTGCTTTCTCAGGAGAAAATATCGCGCAAACGTGCATACGTGGTCGCAATGGGCGCGGCCATCTTGTTTTTCACTCTATTGCATGGTTCTGGGGCCTGATTTTGAATCCTCCCAAAATCTTTTCAATCCTTTGTTTATAGCCACTTTTTTTTTATCTTTATTACTTATTATTTCTCTAACTATTTTCCTGCCTCTATATTTTTTGTTTTTGTCTACTTTTTTTTTGTTTTTTAGCTACTTTTTCTCTTTCTATTGCCTGCTATTTATTTCCTTTACTCCTTTATTTATTTTACCTTTTCTTTCCCGCCACATCCCCAGAACCATGTCCAAGGGTAGGGCTGTTCGCCGGCGCAGCCAGAGCCGCGACCGCTTTCCTTGCGGAAGGCGGCGCCCACAAGGGGTGCAGGCACAGGCCTTATTTGGGGAGGTGGAGTTGGCTGCACTAATTTTCTTTGTGCAGCGCCACCTCCCCTCAACCCTGGCAGCAGGTGGCAGGCCTGGGTCCGGGTACGGCCTCCAGGAGCGTCGGCAGCGGTGGGGGAAGGTGCACCGGGCAGTGTCACGCTTCTCTGGTGTTCGGCGCACCCAGGCGCAGCTGACGCACCGGTGGTCCGACATCTTGGACCGTGAGCAGGACCTGCTGGACCTGCTGGGAGTGGAGGTCCCCGGGCTTGGTGAGTACCTATTTAATTATTACTACTTTGTGTCTGTTCTTCTGCTCTGTGTTATATATTGCGAATATCTTTTTTTTCTTCCAACCAGCTAGAATGTTGCTGCTTACATTCCAGGTTAATTACGTTTAAAAGTCTGTGATTTTTTTGACACAGGTGCTCTTCTGCGCTACTACTAATCTTACTTGTTTGCAGCTTTGCGTTTGCGCTTGCTTAGCGTGATTCTTTATGAGATTATTTTAGAGAAATTAAGTTACGTAATGCTACAGTGACTCTAGTCCACTCCTTACTTTGTCCTGTCACTAATAGATATGGGCGGATTGATACTTCGGTTTAGGTACTTTGTATGAGCTTCTAATTTGGTAGTGGTATGCGTGATGCCCCCTCACTCAGTTACGTGACGTGCTGGTAGTACGGCTGTCTTTATTAGAACATTTTCTAGTTTGTTCAATGAGTGGTGGTAGGCTTAGCAGTTACTTAGCACTAGCAGATCAGCATCAATCAATCAAACCCAAATTTGGTGTATACAAAACATGTAGTCATGTTCATGTGTCCTCCATAATTTGACCATATGCATTGTTGAGGAATACAGTGGAAATGCATACTTAATGTACAATTGGCATGCCTGGAATAGGTGGGCTAGGTTGGGTGGTACGTTGTACTTAGGCTTAGTTGTAACTTGGTATTCTGGAATCAGAATGGAAGACTGGATTACTGTTGATAAATAGTAACTTAAGTAGTCGAACTGCGAATCCCCCGATATTACTTGTTGACCAGATGAGATCGGTCAATTTAATTATTGCAATTGTTGTTTACATAAGTGTTTTTTGACCGTTGTTGAAAAATATTGTATTTGTTTGACACCATCCATCAATGTTTGTCTCTTTCTTATATCTTTCCTGTTCATCAGCACCCAGGGGCAGACCGAAAGGGACTGGGCAGTCGGCGGGACACACAGAACACCACCAGGAGGACACCGCTGAGGGCTCCTCTGCTGGCCCCAGTAAGTCTCCTTGTTTTTAATAATATTTCTTATTCCATAACTTGTACTGCCCCATATTTTTCCTGAACTATTGTTTGTTTCCAAATGCTATTTTTTTACCACCAATTATCCTTCAATCTGTACGGTTTCAAAAATCTTATCCCTGCCTCCGCTATGATGACTCTGAGTACTACTACTACTACATACTATCAGTCTGCCTGTACTGTAGTAGCTAGTCTTGCCCAGTTGGCCAGTGCCACTCTTTGTGAAAGGTTGTAATATAAAACTCATATTCACCAGTAGCTCGAGCCATTGAGTCCAATCCGTTGGGTCGTCGTCTTGTACTACTTTTACTCTTATTGATCTTGAGGCTTTGAAAATTCACAGCAACAACAGCCCTACCAGATTTATTACTATTTTGATATGATACCCTATAGGACATACTACTGTTGTAGGGATCTTGCACATACACAGACATTTGCACCAGTAAATAGGATGTTGGTGATGGTAGGTTGGACCTTCCTTGCACACCTCAATCAGAAATTCCGCACCCACCACAATTCCACTGCTTGACTATAGGACTGTCTTGTCATAACTATTAGGTCTCGGAACCCTCCCCCCGAGATACCCAACAAGTAGACAACCCAGAACATAACACACCCAACCTCTCAGTCGTGGAAGCAATTCACATGCACACCCTTACTTTAATTTGCTCACTCGTGTAAGTTAGTCCACACCAAATACCACCAAGTCTATGTAAGTTCAAAATGCTTATTTCAATTTGAGAAGGTCTGTACACTGTTTTCTTATAAATGCAGCACCAACCGGAAAATCAATAACATTAAAACAATATACATTGTTTACACTTATACAGTTGGGAATTAAATCATGATAACTGAACAGTGGTGGAAGGCAGCACCCCCATCCCATAGCAATTTAGTTTATATAAATTTATAAATGAAGATGTGAGTGAAGGGACCCCTCACCTTAGAAGAACCTAGTACTGGTAGTTGTTGCATCATTCAGAAGCTCCGGTTCGTAGAAGGGAATCTCGCGTCTGTAATGCGAAAATGGAGTGCCTTCGTATATTGCAACTTGCAAGCATTTCTCAGCCGTGCCAAAAAGTGTAGCATTTATGGATAAGCAATATGGACTAACAGTAACAGTAGTACACCAGTACTTCCTAAAAAAGTGGCTTGTTAATGTTTGTTGACCGCTTGTACGCAGCGCGTAGACTAGACAGTAGCAGTGTGAGGCAGGTCATGTGGGCTCAAAGGTGTCTTAAGAAGCTGCAATGTAAGGGTAACGTCACATGTGCAAAAATAAAAGACACAAAGGTAAAATGGTAGCATGGCTAGGGCTAATTAAGCAAAGGCTACAATGATCATATATAACTATTAGTGTCTACTCTACTACTACCTGATTTGTACTAGTGATGTATGTTAGTATTAACTCATTTTTCAACCTTGCTACTGATCAATAGGGGGGAGGTGTATATGACGCCTAATAAATGTGTAATGTTTTCTAGGCGCACTACTGACCACCATTGCCGGGGCCAGCGAACAAGGCGACGCGGAGGGCGAGGATGCGGCAGTTGCTGCCGATACCGACGATGGAGCGGTAGGGGGAGTGGCAGCACCAGTGGCAGACGGTGGTAAGTTGGATTCATAATCCTTAACTATTGTTGAACTTGACAGTACACTCACTGCAAGGGTGTACTGTATGTATATGTCTACTGTACAGTTGTGACTTAGGGCCCCATTAGGATGGTGGGCGTATTGCCCCCGCCGGGCCGGCTGGAATTCACTGCCGACACCGCAGGGGCAAACCTCCCGCCATCCCTGTAGAAAATATTCAGACCCCCCACATGTCGACCAGGCGGAAAGGGTTCAATATGCCGGTGGTGTCTCTCTGAACACACCGCCAGCCATATAATCTGCATTTTGGAATGCCTTTGCGTGGCGGCATTGCCGTCCGCCACGGAAAGGCATGCAGACATTGCAGAGTATGCTTGGGTGCCCCCATGGAGGGTACCTACCTATGCTATGGTACCCCCCGCCTTTCAAAGCAAAACGTGACAGGCTCCATGCGGGGCCCATCATGTTGTGCTTGGAAAAGCAGCACAACATTTTAGCATTGCTTTCAGCAAAGCCAACCAGAATGTAAAAAAAAAACAGGATGCGCCCGCCACTGTGCTGGGCGCATCATCCTAATTAATTGTCCCCACGGGACCCCCACCCTTTTTAGCATGAGGATGGCGGGCGGACAAAGTCCGCCCGCTATCCGATGTCGTAAGTAAGTATGAGTTGTTGGGGACGTTTGAAGAGTGAACTAGAAGACTAGAATTCCCTTTAATTGGCATAGGAGCCGGAGTATTGAGTACCCAATGGCCTCATCTATCTGATTTCAACTCAGCTTTGAAAGTTTTATGGAGAAGAGCACCTGGTGCACTGTTCAACTAAAAAGTGAAAGACGGGTGGAAGGAAGAAGGACGGGCGACATTTAAAATGTTGTATACTACTGTGCTTTATTGTGCTACTCTACCATGCCACTATGTGTATAAATAATTACCTTGTCCTACTGTTTTTCTAAGAGTATATTTTACAATTTTCTTGTTTTTTTCTTTTTGATACACAGCTACTCCAAAACAAAATTGGAAGTAGTTGGCCACCAAGGCACGGCGCCGGAAGCTAGAGGCAATCCAGCGAGAATACCGGCGGCTGGTGGTTTTAGCCGAGGAGGAGGAGGAGACTGCGGCTGCAATTGTTGAAGCCTCCTCCCGTGGCCCGGGCCCCAGCCACCGCCTTCCAGCGGTACGGCGCCACCGTCTGGCGGCTGCCCGCCGCCACCGTGCCATCTCTGGTGCCCCCCCACTGTGGCTGCAACTGCCGCACCCTTAGACGCCGCGTCACCCGTTTAGAGGGCGAGATGCGCCAGATGCGTGTCCTCCTGGAGTCCCGCCCCACCACTTAGTCCCTGTCATCCTGTTCTGCCCTTTTTTTAATTCTTGTTTGGGTGGGTGGGTGGGAACTTGTTTGGGCGTTACGGACTTCTATGGACATTGGTTGGGGTTAGGGAGGGGGGTGGGTCAGCTTTTGTGGGTTTAGTTTATTTGTTAGGGTAAATTAAATATATTTTTCTATGTTACATGCAATGTTGTTAATGTTTTGTAGGTGGGGTAACTGTTTTACATCACACTGTTTCCTTGCTGATGCATGGCCGCCCATAGCCTGTGTTTGATTTCAATAATTGGCTGACTGTATAAGACACAGATAGATGCGACACACCTCACTCATTGACTGGTCCTTCTAGTACTTTCAGTATGTCCTCTAGTCTATGCATTCTTTGTACTGGTGTGTGAAAATGAAATCATTGACAACATGTCCATTATTAATTCTGCCTCCCCCAAACTTGTCTCTTACCGGTGCTTGATGTTTATGTCCAACTGTGGCACAGCACTGGCTGCATGGTGAAGATGGTTTCCTTTTTCATACATGCCATGATTGGGGTGGTGGTGGTGGTAGCAGCATAGTAGTAGTAGTAGACACTGGCAGGGCGGCAGCATTTGCAAAAAAAGAGAAGGAGACAGTCAATCGCCTTTGAGAGACTGTTAGGAGTAGTTGAATGAAGTACAGTACAGAACTGACCGAGCAACAATAATATGCTCAAATATTTGACAAAAAAACAGAATGGTGGTTAGGAGGATAGCCTACTAGACAGAGTTACAAACTATAGTTGTGTCGAGTCACTTGACTAGGCCTACAGCCTAACAGTTAGTGTTGTATATGAGGAATGACAAGAAACAAATCCAATCAATGCCGGCAATTCATGCTGAGGTATATGTTCCTTTGTTAAAAAAAATAACCTCTGAAATATCCTACTCATGGGTGGCCAAGCAGAAGAAGATCATCGCTCTGCCTTGAAATTGAAGTAGTGTTGCTTTCAGCACATCCGCCCCAGCAAGTGTGTGATTAAGTATTGGTGTACATTTAATTTGGTTACACCTCGAGAATAAGTCACACAGCCAGGGGGAAGAGGGTTAGGGTTTGTTGAATGGATGGGAAGGGGGTTTTTGGGAAAGGTTTGACATTGACAAAAAGTATGCATACATAGACAAACAAACGACAATCATTGAAGACTACCATATCCATATGTTAAGGGAGAAAAGGGCAATGCATTCATGATGATGAGAGACCCGGATTACATACACTTCTAGTTCTTGTTCTGTTGTTCCGGCCTTAATACTTTAACAGATAGCAAATAGACATTTTAAATATTGGTAGGGAAGAATCGTAAACACAGAGCAAACCTAATGATGATAATAACTCCAAGAACACACTGTTGTAAAGATTGTATACAAGATATTAATCAAATTATTTAAAAGAAGATAAAAGTGGATACTGTTACTGTCTTATCCTGGTCAAAAATGTGGACTGGATTTTTGCAACTCGGTATTCCTCTTGCTCCTCTCGTCCATCAATCTTGGGTGTGTCACCTCGCCACTCGCCACTGCCCGGCTGGAAAAAAAAGGTGATTGATTGGTAAGGTAATTAATATGCATTGTAATGTTTTACAAAGTTTCGGGCAAGGCCCGGCCTGTAATTGTAGATGGAAAACCAAAGGGGATATTGAGAAAGAAAGTTAAAACAAATGCACATGTGATGGTGTAGTGCAACAAGAACACTTTCCAGGTGGCATGTATGCATCATCTCTACTCTAGTCTGTTTCCAGCATTGACCTTCAACAGTAACAGGAGAGAGCAGGCCCACAGTGCTTAGCATTAGCACATCCTACGTTAACACTTAAAATTCTTTTTTTTTCTCTCAAAGAGTTGGACAAACGCAAAGCACATTATCCATTCCAAACATAGTATTTTACAGTTTAAGTTAGTAAAATCAATGCACTGCAGTCATCCCACCGCTACACTCTATTCAACTTCTACACAGACATTTGGGTCTGCTGTGGTTGTTGTTGTTGACGTGTTTACCTTTTGGCTTTTTCGTTTTATGCCACTCATGAAACGTCCTCCTGAGTCCTGACTTAATCATCATCATCTCTGATACTTTTACTGACTGACTGTGAAGATCGGCCTGCAGTATAAGTAAAATTATTATGACACAACAAGAGTAGAAATATAAATATTACTGACTTGAGTCATTCTTTATTGTGTACAGAAAGATAGATTACTAGTACACTTTGACATCACTTTGTGCACAACAAACAAACAACGCAAACACAAAGACCAATAGCTTAGAGTCAGGTGTCCAATGCATGCCATTAATTGTCATCATTACCTGTTCCTTCTCATCTTAAGTTAACAGGCCGTCTATTTCGCCATCATCATGATGGACGGTGCTGTTGTGTCAATCATACTCATTGCGCAGATTGAGTGAGTCCCCTTCCTGTATTGAATTAAAAGCAATGTATCACCAAGCTCCAGGAGAAGTACAAATTTCTTATTTACAAGAAGGGGAAAATTAGTGTGTTCTGTAGAGAGTTGATTAGTGGCAGTGCACAATTACATAAATTCATGCACAACAAACACAACAAAATCTAAATCATTCAGTCTGCGACTCTGCGTCCAATGCATGGCATCAATCATTACCTGTTCCTTCTCATCTTAAGTTAACGGGCCGTCTATTTCGCCATCATCATGATGGACAGTGCTGTTGTGTCAATCATACTCATTGCGCAGATTGAGTGAGTCCCCTTCCTGTATTGAATTAAAAGCAATGTATCACCAAGCTGCAGGAGAAGTACAAATTTCTTATTTGCAAGAAGGGGAAAATTAGTGTGTTCTGTAGAAAGTTGATAAGTGGCAGTGCACAATTACATAAATTCATGCACAACAAACACAACAAAATCATTCAGTCTGCGACTCTGCGTCCAATGCATGGCATCAATCATTACCTGTTCCTTCTCATCTTAAGTTAACGGGCCGTCTATTTCGCCATCATCATGATGGACGGTGCTGTTGTGTCAATCATACTCATTGCGCAGATTGAGTGAGTCCCCTTCCTGTATTGAATTAAAAGCAATGTATCACCAAGCTGCAGGAGAAATACAAATTTCTTATTTGCAAGAAGGGGAAAATTAGTGTGTTCTGTAGAAAGTTGATTAGTGGCAGTGCACAATTACATAAATTCATGCACAACAAACACAACACAATCATTCAGTCTGCGACTCTGCGTCCAATGAATGGCATCAATCATTACCTGTTCCTTCTCATCTTAAGTTAACGGGCCGTCTATTTCGCCATCATCATGATGGACGGTGCTGTTGTGTCAATCATACTCATTGCCCAGATTGAGTGAGTCCCCTTCCTGTATTGAATTAAAAGCAATGTATCACCAAGCTGCAGGAGAAGTACAAATTTCTTATTTGCAAGAAGGGGAAAATTAGTGTGTTCTGTAGAAAGTTGATTAGTGGCAGTGCACAATTACATAAATTCATGCACAACAAACACAACAAAATCATTCAGTCTGCGACTCTGCGTCCAATGCATGGCATCAATCATTACCTGTTCCATCTTATTTTCAGGTAATAGCCAGTCTCTCTCGGCTCTGAAAGGAGGATAGCTATAGTAGTCATCTGATTCATGCTCCACTTCTTTTGGCAGGACTAGGAAAGTTTGAATTTGTTCTTGTAGTATTTTACCATCATCCAATCATCATTCATGAGGGCAATGGATTTGGGCGGGAGATTCAGTATGATGGAGCAGAGGAGCTGGATTCAGAGGACTGTACTGTCAAACTGCAGACACCTGAAAATTGTATATTAAATAAGAAGAGTAGAAGACGGTGGTAATGGATTTGTTGTGATTCACAAGTTTGTAACCGGAACGACAGACACACAAATAAAGGTGGGAAAAAAGGGAGGAAGACAATAAGTGCAAGCCTAATTGTCAGGGAAGTATAGCTCGTCCTCAAACTCTGGGGGGTCAGCCAGTAGTAGGTAATAATCATCATGTGACACACTGCTTCCGTCACCTGAGCCACTGTCCTCATCTTCCTCCATTGCTTCATGTATTGTGTAATTCGGTGGTATGAAGTGCTGATTCATTTTGATCATTGTTAACCTCTCCACGTTTTTGGGCGAGAGACTGGTCCTTCTCAATGTTACAATGGAACCAGCAGCACTGAAAACACGTTCGGAAGAGA
This sequence comes from Triturus cristatus, assembly GCF_964204655.1. Taxonomy (NCBI): domain Eukaryota; kingdom Metazoa; phylum Chordata; class Amphibia; order Caudata; family Salamandridae; genus Triturus; species Triturus cristatus. Next base: position 593,020,744 of record NC_140593.1, read on the forward strand.
CACTTGCGACAGGGCAAGCCATATAGCTTATCGCCAGCCTGCTGAGCTGTGGCCATTCAGACCTTTTCCTATACCAATACTGCAATGGGTTTTGATCAATGTACACCTCTGTTGGGTCGTCCAGATAGGCCTGGACCATCCGCTCAATGTTCAGGGTTGCTGCTGGTAAGCTTTCGTGCTCTTTTCTCTGTGCATCAGCACTGTGCTTATTAATGCCTAACTTTACATACCAATCGTGTAATGATTGTACTCGGCCTAATGATCCAGTTATTGTTGCTGTGGTCGATAGTTATGGTGAGTGTTGTGATCCAAACGCACTGCCCTCAGCCGGCGAAGTTGCACTTGATCCTTCATGGCCTGCTGCAGTACTTCTTGTGGGTTGATCTTGCGGGATTTTAATTAGCAACCGTTCGTTTTCCAACTTACTGGCTGCTTCAGCTATACAAGTTTTGTAGCGGGCAACATCAATCTTGGAAAAAGCAAAGAATGTCTTCAGTCCAAATTTTGCACGTTGAAGAACCAGAACCTTATGGGTCTGGCGGTGCAGGGTACGCCTTAATCTCCTAGGTTCTCCTGCTCAGCTACACAGAGACACGGGACACTCTGTTTGCGTAAAAGATCGGATTTATTAGCTGCAGCTAGCACAGTTATCCTAGAAGTACACACGGTATGTTCTCAGGAGACTGCCACTTCACTCTGTGGCGCACAATCTTATATACAATATAGGTAACATACACATTAACCAAATATACATCCAGAACATACAAGAAAGAGCCAATAAGGAAAGTTGGAAAACAGGACAGAACCAATAGGAGGAACCTCTCTCATGGGGTAATTTGTCAGTGTCAGTTTAACTGACGGATCAGAATCAACGAATGCCTGAGAGAACAATAAGGATCTATAAGAAATAAGTGTCCTTACAGCTTTCTCAACCTTAGAACCCACAATAAGTCCTTCATCAAAATCAGTCTGAACATCTAACAGACCCGGAGGAACCGAATTTAAATTCACATCCTCCCATTGCTTAATGAGAGTGTCGCACTTTGCATTAAAAACATATCTTTGCTTGGGTGCATTCCATTGTGAGAAATGAAGCATAATATCGAGCACACTAAATTGGGGACCCTTTTTGATCCATTTTTGTGCGAGAGATTCCAATCTCTCTCGTTCTTCAGAATCTGGAAACTGACTACGAGATTGTCTTCGAGCAAAAGCCGGAGACACATTTAAAGCTTCAAAGAAAGGAGATAGAATACCAGTGACGGTATCCGTAAGACGCTTACGCACAGACGGAGAATTAGACATAAGAATAGGGGACAAGGTATTAGGCGAACTAATGGAAGGAGAACCGATAATTGCAGGAGGAGCAGAAGGCAAAGGAGATCGAAGATCAGGAGATGAGGGCAAAGAAGTTGAAGTTAAATGAAAAACTGGCAGAGGCGGTAATACTGGAGGAGGCAAATGCGGAAGAGCCGGAACAGGCGGAGGTACTACTGGCAGTTGAACAGGCTGTAACAACTGGGGTGCATTAGTACCTTGTACATAGGGCGGAGGCAACCTCAATAAATGGGACATTAGGGGATCTTCTTCTATATCTTTCTTATTATCAGAAGGGGAAACAGGCAACACCGGATAGCATTTATCTATTGCCATGCGATGCTGTCTCTCTGAAATTTCAGTCGCATTATCAATTTCATCGTCCTTAAATTGTTGGGCAGCCTGTATAATTGTCATACCCTGTGCTTTTCTATCTCATTTTGCTTGCTTAATTTCTTTCTGTTTGGCTTCCTTACGCCAAAGGCGGAAAGAGTCAAACATTGCTGGCCGGGCTTTTCTTTTGAATAGAACTGCTTCTAAATTATCTAGCACATCAGGCTCAAAGCTACCATTTTCTGGCCATTTTAGAACACCATCTTTCCTTGTGTATCGGGTCCATGCCTCGTTAAAGGCGATGGGGCCAATACCATGTTTTGAATAGAGCTCATATGTGGGAGTTCCAACCGAAGGAATCGGACAAGAGTCCTCAAGCCGGGAATCCCTATTACAACCAACGCAACAAAATTTTCCAAACTTAGTCAGACCAGGCATCTCATGATTTCACCTGACTGTTCACAAACTTCAAGGGGTAAAACTCAGTTTACGCAGCACAAATGCACTTACCCTCGGCTTCGGCTATTGCAATAGTCGAATCTAAGGACCAGAGATACTAATAAACAAAGAACAAAAATTGTGGGCGCGACCCACGAAAATACTTAACTAAGGACGTCTTCTTACACCAACAGAGGCCCGACTATCTTCTTGCCTTACCATACATCACCAAAGAAAGGGCCAAGGCAGGGCGGCAGTCAGGGCAGCGATCGTCAGTAGCCGTCAGGAAGGAGTAACCACGCTGAAAAAAGACCTTCGGACCACTTTCGACATACAGGGGTCGCTTAATGTGGCTCGCGAACCCTCCGGAATATTCTTGCGAGGTTCCTCACGACCTTCGGGCAGACCCGGTACCACTGAAGCCGCCCCACATTGGGCGCCAGTTGAAGAACCAGAACCTTATGGGTCTGGCGGCGCAGGGTACGCCTTAATCTCCTAGGTTCTCCTGCTCAGCTACACAGAGACACGGGACACACTGTTTGCGTAAAAGATCGGATTTTTTAGCTGCAGCTAGCACAGTTGTCCTAGAAGTACACACAGTATGTTCTCAGGAGACTGCCACTTCACTCTGTGGCGCACAATCTTATATACTATATAGGTAACATACACATTAACCAAATATACATCCAGAACATACAAGAAAGAGCCAATAAGGAAAGTTGGAAAACAGGACAGAACCAATAGGAGAGATTTGAAAACAAAAGTGTCAGATGACTCGAAGAAACCTCCCCTCCAACTATGTTTGTCACCCCTCCCTCAAACTAATTCATTAACGGATTCGTAACTAACTTGCAGGTGGCGAGATACATTTGTGTGTGTTGGAGGACAGTTGTGAAACGAGAGAATGCTAGCAGAGGACAGTGAAGGCCGGACGATAAGATAAAGTCAGAGAAGAATAGTGTGAACTAACAGATAGTTGAGACGGGGATTAGAAAAACCAGACAGGAATTAGTGTACTCGGCCAAACCTAACACCAGCTTTGCAAATAGAGGCAGAAGGCGTATTTCGACACCAGGCTGCAGAAAAAGCAGAATAGACTTTGTTCGCCGTGCTGCCTGAGTGATGGCAACATAAAATGGTGGCGGAGCACAAAATGGCGGGTCGATTCGATCACGATCGAAAATCGAAGTTCCTCAGACCCTCCTTTTGCCAGAACTCAGGCAAGATACTCAGGCTCATTTTAATCTGAGTCAATGTCGATGGCCATAAGGTCATCGAGCTGTTGCTGTAGCATCATTCTGATATTCTCTGTTCTTTGTGACTTGGGTTTAGGGATGCACATAGTGGCACAGAGGTCGCAGATGGCGGGGCCACAGTGCATACAAAGGCAACAAGAGAATATGATGGCTAAGATTACTCCAAGAAACGTCAATATTTTCCAACCCCATTTGGACAGTAGTCCCCAAAGCCACTCCAATAATGACCAATCTCCTTCGTCCTGATAAATCGACTCAGAGATCATGTGTAACTTAGAGATAGCTTGGTATACTGTCGGAGCGTCATTTGGTATGAAAATACAGCAACTTGACCCGATCAATTTGCATACTCCACCACGATCTGCAAGAACAAAGTCTAAGGCAACTCGGTTTTGTAAAGTCATGAGACGATCGGCCTGTAGTTCTGCCGTGATATTGCTTAAGGCTCCTACAGTGATGACTATGGTGGTTTCTACGACACGAACCAATTGCCTTATATTTCTGCTGTTGACCATCGGACCCCAAAAAGGAAGAAATCCTTTGAGGAAATCTCCTCCCTCTTGTCCTGCTGTGTCTTTCGAATCAATAATCCCTCTGCCATATCTGTTTCGATGATGATTTGCGGAAGCGGTGTAGGTAGGGGGAAGAAGGAAAGCCATATAGCAAGTACCGGAGAAACCTGTTGGCAACCACGTATAAGCCCTATTATAACAAATGAAAAATGTGCCTTGAGGCAGCACTAGAGGAGGCGAGTTTTGAGAAGAGTAGACATATGTGTGAGAACAGCTATTTCTTTGTATAGTGTCAGCAGACTGACCATTTATCTGTAAACAGAAATTGCCCTGATGTGGTATAGTCCAAATCGGTGAAGAGTTTCCTTTTTTAACTTTATCACTAAGGCTAGTGACATATTGGGTGACGTTCCAGTTAGTGTACGCCTTTCTTTCGTCAATGGAGATCTTACTATTTTCCATGATTTTAGCCATAGCTACCATTCCCTTTATCAATGAACTATGACTAAAATCCGGATCACTAACACGTGAACTAACGGATCGTCTGAATTTGCTTTGATAGGCATTGGAGAAGATGACAAAATAAGCCCAAGCAGAACCTTCATAGGAGAAGGGAAGGACTAAATACGGCATTCCTTTTTCTACGGTATGTGGCATGAGTCCACACACCCAACAGTTAGTTGTATTGATCACTAATTGATGTTGATGTAACAACTGGACAAAGGAATTGTTGTAATATTCAGTTCTTCTAATGAGTTCATGTTGAGGAAGGGTATGAAATAGATGTGGAGAGACAGTAGAAGAAGACGAAAAGGTAGAAGGAGAGACAACTTTTTGCTGCAGGGTAATAGCAATCCAATTTATACATGCCAAAAGAATACATGATAATATAATAATACATAAAGCAATACCACAACGACTATATATTTCTTTGCAATAACTCTTTTTATCTTTACCTTCTCTTTTTTCTAATGTAGTCTCCATCTTTCTAAGTGGATGCTCACGGCAATCTTCCTCAATCACTCGATTATGATTATCTGCCGTCCTATGACACTGCAAGTCCTGCAGGCCTATTGCCACTACTCAGGTCACAATCAAGACTCCTACCGTGACCCTGCAACCAGGACAGAGTACTACACAAAAGAGAAAGATTCTAAGTGTTCTTTGGTCTGGGTCTCAAATTATAGTGTTCTTTTCCAGGGGTGGTTTGGTTTTGGAACAATGTTCGTGGATTGGTCGTATTCAGGCGACGATGTGATGGTATTGCTTCCTGAAGAATGTCGTCGTACTCATCTCAGATAATGTTCCATTCAAGTGTGCATCACTGAAGGGTGCAAATCGTGGAACTTTTTCACTTTCTGAGTCACCAACACCTCTACGAACCCACTGATCAAAGGGTAGAGGCAAAGGCACTTTCTTACAATGCACACCGTGAATCCAATTTCTCTTTCCTTCGACTTTTACTGCTGTTCTCGTGGTTAAAAGTACTAAACGAGGCTCCTTCCACCTGGGCTCCAAATTTTTCGTCCTTTGGAAATTCTTGGTGCAGACCCAGTCACCTGGTCGGATGGAATGACCTGGGTCTGTGGAAGCCTCTGGTAAAGCACTCTGAACCTGTTGTTGGAGAACACGCAATTTAGTCGTAAGATCATGCAAGTAGTCCATCAACATTGGATATGGCAAGTCTGAGTATTTCTTAGGGCGCGGGACTCCCCATACATTAGCCTGGCATCCAAAAACCACTTCGTAAGGACTAAGTCCCAATCGAGAGTGTACTGCAGTTCTGGTGGACAGAAGAGCCAATGGTAAAGCATCGGGCCAATTGAGTCCTGTACTAGCCTGAACTTTCACTAGTTTTAACTGTAAGGTTCCGTTGTAGCATTCTACTAAACCCGCTGACTGTGGATGATTTGCCGCATGGAACTTTTGCTTGATACCAAGACCTACACAAACTTTTTGCATGACTTGGCCAACAAATTCGCTCCCATTGTCACTCCAGACAATGCGCGGCAAACCAAACCTGGGGAAGAATTCTTTTAGTAAAGCTTTAGCTGTGGATAAGGCTGTGTTGTCTTTTAAAGGGTATGCTTCTATCCATCTTGAAAAGGCGCATACTACCACCAGAACGTATTTAAGGTTGTTGCATCGCTCCATATGAATATAATCGATCTGCAACACCTCAAATGGATATGTTGGAGGAGCAAAGTGACCCGCTGGAGTTGGGGTTCCCTTTCCCGGGTTGTACATCAAACAAATAATACAATGTTTCACCACATTGTCTGCGCATTTCGGGATCTCTTCATTTTGCCACACTGGAGCTAGAAGCTTGCATATACCTTTTGCACTTAAGTGGGCTGGACCATGCACCATAGTAACCACTGGGAGTACATAGGCATCTGGTAACAGCCAACGTTGATGTTCAGATAATTCCACCCAACAACCCATTTCATCCAACATTCCTGTACTTTCTTGCCACTTGCTCAACTCTTTCTCTGTAGCCTCTTTCTGAATCGCTCTTACACTTTCCACTGTATCCTCATACATTCCTCTCTCTCTAACCCAATTTGCAGGACCTGCCACATACATTCGACTTGTTGCATCTCTCGCTGTCTTTTTCGCTACTTCATCTGCAAATGCATTTCCTCGACCAACATCATCTCTAATCTTTTTATGCGCACTACACTTCACAATTGCTATTTAGGTCGGTAAGGCAAGTGATTCAAGAAGATCAGTCACTAACTGACCATGTTGTATTTTGGTGCCATGTGAAGTGAGGAAACCCCTTTCCTTCTAAAGACGCCCAAAATTAAACGCTACACCAAAGGCATACTGACTGTCGATATACACGTTTACTCTCTTTCCTTTTGACAATACACATGCTCTCGTTAAAGCTATCAATTCTGCTGCTTGAGCTGAATTGTGTCTGATACGTGCTGTTTCCACAACTGTATGTAAAGTAGTTACAGCATAGACTGAAACTGTATCTCCATTGGGCATTTTAAAACAAGATCCATCTACCCATAGAGTTCCATTCGGATTCTCTAGTGTTGTATCTTTCAGATCAATTCTTCCTCTTGTCTCTTCCTCAGTACGAAAGAAGCAATCATGTTGCTCCTCAACACTTTTCTCATCTGGAAGGGGCAACAGAGTGGCTGGATTTAGGGTATTACATCGTTTGATGTGTACGTGACTAGACAAAAGCGTCAGCTCGTATCCAGTTAGACGAGCACTCGTAAGATGCTGCGTTTTCGTTCTGTTTAGTAAAGTATCCACTGCATGTGGTACCATGACAATGAGTGAGAGTATTATCTAGCACCACTCCAGCGGACTGTCGAATAAAAATTGCTGCTGCTGCTTTGAGACAACTAGGCAATGCTTTAGCTACCGGATCTAACGTAGCCGAAAAATAGGCACATGGCCGTTGTTTGTCTCCAAATTGCTGTGTTAAAACTGACAACGCACAACCCTCTCTCTCATGAACATAAAGTGTAAAAGGATTACTGTAATCAGGGGTGCCTAGTACAGGAGCAGAACACAGAGCAGTACGTAAGTCAGTGAAACTCCTTTGACACTCGTCAGTCCAAGGAAGAGGCTGAGGCGTATCTTTCAAAGTGAGTGCCAACAAAGGCTTGACCAACAGAGAGAAGTTAGGGATCCACTGCCTACAGTAGGAAGTAATACCTAGAAAGGCACGTACCTCCCTTTGTGTGGATGGCACAGACATTTGCGTAATCGTCTGAATTCGTTCTGGTGTTAATCGTCATCCCTCCTTTGATAGGAGATGACCCAGGTCGGTAACCTCTCGACGGACATATTGTAATTTGAAAGGTGAAACCTTATGATTCAGATTAAACAAATGGTGTAACAATGCAACAGTGACATTTTTGCAAATATCTTCTGAATCAGCAGCGATTAACAAGTCATCCATGTACTGCATAAGAGCAGCACCAGATGGCAAATGAAAAGTATCGAGATGACATTTTAAAGCTTGGCTGTAAATGGAAGGACTTTCACAATAGCCCTGAGGTGCGCGCTTAAACCGGAAGCTTCGGCCTCCAAGAGAGAAGCCAAAAATGTCCCTACTCTCTTCGGCAATGGGAATACTAAAGAAGGCATTCTTTAGATCGATAACAGTGAACCAAGTCGCTGTGGAAGGTATCATTGTCAACAGAGCAGTGATATCTGGGACGACAGGAAATTGTGGTACAACAATTTTGTTTACCTCCCGTAGATCAATCACAAAACGATATACAGGTGGCTGAGAAGGATCAGTGCGTTTAAGAACAGGAAGAATAGGACTATTGCATGTGTTACCTCTCGTTTCTTCAACCACACCCTTTTGAATCAAATCATGAATGATTTCCAAAAGCGCTTTTTCACCTTCAGTGGAAATTCTATACTGCGGAATACGTGGTAATTCAACATTGGGCTTGAGAGTGACAACATAAGGAGGAATTTCGAGACAGCCCACATCATTCGGACCCGTGGCCCAAAGCGTTGCTGGAAGAGTAAGCAATTCAGGTGGAAACTGATCTTTGGACAAATACATTGGAGAAGTCAATTTCTGTCCTAAAGTAAGATGTACACCAGAAGGAGCAAAATATATCGTAGCATGCATTCTTTTCAATAGGTCCAAACCCAACAGATTCTCACCGCAACCATTCATCAACAGAAGTGGAGCTCCCAAATCATAAGGGCCAATTGAGATAGGCAGAGGGCAAGAAACCGGATTACGAACAGGGGCGCCAGAAAATCCTACAGAAACATTCGTTAAGCCAGACAAAGGTGCCTCAGGGAGTTTAGAATGAATGATAGAACTTCTCATTGCCCCAGTATCTAGAAGAAATGGCTCTAAAACACCCATTGTAGTGACATTAACATAAGGACCACTTTGGTCTACTGGAACCGATACAACTCCCTTCCTTTGTCTATGGCTGTCCTAGTTAGCATGAAGACTTTCATTCCCATCTTCAATATAACAATCCTCATTGTAGTACTGTGCAGACCGAACGTTCTGCTGATCAAAGTAGTTCTTGAGTCAGCACACCTCGACCTCTACCTCTGTTTGCTGACTGGAGGCCAGCACGACCTCGTGGAGCAGATGGTGCTCCATTGCGCTGCAATAAAACCGGACAACTATTCTTAAAATGACCTTCTTCTCTACAATAGGCACATTGATTAGGTCCTAACAAAGGTCGCGGAATATATGGCGCAGGTTTTTGATACAACCTCTGAAACTGCGAAGGCTGTTGAAACTGAGGCTGAACATAGCGAGGAGGATAAGCTTGTTGCAAGAGGACCTTCGTTTTTAATTCTTTCGTCTTTTTCTCTTGCTTTTCTTTCTCTTCTTTATCCCTGTTTTCATAATATTGTGCAGTAGCCAATATCTGGGCAGAAGAAGAAACAGCCCATGAACTTTCAGAATCTTTCAATTTGTGTGACTGCTCAGGAAGCAAATTAAATACGAATTTGTCCACAAATAATCGCTGACCACCCTCTGTAGCCATATCTTGACCACTGTGATCAATAAATGTCTCCACGAAACGAGTGAAGAAATCAGAGACACTTTCATCTTTCTTTTGTTTGCATGCTGCTAATTTATCCCAATTAACTCTCAATGCAGGCATCATCGTTTTCATTAGTGTAATAATCCTACCAGGGAGTTCTGAAATCAAAGCGTCAGGCTTTGCACCACCCACTTGGTCTCTGTCTGTGGCAGTTATAACATCCCAAGTAGCACCTAATTCTTGTGCGTGGTTTTCCTTACGAATCTTAGCCCATATTTTCTGTGGGACTACATTTCCCATTAGCATATCGATATCAGCTAGGTTCATGATGCAAGCATCAACTGTCTGTGTTAATTCTTTATAATAACCCGCAGGGTTTTTACGAGGATCTGGTAGAGTCTGTTTTAGGGCCAAAACTTCAGATCTCTTCCAGGGGACATGTACTCATATACGCTGAAAATGAGCAGGAATAGCTGGATTAGCACCTGCTCCTGCAACCTCTTCCTTCCATACTGGAGGAACCTCTCTCATGGGGTAATTTGTCAGTGTCAGTTTAACTGACGGATCAGAATCAATGAATGCCTGAGAGAACAATAAGGATCTATAAGAAATAAGTGTCCTTACAGCTTTCTCAACCTTAGAACTGTGGAAATGTGGATTTTCCTGATCAGTTATGTCCCCTATCTTGGACCCCAACGGTTCTATATGCATGTTACAAGTACATGTATGTTCCCTCCAGTTCCAGTTTCTAAGACGCAAACATATGTGTGTCTACCGTCGACATGTTCTCTGTCAGATCCGCCATCAATGGGCTGGATATTCGATTCCTAAGTATGAAAGGCCACCGACTTTATATGGCTAAGTTACTTCATTTTTACAGTTCAGGCAAGTAGGCCCGATTCTGTCCTCAAAGCCTTTCCCTGCTCTCTGTCTTTGACAGCTTCAGCTTGAGCTCGCATCTGTATCCATGAACTTTGTCCTACTCCCTGTGCAGCTAACGGTGACTGCCTCGGCCAGTTTTCGCCTGTCTGCCAAGAAGTTGTATTTCACCTTCGAATTATCTATTTTACTCTTCAGCCGATGCATTCCTGTCCAGTGATTTAGGTAAACATTTCCTTTAGCTCACAAGCAAAGGACTCAGCCTTTCCGTCCTCCTGCAAGTGATTCATAGCCCTGTTGCCATGGAAAGTTTTCTATCCCTCGCATCTCATATAGACACTTAGACGCTTGTACACGCACACAGTCAGTATAGAATAGATTCTGTCCGAGAGTTCTTCCTTGTGGATAACATAGTTCTTTAAACATAGGATGTTAGATATGATTTGGGATTAGGTTGACTTGACCCCAGACTTCTCGTCTCCACATGTAGAGCTAAATGTCAAGTCCCCTTCACCCCCTAGTTGCACGTCAATTACACGTCATGCTGCCGCGCGCGCATCTATGCCAAGTATTATCTTATAGATCCACCTATGTCTGATAATTCTAACCAATCATGTTTCTTTTATTCCTTATTACGCCTAGTTTCGATTATGTCACTGTTTTGTCACTTTTCTTATCAAATGTTACGCCTTCTACATTCGTTTCATTGTAATGCACTTATTATAAAAATACATGTCTGTTAATGAATTATTGTACTTCACTTCCTGAACCCTCGTGGTGACGGAACCTGAGGACCGCGACTCGAGTCGGCCATTTTGAATGGAATAAAGCCCATTAGAAAACCTCTTATACCACGGATTCTGCCTCTTGTTATTTTGAGCTATTTACTTTAATTTAAGATTCCGCATGAAATTCAGTCCGGTAATATTTATTTTTATTTACCACATAATGGCGCCCGAACAGGGACACTTTCTCATCTCACGCGCCGGCGGTGCGTTGCAGGCCCGGTCTCCTGCCACAGCTGGACGGACCATAAACGCGTACCAGCAGGATTTCCTGTAAGCTCCCTCCGGTCAAGCGGGGGCGACTGAGGCTGCGATCAACCCAGACGAGGCGGTGAGAAGTGCGAAGTATCCCGACCAGAGCCTAGCTGAGAGAGCAAGATCCGAGGTATACAGAGGCCCACCAGGTTTTCCGAAATCCCGACGTCCAGAGGGTCCGATGTCCGCAGTTATCGAGTCCTGTCCATTCTCTGAGGCCTTCCGTTTCAAGGAGCTACTCGGTGAGTACCATCGCCGGGGAGGCGTGTTGACGCGCACATAGGTTGTGCCGGTCAAGACGGATTTGGGTACACAAATCCGGTCTGCACTGTTTAGCAGTGTATATGTACTGTTTAGCAGTATATCAAGTATTCCGAAGTATTCAGTTATTGTCAAGAATTCAGCGTGGTGATTAGTTAGGCAGACTGTCATCATTGTCGATCATTGTTATAATGTTTAATGTTTAATGTTTAAAGTAGTCAGAAATGTCTTGCATATTGTGGTATGAATGACTGTTCATTGTTCACTGTTCATTATTGTGTTTCTCGTATTAAGTAAGTTCAAGAGTAAGTATCAGATCAGTTGTAAATATGCCGCTCTTCTCGAAGTTAAGACAGATTACTACCAGAAAAGGGGTGCTTGAAGAAGCAGTTCCTATTCCTCCTAGAGACACTCCAGGGCATTTCATGTACCATAAACATGGCTTAGATGCCATATTGTTTCTTGATCTATGGGTAGATTATACCAAAGGATTACCGAAAAGTCAAAGGTGGCCCATAGCGGGAACCTGGGATGCAGAGTGCATCATGAAAGTGGAGGAAGAGTTATGGAAAAGAAAGGTCAGACAGTCACAGAAAGACGCTGTTGAGTTATGGCGTAAAGAATCTCATAGACGAACAGAAAAAGCACGTAGACAAGAAGAGAGGAGTAAAGAAAGTTCAAATAAAGTTCAAGAAAATCTATTAATTGAGGAAGGTATCCGAGTGAAATCAGAACAAGTGAATAGACAAAGAAATGCTCTCATGAATGGTATGTATCCCCTTCTAGCCGAAGGACTACCTAAGGCTGTTACAGAGATGCCAAAAGACTTGCCACCCCCATTATTTCCAATTAAGGTACATCCAAAGGGGCATCCCAGAACCGCAGAAGATGTTTTTCTTTCCTCATATCTAGACGATGCAGCTCCCGAGTATGCTAACGCCACACCACATAGACCGTCTGGCGGAGGGGTCCAACGTCAGGATCAGGTATCTGTCCCCGTGCAACAGCAAGTCCCGATACAAGCTTCGGCAAGCACATCTGTTTCCGCATCTGTCTCCGCAGTCGACTCTACAGAGGTATCGACACCCATAGTTGCTGTGTCACGTTCAACGAACCCATTCACACCCGACGCCCCAGATAGGGCCACGGGAGGTGCTAGCAGTACTTTTACACCACCTAGAATAAATAAACTTGTCTTTCAAGAGTCAGCGCATTCACGTACACCTAAATTTGTAAGTGAACGTACGCTTAAAGAACTCCTTGTAAATTGTAGATATGACCCAGTGGTTGGTAAAGAGGACGAAATGGTCCTGGCATCATTACGTATCAGGCGAGCCGCAGAATATTTAGCAAGGTTACCAGGGATGACTACGCATCTAGATAACATATATCATTTTGTTCAAACAGGACGAGATCCAGGATGTATTAACAGAGCTATGGAATTCCAGAAAGTAGAGATACAGGGGGAACTGTTACGTTTCCTCATAAACTGTGTAATCAGAAATCAAGATCGTCCGGGGGTAGACCCGAATGCAATGCTTATTCTTACAAGATGGAGTCAGAATATATCAGAAGGGAGACACGATAAGCAAAATTGTATAATAGCCATGTGCCGAAAAATACGTAAAGAAATAGAGCGTATTCATGAAGAGAGATTGGGAACAGACGAGTTTGAGCAAGATGAAGTGTCCGAATCAGGGAATTCCGCAAGACAGTCAGAGACCATAGCTTATGTAGGCAGAGGAAGATCTTGTGAAAATACTAGATGTTTTTCTGATCCCATACACTCCGTATGTCCAAATAATAGCAGAACGTATCCGACGCCTGTAATAAATCTGAAGTCTCCTGAACATTCGTTTCAAGCCGCAGATAAGATACTACGAGAACGAAGAGGTTACCACCCCCTCGATTCTATGGATGAGCAAGAATTAGCCAGATCAGCCGTTCACTGGATTGACAGTCCTGAAAAATACGGTGATGAGACCGTAGCACACACGTTTCTCAACCTCAGTACAGATGAACAACGCTTAGCTGGAATCTATATGATTCAGCAACTTCTCATATTATATAAGAGCCAACATGCTGACCCTGGTCCTTTACCTGATATATTAACGGAACTACTCACAAACAGATGGAGAGGTTCTAGTAATAAGCTAATTAAAGAGATATTAGTGTCACGTAAGCAGTACGTCCTTTTTGTAAGTCCGGATTCTCTCTCGCTGCCCCACAGAGAAAGAACGCCGTACTATATGGATAGACAAAATCCTTTACGAGAAGTGCACCCAATAAAAGGCGAAGACAATGAGTTTCACCGTGTATTTGTTTACACACCCATATCAAAAATGGAATTATTAGAAATGAAGAAAGTAGTACCTAGTCATGACAAAGACCCAGCGGGTTTCCACCGAGAAATTAAAGACATGTTACTGATGGGAGAGTACACCTTTCCTGATATTATGACGATATTAAAGGTGCTTTTGCCTGCTGGCATATATGAAAAACTGAAAGAAAAAGAGTGGGAAGTGGGAGACCAAAAGATAGACTGGACAGCATTAGCAGAGGAAGAAAGGAGCCGAGCTGCAGGTTCAGGGCTCGGGGATAAAGTTAAACTGTTACCAGGTTTACTAGTACAGGTACTGCCACGTTTATTAACTACAAAAAAGGAAGATTGGGGTGCAATCACAGCCTGCAAACAAAAGCAAGATGAAGACACAAGCGATTATTATGCTCGATTTGAAAAATGTTTTGGTATAAATAGTGGTATAAAAGCAAGTAGTGACTCATATCCACATTTATTTGTGACAAAATTGGTGGAAAATGCATTGCCTCCAGTGAAGAATAGAATATTGAAATTCGAGAGTACCTGGCAAAGTAACACTCCGTCGCAAATGCTACAAATGTTACAGTATCATCACAATAGAATTAGGGATGAACAAGAACACGAGCATAGACGCATGAAGGATACAAAAATGAAAATGCTAGTTTCTCAGACAGTACCAGCAGATGGTCACAAAAAGGGTGTGACACATTCTGGTGATTCTGCAGTTCCTGTAAAAGGAACCTGCAATTACTGTAAACAACTAGGCCATTATGTACATGATTGTCAAGTCCTGAAACGTAATATAGCTACAGGTATTGCAAAAGAGAGACCACGATTAGTTAGACAAGATCAGAATGAACAAGGAGCTATGCAGCATGGACAGTCCATGCCAGTTCAGCAACAGTCTATGCCAGCCTCACAGCAACCCATACAGTTTGTGCCAGCTGCACCACCGTTGCCTGCTACTGCCACACAAACCACAACACGACAAATGTATCAGACTGCACAGTATGAATACCCTGAGTATCAGCGTTACGCATGAACCAGCCTAGAGAGGGAAGTCGACTTACCGCTTATCGAGATTCCTGTAGATCAAGAAGGACCTTATGTACATAGTGAATTATTAGGTCAAGATAGAAAATTCTTACTCGATACAGGGGCAAGTCGAACAACCATAAAACGTAGTGAAGTTCCAGGGGCACCCCTCTCAGGCTCTCAAAATGTTTCCCTTGGTTTTTCAGGAAAACCTATTGTTAATGAAGTATCACAGCCTCTACCACTTACGTTAGGACCTTTGACACGAACTACAGATTTATTGCTTACTAAATCATGCCCAGAAAATCTGTTAGGAATTAAGACTCTGAAAGCACTAGGAGCCATAATATGTTGTTCTCCGGAAGGAGTAAGGTTGTTTTTACGTGATTTTAAAGGTCACTATGTGTCTAGAGACATGGATCCCCGACTACAGACTTTACCAGTACATCTATGGGCACAAGGCCCTACGGATGTTGGCTGCATGAACATTACACCCTATCGAGTTACATTGAAAGCAGGAGTGGTACTACCACGAATGCGACAATACAAGTTACCGCATGATGCTGTAGTGGCTTTGTTGAAAATCATTGATGAGCTAATTGCCCAGGGAGTAGTTGTAGAAACAGACTCCAATGTATGTAATTCACCGATAATTCCGATTCTTAAACGAACTGATCCTACTGCTCCGCCAGTATACCGATTGGTTATTGATTTGCGTGAACTAAACAAGTGTATTCCCTGTGGTCCCTGATATATCATCATTGTTGACAGCAATTGATTCCGAAGCAACATTCTTTACTGTAATCGATCTCAAGAATGCCTTTTTCAGCGTCCCAATAGATCCGGAAAGCCAATACTTGTTCGGATTCAGTTTAAATGGGCGCAGTTTTAAATTCTCACGCGCTCCCCAAGGATTTACAGAAAGCCCCAGCATCTACAGCCAAGCACTGAAAAGAGAACTTGACAGTATCCACATGCCAGTCAATACTGCACTGCTTCAATATGTCGATGATCTGCTGATCACCGCAAGAAGCGAGTCAGAATGTGAAAAAGCTTCTCTGACAGTTTTACATTTCCTAGCCGACAAGGGGCACAAGGTGTCCCCTTCTAAGCTGCAATTCTGTGTTCAGCGAGTTATTTATCTTGGTCACTCGCTGTCCAAGGAGGGAAGGCAGCTTACACCAGATCGCATTCAGTTAATTGCTAACATGTCAATACCCCAGACACAAAAGGAGGTGCGAGCTTTCATAGGCCTCACTTCATATTGTAGGCAGTGGATCCCTCAGTACGCATTTCTAGCAAAACCACTTATTCAGTTAACCACACAGGAGGCAGCCACATCGACTGTTCTCCCTTGGACTCAGGAACATACACAAGCTTTTGAAAGCCTAAAGGAAGCTTTATGTCAAGCACCTGTTTTAGCAACGCCATGTTATAGCAAACATTTTACACTCTTTGTTACAGAACGCGAAGGTACTGCCTTGTCAGTACTCACTCAGGATCAAGCAGGATCATGCAAGCCATGTGCTTATTTTTCCAGTACATTAGATCCCGTAGCTCAGGCTTTGCCTGCATGCCTGAAATCAGTGGCAGCGACAGCTTTAGCAATCAGACAAAGCGATGCCATAGTATTAGGACACCCATTGACAGTTCAAGTACCACATGCAGTAGAGGTTCTTGTGAACCGAACACAAACACAACACTTGACCATAGCAAGACTTACCGGTTATGAACTGACATTGTTTCAACCACACATAGAGATCCGACGGTGTAATACATTGAATCCTGCTACACTATTACCTGTAATTGGAACAGACCCACTAGCTCATGATTGTGTTGAAATCATTGAAATAAAGACGAAACCTAGACAAGACTTGACAGACGTTCCATTGTTAGATCCAGACCTGACGTTGTATGTAGACGGATCATGCATGAGAGCAAGTACAGGAGATTTAGTGGCCGCGTATGCAGTCACAACAGACACTGAAGTTATTGAAACAAATTGTATAGACACTTTGTCAGCCCAAGCAGCAGAACTCATTGCTCTAACGCAAGCCTGTATTCAAGCCACAAATAAGAAAGTTAATGTATACACTGACTCACGTTATGCATTCGGAGTTGTACACGACTTCGGCGTGCTGTGGCGAGAGAGAGGTTATTTAACGTCCCATGGTGCCCACATTCAGCACGGACCCCTCATTCATGCTTTGTTAGACGCAATACATCTACCCACTGCTATATCGATTATGAAATGTAAAGCACACACGAAGGTTACTGATACCATTTCTCAAGGCAATGATTTAGCTGACAGAACAGCTAAACAGACTGCTCAGAATCGCACATTAGACATGACAAAGCCAATAGTTCAGACACCAACACAGTGTATGACGATTAAGGATCCCGCACTTGATGTAATTGACATACAGACACATGCCACAGCAGAAGAAATAAAGAAGTGGACTGAACTAGGAGGGATCCAGACAGATCAAGGGTGGATGACAAAGGAGAAATCTGTATGGTTTCTCCCTGATTCCATGGTTCAAGCCATTATAGCTACAGTTCACAGTCCAGCACATTTAGGAGAGAAGGCTATGCTAGACAGCATTCAGCACATTTGGTTCAACAAACATTTACGAGCAGCAGCTAAACAAAAAGTTCGTACCTGTATGATATGTTGTCAGTTTAATCCAGGAAAGAGTGTTCCCGTAGAGCAGGGTGGATTTCAGCCTCCTGACCATCCTTTTGAAGTCCTCCAGATGGATTATATTCAGATGGAACGTTGTCGAGGATTCAAATATGTCCTCGTAGTTGTCTGCGCTCTCTCCCGTTGGACAGAGGCGTATCCCGTATCAGATTACACTGCCCCGACTACTGCCAAGCAGCTAGTTCGAGAATTCTTCCCACGGTACGGTTTACCACGTGTTGTATATTCAGATAACGGTCAGCCTTTCTCATCCGAATTAATGAAACATGTCTCACTCTTGTTGGGATATCAGTGGAAATTCCACTGTGTCCGACACCCCGAGGCAGCAGGTCTCGTAGAAAGACATAACCAGACACTGAAAATCAGACTGTCCAAAATATGTAGAGAGAAAGGTGTCGACTGGATAGTAGCATTACCAGTTGCACTCTTTTATATGAGAATGGTAGCACACTCTAGAACAGGGCTATCCCCGTATGAGGTGATCTTTGGTAGACCACCGAATATGTGGGGGACGCCTATACCACGCAAAATAACTGACATTGACTGTAACATGCTGACAGATTACTTGGCTTCCTTGATGTCTGCACTACAATCTTCTCGTTCACAGGTAGCTGCAGCCTTTCCCGACAACACTGAGGCGAAACCCCATGACATTGTTCCGGGTAATCTTGTCTTTGTGAGAAATTTCGACAGGAAAAGTCAATTGGAGCCCAGGTGGAAAGCACCGAAGTTGGTCCTGTTGACCACAAGAACAGCCGTGAAGATCGAGGGACGTAAAGGGTGGATTCATTCAAGTCACGTCAAAAAATTCCATGGACTACCTTCAGATATAGACACTGTGCCCTGCACTCCCTCACAGACTGATTCAAAACTTCCTTTTGTTGAAAAGAATGACTCTCAGTGCTATAAATTAAAGCTTAGGCCCAAACAGTCGAGCAATTTGATTGTTTAAGTCCTCTCCAAGGTGAAGCGGTTGAATTGTCTCCGACATGTATCCCTTGGACCTGAGTAGAGAAAATACCCGAGAAATGTTGAAACGACAGGCGTATTGTAAATCACTGCGTAGCCACTGTATTGTGACTTTATTAATTTTGTTTTTCTTGAGTTTTTTAATAGTTACTGCAAGTATATTGTTGCATATGTATTATCCTGATTCTAAACGTGTTTTCAATATAACTGATGAACACTCTTTTAGTGACCTACCGCCACATGAGTTGTCCTATAGACTTGCGCTGCGTAATAACACATTCATTAGTATGTTACATCATTCCCATCAGACTAGTAATGCCACCAATTGTTGGGTGTGTGGCCGACTCCCTCCCTATCAGAATAACAAAGGAGTTCTGCCTTTCTTTCCACATCCGTTCACACACAATGGCTCCTGTGGAGCATGGTTTAGTTTATTAAATTCCATAGACCCAGACACAGCAGTTTATCAACAACATTGGATATGGGGAAATCTGAATCTAGTTTTATTCAAAGTCTGTCACCCTAATAAGGAGGGTTACCCCAGTAGAACAGGAACTGATTTAGAAAATGAAGTGTATCAATTAGGTAATTTTACGCCTAATCTTATGATTTTGAATGTCAAATCCGAAGTTGAACTAATTCTGCCCACTATGTCAGTATTTCCAGTTAAGGGTGAATTATGTGTAAGAAAAGTTGGTTCCATACACATGGGCCATAGCCAATGCGTTACTACAGTAGAATATAGTGATCAAGGTAAATTTTCATTTAGAGCTTCTCGCCATTCTTACTTTATATGTGGTCAGACGGCATATATGCGTCTGCCTCTAGATTGGGATGGTACCTGTTACATAGCATTCCTTTTGCCACCTGTTTTCCTAGCTCCCCCTGATTATTATCGAAATGTTCATTTAGTACACAATAGAGAGCAAAGAGATCTCCCAGTTGTCGATTATACTGAAACAGCATGGGACAAGTATGTAGATTTCAATAAAGGTATCTTTCCCTATATAGGTACAATATCAAATAGTAAGCTGATACGCAGACTCACCAAGACTCTTGAAGCTGTAGTAAACGAGACTATAGCCGCCCTAGGCAATCTGACAGAGGAACAATCAGTGATGAGAATTGTTGTTCTCCAGAATCGTCTTGTCCTTGACGTCATCCTGGCCGATAGGGGCGGAGCTTGCAGGGTCATCGGATCCAGCTGCTGCATATTCATACCAGAAAATTCGCCATCTGTATATAAAGCTATAACACGCCTTCATAAGATTGTAAGCCAGATACACGAGAATCCAGGCACTTGGACGTGGTCCGGGTGGTTTTGGAGTGTGATATCAGCCTGGGGATGGAGAGTTCTATCCTTCCTAGGTATTGGCCTTCTTATGCTCTTCAGTTGTTGTTTATGCCTACAATGTGGACCAGCGATTTGTGGTCTGTGTGCCACATCGTGTATTCCACATCAAGGTTTTCGTTCAAAATACCGGAAGAAGAAGGAAGAAGAAATGATGCTCCATGAGCAAATCAATGGAATGATGAAGATTGATGTCTCGTGAAGGGCAAGAAGGGGACAAGGAGGGAATGTGGAAATGTGGATTTTCCTGATCAGTTATGTCCCCTATCTTGGACCCCAACGGTTCTATATGCATGTTACAAGTACATGTATGTTCCCTCCAGTTCCAGTTTCTAAGACGCAAACATATGTGTGTCTACCGTCGACATGTTCTCTGTCAGATCCGCCATCAATGGGCTGGATATTCGATTCCTAAGTATGAAAGGCCACCGACTTTATATGGCTAAGTTACTTCATTTTTACAGTTCAGGCAAGTAGGCCCGATTCTGTCCTCAAAGCCTTTCCCTGCTCTCTGTCTTTGACAGCTTCAGCTTGAGCTCGCATCTGTATCCATGAACTTTGTCCTACTCCCTGTGCAGCTAACGGTGACTGCCTCGGCCAGTTTTCGCCTGTCTGCCAAGAAGTTGTATTTCACCTTCGAATTATCTATTTTACTCTTCAGCCGATGCATTCCTGTCCAGTGATTTAGGTAAACATTTCCTTTAGCTCACAAGCAAAGGACTCAGCCTTTCCGTCCTCCTGCAAGTGATTCATAGCCCTGTTGCCATGGAAAGTTTTCTATCCCTCGCATCTCATATAGACACTTAGACGCTTGTACACGCACACAGTCAGTATAGAATAGATTCTGTCCGAGAGTTCTTCCTTGTGGATAACATAGTTCTTTAAACATAGGATGTTAGATATGATTTGGGATTAGGTTGACTTGACCCCAGACTTCTCGTCTCCACATGTAGAGCTAAATGTCAAGTCCCCTTCACCCCCTAGTTGCACGTCAATTACACGTCATGCTGCCGCGCGCGCATCTATGCCAAGTATTATCTTATAGATCCACCTATGTCTGATAATTCTAACCAATCATGTTTCTTTTATTCCTTATTACGCCTAGTTTCGATTATGTCACTGTTTTGTCACTTTTCTTATCAAATGTTACGCCTTCTACATTCGTTTCATTGTAATGCACTTATTATAAAAATACATGTCTGTTAATGAATTATTGTACTTCACTTCCTGAACCCTCGTGGTGACGGAACCTGAGGACCGCGACTCGAGTCGGCCATTTTGAATGGAATAAAGCCCATTAGAAAACCTCTTATACCACGGATTCTGCCTCTTGTTATTTTGAGCTATTTACTTTAATTTAAGATTCCGCATGAAATTCAGTCCGGTAATATTTATTTTTATTTACCACAGAACCCACAATAAGTCCTTTATCAAAATCAGTCTGAACATCTAACAGACCCGGAGGAACCGAATTTAAATTCACATCCTCCCATTGTTTAATGAGAGTGTCGCACATTGCATTAAAAACATATCTTTGCTTGGGTGCATTCCATTGTGAGAAAGTAAGCATAATATCGAGCACACTAAATTGGGGACCCTTTTTGATCCATTTTTGTGCGAGAGATTCCAATCTCTCTCATTCTTCAGAATCTGGAAACTGACTACGAGATTGTCTTCGAGCCAAAGCCGGAGACACATTTAAAGCTTCAAAGAAAGGAGATAGAATACCAGTGACGGTATCCGTAAGACGCTTACGCACAGACGGAGAATTAGACATAAGAATAGGGGACAAGGTATTAGGCGAACTAATGGAAGGAGAACCGATAATTGCAGGAGGAGCAGAAGGCAAAGGAGATCGAAGATCAGGAGATGAGGGCAAAGAAGTTGAAGTTAAATGAAAAACTGGCAGAGGTGGTAATACTGGAGGAGGCAAATGCGGAAGAGCCGGAACAGGCGGAGGTACTACTGGCAGTTGAACAGGCTGTAACAACTGGGGTGCATTAGTACCTTGTACATAGGGCGGAGGCAACCTCAATAAATGGGACATTAGGGGATCTTCTTCTATATTTTTCTTATTATCAGAAGGGGAAACAGGCAACACCGGATAGCATTTATCTATTGCCATGCGATGCTGTCTCTCTGAAATTTCAGTCGCATTATCAATTTCATCATCCTTAAATTGTTGGGCAGCCTGTATAATTGTCATACCCTGTGCTTTTCTATCTCGTTTTGCTTGCTTAATTTCTTTCTGTTTGGCTTCCTTACGCCAAAGGCGGAAAGAGTCAAACATTGCCGGCCGGGCTTTTCTTTTGAATAGAACTGCTTCTAAATTATCTAGCACATCAGGCTCAAAGCTACCATTTTCTGGCCATTTTAGAACACCATCTTTCCTTGTGTATCGGGTCCATGCCTCGTTAAAGGCGATGGGGCCAATACCATGTTTTGAATAGAGCTCATATGTGGGAGTTCCAACCGAAGGAATCGGACAAGAGTCCTCAAGCCGGGAATCCCTATTACAACCAACGCAACAAAATTTTCCAAACTTAGTCAGACCAGGCATCTCATGATTTCACCTGACTGTTCACAAACTTCAAGGGGTAAAACTCAGTTTACGCAGCACAAATGCACTTACCCTCGGCTTCGGCTATTGTAATAGTCGAATCTAAGGACCAGAGATACTAATAAACAAAGAACAATAATTGTGGGCGCGACCCACGAAAATACTTAACTAAGGACGTCTTCTTACACCAACAGAGGCCCGACTATCTTCTCGCCTTACCATACATCACCAAAGAAAGGGCCAAGGCAGGGCGGCAGTCAGGGCAGCGATCGTCAGTAGCCGTCAGGAAGGAGTAACCACGCTGAAAAAAGACCTTCGGACCACTTTCGACATACAGGGGTCGCTTAATGTGGCTCGCGAACCCTCCGGAATATTCTTGCGAGGTTCCTCACGACCTTCGGGCAGACCCGGTACCATTGAAGCCGCCCCACGCTGGGCGCCAGTTGAAGAACCAGAACCTTATGAGTCTGGCGGCGCAGGGTACGCCTTAATCTCCTAGTTTCTCCTGCTCAGCTACACAGAGACACAGGACACACTGTTTGCGTAAAAGATCGGATTTATTAGCTGCAGCTAGCACAGTTGTCCTAGAAGTACACACAGTATGTTCTCAGGAGACTGCCACTTCACTCTGTGGCGCACAATCTTATATACTATATAGGTAACATACACATTAACCAAATATACATCCAGAACATACAAGAAAGAGCCAATAAGGAAAGTTGGAAAACAGGACAGAACGAATAGGAGAGATTTGAAAACAAAAGTGTCAGATGACTCGAAGAAACCTCTCCTCCAACTATGTTTGTCAGCCCTCCCTCAAACTAATTCATTAACGGATTAGTAACTAACTTGCAGGTCGCGAGATGCGTTTGTGTGTGTTGGAGGACAGTTGTGAAACGAGAGAATGCTAGCAGAGGACAGTGAAGGCCAGATGATAAGATAAAGTCAGAGAAGAATAGTGTGAACTAACAGATAGTTGAGACGGGGATTAGAAAAACCAGACAGGGATTAGTGCACTTGGCCAAACCTAACACCAGCTTTGCAAATAGAGGCAGAAGGCGTATTTCAACACCAGGCTCCAGAAAAAGCAGAATAGAAAATCGAAGTTCCTCAACGTGGATCCAGAATTGTGGCACAAATGTAATGTTCTTGTGACAAAATTGTATTTTGTATCCTTACATTTTCAGCTAAGCGACGGGATAAGCTCTCCACCAAGTCATGGGCTTCCCTTTTGTCCTCTACACCTTTGTATGATTCAGACACATTAATCAGCTGATGCTTTAGCATTTGCAATAATGGGATAGCTTGGCCCATTGTACAGTCCTCCTTGCTGACTTCACGTGTGAAGACCTCAAAAGGACAAAGCCTCTCAGTCAGGCATTTAACTAGGCTCCATTGCTCCATCTCAAGGTTCATGCCTTTAACAGTAGCATCCCCTCTTCTTTTCCAGACATATTCATAGAGTGACCTGTACTGCTCATACAGACGATCATGCATGTAATACGTTGAGTTCCAACATGTTGCCACCTCCTGGATGTGTGCCTTGACTGGCATCCTATGTTCACGTTGGATGATCCTCAGCTGCTTCCGAGCTTGAAAAGAATGGCTGAAATGAGTGCATATTCTTCGGCAGATGGCCAGTAAATTGCTGACTATGGGTTCTTTTTTCAGAAAGTCTTGAACTATAATGTTTATGCAGTGCGCCAACACGGAACCCAGAAATAGGAACCAAGTTCCATGGCCTTAAGTACATTACTGCCATTGTCTGTGGCAACAAAACCAATACCAAGCCCTCTTGGCCGCAGCCATTCCAAAACCTTGCTGCGAAATTTGTGTAAAATGTTTTCGGCCGTATGAGATTTCTTTATGACGAACATGGCTACAGTTGCATGTTTCCGAGTACCTTCAAAAATCGCAGCTGTGTCAACAGCACCTCGTGCAGATAGCTTATCTCTAACCCCCACAAAAGAGATCCAGTGTGCAGTGATGCACATGTAATCTGTAGCTTGGCAACTGGTCCACATGTCTGTTGTCAGGTGGATATTGTGAACAGCACTCTGCTGCAAAGCTTGTCCAACCAATTCCAGCACATCATGATGTAGTGCCGGAACAGCAATTCTTGCGAAATAGGACCGGCTGGGAACCTTCCATTTAGGGCAGATGGCAGACACAAATTCAAGGAAACCCACCCCTTCCACAAATGAAAAAGGAAGAAGGTCCAGCGCTAACATTTTAGCCAGCTTCGCATTGTACAATCGTGCCGTTGGGTGGTTGCATTGGAACTGCCCCTCCAACCTAAACATGCTCTCAACGGTAGGCTGGATTACTTTCCTTTGTGGCGCTGTTTTCATTAACCCACTAAGGCTCAACGACACAGATTGTCTCATTGCGGTACTCGGTCACCTTGGTGTCTCAGCCTGACTCAGAGTATGGCTCTTACTGCGGTGCCACTCTGATGTTACTGAGGAGGATGTGGGCGTTACCACTGCACTACTGGGGACAGGGCTAGAAATGCCTCCCTCTTCTTCACCTTCAACCGCAATAATATCGATCCCTGATTCTTCCTGACCAACTTCAATGGGTTGAGTTTTTCAACTTTCTTTTAACCGAAGTAGGTGATCCTCCCACACAATAGTGTGGTGTATTCTGAGATGACTTGCTTGTCCTCCGGTACCATAGTTTGTACCAAGCTTACCATGCCGAACACCTTGCCGACAAATTGAGCATATAGCAACGTTCTCCTCCTCGGCGCTAACAGAAAAGAAGTCCCAAACTGGGGAGGAGAACTTTCTGGCACTGCTGGATGTGCCACTTTCAATACCAGATGAACTGGAGAGTGTGCTTGAAATGTGACCCTGTGCACCTAGACTGTGACTTTTACTACCACTACCTACTGAGATGGTTGAGCTGGATGTAGGTCCCTGCCGGGCCTTGGAAAATATGGCAGCTGGAGGTAGTGGTGGTGTAACCTGTGTTGGTGATATCCGTGCTACATCCCGCTCAGTAGCAGCCTTTGTGGATAGGGTGAGAATGTTGGTCTCCAATCCCTTTGGGGCGGGAGTAATGTGCATGATGACTGGCTCGTCTTCATCAACATCATCTCCCCCCTCTTCTACATCTACCTCCATAACTCTAAGTTTTTCTGGGACCGTCCTTTTCAGAAGCATTATCTTGTGGCGTATATCACTCTCAGACTGAGCTGGTGGGAGCCAAGAGGCATCACGATCATCAGAAGCGGGGCTTGAAGAAGAAGATGATGGACTAAGCCTCCTTGTCCTTGCTGGTGGTCTGGAAGACAATAGATCTTCTGAAACAGTGGTTTGACTTTGCTCCACTTTATCTGCAGGAAGCTCGATTTCCTGAAATGTCCCTACGTCAGGAGCAACAACTACTATGGTGGGCTGTTGCGGCCGCTGCTGTTCTTGTTGCGGCCGCTGCTGTTCTTGTTGTGGCAGCTGCTGTTCTTGTTGCAGCCGCTGCTGTTCTTGTTGCGGCTGCTGCTGTTCTTGTTGCGGCTGCTGCTGTTCTTGTTGCGGCTGCTGCTGTTCTTGTTGTGGCTGCTGCGGTTCTTGTTGTGGCTGCACACTTATCTGCTGAGTTTGCGACTGCGTTGAACGTGATTGTGTACTACTTTGCGGTAATTACATTTCTTCAACTTCGCTGCTCGTTAGTAGACTGGCTACCTCTGCAACACTAAAGCCCTTGGGCCTAGGTTGGTGGGGTTGGACCACTGTGCTGCTCCCAGCTTGGTTCCCGGACAACGCTGCTGCAGGCGTAACTTTTTTGGTGCCAAAAAGAACATTGGCCGGCACACCACCAGTCGTGGTTAATGGCACTTCCTTTTTCTGTTCCTTCTTCTCACCGGCAACTTTCTTGGTACTGGACCTGGTACCTTTCTTTGGGAACTTCTTCTTCAGATGTCAGGCAGGATGCAGATGTACAACAAGTTCTGGTCAAACTTTGACGTGATGCGCAGCAGGACTTCTGTCTTGCTGGCAGTACAACGGGTAGCCGGGTGATGCTGACACCTCCTCCTCTGTCTTTTGTGCACCTAAAAGCAAATAAGCCAGGAGAAGAACATCAGTGAAATGTTGCATTTGTTGTTGTGGTTCAGTTACTTAGTACTGTACTAGTGCAAACAAAAGATATAGTCTAGCCATTTATGACTTTTTTTTTTAACAAGGGCTATGTTATACTACTGTGTACAGTCACAAAGTTCAGTTCAGTAAATCTTTATTTCGATGGTTAAAAATCATCATAAAAATACATTTTATAAAAAATCATGTAATTTACATTTCTGAACTTCATTAGGATAAAAATGCAAACACCAAACAAAGCTGATACAATTCATACAAATGAGATAAAATATTATGTACATCATTGCTTAATCTCTTGTGTTCCTTAACCTTACTGCTACTCTCAAAAAGCTTATTACTGAGCATAAAGTGCGCGTGTCATTTGCTCTTTGAAGAAACAGTCATGCGGATTTTGCATGACAAAACTTTCACTCTTTTAAAATATCAACCAAGAACGTGCGCCGAGGGATACGATAAAATGGACACAATAATACAAAATGAAGGGTGTCCTGCGGGGACCTATTGTCGAAGCCGCAGGGACCCTTCTGCTCAATAGTTACAGTAAAACCAGTCACACACTACACTCTCAGGAAGGATAGGAAAGTTAATAATAACCACCAAAATAAAAATGTACTGGAAGTGGGGTGGACCCTATTTGCCATTAAATTATTTGAGCATCTCAGCATCCATGGAGCTGCTGCTGGCAAAGGGGGTCGATGGATGGAAGCAGTAAGCCAAATAGCCAATAGGAAAACCATGCAGGCCTATGGCAAAAGCAGGACACTAATAACTCCCAGTCCAAACACAAAAAAAGGCCACCAGCCACATGGACTCTCACAAATCACAAACAAGCAGGGGGCCCGGGAAACACCAGGAGCTGACAAAAGGTCTATAAAAGCCAGGTAAAGGATGCATGCTAAAGCACACTGCTCTGCCTTTTTAATGCAACAAAATGGAAATACGAACATTCACAGGCCCCAAAAAGATCTGCAGGGTGCATGCATTGCACACCAACACACCAGACACATACAACAAAAGCATGTCTTTAAGACAACCAACATCAGAAAGGCCACCCTTAAAAAACACACTTCCCCAACTCAAACCAATGCCATCCATGCCCTAAATGATGTCTAAATTCAACAGACCACACAGAAAACAATTGATTAATAAAGCTGTGGCTACCTGCTCTGATCCTAGTGGATGAAAGCAGGCCTGTTGGAAGACAAGGCCAGGCAAGCTTGCAGGCCTAGGCTTCAAAATGGCCACCAGCCACATGGCCAGGCCCAACATCAGAAAGGCACCCCAAAAAAACACACTTCCCCATCCAATGCCATCCATGCCCTAAATGATGTCTAAAAATCAACAGACCACACAGAAAACACTTGATTAATATAGCTGTGGCTACCTGCTCTGATCCTAGTGGATGAAAGCAGGCCTGTTGGACGACAAGGCCAGGCAAGCTTGCAGGCCTAGGCTTCAAAATGGCCACCAGCCACATGGCCAGGCCCAACAACATCAGAAAGGCCACCCCAAAAAAACACACTTCCCCATCCAATGCCATCCATGCCCTAAATGATGTCTAAAAATTCAACAGACCACACAGAAAACACTTGATTAATAAAGCTGTGGCTACCTGCTCTGATCCCAGTGGATGAAAAAGCAGGCCTGTTGGCAGACAAGGCCAGGCAAGCTTGCAGGCCTAGGCTTCAAAATGTCCACCAGCCACATAGCCAGTCCCAACAACATCAGAAAGGCCACCCCGAAAAAACACTTCCCCAACTCAATCCAATGCCATCCATGCCCTAAATGATGTCTAAAAATTCAACAGACCACACAGAAAACACTTGATTAATAAAGCTGTGGCTACCTGCTCTGATCCTAGGGGATGAAAAAGCAGGCCTGTTGGCAGACAAGGCCAGGCAAGCTTGCAGGCCTAGACTTCAAAATGGCCACCAGCCACATGGCCAGGCCCAACAACATCAGAAAGGCCACCCCAAAAAAACACACTTCCCCAACTCAATCCAATGCCATCAATGCCCTAAATGATGTTTAAATTCAACAGACCACACAGAAAACACTTGATTAATAAAGCTGTGGCTACCTGCTCTGATCCTAGTGGATGAAAGCAGGCCTGTTGGAAGACAAGGCCAGGCAAGCTTGCAGGCCTAGGCTTCAAAATGGCCACCAGCCACATGACCAGGCCCAACAACATCAGAAAGGCCACCCCAAAAAAACACAATTCCCCATCCAATGCCATCCATGCCCTAAATGATGTCTAAAAATCAACAGACCACACAGAAAACACTTGATTAATAAAGCTGTGGCTACCTGCTCTGATCCTAGTGGATGAAAGCAGGCCTGTTGACAGACAAGGCCAGGCAAGCTTGCAGGCCTAGGCTTCAAAATGGCCACCAGCCACATGGCCAGGCCCAACAACATCAGAAAGCCCACCCCAAAAAAACACACTTCCCCAACTCAATACAATGCCATCCATGCCCTAAATGATGCTTGAAAATGAAATACATTCAAAAAACACCAAAGGAACAGTTGCTTCATCATGCACACACCCATGAGGCCATGCCCATGACTAGCTCGGGCCTTCTACTGACTACCACTACCCACAACATTTTAAAAAAAAGGAATGATGATAGTTACCAAAAATAATTTGTAGTTACAACAACTGCAATGCCCACAATCAAACAGACACAACAATCACTTACTTGTAAAATATCCAAATCAAAAAATCCTCAAATCCAATTGCAATGATGCAGCAGACAAAAAGAGTGATCTTTCCAGCTCAAAGTCCAAAGGCAGAATGAGCAGGAGATGGACAAAGCACTGGGAGGAGCCTGCTGGACAGGAACAGGAAGTTGGAGATTCTGTGTCACTTCCTTCCTCTTCCCACCTTTTTAAAAAAGGACTCCTTGCACAAAAAACTACAGCCAAATGTCAATTTGAGGAGTTGTTTTCATCCAAAATCTTCATTTGCAGAAGGTTTCATGCTGCTAGAGCTGATATTCTTCTCCAAATTGAAAATTTTACATGTTCGAGTTCTCGAGCTTCACATTACTTCCGCCGGATGTCGATGGCGTGTAGAAAATGACTTGATCGCGTTCTCTCGCTCCCTGTCGCGTTGGATATGACGTGTTCGGGGTCTCTTTCTCCTTTTCACGTTCGATTAGACTGCCTGCGTCCTCACTCTCTCTCTCGCGGTGGAGAATGACGTGTTCGAGATCTCAATCTTCTCATACTCGCGTGGTGCATGATCGCGAGAAGAATGACGTGATCGCGCGACAAATGACATGATCACGCAACAAGTGACAATAATGCGAGCACGAACTGTTGCGAGACAGCGCAAAATGGCTACCAACAATCCAATATCTCGTGGAGAACGCGACCGGGTCGGGAAAACTTGTCAGCGAACGCGGGGATTCAGGTAAGGTGATCGCGCGCACGCGAGAATGTATTTTTTTACAGCGCGAGCAAGAAACAAATTATCGCTAAGCTGCGGATTGCGGAAATTTTTACATTTTCGCGATTTCCGCGGAACGCGAAAATGCCAAATTATTGCAATTTCCGCGAACGGAACAGAATTTTGGCCTGGTGCAAGGTGGCCACTACAACTAGTGACCAGCATATGCCAGGCCAACTTCTCACATTGGTGGGCAGCGTGTGGGATTCCAGCTTGCCATTGTTTTACCAGAAAATCTCCATTTGAATTACTAACTGAAAACCACTAAAGGTACAGATAAAGTCAAGCTTAGTATCAATAAGTTCTACTGAACCTGAACTTAGAGCTGTTTGTGAAGGGATAGCACACCCTTGCTACAGCTCAAGCAAGGATCAGTAGGCCACAAACTAGTGTAGGTAGTACAACACTGCACAACACTAGAATGTCCTCCAGGGATGGAGCCAGTGGGTCCACCCAGCCTCAGTATAAGGACATGACTTTCTTTGACCTGAAAGCCATGTGTGTTGCAAGACACCTGAAGCTAGGACAGAGTCCCTCCACACTAGGCCTGATAGATCTGCTGACAGCAGATGATCTGAGGTTGGCTCTAGGAGCTAACAGATCTGAATCAGGGAGTGGGTCAATTACAGTGTCTGGGTCAGATGATGAAAATCAAGATGACCAGCACTCTGTGGTTGAAGGGCCAGACCCACATGGGTCTGAACAGGGCAGAGGAATTCTCCCTAAGAGAACTGACAGAGTGGAGGAGAGGTCTAGGTCCCTTTCTAGGGACTCTGACCACTCCTATCACTCTGGCAGAGAATCTGTCCATCAGAGGAGCTCATACTTTAATAGAAGAGAGACCTCCACTGAAAGAATGTACAAACTGCTGCAGTATGAGGAAGCAAGCATTGCCCTTAAGGCCAAGCAGTTGGCATTAGATAAAGAAGTCTTTGAGCTCCAGAGAGCTTCTAGAAAAGAGGGGTTAGAACCCCCGGGTGGCAACAACAGTGTCCCTAGAGTCAGAGATTACATTCCAGACCATAGGAACCTGTCCAAGGTTGTTCCTCCCTACCAGAGTGGGGATGATATCCACAAATTGATAACTGCTATGGAGAGGGTCTGTAGAGTACAACAGGTCCCCCAGAAACAGTGGGCAGCAATCTTGTGGCTCTCCTTTTCAGATAAAGGTAGAGACAAGCTCCTCACTGTTAGAGAAGAGGATGCTGATGATTATGAAGTCCTGAAGAGTGCATTAATAGATGGGTTTGGTTTAACCACTGAACAGTACAGGTTGAAGTTCAGAGATATCCAGAAGGCACAAACACAGGACTGGGTGGACTTTTTAGATTGTGCTACCAAGGCTCTGGAGGGTTGGATACTTGGCAGTAGAGCAACTGACTTTAAAGGATTGTATAATTTGATTATGAGAGAGCAGATCCTTAACAATTGTCAAAACCAGCTCTTACACCAGTACCTGGTGGATTCTGATCTCACCTATCCCCAAGAATTGGGAAATAAGGCAGACACATGGGTCAGGACCAGGGTGAGGCCCAAGAACCAAGCTGGTGACCAGAAGAAAGATTCCACTAAGCCCAAAAAAGAAAGGTGGGGATAATAAAACAGAAAAGTCCTCCGAAGGGCCCCAAAAATCCAGTTCTGGGGGTGGGTCCCAAAATCCTTCCTCTTCCAATAAGAAACCATATTGCCATGTGTGCAAGCAACCTGGCCACTGGAAAACTGACTCCAGCTGGCCAAAGAATGGCAATAAAGAAAATGTACCTTCCACTGCAGCTCCAACACCTCCTGTTACTACCAGTAGTAATCCCCCAGGTGGCGGGAGTGCACCCAAAAACTTAGTTTGGTTTTCTTGGGGAACTCAGGTGGACTCTGGCCTAACCAGGTCCCCTACACAACCAACTCTAGTCTGTGATTGTGGCATGGGGTTTGCCAACTTTACCATGAGTCCCAACATTGTGGGCAGGTACAGACAGGAGCCCATGATCAATGGTCAGAAGGCTGTGGCCTACAGGGACACAGGGGCTAGTGTCACCATGGTGACAATGAGACTAGTGCCCCTAGAACAGCTTTTACCTGAGCTTAGATACCAGGTGACCAATATTGATTGAATTAGGACAGACCATCTCATGGCAGTGGTAAATCTCAGCTGGGGAGGGGTCACTGGCCCAAAGAGAGTGGCAGTGTCCCCAACCTTGCCTGTAGATTGTCTACTGGGGAATGATCTGGCAATCTCATCCTGGGCTGAAGTGGATCACAATGCCCATTTAAGAATGTTAGGTATCCCTGCGAGAGTGGATGAGACCCTGAGGGCCACACCTCCACCCCAGGAGAAATTAAGTGGAGTGAAGCCTAAAACAATGGATCACTTCACACAAATAGAGAGCATAGGGGGTGAGGAACAGTCCTCCCCCCACCAGACTAAAGGTAAGGGTCAGCTTTCTAAGAGAACTGATCCTGCCCCTTGTGAAGTAACTGCCCCAGAAGTGGTCAGGCCTGTCCTGGCCACAGCTGTGATGGTAGGGGATCCTTCCCAGGTGTACCCAGTCTGGAGCAGGTATCCTGCCCCTCTCTACCCTGCCTCAGTCAGGCCAGGGCTGCAGAGGTCAGGGAGGAAAGTGGTCCCTTAGTGGCCCCCTGTCCAGAGGAACCCCCTCATCAGCAGATTAGGGACACCCAGCAGAGTAGTTCTAGCCAGGTGAATATTCCTCTGCAAACTGAGGGATCCCCCTTATCCCAAGGTACAGGTATCCCCCAGATGGACTGTGTTGGGCACGGGGAGACCTGGGACATAGTTGCCCGAAACATTCCAATGCCCTCCACTATTCCAACCAGAGGGACCCAACCCCCTGCTGTAGGCAGCCAGAGGTTGACCCTTAGGGCCAGATGTGACACAGTCATGGACAGAAAGGCTGCCATGGTGAACAGTGGCCTGAGGAAGTTGAGACCACCCCAAATAGGGTCTCACTTCCAGACTCAGACACCCCACCAGCCTGCTCCTGTACCAAAACACAATACAGGTAATTTCCCTAGACTTTGGAGAAATTCTAGAACCCCTTGGGGTAGGATTTCCCAAGTGGACCATGAGACAGGGAGCAACCATGCTAGTGCAGGTTCTTCCTTATATGGCCACTCAGGAAATAAAGGATTATCTGGACAAGCTTAGCCTTATCTCCTTTCGTTTGAGGGGGGGGGGGATTACGTAGGAAGGTGGAATCTGACTGCGTGGTTGTCCCCACTTTTTTCCTGGTGTTTGAATGGTTTTTGACTAGTCTGGCTGGGATCCTGCTATCCAGGACCCCAGCCTATCTGCTTACTCCCTTAAATGACTGGTGTGCATATTAGATGCACTAGTGATTGGATACTGTGGTACCTTATGAGCCCCTACTATATGGTACCTTAGGTACCAAGGGCATAGGTACTTCACAGGCCTACCAGGGGCTGAAGCATGTATTATGCCACCCCTGGGAAGCAGACTAAATCTGACACCACAGGCCTGCTACTGCAGCCTGGGTGAGGTAGTGTTAGCACTCCTCACTGAGGTATCGGTTCCTATATCTCACCTTACATACACATATAAACCTATCAGTCACCCCTAAGGCAGGCCCTATCAATCCAGAGGGTAGGGTGCTTGGTTTACAATGTGAGGGGGTGCCTCTGCATGAGCAGGGCCCCTCTGCAGCTGGCAGAGTCTATTCTCTGTGGCTGTTTGTGGATGCGGTTAAACCATATACTCTTAAGTGCATTATAACCTTCTGGTAAATGCTAACTTTGGAATTACTGCATGTAGGAACTGGGGTCACCAGTCCCTCAGGGGGTAGCTTGGCGCGAGCAGGTAGGCGCCCGAAGGCTTACGTGTAAAGTGACCATACAGCACACACATCCACTGAGACAGGAAACGCACACAATGACTGACACCACACCAGTGAGGTTGAGTAAAAACCAATCAGCTTTATCTAGGTCAAAGTCAGGTTCTCATCAAAACATTTCATTAGAGGAATAATCACGGCATGGGCTCTAGCGCTAACCCTAACAGTCAATCAAAGCGCTAGATATGGCAGTTAATCAAAGCTCTAGACATAGCAACTAATCAGAGCGCTAGACATGGCAGTTAATCAAGCGCTAGACATGGCAATTAATCAAAGCGCTAGACATGGCAAGTGATCAAAGCGCTAGACATCGCAAATAATCAAGGCGCTAAACATGGCAAGTGATCAAAGCGCTACACATGGCAAGAAATCAAAAGCGCTACACATGGCAAGGAATCAAAGCGCTAAACATAGCAAGTCATCCAAGCGCTAAACATAGCATGCAGTCAAAGCGCTAAACATGGCAGTGACACAGGGCATTACACTGAGCATTTCCCTTCAGAGCATTCCCCCCCGGCTCCTGAGGCGGCTATTTCTCCGTTAGGTCGGACTCAGCCCTTATAGCTATGGGGGGTGGACAGTTCCTCCAACCGGAGCAGTCTGGGTGATGTCCCTATGCCCCCAAAATACTTCACTAAGCCCTTCAGGGGGCGAGAGTAGCCGCGGCCCTCGGCCGGCTTCAGGCCCTGTTCTGGGCAGCAGGGGGGCCAACCGGGCCCAATGATGGATTACCCCGGGGGAGGGGCGAGCTCCGGGCCTCCCGACCTCCTCCCCGGGGGTTTACCTGTGTCCGCGGCCTCCGAGACCGGAGCGAAGGTTGAGGGGGGGCTCACTCTCCTGTGAGCCCCTCCCTCTGGATGGGGACCTTGTGGAAGGGGGTTCAGGGAATGCAGGTGTTGCGCGGGGCTCCCGGCGGGTCCCGGAGTAGGCCGGGGAGCCCCGCGGTGAGGGTGAGATGGTTCCGGGCTCTCCTCTGCCTCCTGGGGGCCCGGGAACGTCCTCGCGGGGGTTTCGGGGGAGGCGCGCCCGCAGCCGCCAATAGCAGCGCGGCCTGCGGGGGTGCGGCCTCCCACCACACACGCAGGCAGCGGCGGGGGTGGTGTTTGGCAGCCCGCCCCCATCACGTGATGCGGGTTCTCAGCTTCAGGCCTAACGAGGCCTCCGCTGGATTCCAGCCTAACGAGGCCTTCACCGGATTGCTTCAGGCCTAACGAGGCCTTCGCTGGATTCCGGCGGCCCTCTCCTTGCTGAGGGCCGCCACGGGAGACACGGACATTGGGTCCCCACCAGGGGAGCGCGCCCTGAACGCGCTGGCGTCGGCGGGGCCCCGGACTCCGCAGTGGGCCCCGGCAGGTGAGCTTGGTGGGCAGCACACCGGCAGGGGTGGGGGCTTCCAGGCCCTGGGCTCAATTTGTGGGTGTCGTGTTGGCGCCCAGCTCTCCCCTGTACCCAGAGGAGGGCAAGCGTGCCAGCTACAGGCAGGACAGGCCAGAGGGGCAGGCCACACGACGGTGGTGATTTGGTGAAGGGTGGGGGGATCCCAGGTGGGGCCAGGGAGCGCAAGGGTGTCACCGCGCTGGTACCTGGTTGATCCCCCAGCAGTTCTGTGGTGAGGGTACGAGGTCTTCTTTGGTGCTTGCTGGTTCCTGCACCCTTAGGACTTAGTTCCTGGGGGGGGGGGTAGGTTGAGTTGGTGACTGAAGAGAGTCTTTAGTCAGGCTTTGCAGGTCGTCCCTGGGTTCCCCTCCCGCTGGGCCAGATCAGTGGGCTACTTCAGTGTTCCTCACGCAACTTAGAAGGCAGCACCTAAGCCCTGTCACTTCCAGTGGTATAGGTCCCTGACTAAGCCCTACCGCCTAAATCTCCTGCGTAGGTTCCCCCAGGTCTGCGTTGCCCCAACTAACTGAAAAGTTTCCCTCCTTTCCTTAAGTATCCCCAGGTCAGGTGACCACTCTCTAAGGCGGCAAAAGCAGACCCCACCCTTATTCTAGAAGGTTCCAGCAGGTTCCAGGAGCTTCCCTACTCTAGCTATGGGGACTGGTGTCGCAACAATGTTTTAGGGTCCCAGCCAGCTCCTGGCAACTAGGGTGCTACTAAAAAGACCACTCCGCAGTAGCAGGGGCCTGTGGCAGCCATATTGGGAGAAGAGAGCACCTGCACCTTAGCATTGATTAGCAATGGGAAGGCGCTCGGAGACCTAAGGCCAACGGAAAAGAGGGTGGAAAAAATGAGGCAAGGGCAAAAACTCAGGGAAAGCCCACCCTAGGGCTGACAGGTCTAACACTGCATCAAAACATGTCATGTTTGGTGTCAAACAACTTGGAATCATACCCCCACACCAATAACTGGTGTGGGAGTATAATCCCACCCTTCTAGAGGGGACGACATGTACCTACTGTGGAAACACGGTAGAAATCTGAAAGAGCCCTGGCATCACAAAATGGATGCCACCAACACAGACACTGGGCTGCCCTCCTGCTGCTGCCTGAAACTCGCAGTGGAGGAGGCCCAACAATAGGCATCCTGTCACAGGGAGGTGTCACCACCTTCCAGACAGGATTTAGTGTATTGGGGCTGGTTGGGTGCACTCCTAGTGTGCTTTGAAGTCCTGCACTTGGGGAACAGTAGGCTCCTCTGTGCATATGCCAGCTCAAACCTGTTCAGGGGCTACCTGCCCCTGCTCTGGCGTGAAACTGGACAAAGGGAAGTGGGTGTAACCACCCAATCCCCTGACCCTCCCATAGGAGTGGTCATAGAGCTAGTCCCTCCCTTTCCTTTAGTATAAGATAGGGAAACCTTGCCATTGCAAGTTAGATATCCCTGGACGACGCTTTACAAGAAGAATCCTGGCCCTTCGACATTCCACTACCTTTGTAATACTGAAGAATCTCCCTTGGAGTCAAGGAGTGACTCCCCTGCTTTGCAGGCACAAAAAACTTGAATCAACGGTCACAAACTTTCCCGCTCCCGCCAGAGTCCGAAGTCCCTGCAGCCCCAGAAGTAGATTTCCTGACTTCTTGACAGCCATTGTGAGTCCCCAGCAGAGCTGAGGCGAGTGGACCCCACGAGTGACGAGAAACTGCAATACCCGGGTACCGTGCACTATTGTCGAGTGCAACCCCTTCACAACGTTCTAAGAACTTGTGCTTTGGACCACATGTGGTTCAAGCCTCCAGCAGGATTTCCCTCGAAAATCAGAGGCCTACCTTGTCCGAATGACCGTGGGCTCCTGTGAAGCGAATCCTCATGAGGTGTCTTGGCGATCCCTTTCTGGCAGGCTTGTGGGTCCCCTGAAGACTTTCTCATCAAACCAAAGGGCTCCCTTGGTTGTTCCAGGCCTGCCCTGATTTCCCCTTGCGGGGTGAGTCCCTCAGACCTTGCTGGTCTGCACCGCTGACTTTCTTTGATTTCTTTTCTAACAGGAATGTGGTCTGGGTCATAGGTTTTATGGCGCCTCAAGGAAAGTGCACATTAATTATCTATGGTTCACTTCTATGACGGTTCTGTAGGGTGTAAAGAAACCACAAACTTTACAAACAAGCAAGAGCTTAAATGACAGTTTTTCTCAAATCCCCAGCACACGTAAAATTCAAGAGATTCTGACGTTCATAGTATGTGATTAAACAGTATATTTGAATCAATAAATCAATCGCGAGGTCTTCATTCTTCTCCTTTTATTTCATGACGTTTTCAAGTTGAACATCACAGTCACAGCCAACACGTGTTTCGTCGTAAAGGGAAATGATCCCACGACTTCCTCAAGGCTGTGCAAATAAACAATAATGAATACCCTCTGGCATTGTAAACCTAATGTCAAACAGGTTTCTAGTCTTTGAAACGCAATAGTTACAATTCGACAAAAGAGGGAGAAGAGGGAGAGAATTGCTAAGATGTTGGTTGTGAACCAAAAATTCCTACAGCATTAGGATAGGCATCCAGGTGTGCAGGTGATTTCAGAAATGAAGAAAACCCAAAAGATGGAGAGAGGAAGAGGGTTTAAAAGTGAGATAATCCGTGATGTATTTTTATAAAAATTGTGGGCGATTAAGCTGAAATTTATTATT
This sequence comes from Triturus cristatus, assembly GCF_964204655.1. Taxonomy (NCBI): domain Eukaryota; kingdom Metazoa; phylum Chordata; class Amphibia; order Caudata; family Salamandridae; genus Triturus; species Triturus cristatus. The sequence goes on from NC_140593.1 coordinate 593,058,704, forward strand.
TTCAGCGTAGTGACATAGTGAAGCGCAAAAACAGCAAAAAAATATCTGTAAAAAATAAAATCGCCCCATAAGTACTCATCCTAGAAATATATTGAGTTATATTCAGGTAAGGAGACGTAGTGTCGTGGGGAATATTATAGGAGGCGATCTAAGTGCAGCGGTGCACTATATACAGATTTTGAAGAGTTCTCGGGCGTATCCGACCTCATATACACTGTCGGGGATAAAAACTCGGCTTTGATTTACGAGAGCTTCTATTCTTATAATTTGTATCGGTTTGTGGTTACGTTTGTGCCGTACACGCTATACATGGTAAGGATTGAGAAAACGTTGTTTTTATTGAATCCTAGTCAAAAAAAAAAAAAAAAAAAATTAAATTAGAATACAGTACCATACTTACAGTGGGTGAAATCTTTTGCGTACTCGTACCCAGACACGCTACTTGATTACCGAACTTTCAGTCATTTGCTCAACCCCTTTGAAGGCACTCATTTCTAGGATGAGTACTTATGGGGCGATTTTATTTTTTACAGATATTTGTGACACACACATACTACAGAATCGGGGCTGTGAAATCCTATGTTCCTCGTCCATGAATAGACCCCCACGTGGTCTGGAATTAGAACCACATTTAAAGTAGGTTTGTGCTTCTTGTTTTATCAACCAATGAGATGTTTTAGTGCTCTACAAACATTAGCTCAAGGTCTGATGACACGCTTGGTATATTTTCTTTTTATAAACAGAACATTGTTGGAACAAAAAAATAGGTAAATATAATTTGGCCATGGGGCCTGGATTTTTATCGTGAATCTCACCGGTTGGCATGCTGTTTTTGCGCTTCACTATGTCACTACGCTGAAAATAATAAATTTCAGCTTAATCGCCCACAATTTTTATAAAAATACATCACGGATTATCTCACTTTTAAACCCTCTTCCTCTCTCCATCTTTTGGGTTTTCTTCATTTCTGAAATCACCTGCACACCTGGATGCCTATCCTAATGCTGTAGGAATTTTTGGTTCACAACCAACATCTTAGCAATTCTCTCCCTCTTCTCCCTCTTTTGTCGAATTGTAACTATTGCGTTTCAAAGACTAGAAACCTGTTTGACATTAGGTTTCCAATGCCAGAGGGTATTCATTATTGTTTATTTGCACAGCCTTGAGGAAGTCGTGGGATCATTTCCCTTTACGACGAAACACGCGTTGGCTGTGACTGTGATGTTCAACTTGAAAACGTCATGAAATAAAAGGAGAAGAATGAAGGCCTCGCGATTGATTTATTGATTCAATTATACTGTTTAATCACATACTATGAACGTCAGAATCTCTTGAATTTTACGTGTGCTGGGGATTTGAGAAAAACTTTCTTTGATTTCCACAAGACTTGCTGTTGCCAAGGCTTGTTGGCTCCAATCTGGTTGCTGACACCTCAAGTAAGCTGCAGATTTTGTGGGACACTTCGAATCCAGCTCCTGGTCATCGTCGACACCTCCTGGACCTTGTGGCTGAAGAGTCAAAACACCCTTGATCACCTGAAATCCCCCGACTTCCGTGGGCATCCATCTTCCTGGCCCTGGGTCACTGGCAAGTGACTGTGAACACTGTCCCTTCTGCTTTCAGGTGTTCTTCATTTTGAATCCAGCCTTGGATCCCACCAGACACTTCTCCAGTCTTCGCAAGCAGCAAAACTTCTTCGGCTTCCATAGAAAATGACGACGCGACCTGACACCAAAAGACACCTATGCATCCGGCTTCCCTGGGTGGGGTGAGGTAACTTGTGCACTCCGGTGGTCCTGTGGGTGTTGGCCCTCGAACTACTTACCTTGTAAGTGGCTTGCTTGTAGACTCTCTAGAAGTACCCTTAAACTTTAAAACTCCAACCGCGACTTGCTCCATTGAAATCAATAGGGAACCCGCGGCTGTGTTCTCACACTGCACGCATCTCCCGTGGGTCCTTTACTTACCTGCCTTGGGTGGATTAGTGAGGCCCCAGCGATTCTACAAGCCCTAGGCCTTGTCCCCTTGCAAGTTGACTTTCCTAAACCTCTTTTTTAGTATATGGTCTGGTACGCCCCTAGGGCCCCAGCCATATTTGTGCTTAACTTATTGTGAAACATTGATATTTGCATATGTTCCTGACTTCTGATCTCATAAAGAGAATAGTAGAGTGTGTCTAGAAATAAATACATATATATTTGATATATATACCTGTGTGGTGTCCTTTCATTTGGTAATTCAAGAGATTATAAGGTAAAACAAGCTGCTTTACATTCCTCTGAGATTTAGCCTGAAGGCTGCTCTCCACAGCTACCACTAGGATAGCTTTCTTTAAAAGGTTGTCTTAAACCTATCTACCATAAGAGTCGAATTGGACTGGTGCAAGGTTGCCACTATAACTAGTGACCAGCATATGCCAGGCCAACTTCTCACACTTTGTGTTTATTTTTACTTTTGCGTCAAGAGGCTAGCGCATTTCCTCCTTGAGCCTGGGCCTCGTTTAGACACCTTGCACTGTTTGTGAGGTCTGCAGTATGGTATTGCTGTCCCCACGACTGCCCGCTGTGTTGCGCTTGTTTTAGAGTGCACTAGTGGCGTAAATTTGGTGTTCACTCCTCCCTCTCACTCATCTCATGTCAGCATTCACCCTTCTGTCAGCGGTGAGCAGCCAAAATATCGAAACTAAAATATCTACCTACACTAATATCGAGTTGTAAATATCGAAGGGACAGAATATCGATGTCAATAATATCTATGGACAGAATATCGATCCTAAGGTAAGTATTTTAATATCGATGTTAGTAATATCGAAGTTAGTAATATCGACATCAAATATATCGATTTTACTAATATTGATGTTACCAATATCGATATTTATATTATTGTTATGTATTTTATTATGGATTTAATATGTCTGTCTTATATGTTTTTAGTTAAGTGTTCTACTGGTTTTAACATATATGTATACAATTTTTATATGTTACCAATGGTTTTTTAAGTCAATTTTGTGTTTTAGTACCGTAGCGGGTTGTGGGTTTATAGGGGAATAGGGTGGTAAGTAATCTAATTATATGGAATTAATTATGCATTTTTAGGAATTATAAATTAATTTTAATTAATTTTTGCGTTTAAGTTCTGTAGCGGGTTGTGGGTTTATACGGTTATAGGGTGGGAAGTAATTTAATTATATGGAATTAATTATACATTTTTAGGAATTATAAATTGATTTTAATAAATTTTTGCGTTTAAGTTCTGTAGCGGGTTGTGGGTTTATAGGGGAATAGGGTGGGAAGTAATTTATTTTCATTTATTGGTATCGATAATTATATTATTGTTAATTATGTATTAATTGGTAATTAATTTTTATTAATTGGCAATTAGTTTTAATTAGTTGATTAATTGATAATTATGTTAAGTGTATTATTTTATTAGTGGAGTGTGTCGTGCGTTTATAGGGGAATAGTGTTGGAAGTAATTGAAATCTAATTAGGTAATTATTAAATTAGATGTTGGGTATTGATAATTAATTAATTGGACGATAATTATTAATTGGTAAATATTTTAAATTATAATATTTTGGTTATGAAAAATAATTAATTGTTGATTAATCATTAATAGTGAATTAAATATAATTAAATATTATGTATTGGTATTTCTAATTATTATATTAATAAGTAATTATTAATTGGTAATTAATGTGTAATATTTATTATTTTGGAGTATGACAAATATTTAATAGTTCAATATTTTTTTAATTGGTAATTAATGTTTCATAATTATTTTTTTGCAGTATATATTTTTTTAAATTGTTAAATATATTTTAATTGGTATTTACTTTTTAATAATTCATATGTTTTTGGTTATGAAAAATATGTTATCGTTTAATATATATTATTTGGTAATTAATATTTATTAATTATTATTATTGGTATTTATTATTAATGTATTGTTAATTAATTATTCTTTGGTAGTTATGTTTGTAATAATTATTTATTGGTATTTGTAAATAATTTTGAGTTATTTAATAATTAAATCACTAATTATTTTAAATAATTATTTTATTTATAACTATGTTATTCTTAACTTCTACGCTATCCAACACTTTCCCTACTGTTGCACCCTCTGGAGTTGGAATAGTAAATGTTATCCCTACGCTATCCAACACTTTCCGTACTGTTGTATTCTCTGGAGTTGGAATAGTAATTTTTACCCCTACGCTATCCAACACTTTCCCTACTGTTGCACTCTCTGGAGTGGGAATAGTAATTTTTACCCCTACGCTATCCAACACTTTCTCTTCTGTTGCACTCTCTGGAGTTGGAATAGTGTCGTGGTCTGGGATGTAACGAGAACCACTGACCTGAAAGCCGGATACAGCAGGAACGATGCTAGGTAATCTCCTCCCCTAAGAAGTGACACCTGCGCGTAGCGTATAATTACGGCACAAATGGCACCCCTACCGGGGAAGGGAAAAAAGGGGACAAAGGAAACAAAAACAGCGTTGTCGCCTGTACTTCGGGCCCGCTTGACGGGAAGGGTGCTCTCTCTTGTCGGTTTGTACCACTAAGCCCTGTAACGAGAGTAGAACATACATTCAGAGACAGAAACAATCATGCGCTTCCTCGCCCCCTCCCGCTCCACAGGCTGGCACTTACTAGAGGTAATGACAAGGCAGAGGTCGTAGCTACAGGCGAGTTCACCAAACAATAATACCTCTAATATCTTGAAGTAAATCTCACAGTCTCGGAAATAGAGGTAAAGGATACTTATCCTCCTGTCGCGTGCAGGTCTGCGCCGCTTCTACGACGTCTGATTCAAGCTGAAATCCAGCGCTATCATAAGCGCACCAAGAATATGTAGGCAGGGTTTCACAAATGTCCAGCGCTATCATAAGCGCAATGTCTAGTATGAATCACGGTGAAGGTATTCCGACAACGGAAGGGGAGACGGGACACAGGGAGCTGGGTCGAAAAGGAATTGGTCCTACGCGACTGAACGCAGGGACACCTGGGTCTTGTAGTCCTCCCAGGAGCCTGGAATCCCCGCGGTTGCGGTGGAAGTGCAACGCGGTGGGTAGGCTCGTTGGAAAGAGTTCTCAGCTCCCGCCCTTCTTCTGTAGTAAGGAAATGGTAGGGTTTACGAAGGAAGGGGGAATGCAGGGTTGGTGTAGCGCTCTTCGTCTGCGCGAAGAGTTCGAGGCGGTTCCTGGAGGCAAGGAGGTGTTGCGAAGGTTGGTCCCGCAAGGACTCCTTGAACTAGTTTCCAGCCCGTAACGGCTGGGGAACGCTGCGAGCGTCGCGGTGCTTCCGCGCTGAGGAACGTCACGGGTTTCTTCGTCTGGTAGGGTTTAAACGGGTATCTCCGCCTGGGAGCTTGGAAATACGTAGCTTCTCTTCAGGTATCTGGTACTTGAGTGACAAGCACCTGATTTCGTGGGGGAGGGGTTTTTATAGGGAAGGCAGATCTACCCCATTGCATCTTGGGGACGGTAGTTCCAAAGCCCTTCCGATTCATGCTCATACCGTGCCTGCTCTACGGCGCCCCCTCTGTTGGGCCATGACAGAACCCCCTCTCAATGTCCGCCGTCTCGGCGGACCTCCTGGTTTGGATGGGTGTTGGCTATGAAATCGTCTCACCAGACTGGGACAGTGTAGATTGCCCTTAGGTTCCCAAGATCTATCTTCCGGCCCATACCCCTTCCAAGCTACTAAGTAGTGTAGTTGACCTCGTAGTACTTTGGAATCTAAAATTGCTTGAACCTCATACTCTTCCTCCCCTTCTACGTCTAGTGCTGAGGGTTTAGAGGGAAGGCGCGCACTGGCGCGGCAAGGCTTCAGGAGGGATACATGGAACACTGGGTGGATACGCCACCGGGGTGGCAATGTCAGTTTCATGGCTACTGGATTGATGATTTTCTCAACTAGATAGGGACCTATATACTTAGGTTGTAACCTAGTGTTTCCCTTGAGTCTCAAGTGTTTTGTGCTCAGCCAGACCTTATCACCTACGGCGTATGTGGGTTCGGGATTCCGTTTCTTATCAGCCTGTGCCTTAACCCTAGCTTGAGCTTCGTCTAGATGTACCTTAGCCGTGTCTAACACATGTTTGAGGTGTGCGTGGTGCTCTTGAATGGAGGAGAGTTTCGATGTGATGGGAGTATCGAAAGGTAGCATGTTGGGATGTAACCCTAAAAGACAGAAGAATGGAGAGCATCCCAAGGAAGAATGGGTGGCGTTGTTATATGCGAATTCAGCAGTCCATAACAGTGTACTCCATTCTTCAGCATGCATCAGGGTGAAACATCTGAGGTATTGCTCTAAGGTCTGATTGAGTCTTTCCGTTTTCCCATCAGTTTGGGGATGATAGCTGGACGAGAGTCGAGCATCCACTTTCATTATTTTGCACAGTTCTTTCCAAAATCTAGACGTGAATTGGGTCCCTCTGTCTGTGATGATAACGGCGGGTACTCCATGCAACCTAACCACCTGTTGTAGGAAAATCGAGGCGACTTCTGCGGCCGTGGGTAACTTGGGGAGTGCAATGAAATGCCCCATCTTGGTTAGGTGGTCTATGAGTACCAGAATCGTGTTGTTCTTACAGCTAGGCGGCATTTCCACTATAAAATCCATGGCGATGGTATGCCAGGGAGCCGGCGGCGTGGGAATAGGCCTAAGGAGACCACTTGGTTTTTGGTGGGAGGCCTTAGCCTGAGTGCAGATGGCGCAATCTGCCACATAGTTGGCAGTGTCTTGTCGCACGGTGTCCCACCAGAAATAGCATAACATCGCTTGTTCGGTTTTTTGTCTTCCGCCATGACCAGCTAGTGTCGTATCATGAGCCCAGTGTAAGGCTTGGTCTTGCAACGGCTTGCTGGGAACGTACAACTTATTGTCGTAAAACAGTAGCCCTTCGTGGTGTGTTTTTCGAGGAGGCCCTTCTTGGACCCAGGTTGTCACGTCCATAGTCTTCACGTGTCTTTTGACTTCGTCAAGAAAGAGTTGGGTGGATAATGAGGCCGTTGTTTGAGAAGGGAAGGTGGCCTTCTGCAGAATCCTAGGAGGTTCTTCTTCAGTCTCTGATACGGGAGAACCCTCGTACACTGGCCTTGACAAGACATCTGCCTTCCCATTTTGTGGTCCTGGTCGATATTTAATGACAAAATCGAAATCTGCAAAAAACAGGGACCATCTGAGTTGTCGAGGTGTTAGGGCCCGGGCACTCTTTAAGAACAGGAGGTTTCTATGGTCTGTATAGATTTCGACGGTGTGTCTTGCCCCCAACAGATGGTGTCTCCACTCTTCGCAGGCACGCTTTATGGCCAATAGCTCTTTGTCAGAAGTGCTGTAATTTATTTCGCAACTCGTCAGTTTCTTCGAAAAGAAGGCAACAGGGTGGAGCTGTCCGGTGTCCGGGTGGCGTTGAGAGAGGATGCCTCCTAACGTGTAATAGGAAGCGTCCGTTTCCAACACGAAGGGCAAGGCGGCGTCAGGATGTCTTAATATCGGTGCTCCAGAGAAACACCTCTTCAGGTCTTGAAAGGCTTCCTCTGCTTCCGCTGTCCACTTGAAGGTGGCTCCCTTCTTCAGCAGATATGTCATGGGTTGGATGCGGGTGGAGAAGTGTTGTATAAACCTTCTATAGAAGTTCGCAAACCCCAGGAAGCTCTGGAGGGATTTGACACTAGAAGGCGACTTCCACTCCTGGATGGCTTGCGTTTTCTTAGTATCCATGCACACCCCATGGGGACCGATGACGTACCCCAAGAACTCAACCTCTCGCGTGTGAAAGAAGCATTTCTCCAGTTTTGCGTAAAGAGAATACCTCTGGAGCCTCTCCAACACTGCAGCGACATGAATTGTGTGCTCCTCTAACGACGAGGAGTAAATTAAAATGTCATCGATGTATACGATGCATGATACGTCTAGTAGGCCCCTCAGTACCTCGTCCATGAAGTACTGGAAGGCGGCAGGGGCATTACAAAGACCAAAGGGCATAACTTGGTACTCATACAAGCCAAACTTTGTTCTAAAAGCCGTCTTCCACTCATCCCCCTGCCGCACTCGGACCAGATGGTATGCTCCCCGGAGATCCAATTTCGTGAAGTAACTGGCTCCCTCCAATTGATCCAGCATTACTGGGATGAGAGGAAGAGGATACCGGTTCTTCTTGGTGACTCTGTTTAGGGCTCTATAGTCTATACATGCCCGCAATCCTCCTTCACGCTTTGGTATGAAGAATAACGGAGATGAAGCCGGAGAGGAAGAATGTCGAATGAATCCGTTGGCCAGTAATGTGCTGAGATATTGCTGTAGATATGTAGTTTCTGCTTCTGTGAGGGCATAGACGCGGCTACAAGGGATACTGGCCCCTGGCTCTAAGTCGATCACGCAATCGTAAGCTCTGTGCGAGGGAAGTTTGTTGGCTTCCTGTTCATTGAACACGTCTTGATACTGCTGGTATTCGGGGGGTAACTGAGACGTACAGCCTGTGTTCTTGGAGCATCGTCCACTGGCCAAGAACGTCGCGGGGTTGTCGTTCTTCGTTAGCTCTTCCTTTCTAACATGAGCGCAGTGTTCCTTGCAATAGGCCGAATTCAGGGATATCGTTCGTGCCGCCCATTGAATGAGAGGGTCATGGAGGGTCAACCATGGCATCCCCAATATCAAGGTAAACTGTGGGGCATCAATCAGATCAAAGTGGATGGATTCACGGTGGTTCCCCCCAATGGTCATTGTGAGGTCTTGCGTGTGATATTCTACGGGTCCAGACGTTAAATCGGTGCCATCCACAGCTTTCACCATCTCGGGTACAGCCTTCTTTTCTGTTTGGAACCCTGTTTCCTTAGTATAGGTCTGATCCATAAAGTTACCGGTAGCACCGGAATCGAGTAAAGCATGTACCGTGACCACCCCGACTTCTGTAGTTGCTAATTCCACACATACATTGATATGAGCCACCGCACTCTGGATTGTATTAACAAGGGCAGGACAGACCTCTTTTTTCCTGGGCCTCAAACAAGGGGTCTGGTTCTTGTCTGGGCTCTCTAGTTTTCCGACGGCTCCAACAGGGTGTCTGTGAGGTTCGCTGCTTGTGGGCCTTTTACGTCTTTGTATGGTGCCCGGGTTCGGGCCTTACATTCTTTTATAAAATGCCCTGATTTTCCACAATAAAGGCATAAGCGTAACTTCCTCCGTCGTTCCCGTTCTTCTTGATTCAGTGGGCCGCGTATCCCGCTAATTTGCATGGGTTCTACGCCGTCCATACTCTGGGAAGGAGCCGTGCTAATAGGCCGAGGTCGCGGTGTAGCATAACGGGTTTCTGATCTTGGTTTATCCCCTCTTCTTTCTTGTAGGCGGTGTTCCAGTTGGACTGTGAGGTCGATGAGCTCATCGCAAGAGGTCGGGAGATGCACTACCTGCGCGAGGACGTCTTTCAACTCGCCTCTTAATCCTTGGTAATATAAGGACGTGCGCTTCTCTTGGGGCCACTCCGTCTCGGAGACTAACCTATTGAACGAGGTGATATACGTTAACAGGTCTTGATTCCCCTGTTTCAAGGTGATTAAGTCACGGTCTAGGGAGAGGGAGTGAGCCTTTCGATCGAACAGCTTGCGCATTTCGTCACAGAAGGAGTCAAAGTCTCTCAGTGCTGGGTCGTTCCGTTCAATGAGGGGGAAGGACCAACTGGCCGCGTCGCCTCCCAGATATGACATGACGAAGGCGGTTTTGGTCTGGTCATCAGGAAATATCGCAGGTTTGCACATGAAATGCAACTTACACTGCCCCATGAAAATACCAAATTTCTTTGGGTCCCCAAAGAACCTTTCGGGAGGGGCTAACGGCAAATGTGCTGGCTGAATGACCTGGATAGTGGAAGGTCCCCCATTACTCCCTCCTGCCTGTGAGGTAGAACCTGCCTGGGGACTGCTAGTGTTTGGCGGGGGCAGGGTCCAGTGTCTAATGTACTGCGCTCCTTTCTGCTCTCTGGGACCTGTGCGAGATAGCCCCGCTACCTCTCGTCGCATAGTGCCCATCTCGCTGCGCAGTTCTAGCGCTTTCCCCCGGAACGCATCTACTTCCATCCTAAGGGCCGTCAGGGTTTCTAATACCGACGTTAGTATGGTATTGGTGTCCATCGTTCGGGCTGTATAATTCCGTGGGCTTGTCACTCTGTCGTGGTCTGGGATGTAACGAGAACCACTGACCTGAAAGCCGGATACAGCAGGAACGATGCTAGGTAATCTCCTCCCCTAAGAAGTGACACCTGCGCGTAGCGTATAATTACGGCACAAATGGCACCCCTACCGGGGAAGGGAAAAAAGGGGACAAAGGAAACAAAAACAGCGTTGTCGCCTGTACTTCGGGCCCGCTTGACGGGAAGGGTGCTCTCTCTTGTCGGTTTGTACCACTAAGCCCTGTAACGAGAGTAGAACATACATTCAGAGACAGAAACAATCATGCGCTTCCTCGCCCCCTCCCGCTCCACAGGCTGGCACTTACTAGAGGTAATGACAAGGCAGAGGTCGTAGCTACAGGCGAGTTCACCAAACAATAATACCTCTAATATCTTGAAGTAAATCTCACAGTTTCGGAAATAGAGGTAAAGGATACTTATCCTCCTGTCGCGTGCAGGTCTGCGCCGCTTCTACGACGTCTGATTCAAGCTGAAATCCAGCGCTATCATAAGCGCACCAAGAATATGTAGGCAGGGTTTCACAAATGTCCAGCGCTATCATAAGCGCAATGTCTAGTATGAATCACGGTGAAGGTATTCCGACAACGGAAGGGGAGACGGGACACAGGGAGCTGGGTCGAAAAGGAATTGGTCCTACGCGACTGAACGCAGGGACACCTGGGTCTTGTAGTCCTCCCAGGAGCCTGGAATCCCCGCGGTTGCGGTGGAAGTGCAACGCGGTGGGTAGGCTCGTTGGAAAGAGTTCTCAGCTCCCGCCCTTCTTCTGTAGTAAGGAAATGGTAGGGTTTACGAAGGAAGGGGGAATGCAGGGTTGGTGTAGCGCTCTTCGTCTGCGCGAAGAGTTCGAGGCGGTTCCTGGAGGCAAGGAGGTGTTGCGAAGGTTGGTCCCGCAAGGACTCCTTGAACTAGTTTCCAGCCCGTAACGGCTGGGGAACGCTGCGAGCGTCGCGGTGCTTCCGCGCTGAGGAACGTCACGGGTTTCTTCGTCTGGTAGGGTTTAAACGGGTATCTCCGCCTGGGAGCTTGGAAATACGTAGCTTCTCTTCAGGTATCCGGTACTTGAGTGACAAGCACCTGATTTCGTGGGGGAGGGGTTTTTATAGGGAAGGCAGATCTACCCCATTGCATCTTGGGGACGGTAGTTCCAAAGCCCTTCCGATTCATGCTCATACCGTGCCTGCTCTACGGCGCCCCCTCTGTTGGGCCATGGCAAATAGTAATTTTTACCCCTTCGCTATCCAACACTTTCCCTACTGTTGCACTCTGTGGAGTTGGAATATTAATTTTTACCCCTACACTATCCAACACTTTCCCTACTGTTGCACTCTCTGGAGTGGGAATAGTAATTTTTACCCCTACGCTATCCAACACTTTCCCTACTGTTGCACTCTGTGGAGTTGGAATAGTAATTTTTACCCCTACGCTATCCAACACTTTCCCTACTGTTCCACTCTCTGGAGTGGGAATAGTAATTTTTACCCCTACGCTATCCAACACTTTCCCTACTGTTGCACTCTCTGGAGTGGGAATAGTAATTTTTACCCCTACGCTATCCAACACTTTCCCTACTGTTGCACTCTGTGGAGTTGGAATATTAATTTTTACCCCTACACTATCCAACACTTTCCCTACTGTTGCACTCTCTGGAGTGGGAATAGTAATTTTTACCCCTACGCTATCCAACACTTTCCCTACTGTTGCACTCTGTGGAGTTGGAATAGTAATTTTTACCCCTACGCTATCCAACACTTTCCCTACTGTTCCACTCTCTGGAGTGGGAATAGTAATTTTTACCCCTACGCTATCCAACACTTTCCCTACTGTTGCACTCTCTGGAGTGGGAATAGTAATTTTTACCCCTACGCTATCCAACACTTTCCCTACTGTTGCACTCTTTGGAGTTGGAATAGTCATTTTTACCCCTACGCTATCCAACACTTTCCTTACTGTTGCACTCCCTGCAGTGGGTATAGTAATTTATACCTGTACGTTATCCAACACTTTCCCTATTGTTACACTCCCTGGAGTAGAAATAGTAATTTTTAGCTCTACGCTATCCAACATTTTCTTTACTGTTTTTTTTTTAAGCTGGAGTAGTAGTTTTATTGTCGGTGCTATTTGATATTTTTTGTATTATTTTAGCTAATGTAATATATAATTAATTTTAACAATACTCAAATTAAATGTAATTTTTTAAATGTGTTATATATAATTATTTAATTTTTATTCATGTTATTTTTTTATGTGTATGATGTATTTGTAATTTATAATAATTTTTAACAAGTTATAAGTTATTAAAACAATTATTAAAATGTATTATTATGTAAGTATATATATTATATATTATATGTATATGTTTAATTAATGTTTTATTACATTATATATATATTAATTATTAATTTTAAACATTATAAAATATATTTAATTATGTTTATTTTATTTATAAGTATTATTTGGTTTATTTTACATATTTTTTTTAACTAAAAAATACTTTATATTTTTAATAACGATATTTTTGACATTCTGTATTTTATTTTCGATATTTTTGTACTTACCATGTTGTAGATAGGATCTCGATATTCTTGTCATCGATATTTTTGTGTCGATATTTTTGTAGGTCGATTTTCTGTCCGTTGATATTCTGTCAGACATTCCTGTCAGCGTTATGGCCATTCTGTTTCCCACTGCGTTGTGCTTGTCTGAGGTTCGTACCAAGTATGTTTGCTTCATATGCTCAGTACTACACTCTCCCCCTTGCACTTGCACTGTAGCCGTGTTCGAGCTCTGCCTGGGGAAGTGGTTTTGCCGCTCCTTAATTGCCCCTTCTAGCCTCCTTGTATTTACCTTGCAGGGATGTCCCAGGGTTAATGGTTGTTTGCAGGGGGCTATGTTCGGGTAGTTGACCTGCCTCCCCTGGCTCTCCGCGCACTGCTTGTAGTGGTGGAACTCCTTGAGCTGCAGGCTGTGTTCGGCCCGCCGATCAGTTCTGTGCGCGCCGCCCGCAGCTCTCGGGTTCTCCGTTCTCCGTACTTTTCCGTTTACAGTCCACGATTTGGAGGGGACAGAGCGCAGAGCTCTGCTATCCCAGAACACAGGCTTTCCCCCCTCCGAAGGCAATGGTGGCACCCCGGTGAGCTCGCTCCTCCCCTAAGATGGCGGCTTTGTTGCGTAGTGCTCACCTGTTGTGTTTCGGTTTCGTGTTCCTACTTCTAATTACTAATATTTCAACTTCAGCTGTTTAACCACAACGTGTTCGTAACGGCCGTCTTAATGCACTCTGCCTTGCTTTCTCCCGCTGATCATAATCCGCATCCGCTTGGTCCCATTAAGCTCCTGTCAGTTATCGCTGGATCAGTTGCTGTGTGCATTGTTCCGCCCCCACCGCATAATCATATTTCAACCCACTTGAGCTGGCGCACTGTGGGGTGCTATTTGTCTTTGCACCTCGTTGTCAGGCAGCCACAGCCCTCTCTCTCACACAGGTCTCAGAGGTGGCACTCGATACCTCGTACTGCTATGCTTCTAACCACTACGGTGGCGATGGGGTAGTGTTGCAGCGTGGGGGTATGCTGGGTGGGGTGAAAACGCACTGCTTTCCCTCCGTCCCTCTGTCCCGGGCTCACCGTGCTTGGTTTTACATACAGCTTCAGTTTCGGTTTCGTGGTGCCATTTTGCACTCCGCCTCGGGATCCTGGAAACTCAGGTAATTCACCCTTATTTTCGGTGGCGGGCTCCCGCTTTAGTTATCTTCGTCTCCCCCAGTCCTTTCGACGCTCGGAAATCTCATTTTTGTTCATTTTGTCCGACTTCAATTCTTGGAATCGCCACTGTTTCTCCCAGGTACAACGGAGCGGCTGACTCAGGCAAGCTTCCCTATTGCCGTCCAAGCCACGCCCCCCGGAAAATAGACATTCTATAGCCCTGACATGCAGTGCAGGTTTTCATTTACATTGAAGCCATTCATTGATTTGCGTGCCTGTGACTGTCATGCCTCACATGGTGGTCCAAGGAAGGAATTTCAATAGATGCTCAACCCACCCTAAATAGGATGCTGATAGCAATCCAGGTTAAGGGTTTGAGTTAGCTGAGGCTCCTGTAGTTCTATCCCTGTGGTTCCATCACTTATGAATAGGGGTGGAGGAACCCTTGAGTTAGGCAAGGCACGTGGTCTGCCACTTTTTGGTGGTACACCTAAAGTCAATTAAATTTTTTTAAGATATAATAAAGAAAAGTACATTGGTGACTATCTAACCAAAGTGACCCCTAAAAGGAACTCAAACACACACAAAAGAAAATCATATTACAAAACAGAACAATGCAAGAGAGGAAAAGTGGACAAGACAATCATATTCTGAATTCTAAATCCCATTTATTCTCAAGTTTGTACAATGTAAAGTCACGCTGATGGTAAGCTTTTTGAGTGTGTGTTGGGATGGTCGGTTCCTTCAACCAGACTTTCAGTTTGTGTTTTGACTTGCCCTTGAATTGATTTTTTGGTGTTATAAATAATTTGTAAAAAACAAAGCTTCATTCAAATCTATGTAAAGGGGGGAACCCCTGTTTATTGAGTCAGCAAGTATAACTCTCATTTGTGAAGAAGGAAATAATCTTTATAGAAAGCACAGATTACAGACCACTCTCTCTTTTAAATTAGAGTCATTTCTAGACAAGGGCAAAGTCGTAATTGCCTGTGGACCCCACTGCCTAAGGCCCTATGTGTTGTAATCCACTTGTTTCTACCTTACTCTGCCTTTCCCCTCTCCCTCGTTCTTCCCTTGGATTGTTCTGACAGTTAGTGAGTGAAGATTTCACAGCTGTCTCCAGTTGACTGGAACCTGTTGGTGGTGTAAGACACATTAAAAAAATTCCTCCTCACCTACTCAGTGTTACATCTCCTAAACATTGGCGATGATTAGCTGCCTGGGGGCTGCCACACCACCATTGCCAGCTGTATCCTACCTACCAGCAGTACTCCAAGGCAGCGGTAATTACTTTGAAGACCCTTCATGTTATGTCTTTGACAACCGCCAAATCTAATTTCTTAAGGGAATTCTAGTCTCTCATACATCCCTACCGTATCTCAAGAAGCCTTACCTTGTGCCCGGTTGATTTCTGTCACTGCATCGTCTGCATTTCAGTGCCGTCATCGTGACTAACGGGCGGTCTCTGCCATGCTATTTTTCCTGCTGTTCTATCTGTCTTTGACAAGACCACACAGGGAGGCCTTCCGTTCTCCAGAGTTGTGTCCTGTTTGGAGCTGGTGGTTAACAGAGATTCCTTTGGAGAACGTTGAGGTTAGGATTCATTCGAGACAATCCGGAAGACAATTTGGCCACGCACCTTCCGCATCTGTCATCTGCTCGAAGTGAGTTCCTGGCATTGGTTTCTCTCACCAGACATCTCTTTTATTGATCTCTCTCAGACCCTTTCCTCCTCTCTAGTCCTACCTCTACCACCTACTGTCTCTCTCTCTCTCTCTTCTCAGCGTCATGTTACAGGTTTTTGGGCACCAAACAAGACATATTTCAGCTGTTTTTGAGTGAAAGATCTTAATTGAATATTGCTTGGCAACATTCTGGCTAGAAGTATCCCAAAATACAATAAAGAAAATAGTTGTGTTGTCTTCCGGAACAGGGGGGCCTTAATATGTCTTCCCCTATCCCCAAAAATCTTTAAGATGACACTGTCTTGCAGTTAAATGCAGATCTGAAAATATCACCTACGATTTTAATGTTATGTCTGTTGTGTTGTGGGCCCTAGGCCTACATGCTGGGTACATGACCATACAGACACATGGTATGTGGTACTGGAACTGGCCTAGGGCACCTGCACCGAGCCCCTTTTATTAGCAGGGTCACCTAACCCGTGACGCCTGTGATGGGTGGGTGTGGAATGTATCACATCACACTCCTCAACACTAGAACCTGTCCAGCAGGACACTACAAAGTCTGGTTTTAATTAACCCTTTCGCTGCTGCGGGAATTCCGCCGCAGCGCTGGGGGGTGCGGGGGGGCAGCGCGGTGGCGCTGTGCTCATGACGGAGCCACTCCGTCATGAGCCACGGTTGAGCTGTGCTCATGACGGAGCGGTTCCGTCATGACTCCGCCCAGTTGCGTTGTCCCCCCGCACAGGCGGGGAAACAGCGCCGTGTGGGCGGCGCGGCGGCCAACGGTCGTGGCATGAGGGAACCGCTCCGTCATGAGCACACGGCAACCGTGGCTCATGACGGAGCGGTTCCGTCATGAGCGGGGAAGGGGTTAAAGGCACTGGAATTCACACGAAAACATTCTAAAAATTACTGTGCTTATGCTTAGGAATACATTCTGTTTCTGAATTCTTGTCTCATCATCTCCAGCAGTGGTGATAATCCCTTTCTTTCAAATATAATGGGGTGCATCTATATGGGGGCATTCATTCCAATGACTCACCGATAACCATTGCATCTTCCATTTGTTTCTTCTTATTGTTTTCCGCGCTTCATATGTCATGCTCCCATTTGATGTTTCCTTTATGTTGTATTGCAAGGACATTCTGACACGCAGAGCGTCCTATTAATCAAACAATTTATCCTTGCTTTAATGAAAATCGGTTGGCCTAATAGCAGATGATTAAACCTGTCAGCCTTCATCAAGCAATTACACTGCTGTCACTTGTAACCTGGGTTACTTTTATGAGCCACGCCGGAAAGGACATGCTGTGGTTGATTTCAAAGACCCGCCATTTTAGAATGCGAAATTCGTCCCTCATGTAAGGGAAATTAGGACGCTGTGAGAAGTGCGGGCTAGCTCACTGAACTGGAAAGGCTAATGTTGTCCCATTTCTTTCCTAAATAGAACAAGAATAAATTACCTCCGCATTCCAGTCACTGCATGCCATGCAAGCTATCAGAACTCTCGGGTCAGTCCTCAGCAAACTCCTCAGCATTTAGTTTTATAAAAAGGAGACAATGTATTTTCTTCTAGAATATCGCATTCATTCATTTTAGTGAACTTTTTCTTCTTTAAAGGTTTATTTTTACATGATTATAGAACTGTTCTACCCCATCTCATGTCCACCTCTTTCATAAAAAGCCTTTTTCAATCAAGGTGGATAGCTGGCTTAAAAGCAATTTCAATAATGTATGATGGAAATCATACTGGTAAGTGCAATTTCCCAATGTGAGGTACTAAATACGTTTCTGCAGTGTTTGCTTGTTTCTCAGTGCAAGGAAAGATAGAGGAAAGACAGACCAGGTAGAGCATATTACTGTGAGGGCTGGGGTGGTGGAAAGTGGGCCATGCCAAACAGGTAGTGAAAAAGAGAAGGGAAGCTCTGGTGAAAACAATATTATTTGGTTGTTATCTAGGCCCTTCTGTGCAGAGGACGTAACGGTTCCGTCCTCCGCCACGATGGCCATGTGTGGCAGACGGAGTCATTCTATCCTCTGCACACGTCCAGGAAATCCCCCTTTTGTTTATTGCAAAAGGATTTCCTTTATTTTATTTTTCAGCCTCAGGAGCAGGGGAAGAGTTTTCCCTGCCTCCTGAGGCATTTTTATTTAAGTGTAATGACGATCGGCGCCCATGGAGGGCTAATGTCATTACATTGAAAGTGAAAGTGAAATGAGCCAATCAGCTCACTGGAAAAAAAGGTCAGTTTTCAGTGGAAAAATTACCTGCATCCATATTGCATTTCGGGCCGTTTCCTGTCGTGGTCATTAGGTCAACCCACATAAGTGAGGTACCATTTTTATCGGGAGACTTGGAGGAGTGCTAGGTGGAAGGATGCTTGTGACTAAGTGAAGATTCCAGGACTTTTCATCACATAAATGTGTGGAAAATTAGTTTTTTTAGTCAAGGTATGAGGATTTGCAAACGATTCTGGTTAATAAAACATGGTGAGAGCCAGACAAGTCAGGCCACCCTGGATAGCCCGAAGTTTCTAGTTTAAAAAAATGTACAGGTGGGCTAGATTTCTCTAGGTGCCGGCTGAGCTAGGTTCCAAAATCTAGGGGGACACCGAAGAGTAGAACAAGTGTTATTACCAATTGTTCGGGAGTGGGTAGGCTTCCACTGCTTGGCTAGGTTAAAAAGCTCAGATCGGGCCCCTCATGGACTCGGTGGATGGGTGGTCCATCGGGCCCAAGGAGGTCGTCCCTGCACGGCTGTGTCCAGGAGCTCAACTGGCCCTTGGGGCCCTACCGAGCCCTGAGGTGGACACTTCTGCCCTGGACTTCATCCTCCAGCCCGCCACACCAACATGGGCCAGAGACAGGGATCCATGGATCCCAGGGAGGCTTTCTCTGCCTGGCCAGGTTCAGAAGCTCTGACCATGCCCCCCATCCTTGTCTCTGTCCTTTGGCCGGCGGTGTGGTAAAGTGCCTGGAAAGGGGTCCCGCGGCCCCGTGGGAGCCTCCCCAGGGCAACTGCATGCAGGATTTCTGGCCAGGCCCAGGGGGACTCTCCCGTCCTCTGGTCTGCTGCACCGGGACAGGAGTCCATCAGTCCTCGGAAGGCTTCCCCCGCTTGGCCGGGTTCAGAGCCTCTGACCGGGGCCCGCAGTGTATCAAAGCCCTGGACGGGGGTCAAATCAGGGCCGAGGAGGCCTCCCCTGCACAGCTGGGTCCAGGAACTCTGAACAGGCTCTGAGGCCCTGTTGGCACTTCCACCCTGGGCTCCATTCTCCAGCCTGCCGCACTGCCAAGGGCAGGGGTCCATTGGGCCTAGGGAGGCCTCCCCTGCTTCACCTGGGTGTTAAGGTGCCTGCAAGTTCCAGGACGGAGCTCTGTCTGAGCCCCCTCGCAGCCCAGGCCTGAGGCCCAGCTGGGGCTCTGAGCACTCGGGCTACAGGGTCTTTGCCTTCTTCAAGGACAAGCGTTGAGGCACAGCATAAACCGGATGGCCGTCCTCCAACCCCGCCCATCTGTTTGCATGCCATGCTTTCCAATGGGGTGACCACATCGCTGCAAGGCCCTGGAAGACCTGAAGAGGGCTTATTTCCTTCCTCAAGCCCAGGCAGGGCTACAGGAGGTCGGGTACATTTGTGCCGGCTATTTGTGCCGGCATTCCACTCTGTCACTCGATGCGTCTGGAATACAAGAAAGGGGGGTAGCCCTCCTCCAGATTCTTAGGGACAGGGTACTCCGTACCCCCTCATGGTCCAGCGGTTCTCATCTGGGTGCAGCCAGGGCCAGCCCCATGGATCCCCCAGGGCCCTAGGTCCACATCTTCCTCTCAGTCCTGCCTGATGGGCATTTCCTTACTATCTGCCTTCCCCAAGAGCAGGCAGGGACACAAAGCCAACATCCTCACGCAGAACACCCTGCCCGGGGAGGGTCTGGCAAGCGCCATATACTCCGATCGATTGGGCACACTTGGTCTGATTGGGGATGGACTGATTGTCCTGTCTCACTGTTGTTTCAAGCAAAGAGTTTCAGTCGGACTCGAGGGTCTTACATTTGCAGAGGCCCTTCCCCTACCCTGCAGAGTGAAGGCTGAGCAACCTTGGCAGCAAATGCCCCCAGTGTTCTGACCAGGGTGGAAGGGGTTGGGTGGCACCAGGTCCCAGATTCTGCCTGGTGTTCTGGGCCCCGCGCTCCACACAGTTGCCCTTTTCCACCCAGCACGTTTCCACAGCAGTTCAAAACAACCATTAAGTGGGGTGTCCCTGCCGCCCAGGCCAGCACCCCTGTGTCTCACTCAGATTGCACTTCAGTCCACCTCTCCCTCCTGCGAAGACAGCTGGGCCCGTGGGTGCCCGTGCGACTACACCTGTTCCCAAAGCAAGACCCCCAGGAAGGTGGGATTTCCCAGCATGCTCCCAGGGAGTGCGAAGGATGAACCGGGACAGGCACATGGCTCCAAATCCCTTCCAGCAGATGCGACTACCTGGTTGATCCTGCCAGTAGCATGTGCTTGTCTCAAAGGTTAAGCCATCTTCATGTAAGTACATATGACTGATAGAGTGAAACTACAAATGGCTCATTAAATCAGTTATGGTTGCTTTTCGATTGCTCCATCTGTTACCTTGATAACTGTGGTAATTCTAGAGCCAATATATGCTGAAGAGCTCTGATCTCCCAATATGCATGCATTTATCAGACCACGACCAATCCAGCAGGCTAACCAGATGGGCGGAGCAAGATCCCTACCCCAAATGAGTTGCCGGGAGGCAAGAAGCCCCAGGAAAAAGCCTATCGAGCACCGGCCTCTGAGTGCACGGGTACTCTTGTTGTCAGCAGACTACCTTGTAACTGTGGCTGTGGTTCGGGGCCCTTGAGCCTGGGTCCTAGGTCCTGGGGCCTGGGACTTGGGGCCTGGGGCCTGGGTCCTAGGGCCTGGGTCCTAGGGCCTGGGCCATCTGGTCCTCCGCTTTGCGTACATGTTAAGGTGCCTGCAGGCCCCGGGTCGGAGCTCCATCATGGCCCCCCTTGCAGCCCAGAGGCCAAGCTGGGGCACCGAGCACCCGGGCCACAGGGTCCCCTGAGCCTGGCTATCTGTTCGCACCCAGTAGTGCCAGTAATGCAGGAACTCAGTGGCAGTCACAGCAAACGAAATGTGCGGCATTGCATGCCATTAAAGGAAGGCGGTACCTCCATTCTGTGACAGCACAATAGGAGAAATTCTCTTTATCTGAGCATGCATGCATTTACAATATTTTGCCTGAACTCGGTGATGTGCACATTCCTATGTTCTGCAGAAATACATTTGTGTTGTTTTATTCATTTGAAATCACATAGATTCTTGCTTTACAATAGAAGCAGTATGATAATTATAAAACCTGGCATCCCTAAGTCACCATTGTCATTAATGTGTTTAAGGTTTATATAACTTGTTCTGAAAGGTTTGCTATTCTATATAAAAGTTGACATATTTTTGTAATTTTTAAAAAAAGGAATAGGTAATAAAGAACTATAACATAGAAAGTAAATATAGTATATGTCGTACAATAATCCTTGTAATCAATTGAATTATTTTTTGCTAATGAATAAAGTGAGTTGTGTCATATTAATAAAAAGTATTCTAGGGCATTTAATTTTATTTTGGCGTCACACAGAGTTAAAGGTTTAATCATAGCTGGTGTACATTTATATTCAAGGGATAAAATTCTGTCTTGTTTAAATTTAGAGTGCAGCTAGATACTTTAAAATAAATAGTTATTATATCTAATACAAAATGTACAGAACTAACCAGATCAGAGCTGAATAATAAAATATCATCTGCATAGGAAGAAGTCTAATACCGGCATTTCTTATCATAATACCATTATAATTTGGAGGATAGATAGGAGCAGCTCAGTAGCTGAAAGACAAAGAAGGGGGAGAGAGGGCATCCTTGTCTAGTGCTTCCAAAGCGGTGGAAGATGTTAGAGGAGTATCCATCACTGAAACCTTTGACCGATGGGTGTATATAAAGTGCATTAACCATGTCAACAATGTGTTGCTCAAAATTACATTTTGCAACAAAAAATAAAAATGGTCAGGCAGCTTTATCAATGTATTTCCTACTGCAAGTGCTAGTGATGCTGAAGCTGAATTGCTGATAGATATAGATGATAAAACATGACAAAAGAATCCTGGTATTATGTATAAATAATCACCTTTCATAAAATCTACATGATCAGGATGAATTAAACAATTAGGTACTTTAGATAGTCTAATAGCAATAATTGTGGCATATATTTAACAGTCTTGATTCATTAATGAGATAGGACCATAGTTAAAAATTATGGAGGGTTCCTGGTCTGGATTGGGAAAATCTAGGCAGTGCTTTAAAAAATTACCCTGCAGCAGCTGCATTTTGAGTAAATTCTGTAAAATGTAATAAATCCTGCGAAGTGCAGAAGAATTTTGTGATGCCATTTTTCCATATGTTCATGGGGTCAAGTAAATCATACTTATATTCAGTGTCTTTAAGCCTAGGTCAAATATAGGCAAAATATTACTGAATGGCAACAGTTCCTTTAGCAACATCTAAATGAATGTAGATGCTGTTGCCATTAAGCAATAATGATGATATTTTTTTAGCTGCTTTTCTTATCATGACCAGATGGTGATGACGTAGCACTTTAAATACAGCTTGTCTTGGGAGGGATTGATTGCTTGGCAGTTTAAAAAGAACATTGAAGAAAACCTAGGAGGATTCAAGAAGGTGGTAAGTGAGCTTATTGATAAGTCTAGTTTTATTTAGAGAAGTGGTGTAGGAATGTACCTCTGAAGACTGTCAGGTTCAAGACAAAGAAATTATGCCTTGAGGAGCACTTAGGTATTATAAAGTTAAAGAGAAGAATTAAAGGATAGTTACTAGTGGTGATCTTTGCTGCAGGAAATTTGATCTGCTATTGAAATGCTTATATTAGTAATGTGCACAAGTTTATGTTTAAATAAAGTGTATGTTAATTGCAAAATGGGCAGCAGGTAAACATTCTTAAATGCTATAGGGCTGCACATAAATAAAATGCTGAACTAAGTTAGCATTACTCTTAATGTCATGTTACCTGGAATTTATGATATTCTGGCTAGAGACTTGTCTCTTATCTCCTAAACTTCTCTACATCAGCGGTTATTTAGTCTAATTCTATATGTTAGCTGATTTATGACTGATGATAAATATGCTGATTTGTAAAGGCTTTATGCTTGCAAATTGACCTCTCTCTTTCTTATCAGAGCCCTTCATTGGGTTTCTAAACTGACACATTCTCTCTCATTGTATCAATTTATTTAGAATAGGAATTTCCTTTATGGAACGCACATGTTGTATTATTACTATACTTACTGTAATTTTAACAAATATTTAATTCTGTTTTATAATCAAATATTGACTGATGGATTATATGAACTTTTGATGCTGAAATCTAAAATTAATGTCTAAAGAATAAAATGATAAAAAGGTAGAAGATTTGTAAATAGAACCCTTTAATTCACACCAACTCTCTTTTTTGACTTAATTTAAAGTCTTTTAATAACCTATTGATTATGTAGATGACTGCTCTTCATTTCTCTACGTCGACCATCAAAGGTCCACATGAACAGTGGTGGGGGTTATTTAATAATTACACCTGAAGTAGGAGATACAGAAAATCTTGCTCCATAATACTGAACACGTGGTTTGTAATTATTTAGAATGCTGTACCTCAGATAAGTCTAGTATGACATTCTGATAACAGTAGTGTCCAATTAAGTTGTCTCTGATACCCTGCAGTACCATTAATGTAGACCTCATGGGCCCCATGCAGGAGGAGAAAGGGGAGATCAGGTTTATTAGTGTGTTAATGGACATATTTTTTGAGTAGCTAAAAGTTGAGATAGTCAGCACGGCAGATGTGTTATCTGTTTTGTAATTTCTGGATGAAGTGTTTTCTAGAGAGGACTACTGAGGAAGGTGATTTCCATTTATGGAGTTCAGTTTAAGTTTGACATGATGCCAGCTTTCTTTAGGAGGCATGGCGTGGTTCATTGAATATATTCTGTTTATCATCCTGCTGGTAATATTGCAGTAAAGTGGTGTAACTGTATGCTGAAGTGTGTTATTCAACTTGCCAAAGCAAACCATAAGGATAAAGAATTGGAAGTCAAGAAAATGGTTTGGAGTTACACCTACCATGTAAGGACGTGCTCTGTTTATAGGAATGATAGGAAGAAAGAGCTTTAAAAAAGATAGTTTTAATTGAAAAAAAGAAAACAGGATTATAGAGTGTCTCATGAGGTGGTGTTTGGTAACATCAAGAAGGCTCGGAAGGTGTATAAAGTGTATTACAATATGACATGACCTGAAAGAACTTGAACCTATGGTGGATCAATTTGTGTGGATTAGAAGAGTAAGTAAATCTTTGAAACCTGAAACCAAGTTGAAGAGTCTCTTTGAAGTGTTGAAATATTTTAGAGAGTTGAGTGATGGGAGGGTTTGGAATATGAATAATTTGCCTCCTATGAGGGGTGGGTGGATGATACAATTTTGCCTGATGAAATAAGCATGTGTGATTTCTCAGTAGTAGAGTGGCAAGTGACTCACCTTCACCTTTGCAAACTGGGCAAGATAGCAGTGGTTTAGGATAGGCACCTGGGATATGCATTCTAGAAACAACTGGGAGTGTGCCAATGAACTGCAATGTAGTAGGTTGGGGCACAAGGCGGAACCTTCTTTTAGATTTAAACATTTTGGGACTGATTTTGCTTCCATGGTGTAGTGCGGATAGAGTTTTCAGGACACTGATTTATATTTGCTACGTTCATAATTTATAAATATATTGTAGAGGGGAAAGATGGTATAGGCTGTCCAACCACAGGAGGTCTAAGAGCTCTGAGTTGCTGTGTATTATTGACCTCATGGATTATATTGGGCTCCTGCAGGAGGGGTGTGATTAGTTGATGATCTAGTTGCTTATGAGTGGGGCACTACCAGCGTTGCTAGTGCAAGAATAAGTCTTTTGTGGATGTTTATCTACTCTAAGCTTTCCATTGTTGCCTGGAATTTCTTTTCACAGATAAATGCCTTTCACAGAGAAAAATTAATTGAAACTTGTTCCATGAAAATGGTTTGTTGCAACTAGATTCTGCATGAATTAATTCAAAACACTTTCCTCATAATTCCTCCAACACTACTTATTTTTTTAATGGCTCACCGTGAAAATACAAGACGTCTGTTGCAACATTATAAAAAGACACCACTCCTTTAAATAAATAATTTGCCTTCAGCATTAATCTTAATACTTTATCACAAGTCACACTCAAGTAACGTGATTAATTATGTGAGTTTAAGCTGCAATTACATATATATATTTTACTGCCCATTTAGGTATCATGCAATAATGCACTGGGATATATTTATCGTATAATTTTGTGAATAAGTGCTTTTTCATGTAGCTTTTAAGTGGTAATTAAAACATTTGTTTTGGTGTTTCAGTTGTATTTAGAGTAGGGTTTTAATACATACTTAAGTATGACACCATTACCTTGGTCTTTAAGAAGCTGCAGTAAATTGAATTTTTTCAGAATATTCATCTAACCCATCATGGTACATAACTTCAGGGTTTTGTTTTATCTACATGTTAAGTAAAATTGAGCAAATAGATTTGAGCGCTTGAGAGTTAACAGTTTTTAATAAAGAGTGCTATTCTATTAAATCCTAGGATTTTTAGTGTTCCTTAGGCTCCTAAGAAGGGAGTAATATGAACTCCCTTATGGTTTAGTATTTATCATTATGTGAATTTCCTTTTTTGCTCACTTTTTGATGATTAAATTTTTCATCAATTGAGGAACTTACAACTTAGATAACTATACCATTTTCTTGTTATTTCAGATGGATATTGATTCTCAAGTACCCTGATCAATCAATCAATATATCTTTATTGCATAGACAATTTAAACCATTCTAAATGTTGTTGTATTCAATATCAAAACATAAACAAATTATAAAATCACTGTCCAAAAGCCAGACAGTGTGGCTAATAAAAATTGTAATTTGTTGAATATAATAATTCAGATATAAATCAGTATTGTCCACATTGATTTCTTGCCAGCCAAAACCTATATGGTGTACCCTTTAGTCTATGCATCAACAGTTACAGTTTATTCTCATAAATATTTCTCAGTTATTATCCTGTTCATTTAATAAATCTGGTGTTTAGCTCTAAATGGTCTCTATTAAAAAAAAGAACAAGGGCTTGACGAAAAGTGCGAACCTTTCTCAGGATGGAGAGGAGGCTGAATCAACCTTTCACATTTGTCAATTAGCAGAGGATAGGTGCATAACATATGCAAAATTGGTTTACGCTTGTAATCAGTTCCAATGCCAGCAATTGATATTGTCTGAGAGTTTAATTTATAGTAGTACTAGATCTTTAGTTGGGAACATGCCAAACCTATCCCTCATTAAGTTCAATTTTAGGTGCAGGGAAAATAATTAATGAAATAGAGTTGTCTTTGACCAGATTAATTTGTGTTAATAATCATCCAGGCATGTGATCAGTAATGTAAAGGAGATTTGTTGTGTACATATAAAGTAATTTTTAAGGATTTACTAACAATTTTTACAATATTTTGTTGCTCATTGTCAACCTGCTGGTCCTTCAAGTTCAATGTTTCTAAAGCAGACAGTAAGTGGTGTCACCATTTAATTCTGTTGCCTTGTCACATAATTTTAATTTTAATTCACATGTACTGGTTTAGAGACAGAGCCGGGGTATTACTCAGATTGTGGCAGAGATGTAGAAAGGCTGATTGGGATGCCAGAGATTGCCTCACTAACCAAACCAAATAAATTTCAACCTGGTATGGGTTGCGATGCAGTGGTAAGGAGGCAAAAACGTCTCTAGGAGTTGCAGACAGCTAAGTCAAGACATTTTTATTGTTTTACTAAATGTGCTTAATTCCACTCATCAACGCAGGTAAACCATACTTTTTGTGTTCATTATTAATATTGGCTCCAAACAAGAGCCATGTTTTTTCTGTAACAGGATCCTTAAGACAAAACCCACCGATCATGCGTTTGCTCTTAATGATGACAAGTGATCCCCATAGTTGCCACGATTCCCAAATACATTACTTAGATACCTGTAAGTGGATGCTGTCTCAATCTTCTCGTTATTCACAAAACAGCCACCCGTTATCCTCACTTTTCAGCTGAAGACCACCACTTTTATTTTGCCCTAACTGAGCTCCATTTCATTGTTCTTACTATAAACAGCAAATGATGTGATTAACGCTTGTGGGCCTATTGAGGTTTTACTTAAAAAGACTACATCATTAGCATATTGTGTTGATGTTAATTGATGCCCCCTATCTTTGTAAGTGTGACAGTACATTGTTTAAATAATTATCCAAATCTACAATGTATGGGTATAGAGAGAAGAGCATGAGAATGCACCCTTGTTTTAGCCCTTTTTGGTGTAATTATATGTGGCGACTGCATGGCCTGTGCCCACTCTCATTTTTAACCATGTGTTTGAATAAAATATTTGTACTACTCATAGTAGTAGAGGTGGTATTCCTGACTGGTTGACTTCTTCCATAGTTTATTTTTGTCAGCTATATCAAAGGCCAAACTAAATTAAACAAATCTGCATATAATACAGCTTTTGTACTGACGTGTTTGTCAAATAATATGGGGAGAGTTTGGACGTGTGAAATTGTTCCTGACCTGGGATGGAAATCTGTTTGTTTGAAAGGGACCAGTTATAAATGAGTGGCCTATTCCTCTATTTCATGAAGCAGTGGGCTAGCGAACATCTCACAATGTGATGAGCCTGTAATTTGTTGGATTTGGCACTGAGCCTTTTTATAAATCGGATTGAGAATTGTGCCACATCATTATTTGTTCTTGAATTAAATGATTATGTAGTGGGGTCAAGACACTAGCCTAAATGTGCCTTTCATATTCAAGCAGGCCAACAGGTAGATCAATTGGGCTAGGGGCACAATCTCACAGACTCCTTCTAAATACCTACTCGCGTATGAGGTTTTGTAGTTAGTAAACACTACAGCTGAGTCTGGAGGCCCTTTAGTGGCATACAAGGATTCATCATAATCCCTTCATAGAGAGTGTTTAAATGACTTATCCATGCTTCCTCTATGATGTACTGGGAACAAAGAGCAATGGGAACCCTACTCACGGGGAGCCTGGGTAAGTGAACTAGTGCGGAAACGATGGCTCCTGTGGAGTGGTAAAGAATTTTCTAATAAAGTTATGCACAATGGCAATGCATAGGGTTGAGGTGATGCCAGAAAGAAAGCTGGCTACACACATCAAGGATTTGTAAATTTGTTTATATAGTAAGGAAGTAAATTAAACAATATATACATACATTTTTGGAGTTGAAAATATATTGTACAATAGATACTCATTAAACAATAGTCAGAGATGTCCCAGTGAGAAAACATATGAACTTAAACTAATGGTGACATATTACGTGACATATGTACAAGGTTTCAATTTTTAGAACATTTTGGCGCATTATCAGCCGCGGCCGCTGCGGGTCAGAGTGGTGGGGCCCGGTGGGGGCAGATTTTGATGAATGATGACGAGGGAAAATTAAATAAATAATTATTTTTTCCCCGTCATCATCCGTCGAAATCCCCCCCCACAGGGCCCCACCACTCTTACCTTCAGTGGCCACTGCTGCGCATTATATTATTTAAGAGCAGCCTTTTGCCCTTTTATCATAATTCGATCTCCATTGCCTTTTGAATTTTTTACATTGAGATTTCTCCACCTTAAGGGATTCGGAGAACCATGGTAAAGAGGGCATAAGCCTCTTTGAGTAGTGCACTTTCCATGGCGCAATGGTAACAATAGCCTTGATAAGCCAAATATTAAAATTAGAGACATCCTGTTCTAGATCTCCGGTCCTTTGGCAAGTAAAGGACTGAAGAGATTCCAGAAATGGCAAATAAACATTTTGTGCCAAGGTCTGAACAACTTGGTCTTTGAGATTCAGAGGGAGTCAGTATAACAATATTAAAAGGGATCAGAACACGGTCCAACCAATTAAGATTAAAAACTTGCTTTACCTTAACAGTCATTGTGTGAGCCAAAAGCCTAGCTGCTGGGTACTAATTGGGTACTAATTGGTGTCCTAGCGCGTGGACACTCCCTTGGAGTAACCAGGCGCTCTATAAGCTGTATAATAATAATAATAATAAAATCATGTCTAGTGTATGACCAATGCTGTGGGTGGACGCTTTTATAAGTTGTTCAAGGTTGAACTCTTCCATGGAGCTAAGGATTTGTTGGGCCAGTGTGTTATTAAGGTCATCCACATGCAGGTTACCTAATACCATGTAATTGCCATGAAGTAGGGAGAGTTGACCTAGAGGTTCAGTCAGAAGCTATATGCAGGCAGCTGTGGAATCAGGGGGCTGATAAATAAGCGAACTGGATACAGCAAAAGTAGGGGCTAGATTAATAGAAAAAAACATTACCTCAATGTTAATAATGTTAGCTGGTTTAGCCAAGGAGCAAGAATAAGCAGTCTGAGGTAAAATAATCCCCTATTTTTGAATGTTCTGTCAAAGTGTTTCATAAAATAATTCTGGGGAATGGCAAGAGCAATATCAGCAGTTGAACTGTCTTTCAATCAGGTCTCAAGGAGGAAAAGTAGATCACATTTGCTGTCAACTAAAAGATAAAAAATATGAAGGGTATGCTTAGGTAATGATCAACAGTTAAAAAGACCTGGAGTGAAGGAGGTACCGGGGTGGGGGGGGGGCGAGGTAGATGAGCCTGCTCTGCCATGAGGCGACAGACCATGGTCCATGATCGTCCAGGGACTGCAGAGTTCAAAGGCTTCAACAGAGAAGCCACACCTAGGGCAATTGAGTCCTACTATTAGGTTGCCAACAGCGAGCTCACCTGCATGATTACAGGGTAAGGTACAGAGATCCAGCTGTTCAGCCTTTGCATAGGTACTACGGAGGGTAGTATGGCAAGGAAAACCAGCAGCATGGCCGGGCGCTAGACGCGATTTGGACGCAGACAGGTGCAGATGGGCTTGCATTAGGTGCGCCTTTGGCACGCTAGTGGTGCGTCCGTGCTTTGCATGCAAGTTATGCACTCAGGGCAAAAAACAACTAGAGCGCAGCCCAAACAAAATGGCAGCTTGACATCAGACTACTTACTATTAAGGAAGTGAGTATAACTGAAGTGCAAATGTACTTTTTTTAAAGTACAAACAGGAATCATGGCATCAGTTCGAGTATTCAGGTAATCACTATTAAACCCTCCACAGGGCAAAATGTTCCTGAATGCTTCGACTCTAAAGCAAAAAACGTAGTCTTAAGCACCAGAAAGCACAATATCCCCCAAAAATTCACAGTGTAAATAAAACAAGCCCCCCACCCCGAATTAAAAATCAAGATTTAAAACGTCAATTAGAAACAAGTAAAAACATGGCAGAACAAACAATCCAGGTGAGACTAACCGCTAATCCTCTTTTAGGATTCTTGCTCCTTTACTAATAAAAGTTAACATATGAGCATCATCCTAAGGTGGCACAGCAATCCTGTCTGCAAGTGAAGGTCTGGGACATTTAGAAAAGTATCTTAACTCAACTCTTTAGGTATCTCTCTACGCAGCCAATAGCTCATATAATGGAACACAAGTGGGGACGGGCACCTTTCCGGATATAAATGATGCTTAATCGCAAAGGGATCAAACATATAATTCCCCAGATGATGTACTAAAGTGCCTGCACTTGTGGAGGCCTTATATGTCTCGTCTGGGATCTGAATCATAAGTTGAAGAACAGAATATTTAAATCTTAAGCATCCTCTGATGCTTCTTCTCTTTTAAGAGTGGATCAGCTATCATTAGCTACTGTTCTTTTAACATAAGCACCTCTAGGGCTTTTTTCCCACCCATCGACTGTGCTTTGAGCATCATTTTGACCTTTTCTTGATTTTAGTGCCCCACCAACTATTCTTGTCACATGTTTTCCTCCTCTTATTCAAAATCAAAGAATATATATTGATTTCTTTTTTCTTTGGACTGTGCCAACCCAACTACTGAAACCTACTTCCTCGCTCTGGGCCAAATTGTCCTACGCTGTCTAAGTGGTGTCTCATTGTCTCAAACCATATCTCAAAACTATAGTCAAAGGTTCTTTAACTTCTTTTCTATGCTTCATTGACATCACCTGGTAATTTGCCCATAGCGTATTACAGAATTTTCAATTTAATCACCATTTCCATCTGCCATATAAAGTACAGCTCTCAGCAGAAGGGGGGCGTGGCCGAGCCGAGCCGTAAGATGGCCGCCGTGTAACGGGGCTCTGCCGGCCGAACACATAATCCGTACACCCATCCGTCTGCTGCTTCCTTTCCTATGTGACCGAGATGCGGCGGAAGATGCCTGAGTGCTGACGACCCGGCCGCGATCGGCGGCGGCGTTCCGCTGCGGTGGCCCTCGTCGCACCGGCGGCCTGCACACATCGCGCTGGGTGGCCACACACACTACGCGAGTCCCCGGTCGCGGGCCGGAGACCAGGCGCGTGGAGAGGTGCTACCGCGAGACATGGCGGGGGCGGGACTGGCCCGCCGTGAATGGCCGGAGCGCTGCAGCAGGACACCTGGCAGGCTGTAGGCTGGCCAACTCGCATTGGTGGCGGAGGAGAGTGACGAGGTGCGATGCGAGCTGCTGAGGCCTGGAGAGCGGAGGAGCGCCCTGACCTGCTGTACTCACTGACACACACACCAGCACGGGGAGCGGTGTCTGCTGAGCCCCTGAGGTGAGAGCCGATTAGCTCCTGCTTGTGTGTGGTGCCTGATTGCCTATCCACGACTGTGACCATCCTGGGGAGTGTCGGACTGAGAGCGGCGGTGACGGCGAGGTGGCTGCACTGCGGGGTCGGAGAGACGTGCCCATGGCGATTGCCCAGATGCCACAAGACAACTGCGCACATGCCTAGTGCGACGAAGCCGATACATACCTGCGGACTGGGCGCACTGGTGACCTGGTGGGCTTGACCGTCTTGGAGAGGACTGTACCCACGGCGGGGGCTGCGGGGGCGGCCCGGAGCAGGCGAGACTCAGGAACCTGCAAGGCCTGCCGATCTAAACGCGGGCCAGAAATTGGATTGACCCATCGGAGCCCCCCCCCCCGGGACCCCCGAAGGGTCTCCCCCACAGAATAATGGGGAAGCCGGATGCCAAGCAGCCGAAGCTGCATTTCGAGCGACGAAGTGCCCGAAATATGGAGGTGGAGACGGCGTCCCAGACGGTGGTCCCCGAAACACAGATGTACCCCATGCAAGAGGACGACATAAAGAGTATGTTTCGCGATCTCAAAGGCTGCCTCAAGGAAATAGACAACAAACTAGACTCCCTGGCTCAGCGCATGGACGGCATATCGCACAAAGTCGATCAACACGAGGAGCGGCTGGCGGCGGCGGAGGCGCGGATTGCTGAGTGTGAGGAGGGCCACAGTGACACCCGGGAAAAACTGTTACGCATGGATAAGGTCCTGGAAGTAATACGTGGGCGCCATGAGGATTTGGAAGCCCGCTCCCGCAGACATAACATACGCATTATTGGAATTGCGGAATCCACAAATATTGGCAATATGGAGCAATTCGTGGAGGGTATGCTCCGTGACTTGTTTGGTGTGGACCTGTCGGCCATGTTTTTGGTCGAACGCGCACACCGCACGCTGGGCCCGCGCCCGGTGCCTGGTGCACCGCCGCGCCCGATCTTTGCCCGAGTCCTAAATTATAGGGACAGGGACACAATATTGAGGCTGTCCCGTGAAAAAGGCGAACTCACCTTCCAAAACATGGCTATCTCCTTATACCCTGACTTTACGCACGCTGTGCAATCTGCGAGGCGTGAATTCATGCCGGCCAAAAAGATCTTTCAAAAAGTGGGGACCAAGTACGCCATGTTATACCCTGCCAAGTTGAGGATTCAGGTCAAAGGGAAGCCGATGATCTTCACGGAGGCGAAGGAGGCACTGAAATTTGCACGACAGGCAGAGCGGTTGCGCCAGGAGCCGCGTGATGGCCGAGGGACCCCCAGGCTGGCCAGCTGAGTGACATTGAGTAGAACAGTATACTGCTCTGAGGATTATGACTGACTGCACCGCCGAGAGACGCCCTGAGGCTTTGTTGTTAAGTATACGCCATTTCATTACTGATACTGTCCTGGGACCTGAAATGGGTAGGAGGCACAATGCTGGGCCAACGGGGGAAGTTGGACACGGGGCAGAGACTGTTTTTGACTTGTGGCTGAGTACCAATACCGTGCTGGGCGGTGCGTAGGGCATGTTCTGCTGAACTTAGACAGGTTGCGAATATAGCAGGCAGGAAATGTTCGGCCACCCTGTCACTTTCAGACGGGGGAGGGTGCCAGTGACCCCACGCCCTCGAAGGGATGATTCCCATGATATTGTTACAGGAGGGTTGTTGTTTGATTTGTTTGGGGGGGTGATGAATCTCAACCTGATTGGGGGGTTGGACTGGGAGGAGAGGGGGTAAGTTTTATGTTGGTTTGTATTAATGTACTGCAGCATTCTATTACACAACTAATTGATGGGACGGCGCTGTCCCCGGCCGCCTCTACGTTGTTGTTGGGTGCGAAATCTGGTGCACTAGGGCTCCCACCACATGCCCCACCTTCTGTGCCATGGGTAGACATACAGATGCGTAGGACACATCTCCATACATCTCTCTGACCGCGCTGCGCTGCCTGACATGGAATATTCGCATTTGAATGACCACCGCAAGATCCGGCTGACTCATGCACACTTGACCAGACACCACATTGACATATGTCTCTTACAGGAGACCCACCTGCTGCAGAGGGCTGGGGAGAGTCTCAGACATGCCAGATGGGGTGAGGTGCACACTTCTGGCTACTCCAGCTATTCCCGGGGAGTGGCCATATTGATTCGTAAGGGCCTACCTTGGCAAACGTTGAAGGTACACGCCGACCCCGAGGGGCGATATATATTGTTGCTGGGGCGCTTATTTCACATGCAGATAATAATTATCAACACTTATGGCCCTAACGCGGAAGACCCAGGCTTTTTCCGGCATGTTTGGCTTAAGGCACAATCAATGGGCGAGGGGGCATACATTTGGGGCAGAGACTTCAATGCTGTGCTTTCGCTGGAACTCGACAGGGAGGGGGCCGCTCGCACACACCACTCGCACACGGCGGGTCTTCTCCGAGGCCTGATGGAGGAATATAATTTGCTAGATTCGTGGCGGATATTGCTTCCCGCGGTGAGGGAGGGCACCTGTTTCATCCCGCACAGAGGAGCCTGGTCCAGATTGGATTTTTGGCTATTAACCCCACATGTGCATGCCTGGGTATCTGAGGTTCATCATAGGGCGCACACCCTCTCAGACCACTCCCCGGTTGAGTTGGTGCTGCAGGTCCCCAAACCGTACATTACACCTTTCACGTGGAAATTGCCGGCGCAGGCCTTGTTAGATCAGGTATTCCGCGAGGACATACATCAGAACATCCTCGACTATTTCGAACTTAACACGAACTCGGTGCCATCGCTGAGCACCTTGTGGGACGCGTTCAAGGTGGTTATCAGAGGCTACTGCATTGCGGGGCAAGCCAGAGTACTGAAGGATATAAGGAACACGCTCAAAGGGCTGGAAGACCGCCTGCACGCCATGGAAGTGCAGTACTGCTCTGACCCCTCGGCAGCCACGCTGGCGGAGACGCGTACCAAACTTACGGAATACCAAACTGAGGCGGATAGGGAGCTTACATTTTTACATAAATACGCGGCGGCCCGCCGCTATGGTGAGGGGGATCGACCGGGCAGAACGCTCACCCATTTGTTACGATCGCAAAGAAATTCCTCCTACATCTCCTCAGTCGAAACGACACACGGCAACCTTGCACGCACTCCCTCAGAAATTTTGGGAACGTTTCGGGCATTCTATAAAGACTTGTACAGATCCCGGGGAGCGACTACATTGGAGGACCTGTCCGATTACTTGGACACGGTACAGTTGATCTGGTTCAATGCGCAACAAAAAGGATATTTCGATCGCCCCTTTACGGTAGACGATGTCAAGCAAGCAATAGGGTCCTTAGCAGCCGGAAAAGCGCCAGGACCGGATGGCCTGCCAGCACAATTCTATAAGGAATACGCTGATCTCTTGGCCCCCAGGCTGTTGGCCGTGTACGCCGAGGCAGTGGAGGCGGGTATACTCCTAGCGTCAATGAGAGAGGCAATCATCATTGCCCTCTTAAAACCAGACTAAGATGCCCAGAGATGCGACTCATATAGGCCACTGTCCTTAATCAACACAGATGCGAAAATATTCGCCAAACTGCTCGCCACGCAGCTGCAGCCGGTGCTGCCACTAATGATACGCCCAGATCAGTCGGGATTTGTGCCGGGCCGCTCCACGTCTCACAACCTTCGAACCCTTTTTGGGGTACTGCACTATTTGGCCCCACATGTAAAAGCCATTGCGGTGCTTCTGGACGCCACGAAAGCCTTTGATTCCCTGGAATGGGGATTCCTGTTTCCGCTACTGCAGCGAATGGGGATGAGTGAGTCTTTTATTCGTTATATCAGATTACTCTACACTGCCATTTCTGCCCGAGTGCGGGTGAACGGGCTTATCTCTGAGCCCTTTGCCATTAGCAGGCGCACGCGGCAGGGTTGCCCCCTGTCACCCCTGCTCTTTGCGATCGCCACCGAGCCACTGGCGGCTCGGATTAGGCAACACCACGCAGCCTGGGGCATCGGGTTCTCGTCCCGGGCACTGACCGTCTCTATGTACGCTGACGACATCACACTATATGTGGTTGATCCCCATGAAAATCTCTCCCCCGTGACGAGAGAGTTGATGCACTATGGCCTGCTATCGGGGGTAACTATAAATTGGGAGAAATCGGTCATTTTACCCCTAACGGCTGGGACGCCCCGCTTTACTCCGGACTGCCCGCTGGAGTGGGCGAACGGTCCGGTGCACTATCTGGGGATCTGGATTAGCACTGACATGCAAGAATTGTGGACTGAAAACTATGGGCGAGCGCTGAGCTGGGTAGAGGAAAAGGTGAACCGCTGGAAGCACTTGCCCCTTTCTCTAGCTGGGCGAATAGCAGTGGCCAAAATGGTCATACTACCCAAGCTACTATATTTATTTGTCAACATCCCGCTGCCCCTATCTGCACATTTTCTGAACCAAGTGCGTTCGCAGATGATAGAACTGGCGTGGGGCGGGGGGCAGCCGAGGGTGGCCTGGGAGACCCTTACTCTCCCACAAAGACAGGGTAGAATGGCGGCGCCGGATTTCACGCTATATGCCTACTGCGCACAGGCGCAGTTCTTGCACTACTGGGTACACCCCACGCCATTTCAGCCACATGTGGCGATAGAGATGGATAGGGTTGCCCCGCTGCCGCTCAACACGGCCCTATACGCACCGCACAAGAGGAGATGCAAAGAAATTGACACTGTACACGTACTTAAGTGGGCCTGGGACGGGCTGCGTCGCCGAGCCAAGTTGGACCTTCTCTATACCAAATCGGTGCCCCTGCGCGGGAATCCCATGTGGCCCCCGCTGCAAAACATGAAAACTGGGGAACGCGCAACGTCACACGGCCTGAATACTGGGGGGGATCTCTTCCCGGGCGATACCTTCATCACGCCGGAGCAGTTATGTGGTGCGGAGGCCCCGACGATGCTCGACACACTGCTCTATTATCAGCTTCGCCACACATGTCAAAAACTGTTTCCTACATTTCCGGTGCCGCCGCCGGACTTGTTGGCCCTTGAAAATGTGCTCAGAGTGGAATCGGGACGTAAACTAGTGTCCCGATTGTACGGAAGCATGCAGAGTAATTACCCAATTGTGGTCCCAACAGCACGATGTATGTGGGATACGGAATTGGGCACCAAAATCACTGACGAGCATTGGGATATCTGCTGTAGACTGCTTGAGACCCTTTCCCCTAACTATAGACTCCGGTTGATACATTTTAAATACATACACATGGTATACCGTACTCCGAGCCGGCTCCATCGCATGGGCTTGAGGGACACGGACAACTGCTGGCGTTGTAGTGCACACGGAGCTACATTCTTACATATGGCGTGGGAGTGTCCCACGCTGGCCTCCTTCTGGGCCAGGGTAATGGAGCTGGTGCGTGCAATCACTGGCCTACTGATCCCATGCACTCCGCAGACTACACTACTAGGGATCTTACACATGGTCAAGCCTAAACACCGTAAGCTGCCGGCCATACTCATTTTGCTTGCCAAAAGACAGGTTGCGATACACTGGGGAGCGGCTACATCACCTACTATTAGGGAATGGGTTAAAAGCGTGGTATACTGCCAGACACAACTTGCTTTATATTGGGAGCTCTTGCCAATGCGCTCACGGCCAAAGGACATATGGGAACCATTCACACACTGGTTGGCTCAAACTACGATTCAAGCATTGTAAAACAGTGCTATACACTGATGGTAGCCGGAAAGGGACAGGAACCAGGTAGATCATGGGGTGTTGAGGTCATCGAATATAATTTAGGTGGTTTGCGGGATGGAGGGGGGCAGAGATGGGGGGGCCATGCGAGACTTACCGAGCAATGACGGGTTGGCACCTGGTTCTCATATTGATACTGTTGTACTGGTGGGGGACTGTGTTGTCACTAACATATCCTATTCATACTGCAGAGAATTGTATTTGTTTTGTTGTTGAAAATGCAAATAAAAAGAATTAAAAAAAAAAAGTACAACTCTCAGCAGACTTCAACTCAAAGAACTTGGAATAGTGAACAATGCAGCCATAACTGCTACCTTGAGTAAAAACGATCTTTGGCCAGTCTTACAAAATGGCTATCAACCCAGTCATGCATCATGCACTTGGCATCATCAAAGGTGCTGTTACACTCTATTTCATGTAAATATTGGTATGCTAGATACCTTGTAATTTTGCTTACTGGAACATGGAACACTATACCTGCGTTGTACGATCTATGTTCCATGTTCCAGGGTTGGCAGTTTGCCTGTTATCTTCCAGTACCAAGTTGTGCTGTGTCTCTCTTCCTTCATATAAATAGTTTTATTGCTATAGATGTGGTAATCCGAAGCACATAGCTTCTTTTCCGCAATGTCCTGCTATAGGGAAAGAGTGTAATAAATGTGGACTGTGAAACGGCGTCCCGACAACCCCAACCGGAACACCGTCTTTCCCCGAATTTACCTCCTTCGCCAGCCCCGGGACTGTATCCCCGGCTTCATAATGCCCCCATAAGGACTCGACCTGAGACGCCAGCAAAACACCGGAAAATCACACCCTTCCTTTCCCCACAGAGACCAACCAGAACATCGGGTCAGACAGCCTCAAATATCGCGGACTCCGGAAGCTCCGCCCCTATGGCAGCGACAGCACCGGATAAAAAGGAGAACCCGGAAGTGCGAAGGGTCGGAGATTTGTGGCAGGAACCTCGGACTGGAGGACGCGAAGGAGAAGAGGCAAGAGACGGAGAGCAGACGACTGAAGCAGACGTGTGGACCGAAGAGTGGTGGAGTCCACAGGAGGTGGCTGTAGAGCGGCCGTAACTCAACGGGAGAGTTACGGCGGACCGCGTGAGTGCCTTTAACCTCACTAGTTTACTCACTAGGAGTCCCCTGTATAGTCCTTGTATACATTCCCCTTCTCTTTAGCATTACGTTCCCTGCACTGTATTATAACTGTATAGCACTGCACTGTGTGCCCTGCCTCGTCCTTCACGTCCCGACCGAACACCCTTTCTTTTTTCCGCCCCGTATTCCTTTCCCCCGGTCCCTTCCTTTCCTCACTGTCTCGTTTTTCCGCCCCTTCCCCACACACCCGGGTGACGGTGACGGGAGCAATGATCCTCCGAAAAGGATAGGACTAACGGTCCCTTTTGTTTCTCTTCTTGCTCCCTGCCCTCCGTGGATTCTCCACGTCGCCGAAACCTCCATTGGAGCCGCCGAAGACCGCAACCAGCATCGCCGGCCTAGAGTGGATCCAGCACCCGGACGTCCTCCTTGTTTACCTTGTGTTCTACCTTTGTGACTCTTCAATAAATCCCTACTATAGCACACTACATACGGCCTCCTCGCTTGCTTTTCCGGCCCGCTGCACACCCAGCCTCACATTGACGTTCAGGACATTTCTCTAAAATGTGCAAAAATGTGTTTAAACCCAAACCTGATTATAAAAAGTTTGTTCCATCTCCTTCCAATGTAGGAAGAGGAAAAGTTTCTCATGTCGCATGTGATAATTCTTCAAATGATCGCTCCTTCGGAGGTGTAGAGTCTGGAGTTGTTGTTTCTATTCAAGATTCTTTTGACATGTCAGAAGCTGACAAAATTTGTTCCCCTAAATATGTTGTCATTTTGGAAAAGAACTTAGAACTCATGGCAGACTCTGGATCCCCTTGGACGATCATTACAAAAGAGTATTGTTCCCAGTGTCTAGGTGAACTTGTTGAAATCAATTCTCTATGTGAGCCTGACATTTTGGCTTTCAATTTCGATGGGTCTAAAATTGATTTTATAGGTTACAAAGAAGTACCTATTAAGTTTAAAGGTAATTCCGCCACTATTAAGTTATATGTCGCTTTCAAGGGGGTCAATGTGCTAGGTTGGCGTGACCAAGCCAGGTTAGGCATTCTCTTGAATCCCAGAAACAAAGAACCAGTTTCTGTACTTGCTTTACCCTTACCTAGTATGAACTTTACACAATTATTCCCTCAGGTTTTTTCGGAAAGTTTAGGGAAACTCAAAGGTTTCACTCACAGAATCAAGGTCAAGATTGGTTCAATCCCCATAAGACAAAAGTTAAGAGGAGTTCCTATCAATATCAGAAATGATTTAAGGGATATGTTGGATACCATGATTAAGGATTACATTATTGAAGAGATTGAGTCTTCAGAATGGGTTTCTCCCATTGTTTTAGCCCTTAAACCTGATAAGAGTATTAGGTTATGTGTTGACTTAAGGGCACTCAATACCAATTTAGTTGTTGATTGTCATCCCCTCCCCAACATTAATGAAATGTTTTGTATGTTAGATGGTGCATGTTTATTTTGAACTCTTGACCTTCGGTCAGCTTATTATCAGATTGAACTCACAGATTATTCGAAACACTACACTGCTTTTATAACACCTCATGGTCTTTTTCAATTTAAAAGGATGCCCTTTGGCCTAGCTTCGGCCGCCTCTGTGTTTCAAAGAGCTATGTATCACATTTTCAGAGATCTATGCACATTTGTTAAATGTTTCCAAGATGGTATCTTGATATTTTCAAAAAATGAGGATGAACACTACCATCATCTTAAAGAAGTGAGTTCTAGGTTAGGTGAGTATGGTTTAACACTCAAGGCTAGCAAATGTAAATTGTTTTGTAAATCTGTAGAATATCTAGGACACACACTTTCTGGTGAGGGTGTAGTACCTAAGAAAGCTTTGGTGGATGCTATCATCAATGCACCGGCTCCTGACAATAAGGAAAAACTTCTCTCTTTTGCAGGATTATGTGAATAATATAGCAAGTTTATACAGAATTTTGCCACCAAAATTGAACCTCTCAGAGAATTAATGAGAAAATCCTCCGAGTTTATCTGGACAGATAAACAGGATGCAGCGTTTAGACAAATTAAAGAGGAAATCATTAATGCTCCCACCTTAAAGTCATTTTGTATCAATAAAAAATGTATTATTACAGTAGATGCTAGCCTTTATGGACTGGGAGGAGTCCTTAGCCAGTGTGCTGGTAAAGATGAATGGTGTGTAGCATTTGCATCAAAGACCCTTTCTGAGACGGAAAGAAGATATGCCGTAATTGAAAGGGAATTATTGGCATGCATCTGGGCCATTGAGCATTTTCGCAACTATGTGTGGGGAAGTAGGTTCATACTTAGAACTGACCATAAGCCACTTGTTAGTATTTTATCTCCAGGGGGTGGTTGGAACTCTACTGCCCGCATAGCTCGACTCACATCTCGTCTACAGGAATATGATTTTGAAGTAGCATATGTTCCAGGCAGAAACAATGTCACTGCTGACTTTCTATCAAGATGACCTTGTAGTGATGGGTATGTCTCTTCTATTGAACAAGACATAGACATAGTTGCTACGATAAAAGATTTTGTGTCTCATGATTTTGTAAAATTATCTGAAAGTGATTGGACATTAGAAATGAATAATGACCCTTTATGTCAGAAAATATTGGGTTGTGTGAAAAATGGGTGGCCCAAGGAAAAGTGTGCTTCTGCTGACCTTGCTCCTTTCTGTCGTATATCTGCGGCTATAGAAGAAAGTGACAGTTTACTTTTCAAAGGGGGTAAGATCATTCCTCCTATTTCCATACAAAAAATAATTCTGTTACTTACTCTTCAAACTCATTTAGGTATGTCCTCTATGAAGCGTTTGATCAGAGCTAATTTTTGGCGGCCGGGCCTTGACAAGATGGTAGATAGGACGGTCATAGAATGTCCAGAATGCATTAACAGTGATAAGATGCTTCACACTTCATCTGCTCCTCTTAAGCCTGTTTTGTGGCCAGATTTTCCTTGGCAAAAGGTGGCTTTTGACATCTCTGGGCTCTTTAGAAATCTTCCCTCAAATGCTCGTTTTGCTTTAGTCATGGTTGACTACCATTCTAAATGGCCAGAGGTCAAATTTGTGGCTAGTGCGTCAACCCAAGTGATTATCACTTTCTTTAGGGAAGTTTTTGCACATGAGGGTTATCCTGAGATAATTGTAATTGATAATGGGATACAACTCACATCACATGAAATGGAAGATTTCTTGAATATGTGCAATATCAAACATGTGACTACTTCTTTATATGAACCAAGGGAAAATGGTCAAGTAGAACGATTTAATCGAGTTCTCAAAGATAGTGTTCAATCGGCTCACATGTCCAGCGAACCTTGGTTAGATGTTGTTAGGAAGAAGTTGTGGATGTACCGTATCACTCCACATTCAGTAACTGGTATAAGTCCCTTCAGATTATTGAAGGGAAGAGAACCTCCATCT
Organism: Triturus cristatus; assembly: GCF_964204655.1. NCBI lineage: Eukaryota > Metazoa > Chordata > Amphibia > Caudata > Salamandridae > Triturus > Triturus cristatus. The sequence continues at coordinate 593,100,361 of NC_140593.1, forward strand.
GAAATCTGTCCATGGTGGATAAAAAAGATCAACAAAACTAATGACATGACCGATATCAATTTTGTTGCTAGACATGTTAAAGAAAAACAAGATGAAATAAAAGAAGGTTTGACTATAAAAAGAATGTCAAAATTACTGACTTTGTGGTAGGGGAATGGGTCAAGATCAGGAAGCCTGTTTTTTTGACTAAAGGCTATTCCAAATGTTATCATCCTATCAAGATTGTGAAAGTTTGCAAAAACAGTGTCATTACCCAGGATGGTAGGGTCTGGAATGTAAGAAGAGTTGCAAAATGTAAAACGTTATTTCATGATAATTCCTGTGTATTTCAGAAACTTCTGATGTTTCAAGTGATGTTTCTCCCTCTACACGGTCAATAGTATCTAGAGTTAAGAGCAATCTTCGAGAAAAAAAATTACCTGTAAGGTATTTGGATTAATCAGCTTTATTTGTTAGGGGGGAAATGTGTCACATTCTATTTCATGTAAATATTGGTATGCTAGATACCTTGTAATTTTGCTTACTGGAACATGGAACACTGTACCTGCGTTGTACAATCTATGTTCCATGTTCCAGGGTTGGCATTTTGCCTGTTATCTTCCATTACCAAGTTGCGCTGTGTCTCTCTTCCTTCATATAAATATATGAATATTGAAATCTACCTGATCTCCTGGACATCTTTACTTTACAGGTGCTTTTGTCTAAATCTTAGAAAATCGCACTTGCAGGCAGAAGCAAAGCTGGGCGAATCACAGCTGCCTCAATTCTGAAGCAAATGACAGTAAATGTAGTCCTCGTTCTAGCCCAACTGTCAAATAAACAGAGCACTCATGGTCAGTTCCAGTAAACCAGAAAAATACTTTTACCTCACTTAATTTAAAAATCTACAATCCCAGTACCTGACAAAATAACACTGATAACCAAAACAAAAAACATCATTGTTAGAAATGGGGGTCTCCAGTTGGCAATGGTTTGCCCCTTTGTCCAAGTAGGGACCCTTCTTCCTGGTCAGGGTAAGGAGGATACATTTCTAAAATAACCCCTGCTCACCCCCTTAATAGCTGGGCACGAGCAGACAGGCTTATCTCAGAGGCAGTGTGTTAAGCATTTGTGCATGCATACAGTAACACAGTGAAAACACTACAAATAGATACCACAGCAGTTTAGAAAAATAGCAAATATTTATCTAAACCGAACAAGACCAAAAATGAATAAATTCCAACATACAATACTGAAAATAGGTACTTTGCGAGATAACCTTTAAATTGCAGAACTATCTCTAAACCAGAGTTCTTCTGAGTTGGCAGGCCCGTTCAGGGCTACCGCGATGCTGAAAACAACAAAGTCCAACAATTCCAGCCAACCGCGTTGGTACGGGTCAGCTGTAGAGTTGACAGCCTCATAGATAGTATCTTTTTCGTTGCGTCTGATCCCATTGGTACGAGTAGGTTGGGGCAACCATCACGCTTGCGATGTATAGTGATGCGGTGCAGCATGCAGTGCCCTCAAGGCGCAGTGCAAGCAGCGGCTCAGTGGCGGTTGTTCAACGGCATTGGTGAGACCAGGGCTGCGATGTGGAGTGAGGCGGTGCTCGATGCGGTGCTGGAAGGTCACACTGCAGGCAATGGAGCCGGTTAATGTTCCACTGTGCAGCAACGGTGTCGGTGAAGTCCGGGCAGCAGAGTGAAACGAGGCGGGGTGTAGTGTTGTGCCCACAAGACACGGTGCAAGCAGCGACTCGGAGACGGTCATCCAAATGGAGTCAGTGAGACCAGGGTTGCGGTGCGAAGTGCGGCTGTGCCTGAAGAACACAAAGCCAACAACGGACTCAGTGGCGGACTCGGCTGCTCTTCTCCTCTGTGGCAACTGAAACCCGTGGTTCCAGAGACAGTGCCCAGAGGGATGGTGAAGTCTTTGCTGTTCTTGAGACTTCTTGAACGGGGCAAGCTCTACTTCCAAGCCCTTGGAGACACTCTACAAGCAGGATACACACACAGTTCCCCTTCTTGGCAGAAACAGCTACTGCAGGCTGAAACCAGACAGCACACAGCAAAGAGGCAGTACTTCCCCTTCAGCTTTCCCAGGTCTTCTCCTTGGCAGAGGGTCCTCTTGAGTCCGGAGTTAATCTAAAAGTCAGGGGTCTGACCCCCAATGTTTATAGTCAAAATCAATGTGTTCTCTTGTGGCAGTGAGTGTCTGTGCTCAGCAGAAAACAGTTCTGTCCTCTCTGGTTCAGCTTTCTGGCAGGAGGTAGAGACAGCATTGTCCAAGGCTGACCAGGCCCATTCAGGTGTAAAGGAAATCTCCACCCCCTACTTTAAATGCAGCCCAGGCCCATTCAGCCTAGCCCTGACTTGCCCTGGAAAGACAGGACACACCTCACCCCCCAAGTGGCTGTCTGAACAGAATGCACATCCCCAGCCCCTGTCACTCCAAAGCCAGACAGTCAATACACAAACCAAGCAGAGGCATACTGGATGGCTAAGCAAGAAAATATTATTGAAATCAAGGATGGGGGGAGGTAGAAGGAGCTATGATCCATTCAGCTTCCTAGTAATCAGTCAATATCAATGGGGAATGGATCGCTTGTACCTGCAACCAGGGTTCGGAAGTTCTAACCGTCATTACTTCAAAAACCCTCATTCATGTAGACAGGTCGGTGGGCAGTATATCTTGATTCTCCGCCTCAAATCAAATACGTGACAGCATCATCATTGGGTTTCTTTTTATGCTTCCTCCACCTGGAGGGAACCACTGGTTATTTCAGTAGTGATCAGTAATAAAGGAAAAAGTGTGGATGCTCGAGTGGAGTAATTATTTTTAAAAACTCATACTGCCTAAACTTCAACTTTATTCAGTTTGGAGCATGGGGAGAGTTAAAAACAGTGTTGTGGGTAGTCGGACATTTTATGACTCCACTGCACTTACTAGTCCAGATAGGTGGTCGACATGTTTCAGCCCCTTTAGGCATCCAAAAGGGTCAGGGGGCTTTGTTCAGGACCTAGAAAAAGTGGTGGAATGGATATTTTCCAGTTCCAGTGTTGAGAGTTAGAAATCGTATATCTGAATAAAAGGTCAGACGTACCTAGAGTGTGGAGTAAAAGAAACAAAGAGAGATAAAAAGGTGATTCTAAATAATAAAAGTGGGTAAAACAGTCTCATGATGTTTGTCACTTTTTCAACTGGAACATGTCATTAGAATAAGCAAATAAGAAAATGTCAATTCTTTTAGAACCCAATGCAGGGTGGGGAGAACCTGCATGATTACAAAAATATGTCGATATATGTTAAACTCAAGCACAATAGACGCTAGATGTTCGTATCTTTTGCATGACTAGGCAAGGTATTGTGGATGCCTGTGTGAGGTGGTCCAATTTGTGGCTATAACGCGTGCTTTGTCAGGATGATTAAAGAGAAGCGCGTCTTGAATGGTTTAGATATAATTTGTATCGCGTTCGTCATTCGCCTCAATGATAAACAAATAGGTGCATGTGTGAGGTTCCGCTTATCAGGTAAACAAAGAAGCGGTGTGTCTTGAGTGTTATGTAACGCAGTGTGTGTTGCCTTCAATGTTTACCTTAATAATTAACAAATGCTCCGCTTATTCTGTAATTTAGAACATGCTCCGCTTATCAGCTAAATCTAGAAGCGGTGCGTCATAAATGATATCGTAACGCAGCGTGAGTCGCATTCATCATTTGCCTTAATAACTGAAAAATGACTAAAAAATGAACAAGTGAGGTTTCATTATGGCGCTGGTTTTCGCACAATGGTAGGAGAAGAACGTTGAAAAACAGAGGTGGATGACTCAGAGTTCATATGTCATCTTCGGAAATATCTTGCAATGAGAGAAATAAAGTAAAGCGCATACCTTTAAAGTCCTAAATAGGGCTTCTTCGGGATTTTGCCGGCTGTTGAAAAGTTTAAGGAATTAAGTATTAGTTTGGAGTAATACGTTACGTGTAAACCGGCGGTGACGGAGTCTTCCAGTTCTTCATACTTCGTGTGGCAGGCTTGCACAACTTGTACTGTCACTGCCTCCAGGATCCAGGGTGGCTCGAGAGCTGCTGCGAGCGGCCATTAAGTGTCAGTAGAAAAGGTTTGCTAGTGAGGAAAGACTATGGAATGGTGATATCGGGTCCATTAATGATGAAGTTGATCTGAATTTTTTTTTTATTTGTCAAAAGGGAACAGTGATTAAATTAAATAGTTAGAGTGAATGAGAATATAGTTAAAATGAATGAAAACAAAATAGAAGGTTGTGTCAGTATGTTTGCTGTAACACCTGGGAAGTGGGTCTGACATTTACTACTCATTTGTATGTTCTTCTTTGAGTGTAGGTAAGCCATCTTTGAGGGTCTGTTGATTACTGACTAGTCAAGTAGTCATTGAAGGATGGTTTATGAAATACTGAGCCAGGGAATATTATCATTCAGTCTTGTGGAATTAGTCTTTAAGCGATATACCCATCTTTGTTCTTTTTCAAAGAGTATTCTTTCAGCATTTTGAGTAGTTCCAGTTAATGTTTCAATGATAACCCAGTGCAAGTCGTCAATGGTATGTTGTTGTTCAATGTAATGGTTACTCATTTTGGTTGTCCCTCATTTGCACTTTACATTGCTCCTGTGCTCGCAGATCCTTTGTTCTATCTTGCGACAGGTCATTCCAATGTACCTGAGGTTGCAAGGACACGTGATCATGTAAATTACATGTGTCAAATTACAATTAGTGTTGCCTCATGGTCCTTTTTACTTCAGATGCCAGTTACTGAGCCTCACTAGACTGGCCCAAGCCAAGGTTTGCCAATAGGAGAACAAGAAACTTCAAGGATATCCTAGTCCACACATGACCTCAAGAGACAAGAGTGAGGGAAATCACCAACACATTATTGACTATGCAACCAGTAACTGGCCACTACCCCTGCGGGCATTGCTTGGTATGTAAATTGACCACCACCACAAAATCCATTCAACTAACATCTGAACTAAAGTGGACCATGAGGCAACACACTAATTGTAATTCAACATATTTAATCTACATGTTCACGTGTCCCTGCAACCTCAGGTACATTCTCTTGATCTGGACAGACCATCAGCACTTGAGTGTTCTGTACCAGGGCAGAGTTATACCGTGGAGTCAGTAACCTGTAGGGAAATGGACCAACTCAACAGCTTTGGGTTCTCACCCCTCATCTGCATCAATGATCTGAGGGGCCTGTGGTCAGTCTGAACTCAGAGGTGAGTCCCAAACAAGTAGGGCCTCAGCTTCATCAGCGCCCAGACACCAGCAAAAGCCTCATGTTCAATCGCACTCCACCTCTGTTCCCAGGGAAGTAGCCTCCTACTAATGAAGGCTATTGTTTGGTCTAGGACCTCCTCATTCAGTTGTGAGAGCACAGCTCCCACACAATGCTCTGAAGCATCTGTCTGCACCACGAATTCCTGTGAGAAGTTAGGTGCCTTGAGCATGGGCGCTGTGCACATGGCAGATTTCAGGGCATCAAAAGCTTTCTGAAAAGTGTCAGTCCAGTTCAACTTCCTGGGCTGCTTTCTGGAAGTCAGCTCTGTCAAGGGGGCTACAATGGTGTGATATCCCTTGACAAACCTCCTGTAATACCCGGTGAGACTTACAAAGGCTCTTAACTCTGTTTGGGTCTTGGGGGGCTCCCAAGCCAGAATGGTATCAATCTTTGGTTGTAGGGGTGCCACCTGGCCGCTCCCTACCTGGTGTCCCAAGGACACCACTGATCCCTGCCCGATCTTGCACTTGCTGGCCTTGATCACGAAGCTTGCCCTCTGCAGAGCCTTCAAACCTTCCCATAGGTGATTCAGATGTTCCTCCCAAGTCGCACTGAACACTGCAATGTCATCCAGGTAGGCGGCACTGAGATCCTCCATCCCAGCCAACACCTGATTGACCAACCTCTGAAAGGTGGCAGGGGCATTATTCAACCCAGAGGTCATCACTGGGAACTGGTAGTGCCCCTCTGGTGTTGAAAATGCAGACGTCTCCTTTGCCCCATCAGTAAAGGCAATCTGCCTTTACCCAGACGTTAAGTCAAACGTACTGAGGTACTTGGCAGCTCCCAACTGATCTATGAACTCATCAGCTCAGGGGGTGGGGTGCGCGTCAGTCCTTGTGACTGAATTGAGCCCTCGGTACTCCACACAGAACTGTGGTAAATTAATTCAATATTACCTCATCTCAGAATTTCTATACTTAATAATCATAATTTCAGTCAAAGCAAAGAGAGGAGTCCGTGGTGCTCGAGTAAAAAAAGGGTCCAGTAACTCGAGTTAAGGGGAGAGCTCCAGCACCAAGCAGGTACCGGAGTGGTCTGCAGTTTTATTCACACATCAGAATATTTATACAGTTTTCAGTCAATAGGCAAAAGAAGAAAGGAGAAGTGACAAGAAAAAGGGAAGTGACAAGCAGTAATTTCCAACAGATGTGTCAAGGTAGGGGCGTGTCTTGTGTCTCGTGTGAGTCAAGAACAGGAACCATCTTGTGTAAAACAGGAACTATCTTGCTGGTTCTGGGAATTGGCAGAACCACAGAAATGTGTGTTCACAGTGTACAGCCTTGTGCTTCCTCTATTAGTTGGTGTGGTTTCAGGGCCTAACCTCGTGCTTCCTCTTTCCGTTGGGGGTGGTCACAAGGCAGCTGGTGTGACAGGCTGAGTTACCAACAATGGACAGGATGTGGCTGAGTCTCTGGCACAACTGGGGGAAGGCACACAGGCAGGCTTCTTGGAATTGGCTCGAACACAAGGAGCAGGGGGTTGTGCAAGATTCAATGGGGATGTGAAGGACAGTTTTCAGACAAGTTGCTGAGAGCATGTCACACACAAAATGGATGATTGTCTGAGGCAAATGGCTACCAGGCAGAAACAGGGAAATGATGGGGCACAATTGTCAATTTTATTTCCACATTCCCTCCTTGCCCCAGAGTGTACCTACATTATATCTCAATTTGCATGAGATCATCTATACATTCTTGTAGCATAATTTTTTCCCTTTCTCTCTGCTGGACAAGTGGTTTAGGAATGCAGTTTGCAGCGCATAGACCGCACAGGGCAGGACCACATTGGATGCAAAGGCAGCATCCAGTTATTATCAGGAATATTATACCTGCTGCTGACAGCAGTTGCCATCCCCAGGACGATATTATCTTCCAGAACTAATCAGACCACGTCCAGGTGCCAGGTTCTTGATGTAAACTTACGGCTATCTTGTGTAATTTTGTTATGGCCGTGTATACAGATGGGGAATTATCAGGAATAAATATACAGCAGCTAGAGCCTATAATTTTACAGGCTCCGCCTCTGTCAGCCAGGATGATGTCAAGGACAAGGCGATTTTGGAGAGTAACCAATCGTATGGCGGACTGCTCCTGGGTTAAGCTCCCCAGGGCAGACGCCGTCTGGTTTACAATAGCCTCTGAGGTCCTTGTCAACCTGCGTATAAGCTTGCTGTTCTGTACAGGGCCAACAAAGAAGAAGAACCCTTTGTTAAAATCTGTATACTGTTCCCATGAGGTTTCTGTTTGGTCAACCAAGGAGGTATCGATCGTTCTTTTATGTCTGACATGGGGCACTAGGAGGTCTCGGTGGTAAGTGGATGGGGCCACAAAGACAGGGGGTAACAAGAATGCTATATAATAAGTTCCCCCCCAGTTCAAGGGCAGCTGCACATAGGCCATTTGGCCACAGTTTAAATAAGTATGGCGAGATGCTTGAAATGAGGACTTTCCTCTGTCTTCAAAACTTATAGTGGTATGACAGTCACTGTGTCCTAATGGAACAGAGCCATTTTTCTGGATGCACAGGTGTCCTTTTACTGGTGAGACCGAGATGGAAGGGGGACCAGCATTCTTTTTAGGTTTGGTATTTAACATCTTGTAGGACATGGTCATGTTCCCTTGCTTGTATTCTTCACTTGCTAGGACTGTTCCTGTCGCCTGAGGACTTCCATCCTTATTTGGGTAACAGGCAGCATTAAGTACCTGGTTTAAGTTCCCCCAAGGCCACCCATTCTTGCATGAATTATTTCCGTCAGGGCAGGAGGTGGGGGTGGTATTGTCAGCTGTTATTAGGGCAAACCAGGCTTCACAAGTCCCATTATAGGAAAATGGAAAGGGGAAAAGAGGCATCCCTCCCTTTTTCTGATGAGGTGGGAGGCGGCCACATATCCAGCAATTTGTTCTATTGCTGGCCTGATGAGTGTAGTGTAACATCTGTATAAAGGTATTGTTTTGCAAGGCTAGTCTATGGGCTTGTTCATGAGGGTGTAGGTCATGATATGTGTGTTCCTGAGTGCTGTTGGGTGCATGAGAGGTGTGTGGTGTTGGAGGAAAAACAGTGTGGAGGATCCAACCAAGACACGTCATAATGGTTATGAAGAAAAACAATATCATTAAACATATGATAGAACCAATACGCAATTTCTTAAAGTTCTTGTTTCTGCGTTTCATTCTATCTTTTTCCCACATAGTCAAGGTGTTTAAATCCATCCCCATGCTCCAACCGCTTCACCACTGGACCTGCGCCCAGTGGACTTAATTAGCCAGAGTCCGGATGGCAGACCTCAACTTTGATTTATATTCTTGTTGTGGGGTCAGTTCCAAAGGCACAAAAGATTGCTCTGTTTCAATGTCACTAGGGTTGGCAGCGTCGCCGGCAACAGTGTCTCTTTGTCCAAAATATTTCCGGCAGTGGCTCGCGTGTAGCCAGCCCTTCCTGCCTTCGACCTTCACCGCCGACCGCGTGTTTAGGAGCGCGAGCTTCGGAGTCTTCCACCTAGGCTGAAGAGGACTGTTCCTGTCGAAGTTTCTTATCATCACCCAGTCGCCGGGTCGGATGGTGTGTTCTCCAGGGGCGGTTTTGTCAGGGAAGGCTGCAGCGACCTGTGAACGACAAGATTGGAGTGCAGACATCAAGGAAGCCAGGTAATCAGTCAATATTCTGCTGTCTACATCAGTAATTCTTTTAGGCATTGGCGTACCCCACATATTTGGTGGTCTGCCAAAGACCACCTCATACGGAGATAGACCAGTTCTGGAATGTGCTACCATACGCATGTAGAAGAGGGCAACCGGTAAGGCTACCATCCAGTCCATGCCTTTGTCTGTACATATCTTGGCCAATTTTGTCTTCAAAATCTGGTTGTGTCTCTCTACTAGACCTGCTGCTTGAGGATGTCTTACACAGTGAATTTTCCAAGTGTACCCTAACAGAAGAGACACTTGCTTCATGAGTTCAGAGGAGAAGGGCTGGCCGTTGTCTGAGTAGATGACGTGGGGCAACCCATATCTCGGGAAATATTCTCTTACTAGTTGCTTAGCAGTTGTCGTTGCAGTGTAATCTGGGACCGGATAGGCTTCTGTCCATCTGGTCAGAGCACATACTACAACTAGCACATACTTGTGACCTCTACATCTCTCCATCTGTATATAGTCCATTTGGAGAACTTAAAATGGATGGTCAGGGGGTTGGAATCCACCCTGCTCCACCTTCGTGCCTTTACCTGGGTTGAACTGATTACAAATCATGCACGTTTTAACTTTTTGTTTGGCTGCAGCTCTCAAATGTTTGTTGTGCCATATGTTCTGTATGCTGTCTAACATTGCTTTTTCTCCCAGATGCGCTGGTCCATGTATGGTGTTTATTATAACCTGTACCATAGCATCCGGCAGAAACCATACTGCTCTTTCAGGTGTCATCCAACCCTGATCTGTAAGGACCCCTCCTTTTTCCTTCCATTCTAGCAGTTCCTGTGGTGTGGTGTGACTTTGGACATCCTGGATGTCAGAAAAGGGGTCTCGTATTGCGTATTGGCGGTGTAGTATATTCAGTTCTGTGTTTGCTGCTAATTTGGCTGCACTGTCTGCGGAATCATTTCCTTTTGATATTTCATTGGTTCCTTTTGTGTGCGCTTTACACTTTAATACTGCAACTTTCGCTGGTAACTGACTGGCCTCTAAGAGGGCAGTGATGAGTGTAGCATGCTGTATTTTAGACCCGTTTGATGTGAGGAATCCTCTCTCTTTCCACAATGTGCCGAAGTTGTGTACAACTCCGAAAGCGTACTGTGAATCAGTGTAAATGTTAACTGATTTTCCTTTTGCTAAGTGACATGCTCGTGTTAGTGCTATGAGTTCGGCTGCTTGTGCCAACAGTATCTCTATCTTGTGTGCTTCCAAGGTGCTTGTACCATTTGTGACGGCATAGGCTGCTGCTAGTTCTCCAGTGGGGAGTCTCATGCAAGAACCATCAACAAAAAGTGTCATTTCTGCCTTAGAAAGGGGAGTGTCTTGTAAATCTGGTCTGGGTTTGGTCACTAAATCAATTATGTCAATACAATCGTGAAGTTGTTCAGTAGGAGAGGTCAGTGGCAACAGTGTTGCTGGGTTTAAAATGTTGCATCGTCTAATCTCAATATGTGGCTGAAAAAGCGTCATCTCATATCCGGTGAGTCTGGCTATTGTCAGATGCTGTGTTTGCGTTCTGTTTAGCAGAAGTTCTACAGCGTGTGGGACCTGGACTATCAGATGATGTCCCAATACAATAGCATCGCTTTGTCTAATAGCTTGTGCAGTAGCTGCTACTGATTTTAGACATGCAGGTAATGCTTGTGCTACTGCATCTAATGTACTTGAAAAATAACCACATGGTCTATGTCTGTCTGCTTGAAGTTGGGTCAGGACTGATAGTGCTGTACCTAAGTTTTCTGTTACAAACAAGGTAAAATCTTTGGTGTAATCAGGTGTTGCTAACAATGGGGCTTGACACATAGCCTTTTTAAGAGACTGAAAAGCTTGCGTGTGTTCATCTGTCCAGGGTAATTGTGGAGTAGCGCCAGTTTCGAGTGTTGTCAGCTGCACTAATGGTTTAGAAATGAGTGAAAATTGCGGGATCCACTGTCTACAATATGAGGTGAGACCAACAAAAGCTCGAACTTGTTTCTGTGTTGTTGGTTGTGGTATTTGTTGTATGAGCTGGATGCGTTCCTGTGTAAGCTGCCTACCCTCCTTTGACAGCAAGTGCCCTAAGTATGCCACTTGCTGTAAACAAAATTGGAGCTTACCAGGGGAAACTTTATGGCCATTTGCAGCTAGGAATTCTAGTACTAGTAGTGATGCTTCAGCACATGCTGCGTCAGATCTGGCCGTAATTAGGATATCATCAACATATTGTAGTATGGCTGTATCCGTGGGCATTTGAATAGTGTCCAAGTGTCTTTTCAGCGCTTGGCTATATACACTTGGACTTTCGGTGAAACCTTGAGGAGCTCTTGTGAATTGGAAACTTCGTCCTTGTAAGGAGAAGCCGAAAAGGTATTGACTGTCTGGGTGAATGGGTATACTGAAGAATGCGTTTTTTAAGTCAATGACAGAAAAATGCGTTGCTTCTGCATCTATGGCTGTGAGTAAAGTGGAGATGTCTGGGACCACAGGGTGTTGTGGAATGACACATTTATTGAGCTCTCTCAAATCCACCACTAGTCTGTAGACAGGTGGTGTTCCTGGTTCCACTTTTTTATGAACTGGTAAAACAGGGGAATTGCAAATGTTCGAAGTTGTTTCTTTAATCACACCTGACTGTATTAGGTCCTGAATAATTAACATTAATGCTTGTTCAGCTTGAGGTGGAATTTTGTATTGTCTTATACGTGGTAGTTGGGCTCCCTCTTTCAGTGTAACCTTGTGAGGTGTTATTTCCATACATCCTACTGTGGTGGAATCAGTGGCCCAAAGGGTGTGTGGCAAATCTTTAAAACGCTCATCTAATTCTCTACTTGGGTAGTGGCCCTTAAAATCTCGTAGAAATAATCTGACATCTTTAGGTGAGAAAACAATAACAGCTCCTAATTCTTTCAATGTTTTTATACCAAGCACATTTTCTGGACATGATTTTGTCAATATAAGATCTGTAGTTGTCGTGAGGGGACCAACCTGCAAGGGCAGTGGTTTTGACGTGGCGTTTGTCACAGGTTGTCCGGAGAAACCCAGAGAAATACTTTTTGAACCTGAGAGAGGAGCCTCTGGGACCTCTTGATGGCTTATTGTTGTTTTACTGGCCCCAGTGTCTAGTAGAAACTTTCTATCCTCCCCAAGAAGTCGGACCTCTATAAATGGGCCTTTCTGATCTACTGGGATGGGGATTAGGGGCAGTTTGTCATCTTCTCTCCCTGGGCAACATCATGAAAAATCTGGGTAGTATTCAGTGTAGTCGCTGTCTATAATGTTCATTTGGGCCATTTGTGTTGTCGGTGGAACTGAAGGTGTTGAACTGCCTTGGGAAACATTCTGTTTTGGCTGATATGGACGAGGCTGTGTCTTACCAGTAGCCAAATTGTGCTTTAAGACAGGGCAGTCTTTAACGAAGTGTTCCGTCTTTTTGCAATAATTACAAGTGCTCTTCACGTTTGTCTGGCTACCTGGTGTCTGTTGGCGCTGGGGTGCAGTTTGGGCTACTAACGCTTTCATCTTGGTGTCTTTCATGCGTTTCTTATCATTTTCTTCTTCATCCCTAATGCGATTTTGGTGGTATTGTAGCATTTGTAACACCTGTGGTGGTGTATGTGCTTGCCAGGTACTTTCTACTTTTAGTACTCTTTCCTTAATAGTTGGCAAGGCGTTGTCTACTAATTTGGAAACAAACAGATGCGGGTAAGCTTCGCTTGTCGGCGTAAGGCTGCTATTTGCCGCAAAACATTTTTCAAGTCTGGTGTAATAATCTCCTACGTATTCACCATGTTTCTGTTTGAAGGAGGAAATGGTATCCCAGTCCTCCTTTTTCACTGTCAGTAACTGTGGTAGCACCTTTAAAATAGTGCCAGGAAGTGCTTTTAGTCTGTCTCTTATACCTTGACCTGCTACTCTAGTATTTTCGTCATTCTGAAGTTCGGTCCATCTAATGTGTTCACCTGCTACTTCCCAATCTTTCTCTCTTAGTTTGTCATATATACCCGATGGCAACAATAATTTCAGAATTGCTGTGATATCAGAAAGAGTATATGTTCCCATCATTAATACATCTCCTAATTCTTTAAAGAATCCAGCAGGATCCTTTGAGTGGGAGGGAACCATCTCTTTTATCCTTAGTAACTCAAGTTTTGTCAAGGGTACATAAATAAAAACGCGTTGTAGCGCGCCATTCCTGTCAGCTCTGGGGTGGACCTCTCTCATGGGGAACTGCCGTGTTTGAGGAAGTCTATTAATTGGTCCACAAGTATTATTGAAAGATTTATATTCAGTCGTTTTCTGGTATTTCTGTCTAAAATCTATAAGTGTGTTGAGAAAAACTGAACTATTGTGGAGGAACATGTTATCAGCGCAGTCATACAGAAAATCTTCGAGTCTTGGATCATGTTTGAAATGAGTGTCATTGAGTGTGATGAGATGTTGTACCATGTAGAGACTTGCTAATCTTTGATGTGAGCGTGGTAATGCTAAAAAAAGTTGGGCTATGAGATCATTGTCATATATCTTATATTGAGAGACCCATAGGGTCACAGTTCTGGCTATTTCCTCCTCCTCCGGTGTAAGCGGAGGTTCCTGGTCTAACCAGTAGTCTAATGCATTGGATGTTATTTCAAATAACTCATCTGGAGATGACCGTTCAGAGTGACCTTGGAGGAATGTAGGCGGGGGTGTTCGTGAATTAGGGGCGGAAGAACGAATGGGTAGGACTTTTTCAGTAGGTTCAGTAATTTCCTCCTCAAGTTTCTTATTCTCTTCATTTGTTTGCAAGTTTTGCAGAATACGGGTCACATTACGGGTGAACCTGTCTAGTGCATCATTTATAAGTTCTAGACTAGTGTGGTCGGATGCGGAATCTAATAAGTCAAAAAGTGAAACTGGTACATTTCTTTCCTCTGCTTGTATGTGTTTTATGAAACAGCAAAGGAGGAACCTATACATGTGCATTTTTACAGGGTGTGATCTTCTTGTAGTCATAGCGTTAATGGCTCGTGAGTTCTCTCCAGTACGAAGAAACTCAGCGGCCGCTTGAAGAAAAGTGTCAATTGCTGGTAGATATCTTACTTCTTCCCAGGAGTCATGAAGTATTTTACTTATTCGGCCCGCCTCCCCTGTGTTGCTCGGAGTCGGGTCATAGGGGCAGTCGGGAATTGTTTTACCTGGGTCTGGACCTACGGCACCCCCTTCTGGAGTGAGAGGTAGTGTGTTATGTTGTAAAAAGGGTGGCGGAGGCAGAGGGTGTTGAATTACTGGAACCTCATATGGAGGTGGAGTATCTAAGAGGAAATTGGTGAAAGTATCCTCTGGTGATGGGGCGGTAGGTTGTGTCTTAGGTGGTGCAATGTTAAGGTTTTCAGGTGCAGATGGCAATACAGGATAAAAACTAGTAGAAATGGCTGTTTGTTCCCTTTTATTCCTTTCACTAACTACTTCTTTCCCTATTTCTTGTAACTGTTCTTTCTTGGCCTGTTCTGACATTCTCTTACCCTTTTCAACTTTATGCAATTCCTTCTGTTGCCTCCTATGGGCTTCTTTTCTCCATAATTCCATCGAGTCACTTTGTGACTGGCGGACTCCCTTTTTCTTCCACAACTGTTCCTCTAATTTTATAATACATTCCATGTCAAAAGTACCATTTTCAGGCCATCTATATCTGTGTTCTAGGTCTTTAGTATAATCCACCCATAAATCACAATAAATAATTGCACCGATACCATGGTTTGCATACATGAAGTGTCCTGGAGTATCCCGAGGAGGAAGGGGAATTTCCTTCTCAAGAATACTCCTTTTGGTTGCTATCTTACGTATTTTCGAGAAAATAGGCATGATGGCAAGATTTTTCAAAGATTTAGAATTGAGAGAAAAAGAAAAACAAACAGAACATATATCTTTACCGTACCCACGAAAGTGGTGAGTCCGTCTTTTATACTAGTTTAGCAGTCCTCACAAAATAAGTGAGAAACCAACGAAAACCTGTATCTTTACCGCACCCACAAAGTGGTGAGTCCGTCTTTTATACTAGTTTAGCAGTCCCCACCAAAGATAGGTGAGAAACCAACAAAAACATGTATCTTTACCGCACCCACAAAAGCTGTGGGTTCGTCTCTATACTTTTCAGCAGTACTCACCGAAAAAAATAACTGGAAGGCCTCTTGAAGATCTTAAAAATGCGCGTAGCTTCTAAGGTGGGACTCGCAGAACCTCGGATTCGTCTCTTCACAGGTTGGGCTCTGGTTCAGGACGTACTGCAATTTTCCTCACTGCCTCGTGTGGATGCCGGGCCGCAGTTGGTCTCCCTCTTTGCCTCGAGGGAGTTAGCGGGAATTTCCCGCGTTGTGCACTTTGAAGTCCATCAAAGGTCAGGAGGGGACAGTAACGGGTCCAATATCGCCGGCGTGTGGGGAAAAGGGAATGTCCCATGTTCGGGCGCCAATTAATGTGGTAAATTAATTCAATATTACCTCATCTCAGAATTTCTATACTTAATAATCATAATTTCAGTCAAAGCAAAGAGAGGAGTCCGTGGTGCTCGAGTAAAAAAAGGGTCCAGTAACTCGAGTTAAGGGGAGAGCTACAGCACCAAGCGGGTACAGGAGTGGTCTGCAGTTTTATTCACACATCAGAATATTTATACAGTTTTCAGTCAATAGGCAAAAGAAGAAAGGAGAAGTGACAAGAAAAAGGGAAGTGACAAGCAGTAACTTCCAACAGATGTGTCAAGGTAGGGGCGTGTCTTGTGTCTCGTGAGAGGGCATGTGATGTGTGGAAATGTGTTCTCTTTCAGTTGAAGGCCCTTACTCATTCGGGGGTTTATCTCTGGCTTAGAGTCAAGAACAGGAACCATCTTGTGTAAAACAGGAACTATCTTGCTGGTTCCGGGAATTGGCAGAACCACAGAAATGTGTGTTCACAGTGTACAGCCTTGTGCTTCCTCTATTAGTTGGTGTGGTTTCAGGGCCTAACCTCGTGCTTCCTCTTTCCGTTGGGGGTGGTCACAGAGCAGCTGGTGTGACAGGCTGAGTTACCAACAATGGACAGGATGTGGCTGAGTCTCTGGCACAACTGGGGGAAGGCACACAGGCAGGCTTCTTGGAATTGGCTCGACCACAAGGAGCAGGGGGTTGTGCAAGATTCAATGGGGATGTGAAGGACAGTTTTCAGACATGTTGCTGAGAGCATGTCACACACAAAATGGGTGTTTGTCTGAGGCAAATGGCTACCAGGCAGAAACAGGGAAATGATGGGGCACAATTGTCAATTTTATTTCCACAGAACCGTAATTCTGGAGTTGCACCGGGTGCCACAACCTTTGTGACCACGACCACTGAGCCGGCCCAGGGGCAGCTGGAGTGCTCAATCACCCCTAGAGCCAAGATCATGGAGACTTCCACCTTAATACAAGCTTTGACCCTGTCAGTCAATCTGTAAATGTTGTGTTTTACAGGAGGACTTTCCCCAGTGTCCCCATCATGGACACACTACTGAGTGACACCAGGGGTCAGGGAGAATGGAGCAGAAAACTGTCCCAACAGTTTGCGGCAGTCTCTCTGCTGTTCAGGACTCAGGGCGGGGGAGAGGTTTACCCCATCCATTGCCCCATCGTGCTCCTTAGCAAACAGGAGGTCAGGGAGAGGCTCCTTCTCCTCTTTTATTCCATCATCTGCCACTAGGAGCATGCCTAGTTCTGACCTCTCCAAGTGGGGCTTCAGATAGCTCACATGTAGGACCCGCAAAGAGTACCTGGGAGCCTGCAAGTCCACCAAATAGGGAACTTTACTCTTGTACTCCACCACCTCAAATGGCCAAGTCCACTTGTCCTGGAGCGCACAAGACTCCTCTGGGGCCATGACCCACAATTTCTGTAGAGGCTGAAAATCGATCAGAGTGGCATTCTGATCGTACCACCACTTCATCTCTTCCTGGCTGGCTTCTAGATTCACCTGAGCGAGTTGTCAGAAGCACTTGGTCTGGTTCCTGAAGGCCAGCATGGAGCTATATACATCCTGGGGAGGTTTACTGGGAGCATTCTCCTAGCCTTCTTTGACCAGACTCAGAGGTCCTCTTACAGGATGCCCATAAAGGAGTTTAAAGGGACTGAACACTCAGGACTTCTGCGGTACCTCCCTGTAAGCAAACAACAGGCATGGTAAGAGGACGTCCCACTTACACCTCATGGGTTTACCCAGACCCATAATCATGCCCTTCAGGGTCCGGTTGAATCTCTCAACCAGCCTGTTACCTTGGGGGTGGTAAGGAGTGGTGAACTTGTAGGTAACACCACACTCCTGCCAAAGGGATTTCATATATCTGCATATGAAGTTGGTATCCCGGTCAGACAGTACCTCTCTGGGGAACCCCACACAGGAGAAGATCCCCATCAATGCTTGACTCACCATGGTGGCTGTCACAGTCCAGAGAGGGATAGCCCCGGGTACCAAGTGGCATGGTCCACCAAGACCAGGATGAACCTGTTGCCCATGGCTGTCTTGGGGTCCAGAGGTCCCACAATGTCGATGCCCACCCTTTCAAAGGGGGTGCTCACAACAAGGAAAGGTTGGAGAGGAGCCTTGCACTTCCTCCCACTGTTACCACTTGCATGGCATGTCTGGCAAATCCTACAGTGAGTGTCAGAATTCTTGTGCATTTGGGACCAGTGAAATTGGGTGACAAGCGTTTCAAAGGTCTTGTCCTGCCCCAAATGCCATGCTAGAGGCACATCATGAGCCAGCTCCAGTAGGAAAGCTCTGACGTGCTAGGGAACCACCAGCACACGGGCTGACCCAGGCTCAGCAACCTTAGGCTCACTATACAGGAGACCATTCTCAAAGTAAATCCATTGTGACTCATACTAATCACCTGCTGCATGACTTGCAGCCTGCTGCCACAAACCAACAAGAGAAGGGCATTCCTCCTGCTCCTTGCAGAATTTCTACCTGAAGGAGCCCCTTCCTGCTGCCAATAGGTCAGCTCAGGCAGGCCCCTCAGTTCCGCCACTCGCTCCCCTGTAGGCTCCTGGGCTTCTTTCTCAAGGTCTTCTTCCTCCTGTACCGTGGGAATCTCGTTGCCGGTCTCCCGCACCCCCTAACTTCTCTCTTTCTAGAAGACACCTGGGCCTTTCTTCTAGGCTCCAGGTCCTGTTGATTGCCATCACAGGCTGCCATAGACAGAGTGGTCAAGCATGCCCACACAGGCAGACACAACATCTCCAAATGAGACCTGCGTTCCACTGTCTCCCAAGGGGAACTCTCCAGGTCATTCCCTAGCAGACAGTCTACAGGCATGGCTGGTCTCACAACTACTTTCAAGGTACCTGCGACCCCCCCCACCCCCACTCAAATGGCCTGTGCCACTTTGCAGAGGCACTCTGAGTTGTCAGCTGCAACTATTGGGAGCAGTACGTTGGGGATCAGCTGCTCTTCAGACACTAGCCAACAACATACAGCTGTCACACTGGCTCCAGTGTCTCTCGGAGCCTGCACCCTATGGCCATTTATGGTCACCCACTGCCCGTATTTCTTAGTGTTAGAGGGCAGATGGGTCCTTAGGACCATCTCACTGTCTCCTAGTGAGACCATGGACAATTCTGCTGGCTCCCACCCCTCCTGGGAACCCAACTCCTCCCTCAAGGCTACAGTAGGCAACCCACGGGGCGGTGCACCAGTGGGTGCAGTGGTGGTTTTGGGACTCTTAGGATCCGCTATGAAGTGACCCACCTGATCACAAGTATAACACTTGCTGGGACCCTTCTCTGCAGGCTTACCCGCAGAGTCCCATGATTTCTTAGCCCTGGGGGGGCTGGGAACCTTTCCCTTGGTTCCTTTGGGAATTACTTCCGGGTCCTTTCTGGAACTCCTTCTGTTTACCCTTGCTCCCCCACTCTTCTGCTGGGGACCCTGCCCACCCTTGGTTGAGCCTCCCACATGCCCTTTGTGCACCCTGGTACTGACCCAGCAGTCTGCCTCCAAAGCAAGCTTCCTCGGGTCAGTCAGCTTACTGTCAATCAAATGCTAACTTAGCTCTGGAAAACAATTAACAGACAAGTGCTACCATGCCATCAAATCATAGACCCCCTGAAAATCATTTACCTGGCTACTCTTCAACCAACCATCCAATGTTCTGTAAAAATAGAAAACATACTCCACCCAAGTCTGTGCTTCACGCTTCTTACAGTCCCTAAAAGTCTGCCTATACAGGTCTGGGGTCAAGCCATATCTCCTGATTAAGGCTTCCTTCATAGAACCAGAACACATCTTTTCCACATCTGGTAAGGCTAGCAGGGTCTCCCTCCCTCGGCCATGAAGCAGTTCCACAGCCCCGCTCCACAGTCTCTCTCAGGGATTCTGTAGGACATCATTGCTTCCTCATACCCACTGAACCACTGACCAATGTCATGACTCTTCACATAATCTTTGATGACTTGCTTGGGGATGTACACTCTCCCTTATCCAGGCCCTGATGACAAGCAGCCACCATTGGAACTGGACTCCACACATTTGGCTTTTATATCCAGCTCCCTCAATCCTCTCTCATGCTCTAAGAGCATCCTCTTTTCCTCTAGAACCAATTTCTGCCTTTCCAACTCCAATTCCTTATCCTCCTTTCCCAACCTGAGCTTTGTGAGCTCCAACGTATGCACTCTACTTCTCTCTCTGTCCTTCAGCTCCTCTGCAGACAGACCTGTTGAAAACACACTTTTGCCCGCTGTGGAAGGTCTGGCAGCCCCAACAGCCCATCCTGCTGCCCATTCAAATTGTCTGCCTCCACCACTGCATCCTCATCCTGCCCACTGGCATTTCTGGATTCCAAACTGGCTCTCAGAACCTGTTGGTATTCCTCCTTTCTGGTGAGGCCTCTTACAGATATTTTACATCTCTTGCAAATGGCGTTTAGTTGAGATACAGTGTAGGTTTCCCCTCTATCTTCTTCAAATTCAATATCTGTAGATGCAATTGATGCTGGCTTGGGCATGATGAAAAATTGGCAGTTCTCAAGTTACAGAACATTCCAAAAAGAAAAAGTTTGCCAATCGTATGTGGTTGTGTAATTGTCTGCACTATACTAGTAATGTACACCAATTGCTGTTTGTAAGGAACAAATGCAAGTCCGGATCCTCCCCGCTGACCACCAGTGTTAGAAATGGTGATCTCTAGTTGGCAATGGTTTGCAACTTTGTCTAAGTAGGGACCCTTCTTCCTAGTCAGGGTAAGGGGGATACACTTCTAAAATAACCCCTGCTCACCCCTTTGGTAGCTTGGCACGAGCAGACAGGCTTATCTCAGAGGCAGTGTGCAAAGCATTTGTGCATGCATGCAGTAACACAGTGAAAACAGTACAAATGGACAGCACGCCAGTTTAGAAAAAATGCAAATCTTTATTTAAACCAAACAAGACCAAAAACGACAAAAGTTCAACATACAATACTGAACAATAGGTACTTTGCAAGATAACCTTTAAATTGCAGAAATATCTTTAAAACAAAGTTCTTCTGAGTCCGTAGGCCCGTCCGGGGCTACCGCGGTGCTGAAAATGACAGAGTCGAACAGTTACAGGTGACTGCGTTGGTACGGGTTAGCTGTAGCATTGACAGACTCGTAGACAGTACATTTTTCGTTTGGTCTGATCCCGTCAGTACGAGTCGGTTGAGGCTACCATCACAGTTGCGATATGAAGTGAAGCGGTGCAGCGTGGGGTGCCCTCAAACACAGTGCAAGGAGCGGCTCCGTAACAATCGTCCAATGGCATCGGTGAGACTAGGGCTGCGATGCAGAGTGAGGCGGTGATCGATACAGTGCTGGCAGGTCACAGTGCAGGTGACGGTGCCCGTCAATGTTCTAGCGGGCAGCGACAGTGTCGGTGAAGTCCAGGCGGCAGAGTGAAACAACACGGGGCAGAGTGCAGTGCCTACAGGATGCGGTGCAAGCAGCAGCTCAGAGAGAGTCGTCCAAATGGCGTCAGTGAGACTAGGGTTGCGGTGCAAAGTGCGGCAGGACACAAAGCCAGCAACGGAGTCAGTGGAGGAGTCAGCTGCTCTTCTCCTCTGTGGCAACTGAAACACGTGGTTTCAGAGACGGTGCTCAGAGGGATGGTAAAGTCTTTGCTATTCCTGAAACTTCTTGCAGAGGGTGCAAGCTCTACTTCCAAGCCCATGTGAGACACTCTTCAAACAGAATATACACATGGTTCCTCTCCTTAACAGAAACAGCTACTACAGGCCAACCCCAGACAGCACACAGCAAAGGGGCAGTACTTCTCCTTCAGCTATCCCAGCTCTTCTCCTTGTCAGAGAGATCTATTGAGTCTCGAGTTATCTGAAAGTCTATGGTCTGGACCCCACTTTTTATAGTCATAATTGGTGTGTTCTCCTGTGGCAGAGAGTGTCTGTGCTCAGCAAATACCAGTTCTGTCCAGTTCTGTCTGTGCTCAGCAAAAACCAGTTATGTCCAGTTCTGTCAGCATTGTCAAAGGCCGACCATGCCAATTCAGGTTTAAAGGAAATCTCCCCCTACTCTAAATGCAGCCCAGGTCTATTCAGCCATCCCTGACTCACCCTGGAAAGACAGGACACACTTCACCCTCACCAAGTGGCTGTCTGAACAGAATGCACATCCTCAGCCCTTGTCACTCTAAAGCCGACAGTCAATACACAAACCTAGCAGAGGCACACTGGATGGCTAAGCATAAAAATACTCACTTTCTAAAAGTGGTATTTTTAAACCCAGAATACAAAAATCCTCTTTTCTAGAAGATGCATCTTTTTATCCTGAGTTCAGGCATTCCAAACTCCACTCTATCTTGTCCCATGGCCAGTTATACTTATGAGATGTTATAAGTAAACTCCCCATTCTATCTCATGGGACAGATGGCATTTCAATAGTGAAAAACGAAATTGGCAGTGTTTCACTATCAAGACATGCCACTCACATCAGGACATGTCCTACCTTTCACATACACTGCACCCTGCCCACAGGGGTACCTTGGGCCTACCTTAGGGGCGACTCACATTTAGGGAAAGGGAAGGTTTGTGCCTGGCAAGTGGGTGCACTTGCCTGGTTGACATGGCAGTACAAAACTGCACCCGGACACTGCAATCGCAGGTCTGAGAACCCTTTGCTGCTTGTGTTGGTAGCACAATCAGTGCTGCAGGCCCCCTAACAGCATTTGATTTACAGGCCCTGGGCACACACAGTGTACTGGACTAGGGACTTAGTAGTAAATCAAATAAGCCACTTATGGAACCACTAACCCATGAAAACAATTTACAGAGGGAGCACTTGCACTTTGGCACTGAACAGCAGTAGCAAAGTGCCCAAAAGCATCTATATCAGCAAAACCGAAGTCCGACACATAGTAAAAAATACATGAGGCAGAGGCAAAAATACAGGGGAAACCCACACCAAGGAAACCAGGTCTAACGGTCATCAATCCTGTTCTCAACAAATGAGCTAATTCACGCATAAACTAAAATAACAAAATGATCTATCAAATAAAATGTTATCAACACACTCATACCTCAAATTACAAAATGATGAGTTAAGGCTGATTTATCTTGTGAACAGCAGCAACAAAAGAAGGAAGATGCCTTCTGGTTTTGAACTTTTATATTCTGTAGAATTTTGGAGACTTTCAGATTCTTTCTTCTGTTGCTGCAGTGAGTGGTGCAACAAAGGAAGCTGCACAATCTTACCTCTCAGTTCTTGCCATATTATCAACTGACTGGTTGCTGCTGCGGTTTTTAAGTACATATTTCACTCACTGTGCCAGATATTTGTTTCCCACATGGATGAGGAACATATTTGTGAATTTAAAGAAAATATGTATTTATTTAAGCTTTCTACAGCATTAACTGTAATATTCATCACAAAGTTAAACTACTCATTTTATTCATGCACCACAGTCTCCTCCAGAGGAAGCGCTTTCAGCTCAAAAGATCCTAATCCAGCAGCATGATGTGCCTTACATTTGGCATGAATATGGAATGTTTGTCTTCTAGTTTTTCAATAAAGGTCTGAGGCTAATCTGCAGTAGAACACTTGAGAGTCAACTGACAGATTGCTGGTGTTGGAAGTTCATGTTTCACTCAACTTCTCAGACTTATTCTAAAATGAAAGAGAAATATATTTGTGATTTTTAGAAAATCTGTTCTCATTTTAGCTTCTAGACCTTTAATCACAATTTCCACAAGCACATCATGAGAGAAATAGTTTTTCTTTCATAGATGGTTCATCGAATCCCAACAAAGGATCAGCACTTAAGAACTCACTAAACTCCCTAGAATTAGTATTATACCATCAACAACATATTTATGTACTATTTAAAATCTGTCATTACTGTTTCTACTTTATGATCCTTTTGTGACTTTCAATATAGCCTTATAGCCCACCGTAGCGGGCTATACCTGCAATTAAAGGCCCGCTCCAGGGTTAAAGGCTCGAGCCGAAGGCGAGGGATTTTAACTAGGGAGCGGGACTTTAACAGCCGGTATAGCCCAGCTACGAAGGGCTATTAGGCTATTAGAACATTCTGCCACTAGAGGGCAGAATGTTCCAACAAATAAACAAAGGCTTCAGGGAGCGCGAGGGGATTGAAATCCCCTCAGTCTCCCTGAAGCCTTTGTTCGCAGCCAGAGCTGTGAACAAAGAAGAAATGGAATGTTGGAGCTCCAGGCTTATACCAGCCATTATAAGCTTGGAGCACTCCATTGTTTTCAATGGAACTACAAACATTCCAATGTTCTAATATAGCCTTATAGCCCGCCGTAGCGGGCTATACCGGCTGTTAAAGGCCCGCTGCAGCGTTAAAGGCCCAAGCCGAAGGCGAGGGACTTTAACAAAGCAGAGGGACTTTAAAAGCCGGTATAGCCCTGCTACGAATGGCTATAAGGCTATTAGAACATTCTGCCACTAGAGGGAAGAATGTTCTAACAAAACAAAGCCTTCAGGGAGCGCGAGGGGATTGAAATCCCCTCAGGCTCCCTGAAGCCTTTGTTCACAGCCAGAGCTGTGAACACAGACACATTGGAATGCTGGTGCTCCGGGCTTATACCAGCCATTATAAGCCCGGAGCACTCCATTGTTTTCAATGGAGCTTCCAACGTTCCAATGTTCTAATACCTGGTATTTACTTCAATGATTTTTAGTATGGCAAAAATGGCAGAGCTTTGCAACCAGACAAAAAAACAACAAGCTCTCTAACATTTTTCAATTATTGAAATTGGAAGAAAAACAGCTACCATGTAACCAAAAA
The DNA here is from genome assembly GCF_964204655.1 of Triturus cristatus. Taxonomy (NCBI): domain Eukaryota; kingdom Metazoa; phylum Chordata; class Amphibia; order Caudata; family Salamandridae; genus Triturus; species Triturus cristatus. Next base: position 593,124,586 of record NC_140593.1, read on the forward strand.
GGAATTCTGAAAAATAAAAAATAAAATTGTAAATAAAAACAGCAGTTTTCCTCTGTAAAAGACACAAAATTGACATTGTCTCAATTACCTGTGATATGTAGCTATGATCGCACAACAAGAAAAAGAGATGCTCATCTCAGTGACTTCTATTAGTGCTAGCAGTCATTATTGGCCCCATTGCATTAGGATCACTTTTCATAAGCCCGGACTCACAGTGTGCAGACAAAATGTCAGAAAAAATATTTTGGGGATCATTACGATGTCGGGCGGAATCAATCCTGCTCAACGGCGCATCGGTTATGGGACCGACCGACACCTGGTCGGCGGTCCCGACCCTCTAATTAGGATGTGACCAAACACTGTTCAGTCGGATTACTATATTTTAGTATGGGCGCATGCATTCCGGCTGTAAACCAGCCATATGCATGCTCCCATAGTAAAATGGGAGGTGCGGTTCATCCCTGCACCCCGTGGCAGGCACCTCAAGGTGCCTGCCACAAGGTGCAGGGATCAACAGGGCCTCCAACCGGTGGCTGTGCACCGTGGGGGGCCTGTTGGGGGCCCGAAGACTCTTTGCACCATGGTTTCCACGTTGGACAGGCCGGCATGGAAACCATGGCGGAAACTGGCATCATAATCTCATGGGTTGAAAGGCCTACACTTGAGATTACAGGCCGGATTCCAAATGGCAGATGGACTCTCCGAGCCAGTTGGAAGCCAGCCGAAATGACCGTACGGTTTCCTTTCCGATCGCCTCCATCGTAATGAGGTGGTCGGAAACGAATCCGAACGGCCCATTCCGATGCGGCTGTAAACACTCCGATCATATGTCAGAGCCTTTACGAGCAGCATCATAATCAGCCTCATTGTGTGGACAAAATATAATGTCAAGAATATTGATGACAAAAATATTGTGAAGTTAAGTTTCTATAGGTATGCAAAGTTTTACTATACATAACTCCACATATATATACATATACCTTGATGATATATATATACCACCTCCTGATAGTCACACACTAAAGCCATCCTTTGGTGATTCCTTTCCCCCTTCTGTGAAAGGCAGTGAAAGATGAAGCCGCGTTGTCAGACCACTGTAATCTTCTCCCCAAAACAGGTGCAAATTTAGCAGTTTGTACCTTTGCTGTGGAGAGTGCATTGTTCCCTATAATCCTGAGTTTGGTGTGGCCAGAAACACCCAGTAAGGGTTTCAGGACAGTACACCTGAGTAGTTGTTATTCAGCATCAGTAGTACTCGTAAAATGCTTGCGAATTCCTGATATCTGTAACTTTTCACCCAAGCAAATGTGCAAACGCAAGGGTGTAGATTTAAAACCGCATCTGTAATTCAAGCCCTGTCAATCTCGAAAAATGCATAATTGTACGACGATCACAGGAGAGAAAACTGTGATGCATAGATTCCCACAAATGTGGTTTTTGTGAACTGGACTCGAGGTAACATATATAATTCTGAGAAGGCAAATTTAAGCGAGGAAAATATTTAGTTTTTGATGGTTTTCTCAGGAGCCCGAAATTCTGTTTTTATTTTCCTAGCCAAAAATACTCACTTTTAGTCATTGTTAATAGTGTGCGGATTCAATAAGCATTTACTCACAGCTCATTCTGTGCAATTTCAAATGAAATACATTATCGCCTGTGGCCTGTAGCTGGCCTGATAAGCGCTTCGAGGTGGGATAGCAGAAACGCACTTTAAAGCTTACAAAATGCAGGTATCATTAAACGGCTTTATCGACTAAATGAAATCATCTCTGGTTTACCAGTGACTCTGTGAAGCTATCAATCACCGGCCACCTCGTGCGTCCCGTTTCATATTATCTTTAATTGGCGTGTGAGGAATAACATTTGCACATCGCTTGGGGTGTATGAGTATAACACGCAAAGTGGCTAAACGAATGCAAACCAGAGCACTCAGCTATTCTTCTGAAAATATTTAAGTGACAGCCCTGTGAAGAGGCGATAAACGAAGTAACATTGCAAACGAAGGGCTTTTTTCCATGAAGCAATCCCGCCATAAATTAACTATGAGCTGTGGAGGTAACGTCTTGTCCTATTAGTGCACCGGGTTTGGCAGTTACTGCGCGCGACCTGCTGCTCTGTACCCCTGTCGCTGACACACAGGTAACGACCTCTCAGGTATTTCAGTCCAGCTGCCTCACGAAAATATGTGTGAATTCTCAGTACTAAATGGGGGGGACTGGTTTATGGCAGGACATGCTAATACAACACACAGCCACAAAAAGTGAGATCATTTCTATTCACAATCTATGGACCCGATTCACAAAGGCAATCTGACACAAAAGTCTAACTTTGCAACTTTTGGTATTCACGGATGTCATTTACGAGTTGTATTGTATCTTTACGTGCGGTTCGGGACAGAATCTCCAGCTCAAGCTGTACTTTCTTTCTCAAGCGTACTCTCTGACTCAGGCCAGAATCTCCGGCTCGGTCTGGATGAAGTGCAGTGCTTAATTTGTAAAATATGAAGTGCAGGTGCTCAAATGTTTGTCGGAGTACACACCTACTTTTCTCTGGCTCCACCCTCTTACCCCACTCACTTCACCCACTTACTCTATTAGCTCCACCCACATCCTCAACTGACACTGCTAAAAGCCCAGATGTAAGCATGATGAAAGCATGGAAATGTCACACATAAGCACCCAGGCCAGAAAGCATGGAAACGTCACACAAAGGCACCCAGGCCAGAAAGCATGAAAACTTCACACAAAGGCACCAAGGCCAGGAAGCATGAAAATGTTACAGAAAGGCACCCAGGCCAGAAAGCGTGGAAACATCACACAAAGGCACCGAAGCCAGTGGCGCTGGAACAATTGTCAGAGTGTTGGTGTTGCCCTCAATGTTACATCACTGAAGAAGTTATAAGATTGTGAAAAATCCAAACATCACACTAAGGGCAAACATAGTAAACATGTGATCAGCAATATAACAACGGTGTGTTAAGCGCTCACGTATAATACATGTGTGCTTTTTAAAAACAGAATTCTGTTCCTATTCAATTTATGAATTTGAAACTGAAAGTAATTCGGAAAACTATGAACTATAATATTACAGCAATACATAATTTAGGTTGGCTCAAGTTAGGATAACTTGTTGGTAATGTACTCTACCGTTCCTTAATATACTTTGACAGCCCCAGAAACAGGGCCGGACTGAGAGCCGAAATCGGCCCTGGCAAACTGCTTGCCTGCCCTCCCTGTGGAGCAGGGGGGTGTGGCTGAGCTGTTTGCAAGGATCTGAAAAGATCAATAAGTTTAACTCTGGCAAGCTGAGAAGATCCCCAGGAAATACTAGCGGACGAGCATCTCTGAAACATCAAAGGGCAGCACTCAAAAGATTAAAATGGAACATCAAGAGAGATGGTGAGAACGAAATCTGGGCAAAACTCTTATATGACATAAACAGTAACAACAGTGCCCGCTTCTGGAAAACAGTTAACGGGATTATGCGTCCACAACACACAGGAATAGGATCTCACATCTCCGAAGCGATTTGGATTAAATATCTCTCTTGCCACTTCAACGACGACATGGAAATCACAGGAGTCCAAATGGTCACCAGCTGGATTCCAGAGAGACAATCGGAAACAAGCGCCTCGGAGAATTGGGGGCAGGTCAATCCAGTCACAAAAATCAATCCTTTGAGGGCATCGAGGCACCAGCTGTCAGACTTAATTAAAAAACAGAAAGCCAAAGGCAGGAAAGAAGGTGCCCCGGGACCGAATGGCATCCCACCTGCCCTCTATAAAGCAAAGAGCAATGAGTGGGCGGATATCCTGCAACCCTTATTCCTGGAAATTAGACTTATAAACAAAATTCCAGAATCCTGGAGGGGCTCTACAATAGTCCCAATCCACAAAAAAGGAGACAAGGCTGATCCAAACAACTACCGCCTAGTAGCTCTTATTGACAACAAAGCTAAATATTTTGCAGGCATTATATTAGAGGAGCTAACACTTTGGGTTGAGACAAACCAGGTAATACCGTTGAACCAGACCGGTTTTCGCACAACGACTGGAACATCAACAAACATCCTCGCAATCTCACTAATAATTGACGCATCAAAAACATCTAAGATTCCTCTACATTTGTGTTACATCGACTTTAGTGCTGCCTTTGACAATGTAGAGAGAGGTAGACTGTGGGGGAAACTGGAGCGATGGGGCATTCCACAGACAGCTCTAAATATGCTGATGCTCTTACATACGGATACCTGGGTGCAAGTGAAACTAGGTGGTGGTACTCACCTGTCCACAAAAGTACCCACTACAAAAGGATTGAAACAGGGATGTGTGCTTGCACCAACCCTGTTCAACCTTTTCATGGTGGACCTCCCAAAAGTGCTTGACGCCTGCAATTCCCACTCACCAAGGGTAGGTGGGAAAACCTTAACCAATCTAATGTATGCAGATGATGTAGTGTTGCTCAGCCACACTTACATCGGCCTTCAACGACTACTGACTGAAATGCAGAAATATGCTACAGAAAACAACCTAAAAATAAATCTTAGCAAAACACGGACAATGTCAATAAATTAAAAAAAGAAAGCACAGAAGATCTGGTTCCTCGGCGGTACAAAAATTGACCAGGCTTGTGAGTATAAATATCTGGGAGTTGTATTTGATAAAGAGGGGTCCTTTGTGCGTCATAAACAGGAAATAAGAAGGAGAAGCTTATTGATCGCCATCACGATGAAAAACCTGGCAAATCAACTGAAGGGCCCGACTTTGACCCCAATACTGAAGGTAGTTCAAGTCAAACTGCTTCCGTCGATCACCTATGGTAGTGAGGCAATGCGGGGAAGAGACGCCAAAGATCTGGATAGTTTGCAGGTCAAAGCGTACAGAACCATGTTCTCCCTCCCGCCTTACACATCACCGGCTCAAATAAGGCTGGAGTTTGGCCTGCAAAACCAAGTTTTAGCCAGGTACGGGGCATACATCATCTGCTTGCACAAGATAAGAAGCGCCACCACAAACACGCTAAATTATCTGTTGTGGCGCGATATAGAACATAGGGATTTCTCTGAGGCGAGAAATCATCTACGGCTAGCCTTGGAAGCCACTCAACTTTCTGATCTTTGGGATGCACAATTTGGTCATCCAAACTTCAAAAAACTAGTTTGGAAAAATGTAAAATCACTCTCCTTACTGGAGGACAAGGCGATCTTCTCAAAAAGATCTCCCGCATGGATGACTCTCAACTCATACAAATCATTAACCCCACAATCATACTTCAATCAGGGCTATTCCAAAGCCTTAAAATTTAACTTCTTAAAGTATAGATTGGGGATTCTTCTTTGCACTGGCCACCTACCACCATGAGTGAGGACAAACGGACAAGATACTTATAGGCTGTGTAACTCCAACAATGGCGACATCCTTCACGTAATCTGCCTATGTGAAGAGCTGCATCAAGCCCGGCAACAGTTTCTTAAAGATCAATTCAAGCAGAAAGGCATCCGTACCAGAAGGCAAGCAGTGCTGGCCTGCCTAAACCCGTCAAATACTAAACTAAACTGCAGATTTGTAAAATTTCTGATGGTGATCGAACAGAGAATGCCAAAAATAATGGAAAATATTCTACAAAATCTACCGACCCAAGTTGACTAGTAGATGGGCAAAAAGACTCAGCTGTACCTTATCAAGGTCGTCCATTAGCACCAGGGGGACAATTTGTGCAACAAGCAGAGTCCGTGTGAAAAATACGATAAATGGTCACGCTGGGCAAGAGCAAATGAAATCCGAGATAAGCACTTTCCAGCAGCCAGTGCATAAATACTTGTCTCTAATCAGTTCCATTGAACTACCACTTTTTAATTGTTATGTATTTCTCACTTTTTGATTTTTATTGGTTTTAAATAAGAATGTTTTAAGAATTCTGGAATACTTTATTGCAATGGTTTTAATTAACTATGCAAAATAAAAATAAACTTGTAAAATCTATTAGTGCACCGGGTTTGGCAGTTACTGTGCGCGACCTGCTGCTCTGTACCCCTGTCGCTGACACACAGGTAACGACCTCTCAGGTATTTCAGTCCAGCTGCCTCACGAAAATATGTGTGAATTCTCAGTACTAAATGGGGGGGTTTAAGGGAAATTTAAGGACTGGTTTATGGCAGGACATGCTAATACAACACACAGCCACAAAAGTGAGATCATTACTATTCACAATCTATGGGCCTGATTCACAAAGGCAATCTGAGACAAAAGTCTAACTTTGCAACTTTTGGTATTCACGGATGTCATTTACGAGTTGTATTGTATCTTTACGTCCGGTTCGGGCCAGAATCTCCGGCTCGGTCTGGATGAAGTGCAGTGCTTAATTTGTAAAATATGAAGTGCAGGTGCTCAAATGTTTGTCGGAGTACACACCTACTTTTCTCTGGCTCCACCCTCTTGCCCCACTGACTTCACCCACTTACTCTATTAGCTCCACCCACATTGTCAACTGACACTGCTAAAAGCCCAGATTTAAGCATGATGAAAGCATGGAAATGTCACACATAAGCACCCAGGCCAGAAAGCATGGAAACGTCACACAAAGGCACCCAGATCAGAAAGCATAAAAACGTCACACAAAGGCACCCAGGCCAGAAAGCATGGAAACATCACACAAAGGCACCAAGGCCAGGAAGCATGAAAATGTTACAGAAAGGCACCCAGGCCAGAAAGCATGGAAACATCACACAAAGGCACCAAAGCCAGTGGCGCTGGAACAATTGTCAGAGTGTTGGTGCTGCCCTCACTGTTACATCACTGAAGAAGTTATAAGATTGTGAAAAATCCAAACATCACACTAAGGGCAAACATAGTAAACACGTGATCAGCAATATAACAACGGTGTGTTAAGCGGTCACGTATAATACATGTGTGCTTTTTAAAAACAGAATTCTGTTCCTATTCAATTTATGAATTTGAAACTGAAAGTAATTCGGAAAACTGTTAACTGGAATATTACAGCAATACATAATTTAGGTTGGCTCAAGTTAGGATAACTTGTTGGTAATGTACTCGACCGTTCCTTAATATACTTTGACAGCCCCAGAAACAGGGCCGGACTGAGAGCCGAAATCGGCTCTGGCAAACTGCTTGCCTGCCCTCCCTGTGGAGCAGGGGGGTGCGGCTGAGCTATTTGCAAGGGCTGATTTCGACCGATTTTGTTACAGGGGGCTGATATTGCTGGCCCGTTAACAAAAAAGGCCCCCCAGGGGACCAAAACTGGCCCCCACTCTTGCAGCCCACCGGGGAAATGCCCAGTGCCCACTACGGCCAGTCTGGCCCTGTCCAGAGATGTGCTCTTCACTGAGCAAACACTGCTTGACTGACAAGATCATTTTTGGGGATTTGTCAGGGATCCCAGACAGCATTCCTTAATCCTTCCCCATGACAGCTAATCCTAAATCACTGCATGACAAAACTACAAGAAAGGCAAACTGCGCAGCACCTTTTGCGCCCCATCTCATAGTTTGCAATCCAATGAGATTCACATACTTTATAGGTCATGGTGGGGCCCCATGCACCGCAGAGGCTCCGGAGCCAGAGCTCTCCATCGCACCCCTGTTACACAGATCACACTGCAATAAAGCATCACACTGTTGCACAATAAAACAGAAGCCATCATCAGCACAACAAACGTGCAAACACATTACACATACTGTGTCCAGAATCTTGTTTCCATAAGAAGGTGGTAAAAGAAGTGCGCACTCACCAAACGCAGATTCAGTAATCATGCAGTACCACACAGTTATAACAGTGCATCTCAACCATGCCCTACAGCACAGCGAGCGCTGCCAGTCCGGGGGCACTGAAAAGCGCTGCCAGTGCACCTCAGTTCTGTTCTGTTCTAGAGCAGCAACGTCTCTGCCATTAATTTAGTGGGACCCACATGCTGCTGTGCCGTTACTTTCTAATTCAAGCCTCTCCCAGTACTTCAACACCCACACATCTCTGCACGTACACCCCAGGCCTGGCCTGCAAGTGCTTAGAACTCCACACAGACAGACTAACATTTTCTTTTTCATCCACACCACATTTTATTATTTGACGATTGTAAAACCAGACATGGTTCTGCCAATGTACTGGAGGCGCAACCTGTAACAGTGCTGTTCTGCCCCTAGTCCGTTCACACTGCCCCCTCTGGCTTCTCAAACTACAGCACATCTTCTGCGTCACCTTCTTGATCGAGTCAGTGAGAAATGTCTGCCCTGCTCCAGAACCATCTTAATAAGGAAACCTGCCGGGCCGGTACCATTGCACTCAGGCTTCCTCTAGAGCAGTAAAGTGCTTTCCACAGACATTGAAGCAGGGAGCGGCATCAGCACAACAAATGTGCGCAACACATTACACACACTGCGTCCAGTATCTTGTTTCCATAAGAAGGTGGTAAAAGATGTGCGCATGCACTAAACGCAGCCTCAGTAATGATGCAGTCAGTACATGAACTAGCGACGGCAAATAATGTTTGTGCACTGGACCGCAGTCAATAAAATCTTAATTTCTTTTCAACACAGACACTGGTGCAGTGTCACACCAAAGAGGCTCGTTTGGCGGGCCAAGCAAGCTATGCCACAGGCTGGGGGATGGGGCAGACAGTAATAACCAGTTTATGGCTACCGCCATTTAGTACTTACTTGCGGTCAGTTACGTGGTGGGCACACTCTGCCTTTATTAACTTCTACTCCGATATAAATAAACTTGGCCTGGTGCTGCTGCCTGGCCTCAAAGTCGTTGTCGGGCAGCCTTGCGGGACTGCAGGCGTGCCGGTGCTAGGCCATCTGAATAAAATCTGTGCACGCTGCCGCACAGCCCCTAGCCCGGCAGAACCAAATTCAGCCCAATGATCAGTGTCCCGCCCACCGCACCAATGCCATAGTAGCTGAATATTTAATCTTGGCTCAGGCTCTCACAGCCAGCCTCAACAGTCTGCGGGAGACGTTGAGAACATACTCTGCGCTGAGTCAGTGTGAGCCGGAGCCAGGTAATCAATATCATGTGAATAATCATAATGGGAAAAGGGTGTGGCCAGACACTACATCACATCCCAGAAAAGTTTGCTCCTTTGCATCATGGTACATGTAGTCCACAATTTGCGCTGCCCTCAGTGTTGACTGTAGTGTGACTGCAAAGTTTGGTGTAACACTGCATTCAACACTGAGTGTAGTGTAACACTAGTCAACACTGAGGGGAGCGCATAATCTGGACTGTATGTACCATGACGAAAAGGAGCACACTTTTCTGGGATGTGATACAGTGTCTGGCCACACCCTTTTCAATGCCCAAACTGATTTTCATGACTTCCTCCACCCTTTATCTCACATTCCTAATATTTGTTTTTGTAAAAATTGCGTTCCAGCCCATTGATTAGACTTCATCTGGCCTGAGCCGGAGATTCCAGCCCGAGCCGGAGAGTACCACATAATTATTTTATTATTTTAAAACATAATAATAAACTTAAATAAAATAAGCTTTTAAACTTTTATTAAAAATAATTTAAATTAACGGTACACATAATTTCTATTAAAAGCAACACAATGTTAAATGAAAATGATAGTGAGGCCTGGATTATTTTTAATCATGAATTATAATTTAAATAAATATAATCAATTTAATACACATTATTTGATGAGTTAACGAGCTGAATTTGTTTTTGTTAGTTCTAGGTTAAAAGTCAATATTTAAAATTGATGTACAGTTGTACAGTTATATTTCACATTAAAATTATGTTAATAGTTTTGTTAACTATAATCATTTTCCCTATATTTTTCCCACAGTGAGATCTCTGCTACAGTGGCTGAGATCGTCATCTACAGTCACAAAGTTACCAGTAAACCAGGTGTGAAACTGCACTGGAAAATGGTGAAGGGCAAAAAGATGCAGCTTTGCACCTAGGTGTAGTAGTAAATATACACTTGAATAAATATATAGATTTATATATGTGTACCTTTTATGAATCAGACTACTTGTTTCTGTGTGACATAGCACAGTCTATCGCACCATTGGCAATTATGGTATTTTCAAAGTTAAAAAAAGAATACATCACCTAGAACACTGACTGCTGCTCTAGCACATGGAACCTGCTAGACGCAAACCTTCCCTATTCTTACCTGTAAAGCATTGCTAAAGTAGGCCCAAGGTAGCCCCATGGGCAGGATGCAATGTATGTGAAAGGTAGGATATGTACTGGTGTGTTTTACATGTCCTGATAGTGAAATACTGCCAACGTTGTTTTTTACTATTTCACTATTCTCCCATAGGTTATCATTGGAGCTACCTTGTAACATCTTACAAGTGTAACTTTCAATTGGGAAGACCTAGAGATTTGGAGTTTGGGCTCTCTGAGCTCAGGATTTAAAAACACATCTTTTAGGGAAGGTGTTTTTTAAATTGTGTGTTTGAAAATGCTACTTTTAGAAAGTGGGCCTTTTCTTGAATTATCATTCTGTGCTTCTGCTTGCCTGTGGAATCAACATCTGATTTAGACTAACAGCTAGGTTGTTTGTGCATTCACTCTAGACAGTCACACAAAGGGAGCTGAGGTGTGCCCTGCATAACGTGTTGGCCTATAACCAGGCTGATGGGCCTTCCTGAGCTAGGGTGGTGGGAGGTGCTGTCATTGACACCTGAATAGGGCTGTGCCTGACCTCCCACAATGCTGTCTGCACCCCCTGTAGTGTGTCAGGAGCCAAGGCAGAGCAAGGCAGGAACTTGTGAACAACAAAGGCTTTCCTTTGATGTGTGCCTACTTCAAAGGCCAAAAGGGGTATAACTATTGGACCTGTAATCCCACATTTATAGAACACTGAAGCTCTGAAGCTACCAGGAGGAGTACCGACCCTTTGCTATGTGTTGCTTTGCTGAGTTGGCCTGCAGTTGCTGTTTCTGCCTATGGGCAGTGAAAGAACTGGACTGAATCTTGCTTTTCCAAGGATCTCCAAGGGCTTGTATGTGCTTGCCTCTGATTTCACATCTCAGAGCCTGTAGCCTCCCTGAACTCCACTTTTGGAAGTTCTGCACAGCCAAGAGGTGCCAATTCCAGTCCTGGGCCCTTGGAGATTATTCCTGCTGCAAAAGACTGAAAAATCGATGCATTGCCCTTCCAGTGCCTGTATTTTCCAATGCAGCACCCCTGTACTGGAGAAGTTTCCATTCACTGTCACCGCGCGGCCGAAGAAATCGGCTCAGCACCTGCTCACGCCCTGAAGAACCACTGCATCCTGAGTCCAGTGCACCATGTCTCCGACATCTGAGCCCACCGCACGGACTCTGAGGCAGGATGCATCACCGGTCCACAGCTGAAAAAATTGACGCAGTGCCTGTTTGCCGTCACTGCATCGACATCCACCATGTCCGGATTTCCATGCATCGCAACGATGCCCCAAGTTTTCCACCGCATCACCGCCAGACCAAAACCGCCTTCGGATGTTGACTCATTGCTTCTCCTTACAGTCCGGAACAAAAGCAGCACTTCTCCTATGTGCATCAGAACTTATGCATTGCTTCCCCAGAGACACAAGAACCGGCACATCACTGTGTTTTCCGGTGCTTCCCTCCTCTGCGTCTGTTTTTCCTTTTAAAAGTGATATTTTGAGTTATGTATCTTGGATGTTTGTCATACTCATCTTGTTTGGTTCAGATAAAGATTGTTTATTTTTCTAACCTGGTGTGGTGTCCCTTTGTAGTGTTTTCACTGTGTTACTGTGTGTGTTATGTACAAATACTTTGCACATTGCCTCTATGATAGGCCTGACTGCGTGTGCTACGCTACCAAGGGAGTGGGCATGGGTTATCTTGGGTGTGTAACTTCCTTCCCCTGACTAAAAAGAATGGTCCCTACGTAGACAGGGTGCATACCACTGCCAACTAGAGACACCCATTTCTAATATCCTTTCATCTAGCATGCAAATTCTGAAAAAGTATGCATAAGCATACAGATCTGTTTTGAGTTAACTTAAAACAGGTGAAAAGGGCTGCTCTTATGTTCAACCTTGGTTGACCATCCAGACAGGTATATTAAGGTATGTTATGCTAGTGTATGTGTTTTGTGTTAATTTATTTTATCCTTGGAATATTTGTATAGAGATTTCTACTATTAGCAGAGTGCCATAGCATTTTGTATATACACTCAAAATGTATGCACACATGTTTATATTCAACTGTTTTTATTACCATGAGTTATAAGGACTTAGACGGTGAGCTAGAAAAATTCTGTATCCAGTTATGTTGTGAATTAACCTAATACTTATACTGTGTTTTGCGCATAAGAATGAACGAGTAAGCTTTGAGCCCTTGTTGCCTGAGCAATAGGCTGTGCACTCCTACTAAATATGAAACCACCAAAGCACTCTAAATCTTGTAATATAAATATTCTGAACATGTAGAAAAGGGGTTCGCTCAGGGTACTGATGAGCTCAAAGCCAGAGTTACTGAAAGAGATGTTCCACCTAAGAGTGGTGATTGCATGTTATTTAATTATATGTGCTTATAGGCACAATTTTAGTTCATGAGCATAGGTTTTTTGCATAAAAGTGTCAGGGTTTACCTCTGGCTATGAAATGGGCACCAGTGCCTCATACTTCAAACTCACCCATGCGGAACACATTTGCAGGAATAGAGGATGGGGTAATGGATGAACTGCCAGCCTTAGCTGGTGCAAGGATTCACTTCATGGATGCTGCACTATGCAACACCAACAGACTATATTTTCCAGAAGCCCCAGAACTCCTACAAGAATAGGAGATGGAAGAAGCCATCTTGGATTGCTGAGTATAACTTTTCTTGTGTTTAACCGCATCCTTGCTAGGCAATCGAGCTACAATATTGCTGGAGCCAGGACTCTTGTTCTGTGGGTCGGTGTTAGAGGAACAATCATCTTTCTTGGAAGTTTGTTAAAAGACAGAGAAGTATTCTGGAAAAGAAGTCAAGAGAAAAAGGAAATTAAATTGCTTTTGATTTTAGGCTTATTTTGGTCAAACACTTTGGGACTTGAATTTCTGTTTATTTTGATTAAATATTTTGGCATTTGAATTGCCCTGTAACATTTATTTTTGAACTTTTTAATTTGAGTTCTTTTGAGGTAAATGAAACATTCTGGAATTGAACATTATTTTTTTATAATACGTTATGTACAATGTGCATTTCAGGTGCAAAACACATTTCGGAAGGTATTTATATGTGATATTAGATTAGGAAACAGTATGTTAATAAACGTTAATTCTTCTTTCAGATGTGCAATAACAAAGGAAAACTAAGCCAAATCCATATCAGATGGCCCCTACACATGAAATTGAAGATAATAATAGTGCCCGTAGGAAGGAGGTCAGCTTTATATCAAGAAGGCGAGAAGGAGATGGGGCTGATAATAGAATCATAAAGGCTAGGGTACTGTATCAGCATACCCAGTGAATTCATCTATAACTACCAGAATGAATTTGTTCCCTGAGGGCTTTGTATGGCCCATGTGAACACCAATGTCCATTCCAACCTTCTCAGTAGGTCTCCACAGCACTGGCAGTGGAAGACGGAGAACCTCGGTCTGTCCTTCTAACTTTAATCTGACTTAGCAAGTGGCATAGGATGTGCATATTTCCTTGACTGATGTCTTATCTTGGGTCAATAAAAATGGCATGCAAGCATGTCATGGGTCTTGGTAACACCAACATGTACAGCCTGAGGATTTCATGAGCCAAATAATGTAAATAACCTATGACACCATAGTCCTATTATTTTTCTCATGCCTCCTGGCTTGTGGTTGTCATGGGCATTCACAGACACACATGCAACACCCAACGTCAGCACACCTGTTCCCGTGTTTCTACAGGTCAAATTCGCCAATAGCACCATTCCCACAATCCTGGGAGGTCCACACCACAGAGGACTGCTGACTGCATAATAGAAGACCAGAGAGGCCCTGTAGACCATACAAAGTCGGGCACTTAAAAGGCCAAAACCACAGAGTACACAGAAAGTCCGGGGCACATAGAGAGCAATGTTAGGCAGAATGTGTGTGCAAGCATGTATTGCCAAGTATGGAACTATGTAATGCATGAGCACTTGTACGCTGAACTCACTTTCCCATGAAGCCCCATGTCAGAGGCTTGTAGCGAGATGACACAAGAGTTCAACTTCTCAGGGGACATTTTGAAATGCGAGGGCTTAAAAGCCACACCTTCATGACCACACCCGGCTAGGAAAATTCTGCTTTCACTGAAGATGGTCCTTCGTCATTGCAGCTCTCCCCTTCTCTGCAAATGGCCCGTTTCAGCAACTCACCTGATCAATTGTGACAAGTGCTTCACTTCTCTTCGCTGCATCCCACTCTCTTGCCAGCATCACTGCCACGGCGGGCAGCGCTGTTCTCTCCCACACACTCCACACATGAGTACCTGTAAAAGAAACCCACAGTCAGCTAAGTGCAGCAACATGGCATATGCATGAGTGCGCATAGCAAAAGAAACACTAACACTAAACATGATCATTGACTCTGTGGTCTTGAGAGCGATTCATTCTTTGAAAGTTTAGCACTAGGAACCTTAAACTTTTCGATCCAAAGAGTGTGTTCTTGATAAAGAAAACTATCCACTAAGCTTGATCGAAGACTCTGTCACAAGGCTTGATCATAGACTCTGAGTTCAACAGAATGATTCTTTTTCCAAGAGTGTGGCACGCAGAACATTAAAATGTGAGGTTAAAAAGAGTGGGTTTTTGATAAAAGAGCACTCAAGGCAAGGGGTCTGAGAGGATATCATGAACCCCAGAGAGAGAGTGAGAAATATTGGGCGCAGTAGTGGAATGACTCTAACCTCCTCTCCTGACTCCGCGATCAAGCAAAGCAGCCATACAGTTCATGTGGGTGAGTTGGATGGATGTGTGTGTTTTCAATACATGAATGAATGAGTGTGGGTGGAGGCCTGATACATTAGTGTGTTGCCAATACCATTTCCACTATCTCCTTTCTATGCTGAGAATAAGTAGCACCACTTGACAGGCTCCATTCACAAGCTACTTGTTAGAGGCGGATCCAGGTGGCACACAAAAGGGAGATCAATCCAGACTGCAGAGCACCAGTATGCTGTCTTTTATTATTTTATCCACACCCCCATTCCCTTGGGAGCACTCCTTAGTGAACGGTTTATTCTGTTTGCCTTGTAGAACGCCAAGGGGAGTGGTCGGACTGTCTTCGCATCATTGTTCCTACTGGGCCAAGACGCCAGGTTAGTGCTTGTTTGTTCGCACAGGTTTCCAACAGATTGCCTAGCCCACGTAGACACCCAGACGAAGTGGTGGATACCAATGCCGTACTCACCATGATCCTAGAAACAATCACAAGTTTACAGGTGGAGGTGCAAGGCACACAAGCAGAAAGCCAGGAATTGAGAAGGGAGTGGGGGGTCCATCCAGAGGGAGGTAGCAGGACTTACACATAAGTGAAAACCATATAGCGGCAGAACAGATGGGAGAATACATTTGAAACAATGGACATTACCGCTGTGTAGAACACTAAGGGGAGTGGTCGGACTGTCTTCACACTGCCGTTCCTGCTAGGCCAGGACACCAGGTGAGTGTTTCTTTGTGTATGCAGGCTTCTATCAGTGGTTCTTGAGCTTACTGTAGATACTTTGATTTCACCAGTGGACACTGAAAAATCCAGTGTTCACTCATCTCTCAGCCTGCATTTTCCATCCAAGCCTTTTCTTGGTTTGGGCACTCTTGCTGTGCCTTGTAGAAGTCTAGCTGGTGAGGGCTTCCTGAAGACTGCAACTAAATCTGGGAAATACTCCAGGGCAGAAGTGTTAGTATTCTCAGACAGACACCTCTTCTAGATCTCCAGGCACCTCCATTTCTTTGAGCACGTTTGTTACAGGCTTACCAATAATACCACAAACCCCAAGGCTTGGTGGAATCAAAGTGATTTTAACTCCTGGATCACTCTCACCACTTTCTTCATCAGGATTTCCTGATAACCCTTACTTTAGTCACATTGTAGGGCCCTTTCAAAAACTCCTTCCTTATTCAATTATTCCTTATTGCCATCTCTGCTCAGGTTACATTGGACAGAGCTAGGTCCTCCCTACTTCTGGTCTCGCACATGGAACCTTTTAGATACTATGATTTCGCCAACCAGTCAGTAGCCTTTGAATGCTCTCTCGGGTCAGAGAACTTGGTATCAACTAAATTCTAATGTAAATCTGCAAAGCAGTTATGGCAGATATGCACCCTTGCTATCAAGTTAAATAATGTGTAACAGGGTTCCTAATTGCAGCCTTTAACCTAGCCTTTGGGGGAATTTAATTAAATGTTTACCCAAACGTATTTGGTCTTGTGAGACTGTCTGGTGTATTTTCTGAATTTCCTTATGTAATTTTCAAAGACCAGTCCAAACTGCCCTATCAGAATTCCTTGAGGTATGTGTACTGTTTTGCGGTAAATCGAAAATCAAATTGGACTGCCAATCCTAACCTCCCCATTATTACTAGCCCCCATTGTTCATTCTTTAGGTGATGCATAGAGTAATATTGTCACTAATGGCATATTTAACTACCACCTCTTTGGAGAGGTGAGGCCTTAGTTGACTAATGCTTCAACTCAGCATCATTTTGCTCATTAGGTCATCTCTGCTAGGACATCTAGTTTTTCTGCATGAGCTATCTTGTTTTTCCAATATTTTCATCTCTATTTCTCCTCTTGTGCCAGGCAGTGCTGAAACTTTATTTTACCATGCTGTCCTCTGGTTCCGGTGTTATTTAGTGCCAGCTCACTGATAGTAAACTTCAGATTAGAGGTTTTCACTAATGATGTGTAAGTGGTAGTGTGTTACACTCAACCAAAAAAATAATAAAGGTAAACAAAATACTTATAGGAAACTAACAGCTTTATGTTGAAAGAGAGAACTTTCAGACATGTTTAATAGGGAAGAAAATAGATGAGAAGTTGAAAAATGAGGGAAAAAACAAACATAAAAAGTGATTATAACAAAAGAAACTATTAATGGAAATAATTTAAGATGTCCAGATGTTCTACAGAGGTTTGAAAATGAAACAGGAATCTAATGGGGAACACAAACAAAGGAAGGTGCTTGTAATGGATTTTGTTGAAGACCCTGGATATGACTGTTACCTTTTCACTAGGAAATGTGGTTGTTACCTTGTCACTAGGAAATAATTTTGCAGCAGCTAGAAAGTCAAGCCAAACCTCACTGGAGTCTGTACCCAAGGAGTGTTCCCAAAAGGTTAGATACACAAAGTAAAGACTTGCAGTAATCCCTTCCTAAAGCAATAGTTCAAGACTGGAGTGCTGTCTGGTGGGAAAGTCATAAATATTCTTCCCAACTCCTTGCCCTATTTCATCCTTTGTAGCCTATATATTGGAAGAGGTGTAATTCCCTATGTTTTGGGTAGTACCAAAAAAAGACAGATCACTTCATCCACACTGGCTGACATTTTCCATCATCAGGGCCTTCTCCGTGTTTCACGTTAGGCTCATTCTGAGCTCTTTTAGAGATGTTTTAATGTACTGGGCTCATCCTGAATTATTTTGGAGATGGTTGGTAATGTACAATGATATATATGGAGAGCTGTGAATTGTAGAATAAAATTGTACTAGGGCAGTAAACTAAGGGCCAGATGTACGAAAATGCAATTTTGTGTTTCCTAAATAGCAACTCCCTAGAAATCACTATATAGGAAATGCAAAATTACATGTATGAAATATCAGATTTCCTAATAGTGATTCCCACAGAGTAGGAATCACTATTAGGAAATCCCAAATAGGAAAATCCCCTGTTATTCCTTCGAATAGGCCGGTTTAGCATTCCCAAAATAGCGATTTCCTATTTTGGAAATGCTAAACCAAGAATGGCTATGGACATAAGGCCCCCCCGAATGCACCCCAAAAGTAGTGGTGCACACGTAGAGCACACATATATCAAGGGGCATGTGTGCACTCTATCACTCTTCAAAAAAAGCATCTGTGGGTGTTTTTTGTTTTAAATTGCACATGGTTACCCTTGACTTCGAGTCAATGATAAGGTATTTCCTAAGTGCCCTATTTGCATTTAGGAAATGCTTTGTACAACTGCATAAGAATTGCAAATAGGTAATCCCTATTTGCCATATCCTATTTAGGAGATTGCAAATTGCGATTTCTATTGGGATGAAATCTCAATTTGCGACCGCTTAAAGGTCTTTGTACATATGAAAAGCCCATTTAGCATTTCTTAACGGCCGAAAAAGCGATTCGATCCGTTAGGAAATGCTAAATACCATTGTACATCTGGCTCACAGTTACTCTATTTGATCACAACCCGCCATAGACAAGGTTAAAAATAAAAGAGGGAGTGAGGTCAAGGTAACTATTAAGGTTCCTACCTCACTGCCTGTATTTCGTCAACATGTTTCAGCCCTATGTGTATAATTAATGTGCACCTGGGTTTCCTTCAGGACCTGCATCAAACCCTCACTCTGTAAGGAAGAAAAATAGTCATTTGCACAGATCATATAGACTGCAAAAGGAAGGTGACTGTCCTCACCATGACTGATCTACACCACCTTATAGGGATGGTCAGGAAGCTGGTTCTCCAAGCTCTTGGAGTCAAGCACTGAGGGTCAAAGATTCCGGCAGTGTTCAGTCCTGTAATTTGCAAACAGTGATTACTCTTTCACATCACAGTCATTCTTCTTCTGTTGTTTGTTCTATGCTATGTACTATGCATTCCTGAACTGTGAGGTTGCCAAGAATGTTTTTTTATAAGCATGCTAGTAGTAGGAAATCCTAACCCAATCACATAAATGCTACCATATTCTACATTCGCTATTTCACTGCAGTTCCATAGGGCAACTGTTCTAACTTAGTGCCTGGCACACTTAAATCCCCAGAAAAACCTTTGCCTGTGAAAATCAAACATAATTGAAAACAGCTTTCAACTCTACTTATGCTCACTACTAACCTGTCAGCTTCAAGATCACTACAAGGCCAGGCATAGCGAGAGTTTGGCACAGAGCTTGTCCACAAGCCCTGTAATGGCAGCTGCAACATTTTCTACAATATTATCGCCAGCCAATCAGATTGAGTATTTGTTCTATTTTCATGCCCTGGAGTGCCGCTGGACCATCCGTCCAGATATCTCTTATTTTTGTGAGGGCTAACCCCTTCAGGCTATACCTAAGCTCCTCTTTAAATGCTAATGTCTTGAAAACAACTGATCATATTTACACTAAATCACAAAAAGCATGCTTTCTGAGTAAACATTTTGCCAAATTTGGTGCAATTCTGTTTAGCCCTTTTTCCATATGGAAGAGCACATTTTGTATGGAAATTAGCAAGAGAAATCACACTTTTGTGACTTCCACTTTTTCTTGACGCCCAATTGATGGATTAACATGAAACTTCCCATGAAGGAGTAAAAGTGGATGAAATCCTATTTTCGAAAGTTTCATGCAGATTTGTCAAATGGTGGCAATGTTATCAGTGAAACAAACTCTCCATCTTGCTACAATGCGGTTGTATAAATCCCTGCTTTCAATCAGATAAATAACTGAAAACCCTAACTGAGGTATCTAACTACAAAACAGCATTTCCTGTGGCCATGGAAACAAATAATGATCCTAGCCCGATGAAAGAAAGCACCATTTGAGTGTCTAAGACACAATAAAAATCGCAGAAATTACTTCAGTCATCAGATTAAAATATCACCTGTATAAAGATGAATAAATTGTTCATATCATAACACTCCTAGATATTAACAAGGAAACAAATTCTAGTCTGATGGCCAATGTGATCCATATCTCAAAAACCAAAGATCTTAATGACCATGTTCACAAAAATGCATACTATCCTTCTGCTGCATTCAGGCAAAATAAAAATGTAGTGCATGAATTAAAGATAAACGGAATTAATTTTTTTCCAAAACGTTTTTCCCTATAATCCCCCTAGGATAATTTGTGTTGTCTATATTGGCCAATCACTATTAACAAAGAAGGGTCACTGACAAAATGTAATGTCATAGGATAGCTTGTAACCAAATTTTTTATGAGTAGAAAGTGCTCTAAAACGCTCAATTTCATATTCCGGATGGGACAATCCATAGAGTTCAAATTGCTGGGTCAAACACGTGCATAGACTTCATAAACCAATTGGCATTTATTAAAGGTTCTAATTTCATATTGAACATTTGCATGCTCTTTCCGAATCAATTTGCTCTTATTTATACATGGGTCATATGTATTACATGTGCAACATTAGAAAAATCCAGTGGCCTTTATTTTGAGCTAACTACTCAGGTTCTTATCAAAATGGCTTCGTGAAAGTAATCTGAGGTATTAAACACTCTTGTAGGTCAGACTCTGCATCAATAATATTTCAATGCTTAGTAAGATTATTTCTCAAAAACATTTGATCACTAAAAAACCTGGTAATGATGCTAAACTGTCCTTTCTTATCTTGATGTATTACTTTAGGTACTAATAATGCAAGTCAAGATCACAACCTCTCACTCTAAATGTTTTATCCATTTTCTCTACTTCTAAAAGAAAATCTATTTTTTTTTTTCACATTTTCATCTAGCTCTGATCTTTTCTCCATAGGGTATGATCACAATTAATTTAAGAGGATGGTAACTCTGAGCTTCACAATCCTGTATTAGCAGCCAGTCTTTCCATGAAAATGATTGTGTAAACACCCTTTCTCAACAAATATTAGTAAGCCAAGACACTCAATACGCCCAAAACTGTAACTTTAGGGGAATTGTAAATTGTACACATTGGTCCCTATTTACGAGCCCCCGGCACTGCCAGAGCGTCACTTTTTGTGATGCTCCAGTGGAGCAGATTACAAAATTATATCTATGAGGCCACACAAAGCCACTATGTGTGAGTTTGAATGGCCTCATAGATATGGAGTAAGGCAAGGCAGCTTGGGCATTGCAGTGGGTTTTCCCATGCAACACCAATGGTTTTTAACTCTGCACCAGATTCACAAGATCATGTAAACCTGTGGAAGAGCCAAATCCTTACGCCTCTTGAGGTGAGGCGTAACAAGGACAAATATCTTTATTTCTACTAATTGTTTCATCTTCCTATGTTTTGCAGCACACATAGAAAGAGGAAAACGCCTCCTGGGATTGTTTTTGTGCAAAAAGGTGCCCTTTCCTGCACAGAAACAATCCTGCCAACAACACAGACACCTTTGCACCATTGCAAGGAGAAAGGAGAGGAATGCACAGTAATGCTTAAATACGGTGCATTCCTGCCCTTCCACTTTGGCATAGGGCAGCGCAACAAGGTGACTTGCTGTGCTGCCCTACGCCAGATCCCTGTAACTGAGGGCCATTTTTCTTAAGGTTCTTTTTTCCTGAACGAGAACAATCAGTAGCACTAATGGAGTTCATTTCTGAACCCTTTTCATTGCCCTACAGGGTACGTCAGGCCCAACGTTGTTTAACGTGTATGTCACCCCTCTGGCCAATCCGATCAGATTTTTCAGATTCTCGCTTACATCCTATGCTGACGACACACACAGATTGTTGTCCCTCTTTCCAGCAGTGACAATGACACTGGAACTAGATTCCATAACTGTATGTGGGTAGTTAGTGACTGGATGAATAACAATTGCCTGTAATTAAATTCTGGGTAGACGGAGGTCATCCTATTCGGCAATCAGGTCTCTTTTTGGTCTTTTTGGTCCCTCTCCTGGTGGCTGCAGGAGCTACTGCAAAATGTGGCTGCACTCCTGCTGCTAGGGATCATTAAACTTCAATCTGCCCCTCAAGTCATTAGAAAACTAAACTGGCTACCAATCAGGCAAAGGATGATCTTCAAGGCCATGTGTATTGCCTACAAAGCCGGGGCGGCTGGTGGAATCTGAAACTTGTGTGGCATAAGCAGAACGAATCAACGTATGCGAGCGAGCACAGTGAGCGAGGCCGACGGCAATAAAGGGGGTTCGGGGGGGTTCTCCCCCGTGAAGATTTTTTTTTTTAATTGGCATCTTTTTGGTGCGATTTTCAGCACTATTTCTGTGATAAATGGACTAAAAATTCAGTTCTTCTAGGCATTCATAAAAGAAAACTCATACATTATTTCAGAGAATTTCTGGGTTGCCAAGCAGTATTAAGAGATTTGCAGGGCTACTGCTTGCTGAACTAATTTGAATCAAAGACTACCTCTGTGGAAGCAGAGGTAAACTGTTAGATGTGAGAACTTAATGAAAACACATATCCTGTAAATTGTTCAGTGATGCCCTCAGCTGTTATTTTTTAGACATCTTTCAGAAGCTGTGCAGACCGGAAGAGTTTCATCATCTCTGCTGAAAGGTCAAGTAAGATCTTTCACATTGAGACTGGTGTCTACCACTCAATGAAATGCTGATCCCTTTCAGAAGTTGTGGTGTTTTTACTGAAGCATCTGTGTTGGTTTGCCACAGTGCAGGAGGAGAGGAATCCTTTCCAAGTAATATAGCGCATGGTTTCAGACTTAATGATTTTTCTGCTCGTGGCACGTTTGTTTAGTGCTAAAGGGTGGCTGGCATCAGTTCAAACGGAAACTTCTTGCCAATTCTAAATGGAGTACTAACATAGAACTCGACACAATGACATAACACAAAGTAAAATTACAACACAACAAAAACATAAATAGACATAAATCAACAGAAAAACTAAAACAGAGCCCATTACAACAAATAATACATTAAAATGCAAGTGCAATACAAAAACAAAAAAGCTCAAGAAGCAACACATCATCAACAAAATAGTCACAAAATAGCCACACAACCTAAAAAAACACAACACAAGCCACACCAGACAAATACCGCAACAAAAACAATTACACAGCAAAAGAATTGACTTAAAGAAGTGCAGATACTCAGTGCCCACCAAAGGAGCCAAGAATATATCGCCACCTAGCAAAACACTCACTTTGCAGACAGCTGGAATGTTACAATCCTACTCTATGACACCAACTTTAAAAATGACAAGGAAAACAAATCACCATCTAACTGAGCGTTTGAAGTATACATTAATTAAATAAATAACCAATATTTAAAGGTAAACACAATAAACAACTCAAACTTGAACCAGCTTTGTCACTGAAAAATTAAGGGATTATTCCAAGGCAGATATGAACAAAGTGCACAGACTTTGTGAAGACACTCAAAGTAAAACAAACAAATTGGGTAAATGGCCTGCCCCATTGCCTCATGATGTGTGCGGTGGTAGATGGAAGCAAATAGTGAATGACAATTAAACACACCATAAACTCCTCTATGTATGTATATTATGGATCAATTCTTTGCAAAATGAAAGTTTGGCTAAATATTCAAAGCTGTGTCAACGACCCGACCTACAAAGCACCATATCCAGTAATATACAATCTGCTAGATGAAGAACACCACTGTTTCCTCAGCAGGCTCATCGTAGTAGATCATTTTGTGGCATACAATATATTGGATTACAACATGCTCTTGCACTGCCCCATCATTGTTGTAATATACATGCAAAAAAATTATAATAATTTAAAAATAAAATCACTGCATACAATCTTAATAGAGCAATAAGGTTACTTCCTAGCAGACAGATGCACTTAGCACAAGTATAGAAAACATTTTTAGTTTTAATAAACATCACAGAAAAATATGATGTTTGTTGACATATAGAAAAGGTACTGTTGACCTTGAATTATTATAACCTGAAAATACAATGTAAATACAATATATGAATAATTGAATAGAAAAGGATAAAGAAAGAAAAAACATTGGACAAATATTGTATGGGCCCACCACCACTTGCATTCAAGAGCATTTTTTTTAGGGGGAAATGCATATGTGATCATGCAAAATGCCTTCACTCACAGTGCAAGTGAACTAATAGCTGGTGTGGGCTGATCTCTTCCCATGCTGTATGCTGTGAATTGTGAAATATAGTTAAACAGACTAATATATAAAGAGAGCGGACCCAAAGCCGCTCTGTGAATGAATATATGTATTTTTAAATGATCATGATTTTGCATATATGAGACTAGCAAGTAGCTAGAACTGTCTTGAGGCAGTCATAAAAACAAGCATTCACTCAGGCAAAGGCAGATTATAAAGACAGTATTGCAAAACCTAATGGCAATGAAACAGTGTGTCTGTAAATAACCCAGGCATCTGGTATGTAAGACCTGCTGAAACTCAGAGTTTTTTGCCACAAAACCGAGCTTCAAGAGCTGTGAGCCCTACCGTGAGTAGGGAGGTGGAGCTCGTGGCAGCCATATTGTGCAAGTTAATAAACTGAAAGTTGCTATGCAAACAATATTGAAAGAGAAAACCAAATGCATGTGAAAGTGAACATGGAACAGGATCGGGACAGAAAAGAACTGGGCAGTGTCATATAAACTACAACACAATAATGCTTAATTGGCATCACTAAACATACACTTCGGTTAATCAAGAGATGCTATGTACATTGCTGCATTGTACATCGAACAAGAAAAGGTGCCTATAGGACAATATTCTCATCATATGAAGTCAAAGGATTTACTTGCAAGTATATACCAGGGAAACCAATATTTGAACACCCAGAGAAGAGCAATCATTATATCCAATATGCTCACGGCAACACACCACTGCTATCACCAGTTACAAAGAAACACAGAAGCTACATGTGGCTTGTGTCAAACCATCTGGAAACAAGAGCTGCTGTGTGAAATCACTGCCACACCTGGCTCTAGTAGCACAAGTACAACATGCATTAAAAAAAAATCAACATTCAAATATGGCCCCAAAGCATCAGACGCAGAAGAGTGTGCCAATTTCACATTTTAGCTTTTATTAGGAGATTGCTCCCAAAATCCTATCTCCGACCTCTGAGTAGCTCCCAGGTGAACAAAGTCAAACACCAAAGTTTTGGCCCACAATGGCATGTGGCGTATACTACTGCCAATCATTCAATTACGTGATATTGTTATTCATTCATGCCTCAGGGTGCACTCAAACCTCGGGGCGGTGCAGTTCCCCCTGAGCCACATTCAACTGCAGATAAACGAAGGAGGGCAAGTAATTATCTACCCAGAAAGACCGCCATTTTATTTAAATGTTTCCCAAGGTGTGCATTTGAATCAACAAAAAAGGTGATTAAACCATTGACTGTGTGCTGCACGCGACTGGAGTGATGTTTTCCACGCCCCCGGTTTATCAACCTCTCAAATCTTTTGTAGCCACAGCAGGAAACACTTTTACTTCCAACCAATATCATTACAGCATCTCCAAACTGCCCGCTGGTTCGCAAGGCTTCATCTAGCCTCGAGAAAATGGCACGAGACATCGCTGTCAAGTGGGCTCTCGTCACATGTGACACACTTAAGCAATGTCGGCGTTTTAGCCACGGACATTTCGCATTCTGAGATGAGGTTAATGTGAGCTTTATAAACATGGCCTTAGAAACCCAGAATGCAACGTGCAAGAGTGACTGTATAAAATGTCATGTGAAAAAGCGAGCAGGCTACAGAATATTCCGTATGCAAACAAATTAAAAGTATCTTCAACATTGGACTCCTGGGAGTCAGTCGTGCCGCGCAGGGGTGGGGGTCGGGGGGGTTGAATAAAATAAAAAAATTCTTACCTGGTTCGTGCTTCCTCGGGTCCGTTGGCGCCTTCAACAGCCTCATCACTGCGCAGTGCTGGCAAGTGAGTGGCAACCCCTCTCAGCCAATCCTGGCGCTGGAGCAGCACCAGGATTGACTTTGGGCACGCTAACTCTCCCCCCCCCAGCCCATTAGGAGACCGAGGTTTGAGTCTTTGCTCAACCCTCGCCCTCCTAATGGGCATGTGCCAGCCAGAGCAGACACCAGTGTGCATGACTGGGCATGGGCGAAAAATTCGCAGACCTTCCCCACTCATGCGCACTTGTGCTGCTGCCTGCCCCTGACAATGCCTGTCAGTCAACATGACGCCGGACCGCCCACCCCTTCGGACTCTGAAGGGGGTGGGCGGTCCCACGTCATGCTGACTGACATGCATTGTCAGTTCTCCCTCTACATCGCTGAACGTAAGTAAAGTGAGAGTTTAGAGACGCCGAGGGAGGTGCAGGCATGGGCGGCTGGTGGGGCAATGACCCACTCCCCTAATGGACACACCGTGGCTGCTCACAGACCCACTCATATACTCATACACCCACTTGCAGATCTACTCATTTATGCACCCACTGACAGAACCCACACAGACACTCATATACCCACTCACATACCTACTCAGACCCTTATGCACCCACTCACAGACCAACTCAGAGTCTCACACACCTTCTCACAGACCCACTCAGACACTCATGCACCACTCGCAGACCCACTCAGAGACTGAAACATCCACTGAAAGACCTACTCAGACACCCACTCACAGACTCACTGAGATACTCTCACACCCACTCAAAGAGCCACTGATAGACTCTTGCACCCACACACAGACCCACTCAGATACTCATGCACTCGGTCACAGACTCAGACACTCATACAGCCACTCAGAGAGCCACTATCACACTGGCACATCCAATCAGATACATACAGTCAGTCACACAGTTGGGAATGCTTTATGTTTCTGTGCAATGAATGCAGCATTTTCTCAAATGAATTCCCAATGGATTCACAAAGTTGGAAAACATTTTTAAAAAAGTTATTTAAAAAGAAAATGCACCATTGTTTGAGAAATGGATGGTCTTTGTGTTTATTGTGTGTAGATGATACCTACACATAAAACAGGATGCAGGTTTTCAAGTTTTTAAGGACCATCCTGTAATAATTTAATAAATACATTGTAATATATATTTTTCCTAAATCAGTGTGGTATTTTTCTTGTGTGGTGTTCTTACTTTATTACTGTTTGAAGTGCTGCATACATATTTGTTAGACCTGGCATTCTTGGCGTGGTGTCCCCCTAACGTTTTGCAATCAAACCTCCTACTTTTGCTGACTTTGTTTTTGTTGGCCTTAGCACTCTGCACACTTTACCACTTCTAACCAGTGCTAATTTACATGTCACTCCTAGAGTAGACCCTGGACAGCCCAGATGGCAGGGTGCAATGTATTTGAAAAGCAGGACATGTACTTTTACATTTTACATGCACTGTTAGTGAAAAACTCTTAAATTCTTTTTTCACTACTATATGACCTATCTCTCCCACAGAATAACATTGGAGCTGCCTTATACATTTTGTAAGTGTAATTTCTAAATGGAAAGAAATGTTTATGTTTGGTGTCTCTGGAATCGCAATTTAAAATCTTAACTTATGGTGAAGTTGGATTTTAAATTGCAATTTCGAAAGTTGGCATTTTTTTGCCTTAGACATTTGGTGCCTGACGTCTGTCCCTGGGTCACATGACCAGGTGTAGATGACAGTTGGGCTTTGTCTATTTCTCCTAGGACAGCCACACACAATAAGGAGCTTAGGTGTGACTGAAAAAGCCATCACTGGCAAGATAGGGGGGGCTGGGTACAGTCCTAATTATACTTGAATAGGCTGTGTCCTGCCTCCAGACAAAGGTCTGCATAGCCCCTGTCATTAGTCAGGACCAGGAAGGTAGGGCACCCGTGCACTTCAAAGGCCTGTCTCTAGAAGCTTCTCTGCACTTCAAAGGCCCAGCTGTGTAGAAATGCTGGCCCACAGACACCAATCTTTCCATACACTTCTGGACCTGTAGATCCTCTGCCATGAAGACGAACTGATGTGCTGCTGAAAGTGCTGCCACTCTGCTGGACTGCTGCTCCAAAGGAACTGTTGCTCTGCTGTGGTGACCTGCAGCCCTCTTTCCTTGGAGAAGAAGAACTGGAACTGAAACTTCATCTTGAACCAAGGACGCCAGAGTGATTCTAAGGACAAGTCTGCTTGACTTATGATTTGAGCCTCAGGGACATGAAAGGCTCCTCAACCTGCTCCTGTGAAGGAAGTTACCCGTTTAGGGTCACCTGGTCACTAATGACACCCTCTCAGCCTTCTATACAAAATGAAGAGTCGGTCAGACAGCAGAGAACACAAACCAATAACAGTTTATTCAAAGTACACTCAGAGCAGAGCCCAGTCTGCCCAGTCTCTAGGAATGCTGCAGAGGGACTGAAATTGACAAGCATAAAGATACATTATGTACATCTCGTAACTGGGCTAGAACACGCCCATAGTAGAATTTTCCAGGCAGGTGCAGCTAAACAGTTAAATACCCCCCAAAAAAATGTTGGTTCTCATATCTCACAAAGTTACCAAATCCAAGATTGCTCCAGTCGGGCCCGGCACCAGACAAGTGGAAGAAGGCCTTTATCTAGTAAGAAAGGTGTGTGCTAATAAGGACAGTCTATTCATTAGTGAAGCAAAACCCATCCTCGGAGAAATTTAACCCAGCAGAGGCCTTTTCACAGAAATAGCAAAGGATTAGTTTCGAACATGATTCAAAATTGCGCCTAAATAGAAAATGTTGCCGTGAATGCTAACTTACACGAGATGATGTATATGCGGAAACATTTCTATTCTAACACCTGGCCCAAGCTGCAGCGAGCTCCTGACCCCCGGGAGCCTCTGAGGTCCTGGACCCTTGGTGAGGCTCACAGACTCTTAAACCAAGCTTTTGGGCTCATTGTGACCGCAAACAGGCCTGTTCACACTGATACTGCACCACACACACCAAATTTAAGGGTGTTTCACTGCAATGGCATGTAAAACGCTAAAAGTAGATGTCCTGCTTTTAAAATACATTGCACCCTGCCCTCTGGGCTGTCCAGGGCCTAACCTAGGGATAGATTATACATATTAAAAAGGAAGGTTTGGGCCTGGCAAAAGGTTTATTTTGCCATGTGGAAATGGCAGTTTAAACTGCACACACAAGCTCTGCAATGGTAGGCCTGAAACATGTTTAAAGTGCTACTTAAGTGGGCGGCACAACTAGTGCTGCAGGCCCACTAGTAGCATTTAATTTATAGGCCCTGGGCACATGTAGTGCTACGTTACTAGGGACTTACAACTACATTAAATATGCTAATTGGATATAAGTCAAAGTTACCATGTTTTAGGGAAGAGTAAAAGCACTGTAGCACTGGTTGGCATTGATAAAGTGTGCAGAGTCCTTAGGCCAGCAAAACTGAAGTCAGAGAAAACAGGAGGTCTGCAGGCAAAATGTTAGGGAGAAACCACACCATTGATTTCAGGTCTTACAAGTGTCTGAAAGTGGGAAGAACTGACCAACCCCTTAAGAGTTCTCTTCAACAACATAGAAGAACCCGAAGAGACCATCAGCATCGGTGTGTTCTGCTCCAGGACGGTGTTCCACCATAAAGTCAATTTCCTGTAGGGAGATGGACAACCTCGACAGTTTGGGATTCTATCCCTCATCTGCATTAACCATCTGAGAGGGTCTGTGGTCTGTCTGAACACGGAAGTGAGCAACAAACAGGTATGGTCTCAGCTTCTTCAGTGGTCAGACCACTGCAGAGTCTTCCCTCTCTATTACACTCCACCTCTGTTCTCCCGGGGAAGTAACCTCCTACTGATGAATGCTACAGGTTGATCCAGGCTGTGTTTAGCTGTGAGATCACGGCCCCCTTGCCATGCTCTGATACGTCTGTCTGTACAATTAATTATTGGTAGAAGGCAGAGGCCTTGAGCATGGGTACTGTGCTGATCACCTCCTTTGGAGTGTCAAAAGCGTTATGGCATACCTTTGTCCAGATCACCTGACGTGGCTACTTCTTAGAAGTCAGCTCTGTTAAGGGTGCAACAATGGTGCCATGCGCCGTGATGACCCTCTTGTAATAACCAGTGAGGCCTAAGAAGGCTTTCACTTCTGTCTGGTGGATTCCCAAGCCAGAGTGGTGTGGATCTTGGCCTGGAGGGGCTGCACCTTGCCGCCTCCTACTTGGTGACCCAAGTAGACCACTGAACCATGCCCTATTTGGCACTTACTGGCCTTGGTAGTCAGACCCACCCTCTGCAGAGTCCAAAGCACTTCCCTGAGGTAGCACAGGTGGTCCTCCCAGTTAGAACAGAAGACTGCAATGTCATCTAGGTAGGCAGCACTGAAGTTCTCCAGCCCAACCAGGACCTCATTGACCAACCTCTGGAAGGTGGCAAGGGCATTCTCTAAGCCAAAGGGCATACCCAGAACTGGAACTGCCCTTCCAGGGTAGAGAACACAGACCTCTGGTTGGGCCCCTGGTTAAGGTAGTCTGCCAGTACACACATGTTAAGTCAAATGTGCCGAGAAACTTGGCAGCCCCAACTGATCAATGAGCTCATCAGCTCTGGTGATGGGGAGTGCATCAGTCTTGGTAACTGCATTGAGCCTCCAGTAGTCCACACAGAATCTAAGTACTCGGGTGGCACTTGGAGGGGCAGATGTGGGGACCAACACCATCGTGCTGGACCAAGGGCTGTTTGAGGGTTCAATAACCCCTAACTCCAGCATCTTGGTGACCTCCTCCTTAATGGTGGCTCTCACCTTATCACGCAAAAGGTAGATTTTACTCTTCACTGGTGTGTTGTCCCCAGTTTCAATATCATAGGTGCACCACATAGTGAGTCTTGGGGTAAGAGAGAATAAAGGGGCAAACTACCCTAACAACTGGCGACAGTCTCTCTGTTTCTCTAGGGTCAGTGAAAAGGAGAGGCTGACACCCTCCATTGACCTATCCTGCTCCTTGCAAGAAAGGAGCTTGGGAGATGTTCACTCTCCTTCTCTATTCCATTATCTGCGAGCTTGGTTAATAAAGACCTCTCAAAGTAGGGTTTAAGGCAATCGATATGGTAAACCTTGTAAAGGGTTCCTGGGAGTCTTAAGGTCCACCAGGTAGGTGACCTCACTCCTGCGCTCTTTCAACTCACAGGGCCCAGACCGGTGGTATTTCAGGATCCTGGGCTGCACAGGTTCCATAACTCACACTTTTTGGCCAGGCTGAAAATTGGCCAGACTGGTGTTCTGGTCATGCCACTGTTTTATGACTCCTTGCTGGCTTTTAGGTCGTCCTGTGCTTTGTTCCGGAAGCGCTTCATGTGGTTACAGAGGGACAGCATGTAACTGACCACATCCTGGAGGGCCTTCTTGGGAGCTTGCTCCAAGCCCTCCTTCACCAGACTGAGAGTTCCTCTCACAGGGTGCGCGTACAGAAGTTCAAAAGGGCTGAAGCCAACACCCCACTTCGGTAACTCTCTGTAGGCAAATAAAAGGTATGGCAGGAGAACGTCCCACATCTGCCTCAAGGGCTCTGACATGCATATGATCATGTCTTTGAGGGTCTTGTTGAACCTCTCCACAAGTTTATTGGGTTTATGGTGTTAGGGAGTGGAAAATGTGTATATCTCCCCACACTCCTTCCACGTAACCTTCATGTACACCAACATGAAGTTGGTACCACGTTCTGACACCACCTCCTTGGGGAATCACACATGGGTAAATATCCCAATCAGTGCCCTGACCACTGCGGGTGCACAGTACACCAAGA
The DNA here is from genome assembly GCF_964204655.1 of Triturus cristatus. NCBI lineage: Eukaryota > Metazoa > Chordata > Amphibia > Caudata > Salamandridae > Triturus > Triturus cristatus. Next base: position 593,156,057 of record NC_140593.1, read on the forward strand.
CCAGGAAGAACCGGTTGCCCAACACTGTTGATGCCCACCCTTTAAAAGTGGGTGCCAATGGCTAGAAAAGGTTGCAGGACAGCTTTGTGCTGCCCTAGTCTGGCATGTAGGACAGGACCTGCGGAAAGCATCTGATGACCTCCACATTTGTGGTCAATAAAAGTGGGTGACTGCCCCAAATGACCTGCCAGGAGTACATCAAGAGCCAACTCCAGTAGGAAGGCCCTGTAGCACTGGAGGACCACCACAACACGGGTTGCACCAGGCTCAGGAGCCTTAGGCTCACGATACAGGAGAACATTCTCCCAGTAAGTCACGTGATCATCAGAGGTGTAGCCAGCTGTCTGGGCCTCGGCCTGCAACTGCAGGCCCACAAGAGTAAGGAACTCCATCTGAGCCTTGCAGAACTCCTTCCTGGTGGGACCCCCATGCTGCTGTCAGTTGACTAGCTCAGGTGGGTTCCCCAGGGTGGCAAAATCCTCCTCTGTAAGCTCCAGGGCGTGTCCCTCTGGTTCGGCTTCCTCCCAGACAATGGGAATCTCGGGAGTGAATTTCCTGAGCACCTTGCCTTTCCTCTTCTTTTCAGGCCCCTGGGTCATTCTTCCAGGATCCAGGTCCTCCTGACTACCCTCTTGGGTGGCGATTGACCGTGTGGTCAGGCACCCCTACCCATTCAACACTAACATCTCCAAGTGGGATCTGAGCTCCACCTCTTTCCAGATGGTGTGTTCTAGTTTACTGCCAAACAGACAATCCACAGGCATGGACGGGCCCACAGCTACCCTCAAGGAACCTGCGACCCCCCACTCAAAGGGAACCAGACCGGGTGGGTAGTGACTCTCATGGTTGTTGGCGGCAATAACTTGGTGGACAGCATTAAGGACTACCTGTTCTGAGGACACCTGAGCATTGACAGCCTGCAGGAGACCACCAATACGAAGCTCAGCCCACCCATCTGTGACAACCAGCCCTTTATTCATGCCCCACCAACAACCACCAGCGACGCTTTCCTTGCTCCTCACTGTTTTCTCCAACACGAACTGGACTCTTCTTCAGGACTAATCTGGGACTACATTCGACCTGCGCTCCATCCTGGTTGGCCTGAATGCTTGATTCTGACCCGGACCAGCACAACCAGATAGCTGTGGTTGGCACTTTGTGCTTTTTGGTGGTACTTTTTACTTTATTCTTTAAACATTCATAACTCTGGTTCTATTGATTTGGGTGTTGTAGTTTTGGTATTGTTATATGGATTAAATTCTGCTCTAGTTGTCTAACCTAGGAATTCTTTTTGTGTGGTGTTTTCACCATTTTCCTGCTTTAAGTGTTGCACAAATATTTTACAATTTTTCTCTTAGTTAATCCTGACTGTTCTGTGCCAAGCTACCAGGGTGTTTAGCAGCACATGTTAATTTGGGGTTTGCTTGTGCTTTCCCCTGACAAGGATTGTGGTTGCTGCTTGACCAGGACTCACACCCTAGTCAACCAGTAACCCAATGCATCACATTACTTTACACATAGCATCTGAGTTAAACCTAACTGCTTTTGTGCTAATTTGCCAGAGATTTAAGTACAAGGTAATTTAGGGTTTGCTTCTGTTTCACCCTGACAGAGTTTGTGGGAGTTGCTTTCAACCAGTAACCCAATTGCCAACTGTCTTCATCTAGACAAAACAATACATGAAGTATAGTCACCACCAATCAAAAAGTCAGATGCGGAGATCCATGATCCACATAGGTAAATCATCATTACAGTAAAGAAACAAACTGGTGATGTTAGTCATTAGAAATCTATTAAGTTCTTGGGTAGCAAGTGATTACAGGCACTGATCTATTAGTAAGAAGTCAATCGGCTGCTGCTCGGATTTGAGAAACAGGAGTTTGCGCATGGGTTGCAAATCTCTGGCAAATTTGGAATCAGGGCCAAGTGCTTTATTCTGGATGGAAAAACTATACAGGTGTAGAAGAAAAATCTGATATCCGAATTTGCTGAATGTTTCAGGCAGTAAGTTCAGTGCACCATTACCTCTACCATCGGCTACCATACTGAGAGTTCTTTATAGGCTTGCAGCTGGTATGCAGCTGCACTTTCATAAAGCTTAGTTGGATATAGCAGAGGGGAAGTTAGCCTAACATTCAGTGAATCCACTGCATCTAAGGCAAACTTCTTCAAAAGAGGCCAAATGATTTTATTTTATGTTAATAGATACCTCACATGATACAACGGAGAAATATATAATCTTCTGCAAGGTTGTATGACCAAACAATGCATGAAAATTCTTTGCATGCCTTCGTCACACATTTTTTGCCCTGCATTTGTTTAGAGCGCATATGCCTTTACAACGCATGCCTTTACCATGCATATATATATGTAATCAAGGGCACTGGATGCCCGAAACGCGTCATGCGAGGAGTGAGAGAATGGAGAAATAAACTCACCTGTCATATATATATATATATATATATATATATATATATATATATATATATTATCTACTGGCGGCCGCCAGTAGATAGATATAGTTAGGACCTTTTTTCCATAGGAAAACCGCAACATTTTATTTGGAATAACGTTGGCGCCGGTTGACGAATCCTCGCAGAATTTTCAAAACTTTTGGCCAGCTCCGCTCCGCTCCTACCCTGAAAGTTTTGCGGTGATCCGTCAAGCGGGGGCCGAGAAAGAAGGGGGGTCCCAAAACGCATTTTCCTATGCAATTTCCTATAGGATCTGTTGTCGCAGCTACAGCCCGAACCGCTGAACGGAATGACACCAAATTTGGCAAAGAGGTAGTCCTCAGTTCGGACTTGTGCCTTTTGTATATATGGGGTGAAACTGTTCAGTAGTTCCTGAGAAAATTAGGGTAAAAAAGTTAGTGATATCTATGGCCGCGGATGATCCGCGGACCGTACCCGCACCGTAAGCGCACCCTCCCCTAACCGAGCGCGCACCTTCCCGATCGCGCGCTGAATGCTAATTGGCTGTCGAGTGTCTCTCTACATTCGAAACCAGGAACTGTTGGCGGCCATTTTCTGCCTCGGTAGAAGCGAGGCTGAAGATGCAAGGGGAATAAGTGTGTAAAACATATAAAGGGGGCAGAGTGGAAAAACTCTGACCCTCTAGAGGTGCTTAGAGGGTCCCAGAAGGAACCCCTGGGGCCCCCCTTTAAAAAAAAAAAAACACGCGGAAATGCGCGCACGGTGCGCGCATCCTGTCGCATTGGATGCACGGATTCTCTTGCGGTGGGTGTGTGGATCCACGGCAACGTTTTTTGAAAAACGACAAGAAATCATTGGTTGTATGACAACTTTCTACACTGAAAGGTAGGGTTTATATTTCTGTTTTTTAAAGGTATGATTGTTATTGGTTAACAAAAACAGATTGTAAGGAACATTATATATGATAAGCTGATATGTTGAAAAGTCAAGCACACTTCCTGTCTTGTGTAGGAACATTGTGTGCTGAACTTGTGACCTGTGAGCTCAGTGCAGTGTTCCATGACCTGTTTCTATGGTAACAGGCAGAAGGCAAATTGGGGGAAGGGTTGAAATGTATTTCAGTTGGAAAGGGTTGAAATGTTTAACCAATAGAAATGTGTGTTTGCTTTTGAGTTTATGTGTGAAGGATTGTGATCTGATGTTTACATGTATATGTGTGGAAAATGAAAGGGAAACTTTTTCATTCTTTGCTTTTGCTGAGAGGTGCACAGTGCAGAGATTCTGTAAAAGAAAATATGGTGAGTGATTGATATACTTCTTAATCTACAACTTGAAAGATGAGTTATTTAATTGTGAGGGGATGTATGTAGACTATTTTGATTTTAATCAGACTAATGTATTTTTCCTGCTAAAGTGTAGGGAGTACTTTTGTTCTCTACAATGTGTGTGCATGTAGAAACCATTCTGTGATAAGCATTTGTGTTTTTCATGTGTTTGTAAACAGATAACTGTGCAGTTTTTATATTTTGGTAGAATTAGAAACCAGTCATTGTTTATGAATTTGTGAAATGAGTTATGTTATGTTTACATACTAAAATGTAGTACTACTTCTAGATGAAGAAATGTGTTTTGGTATAGTGCAAGGGATAGTGTTGTTTGTCTAGAATCACACAGTGAGTCTGTGTGCATTTGGGAACCACTGTGAGAGAAGCACTTGGTAACATGGTGTATTTGCTGAGAGATAACTGTTTTAACTTGTCATGTTGTGACGTTTTAGTAGCATTAGAAGACAGTTATGGCTTATGATTTGATTAAATGAGTCAGGCTTTGACAGAAAAGTGCAGTCCTGAAATATGTAGATTGTGTGCAGTTCCCTTACCAGTTGCACTGTAGCGAATTAGTTTTGGTAAACTCATAGGGATAGTGGCGCTTGTCTAGAATCACACTGTGAGTTACTGTGTATTTGGGATCAGTGTGAGAGAAGCATTTTCTGATATCATGTATTTGCTTACAGTTAACTTTTTTAAAACCTGTCATGTTGTGAAGTTTTAGTAGCATTAGAATCCAGTCTTTGCTTATGCGTTGATTAAATGAGTCATGCTTTGACACTGATGTGCTGTACTTAAATATGTAGATTGTGTTCAGTACCATTAACTCTTCCAGACTAGTGAATGAGTTTTGGTAAACTCCTAGGATAGTGGTGATTGTCTAAAATCACACTGTGAGTCTGTGTGCATTTGGGTAAGGATTGTGAGAGAAGCATTTGGTAACATAGTGTATTTGCTGACAGATAACTGTTTTAAAACCAGTTAGGTTGTCAAGTTTTAGTAGCATTAGAAGACAGTTATGGCTTATGCTTTCATTAAATGAGTCAGGCATTGACAGTAAATTGCAGTCATGAAATATGTAGATTGTGTGCAGTTCCCTTACTACTTGCACTGTAGTGAATGAGTTTTGGTAAACTCATAGGGATAGTGGTGCTTGTCTAGAATCACACTGTGAGTTAGTGTGTATTTGGGATCAGTGTGAGAGAATCATTTGGTAACATCATGTATTTGCTGACAGATAACTGTTTTAAAATCTGTCATGTTGTGAAGTTTTAGTAGCATTAGAATCCAGTCTTTGCTTATATGTTGATTAAATGAGTCATGCTTTGACACTGATGTGCTGTACTTAAATATGTAGATTGTGTGCAGTCCCCTTACCTTTCTTTCTTTTATTTCTTTATTTCGGCCTGTTTGGCCATAAAAGATGCAACAATACAATATCAACATAAAACATCCGCTTATGTTAAAATCATTCCATAAAAAAACATAAAATCCATATACATAGCATATCTAATCACGGAGAGCAATTACAATTCATTACAACAAAATTCAATCTTTTAATAATTTGGTCCTTATCTGCCACATGGCCATTATAAATTTGGCAACCGCAAAGACTATGTGGGGGGCGGTACTCGTTTTCAATATTCTGTACGAATGCAAATGGCTCCTTATACCCAGATTTCGACAAAGTGGAGCTAACCAATATTTCCTTGGTCTATTGTAAGCTGGGCAAAAAAACAAAAGGTGAATTTCCTCCTCATCATGGGTGCAACACCCTGGACAAATTTTGTCATCCCTCTTTGTCCATTTGTAGGTAAAAGTTTTGATAGGCAAAGTCCCTAACCTCCATTGAATGAACAATTTTCTTGATAGAATGGGGAAGATAATGTCCATAAAACCTTCAAACTGATATGAATCCTTGGAATCCAAGAATCGATCAGTTAGAATACCTTTATTGGGTGCAGAGACCAAGGAAGCAAGACTTTTCTCCTTATATGTCTCCACAAGACTTTTTCGTGAAACCCTTTGGCAGCCTTGTTCAGGTAACTCCCATAATTCAGGGAGTCCCAACCGGTACAGTTCTTTCTTTATAAAAGCCAACTACGGGATTTTGTCACACTGGTTCAAATTCATTACATGAGTGAGCTCTTGCCTGTAGTGTACAAGCTCACCAGTGGACCAAAGCCTATGCCAAAATCTTAAAGGCATTAATTCCAAGTCCTCTCTTATAGAGGGAAGACCCATATCTAATCTTAAAGGGAAAAGGGGTGTACCACGGGGAAGAGCAAGGAGACTCCTGAGGAAATTATTTTCCACGTTAACAATTTCTGCCCCTGCTCTATACCCCCATAGCTCTCCACCATAGGATGCGGCCGCTTTAGCTTGGGTTTTATACACTTCCACTGCCGGACTAATGGGTTTGTAAGTGGAAGTGTTTACAACCTTCAGAATTGCCGCAGATAATTGGGACAGCTTCAGCCGGCATCTTGCTATTTGGGGTTCCCATGATAGATTCTCTTGCAGAGTTACCCCCAAGTACTGGAAAGTTTTTACCCTCTCCAATCTTACTGAACTCAATGATGGGTTAGGTCTGGTTTTGGGTGAAGGATTAAATATCATGAACTTGGTCTTCTCTGTATTGATCTCTAGACCGTATTGACTACAGAAAAGACCAAATCCATCTAAAATCCGTTGTATCCCCATCGGGGATTTTGAGAGCAGGAGGGTATCATCTGCAAACATGATGGCTGGTACCCTCCTTCCTGCCAAGGATGGAGCGTCATTGTCCCCAATAGTGTCAAGATGGGATATGACATTATTGACATAGAGGCAAAACAGGGTTGGCGCCAAAACGCAACCCTGTCTTACCCCTCTAAGGACTGGAAACCTTGATGACAATGCTCCATCCCTCCCACACCTAACCTGAGCGTAGTTGTTATCGTGAAGCCTAATTATGGCATTTAATAGATGGATCGGAACACCCAGCTCCTTTAGGACCTCCCATAATTTCTTACGGGGGACCAGGTCAAAGGCTGACCTCAGGTCCACGAACACCATGAACAACCTCCCCCTCTCGATCCTCACGGTTTTCCAGTAAAGGAGAACGAGACGGAAGATCTGGTCCATGGTGGACGTGTTTTTCCTGAAGCCAGCCTGGAGGGGGCTGAGGATTCATTTTCCTCCATCCAATCTAAAAGGTGGTTCAGGAGGAGGCGAGAGTAGATTTTTTGTGGAACATCTATGAGGCTGATCGGCCTGTAGTTGGCCGGGAGAAGAGGAGAGCCCTTTTTAAAAATAGGTACTATCTCTGCCCCCAGCCAAGTACAGGGGATCTCCATACCTCCCGCGATGGAATTAAAGAGAATGAGGAGGTAGGGGCCCCAGATCTCTGGGTGGAGACGAAAAAGGTCACCGGGCAGTCTATCGAGTCCTGGGGCCTTCCCTGTCGCCAAACCCTCTATTGCTCTGACCACCTCACCAAGGGTAAATTCCAGCCCAGCTACAGGAATAGGTAAAGCAGTGGAGGCTACAGCATTGGCAAATCCAAAGGTTTCTTGATACAATTTGCCAAAGTGGGCCTCCCAAACAGAAGCTGCAATGTTTGGCTCCACCGCAGCTTTGGGTTCTCCTGCGCCAGTATTTACCAAGGACCAGAATTTTCTCGGGTCCCTCGCATCTAGTGCTAGTGAGAGGTCCTGCCATCGAACCCAATCCCATTCCGATCGTGCTAATGCCATAGCTTTCCTGTAATTCCGCCTGAGCTCAGTAACCTTGCCCTTGTCAGAACCTGCTTTTATTGTATTTATTAGTTCTGTCTTAATCTTTTTGCAAGAGGAGTTGTACCAGGTTTGGGTTCGAGTCTTTTTCTTCCGCAACGGTACCACTGGATAGAAGACTTCACCTAAAGCTCTCACTAAGTCTTCATGAATTAGGGCTAGCTTCTCATTAAATTTCAGGGGTCTTGGCTGATTAATTAATCCGTCCAATTCTTTTAGCCTGGGGAATACTAGCTGATAAATTTTACTTATACTCTCTTCTGAGTTTGCCAGTTTCCCCCATTTAACCCTACGTCTATTGGAGCTAAGAACCAGATTCCCTAGGTCCTTACTGGGCTCAGCGGAGAGTGATCCAACAGCACGTATGGGGTGCACCATATCCAGTAGGAGTGCATTGTGATCACTATCCGTTCTTACAATTACTCTAAAATTCTGGACCTTAGACCAGAGGCCTGTGTCTACAAAAATATAATCCAACCTCGATTCATGGTCCTTCCTATTGAAGGTACATGATGAAGGGATATCAGAGGGAGTACGACCGTTGCAGGCCCTTAGAGAAAAATTTAGTATTAGGGACATGATTTGTACTGCGAGAGGGGACCAAGATTTGGGATGGGGAGATTGACATGGCGGGACACCCCAGAAGTCGTCTTCAGCCGTAAGGGCGCCTTCCTTCAGGCCTTCCAAGGGTTCAAAGTGGCAGTTAAAATCACCGCCCATCACTATCTTGCAGTCATTTGGAAGATGACCCAAAAAAAACAAAAGATCGTCTAATGTGGGTGATTCCAGGGCCGCACTGACTGGGCGGGAATACACATTAATAATTGCCAGATTTAAAGCATTAGGCCACTTGAGTAGGACACACTGTATGTCCTGCGAGAGCGTAGATACACTCTCCGCGTTACACCCAATGTGACTATCTACCCAGACCGCCAGACCACCTGAAGGCCTCCCTTTACCAGTCCAAATGGCATTAATTTCAAACACTGCATATCCTGCTCTACACAGCGGTTCCCTCGCCCAGGTCTCTTGAAAAAGACAAATATCACTATTACCTACTAGGGAGTCCCAATCGTTTGTATGTAATTTGTTAGCAATGCCCGCCACGTTCCAGGAAAGAACCTTTAAGGTTTCAACTGGAGGTTTTAATCCTAATCAATGGTTTTCTCGGATACAGTGCCCAATGTTGGGGCTGCGGGCACTTGCAATGGTATTTCCAAAATAGATGGGACAGTAGGGGCAGTAATGAAAGCAGGCTGGACTATCAAAGTTGAATTATTACCCGGTGGACTCTGAAATAAATTAGTTACTTGACCCTGGGAGCTGATAGAAGTTGGATTCTCCCATCGGGGGACATCAAATTCTCGAGCGATGGTATCTGTCTCGCCTCTCACGATCCCCTGTCCCTTGTATGGTCAATCAACCTGGTCAAGACAGCTATATCTATTAGGGTGTATAAAGTTGCCGTAGTTAGTAATAACATTGCGGGTGGGCCTAAATCTAGACCCATCGTCAGCAGATCCCACCCTTGTCCAGCCATCGTTCCTACTCATAATCGAGTCACATGTGTTAGGATAAAAATGACAGATGGACCAATTCAATAGATGTGGCTCCTGCACTCCCAAACCAGTTACAGATGTAAGGCGCAACCTGCGGATTCTTAAAGCTTACAATTATACAGTCCCCCACGCTTTTCTTAACGGTGTGTCCAACCCATGGAACCCTTCTGACCATAAGGATTTCTCCTCTAAGATTAGGTGGTAAAGGCCTATGAATATTTAACCAGCTAATAACCTTATTACGTAAGGAGTCATAAGGTTCCACCACATTACCTCGGAGCAAAGGTACCCCCTTCAAAATCACAGTGTAGGCTGCCGCTTCCGGAGGCAAATTGACTATTTTTCGCCAGTTGTGGGGGCTAGCTGGCCGGAATGAACAGTTTACTGTTTCATTTGCTGGTTTCTCCTGGCCTGATGTAAGGGCCGAGGCGGAAAACTTCGACCTCCTGACTGTTGCTATCGGGGGTAGTTGCCTGGGAAGAGGTACAGGGGGAGGTTTTGACAGTGGAACTGGAGTGGTGTTTTCTCGGGAAGTAACTGTTGGAAGTGCAGGGGCCAAAGTAACTGGATCAGTAAATGTGTGAGAGGTCCTAACAATAGTCTCATGAGCTCCATGTGAACTTGCTCTTTGGCCTGCTACTAGGTCTAAAAGTCCCTTTTGCAAGTCCAATAAACACATTTCCATATTAACTAAGCGGTCTTCTGGGGGGGTGAGCATTTCCCTCAGTAGAGCACGAATACCCGAGAGAGTGAATTCCCCCACCCCTGCTGGAATATGTTGACTAGGGAGAATTTTAGCCGGAGTCTGGGGGGGGCAAAGCCCCTGTTTTAGAAGACAAATTTGGCCCTTTGTTGGCTAAACCCGGTTGGTTGCCCTCACCCCTAGGATTGGGCTTAGAAATCTTAGGTTTTCTACCCCCTGTCGTATAAGCCCTTTTTTTCCTTTTCGGGATAGCTCCCTCCTTCTCTCCCTGTGATAGCTGCACGAACTGGAGAGCCCTGTCAGTAACTATATTCGTATTAGAGACACCCCCTTCAACATTAGTTTGGGGTAAAGGAGCCTTACATGTTGGAAGGGGTAATATGCTGAGGTCTACAGTGGCAGAGATGTAACAATCAATAGTGGAAATAACAGAGCAATTTGGGTTAGGTGAAACAGACATGCCATTTATCCCCCCTGAAACTAATGATGTACAATTAGGCATTTGCTCAGGAGTAGTGGCATGAGCAAGGAGTCCCAAAGAAGATCTCCTAGCCCAATCGATTTCTTGCGAAATACGCCTTTCAAGGATAGTGATCTCATCAATGAGAAGGGACCCCGCTTTGGCAAAATACGTGTCCAAAGTACCTGTTGTCCTCCCGGTGGCCAGTGCGCTTTTGCTCCTCGTTTCTCTGGACGTCATGGTCTCGAACACAGATCCAAGATTAGAGTAGATACTTTAGGCAAGGGAAAGGGGCCCAAGCCCTAGCTCGCCCGTTCTCGAACGGCCTCAAACGGCCCACTCTTTGCCCGGTCTTCGCCCCGAGCTTCGTCCCGCACGCGTTCCGCTAGCGCGAAGGGAGCGAGAATACCTAAAATAGGAAAAAGTGGGAGGGAAGAGGCACCAGCTGCGCCGATGGTCGTGGATGCGCTAAGCAGGCTGGTCCTCGCAGTCCCACCCGGCGATAACAAAGGCTGTAGTCTCTCCCTGCGGGATTCAGGCAAGATTAGGATCAGAGCACCAGTGTTCCAGGCTTGGGTCGGCTATTTAAGTCGGCGAGCGGCTCCCGCGAAGCGGGGGCCGCGAGTCGTTGTCACGCTGTTGGAGAAAATGGGAGGGAAGAGGCACCAGCTGCGCCAATGGCCGTGGATGCGCTAAGCAGGCTGGTCCTCGCAGTCCCACCCGGCGATAACAAAGGCTGTAGTCTCTCCCTGTGGGATTCAGGCAAGATTAGGATCAGAGCACCAGTGTTCCAGGCTTGGGTCGGCTATTTAAGTCGGCGAGCGGCCCCCGCGAAGCGGGGGCAGCGAGTCGTTGTCACGCTGTTGGAGACAATGGGAGGGAAGAGGCACCAGCTGCGCCGATGGTCGTGGATGCGCTAAGCAGGCTGGTCCTCGCAGTCCCACCCGGCGATAACAAAGGCTGTAGTCTCTTCCGGATCCGTGCCGCCTCTGCAAGTCCTTCTGGGTTGGGGTCCCCCTTACCCCTTCCACAGTAGTGAATGAGTTTTGGTAAAGTCCTAGGATAGTGTTGATTGTCTAAAATCACACTATGAGTCTGTGTGCATTTGGGTAAGGATTGTGAGAGAAGCATTTGGTAACATCGTGTATTTACTGACAGATAACTGTTTTAAAACCGGTCATGTTGTCAAGTTTTAGTAGCATTAGAAGCGAGTCTTTGCTTATGCGTTGATTAAATTAGTCAGGCACTGACATTAAAGTGTAGTCGTGAAATATGTAGATTGTGTGCAGTTCCTTTACCACTTCCACTGTAGTGAATGAGTTTTGGTAAACTCCTAGGGATAGTGTTGTTTGTCTAGAATCACACTGTGAGTCTGTGTGCATTTGGGAACCACTGTGAGAGAAGTGTTTGGTAACATCGTGTATTTGCTGACAGATAAGTGTTGTAAAACATGTCATGTTGTCACGTTTTAGTAGCATTAGAAGACAGTTATGGCTTATGCTTTCATTATATGAGTCAGGCATTGACAGTTAATTGCAGTTGTGAAATATGTAGATTGTGTGCAGTTCCCTTACCACTTGCACTGTAGTGAATGAGTTTTGGTAAACTCATAGGGATAGTGGTGCTTGTCTAGAATCACACTGTGAGTTAGTGTGTATTTGGGCTCACTGTGAGAGAAGCATTTGGTAACATCATGTATTTGCTGACAGATAACTGTTTTAAAACCTGTCATGTTGTGAACTTCTAGTAGGATTAGAATCCAGTCTTTGCTTATGCGTTGATTAAATGAGTCATGCTTTGACACTGATGTGGTGTACTTAAATATGTAGATTGTGTGCAGTACCATTAACTCTTCCAGAGTAGTGAATGAGTTTTGGTAAACTCCTAGGATAGTGTTGCTTGTCTAAAATCACACTGTGAGTCTGTGTGCATTTGGGTAAGGATTGTGAGAGAAGCATTTGGTAACATTGTGTATTTGCTGACATATACCTGTTTTAAAACCGGTCATGTTGTGACGTTTTAGTAGCATTAGAAGCCAGTCTTTGCTTATGCTTTGATTATATGAGTCAGGCTTTGACATAAAAGTGCAGTCCTGAAATATGAAGATTGTGTGCAGTTCGCTTACCACTTCCACAGTAGTGAATGATTTTTGGTAAACTCCTAGGTATCGTGGTTGTTGTCTAGAATCACACTGTGAGTCTGTGTGCATTTGAGAACCACTGTGAGAGAAGCATTTGGTAACATCGTGTATTTGCTGACAGATAACTAATTTAAAACCTCTCATGTTGTCAAGTTTTAGTAGCACTAGAAGCTAGTCTTTGCTTATGCATTGATAAAATGAGTCAGGGTTTGACACTAAGGTGCAATACCATGTACTATTCTGTTCACTGTGGCAGAACTGAAAATTTAAAAGTTTTACCTAAGCACTGTCCTAGAAGTAGTCTGATTATTTAGTCAGTTTCTAAGTACCAAATAGACTGCTTCAAATGTCTATGCAGTATGCATGTAGTGTTCTAACATACTATACACTTGTCTTTTACACCTTCAATTCCCTAGTCAGTATCCATACACTTCCAGGAAACATCCTGTCACTTCCTTTGCAGTCCTCTAGAGACCCATTCAACAGCATGTACTAATCCATTCGCTGTGCCAAAACCCAAACACTTATAAATTCACCAAGACACTCTCTTTCCAGTACTCTAATGATTTAGTCACTGCCTAAGTATTCATGCACTGAGCCAGGTCTTAGCACATGGACTTCTTCAAACCCCTATCCACTATGCATGCAGTCCTCTTAGCACCTACACACTTGTCTTTCACACCTTCAATTCCCCAGTCAGTATCCGTTCACTTCCAGCAAACACCCTGTCACTCCATTTGCACTCCTCTAGTGGCCCATTCAGCATCATGTCCTAATCAATTCACTGCGCCAAACCCTAATAAATTTACCCAGGCACTCTCCTTGCAGTACTCTAATCATTCAGTCAGTACCCAAGTACTCATCCAGTGACCCATGCCTTAGTATATGGACTGCTTCAAATCCTTATCCACTATGCATGCAGTCCTCTAACCACCTACACAATTGTCTTTCTCACCTTCAATTCCCTAGTCAGTATCCATACACTTCCAGGAAATACCCTGTCACTCCCTTTGCAGTCCTCTAGTGACCCATTCAGCACCATGTACTAATCCATTCACTGTGCTAAAACCCAAACACTTACAAATTCACCAAGATACTATCTTTGCAGTACTCTAATCATTCAGTCAATGCCTAAGTATTCATACACTGAGCCAGGCCTTAGCACATGGACTGCTTCAAACCCCTATGCACTATGCATGCAGTCTTCTAACCACCTAGACACTTGTCTTTCACACTTTCAATTCCCTAGTCAGTATCCATACAGTCCAGCACTTGTGACTGCCTTTGCACTCCTCTAGTGACCCATTCAGTACCAAGTACTAATCCATTCCCTGTGCGAAAAGCCTAGCACTTATAAATTCACCTAGGCACTCTCCTTGCTGTACTCTAATCATTCATTCAGTACCCAAGTAGTCATGCAGTGAGCCAGGCCTTAGCACATGGACTGCTTTAAATGCCTATGCAGTATGGATGCAGTCCTCTAATCACCTACACAGTTGTGTTTCACACCTTCAATTCCCTAGTTAGTATTCATACTCTTCTAGCAAACACCCTGTCACTCACCCAGTGTGTCTCCTTATAGTACTGTAATCATTTAGTCAGTTAGCATGTAGTCTTTTAGTGAGGTAGGCTTTAGGGCATGAACTGCTTCAAAGTAGTACGCACTATGCATGTAGTGTTTTAACGATCGTCACACTTGTGGTTCAGGGCTATAGTTTCTTAGTCAGTTTTTATATAAAATGTGTTAGTACAGTAATGGAATAGTATATATTTGAAAGTTATTAATATACATTTATTTGTGATTCTTTTTTACAGATACAGAACAGGAGTGTTTCTCATTTGTTTGCACTCTTCTCGTGCAAGATTGTTTGGATGAAGGGTCCTTAGGTGTTTCATCATACTTGCTGTGCCGCACGAGTATTTTTTGTTACGATCCCCTCGTAACAGAACTCTTTGGCAAATCTTGCGAATGAAGAAGGTGGCATTGGTCTTTGTTTGCCCCTTGGAAAAAGTTAAACATTTCTTCACCACTGAAGAAAAACATTGTGGGCGTGGTGCCTTCTGCAAAAAAATTTCATCAGAAAAATATTTTAAAGTGGCAACATTTACAGTTTTTGTAAGTTAAACTTATAAAATTTTGTTAGCTTTATACATTTTATATATCTGTGATTTGTTTCTTGTGGTATTTTGTTGAGAATACCATGTTGTTTTTTTTTAACAATCTTTCTGATTTTCCAGGTCTGTCGTCGACATCCGTGGTTCCCACAGGAGTGTTCCGCCTTGTTGTTTTGTATTATTGTTGTTACATTTTGTTTATTAGTTTATTGTTTATATTTATGTTAATAAAAAAATAAAGTTTGAAAATAGTTTATCGTTTATATATTTATTATTATAGAAAATAAAGTTTGAAAAATAAATTACTAATGTTTTTGGTTGTTCTCTTAATTGCTGTGTGACTCTTTCTTGTTCTTATTACTGTTATTTGATGGTGAACACCATGGTGTTAAATTTTGGGGCACTTATTGCTGGAATACTGGTGATATCTGCAGTTTGCACCAACTTCTGAATAGTGTGTTAGATTTATCTCAACTTTACTTCCGTTAAAGTGCTGATAATGAAATGGAGAGTAGCCGTTCCCGTGCAAAAAGACACGAGGTGCACCTTTGCGATTTATTCTAAATACTAAAATCCTGTATTGTATTGCACTGACGTATTGGCTACACTTACAGTGTACACACAAAATCTATTAAGAAATCTCATTGTATTTATATTGATTGGGAATAGTGCGTCAGGTGCTGGATCTTGACGAGATACACTGCTCAGTTCGTATATTGTTGTGCACACGAAAAAAATCACATCACAACTTTCACACCAATTGCAATGTGAAACAAATTACGGCGATAAGACACGTTAGCACCAGGGATTTTACACCTGCTTTCTGATGGTGTTAAGCAGGACAACTACCTGCACCATGAAAGGGAACACAGCCAAGAGCCACACCAGAACACCCACAGGTGCCATAGAGTCAATGAGCATGATACAGGGATACCCATGAGGGCCAGAAGAGTCATCTTAACAACTCCAGGCCCGCCAATGCACCCCAAACCCACATCTTAGTAAGTGTGTCCCTGTGGTCATTGTCATAGCATGATAGGCACGAGCCCTGCAACATCACAGTGTGCTGTCACCTCAGCATTGGCAGTGAGCCTGGATGTGTAGCTACGTACGCATCCTCCTGCATGCACAACTGGCGTGTGCTGGTCTGTCGTTCACAGGTCAGTGCAGGGGTGTGCCTATCCGGCAAGGGGAATGGGGTGTCTCGGACATGTCCGTGTACAGGAAGTGCGGAAAGTGTGTCTCTGTGTTCTGGTGTGGCCTGTTACAAGAGCCGCAGCAGTCGATGTTGTAAAGTGCCATGCACCACCTCCAAACGGCACTGTGATGTTGTAGTTGGAATGTAGCAGGACATGCGCAAATAGGCATTACAATGGCGTGCCATACGAGTGCACGAGATACAACAGCTCACCGTACAAAAGTGTGGGGGATCGTGGGAGGGAGGAGTAGCTGTTTGGCAACATAACACACAGTGAACTCGACCATATGCCACATGGTGGGCATCTCATCCATGATGACCACGGTCGCAGACATCCCACAACACCAACGACTGGCCTTTGTACACATCCTGTATGAATGCAGCATGGTTTTCACTTCTATGCTCGTTCAGTGGTGTGATGTTGGCAGGTTGTGTGACTTGTGCTCCATGTTGGTGTGTTTCATTTTGGCCATTGTTAGTCTATATGTGTGTTGTACTTAATTGTGCATGTGTGCCATTCTGCCCATCTCCCCCCCTCCCCCCACTCCCTGCTTCTTCCTCTTCCTAGTGCTGTTGTGTTTATAATTTTGTTGCTGCACACATAAATACATGTAAAGAATAAATTAGAATAGTTCCTTGATTCTTTTAGGTTTCAAAACTTCTCTATTGGTTTCTTTTTAATTTTCCATATGAACCGTTTTTTTAAATATTCAACAACACATAGAAGTCAGAAGTGCAACGTAGTCTATCAACACACTTTCTAGGACATTCTACAATACATGCAGGTTAAAAGTTCATCAATTTTTTTAAACTTTACAATATTTTTTTGGAACATTTTCTTGAACATTTAACGACACATGCAGGTTAAAAGTTGACGATTGTTTTAAGTTCGAACAGTGCCTTCCAAATGCAAGTAGCAGGTGTGGTTGAGCTGAGCACATTTTATCCTATGATATGTACTCCACGTTGAAACTGCTTTTTCTTAACCAATCACAAAGATGCTTTTCCACAAAACTAATGTGCACCCTACTTTTAAAAAAGAATGCTTTTCATGATATCTTCAGAGATAAGTTATAAATAGGAATTAGCATTTAAAAAACCTTTGAAATTCACTGAAAAAACCATAGGTTTCAGGGGCGTTATAGTTAGGAATTGGCATTTAAAAAACCTTGGAAATTCACAGAAAAAACCATAGGTTTCAGGGGTGTTATAGTTAGCTGGACATTTCCCTCATACAAAACCCTAGAAATTCCCCTGTTATAGTTAGTTCAGCTAACTATAACTCGTGCCCCGCAATGCACTGCTGATGACGTCACATATTACATCACTCATGACATGGTCAGTGACATCACTGATGACATCACTGATGACATCTCAAATGACATCACTGATGACATCACTGATGACGTCATCCATGTGATAAATTAGTGCATCTTCTCTCACCCTAATATAACCTTTGATACACCGACTCAAAATTTCAGACGGCCATTTTGACAACCATAGATACTCCATACCAATAATTACTCACCCACTCATTGACTTTTAGGTCTACATACATCTCCACTCACTCACCTGTACAGTCACTCATACCTACAGTCACTCTGTGCATTTATACACCTATATAGACACTCACACACCGCCAATCATCCATTGAGGTACTGACACATCTAGTCAGTCATGCAAATAATTAATCACAGTAAAATTTACTCACCTATACAGTTAAAAACACTCAAGTTCACTTACTCATAAAAATACTAACAAATTCTGTGTCTTCCTGCAGAAAAACAAACAGCACATGACACAGATATCCTTGCACTATGGCGCATACAGCCACTCCCAAAATCACACACTCTCATATATAGATAGTTATATACTCTTACACACATACACACTGAGTTTCACATATGTAGTTACTGACACATGTACAACTGAGATAACTAACACGCCCATACATACACTCACCCAACCATACAAGTCCATCACAGATGCACTCTTAAAAACATGCACCCACTGACTCCCCCACTCACACATCTAGTCACAGAGTCACACACACCCTACCCACACAAACACTCAGGCACCCATACAGATACTCAGACAACCAATCAATAACCCATATAGACACTCATATAGCTATTCACAAAACCATGCAGCCACTTATACACCAACACACAGACACATACAGACATTCACACAGTTTAGTCACTAGTCTGCAGTAAGATACATTTAATGACTCACTTATAGACTCAGTTACGCACCTAGAAAATCATCCATTCACACACTTTTACACCCACTTATTTTTCAACAGGCCTTTCCCTATATATATTAAACATAATAAAACTGTTCAGAAACACATACTCAATGGATGATGTCATCAGTGATGTCATCAGTGATGTCATTTGAGATGTCATCAGTGATGTCATCAGTGATGTCACTGACCATGTCATGAGTGATGTAATATGTGACGTCATCAGCAGTGCATTGCGGGGGCGCGAGTTATAGTTAGCTGAACTAACTAAAACAGGGGAATTTCTAGGGTTTTGTACGAGGGAAATGTCCAGCTAACTATAACACCCCTGAAACCTATGGCTTTTTCAGTGAATACATATATATATATAAAGTTTCACCATGCAAGCAACGTTACACGTAAGCACTCCTTCCCAAGTAAACAGCAATATTGGATTAAATCAAATAGAATAGATTTTATTCAAAGTGCATAATAGCCAAAAATAGCAAACCCAACGCGTTTCGGCAAGAAATCGCCTTGCTCATGGGTAACTTTACACTCGGTGAAAAAAAAACATATATACACAAGCATGAATAGTACGTACAACGTAATGAGACTAAACATAAAAAGTGGACAAGTGTTTGAAAGAAACGTCGGCCATCTTAGAATGGTTTCGGCAAGTGAATATCCGATTTACAAACCATTGGTGCATGGAATAGTAACGCCCGATAAAAATATCTTACAAAATTGTAAAATTGTCAAATCTTGCCTACAGAAATCATTTTAAAGTTATTTCAATACCAATTTATAATGGGCAGTCCTTCTGGCTAGAATCTGTGTAATCTTTTCACCAATGCTGACATGTTGCCCACTTGGGCGAAGTATGAAATTTGTATTTTTTGTGTGTTTTTTCTTCAAATGTAGTAATATTTTGCAAATAGTATAATATTTGTTCACCCACTGGGGTAGAATATGAATTTGGAAATTTGAAATGAAATTTTAAAAAACTGGTATTTTCTAATTTGGGCTCCTGTGGGTTTAGAAATTTGATAGATTGAATGAAATGTCAATTTTCAAATTACCTATTATAGGTTTTTAGGATATCTATGCACCCATAACTGACGAGTTGAATAGTTGGAGTCTATCAACATGTATCAATATTGAATCAGATTGGAAATGTAGTAATCCGGAATGTTTCGGACTTTATGTCAATCTGACTGATTATGGTATGATATTTATCTAGAATTGTAACAAATTTGTCAGTATTGGTGAAAAGATTACACAGATTCTAACCAGACACACACACACATATATATATATATATATATATAAGTATATATGAAATAACCACGATGACGCTGAACCTCCTTCTCGGCGAACAGAGACACCACGAATCCCAAGGATGAGGCAAGATGTTATTTATTAGAAGAGATGCACAAAAATCTGACGCGTTTCGGGCGCTTGCCCTTGCTCACAGATAGTCAGTGCCTATTCCACCGTTTTTTTAAATCTGCTGTGTGTGCACCACGTGGGGTAATAGACATAGACAAGCTATTATGTGCCTAAATGTGTTGTTTGACAAAATGTTGCAGTCTTTCTTCTAATCATAGGACGCATTATTTAAAACATCACTGTATGGGGATCTGATAATACAATGTACATTGCTGTCAGCGAAATAAATATATTGCAGACCAATTCAGAGAATAAAGGCAAACACTATTATAAGGTAATCGCTTGATAAAATAAACAATGCGAAAACCATTCATTGTACTTATACGAAATGTGCAAAACCAATGCAAGATTATGTGCAAATAATGCTGATAACAAAAGTGCAAAAAAAGAGAGCATGTTGCAATTTGTGCAAATTACGCTGTGCAAATTTTGCTATAGTTATTTTGGTACATTTTATGTAAACAATTTACACAATGTATGTGCAAATAACGCAGACATTAAATAAGGTTATCCATATTCTCAAATATGATCTTTGTTTTTCAAACAATTAATATTCAATATGTATCATGAATGCTCCTGAATCATGTAAATGCCTTCAAAATAGGAAATCTAATTCTCGAATGTTGATCCCAGCATGGAAATTTTACAATATTAAATATGAAATGACTGGACCGTATCTTAGTTAAACAAGCCTAAACCCCTTTGAAAATACCATTAACGTGAAAAGTAAACAAACAAAAAGGAGAATAATTACCCAAAGGTGTAACATTGATGTCTATTGTATGAATACTCGATTAAAAAATAGAATAAAAAATGGTGATGCCGCAGGGAGGCAGCATCATATATGAATGCTCTCATTGGTTTCCAATCTATGATTAATAGATAAATAACATTTTATAAAAAATGATATAAATCCTCTGTGGTGTTCAACCCATTGGGAAACTTACTGTCCAATTCTAAAATCAATTTGGACTCAAGCCTCCTTAGCATGTTATCCCTGTCTCCACCTCTCTGCGGTTTTGGAATAGCGGCTATCACGAAATAATTGAGACATTGTAAGTCATTGTTGTGAACTGCGTTAAAATGTCTAGCCACAGGGTATGAACTGTCGTTATTGACGATGGCTCGAAGATGCTGGAGAATTCTAACATGCACCTGCAGCTTGGTGCTGCCAACATATTTCAGGCCGCAGGTGCATGTTAGAACATAGACTGCATATTCTGTATTGCAGTTGTAAATTCCCTTGATTTTAATCATATCTGGGCCAAAAGGGGTAGCATATTTTGTGGTATTAATTCCAAACTTGCAAGCCCTGCAGCTGGAACACTTGACAAACCCCGGCCGGGGCTGCAACCACATAGAATCTTTGCTCAATTCAGGAAAACTTTTCGAAATTTGAGCACTCATTGAGGGTCCTTTCCTATAGGTGATGGTTGGAACTGTAGGTAATCTAGGGGCTAGGACGCCATCCGTGAAAAGTTTTGAACAGCTTTGTGTGATAATAGATCTAATTTTCCTTTCTTGGCGATTAAAGATCGTGACGAATCTGGGAGTGCATTCTACAAGTTTCTACATATAAGTATATATATATATATATATCCACATCTAACAGGAACCCCTTTGGAGTGAAGCCACACGGAGGTAGGTAAAGCTACAATCACTTTAATGACTGCTTGCCAGCAGGAACGTAACAAGAAACAACATCAAACCTTGTGCCAGACGCGTTTCAGGAAATTAATCCTTTCTTCAGTGGCATTGGATAGACAAAGGAAAACGTCTTTTTGGTTGAATACTGCTTGAATTTATCGCACTCGCCCCAATGGGTGTGGCCTCACGGCATTCTGGGCGATATAGTACGCACCATTGCTGCCCCAGTGGGTGCGTTTTCCAAAGTCAAAATTAATTCTAATAAACGATGTACTCGATTCATGAAAGTTCCTGCCCCGCTTTGTAGCTGCCAAGTGAGTTTCAAACTGACATCCTCCTGCTAGCGCCAGCTTGCCTCCGTCCCATCAATACAGCACTCCGTGGTGTCGGGACGGACCCGCTGGAGCGGTAGGCTTCGTTCCACGACCGGGTTAGGGCCGTCTTACATCCACATCTAACAGGAACCCCTTTGGAGTGAAGCCACACGGAGGTAGGTAAAGCTACTATCACTTTAATGACAGCTTGCCAGCAGGAACGTAACAGGAAACAACATCAAACCTTGTGCCAGACGCGTTTCAGGAAACTAATCCTTTCTTCAGTGGCATTGAATAGACAAAGGAAAACGTCTTTTTGGTTGAATACTGCTTGAATTTATCGCACTCGCCCCAATGGGCGTGGCCTCACATCATTCTGGGCGATGTAGTACGCACCATTGCAGCCCCAGTGGATGCGTTTTCCAAAGTCAAAATTAATCCTAATGAACGATGTACTCGATTCATGAAAGTTCCTGCCCCGCTTTGTAGCTGCCAAGTGAGCTTCAAACTGACAACCTCCTGCTAGCGCCAGCCTGCCTCCGTCCCATCAACACAGCACTCTGTGGTGTTGTGGCGGACCCGCTGGAGCGGTGGGCTTCGTTCCACGACCGGGTTAGGGCCGTCTTACATCCACATCTAACAGGAACCCCTTTGGAGTGAAGCCACACGGAGGTAGGTAAAGCTACTATCACTTTAATGACAGCTTGCCAGCAGGTACGTAACAGGAAACAACATCAAACCTTGTGCCAGACGCGTTTCAGGAAACTAATCCTTTCTTCAGTGGCATTGAATAGACAAAGGAAAACGTCTTTTTGGTTGAATACTGCTTGAATTTATCGCACTCGCCCCAATGGGCGTGGCCTCACGGCATTCTGGGCGATGTAGTACGCACCATTGCTGCCCCAGTGGGTGCGTTTTCCAAAGTCAAAATTAGTCCTAATAAACGATGTACTCGATTCATGAAAGTTCCTGCCCCGCTTTGTAGCTGCCAAGTGAGTTTCAAAATGACAACCTCCTGCTAGCGCCAGCTTGCCTCCGTCCCATCAACACAGCACTCTGTGGTGTCGTGACAGACCCGCTGGAGCAGTGGGCTTCGTCCCACGACCGGGTTAGGGCCGTCTTACATCCACATCTAACAGGAAACCCTTTGGAGTGAAGCCACACGGAGGTAGGTAAAGCTACTATCACTTTAATGACAGCTTGCCAGCAGGAACGTAACAGGAAACAACATCAAACCTTGTGCCAGACGCGTTTCAGGAAACTAATCCTTTCTTCAGTGGCATTGGATATACAAAGGAAAACGTCTTTTTGGTTGAATACTGCTTGAATTTATCGCACTCGCCCCAATGGGCGTGGCCTCACGTCATTCTGGGCGATGTAGTACGCACCATTGCTGCCCCAGTGGGTGCGTTTTCCAAAGTCAAAATTAACGATGGTGGAGGCACAACGCAGTAAAAAACTTGTTTTAAAGGCTGTTTCCCCTTCTGCAACAATGGGGCCGCTTTATTTTTGACAAGTTGTGGATATCTACAACGGTATATATCAAGGGACAACCAGTAGCCTTGCACACATCGCATCCACGTCCGAGTAGCAAGGTGCAGGTGGCTCCAAAGGGTGGTCTTTCGCTTTAGGACTCACAATGGAACATTGCAATGTTTTGCAATTGCCTATGCAGTTGCCAAGTATGGAGTGGCTACCTACTGAGTAGGGCAGGCATTAGCATTCACATTGTGTAAGCTATGCATAGCTAACAGCACATTCCAATGGACACCTGCATGTTCTGTCTGATATCCAATTCAAAATCTGTCACTTTTTTATGTGTAAGTGTGTCATGGCAATTTTTGGGCACATTTAATTGAAAGTGCTGTATTTTTATGAATGTTCTACCTCAGTTCACTACGATTCCACTATTTTTCGTGTTTTACTCCTAGGTGTCACTTTTTACTGTTTTAATTTGTGCCATTGTGTGTGCACCTTTTGGTCGCAGGTTTTTATATATCTTCACAAGTTATTTGTATTTGTATGGTCTAAACATTTGCCAAACCCGATATCCTTTTTTTGCAGTATTTTTATATTTCTTGATAAGTTTGCGGTCACTGTCTTCCATACTTTGATCTTTTTACCACAGGCGTTTTACATTTTCTGCACATTGTACCTTAGTTAGTGCAATGGTTTGCAAATACTCTGAAATTGGCAGGGAGGTAAGGCACAAACTGAAATGTTTTCTGAAAACCCAAACAGATCCTATGGGCTCACCAATGACATATGTTCATTTAGTTAGCATTTCCATACCAGCTGTTGCCACAACCTGCAATTGGTCCCCTATGATCATACTCCTTTAATTAACTAGAGCTCAATTAAGACTGTTTACATTAATGTGAGAAGTGCCTTAATGCAGCCATATGGGGTTTCATTACACATTACACCTTTCCGACCGTATGGGTAAGTTTATTTAGGCAACAGTGCACCACCATATATCATTAGGATATTGCAAGTTACCAAAGACTTCTGTAACCATATTAAGCAACGGAGCCTAAGCCTGTGTTCATTTATATTTTATAAGATTGTGGAAATGAAAGTGATTTTTAACGTACAGCAGAGGGTAATGTATTTCTTATAATACATGGTCACGTAATGACACTTTTCCCAAACTTCTTAAATCCTTGATATCTTGTCCCCTTCCATGAAGAAGATAGTATGATTGCTAATATCGGGCTCAGATGTGGAATCTTTTCTTCGTAATTAACATTTATGTGTACTGCCTGGAATTTCTTTCAAAATGTAACTTAAAAACTTTAGTGAACGTTGTTTACAAAAATGACTGCAGTTCAGAATGCGGAGTCATATGCACAAACAATCCTGCTTTCATGTAATGAACTAAGGCAGGGCAAATAAAAAACCCATAAACACGCCTCCATACTGACTCCGTATCAATTCATGATCGTTCATTATCATGGGGAATTAAGCACATTCTTAGCCCACACTAATAGTACCAGGAATATGACCAGCCGCACTGAATCGATGCCCACAATATGTGCCTGAGTATCCTGTTGTACAGAGTATTTGTGAGTGGATTGTGTTTGGTCAGAACTATGATGAGTCAGTCTGATGGCCAATGGTGTGCTAATACGAACGAGGAAGTGGTACTAATAGGAGCCAACTCACATAATGTCTCCATTTGCAAGTGCTTTGTCTGCTGTAGTATACTAGCACTACTGTGCATGCTGTCTTCATAGTCAGGCATTTATTCAAAAATGCAGTGACTACAGTATTTTGTGTAATAAAGCAATACATAGCCAATATGGCCATCAAAAAACTAATATTAACAAACTGTTTAAAGGTGCTGGTGTTTCTGCCCTCCTACGTTTTGACTGTAATAAGCTTCACACATAGTCTTCCTGCTGCCTACTCCCCCTTCCTTCTCCAGGACACTGAGGAGGTTTGATTAGACTGAGCTTCAAAATGCAGATCTATAAAATGATTATTAAAAAAATGCAGAATTATGGAACTCGTACATTACTTTACCTGAAATTGTTATAGACTTGTAAGATAGAGGAATATAGTGTACAATGTCAGGGTGTGTATGGTTCGCAACTAAAAGGTGATATTAAATACGCCCGAGGGGTGGATGCAGGCATTTATTATATGGTATATTAAAAGTAATAGGGCATGTTTACACCTGAAACGTTAAGAGTGGTCTTGTTTAGTAAAGGCAAATTCATCAGCATCTGAGGTCTGCCAGGATTATGGCCCCCAGCAGTGTAGGCATCAGGGTCAATAGGAGCCAGTGCACACCCAGTCACCAAAACTAAACTCAGGTCCATGGTATCGTCTTTCTGAAAAGTTGCGTAGTGCCAGTCAGAGACTCTGCCCTCCGCCCCAGCAGCTCCGCTGTTGTTCGGCTGCCGCTGCCCCTACACCTCTCTGTAGGTAGGTGTTCAAGGCTCTCCTCCACCCGCAGGCTCCTGCCTGCGCCTCATCACTGGTGTTCCAGTGGGAAAGCCTTGCTCTTCTGCTGGTCCGCTGTTGCCTGTCTTGTGTTTTTACCCGTTTTCTGTCTGTTGTCTGTCTTTTTTTGTTATTTGTGCCTCTGTTTATTTTGAGTGTTTTTATTCTTTCATTGTACCTGTGCCCTTGTTTGTGTCCGCCGTGTCTGTTTTTGCCACCCTTTTTCCCGCCGCTGCTGCCCCCGCGGCCCCTCCCCCTGCTGGTTCCCACCTCCCAGCTGCCCGTCCCTCTCCCTTCCCTATTTAATGGCGACAGCTGCTCGGAGAGGTGAGCAAGACCACTGACCTCCTGATCAGCGACTCTGCCCACCGCCCCAGCAGCTCCGCTGTTGTGTCACTGCCACTGCCCCTACACCTCTCTGTAGGTAGGTGTTCGAGGTGCCTGTTTTCACTGCCCTTTTTCCCGCCGCTGCTGCCCATATGGCCCCTCCCATTTGACGGTTCCCGCTCCTGCCTTCCAGCTGCACTTCTCTCCCCCTTCCCTATTTAATGTTGGCCGCGCCGAAGGCACGGGAAAGGCAAGTCCGTCTGCGCCCATCGGCAACCCGACCACAACCAGTGCCAGGGACCCTGGATTTCTTATCACCCACCGCTACGAGTCAGCTGCCCTTCTTGCGCTCAACCCCGGAAGAAACAACAACTGCCAGATGTCTACACCAAACACCACCCATGGCCAGTTGTCCGGCCGACACTGCTGACAGGCCTTCACCACCCTCTGCAACCCCATGGCTGCCGGACACCAGCACCCCCAAAGCCCGTAGGTGCATTCGCCTCAAAGTGCGCTCCCTGCACAGACATGCTATAGAGATCTGGGACCTCCTCGACACCCTTTCTCTAGACGTCGCCTTCTTTGCGGAAACCTGAACCAATGTCTCCTTCGCCCCCGACATCACCACTGTCATCCCCGATGGATAAAAGATCCAGAGAAAGGACTGCCCCAACCACCCAGGAGGAGGACTCACTATCGCACACAAGAGCTTCCTCCGACTCTCCACCTCCAGCACGAGCGACTCCCCTTCCACCACCGAACACCTCCATTTCCAGATACAGACCAGCCCCAGAAGGACCCTATGCAGCACCCTTGCCTACAGACCACCCAGACCTTGAACTTCAGTCACCACTACCATAGCCGACCTCATTGTGCTCCACGCCATCTTCTTCATGGACTACATACTCATCAGAGACCTTAACTTCCACATCGAGAACCTCAGCGACCCCAACTCCGCTACCCTCCTGGACAACTTCGCCAACCTCGGACTAAAACAGCTCGTCACCACCCCCACCCACAAGGTTGTACACACCCTCGACCCCATCTTCGCAGAAGGGAACAACATCCACTTCAGCCACACCACCCAACCCCCCTGGATGGACCTCCACTGCGTACACTTCTCTCTCAAGAACACCACCACTCACAAACCCACACCTCCCCCATCACAAAGGAACTGGAGCAAGGTCACAGAGGAGCATCTCAACTCCACCCTCAACCATGATCTGCCTCCCACCTCGACCGATGCCAACTCTGCAGCCAAAGAACTACACCGATGGATCACCAACTGCGCAGACAAGCTTGGCCCCCCTCCGCAACCCCAAAGACAACACCCCATGAAGGCTGCCTGGTTCACCACTGACCTCAAAGAATCCAGATGCACCTGCAGATGTCTCGAGAAGCGATGGAGGAGCAGCAAAATCCCCGAAGACCAGACCACCTACAAGAACGCCATGACAGAATACCACCAACTCATCAGATCCATCATAAGGACCTTCATCTGGAACAGAACCTGCCAACTCCAGCAACTCAAAAGAACTCTTCAGCATCATCCAGGAACTCACTGAACCCCCCAGCAAAGTCATGGACGTCACACCCTCCCAAGACCTCTGCAACAAGCTCAGCTCCTACTTCCACCTGAAAATCAAGGCCCTCTATGTCAACTTCAGCGCACAGATTCCAGAAACCACCCCTTCCCCCAGCAACGACAGCAAGCATACCATCGCCACCTGGACCCCGGTCACCACCGAAGATACCACCTTGACCATGAAGAGCACTCACTCAGGAGCCCCCATGGACCAATGCCCACCTCACATCTTCCACAGAGCTGCCGCCGCCATAGCGACCGAGCTACGATGCACCATCAACGCCACCTTTGAATCCTGCACTTTCCCCGATGACAGGAAATGCGCAGAAGTCAAGCTCCTCCTCCAGAAACCCTCTGCAGATCTGATGGACCTGAAAATCTACCAACCCATCTCTCTCCTTCCCTTCGCGGCCAAAGTCACCGAAAAGATCGTCAACGCCCAGCTGACAAACTTCATCAAGGAGAACGCCATCCTCGACCCTTCCCAATTCGGATTCCGCAGCAACCACAGCACCGAAACCGCCCTCCTCGACTCCCCAGATGACATTCGCACACTCCTCGACATGGCCCTCATCCTACTAGACCTTTCCGCAGCCTTCAACACCGTCTCCTACCGCACTCCCACAGCCAGACTCCACGTCGCCAGTACACAGGGAAGCCGCCCTCTACTGGCTCCGCTCTTTCCTCGCCGGCAGAACCCAAACAATCAGACTCTGGCCCTTCTTCTCTGAACCCACAGAGACCGACTGCGGAGTACCCCAAGGATCATCGCTTAGTCCCACGCTCTTCAACATCTACATGGGCCCCTTCGTCAGACAGCATGGAGTTAGCATAGTATCCTAAGTCGACGTCACACAGCTCATCCTCTCCCTCAAAACGCAACCCAACACCACCAGACTCAGCTTCCAGGAAGGAATCAAAGACGTTGCATCCTGGATGTGCAGCAACTGTCCGAAGCTCAACTCGGAGAAGACAGAAGTCCTCAGTCCCACCCACTCAGTTTGGGACAACACCTGGTGGCCCACTGCCCTCGCCAACACCCCGACCCCCATGGACCACGCCCAGAACCTCTGCATCATACTCAACTCCTCCCTCAACAGGACCTGCCAAATCAACACTGTCGCCTCCACCTGCTTCAACACCCTCCGCATCCTTTGCAAGACCTTCAAATGGATTCCCCCAAATCCAGAAAGACCATCACCCATGCACTCATAACAAGCAGACTGCACTACTGAAATGCCCTCTATGCTGGAATCAACAAATCCCTGCTATGCAAACTCCAGACCATCCAGAACACCGTGGCCAGATTCGTCCTCGGCATTCCCACGACATGAACGCATCACCCAACACCTGCGAGACCTCCACTGGCTCCCCATCGAGAATAGAGTAACTTTGAAGCTTCTCACCCATACCTACACATCCCTCCACGACACCAGACCTAAATACCTCAATGATAGAGTCTCCTTTCACGTGCCCAGGAGAAACCTCCGCTCCGCTGACCTTGCCCTCGCAGAAACCCAGTGCATCCACAGTACCAGAGCGAGTGGATGAGCCTTCTCCTACATCGCCGCTAAGGTCTGGAATGAGCTCCCGATCAACATCAGATGCTCCCGCACTCTGCACATCTTCAGGAAGAGCCTCAAGACCTGGCTCTTCAGCTGACCCAGAGCTGCACCCCCCCAGAGCCTTGAAAACCTCACGGGTGAGTAGTGCACTTCACAATTCCCTGATTGATTACAAACAAGCATGCCCTTCAAATTGCCCCTCACAACTACTTGGGAGACATTCTTCATATGCCGGGGCAACGTGGGAGTCACACCGCCAACCCCTTATCTCAACTAACTCATTCATCCTCTACCTCAGCACTAAAACATGACATGTATATGTAGAGTGCATATTCGCTGCAAGGGGTTTCTTGGCACTATTGAAAGATGAAAAATGTTTATTGTTACCCAATTCAAAGGTACTCATTTTATGGACCACAGAACAATGAAAGGCTGAGGCCACAGGGTCTGACACAGATACCTGCAGTAGAGCCAACAGACCTGCTGAAGGGAAGCTAAAGGAAAAAGGAGACAGATAAAAGATGGAAATTTTGAAGAGTCTGGATTTTGGTCATTTTGGTGGTCAAGAGTGGGAGAGTGGAGGGTTAAATAGTTATCATGCTGCTCTGCTCTTTTGGACCTCTAAATGCTCTCTCTCCCTTTACCTGCATCCCTTTGTCTCAAGGGCCGAGTGCCAAGGACTCTCTCTCTCTATCCACCATGTGCCAAAACTTTCCTGAGCTCCAGCATCACCCTTCCTTAATCCCCCTTCTGCCACGACGCAAAGGCCGACTGTGAACCAAGTCAGCCATATAAGCATTTTGACACGCTCTAATTCATAACACAGCGTAGGAAGGTAGTGTGACCATCTCCTAGATGTTTTTCAGAGAGGAATTTGTGAGAAAACTAAAGGTAAGTGGTACACTTTCCGACTTAAATTTTCAAAGATATTTGCTAATGTACTATAGGTGTTGCCCGCACTTCTGAAGAGAAGCTAATCAAGTATTCCAATATGCCAGCACCTGCCAGAGTTCCCAGGAACATCACAGCCATGGCTGTGATTCATGAAGGTGAGAAAATGGTGTGCCTGACACAAAACCCTGGGTGCACAGCATTCGGACCCACAAGAGAAACGTTGTGCATTTTTTCACTGTTTCTTCATTGAAAGAAATGGAAACTGCGCCATCAGACACAAGAACATTCGTGAATACTCTGAAAGAAATCTTGTTCATTACTGTTCATGCCTCATCAAAGTTTCTTCTAAAAAATAAATACTAATACAATAAATTCTGAAAATTGGCAACAAATCAATGTGTTCCATTTGTTTTAAATGATTCAATACAAAGTAGTTGAACCTAAACGCAATGGGCCTGATTTCGATGTTGGTTGGAGTTGCCTCCTGCCTGACGCACAAGCTCCCACTGAGCAATGTGAGTTTGCGACCGCAGCATGTGTAGTCACATCGTAATGAGGTGTGCGGAACCGCCGACCTATAGTTGGTCGGTTTCCACACCGAAAAGGTGCCTGCCACACGGTGCAGGGATTTCCAGGGGGGCAACCATAGGCCACAACCAGCAGGCTGACCCTTTCCGACAGCAGTTCCATGTCAGAAAGGCAGACATGGAACTGCTGTCAGAAAGTGCCATCATAAACCTGATGGCAGAAACGCCATTCATTAGGGATTATGAGGCCCTGCCGACTGGCCGACGGGCTCAAGCCCGATTCGGATTCCCCAATTGGTTTGAACTCCGACCACCATCATTTTAATATGGTGGTCGGACTTTAAACCTAGGATGTCGGTAGAAAGCTTCCGACCAGCGGTCGGAGGCTTTCCAACCGACATCGAAATCAGGCCCTATATTGCATCAATTGAACTCTGTTCAGGCTTAAACCGATTTTAATAACAGTTTTAAACATCATTTCCCAGATTGCTCCGTGGTGACATTGGTACAAAGTTTCTTTGGAGTGAAACAATGTGGTGTGAATTGCAGTGATTAGAGTTACATGATTAAGGGTTATAGGTGCAACGATGCAGCCTGCGACAGCAGTTACTGTTGTTGTTAAAAATGCCTGTGATGAATGATATATTAAGAGAAAATGGAAAGGAAAAAGAAAGTGAAACTTATTGAACACAAAAGCTTGGTCTGCTTACGAAACTTGCAGTTCAATTTAACAATATTCATCACAATATAATCCAGATACACTTTCTAATATTGGAGGCAGTGGAGTGAGAAATGGGGAGGGAATCAATAGAAGATAGAGGTTATTTAAAGCATGAGGCAGTTTTGATTAGTAAACTTGACAGTTAACAATCAAAAGCAATAAACAACAGTTTAGATTTTAGTAGTTGTCTCTGGATTGTTGCAGATTTACTAAAAACTACAGTAGACACTGAGATTAGGCAGGGATGTGAATTTAGGATTACAGAAAACCGTGGAAGCCAGCACTTAAGACTGGTCAATGTAGCCTCCTTGTGTTTTAGACTGAAATGTCATTGGACTTCATTTCCAAGTAGATATTCGGATTTCAGTTAAAATTGTTATCATTATGCTTTCCCAGATCCTGTGGATGCATAATGGTTTTGAATATGTGGTCTATAGTTCATAATTCCGTTTTCAAAGTATAATAAAATATTGTGTTTTTCTCCTGACGATGGATGTTACCTAATTCGGAATTGTATTGACAATTGTATACTGTCAAAATCTCATTGGTTGAAATAACTGGGCAGTGATTCATGTTAGGTGTTGAAACAACCGAATATATTGAAAAATGATTGATGTGAAATATAAAAATCAATTTTTGAATCATAAAACATTTCTAAGCTGTTTTTACAGTATTTCGATCCTCAGTGTATTTATTTTTTTGCAGCACCTGGTATCATGCTGAACAGATATTCTGCCCATTTAGGAATCCTAGTAGTCTGCCAGTATTGTGTTCAAACATATCATATTAACAAGATTGCAAATATGAATGGTGCAATGTTTCTCACACCAGGCATTTACTGAGTATAATAAAGTCAAATCTGCCAGAATTTAACAGGTGAAAATTGTTTGGTAAATCCAGGGACATGTGGATTTTGGTATGATAGTTGCCAAAATCTGCATGTTATGCCCTTTTTTCCAGGCTAAACACCGAACTGCCGATAACTTTCACACCCGTCAAATTCTGAACAACTCAGTGTCAGATTTTATCAGGTACAGTGAGTAGTGTATACAACGTTGTGGAACTAATAGGAAGGCTCTTGGTTGTTCCCTGGTTCATGACAGAAATAGGAGCCTCTGTTTATCAGGGGTGAGCTGTGCCAGGAGTGTATGATAGTGCATCTTCGGAATATATTTTCAAGGTGTTTTAACCCAGATGGTATGGTGCTTAGTAATTTGCTGATTTGATAACTCAGTTGAATGGTGCAAAGTTTTTGTCTCGACTCGACTTAAGAAAATGATAACACCAGTTGGAACTGCAGGTACATTACAACCTTCACTATACACATTGGTCTGTCTTTCTATAAGCGACTGAGTTTTGGTGTATCCTCTGCTGTAGAACTTTTCCAAGATGTCATTCGACGAATCATACAGCTGGTTATAATTGCCTTCAACTATAGTGATGACATATTAGTCTTCTCAGCTACTGAGAAAGAGTATGACAAAGCTCTCATGCAAGTATGTCATTTGCTAAATGATGCTAGTTTGACTTTGAATGCTGACAAATGTGAATTCCAACAGACAAAATTAACATTCTTTGGCCATATCTTTTTAGGTGGGGGTATGATGCTTGGTCCAGCAAAAGTGCAAGCCCTATCTCCTCCTAATCTTCCACAGGATATTTCTATGTTACGTTCATTTTTAGAATGGTCAGTTACTGTTCTAGATACAAACAAGACTTTGCCACAGTCAATGAAATAGTCTACTTTGATCTTAAGCTTCATTCAGAGGTTGTAGTTGATGCTAGCCTTGTAGGGGTAGGTGCGATACTTGCACTGCATAATGGACAGCCAAATGCCCAAAGGCATATCGTGGCTTATGTCAGTAAAAGCTTGTCACAAACTGAACATGCTTATTCACAACCTGAGAAAGAAAGATTGACAGTGTTGTGGGCTTGTGAATAATTCCATGTGTTCTTATATGGAAAGCCTTTTACAGTAGTGACCAATCATCAACCATTATTGCTAATATTTGGGAGTCCAAAAGCTAAGATGTCGCCTTGTATTGAGCGTTGTGGTCTGAGATAACAAGAATACAACTGCACAATCTTTCACCGTCCAGGGAAAGATTGGAATCTTGCTGATTAGTTTTCAAGAGTTCAAAAAACACACAAAAAACCCCTTTAAGAGAAATCGTCTATCTATCCCACAGAAGACAAACAGTCTGCTATACCATTCTTTTTGTTTTTATTATAAAAAATATAAAGTTGTGTATCAATTTTTCTCTTTGAATAAATCATTTCTTTTTTCTGTTCAGAAACATAACAACAGGCCAGCTATTAGTCAAGCTAGCATCGACGAAGCAATACAACTATTGAAAGGTCCATCAACAATCACAACATCACATCAAAACAATAACAATTAGTGCAGTGTATACAAATGTGAATAATTCAGTGAAAACATACAAAACAATCAAATACAGATGAAAAAACAATACAAGAAACATTAAAGAAAACACAAATGCGCCGACGCGCGTTTCGGAGTCTTCCTTCCTCAGGGCGCTGGTGGGATTTCAAAACGGTGAGAACTCAATATAATTCAATATAATGAACCTAATCGAATAAATCATTCATTCAATTTCATAGATTTTCTTTTATGCCTCGTCGGTCTCATCTGTGGGGATAGTAATGACTGAATTACATTTTATAATGGACTGTGACCAATATAAAACTGAAATCTATAGCATGCTTAATGTTCCGGAAAATTACACGAAGGTTATGCATTATCCTGATCAGAGAATCAAGAGTAATATCCTTGATATAACTAGAAGAGCCCTAGATAGGGGGAGTATCTGTTTTCAAGAATTTGAATATCTGAATAAAGAACATTTTCAGATCCCTGTTCTATACGGTCACCCCAAAATACATAAGAGCCTTGATAGGCCCCCTTTTAGACCCATAGTTTCCACCATCGGGTCACTTACCGAACCTCTTTCTAAATTTGTTGATGTGTTTCTGGCCCCACTAGTCAGTAATTTGCCAGCTTTTGTGAGGGACACGGGTCACTTGATTACTAAAATTGAGGGTATCGAGTTCAACCCTGTTACAGATATCCTGGTCTCTATGGACATTGAGGCGTTATATTCTAACATACCTCTGACTGGGGCTTTGGAAGCCGTCAGAAGTGTGTTGACTGAAAGTATGAACAACACGGACAATCTTTTTATTCTGGAATGCCTGGCTATCGTCCTGCATGAAAACTATTTTGAATTTGATAGAGTTGTATACAAACAGACTCTGGGCATCAGTATGGGAGCAGTTTGTGCTCCAAATGTGGCTAACCTGTATATGGGTGTGTTTGAGAAGAGGTTTATCTACAATGAGGTAGCACCTCTCTCTGAGAACATTACCCATTATTACAGGTTTATTGACGACATCTTTTTTATTTGGAGAGGGAATGAGGAACAACTGTATGAATTTATTCTTTGGGTCAATCTTCGTGATCCACATCTGAAATTCACCTCCAAAACTAGTAAAGACAAAATTGAGTTTTTAGATATTTGGATAGAGGCCATTGAAGAGCATATCGAAGTATCGCTATACACCAAACCTACGGCCCGCAACACCCTACTTCAATATCATAGCTTCCACCCACGCAGTCAAAAAGACAGCATTCCTTTCAGCCAGTTCCTGCGTCTTCGCAGGAACTGTACTTGTATACAATCTTTTGAAGATCATGCAGAGACCCTTAAAATTAAGTTGCAGAATAGAGGGTACCCCAACAGAATAATTAAGGAGAATTATAAAAGGGCTAAATATTACAGTCGAGATGCCCTTTTGACACCTAAGACCAGAGACACTCAGGAGAAGTTGGTTTGTGTAACCAAGCACTCCAATTTCAACAACAAACTCCGCCAAGCGATCAACTCTTCATGGCATATCTTGAATTCAGGTAATCAACAGAACTTGCCCAAACCCATTTTTGCCTTTCGCAGAAATAGAAATTTGAAAAATGTACTGGTTAAATCCATACTGCCAGGTAAAAATCCTATGGTCCAGCGCTCCATTACTGGTGCCTTACCTATTTTTGGTACACACAAATGTGGCGGATGCCATGCGTGTGTTTCCGTTAAAACTACCCCCACATTAAAAAGGGGGAAAAATACTTTTTCTTTTAAAGAAATGACTAACTGCAGGACTTCAAATTTGATCTATTTTATCTTGTGCCCTTGTGGCAAAGGCTATGTGGGGGAGACCAGTAGAGAGATGCGTGTTCGATTCAGCGAACACAAATCCGCTATCAACAACAAACGTGTGGGAGCTCCCTTGGTTAAACATTGGCTTGAGAAACAGCATTCTATTAAAGATCTGGAATGGCTGATTTTGAAACGCGTACACACACCCAAAGATGGTAATACTGATGCCCTCAGAAAGAAAAGAGAAGTTTTCTGGATATTTACTCTCCAGACTTTCGATGATGGCCTTAACGAATCTCTCCCCTGGGAAAATGCGATTCTTTGATGCCCAGTTTCATTAATTACTTATATATGAGTGCCCTGATTTTTCATCCAAAGAACCTTTTTCTTTTTAATTTTACTTTACTCATTTTCTTTTTTGTTGGCGCTATGCCGCTTATTCCTGAGTATTGTCTGTTTGTATTCTTTAATGTGCATTTACCAGTCACCTACTACCTGACTGGACATGATATTAATCCATTTTCTCTTGTATGTTCTGGATTGTTGGTCCACCTTACTTAAGATGGCGGGCTTGTCTTTACCACTAACTATTATGGTTTTCGGCAACTCTATCAGCCCCGTAAAGAAATAAGGCCAGTTGTTCTTATGTCCCTTTTCAGTTTCCATTATCTTTGAATTGCCCGTTCCAAGATGGCGGTGACCATTTTACGTCCTACGAGGTGCGGTATTGAACTTTCCCGACTCGTTTCTTTTGCTTTCAGGTGAGGCGTGGTTCTTTCCCTCCACTTTCAATTAACCCACCATTAAATAAGCAGTGTCAGACCCAGGGACGTGATAACTCCGAGGTGGCGAGCCCCCGAGTATACCCAGGACAATTGAGTATACGCGAGCTTTTGTCGTTAGATTAAGTAAGTGCTTTGAACAGTTTGCCGTTTTCTTTCGTATCTCAGGATTTGTAAGTGAGATAGAGTACGCTTGTTTTATTCTCTTTTTAAATTCTTTTTCATCCAAACGGTCGTACTTTACCGTACTCCTCCGCTTCTGAATTCTGCTCTGGATTTAACCTGAGGCTCAATTAGTTATTGGGTACGATACCTTACTAGACACTTGATCGGTGGTTTATAGGTGTTATCTTAATTCCTGTATTCTATAATGCTTTCATATGTCCCGCAGAAGCCATATTTATAGCCCGTTTCTTGATAAATATATGCCTCCTTTTCACGTGCTTCTTGGCATTTTTTGAGTGGGCCGGATTAATACTACTTGGAGTCCCTTATATTTCTTTTATTGTCCAAATTGAAGTAATGCCTATGTTAGCTATTCATTAGGTCCACATCTTTAGCTCATTTTTCGATATAAATATATGCCTCCTTTCTATGTGCTCCGCGGCATCTTTTGAGCTATCTTTTATGTAAACTTTAGGTCATAGACTATGAGTCATTATAAGGAGATTTTTCTTCCTTTTTGCTATAGACTCTGCGCAATAAAGATTTACCATTGGTTATGAAAGCAAGATAGTGACCGCTTGCTGCATAAGAATTTTGATACAGGGAGCGAGAGAAACTACCATCGTATTGAAAGTTAAATTGTACTAAGTAAGTTTAATGTACATGTTAAAATTTTCTTTAGTCTTCAGGCGTGCATGGATTTGTTCCATAGAGTTCCACTATTAGTATTAACTAGGGACTAGGGTGTGAGAAGCTATATATCTCTCCTAAAATGCAATATTCTTTTCTTCCCCTGTTGGAAAGCCATCCTCTTTACCTTATGAGACTAGAGAATAGGTGAATATTCCTGTTGATGTATCGTTTTATTGGTAGAGTTTTACCACCGTAAGTAAAGTTAAACTGTACTAAGTAAATCTAATGTACATGTTAAAATCCTCTATAGCCTTTAGGCGTGCACCCTAGATTTGGTTAGGACGTAATTTTTGAACATCTAGACAAATGATACTACTCTCTCCTTACAGTCATTTTTAAACGTATTGTGGAATCAGTTCGGTGAAGTTCCACCATAGACCTGGGATTACCAGTATCATCCTATGCTGTACTAGAGTGTACACTATTCTAGGAAGTTTTTTTCCTCCCTATCCCCCTGTCGACTCTACATCGAGATCGATTTCAACTTCATGGGATTACATCTGACCTGAAGTCGTTTAGACTTAACAAGTGTGTATTATTTTGTAATCTATATATATTTATATTTATCTGTGGGAGCACATGGCGGTTTTTGAACCCTTTCTCTTTTCACTAATGGCTGATTATGTCTTATAATACCTTTTCTATTGGCTCTTTAGCCTGTTATCATTATATCTTGGTGTGGGTTGCCTGATATCTCTCCTTTTATCCTAGCACCTATGAAGTTTCTCCAATGTTTTTTATGTATTTAGTGTATGAATAAAAAAAAAATCTTTTCAAAATGTAATTCAGTCATTACTATCCCCACAGATGAGACCGACGAGGCATTAAAGAAAATCTATGAAATTGAATGAATGATTTATTTGATTAGGTTCATTATGTTGAATTATATTGAGTTCTCACCGTTTTGAAATGCCACCAGCGCCCTGAGGAAGGAAGACTCCGAAACGCGCGTCGGCGCATTTGTGTTTTCTTTAACCTCTTGAGTGCCCATGACGAGATGGTCTCGTCATGGGCCGCGGTTGCGCTGTGCCCATGACGAGACTATCTCGTCATGAACCCCGCCCGCTAATGAAAGGGCCGGCACAGGGCGGGGAAAGGGCGGGGCACTCAAGGGGTTAATGTTTCTTGTATTGTTTTTTCATCTGTATTTGATTCTTTTGTATGTTTTCACTGAATTATTCACATTTGTATACACTGCACTAATTGTTATTGTTTTGATGTGATGTTGTGATTGTTGATGTACCTTTCAATAGTTGTATTGCTTCGTCGATGCTAGCTTGACTAATAGCTGGCCTGTTGTTATGTTTCTGAACAGAAAAAAGAAATGATTTATTCAAAGAGAAAAATTGATACATAACTTTATATTTTTTATAATAAAAACAAAAAGAATGGTATAGCAGACTGTTTGTCTTCTGTGGGATAGATAGACGATTTCTCTTAAAGGGTTTTTTTTTTTTTTTTTTTAATTGTACCTTCCCTGCGACTTTGCCCCGTTATATTTTTAGTACAGGGACCCTCTGATGTATTTACTGTTTAGTTTTCAAGAGTGCCATCACAATGCCCTGGTACCCCATCTAAGATGCTTGAAACCTACATAAATTTCATTGTAATATTGAGCACACCAGCTGCCATCACAAATTGTCAATGCCACGAGCCAAGATATTGACATTCTATAATTAAAAGACATCATTGCTCACCAATGTTGGCACCAGTATTCTCGACTGCTCACCAGTGACCATGAGTACCTAAAATTCAGAAATGTCAGATATGAACTTAGGAAGGCCTAAACTTGTGAGGTACATGAATTTTCATTCTGGAGAGTCTACGACAAGTAATTGAAGTGGCCAATGAGTAACACCGAGGATTAGTTGCCACAAAGAGAGCTCTTCAAGACAGAGTCTGGTTTCCTTATCTCAA
This sequence comes from Triturus cristatus, assembly GCF_964204655.1. NCBI lineage: Eukaryota > Metazoa > Chordata > Amphibia > Caudata > Salamandridae > Triturus > Triturus cristatus. The sequence continues at coordinate 593,194,704 of NC_140593.1, forward strand.
TGAAAGGGTTGAAAGATAGTTAAAGGCCTCTCATTTATGCCACTGTCTCTCATCTCACGTACCTCAGCACCCTTTAAACATATCTGAATTGCCTAACCATGCTTGGGAGAGAATTGTTGTTGATTTCTTTGGTCCTCTTGAAAATGGACATAATCTAATTGTCATTGTTGATGAATACACCCAGTTTCCATTGGTAGAAGATATTTTATCAATCACTCATGAAAAGGTTATTGAAAGATTAGATGGCATCTTTGCAACATGGGGTGTCTGGGTGATCTTGAAATCTGACAACGGTCTGCCCTTCAATAGTCAACAGTTCAAAGACTTTCTCAGCCATCTCAATGTAAAGCATCAGAAAAGCACTCCTCTTTGACCACAGGCCAATGGCCTTCTAGGATGATTCATGAGTACTTTAAAGAAAACTGTGTGGCATGCGGAATTAGAGAAGTTCGATCTCAAAGTTGTTTTGAATACCACTCTTCGAGCTCACCAATCAACCCCTCACTCAGCTACAGGGAAAAGCCCTGCAACCTTAATGTTTGGGAGAGCCATGATGATCAAGTTACCTCAATGAACCAACCTCAGCTCAAAGACTGAGAAAAACATTTGCACAGAAGATTTTGGTCAAGAACAAAGAAATGAAAATCTATGCTGACCAGTAACGTTGTGAAAAAAATATCACTTTCAAGAGAGGAGATCAAGTACTAGTTCAACGATCTTAGAAAACGAAAATCTGATGCTCCCTTCAAGGCTGAGTTCCTTTACTGTTACCACCACCGAAGGGCACTAGGTGACTGCCCAATGTCCTCGGATGTCCCTTGCTGAAGATCCTTCTCACTTTAAACATGTGGTTTATCACTCACCAAACATCATGTCATCATACAGACTGGGTCCAGACAGACAGTTGATGATCTGCAATAGCTTTTTTTTCCACCTCACCTATACCGACAACTGACACCTTGACTGCCAACTTAACTTTCGGTTTCCGATAACCTGATCAGGAGGTGTGATCCAAGCGCTACAACTGCTAATTCAAGAGGAATAAGTGCATATGTATTTGTAATTATTTATGTATTTATGTATTCATTTATTTATTGTTAAAAGTTTTAACTTTTTATTTAACAAAGGGGGAGATGTAGTGTCTTTTTGTTCCTGGTGGACTATGTAGACCTGTGATGTAGGCAGTGGGGGATAGCGAAGTGAATGCGGGTTCACGTTGAGTTCTTGCTTGCACACTGAAGCATATAGACGTGTATAACTACTGTCCATGTGTGGCATAGCTATTGGCGAGTGCCCGGGCTGGGTAGGATACTACAATATGATTCAGTGAAGGACAGAATGATACGCAGCAAGGTGTACACAATGAAGTGCAGCCAGGTAATATAGGCTGTTGGGAAGCAGAAGAGCAGAAGATTATGAGCCCCTGTGGAGCACCAGTGATGAACCTCCGGAAGTACAGGGCGGCATAAATCAGTAGAGCCCTTATTGATGTGGCACAAGGGACTACTGGGTGCTGCGCATGAGAACAGCAGTGGGTAATGTCCTGTTCAGGGGCACAGGACTGTGTGCATTCTGAGGAATCAAGGTCATATGCATTTGGGGGGCATATATAGTAATGTACAATCAGTACACATGAAGGTGCAGAGAGAACCTTTTGTTATTCCCTATATCATGTGTCCAATCTTCAACCAGTCCTAGGTATTTTGACAATATAATTTTGCATGCTACCTTTTTAAGGCTACATTTATTCTGGTTAAAAATAGAAGTTCTGGCCCCAGAATGTGAAGCTCTATTGGCAACAACAACAGACCTGCTTGAAGGGGGCCACTAGATAGCTACACACTTAGGTGGATGGATTGGAAAATTTAAAAACATATCCTCTTTCTAACAATTTCATATGTTGATCGGTTGTTGAAATCATACATATCCTCTTTATGACAATTAGACAATTGATGAATTTTCACAAAACTTTTAAAAAAAAAGGTTTATCCACCTCAGCTTCTTCCTGGAAAGTTCTGGAGTGATCAAGTAGAGGCCAAGAAAAAGTGAGGGGTCCCCAAAAATTGCTTTTCAAAGTCAATTTCCTTTGGAAACTTTTGCTTTTCTTTAGTTGGGGTAAATCGATCCACTGAGCCATGTTTGAGAAATTTGCATTTAAAGAGGTGCTCGGGTGGTCATGTAGGGGTTAAATATATATTGATATCGGAACTGTTGGTCCTGCTGGAGTTCTTAGTACTGGAATTCTTTTTAATTGAGGGTTCTGATTGGCGAATGAGCTTTTTCTCCAGTCAGCCTTTTCTGTTTATGGTCTCGTGGTTTCGGGCAGTCTCATTGGCCAGCTGCAAAAATGTTGAGGCCACCAGCATAGGACATGGGGAAATGGTCCTCATCTCCTGATTTCTTTTTTTTTTTAAACATATAAGGGGCAGGGTAGGGACACTCTGGCTCCCATTCACTCACTGGACGGGGACCCAGAAGGGTCATTCAGGGGCAGAAAAAAAAGGTTTGCACAATGGGCACTGCAGTATCCTAGCAGCTACTAGCGTGGCCCTCCCATGAGGGACCACGGCACTACTGTGTGAAGGTTGAACGGTCCTGCGTCCTATGAATGTGACATTTGGGTGGCAGGACCACAAGAACAGAAAGACCTAGGAGCACTACTGGGCTAGATTTTCCTACAATGAGGACTCATAGAACACTATACAGAGCTTGCAGAAGGGCAGTCTCTAAGCTCCTATTCTGTCAAAAAACAAATTCACAATTATGCATGAGACCAGTGGCAGCAATATGTTGCGAACACTGAGAAGCAACACATCTTTTAATCACATTCCTTAGAAAGGGCAGTTCTGATACAGAGTGGAAGTTAAGAATATTAACATCAGCTAAATGTTTCTTAAGCATGGGCAGGACTTGGCCGGTTCAGAGGCAGTAAGGGAATGTATCTGCTGAGAGAAGTGAATTAGTTAGTGTTAGATTTGGGGTCTCTAGTTGGTAGAGGTAGGTACCTTTGACAAATAGGGACCCTTGCGTCTAGTCAGGGTAAGGGGGCACACTCCTAAAATAACCCCTGCTCTCCCCCTTGGTAGCTTGGCACGAGCAGACAGGCTTATCTCAGAGGCCGTGAGTAAAGCATTTCTGAACACATACAGTAACTCAGTGACAACACTACAGATGGACACCACACAAGTTGTAGTATAAAAATAAGTGTTCTTTTATATAGACTTATCACAAGACCACATGCGACAAAAATCCACAATACTGTACTTAAAATTGTAGAATTAGCTTAGTTCTCTTTGGATATTAAAATGCGACACTTTGAGTTCAATGTACCTTTGGATGTGTAACGCTATACAATGAAAGGGTTGCAGGGAAGGTGATGCGTCGGTTCCTTACATGCAGGAACGGTGATGCGTCGGTTTCTTACTGCGCTTCCGTGGCGATGCAGCTCGCAACACCGTGATGTGATGAAGATCCGGTGCAATGAAACAAAGATGGCGTCTTCTTCTTGATGCGACACGATGCGTGCATGCCCAACGGCCGTGCAGCGACTCAACGGTTCTTCTGAGCCGCAACAGGCCCTGCGACACTTGTTCAGTGATGCAATGACAGCGGCTGCGGCGGCAACACTCTTCTCCGGTGATGAGAGACTCTGATGCGATGCGACAGCTGTAGCGGCGACACCCTTGTTCAGTGATGCGACGACAGTGGCTGCGACGGTGATACGTTTCTTCGGTGTTGCGAGACGCTTCTGCAATACGACAGCTACAGCGGTGACACCCTTGTTCAGTGATGCAATGACAGCGGCTGCGGCGGCGACACGCTTCTTCTTCATGAGTCGCGCTTCCAGCTCCTTGCGACATGCAGTCCCTCAGAAAGCCCAACACAACTGCAGGCACTTCCAAAGAACTCTTGGGGAGCTGGTGGTTGAAGTCTGTTGCCCCTGAGACTTCAGCAGGCGGCAAGTTCTTTCTCAACCCCTTGGAGATCCTTCACAAGTTGAATAAAATACACACCAAGTTCCTTTCTCCTCTCTTTGGCAGTCAGGCAACCAGTGCAGGCCAATCCCTCAGTCTCTTTGGCTCCTCTCCTCAGGAAAGGTTTCTTCTTGTTTCCCAAAAGTGATCTAAAGTTCTTGGGTTTGGGTCCCAATATTTATACTCAGTTTCTCTTTGTTCTCTGAAGGCATAGAGGCCTTTACATAGTCCAAACCAGTTCTGGTCAGTCCTGGAGCACTTTGTTGACATGACTCCTTCTTTCCTTTCACAGTGCAGGGCAGAGACATCAGACGCACCACAGGAGGTGGAGCCAGCATTGTGGAGGGAAGGCACAGCCCTATTCAGGTCCCAGGTGCAACTCGTTCCACCCATCTACATGCAGATCTCTCTATTCAGGCCTGTGCTGACTCACCCTCTCTCCTGGAATCCCCCAGCCCCTGTCACTCAAACTCCAGACAAGGAATACACAACCTAGCAGAGGCAGGCTTGGATGGTTAGACAAGAAAATACCTACTTTCTAAAAGTGGTATTTTCAAACACAGAATGTTAAAACCAACTTCACTAAAAGATGTATTTTATCATTCTGAGTTCAGGCATACTAAACTCGAATTTCTACCTAGTTCCCTGATTCAGTTAGGATTATAAGATGTAATATTCAAACTGCCCATTCTGGCCTATGGGGAACAGGTAGCCTTGCAAGAGTGAAAAAGGAAAATGGCTGTAATTCACTATTAGGACATGCCACAGACACCAGGGCGTGTCCTACCTTATACTTACAATGCACCCTGCCCTTGGGCCTACCATAGGGGTGACTAATATGCAGAAAAGGGAAGGTTTAGGGACTGGCAAGTGGGTGCACTTGCCCAGTCAGTATGGCAGTACCAGACTGCACATAGGCTCTGCAATGGCAGACAAGAGACACACTTTTACAGGCTGCTCCTGTGGGTGGCACAGCCAGTGCTGCAAACCCACCAGCAGCATTTGGTTTACAAGCTCTGGGCACTCCTGGTGCACTGTACTAGGGTCTGACAGATAAACCAAACTAGCCAATCATGGAATCACTAATCCATATATCAATTTACAATAGGGAGCACTTGCACTGTGGCACTGGATAGCAGTGGCACAGTGCCCAAAGAATTTAACACCAGCAAAAACACATGAGGCAACAGCAAAAGTTAGTAAGATCCAGTATGGTATGACCTGCCGAGACGAATACGTTGCAGTGTTATAAGGAACAGCATCATGAATTGGTTTGCAGTTTTCACATTAGAGTGGTGTTGAGATTATCAAACTCAGAGACTTCCATAAAGTGGATCCATCTAATTTGATCTTTACAAATAAAGTTAGGGACATCAGAAATGACAGATGTTGGAGGTTAGGAGCATTCAATAGAATTCACAGTCTTTTAAAAAAAAAGTGAGCTTACAATTCACATTTCACTGTCAGGTTCTTGAAACTAAGATGCGGAGACCAATTATTAAAAAATGTGACAATTTCAAAGAGGAGTTTTGAACAGTTGTTAGAGTTATTCGACAAACAAGTTATATTTGTGGACTTAGCCTTATAAATACGTTTCATGAACTTTCTCATAGCTTCACTGAACTGTGATAGGTTGTAGGCTGAGGAAAATTGTCTCCATTTGTTTTCTATCCATCTACAGAATTTTCTATCCTCACATAATTGTGTACAGAACAAAGGGGCAATTTGGTCTCTTCCTTTTGTCTGTGAGGGTGCTAGATCATCAACCATGAATGTCATGAAATGATTATATTTAACTGCAGAACTGTTAACTTCTTACTAAGGGCAAAGGGGAGGGAAGGTGTTCATTGCCCTATTGCCCATGAGGTGAATATTAATGTTTTTCATGTTCCAAATCCATACACTATCCTTTTTGCACTGACTAAAGGTGTTACAATGAGGGACCAGAGGTATGAAGGGAATCACTAGTTGATCATACCATTCCAGGGAAAAGGGGTCATAAGTGGTCACAAATAAATTCTTAGAGATGATAAGGTTGAGAATGACACAATTGTTCTGCTGGAATGATGAGAGTAAATTTACTGCTACATTCTTTTGGTCACCTCAATAGCTCTGAAGTTGGATCTGATTTGTAATGTATTCCAGGCAATCCTCCATAATTGTACATTGGTAGATGCCATGTGGTCTGATACTTGGAGCTTTAGAAGAGAAACGTTCCAGGAGCAGGCACTGGAGTGTGGGATACTGATCAGTGTAAATCATTTTGAATGTAATCAAATTGTTGTGAGTAACCCCAATTCCACCCGCACCCATCTTCATGGTTACATCTATTGATGGAGTGATGAAGCTAGAAAAGGTGGTCCATTCCTATCATTGAACCAGGTTTTGTATAAAAATGGCGACCAAGTTCTAAGAAAAGATAGTATCAGTGACCTCCATTTGTGATTAGCGCCTGAACAGCAATTATGTATGATACATCAGAATAGGGAATTGACAACTGTGGAAAAGAGAATAATGAAAGATTGAGTTGGGATCTTGTTAATTTTGGCTGTCTTGTACAGATGTGATGGACAAAGCTAAGTGTACCCAATGTTCATTAGCGTGAGAAAGTAGTAGGGTGTTGGTGAAGCCAGAAGATTGTGGACAAGAGGTTTGTGGTCATAGACCACAAGGATTGTAAAAGGTGGGGTATTGTCAAGTGAAACACCATGATAGTAGTTTCGACCTGAGGGTCTTACAAGTGAGTCAGGGTTAGGAGAAAAAGGAGAATTAATTTCAGAGTAAAGCTTCAGCAACTGGGATTGATAAGGAGTTATACAAATGGGTAGGGAGGTAGGAAAGTTACCATCATGGAAGCTGAATAAGCTCCCATGGCACTAGTCTCCACAGGAGGGATAATATTTGGGTTGATCAAAATGGGGATGGTAGTGTAATGGAATTATCCGTACGGCCATTCAAATAAATGGAGAGAGAGTGAAAGTGACAGTTTAATAAGGCAATGTAATCGTACCTTTGTCTGTTCCGCTGGAGGCATTGCCTATAGGTCAGCAAAAAGTGTACAGAAGAACTCTCACAAGACCTTTTGTTCATATTTCTGGAAGCATAATTACACAGGTTGGAGGGATAGATAAGTTTGAAGGAAAGGAGAGTGATCACAGATTCTTGTTTTAGGAGAGGTGAGAGATCAGAATGTTCCATGATGAAATATTCAGGCCAAAAACATGGGTAATGAGGGGGTGATCATGGGCAATATTGAGAAAATAGATACATTGAATTAAGTGTCCAGCAGTAGAGTATCTGAATCCGACTACCAGCGGTAAGCCTAGATGTGATATTTAAAAACATTTGGCAAGCTTGCCAGAAACCGCCACAGAATAGTGGAGAATTGCTCTGTTATTAGGTTCATATTGACTACTGGTTCATAAAGTAACTCATTAACACAGAGTAGTGAAGACAAACCCTTAATAACACTAGGTTGGCAATCCTCCATACAAAACAATCTTCACAAAATAGGGAGCTAACAACATAATTCTTCATGAAAGCAGTCTAAACAACATGAAGGAGCTAAAACGACTGTTCATTGCAGCACGTTAATCAGCATATAGGAACCCACAGCAGGACAAGAGACTGACTGAAATCAAATTGAGGGTTGAATGAGATAAAATCAATAAATTATCTAGAGAGGGTAGCGACAGGCAGTGTGATAGGGCTGTCTAGTTCTCCTTAGATTAGGGAGGCACAGGGTGGTAGGCTTTTCTGTAGCTGATGGGCCTTTCTGAAGAACAACCAGGATGGTTATGAGTGTTAACAGCAGTGTCTAACAACTGCTGTAACAACTTTCTGTTGTTTGGCTTACAAATGGATCACAGCTGCTCTTAATATAAATTTCCTTACCACTGTGCTCATTGTTCAGAGTTGACGGGTACTTGGGTGTGTTTTCCATGAGGATGATTGTTGCGGAGTGTTCTATAGTGGTTAGGTAGTTAAGTATTGCAAGTCAGAATATCTTTTTGCAGCGTATTATCTTAGATCAGACAGCTTACTGTAGTAACTCACAAGAGTATTCAATTGTTAAGCTGTAGTTTCAGAGCGTGCCAGTAGCAAAGAAGAATACTGATCACAGTTCTCTCTCTCATATCAATTGCCCTTTCCCCTTTCTATGTGGATGCTCCATAACATGCTCTCTTACAATTAGGAGTTCAGGTGGGACTGTGCATGGTGGACCTGCATCACTCCTGCATCACTCCTGCAAGACCAGCTGCCTGGACGACAGGTCAGTGCAAGCTTCCAGGAAAAAAAGGCTATGATTACTGTCCAGTCTGAGCGATGTGGATCAATGGGAGGTCACCCTGGCCAATGTGGCCAAAATCTTAGCACCATTACAAGATAATAAACAGGTCTTGTTGTGTGATTTGCCTCAGTCCCTGAGAGCCGTAGTTGCCTTGATCCAACAATCAAACAGTTTTCACATACAGTTCCAATAATCCATTGCGACATGACCCATGGATCTTACCTCCAGCAGCCATGCTCACCCACTTTAAACAGCCACCTTCCACATTAACAGGGGTCCTGCAAGCCAAAAATCCCTGGGAGCCAACTTTTAATCTCAAATCGGGTTCAAAGACCTTCCCAGGTGTAGAATGGTACAGAGAATGACACTATAACTAGGTATTTTATTGGTAATGAGAGGGTTGATCACAAGAGCATTGACATGCTTTTTCACAGATCATAAGTCAGCATCTTGTGCAAGCGCTGTAAGGATAAAACCTTCTATACATACTGCAGCTGTGCTTACTGGTCACGTGAGAAGGAGGTAAAGGAGTACGGTGCAAGGTGCTAGGCACTCAGAGGAAGGGACAGTGCAAAGCCCTGTCAACTCGAAAGGCAGGCGGCCAAGGCAGGAGGACTGGAGAGCTGCTAGCGGAACCAGCTCACCATTACCCTGGAGCACCAGCTCAGCCGCCATGAGGGAGGTTGACTGGAGCCGTGGAAGTGGCCGGAGGTGTTTGTGCCACAGCTGTGCCTCCATTGCCTTGCCCTGATCCAGGCAGTCCTCACACGACCCCTTGACTCTACAGTGACCCTGTCACCTGACTTTGCTCCTGCTCCTGCCCAGATCAACTGACATAAATGTACTCGGCAGAGGAGGCTCCTCGGTGTGGAAAGGGGTAGCAGTGGTTGTAGGGGATATTTGACCTCTTGGTGTTTGGGATCAGGATCGGGGTGCTTTGTGAGAGTGCAGGCATTCCTCCCCCGCTAGCAGGCACGCCAGGGTGAGTAGCTCCTGTGGGACTTGCGGCTCCACCAAAACCCTCCCTAATCCCTCCAACTCCAAGCTCTTCCAACAACTCATTCCAGCACAGTGCTGCCGATCTCTGTACTTTAAGTCCTCAAGCTTCGAAGGATTCTTAGGCGATTCGACACCTAAAAGAGTTAAAGTGATGACAAGACTCACATGACTCACAAGACTTGCAAGAACTCAAAAGCACTAAAAAGCCCCAAAAGCCTTAACAGCCTCAACAGTCTTAATAGCTCTGCAGCCTCTGCCTATTTACTTACGGAGATTGGTAAAATGTGTTCAAACAATTACAATTAGCTTGAATTTACCCGGCCAAGACATATAGTACTGAAGCCCACAAACAGGGTTCTGCTCGTACCTCCACACTGGGATGTGGCAAACCAGATCAAAAACAAGGCTTCAGAAAAGTCACCCCTTTACAAGCAGGAAGAAATCTGCAGTGGATTCCATCAGTAGCTTATTTAAGTGAAGTGCTAGAGATGTAGTAAAATCAAAACTAATCCAAAAGCAAAGAAAACAAGCTGTTTAGCTGTTCAAATTAACCACGTAAATCAACAGTCAACCAATGAGAGAGAAGCAGAGTGGATGACTTGTGTCCCTCAAATTTACCCTGACATTTTGCAGCCTCCCGTAGAATGTGATGGATGTGAAATGGTATTCGGGATCTCGTCAAGCCAGACTCACCTGGCACTCCAAGAGAGTTATAACTATAAGGTGTGAAGAGCGTCAAGTTGGATGATGCAGCCCAGGTTGCCAGTAGTAGCCCTATGGGCTGCACAAAGCAACTATTATATGCAGTGGCGTGTATACTGCAGGACGGCAAATTCCCCAATGAATGTATTATTGAATTAGCTAGTGGAGAAAAATCAACTTCTGAGCCATAACTTCAGGGCTTTGCTCACTCTATTGAGTCGAATTGGAGTCAGTTATAGCAGCACCCAAAGGAGTAGCGAAAGCTTGGATTGGTAGGAGCCATAAGGTATGAGGCCACTGCCTGGGACAGGTAACAACACTCCTCATTCCACCAGGGGCCCAACAGATGGTAATTTGGCAAATCCAAGCACCTCGTTTGCTCAGGAGTCACACAGAGAGATCATTCCCCACCAAGGTTTTTAACATCACCTCTTACATGGAAGGATAGGCATTCTGTAATCTCAGGTAACCCACTATCAACTACCATAACCTCTATGTCAGTGTTGTTGTCCACTACAGTTGATGCAACCATGGCCCATCCGTATGGATGGAGGGGCCACACCCCCACTTTTTTCCCCAACAAGAAGAAGAGTGTCTGCCAGTATGAATGAAGTTCAGCCTGACATACACTCTTCTTGTTCAGGTCAGGAGCTAGACCTGCACTAAATGCACAGGCGCCTAACTGCCTGAGCAGAACATTCTCAGGTGGAGGATTTCACAGCCCTGTGGGTGTGACTTCCTCAGTCTCGCAAAAGTGCCTCGAAGCCCTCCACCTCATGACAAGGGGGAGCATCACAGGCTCAGACCTGGATGCTTGACTTTTAAGCACTGAGGAGTCTCACTGACCCCATTCCACTCTGTGACGAGTGAGGGACTGCTGCCTTCCCTCATTGGGTAACCTAAGGGATTGTCCCAACCCTCCTGGGGCCTCTGAGGCTTCCCTCCCACTGAGTTGCAGTGAAGTTGCATTTTATCTTTTTTGATGTTTGGTGCATGTGTGCATGTATGTGTGTACCCATTTATGTTCCGCTGTGAGCGAGTGAGTGTTGTGACTGCGTGTATGTGTGTGAATGCATGTATGTGAGTGAGTGTGTATGTGTGCTCCTCTCCACCCCCTCTGTGAACAAATTACTGGCTGCCGCTGACTACCTGTCTACAAAGATGGACACCCAAATCGACATTCTATTGAGAATTGTTGAACAACTGAAAGGATTGATCAGAAACTATCGCAACCAGGAACCCACCCAGGCAGCATACCATTGCAGTAATAAGTCACTGCTTCTGCATTGAAAGCATAGAAACATTTGAGACGCTACCCAGTGTGTTGCCACAATAATTTCTACTGATCAAGAAATCCAATGTGACATGCTGGCAAGGCCACCTTCTTATCCCACCTTCTTCTCCCTGCTCAAAAAAGGACTACCCATTTAGATCACTAAAGGTGAATACAGTTCCCCATTTGCTCCAGCAGTGTTGGAAGGATCTTTCTAACAAAGGCATTTCTTTGCATCAGCCCGAAAGGGATGTCCTATCAATGTTTTAGCTCTAAGCTGGGCGAGCCTAAGGTTTAAATGGTGAACTCAACTGGTCCTTTCCCTCCTGGTGCGACAAGTTCAGAAAGCACAAAGCCACACTCCAACTTTGCCAGTCCTTGGCTGTTCAAAGCAAGTCAGATGCAGAAGCTCCTACTTACTTAACTCAGAAAAACAAGAAGAAGCTAAAGAAGTTAATGAAACCTAACAAACAAACCTCTCAAACACATTCTCTCTAATAGCAACTGAAAAAAACGACCAAGGCAATGACAAAATGGAGTTCTCAGTTGAATTACTGCCAGCGCAGCCATCAAACCCAAAGGCCAATAGTCCCCGGGAGCCTTAAAAAAAAGTTACTTGTAATATTGACCATACTAAAGCTCCTAAAATCATGGAGGCGTAAGGGACTATTTAAGCCCTAGATCTACCAAAAATGATGCACATGTGGGAAAAACAGACAATAACCAATGAGTTTTAGTGTGATTTAATTGGGGCGTATCAATGGGACACCCTGCCCACAGACACAATAAGGTCAATTTTGTCTTGTAACAGTATAATTCCCTCAGTGACGGGAGCAGCAGATCAATTTTGTTAAAAGCCCAAGGGACGAGGTACTAAACCATAAAATCGAGTCCACCCCCTCAGGATTCTCAGGCAAGTCTGCCCTTTCTAAGATGGGTCTCAACCCAATACTTTAGGAGGGTAGTTGATGTACTTTGACTCAAATTATTGCTTGTTAAGATAGAGCTGGGTCATGGCCAATTATAGTTGGAGACTGACTATTGAGGCCTGATTGAATAGACCACCCTACACCCCAAGAAGGAAAGTATGACAGGCAAATACAAAACAACTAGGTAATTACCTTTTCTCCTAGGTACATTAGTGAAGACCCACATGATGCACTAAACAGAGATACACTTCTCCGCCTCCTCTCAGCAGTACCAGCACTTGCCACTATAAATACAACAGACATTCAGACAGTAGAATTAAAAAAATCAGACAATATCAAGGAAGCTGATATCATTTGAATCAACCAAAGTTACTGGTTCCTCCATTTAAATCGTCAATTTGATTCTCAACTATAAAGATATTTTCTTGGATTGGGGCATAAGTGTAGAAGACCAGCCCCCAAGCTCTACCCTTCTCTGTTACATAATTTGTCCAACAATTTAACCCTTATGAGGGAAAAACCAAGACCCAAATCAATCCTCCAAAAGACTCTTGGGGGAACATCACTCCAAGAAAATGCAAATAATATAATTGTCTCTACAATTCTGTGGCAGGCATACATGCAACGAAATTTCACATGCTAATGCCACTCCAAAATATGAGGGCTGGGTGCAGATTGCAGGTTCCCTTGCTTCTGCACACTATTCAGTATAGTTGTCATCAGGGAACACACTGGTCAGTCACAAGTCTCATGATCAGTCACTTTCAAACCTATCATTGAATATAGCAGGGAGTAGCAAACTAAAACAAGAGTTGGAGGGACAAAATTTAATTCAAGAGTTTGACAGCATGTGCTTACAAGAAATGTGAGAGAGGGAGGGATT